>NW_027507758.1:396190456-397577956 GCF_037356315.1 Lithobates pipiens | reverse complement strand
GCCCTGGCAGTTGGTTATCAGTGTCTGATCGGAATACATGAGCCCCCTTTAATAAGGGGGCCCCTGGATCCTGGCCCCCCACCCTATGTGAATGAGTATGGGGTACAATGTACCCCTACCCATTCACCTGTGAAAAAAATGTAAAAAAAAAAACACACCACACAAGCGTTAAAATAGTTAATTGCACAGCTTCGGGGTCTTCTTCCATCTTCGGGGGTCTTCTCGCCGGACTCCTCCACTATCTTCTGCTCTTTTGCTAGCTCTTTTACTAGCGGAGGAGCCCGACTTTCTTCTTCGTTGCCACCCTCTTCTTCCGACTTCGGGGGTCTTGTCCCCCTCTTCGGGGGCCTTGTCCCCCTCTTCGGTTCCTTCCTCCGCGCCTTCTTCTAGCTCTTTTACAAGCGGTGGCCTGGTCTTCTATTGCCACCATCTTCTGTTCTTCTGTTCTCTTCTTCTCTTCTTCTGTTCTTCTCTTCTTCTCTTCTTGAGCTGTTGCCTCGTCGCTGTCTCTGGCCACAATGACAGGCACGTGGCGTGTGGCGACTTATATCGGGACATCACCGGATTATGTCCCCACCCATTATGATGTCACAGTCCCAGAGGATGTCACAGTCCCAAAGGACCTAGTCTGCCGGAAAAGTCACGCGTGTGAGAAGGTCCACTCGTTCGGACAGTCCGGCGGACTTTACAGCGGTTTGTCCGCCAGAATAAGTCCGCCGGATAGTCTGATCATGTGTACGCGACATTATTATCACTGTAGTAAATGTTTACCTGTCATGCTTTTAGTGCATGCGTTTTTTTTTTCCTTGACTAGCATTGTATATGAAACAAGTCTCAATATTACCCTCCCACCGGACACAGTAACACAATGTCCGAATAACTTCCCCTTCCAATGGAAATGAGATGGAATCAAGTGCCTTGGGATCTACCTAACAACAAATCTTTCAGATATATTTGCAAAAAACTACACGCCCATTCTCAAAGCTATTGCAAATGATCTCAGTAGGAGGAACAAACCTTTTTTTTTCTTGGTTTGGCAGGACAGCAATTTTAAAGATGAATATCCTTCCTTGCATTCTATATATTCTGCAAACCATCCCCATCAAGCTCCCCCAACCTTCTTTCAACCCTACAATACCCCTATATTGAGAAAGAAACAGCCTAGAATAACATACGATCATTTGATGAAACCCAAAAGGAAAGGTGGCATCGGCCTCCCAGACATTAAGAAATACTATTGGGCCTGCCACCTCTCCAGAATTGTAGATTAGTCATTACATTGTCACTACAAAGACTAGGTTCAACTTTAAAATTCCTTTTCCTGTCAACCATTATGATCTATGCCCTGGACCTTAAACACTTTAGCCCCAGAAGGTTTTACCCACTTCCTGACCAGGTAATTTTTTGTGATACGGTACTGCGTCATTTTAACTGACAATTGCACAGTAGTACAACATTGTACCCAAACAAATGTATGTCCTTTTTTTGGGGACCAGTGACATCATTACAGTGATCAGTGCTATAGAATTGCACTGATCAATGTATAAATGACACTGGCAGGGAAGGAGTTAACACTAGGAGCAATCAAGAGGTTAACTGTGTTCCATAGGTGTGTTCTAATTGTAGGGGGGTGGGCTGCCAGGGACATGACAGAGACCACTGTTCCCGATCAGTGGAACAGCAGATCTCTGAGATGTCTCCTGTCAGAACGGGGCTCCGCCTTATTTACAGAGGCGGACCCCCATCCTCTGTATACCGCGTTTGTGGGTTGCCAGTGGACATCGAGTCCATGCGCCCACAGTTGTACATGCATGGACTGCATGTACATGTATGGTGATTAGCACAGGAGAGCTGACCTGCCACATTATAACTGGGGAGGCTGTTCGGCAAGTGGTTAACACACCATATCCCTTCAACTTTGAAGGAAGATCCCCTCATTATCCCAATGCTTCACTGCTTTAGATAATCCTGTCCAAAGCGACATCTCTATTCCATCCTTGGACCTTTCACATCTGTAAGACTCAACCCGGCCTTTCCCCCTGGTAGTCCGCACAATTCCTAGCAGATGTAAGGCAACAGCAAGAGATATTGGCACATCAATTTTTTCAAGCTGCCATACTTCCCTAGCAGCTAGCTTGACCAACAATACTTTCCCTCTCTGGACATACTTCCAGATCCATCACTTTTTCTGAGACACGTACTGTGATTTTTCCATCTCTCGACCATTCACTCCATTTGAACATCTATGCACTCAATCTACCCTTCAGCAACACATGATCACCATAATTTATAACATATTCTCTTCAGAAATTTCAACTAAATCTAATAAGGCATGTTCAACCTGGTAAAGAGAAATACAATTGGAAATGTCAGAGGAGCTTTGGAAGCGCATATCTACAATCACACACAAAGGTTCTCTCAATGTTTTGATACAGGAAAACAAGTCCTGATCTGCTGGAACTGAACCCCAATAGTTCTTAACAAGTACAACCCTGACCATTCTAATAAATGTTGGAGATGCACTAGGGAACTAGGCACTTTATTACACATATGGTGGTCATGCCCACTAATTCAACTGTTCTGGACACAAATACCCTTTGGAACATACCCCAGCGCAGTTTCTTCTCTGCAACTCTGACATACCAGCACACCAATACCATAAAACCTTGGTTTTACCCCTGATCAATGTGAGCAAAATGTGTATCCCTCTTCACTGGGTATTAACTCATATCCTGACCATCTCTGAATGGCTCAAATAAATTTTAAATATTGTGGAGATGGAGGATTTCATCTCTATAGCACGAGATTCCCTGGCTATGTTTTCTCATACTTGGGCTTGCTGGAACCATTTCCGTACCACAGATGATACAAGTCATTGATGAGACAAACTCAACCTGACCCCCAACTTAAAGGAATATATAATTTCTATTGTTTTACTTTAAGCATTATTAAAATCAATGCTCCCGAAAAACAGTCAGTTTTTAAAACTTTTTTTTTCCATTGACACATGTCCCCTGGGGCAGGACCCGGGTCCCCAAATACTTTTTATGACAGTAAATTGCATATAAGCTTTAAGAATGAGCACTTTTGATTTTCCGCTGCTTTCAAATTTTCGAACACCACATAATGTTCGATTTTCAGTGAACAGGCGAACAGCCGATCTTTGAGTCGAACTTACATACAACTCGAACATCGGGCTCATCCCTAATCGTGGGTACAATGCCAGGATCATGCAGATTCTCGCTGTTTTGCCATACCTCCCATGCAGGCAGACAGTAACTGAACCACAGGAAGAATCAATGAACTACGAAAGCTCCCACCATCACCCTCATAGTTAATTGAGAACTACAAGCTGTCTGCCTTGGCGGCTGATGGTACTCGTTGTTCATTCATTCATTCATTCAGAGAAGACTGTGAATGAATGTCCTGGCTTTGTGGACAGAGTCCCACACAGCTGCACTGTGACAGTATGTGTGGAGAGAAGATCCCCACCCACTGTCACAGAGTGGGGATTTCTGGCAGCAAGAGGTACAGTGGATATAAACATATCTACACATCCCTGTTAAAATGTCAAGTTTCTTTTTTCCACAACAAACTGAAATATTTTAGGTGGAGGGAAGTAAAAAAACATAATAATAATAATAAGGTTGCATAAGTATGCACACTCTTAAAATAATACTTTTGTTGAAGCAATTTTTGATCTTATTAAGGCACTCATTCTTTTTCGGTATGAGTGTATCAGCATAGCACATCTTGACTTTGCAATATTTGCCCACTTTTCTTTGCAAAAACACTCAAAATCTGTCAGATTGTGAAGGCATCTCCTGTGCACAGCCCTCCTCAGATCATCCCACAGATTTCCAATCAGATTCAGGTCTGGGCTCCGGCTGGGCCGTTCCAAAAATGTAATCTTCTTCTAGTGAAGCTATTCCTTTTTTGATTGGGATGTATGCTTTGGGTTGTGCTGAAAGATAGAGTTCCTCTTCATGTTCAGCTTTTTAGCAGAAGCCTGAAAGTTTTGTGCCAATATTGACTGATATTTGGAACTGTTCATAATTCCCTCTACCTTGACTAAGGCCCCTGTTCCACCATGCTTCATGGTGGGTATGGTGTTCTTTGGTGATGTGCAGCACGTTTTTTGCGCCAAACATATCTTTTAGAATTATGACCATAGAGTTCAACCTTGGTTTCATCAGACGATAACACATTTTCCCACATGTTTTGAGAGACTTCAGATGTATTTTTGCAAAATTTTGCCAGGTTTGGATGTTTTTCTTTGTAAGAAAAGGCTTCAGCCTTGCCACTCTACCCCATAGCCCAGACATATGAAGAATACAGGAGATTGTTGTCACATGTATCACACAACCAGTACTTGCCAGATATTCCTGCAGCTCCTTTAATGTTGCTGTAGGCCTCTTGGCAGCCTTCCTGACCAGTTTTCTACTCGTCTTTTCATAAATTGTGGAGGGATGTCCAGTTCTTTGTAATGTCACTGTAGTGACATACCTTCTCCACTTGATGATGACTGTCTTCACTGTGTTCCATGGAACATCTAATGCCTTGGGCATTCTTTTGTACCCTTCTACTGACTGATACCTTTTTACAGTGAGATCACTCTGATGTTTTGGAAGCGCCCTGCGGACCATGGCTTTTGCTGTAGGATGCAACTAAGAAAATGCCAGGAAAGACCTACTAGAACAGCTGAACTTTATCTGGGGTTACTTAGAGGCACTTTAAATTATAGCAGGTGTGTGCTGACTCCTGTTTGACATGAGTTTGAATGCGATGGCTTAATTCTGAACACAGCTACACCCCCAGTTATAAACAACCACATTATTAAAAATTTTAAATTTTTACTTCCCCCTCCCTAAAAGATTTCAGTTTGTTTTTCAACTAAAGTTGTACAGTTTATAGATCACATTAACCACTTAACAACCAGCCCATAGCCGAAAGACAGCTACAGGGCGGTTGCTTAACTCTGGGAGGACGTACTATGACGTCCTCCCAGAATTCCGCTCTTGCGCGCCCCCCTGTCGAGAGCATCTGTGACCGCTGCGCTCATCATGGCCGTTTACCACGTGATCGCTCCGTCATTTGACAGAGCGATCACTTGTAAACAAACCGGCGTCATGTCATGACACCGCTTCCTCCCTCCTCTCTCTGTACCGATCAGTACAGTGAGAGGGGAGAGATCGGTGTCAGCAGCGTTGTGAGCTGGATCTGCAGTACCCACAGCGCTGCTCACCAACAATTAACCCCGCAATTCCCTGCCACTACTCTGCAATACCCAGCAATGCCCTGCCAATACTCTGCAATACCCTGCCCAATACTCTGCAATACCCTGCCCAATACTCTGCAATTCCCTGCCAATACTCTGCAATTCCCTGCCAATACTCTGTCAATACTCTGCAATTCCCTGCCAATAATCTGCAATGCCCTGCCAATACTCTGCAATGCCCTGCCAATACTCTGCAATGCCCTGCCAATGCCCTGCCAATACTCTGCAATGCCCTGCCAATACTCTGCAATGCCCTGCCAATACTGTGCAATACCCAGCAATGCCCTGCCAATACTCAGCAATACCCTGCCAATACTCTGCAATGCCCAGCCAATACTCTGCAATGCCCTGCCAATACTCTGCAATACCCAGCAATGCCCTGCCAATACTCTGCAATACCCAGCAATAATCTGCAATACCCAGCAATACTCTGCAATAGCCTGGAATACCCTGCCAATACTCTGCCATAAATTGCCATACCCAGTGATACCCAGCCATACTCGGTGATACCCTGCAATACCCGGCCATACTCTGCAATGCCCAGCCATACTCGGTGATACCCTGCAATACCCAGCCATAGTTGGTGATACCCTGCAATACCCAACCATACCTGGTGATACTCTGCAATACCCAGCCATACTCGCCCATGCTCAGCCATACTCGGGGATATCCTGCAATACTCAGCCATACTCGGTGATACCCTGCAATACTCGGTGATACCCAGCCATGCTTGGCTGTACTCAACCTCTGTATGTTGCCAGGCTGTGGAAGTCTCACACATGTGGTATCGCCGTACTCAGGAGGAGTAGGAGAATCTATGTTGGGGTGTCATTTTTGGTCTGTACATGCTATGTGTTAGAAATATTGCATAAATGGATAACTTTGTGTTAAAAAAAAAATGGTATTTTCTATGACTGACTGCTCCAGCTAGTAACCATAGTGTAGCATTTTCCTGATATACTAAAAACTTAAATACCATATATTGCATTGCAGCCAATAGATTAAGCATTCAGTCATGGGAAATACTCATATTAGACACATTACAGGGATTATTTGCGATGGCTATGTGAATGCTGATGTAAAAAACAACGTTTTTTTTTTTTTTTTTTCAGACACAGTCTGCCGTCTCTCCTTCTAAAATATTGGCCCATCAAAAAGGATGAAAGTCTGTCATGCAAATCTGCAAAATGTGTCTGTCTTCAATCTCAGAAAATTACAAATATTTTATTTCCAAATGAAATTGGCTTGCTCTTTCTTTCTCTTTCAAATAGCAGCCTATCAAAAACAACAAAGGGTTGTGCTGCAAATTTGTGCAATGTTACTGTTTTCAGTCTCAAAAAAAAAAGATAGATAGCACTCATTTGGCACAGCCATCATTCAAGTGTCCTCTAATCGGACAAGGTGGAGAGATAGGATGATGACATCCCTGAATGTGTTTTCTAAATAGCACATGTGATAAGTAGTGTATTTAGGTTTTGTGCTGCCCTAGGCCTGACTAAACTTATGTACCCCTAATTTAAATATGACCCACTGCTTCCTGTCAAGGCCACACCCCTTGCTGTTTATGACCTGCTTTGAAGTTTTCAAATGGGGACACTAGTTCTGAGTGCCTGGGGGGAAGCAGTGCAGCCAGTTTATGGGGATGCTAGAATAATTTGCCTCTCAGCCCAGTTTGCCCCAGAAGACTGGCGCTACACTACACTAACAGTGTAGGGCAAGCCGGCAGGGACTCTTTTCCTGCTACCCCCCTGCAAAATGCTGCCCTAGGCCTGGGCCTTATCGGCCTAGGACAGGATACAGCGTTGCCTGTGATGAGTAAGCGATCTCCTGTGTTCACTAAGCAGTGGACCAACCACTCAACATGGGACCAGGAAGCTAGTGGTGATCATTATTGTGCCTACTACAGTGATTTCCACTTTTTATGAGGATCAGAGAAGTATGGCACATGCATACTTACAATGGTCCAAGTTGGACCAATGTAACTATGCAAAAATAGCATTCCTGAACTTCAGCTTTAAAAACTATTTATTTTATCTGGTTTTGTTCAGGAGAGGTTTATGGACATATATACTAATATTTTCAAAAATTTTACTAATCAAAATGAAAAAAAAAAAAAAATTGAAGACTGAAGGCATTAATATTTTTTTTTTTTCTGGTGACAACCCACTGTGAAGATTCTAGCTCCTCAAGTATAAGCCTAGCTACTTAAAGGAGTTGTATAGACAGACAGTTTTTTTTTTATCTTGATGCATTCTTTGCATTAAGATAAACAACCTTTTGTGTGTAGCAGCCACCCCAGAAACCTAATTACTTACCAGAACCCCATCTCTCTCCAGCGATGTCCACAAATGTCTAAGTCATCTGGGACACTCCTCCTGATTGGCTGAGATGCAGCAGCAGCGCCATTGGTTCCCACAGCTGTCAATCTAAGTTAGTCAGCCAAACAGGGGAGAGAGGGTTGGGGCTCCATGTCTGAATGGACACACGGAGCTGTGACTTGGCTTTAGTGCCCCCATAGGAAGCTGTTGGCTGTGGGGGCACTTAATAGGAGGGAGAGGTCATGAGCAGCAAAGAGGGACCCGAGAAGAGGAGGATCGGGGCTGCTCTATGTAAAACAAACTGTACAGAGGAGGTAAGTATAACATTTTTGTTATTTTTTTTTATTTTATTTTTTTAAAACAGACTTTACAATCACTTTAACATAAAATTGTATACTATTTTCCTCCACCTGAATTGATGTCTGTGCGTCTTCCCTCAGAGACCCGCAATGTCTGAAATATGAAAAGTGTTCATTTTTATGTACTCAGAGGTTGGGAAACTATACTATTTTACTAGATACTGTTCTTTACTTTCAACTTGATGCCTTTCCAGAGTTTTGTGCCAATGTAATAGGAAGACTGAAATAAATACAGTGCCAATTTCTCCCATTCTCTTGATTAATTTAAGACTAAAATGAAATGAAATAAATGTATACTTAAAGATTGTAATTGGAAAGCTCAAATGAATGAATGATAAAGAAAATGTATTAGTGCACTGGACTTTCAAATAAAGTTCTCGCTGTACTAATCATGTAAGTATCAGTCTACAAAAATGCACATGACTGTTTAGCCGTCTTACAGCAATAACTTTTTGAAATCTCATAGCATACTGTTTTGTGGTGTGTAAATATTCTTTACCCTGAGAGCCATATGAAATGTGCATATGAATTCTGTAAATTTCAGATTTATTATGCAATACCTGCAGATGAAATGTGCGACTTGGCAAGCAACACAAAAGTCCTAATAGAAGTAAAGAGAATATCCATCAAACTTACTTGAAAATTGATTATTTTGAATACATGTTCTCTGTGCGCACCGCTATAAACAGTGATGGTGAGAAAATTAATGTTGTGCTTTTATACCCAACATATAGTGATAAATATAATCAGGGCCGGTACAAGGGGTAGGAGGGAGTGGGCACCTGCCCTCTGCGTGGTGTGGGAGGGGGCACAAAGTTGTGAGCAGAAAACTCTGTCCACAAAAGCTGGCTGAGACATTATTGTATGCCCGTGTTGCCTGCCCAAAAACAAACTGGTGCGCCCTTACTTGCTCTCTGTCTAATATCTGCAGCAGCAGACATGCCCATGTCCAGAAAAAAAGCTCAGTCTCTCTCGGGTCCCCTCCTTGAATTACTGTGAGTCCCCCCCCTCCCCCGGATCGTGGCTGGTACAGTCCCAATAACAGTACTTGTATGCGGAGCAGATAGAGAACTTTACCCTGCAGCATCGATCATTGGTCTCTGCCCAGCAGATAGCAGAGCTCTCCTCCAGCAGAGTGAAGGTGTTTAAAGCAAGGATGGCAGGCTGGATCTTCTTTTCCTGTGAGTTGCAACTGTTCTGCATTCCATAGTGTGCTGTAAACCCGCCCTGCACTCTGCAGGGCAGGTTTACTGAGAGAGAACATTATTGAATAGGGATTTTTCAAGTGCTACATTGATGTACTCCACAAACACATTATGTCTTATTAAAAACCCTTCTTTTTAGTAAGCTATAATGTCTATGTAGCCCTTGAAAAGTCCCACTTATTCCTAACCTATTTAAAAATATAAGCATAAACAGCAAAGGATATGATGCTATCCCAGCCCAACTCCAAGAAGGTAAAGAAGTCCACTCTTGCAGTTTGGGGGAGGGAGGGAAGGGGGGGTATAGCATTTTTTACTTACCCGATTCTTTGCTCCAGCCAGCTCCAATGCCCTCCTCCTCCTCCTTAACCTGGGCACCATCACAAATCCAGGAAGATTAACCCTGTATGGTACTAAGTGAAGGCTGAGGAATGTGACCACAGTCACTTCCAACTGACACAGGAGCTGCAGGGACCAGTAACAGCACTGCAAGGAGCCTGCTGAAGCAAAGGACAAGGTTCATCAGGGGCTGCATTTTGATTGATGTGTAGCCCTCTGTGTTAGGCAGAAACAATCGTTATATCATCTTCTGCTGAAAGGGACTGATGGAAGTCCTTGTTCAATTAGTGGCTTGCAGCCAAACAGCTGCAGCACTGATCAGTGTATTCTGACAGGGGAGAGTTCCAGTGAGGGGGGATTTTCACATCCACCCCACTTGTGTGGATGGAAGAGTCACTCAGCCAGTGGCTTGGCTAAACAAATAAACAAAAACTGTACGTGTACCTCCACCACTAAATCACCGGCCCATAGCCGAATGAAGGCTACAGGGCGGTTGCATAACTCTATGATGTCCTCCCAGAGTCCCTCTCTCATGCACCCCTTGGGGCACACACCCAAACACATCTGTGACCGCCAGGTCCAAAGGACCTGGTGCATCATGGATCATGGAAAACAGCTGCTGATAGTGGACGTTTACCACGTGATCGCTCCATAAAATGACAGAGCGATCACATGTAAACAAACCGGCGTAAAATCTGGTTCCCCTTTCCCCTCTCCGTTCAGTGTGAGCAGAGAGGGGAGAGATCGGTGGCAGCAGCTCTGTGGGCTGCATGTGTAGTGCCCACAGCGCTGACATGTGACAAATCCATCCATCCATACTCAGCCATGCATACCCATCCATACTCTGCATACCCATCCATACTCTGCATACCAATCCATACTCTGCATACCCATTCATACTCTGCCTACCCATCCAGGGTATTTAGAGCAGCCACTTGCACCTCTAGTCCTGCTTCTGCATCCTTTTCTTCCTCCTTCTCCTCTTCAGCTAATCCGACAGTAATTCATGTTTTTTCCCACAGGTCCCTACCAAGCAGTACATCTGTGATCAGTAGACCACAGGTGCAATGTGAGGCTCTTGTAGATAGTTCTCCAGCTTTTCACTCATACTTCCCTACAGGCTTTTAGGTGTAAAACTAAGAGACGTGTCAATGGACTATGAATGCGCTAATCGTGGGGTAATGTTTGGGGTGCTTAGCAACATGTCATGACCTAACTAAACTAAATACAGCTTTAACATGTGACATGTCCCTAAAGGCAATTTGCCTTTAAATAGTACAAACAACATGTAAACAATAATTATATTACCAATGCTCATAACAAATAATTTGCCTAGCTTTACAATTAAAACATAAAAAACAGCATGACAAAATGTGAGCAAGACTAGGATTCTGAAAGACATGGGGTACCCTAGGACAGGGACAGAACAGAAAAATAAGTCCTTAAGGAACAGCGGTGAACAATAAGACAATTCATCTGGCCATGCCCAAAGTACACTGCACATATATATCACAGTCTTTATACAAAAAAATAATTATTACTGTGCCACATAGACATGTGCATTCATTTTTGTCCGAATGCATTTTCGTCCGATTTTCTGCTATTTTTGTTTTAGTTTTGACAAACGATAACGAAAGCACAGAATCCGAAAAACTAAAGATCCAACATAAATAAATGCTTTATTTTCGTTTTAGTTGTTACAACAGTTCGATATAGAATAGGAGATTCAACATGACTCTGACAATAACAATCTGTGTCTATAGAACCTGTGGTCGAATGTGCCTAACCTTACCTCTATTAGTCCAAGATTATATAGAGAAAATATTCGACAGAGAAAAAAGATTTGACAGAGAGAAAAGATTCTGCAAGTTACTGTCCTAAAGTGTTTGGGGACCCGGGTCCTGCCCCAGGGGACATGTATCAATGCAAAAAAAGTTTTAAAAACGTCAGTTTTTTCGGGAGCAGTGATTTTAATAATGATTAAAGTGAAACAATAAAAGTGTACTATTCCTTCAAATTTCGTAGGGGGGGGTGTCTATAGTATGCCTGTGAAGGGGCGCATGTTTCTGGTGCTTAGAACTGTCCCTGCACAAAGTGTCATTTATGCAGGAAAAAAAGTCCTTTAAAATCACTCGCAGCTATTATGAATTGTCGGCTCCGTAATACAGAGAACACTCATTGAAAGTCATTTATAAAAAAAAAAAAAAAAAAAAAAAGCGTGGGAGTCCCCCAAATTCAATTACCAAGCCCTTCAGGTCTGGTATGGATATTAAGGGGAACCCTGCGTCAAATTTAAGAAAAAAATTGACATGGGGTTCCCCCTAAATATCCATACCAGACCCTTCAGGTCTGGTATGGATATTAAGGGGAACCCCGCATCAAATTAAAAAAAAATTGACGTGGGGGTCCCCCTAAAAATCCACACCAGACCCTTTATCCGAGCACACAACCTGGCAGGCCGCAGGAAAAGAGGGGGGACGAGAACGGCCCCCCTCCCTTCTGAACCGTACCAGGCCACATGCCCTCAACATTGGGAGGATGCTTTGGGGGTCCGTGACCCCTCAAAGCACCTTGTCCCCATGTTGATGTGGAGAAGGGCCTCATCCCCACAACCCTGGCCAGTGGTTGTGGGGGTCTGCTGGAGGGGGGCTTATCAAAATCTGGATTAACAAGGGGACCCCCAGATCCCGGCCCCCCCGTTTGAAATGGTAAGGGGGTACAAAAGTGCCCCTACCATTTCACAAAGAAAGTGTAAAAAATAGTTAAATAAGACAAACACACTTTTGAAAAATTCCTTTATTAAAAATAAAAAATAAAAAAAATTCCAGCGGTGGTAATCCACTCTTGCTATCCAGCGACGGATGATATCTCTCCAGCGATGGTTGATCTGATCCAGCACAGCGAATCCATCCATCTTCTGTCTCCACGGAGAAGACACTGCAGGGATTCCGTCAGCCTGACGTTTGTTATATGCGGAGGGCGGGGCCACCAGCCACCTGACCCCGCCCCCCTCTGACGCAAGGGGAAACCCGGATTTCCCCATGACCTTTGGGTGAGCCCGCCCCCTCTGATGTAACGGAAACCTGCCTGTGTTACATCAGAGGGGGGCGGGGTCACCCATACGTCACGGGGAACCCGGGTTTCGCCTTGCATCAGACGGGGGTGGGGTCAGGTGACAGGTGGCCCCTTCCAGATTCTGATAAGCCCCCCGCCCGCAGACCCCCACAACCACCGGCCAGGGTTGTGGGGATGAGGCCCTTCTCCACATCAACATGGGGACAAGGTGCTTTGAGGGGTCACGGACCCCCAAAGCATCCTCCCAATGTTGAGGGCATGTGGCCTGGTACGGTTCAGGAGGGAGGGGGCCGCTCTCTCATCCCCCCTCTTTTCCTGCGGCCTGCCAGGTTGCGTGCTCGGATAAAGGGTCTGGTATGGATATTTAAGGGGAACCCCACATCAAATTTTTTTTTCAATTTGACGCAGGGTTCCCCTTAATATCCATACCAGACCTGAAGGGCCTGGTAATTGAATTTGGGGGACTCCCACGCTTTTTTATTATTATTATTTTTTTTTTTTTATCAATGACTTTCAATGAGTGTTCTCTGTATTACGGAGCCGACAATTCATAATAGCTGCGAGTGATTTTAAAGCTCTTTTTTTCCTGCATAAATGACACTTTGTGCAGGGACAGTTCTAAGCACCAGAAACATGCGCCCCTTCACAGGCATACTATAGACACCCCCCCCCCCCTACAAAATTTAAAGGAATATTACACTTTTATTGTTTCACTTTAATCATTATTAAAATCACTGCTCCCGAAAAAACAGCAGTTTTTAAAACTTTTTTTTAATTGATACATGTCCCCTGGGGCAGGACCGGGTCCCCAAACACTTTTTAGGACAGTAACTTGCATATTAGCCTTTAAAATTAGTACTTTAGATTTTGAACGTTGGAGTCCCATAGACTTTAATATGGTTCCAAAGGTCACACGAAGTATGCTATATACTAGCTCCGTCCAATCTTCTTTATACATTCGACAAACACCATAAGCCTTCAAAGACAGATTCGACCGTAATTCATGTGGATTTTCGGACGAATGCAATTTTTGAACGAAAAATGAAATAAATAAAAACGAATTTCGGGAGTAACTAAATAAATTAATTTTTCGGACGAAAACGAAATTCCGAAATGAAATATTTTACTCTGCACATGTGCCTACAGTCCCACAGACACAAATAAACTTCAGGACAAAGGATTTTTTTTACCTAAACAATTCCATGTTATTTGTTTTTATGCACACAAAAAGGATATTTTTGTATTACTGAATTTACTTTAAAGAAGAACTTTAAAACCAGTGACTGTTAAGCCCCATACACACATCAGATTGTCTGCTGATTATTTCCTTCAGATTTACCAAAACCATATAATATGAGGTCGAACCTTAGGAATTTAAATTTGTATGCAATCAGGCAGGCCCTCTCACTACATGGTTTTGGTAAATCTGAAGGAAAAAGTCAGCAGAAAATCTGATAGCGTGTATGAGGCTTTAAGACAATGAACAGCTTGGTCTTGTCTTTGTACAGAATGTTGTATAGAGTGCAGGAGTCAGGAGTAATATGATAATGAATGTTCTGGCACAACCAAATGTGCACTGTATATGTACCATTTAAATAAAGACAACACAAATATAATAAGTACATTATATCATGTGGTTATAAATCATGACAAAGTTCAAAAAAATGAAAAATGTTGAATGTGCATTAATTCCACTTTTCAATTGTATTCAGAGATGCTCCACCAGAAGGCCTCCACAGACCCCCCAAAGGGCAAACACTTACCCCCATTAATTGACTTCCACTGCCAAGGTTAAACTTTCATATTAGTCAGGACCAAGAAAAAACAGTGACCTAAGTCCAGGAGTTGCCATCTTCACTAAATCAGCCCATGCCTTAGGTAGCGCAGAGTAATGACTGTATGGAACTACAAAGCTCAGCCACTTTACTGCCTTAAATAGTCAGCCATGCAGGAGAAGAATACGCTTTTTAAACTGGAGGTAGAAAAAACAGACCATGGTGCTTACTGTAATAAAAAAAATACTTAAAAGTTTATTGCACTTACATACAGTGTGTATCGCAGATAGTATGTATGGCAGTTGAAAATTGCTGTTCACAGATAATGCTGTCCGGGAGCCAAAAAAGCCCAAAATAAAGCTCAGGTCAGGTCCTTCCAACATGTTTTGTCATAAATTACGTTCTCAGGGGTATACCAGAAAACTGTGCTGAAGAAGTGATCAACCATACCAATGCCCAATGTAGCCCACTAAGAATCCCACAAAACCTAGACTACTGTTTGAATCTCCCACATTTTGAAAAATAAGTTCTCACACTGTCATAGGCAGACCTAGAGCACTAAACAGTACCTTGGTAGTAGTACCTAAGTCAGGATTTAGTATAATTTATTCATATTTAAATAAATCACTAGTAACACCAGACTTGGATCAAAAAGGCAGCAGTTCTTTATTATAGGCTTAATAATAATAACACATATATATAATATATGATATTAGGTGACGGCCAAGATAAATACAATAATCATAAAGTTTCCCTTAAATTAGACCATTTCATTCCTTTTTACCATACCACCAAATGCGAAATTCAGACAAAAGCAGACCCAAATTAGAGCCTTAAATCCTCCGGAAAGCACAATGGTGGGACCAAAAATAATGTCCAATAACCCAAGCATTATATTAGACACCTGTAAAATTCAAAAGGAGATATTAGGGCGTACATAGCATAGATAACAATCTGATTTCCACCCACCAATATGTTTGATATCAGCACCAGATAATCCTAACTTGACCGCCTCCGTAGCAGCGGCAATTCAAAATGAATGCGACAAAATACGAAGGTGACCAAGTCCAAGAAACCACAAACATTTATTCAGTACAGATTGAAGCTGATACCTCGTCAAAGACAAACCAGAATGGTGCAAAAATAAGTGTCTGACGACAAAGACCGAACTGACAAAAATTGCTGCAGTAAAGAAACAGCACATATAATTGGATTATAATTTTTTCAACTCTAATCTACTAACCTTTACCCAATTGATCCGTTTTACTGCGCCAAGGTAAGAGCTGGATATAATCAGGACCCCGGAAAAAATCCTCAAACAATAATCCCTTCATATCCAAGGCATTACGTGGAACTAACTACCCTGAAGGCCCCAAAAAACAAAAGCTAAATGCAGCTTTGAACAACATAGATTTGTACTGAAAATAACGCATCAACTCTGTTGCTAAGCACTACAGCTCAAAAGATCAGAGGTAATAGGCAGTCTACTATTGGCTACAAAAATACCTTTGCGATAACCTTTCGATGTTTGTTGAATTGAAAAAAAAAACTCTGGCAAGAAGGAATACCTCTCAATTAAAAAAAAAGAAACATCAAATAACATTTTTCGAATATGTGAATAAGAATAATTGCATGACAATAAGAAATCCAAAAATGCTAAAACTAGACTCTCTGAAAATTTTGCAAATATATTATTAGAATATTCCAAAAAAACAATACCACAGCGACCATGCGGCTTCGTAACCTGCCAACGTGTTGGTTGTGATTGAATTCCTAATAGCCAAACTCATTAATATTAAATTAGGTTCCATAAGAAATTCTGGCAAGGGATACCATCCTGGTCTGGCTCCAGCACCAACACATGAAAGTGGTCTAACTTTAAATGTGATAAAGCGTCAGCCACAGTGTTTAAAGCACCAGGAACATATTTAGCTTTTAACCATATGTTCAATGTTAAACATTTAAAGGCCAAGTGATGTAACCCAGAAATGACAGGTAAAGACTTTGATGACAAACAATTAATTGTGTAGACTACACCTTTGCTGTCTGAATGAAGCCAAATGTTATGATTCCTAAAAGCCTTACCCCATAATTCCAATGCTATTACCACAGGGAACAGCTCCAATAGAACTATGATCTTTGTAAAACCTTTGGCGCAGACTACACCTTTGCTGTCGGAATGAAGCCAAATGTGACGATTCCTAAATGCCTCACCCTATAATTCCAATGCTACTACCACAGGGAAGAGCTCCAATAGAACTATAATCTTTGTAATACCTTTACCATGCCATACCGCTGGCCATTTATCTGCTGACCAGTGTCCTTGCCAATATGCACCATAACCAATTACCCCAGAAGCATTTCCAAACAATCAAATCATCTCTAACAGACATAGTTAAGCAAACAAAATGCCACAGAGAGGTAACACCAGCAATAGCTAAATACAATCTCTTAGAAAAAACTCTACCCATCAGAATAACCCTAGACGTAAATGCCAAAAGGCTTAATAAAGATTGAATTGTTTTCAAACAAACATTCTTTTTTGAAATAACAAAATCCAACAATATACAAATTGTAATCACCTTAGCCATAGGGAGGTGTAATTCCTTTTTTGTTGTTTCTATAGTGACCAGGCAATGCATAGGAGGTACCGATTTTTCTGGTGCCATTGGAACACCAACGTTTTTGCAAACAATCATGAAATCAGTAAATAGATACAAACAGTCATCAGTATTATCTTTAAAGAGGAAGTAAACCCTGATGGGTTTACTTCCTCTTTCATTCCCTGCAAAGGTAAAGCATAATGGACTATTATGCATCGCATAGTAGTCCATTATGTGTCACTTACCTGACACAGGAGCCAGCGAAGTCACCGCTGTCCCCTGTAGTCCGGCGCATTCATCTTCTCGGTGGGTCTCGCTGCTCCGCCGCTGTCATTCGGCAAAGCCGCAAAGACGTCACTCCCACGCATGCGCACGGGAGCCGCCACTCGAAGGCATATCGCCGTTGACCGCGGAGCGCTCAGTGCGCCAGCGCGCCGCTGTCTACGGCACATGCGCCGTAGACAGCGGTGCCTGTCTTTCGGCAAATATCTCCTAAACCGTGTAGGTTTAGGAGATATTTCTTGGACCTACAGGTAAGCCTTAATCTAGGCTTACCTGTAGGTCAAAGTGTGTTGTGAGGGTTTACAACCACTTTAACAATAAATAAACAATCATCTAAGTAGTGCAATAAGTCATTAGATCCAGATTGCAAACTAACAACCCATTCCAAAAATGTTGAAAATAATTCAAAATATCTGCAGGATAATTAAAAGCCCATGGGAAGTCACTTATCAAAATAAAACCGTCCATGAAAATAAATGCCCAAATAATTAACGGCCAAATCGACAATAATCAAAATGCTAATTTTACATCAGCTTTAGCCAAAAGAACCTCCCACTTTTCTAATAATTTCTAGGGCATCATCAAATGAAGAATATGACACCGAACAAAATTCCAGGTCTATTTTATCATTTAATGAAAGACCTTCAGGGTAAGACAAATGATGTATTATCCTGATGGAATTCTCCTCTTTCTTGGGAATGATCCCTAAAGGCGAAATTTGAAAATTAACAAACAGTGACTCCGAAAAAGGTCCCGCCATTTGTCCTGCAGAAATTTCTCTACTGAGCTTGTCATTAACCACATCAATGTAACATTCAACTGAAGATAAATTATTATAAACAGTGCAACCAAATCCAGAAAAGGTAGGTAAAGGAAAACCTTCCAAAAAACCTTCAGTTAAGAATACCGATATCGTTTGATTTGGGTAATGTATAAGCCACGGCTGCATGTTTTCTAGCATCATGGGAGTCATTGCTCTTAATAAAGGACTCCTTCAATGGATTATTATCACTAGCAGTCATTTTCTTAAAACCTCTAGCAGCAGGTTGTGCACCCGAAACAATATGCTTATATCTACAGGTGGCCGGCCACTTACACTGTCCATCATTAAAATGAAAGCACAAGCCTTTGCGGAATCCAACAGGGTTCATAACAGTCGGTTTAGAAAACTGTGTTTTTTGAGTTAATACTAGGTTTAACCAGAGACCCACATTTTTTCATCCCCCATTTTAGAGAATGATGTACTGAAAACTTTTGTAGAAATGACTTATCATAGTAAAACCAATTTTTACAGGCCTCCAAAATAATTTCAACATGTTGGAAAAGCCCACTACCATGCTCAGGGTATGTTTCACCCAGAACACTTCATACAAAAAGATTGTAACCAATTATTAAATGAGCGAGGAACTGATCTTCTCCTATCATCGTCAAACTTGTCATCTTTCTTGTCAAAATGATTCTCTTTTGACAACTTCAGTAAAAAGAGAATGTCAATATAAACACCTCTCCATATTTTCTCTTTGCAAGCTGCATTAAGATGAAACCCCAATGGGGAAATCTCACAAGACAACGCTTCTTCCAAACAACCTTCAGACACTAGCGTAGAAGTGGAAAATATGGAAATTGCTACGCTAAACCATGGAGAAAAAATTAATTAAATGCAAAAAGCTGATAACACCAAAACAAAGTCCAAATGAATAAAGTATAAGAAAGTGTAGCGCTAAATATACCAAAAAAATAGAACATAAAATGTATAGTGAACCAGAGTGAAAAGTAAGTGAAAATACTTTAACACTAAATAAAAAGAAATGCAAATAAACTTCATAATTGTGATACAATCCTCAGTGATCAATGATGGAACGATGTGGGCAAAAAATGACTACGTGGCATAAACAAAGTAGAATGGACATTCATCTGATGGAAGGTTGTAGATAGATACTTCTTACTGGACAAGGTGGACCCACCTGTCATACAACAGTGGGTCAATCAGGCTTAGGTTGGCCAAGAGCCAGATGCCAACAATATACCAACTCGAAGGCAAACAGAGCCTGTAGAGGGATCATTCCAGGAGCAAATGTTGAATCAATCCATGAGTATGGAACCAGGTATGGCAACCAAATCTCCAGAGCTCGGTTAAGTCTTCTAAGCAGGTAAAGATGGAACCTCAATTAAGGGTCCAAACGAAGGACCAGTAACAATAATGGAACATTGTCACATTAAACCATGTGGCCAAAAAGAAAAAAAGGTTTCATATGGTGCAGGTCATAAAAATGTAAATATTTTTAATCTTATAAAATACAGCACAGCAAATGACAGATGATTGCATGAAAAGTGATCACAAAAAATAGTGTTAAAAGCAATGTGGGAACCATGTATAGCAAGCCCTACGTGTTTCAACCTAGAGGCCTTCAACTGGGGCATAACATTGCCCCCCCACATTGCTCATATATATAGTTTATCTTATTAGTCATAAAGGGGGAGAAAAACTCCGCCCTCCACCAGAAAACGAGGGTATGGCGTGAGTTCCAAGCCTCATTGTGGAGACTCATGTGGGATATCTGTCCAATGAGGGGGGCCAGATGATTTTCCCACAAAATGGGATCCCAACCACATGTATATCAAGATGAGTTCCATGTCTCATTGCTGAGTTATAAAGAAATCAACCTCTAATGTCATGTATCACATAATTGGCTGCAGAACCTAGTTACTAAAAGTACTGACCAATGAGGACTAACCATGGATGCCGCTATGTGCATCATTGTTCCGCAGATCATATGACCTGATCACGTGACTTGCTGCTAATCACAAGGGCTGTGTACTGGTCATGGCATGATGATGTCACACAATGTCAGACACTCAAGGGGGAGCGGCGCGGTCCGCACAGCCTTATCCCAGCAACACAATGTCATGCAGCATCAGATGCTCAGAATGGGCAGCATGGAACACACAACCATGCTCCAAGTCCCGGACTGGCACAACACACAGCACCGGCACCAAGCAGAGCATGTGACCATTGCGTGACCTAGAACTAGGCGTGCTGAAGTCAGCTGATACATGCACATACTCCACATAGAGGAAACTCAAGCCTCACTGTGGATGATCAGCCAGCATGACTATGGAAGTAACATTATGAAGGCCACCTGAACCCAATAACCTCAACCTAACCCACAATATGTATGAAAAAAAAAAAAAATATATATATATATATATATATATATATATATATATATATATATATTGACATACATATCAAAGAAAATAAGAACATTTGAATTAGACATTAAATGTAATTCAGACATGGAATAATGTATCCTGTCCAATCCTAAAAAAATTAAGCATAGAAAGTCACAATGCACACATGCCACATTGATAACCAGGTAACAATGCATATGTGTCACAGTGTGAAAAAAATAAAACAGGCAGAGTGTAATAAGAAAAAATCAAGCTCAATTGATGAAACTATTGATGTCCCAGTTGACGTTCATGCCGAACGGCGAGTAGGACCTAAGTTCATGTAGTCAGTATGTTTCTAATCTGGATATTCCTCATAAACAAGAATCACCCCTCCAATGCGGAACAAATTTATCAATGATTTGAAAATGGGTACCAATAGGGTTTTTGTCATGGTGTTGTAAATAATGGCGAGGCACACTGGCCATTTTTAATACTGGCTAAATGTTTATTGACCCTCACAGAGAAGGTCCTAATGGTATGCCCCACATATTGTTTGCCACAAGGGTAGGTTATGAGATAAACTATGTATCTTGTAGTGCACGTGTTAAAGTGCTTCATTTTATAACTACGAGAGGTGGGGTGTAGACTCAAATGTGTCAGTTTTGTGTCTGCCACATGAGTTATCATGGCATACATTACACCTGCAGCAGGGGTAATAATCCTTGCATTGTTGGAAAAAACAGCCCTCTTGGGTGGATCGATTATATTGGGGCAACATCAACTTGTAATGACCTAGCCCCTCTGAATATAACCCCTGCTCACTCTGGGAGAACTGGTCCCAAAAACCAATTGTTCAGTAAAACACCCAATGTTTATTAATGATCCTCTTTATTTTCTTATGATGCATTGAGAAAGCAGTAAAGAAGGACCACCTAAACTAGTTGTCTTGAATGGATTTAGGATTATCAGTGAGTAATGAGCTCCTATCCATTTGTGTAGCTCTAACAATGTCTCTGTCTAAATCCCTGGATCTATAGCCCTTTTTGCCAAATTTTGTTTTTAAAGTGTCAGCCTGGTGTAAAAAGTCAACTGAATTGGTACCATTTCTTTGCAAACAAAGGAATTGGCCATAAGGGACAGATGAAAGCCATTGACCATGATGACCACTATTGACCTGAATGAAGCCATTCCAGTTGGTAGGCTTAAAAAAGGTTTTCAGCTCTAATCTTCCACTTTGCATATTGACGGTAATCTCCAAATCTAAAAAGTGCATGCCAGTCTCACTAGCCCCGTAACCCAAGAAAATACCTCTATTGTTGCCATTCAAAATGGTCATAAAGGCATGCAGGGACTCTAAGTATTTAGCCCACAGGACCAATTCAGGTCTCTGAAGGGCATAGATGACATTCTTCTCCCACTGGGCTATAAACAAATTGGCCAAGCTGGGTGCATATTTGGCCCCCATGGCTACACCACATTTCTGTATTTAAAATTGACTCTGAAACTAAAAATAATTGTGCTAGTGGCAAACCTAAGTAATTCCACAATGTAATTTTGCTGTAAAATAGGAATAGGAGTAGAATCCGTAGACAAAAAATGTCCACTGCGGCTAACCCCAACTCCTGGGGTATGCAGGTGTACAGGGCCATGACATCAGCCATCACCAGAATCATGTTGGTATGATACTCTGTTGACTCTAAAAGTCTAATTGTGTCCTTAGTGTCTTTTATTTAAGAAGGGATCATTTTGACCAAAGGTTATAAATGAAAATCTATATAACGTCAGATTCTGGATGTAATGGAGTCAATCCCACTGATGATGAGACGTACATTTTTGTGTACCTTGGGCAGGTAATAAATCACTAAGATTCTATGGGCAAGCGGCACCAAGAATTCCCTCTCTTTTTAATCAAGGATACCCAATGCTGGACCTTTGTCAACAAATTCTACCAGAGCTCTCTTGTAATCTAAAGTGGGATCTTCGGTAGAAGACCATATGGGGATTGATCATCAAGGATCCTGCTCATTTGGTTCATAAACTAATCTCCTGTCAGCAATCTATGTAGGGAGCTGTACCTCCTATATATGTGGGGGGAGTCACTTTGTTTTGACAATTAAAAACTGTTAAAAACAGAATTAGTTTTATAATCATGTATGTCTCAATTATATTTTTTTCTGTTTTTTATTTCTCTGGTCACGTTCTTCTATTTCAAGATGATTCTGCAGACCGGTGGAGAGAGACATGTACTCCGACAAGGCATTAAAAGGAGTCAGTTCATCTTTAAGATCCCTGATATCCTTATCAATGACCATCAGTCATACTCGTTTTCTATCCACCAGGAAGCTAAGAAATATAATTCCTGCTTCATTAAAATACCGTAACCATGGTTCCAATTCAGTGTCACCCTGCTGAGGATGTACACCCCAGTGTTAACCCCTTGGGACCATGTGTTCTTTAGTATATTGTTCCAAAAATGCAATATCCCATTGAAGATGTAACTCTGTCACCATCAGTTTTTTAAGCCTGAGGAAAGGACCACTTATTTCAGTGTCTGTATTAGTGGTGACAAAGATTCCTTCTGTGTTAAAGGACCTGGAGGTCCTATACTCAAAAACATCCATAATCAAATGGAAAAAAGGTAGCTGCAAGCAACAGATGTGTCAGACTATAAATGTGAAAAATATGGAAATTGCTGCGCTAAACCACAGAGTGAAAATGAATTGAATGCAAAAAGCTGCTAACACTGAAACAAAATCCAAATGAATAAAGTAGAGAATGTCAATATAAGCACCTCTCCATATTTTCTCTTTGCAAGCTGCACTAAGATAAAATCCCAATGGGGAAATCTCACAAGATAAAGCTTCTTTCAAACAACAATCAGGCACTACTGTAGAAGTGGAAAATATGGAAATTGCTGTGTTAAACCACGGCGTGAAAATGAATTAAATGCAAAAAAACGATAACACCAAAACAAAGTCCAAATTAATAGATTATAAGAAAGTGTAGCGCTAAATATACCAAAAAATGGAACACCAAAGGTATGGTGAACCAGAGTGAAAATACTTTAACACAAAGTGATGGTGTTCAAAACCTCTCATGGGTAAGAAACACAATACAAAAGTAGTGTATGATACCTAAAACATAAAATAGTCCACTAATTAAAAAGAAATGCAAATAAACTTCAAAAAAAAATGTCCAATCAAATGGATGTGATACAATCCTCAGTGATAAATGATGGAATAATGTGGAAGGAACAACACACGACAGAGACATAGGAGTAACACAGAGAAAATTAGTAACATTGGACTGAGTCAGCATGGAATTGGATGAATCAACTAGCCATTCCAATGAATGAATTTCCATGGCAATGGTAGTATCATTGGCAACATCAGCTACATTCAACTCATGCAGCTGTTCATCTAATACAGGAGGCTTGACAGGCATTATATCAATTTCCCTCTCAGGAGCTACACCAACAGCTCAATTATTTATTTTATTCATAATAAAGTTTTGTCTCGTAAAAGCAGAACTCCTAGGCAACCTCACCTTCTTTTTTTCCCCTTGCCATTTCCTAGGAGGGGACCGGGATTTAAACTGGCGAGGTCTTTTAACTGAACGTCTGTTACTAGACTTGCTCTCTATTGCACATGTGCCTCCTTCAATCCTTGGAGATGGACGCTGACTCCGAACAGTACCTGAAGCCTCTTGTGTGACAGCTGACACTGGAAGAGGCAGGTTCAATCCCTGAGCTGACAAGGCTGCATGACCCAGAGGAGGAAACAGAAGCCCTGGGGGGGGCGGAATAATGACACCGGCAGAACACTCTCCATCTCTGGCATAACAGCAGGCACTGTAGAGTTGGCAGAGATGGAAGCCTATGGACCTGATGGCAATGATAAACACTGCTGCATCCAATCTCCGCCTCCCTCTGATCCAGCACACTCCATTAATCGTCTCAACAATGAATTCATCTTGATCCTAAATGACCTTCTTCCTTCAGTCAGCACCATCTGTAATTTCTATGACACAGTCTTAATGAATTTATACCCTCTAGCATGAGCTGAGTACGGTTAATATTTAAATATTAACTTTAAATATAACCAATCAAAAGGTACTTTGTTTCTTTTTTGTCTGCCACGGTCCCATAGGGGGTCGGGGAGGACAGTTTTTTTTTGCCCCACCTCCCACCTTTCATTTATTGAGAACTATAAGCCGACAGCCACAAAGGTGGTCGGTACTTGTAGTTCTCCCTTTCACAGAACTCTGTGAATGAATGATGCAAAAAAGATCCCTGGCTTGTTGTCACAGATCAGATCATTGTCAGATCAGGGAGACCCTGAGGCTGTGAAAACATGTTACATGTTTCACCCCAAAAATGGGTGCAACATGTAACATGTTCCCAAAGGTGAACGTATCCTTTAAAAAGAGGTGGAAGAAAAAATTTAGATCATGCTTAAGGTCTCTGATGATTCCATTTAGTGAGGATGATGGATGGTGGGATACAGCAGATCTCTCTCAATCCAGACCCTTTACATTCATATCCCTCCTTTGTAGAACGCTAAGCTCAAAATTTGATACAATACAATAAACAAGAGAAATTCTGTAGGGATAAAGTAGCCTTTATGGAGGCTATGCCTACGTATATGAATAGAAAGAGATTCAGGAATGAAAGAGAACTTTTGAACTAAGTCTCACCTTCCTCTTTTACATCCTCTTCTACATACAGGATTTACACACAGGCTTTGTAAAAAAGAAAGCAGAGAAACAATGTCAATGGGCATAATTTTTAACAGAATCATAAAATGCAAGTAGTTGAACATCCGGATACTGCAATGCAGAGTTCCAATCAAAGTGGTACAGGTAACGGTGGTGAGTCTACTTTACACGATCCTTCACAATAGACACAAACATCACAACCTTCTCATTGTATTTTCACAGGATGACATGGAGGTCTTCTTTTTGTACTTTGAATGATTTTGACATATTTGAGATGTGAAAGATTTGCAATACTTTGCTAACAAGCTATTTTTACATTAGATTCATGGTAAAGATATAGGACAAAAAAAAACTTCAGGAATCACTTTAGGGTTATGCTGGATTTGCAATGCAAGATTTTAAAGCATCTTGGTCTTTTACATAATGAAAACTCACAACCTGATCTGATTGACCAGATTGATCTGGATCAATTATTAACTGATGCACTGAAGGATTTTACCAGAAATATTACCAATACTTTTAAAAAGAAATCACAAAAATGTCCTCCCATTAGTTCTAAACTAAGTGCAGCCACTTTTCTCAGACAGGTTGCCAGAGAGATTAATGATATATTAAGAAATATTAAAAAGTGATCCAACCTTCCTAAATGACAACTGGAAGCACTACAAGATAATGATGATATAATTATCAAACCTGTCAACAAAGCCGGAAATACAGTGATTATGGATAATGCAGATTATAAAAGGATGTGTATGGATATACTGAAAAATAGAGAGTGGCATCAGTCGATCTCAGTGCTTCTTATTAACATCTTTAATACTGAATCTTTAAATTTGGTAGATGGGGTTTTTTCATGATGGTATTACCCTAAAGATACATAGGAATTTATAAGCATGGAGTATCACAAGGATCCCATCATTTTAAACACTTTCCAAGATTTACAAAAATACCAGAAATTCTCATGGTAGACCTATCATCCCAGGTAAAAATTGTTTGAAATAGTCTGAAAATGCCAGTACATTAGTAAATGCTTGACAAAGATCTTTTACGGTTAGTTTACCTTGCTATGCCAATGATACCATCAACTTTTTACGGATCTTTGAGGATCTGTGGATTCCCAGCAAAGCTCTGTTAGGAACTATTGATGTTGAGGTGCTTTATAGCTCACAAAGTAATGAACATACGCATGACTATCAGGCATTCATCCTATGTTCTACACCTGCAATACCTCCCCCTGCCAGGAGAACACAATAGCTCCATGGGAGGGATTTCCCCCATCAACCTGTGTTGATGGGGGAATCAAGCAATTTTCTTTCTTGCAACCCGCGGCAGCAGGAAAGAAAATTGCATCATCATTTATGACCTATAACAGATTGGTGCTCCTGTGCTATCACTTTATGTGACGGTGACTGTAACTGCCGCAAACACCAATAAGCAAATCCACGACTAAAAATGTGTAAATAATAGTGATGATGTTGTGCTGTCAAGTGTAAAAATATATATATATTGATATTAAAAAATGTGGTGATAAAATTAATAAATGGTATAATACAACACCATAAATAACATAATTGTGCACATAAGATAGATGCTCATAAGATAAAACAAGCAGACAGATAAATGTTCATTACTTCTGCAATGTCCACAAATAAAGTGCTTATATTAGTAACTGATAATAAATAGTAAAAGAAAAAAGTCTCTGTGATTACAATGCTAAATCTAATGTGTAGCTACAATTAAGTGCTCTGATTCATCCACATTCCAAAATAGTGAATAAACGTGATTGGTGTCTCTTCTTATAGTATTTATGACACCTCAGTGCTCACCAGCCTCTCAGTATTGGGTGTAGATAATTCTCATAAAGGATCTTTATGCCTCCAACTGTCTCTGGGGATCTCTCTGTAATGAGCATGGACCTTGGGACTGGATTAACGGTTATAACTCCCCCAAAGTAATCCTGGGGTTTCACCTAATATCCTTCTTAATGGTGGTGTATAAACAAAATGGGCTCCAATAGCGTGATATAGTTTCCCAAAGGTATTTATTAGTAAAAACAGCGTGGTTTTGCTCATATTAAAAATAATGAACAAGGTATGTGTAAGAGAACTATTACTACGCGCCGGGCCCACTCGCGCACGCATGGGCGCATGAGTAACTTTGCGGATCACAGACGCGCCAATGTGCGTGCCTTTGGCGCCAGACAGCCTATTTAAGAGGTGCACTGACTTGCAACAGATGACTGATCTTCAGCTGTGCCTGTACCCGTACCCTGTTGAATCCTGCTATTACCTACCTGATATCCGTTGCTGAACCTTGGCTTTCCTTGACCTTGCTTCTGGACTTTCCTATGTCTAATAGGAAAGTCCTGGAAAATCTCTAATTACTGGCTCCTGATGCCAGCTCCCTATCTGACCCTGCTCCTGCTTGATGATTTGGTACCTTGCTGCTCGCCTGCTTCCGAACCCATCTATCCCTATGACTTCGCTTCTGTCTCCTGTTTGGCTCAATGCTGTCTTCCGGGTGTCCGCAACTCTGCTCCTGCGACCTTCTGTGACTTTCTGCATTCCCAAAGTCACACCATCTGCTTCAAGCTTCCAGGGCTACATCTGCAGGCACTTGTGTTCCTCTTATTCCTTGGGTCCTTCTGTCTCCACTCTCAGCGGGACCCAGGTTGGAGATACAAGAGAGGCTGACCTTGTCACTTCAGACTCCGACCAGGTACGTGACAGTATGTAATCCATGAGTTGTGAGCTCGTACTCCTACATCACGGTTTATCTGTCACTCAATCCCAACGCATATCATCATGCCCACGCGACTTCATCAGGTGATGAAAAAAGTAAAAATTTAAAGTAGTGTGTATAACCTGTGTGCCCTAAATCCCTAAGTGCTCCAAAATCTAAACAATACTTTGCCCCATGTAATTAGGTGCTTCCTAAGTGTAGTTATGAAGTTATACCTGCCCCGTGGTAAATCACAAAAATGGATAGAAAGGAGACAGATCAAATCTTACTGCAGTTGTCAGATTTGCAGCTGTCAGATTTATCAGAATGGGGTAGGGTTGGCTGGGGTGAGGGATGCAGGCTGGAGAACATTCTGCCCATGTGTACTGCAGGAAGCCATTCAGCCAGTTTCTATCGAATGGGGCATGACTGTGAAAGGGTCTGCTGACCAATGGCTGAGAGCGCTGACCAGAGTGTTCTGGTGGGGGGCCATCCCTCTGTCAGAACACAATAGAACAGCAGGGGAGATCCATGTACTAACATCGGACGGGTTAGTACAGCTGCTCCGACCTGAGCTGTCAGTTTTTTTTTTCATTCAGCCCTCTGAGTTGAGTGAAAAAAAAAACTTGTAGTGTGTACTAGGCTTTAGGAAGCACCTAGTGCAATAGTGCAATGTTCTACATGTGCTTTGTCCCATGGGGCAGAGCAGCGTAAACCAATTTGTAATGATAGATCCTCTTTAAGTGAACAGTTGTCCCACATGAGCAAAGTACAGGTTTACTTAAATAAAATGTTTCAGAAACCTAGCATGTTTGTGAAGGTTCTTATTTATCCAGATCATTGTATATCTAGTAGTAGTTGGTCACATTCAATTGGACTTGTTCTTCAATGTTAAAGGAGAAGAACTGTTATTAGAACAGAGTGGTTCCACAATTTTCACACCACCAGTCCTATCTTTAGACAATGACATCTATATGTTCAGTAGAAGTAGATTTTTATATTACAGAACAAGTCTAGTTGAATGTGACTAATTTCTACTACAGTAGATATTCAGAAACCTGGCTATATCAGAAATACCTTGATAGTGAGGAGACTGATAAATAGAGAGAAAGATTTGGGTGTCATTAGTGTAGAAATGGTATTGAAAGCCATGGGAGCCATTCAACTGACCCCGGGAGGAGGTGTAGCTTAAGAATAGGAGAAGTCCAAGAACAGAACCTTGGGTAACCCTGAGGGGTAAAGGATGAGGAAAAGAGGGAGTAGAATTGTAAGTGACACTGAAAGTGCAGTGGGATTGGTACATCAGTCTCACGCTAATTTACTAACAGACATATCAGACTGAATGTCACACCACTTCCTCAAACCTAATCTATCAAAAACTGAGCTCATAATATTTCCTCCCCCACGTGCTCTTTCCCCTGATATTTCTGTCAAAATCAATGGCTCAACTATCAAACCATCCCCACAAGCCAAGGTTCTAGGTGTAATCCTGGACTCTGAACTATCCTTTCGGCCCCACATCCATTCACTGTTCAAAGCTTGCTGCCTCAACTTATGCAACATCTCCAAAATATGCCCCTTTCTAACCAATGACACCACAAAGCTAATTCACTCCCTGGTTATCTCTCACCTCAACTACTGCAATTCCCTCCTCCCTGGCTTACCCTAACATAGGCTTACATAGGCTATCCCCCATTCAGTCCATCATGAATGCTGCTGTCAGGCTCATCCACCTTACAAACCACTCAGCGTCTGCTACCTGTCTCTGTCAATCCCTCCACTGGCTTCCGCTCAGCCAATGAATTAAATTCAAGATACTAACAACAACTTATGCCGCATACACACGATCAAATTGTCCGGCGGACTTGGTCTGGCAAACAATCCGGCAAACAATCCACTGGACTTTATAACGAATGGACTTGGCCACACACGGACACTCCGAAAGTCCGGCAATTTCTAACTCGATGACGTACAGCACGTACAACGGGACTAGAAAATGGAAGTTCAATAGCCAGTAGCCAATAGCTTCCTTCTCGTACTCGTTTCAGAGCATGCATCATTCTTAGTCCGCCGAGCCAAGCCAAGTCCGGCGGACAAATTTTGAGTCAAAACTACTTTCTAAGTCCGCCGGACTTTTACGATGAAAAAGTCCGCTGGAGCCCACACACGATCGAATTGTCCGGCGTACTGTGGACCGGCGGACCAATTCTGCCAGACAATTCGATCGTGTGTACACGGCATTATAAAACCATGCACAACAACATCTCCAACCTAGTCTCAAAATACCAACCAAATTGTTCTCTTTGTTCCTCCTAAGACCTCCTACTCTTTAGTTCTCTTGTCACCTCCACCCATGATCGCCTCCAGGACTTCTCTAGATCCTCTCCCATCCTCTGGAACTCCCTACCCCAATCTGTCCAATTATCTGCTACTCATCGATCATTGAAAACACATCTCTTCAGAGAAGCCTATCTGGCCCCACCTAGCAACTGTATATTTATTTTCTTATCAGCCCATCCCCCACAGCTATTACCTTTGTATCTCTAAACCCTCCCTCTTAGATTGTAAGCTCTAATGAGTGAAGCTCTCTGATTTCTACTGTATTAACTTGTATTGTAATTGTACTGTCTGCCCTTATGTTGTAAAGCGCTGCTTAAACTGTCAGCGCAATAAATATCCTGTATAATAATAATAGTGGTTAGCAGATATGACATTCATACAACTGTATGCAGTAAAGGGCAGTATAAGATATTTTAGCTACTTTTTTGTTTATTTGAAACTTAGAGAGAAATTTCCTGACTGAGCTGATAACAGTAGTGTTATCTAAATGTGAAAGTCAATAAGAAATGCTTGGACTCTGTTAAATCCTGTTAGAGATGGAGCATATTCAAAAGAATATCTGTTCTTTTAAGAAGATTTCAGGTTTAAAACTTCTGCCACAGATACCTCAGGTGTGACCCCAGTCGTTGCTTATTATTAGCTTAGAAGCAGGTTTTGTGTTTTTTCCGCAATGACTGTAGGATGAACCCTGTATCTTCTCTGCGCATGCTGTGACCTGTTGTTCAGCACAAATGGGAAAAAAAATGAAAATATTTTAAAAGCCTTGCATTAAGTATGGTGTATTAAAACAAATGTAATGTCATTGTTTTTAAATATGTCTTTAAATGAACATTATTATAGAGCAGGTTGATGAGATAGTACATTTTTTGTCATAGCCTCTGTATATTACAGTCCCTGCAATGTGGATACTGTGATGTTTTGTGACAATCATGATTACTTTGGTTACTTTTCTATCACAAGTGTTGGAGGGCATAGCACACAAAAGGACTATACTGGCTGAAACAGCACAATTCAAGGGTTTGCGGATGGAAAGCACAGCTGCCTCCTTGTCAGGGTGCCCCCACGCTATTGAAAAGATCCTAGCTACATGGCTGGAGGAGACGCAGACAGAGAGAGGGGGTGGGCTGAGCCTGATTGGTTAGGAAAAAAACGACATCAGACTAAGGATTAAATGGCATCGTGAGAAAAATATGTATTTATTCTGAAGCGAAAGCAGAGCGGGGGATGGGACATGATGACTACTAATCCTATGCAATTTAGAAAAGAGTCACTTGCTCTGCCAGCCGCACAGCTGAGGGCACCCGCAGAGCTCTCTCTGATTAACCCCAATCGCTGCAAGGAGCATGTGACCTGACTAAACCTTGTGATGTGACTGAGTGCATTTCCCAATACAAATAGCCCATGATAGGAAGCTTTATGTTCAGCTATTTCTTCTCCCTTGCCAGCAAGTCAAGTGCTAGTAATAAATGAACGTTAGTAAAGTACATATGGGCTTATTCGGTAAAGTAGAGAGAGATAAAAAGTGGAAATGTGAAAAGTGCTTTTATAAAAGGAAACAGTTGAAGAGCAAAATTTACAAGAAATACATTTTCAGCTTATTCACTATATAAAAATAAAATGGTTAGGAAAGAAACAACATTGGACTAAGGGTTAAATGGCATCATGCGAAAAAGAAAGATGTTTTATTACAGATATAACTGTAGCATAATTGTTTTGGGCTAAACAATCTGATGATGTACTGCAATTCTTCAGCAGGCAGATATTACTTAAAAGATAACTAAACCCCCCCCCCCCCCCCCAAACAAAATGCAATTTATATTTCAGCTAGCCAGTCCTAAATGTCCTAGCTGCATTTGTTTTCCTTTTTTTTAACATACTTCCTGTCTTAAAGAAGAGCAGCTTTGTCACCCTAGGCTGTGCTCTCACAACTTGAACTACAAACACCTCCTCTCTGTATCACCATGGCCACTGTTAGAAATCACGGGGCCCTGTACAGCAAACCAGACACCCCCTCCTTGCAAAAATTTCAAAACGAAAATTCCCCCTACTTGCACAAATTTCGCTCACCCCAAAAAATCACCCGCCTAGCACATATCCTCTTTCATCTCAAACTTTCTATCCTAGCACAAATCTTCTCCCCCAAATCCCAGCTGTCACCACAAATTCCCCTAATCCTTTCTATTAGCCCAAATTCCCCAATCCCCCTCCTGCCACAAAATCCCCCTATCTTCCCTCCCAGCACACATTTTCTTTCTTCAATCCCCCTCCTAGGACACATTTCCACAAATCCCTCCTCCTGGCACAACCCCATCTAAATCACCCTTTTCAGCACAAATTATTCCTCCCTACCCAAATCCCCCCAGCACTAATCCCCCATTCTAGCACAAACATCCCCTCTCCTGGCACAGATACCCCCAACCCCACCTCCTAGCACATACCCCCCCTCTTGTTCCTCCTCGCATATATCCCCCCACCCCAAATCCCCATTATAGATAGCTGCCCCTCCCTCTCCCCTAACTTACAGGGGGAAGCAACTAACAGTCAGGAGGAGGTGCATTGTGTTGTCGCTCCTGTCAGAGAAGATCTGGTCTATACAGTACATGAGACAGGATTGCTCTTCTGTAGATCGCATTGTACTGTACATGCACACCGCCCCTTATCTCCTCCATGGGCTGCTTACCTCCTGGCAGCAGCAAATGTGTGTACAGTGCAATGCGATCTACAGTAAGAGTGATCCGGGCTCATGTACTGTATAGACTAATGCTTTTCTGACAGGAGGGGAGAGCATAACACAGTGCACCTCCTGTTTGCCGCGTCTTCTCTTTCCGCTCCAGCCTCCAGCCTGCCGTCTCCTCATCCTAGCTGTGAGTGTGGGCGGGGGTGGGAGAAGGAGCTCAGCGGTGGACAGTCATGGGGGCAGAACTGAAATCTGGGTGGGCACAACCCACCCCAGCACCCCCTAAATCCAGCCCTCTGTGTCTCTCACCCAGCCTAAAAGCTGGTGGAAGGGAGAGGGGAGAAACCGGCTTTTCAGTTGCTGGGTGAGAGGGGCTGTCATCCTTCCTCCTCTGCTTCACCTATCCTTTTGCTGTCCAGGCCCCCCGTGTACTGGGGCCCCCTACAGGAGGACTGTTGGTCCCCCTATCAGTGGCCCTGTGTATCACCATTACACATGAGGGTTTTTTTGTAGCTCACAGAAGATAGCAGGAAAAAAGACAATAAAATAGTTTGAGTTTTCAGTTCAGTGCAGTTCAAAGGTCCTTGAAAGTCCTTGAGATCAACAGGTATTGTTTCCGGACATTCATTTTAACTGGTGCTTCAATGTGGATGAGCAGGGAACTGTAAATATGTAGATTAACTTCCAGCTGTCAGGTCTACCAGGAGACTCTAACCATCCCTCCATTTTCCTGACCGGTAGTCTTGTTATCCCAGTATCAGGTGGAAGGGCGATTGAAATTCTGAAGCCAGAAATATGGGACCACAATGGGAAGTGCAAACAGACTAAATCAAGGAACAACAAACAAACAATTCACAGTTGGTAGAGAGTGAAGTCAGCGAACCCCGATCAGAGTAATCCAAAGGAGTAGTCCCAGAGGAAAGGTCTGGAACAGGCAGAGTCGGCAACAGATAGCCACAACGTCCAAAGAAGTGGTCCAAAAGGAGCAGGCAGAGTCGGCAACAGTGATCATCGAAGTCCAAAGGGATAGTCCAAGAAGCGTAGTCGGGAACAAGCAGAAGTCAGCAGCAGAAATTTACTTTGTTAAACATCAACAACCAGGAAACCTACTAGGGCGAAGACAGAAAGGGGAAGGGATGTATAATAGGCACACTAGATCAGGTGAAATAAAGAAAATTACCTGGTGGCTCAGGCAATAAGATACCATCCAAAAAAAACAGGATTGAATCCCGGACATGGCATGACACCAGCTTTTACTATCCCTTTGCCACCCCTGTGAATGAGGCCTTAGGCTGGGTTCACATATGGGTGGCCACGGTTCCCAGCATGGGGTCCAGTGCATATCTGTTCACTGGTTCAGGTGTGAATCAGGTCTGAATTTTTGCCTGAATTTGCACCTGAGCCGGACCCAAAGACACACAGTACCATTTTGAAATGTGGGCCATGGCCACCCTGGACATGTGCGAACTGGCTTATTATTCCTTCCTTATTATTCCTTATTTTTCTGATTCGGCACTGCGCCACTTTAATTGACAATTGCGTGGTCATGCTAAGTGGCTCCCAAACAAAATTGGCGTCCTTTTTTTCTCACAAATAGAGCTTTTACAAAATAGGGGATAGTTTTATGGCATTTTAATTCATATTTTTTTTAACTAGTAATGGTGGCAATCAGCGATTTTTATCATGACTGCAACATTAAGGTGGACACATCGGACATTTTTGACACATTTTTGGGACCATTGTCATTTATACAGCAATCAGTGCTATACAAATGCACTGATTGCTGTGTAAATGACACTGGCAGTGAAGGGGTTAACTACTAGGGGACAGTGTAGGGGTTAAGTATGTCCTGGGGAGTTATTCTAACTGTGGGGGGACATGGCTATGTGCGGCACGTCACTGATCTCTGTTCCCGATCAGAGAGAGGGAGCAGAGATCAGTGACACTGTCACTAGGCAGAACTGGGAGATGCTTGTTTACATTAGCATCTCTCGTTCTTCCTCTCCATGAGACGATCGCAGGTATCCCCATGGACATTGAGTCAATGGGACCCGCGAACCAACTCACGGAGCTTGCCGTGGGTGTGCAAGCCCGCAGGCTGCCTCTTAAAGGGCAACGTACAGGTACGTTAGTTTGTCTGTACGAGCCCTTCTGCCAATGTATATCGGCATGAGGCAGTCAGCAAGCGGTTAAGCATTTAAAAAAATCACTGCTTCTGAAAAAACGGCCATTTTCAAAAAAATTGTTTGCATTGATACATGTCCCCTGGGACAGAACCCAGGTCCCCAGACACTTTTTATGACAATAACTTGCATATAAGCCTTTAAAATTAGCACTTTTGATTTTTAATGTTAGTATCCCATAGACTTTAATGGTGTTCTGGCAGCTTTCAAATTCGCCACAAATACTGCATATTGTTCCCTGTTCGGTGAACAGGTTAACACCCGATGTTTGAGTCGAACTTACGTTCGACTCGAACATTGGGCTTATCCCTACTTAGGACAGAAGACATAAATTGCCAGTTCACCTTGTCAATTGTCTTCTCTACGTCCGTACCCAGGAACACGCAGGGGGTACAATTCCTATTGACCACATGCAAGAGGTTCAGGACTATGATCGTGTTGTCCCTTGACTCACGAGTCGGTACAAATCCAACTTGATCAAGGTGGATCAAATTTGGTAGATGTTGTTGAATTCTGGTGGCCAGGAGCTTTTGGCAAAAAATTTCAGTGTTGAGCAACGAAATCGGTCTGTAGCTTCCGCAAGAGGTGGGGTCTTTGCCTTCTTTGGGGATCACTGCTATGTGTGCCGAGAGAGTGTCACGAGGGAACATTGTATCAGATCCTAAGGTATTAAAAAATTTGTGCATGAATTTACCGAGGGATGGCAGCAAGGTCTTGTAGTATTGAATGTTAAAACCATTCGGGCCGGGAGCTTTTTCCTAATTTAGTGTTACCTATCATACTTTGAATCTTGTTTAGTGTTATAGGCTCATCCAGCAGTAACTCGGAAGATAATTTTGGTATTTGAGAGTTCTGCATATTGGGTCTGTGGGGAGAGTCTCTCTGAAGGTTATAAAGAGATGCATAGAACCCTTGAAATTCCCACACTATGTGTTTGGGAAAGGAAACTTTCTTTCCTGAGGGTGACATAATGTGTGGTATGTAGTTTGCGAGCGACTGTTCTCTCAGGGATATGACCAGGAGTTTACTGCATTTATTGCCAGATTCATAGGATACTTTCTGGCAAACCCGTATTGCCACTTTGGCTCTAAAATGTAACAGGTCAGTGATTTTTTTTGTGTAGGATCAAGAGTTCTGTCTCTAGCGAGGGTGTCGGGTGTGTTTATGTTAGACTTCCACCAAACTTAATTCGTTAAGAAGGGAGGTCATCTGTTAAGTGCGTTGTGTTTTGATGCGTGACCCATGTTTAATGAGCACCCCGTGGATTACCACCTTGTGTGCTTCCCACACAATGTCGGGGTCGCTGTTATTAGTCTGAAAATAACAGTCAAGTTCGCTGACAATGCCTTTGAGCACCTCCTCATCTTGTAGGAGGCTTTCTTTCAACCTCCAAGTTCTTGTCCTGGAGGTGAAGCTATCAGTCAATGCATAGGGCGGCAAGATCTGGGCATCATCTGACCATGTGATAGGTTTGTTCGAGGAGTCTCAGAATGCAAGTAGTTTGGGAGTGAGGGATTATAAAATAGTCAATCCTAGAATATTTTTTATGTGGCAAAGAGTAGAAAGTGTAATCTTTTTCAAAGGAGTGGAGAAGACACCAAGCATCAGTTAGCTGTGCCTTGTGCAAAGATCGCGCAATTCGTTTCTGAGAGGCAGGAAGTATCGAGGACCATCCTGAAGAAGTGTCCTCAGAGGGGATCAACGGGGCTTTGAAGTCACCTCCAAGTATTAGTTGGCCTCTTGAAAACTCAAGCAGAGGCTAGAGTTTTATTAATAAAAATGTCTTAGTGGGTATTGGGAGCGTAAACGCTTGCCAGAGTAACCTCGACCCCACCAACCGTGCCTCTGATGAACAAATGCCGTCCCTCTGGATCTGCTTTTACATCCACACAACTCCATGGAACAGTTCTTGAAATGAGAATAGACACGCCTCATGACTTAGTGGACTCATTGGTGGAATGCTATACCACTGGGAAAATTTTGTTTTTCAGGCATGCCCTCTCTAAAAGGAGTTTCCCGAACGAAAGCAAGATCTGTCTTAAGGCGACGTAGATCTTCTAACAGCATGTGTCTCTTTTCAGGGACATTAAGGCCTTTCACATTTATCACATTCACTGCCTCCATAGCCCCTAGGTGAAAAGGGGAGGGATGGGGAGAAAGGGTAGGGAGGCTGAGCAGGGAAGGAAGGGAGGGAAGAGGGAAGGGGGGGGAGGGAGTGAAGGAAGGGGAGAGGGAGTGGATGAAGGGGAGAGAGAAAGGAATAAGAGGAAAAATGTTAGGAAGGCTGGGAGGGGGGAGGAGGGGAGGGAAGAGGGGATGCTGGGTAGAAAGGAAGGAGGAAAGACCAGTATGAGAGGAGAGAAAAAGAGAGCGTGGGAGTGAGAGAACAGGAGAGAAGTAATACCCCGGGAGAGGGCAGTCCCAGAAAGGAAAATCAGAAGATTAGGCTACTCCTAGAGAGCGCAACCTGAAGAAACAAAAGCAGTAGTCGGGGTGGAGGGAGAGATATTCCCCTCGTCTCCCCCGGCAGAAACCGTCTTCATCAAAATATGGTCCTTTCCACAGGCAGGAAAACCCTGAGATGTGCTGTAGGGGCATCAGCAGTGGCTGACACCCAAGTGCAAGTGCGCCCCTCATCCTGCATTATCTAAAGCACTGCAGGAAGCAGTGCCTGAAAACATTAAGGCTCAAAGTCCTTGAAAATATTAGAAGATACCTTCGCAACACACATCGGGGCTGAGACCCACTCAGCCCCTTCACGTGTACTCCGGAAGCATCCCAAGAGTAATCCAGAGGAGGCAGTTGCACCGAGGTGCATCAGGCTCAAAGGCCATCGGACATGTATGGTTCAACCATAGTGAGTGAACAGCAACATCAAAAAACATTAAGGCGCTAAGTCCCTGAGTATGCATAAAACATAGTGACCGTATACGGACATTACATACAACTAGATAACCACTAATTAGAGGCAAATATCATACAGTAACCTTGTAAACAAAAGGTAGAGGACTGTTATTATTGTGGTTAGATTCATATGACCATACAATAAGAAAATCGTCCGTAAATATGTCTTACAAGAAGAGCATCAGAGAGTTCTCTGTCATTGGAAACACAAGTAAGGTCCACCGTTTTGGCGTACAGGGAAAAAAACACATTAGGGAGCCCCCCACAGGCATCTGTAGGTGAGCTGTTTGGGCTAGTCAGTTACCAGACTGGCAGGGAGAGACCTAAGAACAACAGAGTTCAGCAAGGAAGTGGATACACTGGTTTAGCAGGCTACGAGGGCTCAGTACAATGCCAGTATACAGCCCAGTGAGAGAGGCACTCATCATCCACTGGCATATTGGTGAGGGGGGACAACTAGAGCAAGCAACGGGGGGGGAGGTAAATTGTTAACCTGTATGGTATGGTAAAGTGAATCAGTTACAAGACATTTAGGACTTACGTGACCCTTCCATGGAGGGCACCTGGGATCTCCTTCTGGACCTCTGCAGGCAGGCTGGTTGGTTGTTCCAGTTTGCAGAGAGTCCCGAATGACCCGACGGGTGAGGGTGATGTGTGGACAATTTGGCACCTGCATGGGGTCTGCATCCATCTATTTGACAGCCAGTGGACATTGCCATCGGTAAGTGCAGTCACGTCTTCTGGCCAGGTCCAGGACAGGTCTCAATAGGGCTCTTCTTTGCAGCGTTGCTCTGGAGAAATCCAGGAGGATCCTGATAGTGGACCCCCCGTTGATTCCTATTTTGCCATGTTCCCAGGCTCTGCAGAGGATACGCTCTTTTTGGGAGTAATGGTACAGGCTGCAGAGTACGTCCCGGTGCCTTTCGGGGTCAGATGGCTTAGGCCAGAGGGTTCTGTGGCCCCCTTCCAACTCCAGTGATGGTGGTGGAGCTCCCAGTACTTTCTGAAAGATGGCGGTAACCACTTCTGCTAAGTCCTCCACTCCGGTAGCCTCTGGGAGACCCCACAGCCGAAAGTTGTTGCGGCTACTGCGGTTCTGGAAGTCTTCCTGTGGCTGCATGGGATGTCTGAGAGTGCTCCAAGGCCAGCACCTGGTGTTCCAAGGAGGAGAGCAAGGCCTCACCGGAGTCTACTCGGTCAGAAAGTTAGTGCATCTCCATTTTCACTTCCTGCGTGTCCCAGCTATGAGCTTCCTCTATGCGGAAGATAAGGGCCTAAATTTCTGATTTAGTAGGGCGGGCCCTATTCACGCTGCCCTAGTATTGTGAAGACCCAGCCATGTCCAGGCAGAAGGTAAACGGCATCTCTGGGAAGATGTCTGTGGATGGAGTAGGAGAGACAGGCATGGCTGGTGTGGTGTTGTGCTCCATGCAATGTGCACATGGAGCTGCTGCAATGGGGCCCAGCGAGGCATGTTGTGGATCCTGAAAGTATCACTGGATTCCACTCCGGGGAGTGAGGGACCGATTCCCATGAACTGTCAATCTGGTCCTATATTGTTTGGTCGATATCATGCCCTGCTAACAAGGGCTAAAGTCCATCAGTTAGTTGAGGTAGGCAGGGGGAAGCCAGGAGCACTCAAAAGATAAGTCTTTACTTGGCAATTGCCAACATGACTGTGAACCAGTGCACAAAGCAGTGCAGTCCTGACCTCACCCCAATGGAACACCTTTGGAATGAATTGGCAACTTCATAGTTCCCATAGACACACTCCTAAACTTTGTGGATAGCCTTCCCAGAAGAGTTGAAGCTGTTATAGCTGCAAAGGTTGGCCAACTCCATATTGAACCCTGCAGATTAAGACTGGGATGCTGTATAACTTATCTTGCTTATTTCACCTAAGCTTGGACTGGATAGATCAGGGCTTAAAATTCACTATCTGTCAGGTGGAGTCGGCTATGGCATATCCATAGAGTTACCACCTATTCTACATAGCAATCTAAAATCGCTCCCTCCTAATTTACACCAAAACCTTCTCATTTGGGACACGGTTGTTGCTTGGAGGGAAGTCAGAATACATATGGGGATCTCCTTGCGCATCTCCCCCTGACATGGGGTGCCCCATGTTTCCACAGTCCTCTCAACATAATACATTCCATGCATGGAAAACTCAAAGGTTTAACGAATGTCAACTCTCTCTTTGACACTACTAATGGTCGGCTTAAAACTTATCACACAATTGCATCAGTCTTCGATCTTCCAGACCATCATATTTTCCATGTGATGCAACTTTCAACAAAATATCAGTTAGAGTAAGGCTCTGCCGGATATAGGGTGCCTTGCCGTGGCCTACAGCTTATGCATGTATTTGCAAATGTGTGCAACTAAACCCCTGTTTTTACGGCATACTGTTAGACAGGTTAATTCGGTTGGTCGCAGGCTGGTTGGTAAGTTGAGCTGGGAAATTCTTTGGTTTTATCTTACATGCATTTGCCCTTTCAGTGCTCCTTGCTGTGAAGACCAATTATAGGTGAGGGTAGCGACTTTTTTTCGTATTGTTGACATATTGCTCAGGCAACGCACTGACATCTTTGCTACCATTGTGCAATGTGCTAGATTCAGTGTGCTCCTGCATCTTTAAGCAGGGTTGGGCTCCCTCCAGTCATCTGCCCTTCATCTACCCATTAAGATACATGTGCTCCCACTATGGAGACTCTTCAAAGTTAGAGTTAGGGTCTGCAGGATACAGAGTGCCTTACTGTGGCCTGCAGCTTATGCATGTATTTGCAAATGTGTGCAACTAAACCCCTGTTTTTAAATCATATTGTTAGACAGGTTAATTCAGTTGGGTGCAGGCTGGTTGGTAAATTGAGCTTGGAAATTCTTTGGTTTTATTTTATATCAACAAAATATGCCCAAGACCAAACCTCGGGTTTCAATTCACTTTTGTGGACAAGCTCATTACAAATTGGACTATCTCTACTTCAGGGTCTAAAACCCCCTCTTACTTTTTTTCACCAAACCGCTGGAATTTACAGCCTCAAAAGCCTGGAGCAAGGGCATTCTTCTAGACAACCTTTCTCCCCTACTATTAAAAGGCTATAAATCAACCTTGAACATAATATCAAACTAATTTTGATGGGAAACCCAATTTAAACTACTTCATAGAGTATATATACCTTATATTACCCCACAGGATTCACCTGGGGAGAAACGTTGCCCTCTTTGCAAGGAACCTTGTCTTACACTGTTCCATCGCCTATGGTCATGTCCATCAATAGCTGTGTTATAGAACCAAGTTCAATCCTACGTGTTAGACATAACTAAGTTCACAATACCATGGACGGCATCTTTATGCTATTCGGCTGTGACCAAAACACTCCAGATCAAGGGGCTCATACCCCCTCTTGTATCAATGGATCCTCAATTGTTTACTCATGGTGCAGAGGACTATCCTTAAACATTGGATATCACCTCAACTCCCCTCAATCGCAGATGTAAAACATGGAACTGAAACTTCTGCTATAGAGAGAACAATTAGAGATATGGTCCCACAAAACAGGCTCTGACAAACGTTTCTCCCAACGTTTCATAAAGGCTACTTTCCAGGACCATGAACAAGTATTCTTATGATCTATTTAACCTAATGAGATATAGCATTCTACATATCACAATCTCAACCCTGCACTCACCTCTGCAAAAGCTCACACAATCTCATTCCCAATAGCCAAATCGAATATGGACCAGCAAGGTGATGCTACTTTAAACTCCCTGCAGCCATCTCCCTCTCCCTCTGCTATAAGTAGAACTCAGAATTCAAGCCTAGACAGTTAACCTATAGGTATCACTGTCACTTGATGTCATAGTTTTTGACCTATGCTAGTTAGCATTTAGGATACTGACCCCAGCGATTCCTCCTCCTCCTTTGGATTCCCGGAGGGGAGACAGATGCAGAGGTCAAGCTTCCTCATATTATAACCCAGGTCAAAGTTGGCTTGTTTGTTTGAACCCCCCCTTATTCTCTATACACAAAACAAAGACTCCACCTCCCCTCTTATCCCCTCTTATCCCCTCTTATCCCTATTCTCCTTCTTCTTACGTTTTCCCTTTCCCCCTCCTCTCCTTGTTATCTCCTCCCATATCTTTATTTACTTACTTACTTCTCCCTTTCCCACACCACTCCCCTTTTTGACTATGTTGATTACTTTAAATCTCTAATTCAGAAGCATTGCTGGCAAGTATATTGCAGTATTGTTCTTCTGTCTAACCCTGTTCAGATCTTATTTCATAATTCATAGACATATGTTATATCAGTATTACTTGTATCATTCTCCTAAAATAAAATAAAATATATATATATAAAAAAAAGACTAGTTCATGTGCGTGTAAAGGCAGGTGTCCTAATACTTTTGGTAATATAGTGTATGTGAGACCGGCCTAACTCTCATGATTCCCATATACCACTGAAAGTATTACATTTTCAGGGTGTACACTTACAGTCACAGCATTGGTACAATTCTCATAGTTGGTCACCTGCTCTGCACCTCAGTCATTCATAGAAACATCTTGTATTATTTTCACAAAATGCAAGGTGTTCTGTGAATGGACAAAGAGGGGTGGATAAATGTCTCGATCTCCACCTCGCCCTAAAAATAAGACATTTGTGAATGGCTAAAGTGGAGAATGAATGACCCACTTTGAAAACTGCACTAGAGCAGTAAATACATTTCAGCACCAGAAGTTCATCACTAACAGCGATGTACAGGGTTTGGAGTTCTACCGAATGCAACAGCAGTCAGTTGTGAGACACCAGTCTATTTATTATTACAGAACTGTCAAATTTTTTTTTTTCCCTGGAATTCAGATTTAATAGATTATTCAGCTGTGCCCTCTCTGAGATTAGCAAGGACTTGGAGGATTGGTTTCTTGCCAATCAAGCTCAGAAAGTCCAATGCGATAATTTACTAAAACTAGAGCAGACAGAGGGGGTTATTTACGAACGGTAAATCCACTTTGCACTGCAAGTGCACTTGAAAGTGCAGTCACTCTAAATCTAAGGGGTAGATCTGAAATGAGTGGAAGCTCTGCTGATTTTATCATCCCATCATGTGCAAACGAAAATGCTGTTTTTTATTTTCCTTGCATGTCCCTCTCGTATCTACAGCGACTTTACTTCCAAGTGCACTTTCAGTGCAAAGTGGATTTTCCTTTAGTAAATAACCTCCAGAATCCTGAATCCAGTAACCAGTTAGCTTCCAACTTTGAAAATGAAAGCTAGCAGCTGAATGGCTGCCATGCTTTAGATTCTGTCTGCTCCTAATTTGGTAAATTCCTCTCAATGTATCAACAAATGCATCTCAACAAAAGTAGACTTCTTTTGGTTACTCTGGGCAGCAGTTAAGGAGAAGCTGTTTATGGCAACTGTCTGATTCTGATAGTTGCTGCAGCTGCAGTAACACCAACAAGAGAGAGCAGCTCTGTGCTCATGTTAGGCAATGTTAAAAAGGTTTTAGCTAGATATGTGAGAGCTGTGCTAGAAAAAAGACATGTAGGTAGTGTTTTTAGCTGCTGTTATACAAAATTGAAGGCAATGGCAGGCTGTGATCTGAGTCAGTTGGGGGGCTGTGGACAACTGAGAGTTGGATGACTGGGGATTAGTGAACTGCACCTGTTTGGGAAGAGAAAGTCTTAGGGGCTTATTTCTCAAGCTGTGATTAAATAAGGACAAATTTATAAAACAGTCATTTAAAATGCCTCCATTAGGAAGATTCACCAGCAGGGAATGATTTGTGAATATTACTTTTGTGGCTTTATAAATATGCCCATAAGTGTCATCTGATAATGAACTATAGGTGCACAGTTACCAAAAAAAAACAATAAAGACATCTGTTTACTAGAGAGATATCTTTTTTGCTTTCACTTAAAATTAAGTTATTAGCAGGTTCTTACACTAGCTGTATTTCAAAACACATGTATTCCTTTGAACCCCTTCCTGAACAGACTCAATGTCCCTTTAACTGGGCCATTATGTCCAAGGGGTAGGAAAGTCTGCCTAATCACGTGACAACTGTGATTAGCTGTCATAGTGGTCACATGATCAAGAGCTGGTCCTGTTGGATTGCAGTCATTACTAGAGACTAGGGATGAGCTTTGAGTTCAAGTCAAACTCATGTTTGCCTGTTCGACTGTTCACCAAACAGCAAACAATTTGGGGTGTTCGCGGCAAATTCGAAAAGCTGTGGAACACCCTGTACAAGTCTATGGGAGAAATCTAAAGTGCTAATTTTAAAGGCTTATGTGCAAGTTATTGTCATAAAAAGTGTTTGAGGACCTGGGTCCTGCTTCCAGATTCTGATAAGCCCCCCACCTGCAGACCCCCACAACCACTGGCCAGGGTTGTGGGGATGAGGCCCTTGTCCTCATCAACATGGGGACAATGTGCTTTGGGGGGGACCCCAAAGCATCCTCCCAATGTTGAGTGCATGTGGCCTGGTACAGTTCAGGAGGGGGGGGGCGCTCTCTCATCCCCCCCTCTTTTTCTGCAGCCTGCCAGGTTGTGTGCTCAGATAAAGGGTCTGGCATGGATTTTTGGGTGGAACTCCACGCCATTTTTTTTTATTTGGCGTGGAGGTCCCCTTAAAATCCATACCAGACCTGGAGGGTATGGATATTTGGGGGGAACCCCACATCATTTAATTTTAAAAAAAATTGACGCGGGGTTCCCCTTAATATCCATACCAGACCTGAAGGGCCTGGTAATTGAATTTGGGGGAAATTTTTTTTTATCAATGACTTTCAATGACTGTTCTCTGTATTACGGGGAGCCGACAATTCATTATAGCCTCGAGTGCTTTTAAATGACTTTTTTTTCCTGCAAAAATGACACTTTGTGCAGGGACAGTTCTAAGCACAGGAAACATGCGCCCCTTTACAGGCATACTATACACACCCCCCAGGTACAACATTTAAAGGAATATTACACTTTTATTGTTTCACTTAAAGCATTATTAAAATCACTGCTCCCGAAAAAACAAACATACACTGTAATCTATACCAACAAATAATTGCAAATAATGTATTGTGAATACCACTAACACTTACAGGAAAATAAATAAATAAATAGATAGATAGATAGATAGATAGTTTGATGGGAATAAAAGTTATCAACCTACAGAGGACTGAATTCAAAGACTCACAGAAAATCAGGCTAGTCCATTTTGCTGAGAATTCAGTGCAGCAATTCAAAGTAGTTTGTATGGCCCCCACATGCTTGTACGTATGCCTGGAAATGTCGAGGCATGCTCTTAACCACTTGCCGACCGCTAAACACGGAAATGTACATCCCTACTTTTGGGGGCGGATATTGTTGCTATGGCAGCAGCTAGCTGCCCTAATCCCGATATCCCCACGTTCGGCCGGCGGTCAGTTACAAGATAAAAGTGGTCTCTGCGGCGGATTCACCGTGAGTTCACTTTTATCGGTGGCGGGAGAGGGGCTCGCCTCCTGCCATGATCTGGTGGCCTCCACCGCCTTACCGTCGGCAGCAGTGGAGATGATCGCATCTCTTCTCCTGTCAGGTATGGAGACGAGTGAGGGGAAGATGGCCACCCATCTCTATACCATAGCAGTGCGGAAGTGATGTCAAAACTTCATTTCCGCCCCTACTTCTTAAAGGCACATTTTTTTGTTGTCATTTTTTGAAAATTACAATTTATTTTTATTTTTTTGCATTTAAAGTGGAGTACTACCCCCCCAAAAAAATAAGTAATGTGCTTAAAAATAAAAAAATAAAAAACATTAGGAGAATTTTTTTTTTACTCACCTCTAAATGCCTTTTGCTAGGGGGTCCATCATAGTCTGCCTCCTTCGGCGCCTGGGCTCCTGATGTCCCTTCCCTCTGCGCAGGACGGGAGATCACCTCTCCCCCCTCCCTCTTGTCAATCATCTGGGACATGTGACTGGGATTGCGTGGCCAGTGGCGGTGCGCGGCTCGCACATGCTCAGTGGGTGCCTGGCTGTGAAGCCACAGGTGGGCACCCACAGTTAAAATGGCAGTGCCTCAGAGCGGAGGGGGTGATGAGTGGGGCTTCGATCCCCCGCATCGATGGAACCTGGGACAGGTAAGTGTCCGATTATTAAAAGTCAGCAGCTGCAGTATTTGAATTTTTTAATTCTTTCTTTTAATTGCTTTTTTTTTTTTTAAGTGGGAACCCTGATTTAAGTCCAAATATGAGATCTTAGCTCTTTTTGATCCCAGATCTCATGCTTTTTTTCTATTACAAGGGATGTTTACATTCCCTGTAATAGGAATAAAAGTGACACTTTTTTTTTTTTTTAAAACAGTGTAAAAATAAAATTAAAAGGTAAAATAAATAAGAAAAAAAAAATTTGAATGTGCCCATCCTGCCAAGCTCACATGCAGAAGCGAATGCATACTTGAGTAGTGTCCACATATGAAAACAGTGTTTAAACCACACATGTGAGGTATTGCCGTGATAGGTCGAGCGAGAGCAATCATTCTAGCCCTCCTCTGTAACGCAAAACATGCAACATGTAGAATTTTTTAAATGTCGCCTATGGAGATTTTTAAGGATTTGTTTGTTGCCATTCCACGAGCAGGCACAATTTTGAAGTGTGACGTGTTGGGTATCAATTTACTCGGTGTAACATTATCTTTCACAATAAAAAAAAATTGGGCTAACTTTTTACTGTTTTCTTATTTTTTTAATTCAAAAAAGTGTATTTTTTTTTTAAATGTGCGCTTGTAAAACCGCTGTGCAAATACGGTGTGAAAGAAAGTATTTCAATGACCGTTATTTTATTCTCCAGGTTGGTAGAAAAAAATGTATAATGTTTGGGGGTTTTAAGTAATTTTCTAGCAAAAAACTGTTTTTAACTTGTAAACACAGTCTGAAAAAGAGGCCCAGTCTTAAAGTGGTTATTGAGACAACGGATGGTGTCCTGAGGTATTTCCTCCCTGATTTGGACTAGGGCGTTACTGAGCTCCTAAACAGACTGAGACCCAACCTGGCTGCATCAGGTGGACCAAAACATAATGTCCCGGAGGTGTTCTATTGGATTTAGGACAGGCGAGCATGGAAGCCATTCAATGGTATCAATTCCTTCATCCCCCCAGGAACTGGCCGCATACTCTTGCCACATGAGGCTGGGCATTGTCTTGCACCAGGAGGAACCCAGGACCCACTGCACCAGTGTATAGTCTGGCAGCAGGTCTAAGGATATCTAATGGCAGTCAGGGTGCCATTGTCTAACCTGTAGAGGTTTGTGTGTCCCTCCATGGATATGCCTTCCCGGACCATCACTGACCCAACACCAAACCAGTCATGCTAAAAGATCTTACAAGTAGCATAATGTTCTCCACGGCTTCTCCAGACCCTTTCATGTCTGTCACATGTGCTCAGGGTGAACCTGCTTTCATCTGTGAAAAGCACAGGGCCCAATTGGCGGACCTGCAAATTCTGATATTCAATGGCAAATGCCAATTGAGCTCGGCAGTGAGCACAGGGCCCACTAGAGGATGTTGGGCCCCTAGGCCACCCCCATGAAGTCTGTTTCTGATTGTTTGGTCAGAGACATTCACACTATTGGCCATGGTGGAGATAGTTTTGTAGGGCTCTGGCAGTGCTCATCCTGTTCCTCCTTGCACAAAGGAGCAGATACTGGTTCTGCTGATGAATTAAAGACCTTCCACGGCCCTGACCAGCTCTCATAGAGTAACTGCCTGCCTTATGGAATCTCCTCCATACCCTTGAGACCTTCTGTCAATAGCACATATTAATGTGCCATCCTGGAGGAGTTGGATTTTCTGTGCAACCTCTATAGGGTCTAGGTATTGCCTCATGCTAGCGAAAAGCATTTAGAAAACATGAGTAGGGAACAGAATTTTAGTGGCCTCCACCCGTAAAACCATTTCTGTTTTGGAGGTCATCTCATTGTTGCCCATCTAGTACAGCTGTTGTTAATATAATTAACACCAAAGCAGCTGAAACTGATTAACAGCCCCCTCTGCTGCTTAACTGACCAGATTAATATCCCAGGAGTTTAATTGACTTGATGCTATACTCTGATTAAAAAGTGCTACTTTAATTTTTTTGAGCAGGTGTATATATATATATATATATATATATATAATATATAATATATATTTGACAGTAGGATGAAAAATGTCCTAAATATTGCACTGCATCAAAATGACTTAGTTAGCTGCTCATATTTGGAAAATAATTGGAAAACTCATTTATATGTCACTGTCACACTGAGGTCTGACTGACATGTTCCTCTATTCTCTATTGGGCTTTGTCATTTTTACATTTGCATTGAAACACCCCCAGGACTTTGCTGGCACAAAGTATCCATTTTTTTCTTTCCTGTGTTAAATCGAAGTTGCATGTCTCCACATTTGTTTCATGTATTCACTGGCAGGAGTCTTTAAAAATTGCAAATGTTGTAAAGAAATGGGATGAGCTCCTTTGCTCTGTCTTCAGGGAGCCCAGTCAATGAAGAAGGTCTATTAAAATCCACCAAGCAAAACTAGAGTACAACAGCATAAAAGAAAGTAGTAAGTTGCAACAATAACAAACACAGAAATTACATTTGAAAGGTTACTTATATACCAATAGTACCAATATAGTGCTATAATATCCCCTTTAAATATACTGTCAGCAATTCAACAAAACATACAGTACTGTATTTTTCTTCAATGTATCACTGATACACAGTGTTCTTTATTAATAGTCTACTTACATTCGGTGTCCATTAACACATTCTCAAAGCACAAAAATACTGTATATATGTAAACATACGGTATATTTTTTATTTCATCTGGAATTAATAAAGAGTGTCTAAGGCTGGCCATACATGTTCAGACTTCTTGTACAATTTACCTTAACCACTTAACAACCAGCGCACGCCGATGTACGTCCTATTTTTGAAGAGGGATATCTCGGTAACGGCAGTTGCTGCCACAACCGAGATATCCATCTCTTCAGGCGCCGGTTGTCTGTACGATAACGGTGGTCTCCGCGGCGGGTTCGCCGCAAGATCACCATTTTTGGCGGCGGGAGAGGTGCCACCCCCCCTCCCGCCGCCCTCCCGTGCCTTACGCCGCTTACTGGAGCCGTCGGTAGCGGCGGAGGCGTTCGGGTCCTTTTCCTAGCTGGGTATAGAGATGTAAAATATATATATTCTGCAGGGGTATCCACTCAGTAACTGATGTGTCTGCCCCTGCCCCCAGCGCTCATATATGTGGTCAAATTATTCCCACTTGGGGTTAAATCTCAATACTTAGCTGCTGTTATTATAAAACAACCATATCATATACATCAAATGTGATCGACCTGGAAACCCAAAAACAACCACTAACAGCGCTTATACTGCATACCAATGAAATCATCAATCGCCTGTTTAGATCATGCAGTTCATTTAGATCAAATGCATTATTAATATGTTAATAATCATTAAAAGAGCTTATAACCAAAAACATAGAAAGGATCATATATATAGGAAAAAAACACACTATCCCGCGTTAATCAGTCCAGCACCAAATGACAGAGTCCTTCACATTCGTTTTTGCATCATTGGAATATGTATCCTGCGATCTATCTTCCCATGTGCATGGATATGCGTGGGTGGAGTCCTACACCTTCACCAAAATGTTCACCTCTGTGAATATTCCCTCAGATGGCCGCTTACCAGACACTAGTATCTTTTAAGCCTATCTACGCTGTGAGGAATCCCGCTGTATGGTCCTGTGTGCTCCGTTAGAATCCCACTCATTGGTTGCCGTCATGCAAAAAATGCAAGGGGTCTAATATAGTGTAGTATCTTTTATTAATAATAATACCCTACCCCCCTTACATAATGTGCTTACATTAAAACAACTGGTAAAAAGCATATAGAATCAGGGTGTCAGTTATACCACACAAGCGCCTCACCAGTAGACTGCAGCTCTCGTACGCCAGTTGTTTTAATGTAAGCACATTATGTAAGGGGGGTAGGGTATTATTATTAATAAAAGATACTACACTATATTAGACCCCTTGCATTTTTTGCATGTCCGCAACCAATAAGTGGGATTCTAACGGAGCACACAGGACCATACAGCGGGATTCCTCACAGCGGAGATAGGCTTAAAAGATACTAGTGTCTGGTAAGCGTCTATCTGAGTGAATATTCAGAGAGGTGAAAATTTTGGTGAAGGTGTAGGACTCCACCCACGCATATCCATGCACATGGGAAGATAGATCGCAGGATACATATTCCAATGATGCAAAAACGAATGTGAAGGACTCTGTCATTTGGTGCTGGACTGATTAACGCGGGATAGTGTGTGTTTTTTCCTATATATATGATCCTTTCTATGTTTTTGGTTATAAGCTCTTTTAATGATTATTAACATATTAATAATGCATTTGATCTAAATGAACTGCATGATCTAAACAGGCGATTGATGATTTCATTGGTATGCAGTATAAGCGCTGTTAGTGGTTGTTTTTGGGTTTCCAGGTCGATTACATTTGATGTATATGATATGGGTATAGAGATGAGTGAGGCTAAGATGGCCCCCACTCGTCTTTATACCATAGGAGGGCGGAAGCGTCGTCAAAACGTCACTTCCGCCCATACCTCTTAAAGGTTTATTTTTTTGCATTTAAGTGGAAATATGAGATCTGAGGACTTTTTGACCTCAGATCTCATATGTAAGAGGACCTGTCAGTTTTTTCTATTAAAAGGGATGTTTACTTTCCTTGTAATAGGAATAAAAGTGATCTGTTTTCTTTAAAAAAAACAGTATAAAAATAAATAAAATCAATTAAAATAAATAAGAAAAAAAAGGTTTTTAAAAACACCCCGTCATGATGCGCTCGCGTGCAGAAGCGAGCGCATACGTGAGTAGCGCCGCATATGAAAACGGCAGTCAAACCACACATGTGAGGTATCGTCGCGATCGGTAGAGCGAGAGCAATAATTCTAGATCTAGACCTAGAGCAAAAAATGCAACCTGTAGAATTTTTTAAATGTCGCTTATGGAGATTTTTGAGGCTAAATGTTTGACGCCATTCCACAAGTGGGTGCAATTTTGAAGTGTGACATGTTGGGTATCAGTTTACTCGGTGTAACATTTTCTTTCACAATATAAAAAAAGATTGGGGGGGCGTGGCTTGGCGCGCAGCGGAGATGGCAGCCTAAACGAGGAGCTCCGTCAAGCCCGAGGCCCTTAGCACCTCTCTGCCGAAAGCCTAGCGAGGATGAACAGACAGTTCCGCGGGTCTCAGCACACCCGATCCCGCAGATCCACGTTGGTGTCTGCGGGAGGATCTATATCAGAGATTTTCCAGAAACAAACAGCAGCTCAGAGAGCCCAGGAGGGTGGCAAGATGGCGCCGTCGCACGAGGACGGGGATCTCAGTGAAGACTCTCAGTCGGCCTCAGAGGATCGCGGTAGGAGACCTGCTCGTCCCGATCACCCCCTCACATACGCGGACATGTCCGGCTTCGCTGCCGACATCAAGTCCTCCTTTTCCGCGGCCATAACAGATTTAAAAACCAATCTGTTGGTTCTCACAGAAAAGATGGCCGCGGCGGATACTGCAGGGAAGCTCCGAGACAGGGAAATACTCAGGCTGGACACAGTTGCCTCATCGCATGCACAACACTTTATTGAACTAAACAGGCACATGGAGGACCTCGATAATAGGGGGAGACGGAACAATATTAGGGTCCGCGGTGTGCCAGAAACAGTGACTGCCGACCAGATCATGCCTGCCCTCCAGAGGGTCTTTAACAGTGTGCTGGAACGACCGGAGGACTCAGCCATTGAATTCGTTCGGGCTCATAGAGCCCTCCGAGCTAGAGGACCTGATACCCTACCACCCCGCGACATTATATGCTGCCTGCAGAACTTTTCGTTAAAGGAAGAGATTATGTTTAAGGCTCGCAGGAATGACCACATTGTGTTTAACGGTGAGAACATTAAACTGTTCCAGGATCTTTCGCAGATCACCTTGAAAAACCGCAGAGCCTTGCGGCCTTTACTGGAAGCACTCAGAGCGAAGGAACTTCGTTACACCTGGCGTTTCCCTTTTGCTCTCTCAGTTTCTCACAATGGCAAGCAACACCTGCTCCGCAATCCGACAGACCTCCCAGAGTTCTGCGATGCCCTACATCTTGACCCCGTGGACCTCCCGGACTGGTATCAGGAGTTTTCCCTACCGCCCAGGGAGAGGAGCCCACCCCACTCCCCTCTACCGACACCTGACAAGCGCCTCGCCAAGAAGTAGCGTTCAGCGTGGCAAGATGGTCCGGGTACAGGGACACCGCGCAGCAGGGCGCACTCCTCTAGACCACCACCAGATGATTAATTGTTGGCACCACGGTCCCCTGTGACCGTGCCCCCCCCCCTGTTGTGGTCCGCTCTCACCATATTTTTCCTGGGCACATTTTTACATTTTACTACTTTTTATTTTTGTTGTTTTCAGAGATTCCCCTAAAATCCTTTGACCCTGACCACGGATTTCGCCGGAGCCTGGAACCACTAGGACTCTGCGATTCCTCTGCTTTTGGGACCTTGCCCGGGGACATTCCTCCCTCTTGCCCTAGGTTGGTATTCTAGGCTCCCCGAGTCGTATTTTACTAACCACCCACTCCCACTGCTATGGACGGAGAATTGGGAGTCGCATGTGAACTAAGGGAGTTTTGGCTAAGTACGTAGTGGGATCTGCTCTTGATCACTGGGGGACTTAAGTTGGTCGACACATTATTACAGTCTGGCCATGGACGTTTATTTATCATTTGCACGTTGGTGAGACTGTTGGGACTTGGGAGGTGGGGGGGGGTGCGCTCCTGAAGCACATGCCTGGGGATGCTATAGGGGTGGGGCTGTGTGGGGGGGGGAACGGGCTAGTTTATCCTCCTGGTCCGGCCGCACTTTCCGGCATCAGATTTTCGTTTTTATTGGGTCATGGCAATGTGCTGAGCTCTTTTCATGCTTGTTTGTCTGTTCTACTCGTTCAGTTTATATATATATTTTTATTTTATTTTTCTACGGCAGAGATGTTTATAAGATTGATATATCAGATATAAGGGGCCTGGGCTTGGCTTCCTTCTACGAGTTATTAGTGTATCACATCACTATTGTTTAATTGCATTTGATAACGGTTGCCATTGAGGCTGCGTGTCTCCCTTGTTTCCACACGTGGCCCGGCGATTGGGCGGGGATTCTCCTCCCCTCCCGAGCACCGGATCTTTGACCTACTTGGCCGAACTATAGGCCAACGGGGGTCGTTACCTCTAACCCTTCATTTTTACTTGGACCTCGCTATTCCTTTGACTTTTCTATTTCTGTCCTTATTTCCTTCTCTGTTGCTCTTTCTTGCCTCTCTTGGCTGCTATAAACAGATACAGGCGGAGTGTTTTACCATAATAATCTTTGAGTCTTGCAGGTGGTGATTGTGGGCAAGGCCTACCATCTCTCTCTATCCCTACAGATGGCTTACTCAGCTCTTGGCACGTCGCCGACGCTAGTGTCGCACAACGTGAAAGGCTTGAATATACCGGAAAGACGTTCTACACTGCTCCGGGAATTGAAAAAAGGTAAACCGCAAATTGTCTTTCTGCAGGAGACACATTTCAAAACAGGTCAGGTCCCTAGGCTCACCGACTCCTACTTCACGGACGCACACCACGCTACTAACGATATCTCTAAATCTAGGGGGGTCTCCATTTTACTAAGTAGAGGTGCCTCCTTTGAACTCACGGACAAAAAGGTGGACCCAGGGGGGAGGTTTATTTTCCTCAAGGGTACCCTCAGCGGCGTCCCCACGACGCTTGCCAATGTATATTTCCCCAACACCTCACACCTGTCGTTCTGCAGAATGCTGGTGCGCCAATTGGAGGGGTTTGGGGCAGGTTGCTTGCTTCTAGGAGGTGATTTTAATATCCCGCTGGACCCTCTCTTAGATACGTCTTCGGGGAAGACGGCAGTCTCCTTCCATACTTTGAAGGCCATTAAACTTCTTCTCCACTCCCTGGACTTGGTGGACACCTGGCGTTACTTACACCCATCAGACAAAGACTTTTCCTTTTACTCGATTCCTCACGACCGCCATTCTAGGATTGACTATTTATTCATTACCCAAAGAGATTTACATAAGGTCCATCACTCCCATATAGGGATTCAATCTATTTCCGATCACGCCCCAATTTCTGTTAGTCTCACTCAATCTGATACTTCCAGAAAGACTCCGATGTGGAGGCTGAATTCCTCCCTATTGACTGACCCATCTTTGTTCCCCAAGATTGAAACGACCCTGAAGGAATTCTTTGAGCACAATGTGACTCCAGGTATGGATCCCTTTTCGATATGGGAGGCTCACAAATGTACGGTCAGGGGGTTACTAATGTCATTGGGGGCTCAAAGGAAAAGAGAAAGGGAGAAAGACATAGGCAGACTTACTCACACGATCCGACATCTAGAAACTCTTCACAAACAGTCTCTGTCGGAGAGATCAGCGAAGGAGCTTCTTGAGGCAAGGTTGGCTCTCCGGCAGATATTGGACTCGCACACTAGGAGACTTTTATTTTTGCGGAAGAAGATGTATTACGGACAAGGGGATAAAGCGGGCCATCTACTTGCCAGAGCGCTGAGGGATCTCAACACCAAGACCAACATCACGGGGATTCGGAATCAAGAGGGACGTTTAGACAGAACGACTGACGCTATAGCCCAACATTTTCAAGAGTTCTATACGAAACTCTATAATCTCCCGCCACAACATAGGCCCCCTGACATGAGTAATGGGAGACTTCAAAACATTCGGGACTACCTGGAGGGGTCGGGTCTACCCTCACTTACCAAAGAGGAAGCAGAGATACTAGATGCCCCTATTGATCAGGAGGAGATCAGATTTGCCATTAAAGGACTTAAAAAGGGTAAAAGCCCTGGACCGGATGGCTACACAGCAATCTATTATAAGACATTTATAGACACCCTAACCCCACATTTACACACGGCACTAAACTCCTTGGCGAAGGGTGGGAGGGTCCCCCCTGAGTTTTTATCTGCACACATTGCAGTCATTCCAAAACCGGACAAGGACCCTACACACTGCGCAAGTTATAGACCGATTTCATTGTTGAATTTAGATGTTAAGATATTGGCGAAAATAATTGCTACGAGACTGTCCCCCTTTCTCTGTAGGCTGATTGGCCCGAGCCAAGTAGGCTTTATGCCAGGTAGAGAAGCTAGGGATAATGTCACCAAGGCCTTGGATTTGATACACGCGGCTCATGTGCGAAACATCGAGGGCCTTCTCCTGTCCACCGACGCGGAGAAGGCCTTCGATAGAGTAGCTTGGGACTACATGTTTGAGTCTTGTAGACACATAGGGCTGGGACCTGGTTTGATGAACTGGATAGCCGCTTTGTATCAGAACCCCTCGGCTAAGCTTAAAATCAATGGGGCCTTATCAGACAGGGTAGACATAAGAAATGGCACGAGACAGGGCTGCCCCCTGTCCCCTCTATTGTTTATTATATCCCTGGAACCCTTTATTAGGAGAGTCATAGCTAACAGTTCGGTACGGGGCTTTAGAGTGGAAGGAAGGGAGTTCAAAGTGGGGGCTTATGCTGATGACCTCCTGTTTTTTATTACGGATCCACACCTGTCTATACCGTCACTTGTGAAGGAATTCTCGGTCTATGGGTACATATCTAATCTCAAGATTAATTACTCTAAGTCGGAGGCGATGAATGTTACCCTGTCAGCCCCAATATTGCACAGTGCGATGGAGAATAGTTCTTTTAAGTGGGTGTCACATGCCATTAAATATTTAGGAGTGTGGCTAACACCCAAGATAGACGCAGTTTATGCCCGTAACTTCATACCTCTACTTAAGATCATTGACAGGGATTTGCAACACTGGCACACTAAACCTATATCCTGGTTTGGAAGAGCGGCCACATGCAAAATGAACGTTCTGCCTAGGGTTTTATACCTAATCAGAGCCCTACCCATTAGGATTCCGCAGAGTTTCTTTAGATCTCTCCAGGCTATATTACTGAGATTTCTATGGGCCCATAAAACGCCCCGTATCAAATTCTCTCTACTGATGCAGTCCAAGAGTCTGGGTGGGCTGGGAATACCTAATTTTCGGAACTACTACCGGGCTTCCCATATTGCAAGAATAGTAGACTGGCATTGTCACTCTGCTGCAAAGGATTGGGTGATGTTAGAGAGGGAATCAGTCCCGGTACCTCTGTCATTCTCCCCATGGACCCCAAGGGCCATGTACCCCCTGGCAATGTCGAAACACCCTTTAATAGGGACCACCCTTGAAGTTTTCCATCAGTTGGCTAAACAACACGTGCTCTCCTCCCCTGGAGGCCCGCTTACTCCGCTACAACATAACCCTGACTTCGCTCCAGGACTGGGGAATCAAACACTAAGGCCCACTGACAGACGACTTCCACTCTTAGCTATGCACTGCTTTGATAGGGGGGTGATGAAGGACTTTGTAAGGTTGAAATCGGATAATGACATCCCTCTATTGCCTCTATGGACGTATTTTCAGATACGGTCCTTTGTTAACAAGTCACCTCGTAGGGAACACTTTACTAGAGAACTCACGGAGTTGGAGTCGGTGTGCCTTAAAGGGGAACAGGTATTACACACTACCTCTACCGCATACGATTGGTTGCAGCATCTGGCGACGGGACCGAGAGATCGGTGTAGAGAGAGATGGTCGGCAGATTTGGGAATTGATTTCTCGGATGCTCAATGGGAGAAGGCCTGTATATTAGCTCACAAATGCTCTATCAGTACAAGAATGCAGGAAACCGCATACAAAATACTTACCCGCTGGTATGTCACACCTGACAAGACTCATAAATGGTACCCCCAATCCAGCGATCTATGTTGGCGTTGTCTCCAGGAGAGGGGTACCATGCTTCATGTATGGTGGAGTTGTGATAGAATTAGTACATTCTGGGATGATGTTAGGAGGCTGGTGTACCGAATCACGGAGACCGTAATTACTTTAGATGCTGCATGTTGTCTTCTCAACATTTCTGATTTCTCTTTGAAAAAACACGCAAATTCTCTGTCAAGGCACCTATTAAATGCGGCTAGGTCGCTTATACCTCTATATTGGAAGACCACGCACACCCCTTCTCTGAGGGAGTGGTTGTTGAAGGTTTCCCATATATGTGAACTGGAAGATACTAAGGCACAATCAGAGGAAGCTGTAGCACGACATCACAAAACCTGGTCTCCTTGGTTCGAATACCGGTATTCTCAAGAATATAAGTCACTGGTCGGGTGATTTGCATACTGGAGGAATGTAAATGATTAGTCGAAAATGAGTGGTCGATGGAGTCGACCTACAGGCCACCTTTCATGGGTTAATAGTTGAAGCTCCTATGCATTGAGCATTATCACACCACGTATCTGGTTCTCTTCTTTCCCCTCTCTCTTTCTAACATTTATTTCTTCCTTCTTTACTCTCTGCATTTCCACTCTCCTACGAAGTACAGCTGTTGCTCGCAGCTTGGTATTGTCATTATACCAGAGCCGTTTGGCGTTGTTTTCTGTTACCAATCTGCACATAGATAAAGATCAGATCCAAAAGATGAGGGTAGTTTCACACGTCATTGTTGTTATTTTATACGACTGTTGGATCTCTTATGCATATGTTTGAACTTTTCTTTTTGTGCATCTTATGTTCTATACGCCTGTACTTTCTCATGTATCGCTTACATTTTTGAATAAAACCTTTTTAAATGTAAAAAAAAAAAAAAAAAAAGATTGGGCTAATTTTACTGTTGTCTTATTTTTTTATTCAAAAAAGTGAATTTTTTCCAAAAAAAGTGCGCTTGTAAGACCGCTGTGCAAATACGGTGTGAATAAAAGTATTGCAATGACCGCCATTTTATTCTCTGGGAAGTTAGAAAAAAAACTATATAAAATATTTGGGGGTTCTAAGTAATTTTCTAGCAAAAAAAATGTTTTAAACATGTAAACACCGAGTCTGAAAAAGAGGCCTGGTCCTTAAGTGGTTAAACTATGTAGTGCAAGGGCCTGCCTAATTGGATACAATTGAAAGTTGTTCAGATTTGACCTTATATATGGTTTTTGGTAAATCTAAAGGAAAATTGTAAAAGGTAGCTGAACATGTCTGGCCAGCCTACGACATTCTTTGAAATTCAGTCATGCTTTTGCACAACAAATGTCAGTGCTTGCCCCAAATCCATGTTCTTTGGAAATTCACATACAGCACAGGGGCTGAGAAGTTTTATTGGGTGGATCCTGATGGGTATACAGAGATTCACCATCAGGTTTGCTCCACATGTCCATCACAGAAGGCATTGGGTGGATTCCATAGCCAATAGACAACCTAATATTGGCTATGGATTTGACCCACTGTCAATCATAAGAAGAGAGAGTGGGCCTGATGGGAAACTAGTCTCTCAGGTTCTCAATCAGGCTCCTTCCACTGTGAGCATCACTGGTTGCCAGGTGCCTGTTGGCTGTAAAGCTGACAGTATCCTTGACAAAAAGCGGTGGGAAGAGGAGTTGGTGGTAGCGGCAAATATCTCACATTTTTTTTCTCAATAGATTTTTATTGAAAAAGAATTTCAGGTGATACATATTCAAGTAAACATATTCTACGGTATTATAAAGAACATATTTATTGTTATGGTTTAGTGGTACAACATTGCCTATGAGTAGAAATAGAAGTTGGGTGGCAAATACAAGGGAACATGTATCGACATTCAAGATAAATATGCTTTTACAAGTATAATGATTATTGGTGGTCATTCGACCATAAGCTAGACATGGGGGGTGTGGAAGGGAGACAGCTCCACCCGGACACCCCCTAAGCTCACATTTTTTGAGCTTTTTGTGTTTTTTTTTTTTTTTTTTTTTTTTTAATTTATTAGAGGCAGTAAAACACTCCTCTCCTGAATGCAGAACAATCACTTTCAGAAGAGGAGTATTTTGGCAGAAAAACTCCAAAAGCGCCTTTATTCTGTCCAATGAAGTGAATAAATGCCCAAGCGCTTTACGTGGGTAAAACGGACTAAACACAGTACACATATTTACCAACATCAAGTTTTTTTTGCTGCTAGAAGAAAACCATCTTGGGGAATTGTTATTAGCATCTAGTGTGCATGATGCCTTAAGAACCAACTAAATATTTTGCATGTTTTGGTAAAGCTACCAGAACCATTGGCAGGGCTTTTGTAAATCTAGCACATGACTTTTTTAAGATCCATACCTCCAATGAATCACACAAATGCTTTATTCAATTCCTCCCTATGTATTTTAGGTAACACTGCAGTTGATTGTAGGTGTTTTTCTACACACACTAAGGTAACTATATACAGTTGAAGGAGAGACTATAGTAATTCCACATCTAGATATGCTTAAGAAGGCTTAGGCCACATGCACACAAGGCATTTAGCATGTTTGCAGACAAACGTGGTGTTTTAGTGCATTCCCAATGCAAGTATCCTGTGATATGGACATTAGACATATGCAATTCATTTCAGTTTGAATACAAATGTTCAAACTCATTTTTGGTTACATCCAAATCTCCAAATGAAATAGTAATGAATTTTGGTGAAATATATTTTGTTTATTCATTTTAAAACAAATTCCAAATTTTCTGAAAGATTCGAATTTGGACCAATTCTGTATGAAGAATAGCTGGATGTTAAAGCGGTGTTTCCTCTTATTTTTGAGAGGTGGTCTTAAATGAAAGATCACCTCTCCACCCCTCGTTTTTGGATATTATTATTTTTTTCTTCTAACATACCTTTATATGAAGTACATAGTGTACTTCTGGTCCATCTGGTCCGCGACACGGGACGTCATATCCTTTTTGTGCAGCAAGCCCCCCAGCTGTCTTCTGGGACCTGTGTGTGTCCCAGAAGACAACTGACCATTCACAAAGTGCTGTGCTGCACTGCTGTTTTTCCTTAGAATGGCGTTGCCTGCACCTGATCCGATGGATGGATCGGTCTCAGGGGTGCAACATTGCAGGCTCCCTGGACAGGTAAGTGTTCTTATTAAAAGTCAGCAGCTACAGTGTTTGTAGCTGCTAAATTAAAAGAAAAAAAACACTTTAAGCAGTGGGCCTCCCATCCTTAACAACCGATGACTCAGTGGCTTCCCCACTGACAGAAGAAATGTAAACAAGACAAAGACCTTAATTTTAACAAAATTTGTTACTATTTCATTCAGAGATTCAAAAGGGTATTCAAGAAGATAAATAAGGTTACCCCAAGCTGAAACAAAACAGTCCCCTGAAACTTTTGAGGAATTAACTTTTCTATAAATAATTTTGGCCTGGTAGGGGAAATCATTTCAGCCACCTCTTTCCAATATTGAGGATATATTACATTCATCACCTACAGCTAAGACTGTTACTTGATGTTACCTTATTTTCTGCTCCTCAGTGTGCCTCCCCTAAAAAGTTGTTTATCTTAATCTTTATTGTTCTGCATAAATATTTGCTGCAGCTCCTCACAGTGATGATGATTACTCTTTTGCTGTTGATGCTGCCAAGAAAAATCTATTTTCTTTAACATTCACCACATTTATGCATGTCTTTATGACAGATTTAATGCCATAACAATGAAAATTAGGAATGTTCTCTTAACAGAACACTGAGAAATATTTTAATTTATATGTCTTTGTCCATATGTGCAAAAGTCAGATAAAAGTTCAGTTTAGAGTTTTTCCTGTATCTCTCATCACCTAAAAAATACCTTTTTAGAGTATACGTTTTAGCAAAACTTGTGAATCATTTGAAGAAGCACCAATTTAGGACGTGATTCACCTGAACATTTAGCACATGGATCTCCTTGATTTGCAGACAATTACAAACTTTAGAGATCCAGGAAATCATAATTCATAGATTATATTTATCCTTGCAAATTGAATGCATTTATATTTAGGGCAGTGAAACAAATCTGCAATTCACCAACTTGCCTCTTTTTCAAATGGTTTGCTCAAGGGCCCTTGTGATTATATGAGATGAGGCATAGGCAGGACCACTAATGCCCTGTACACATGGTCGGACATTCCGACCACATAATCCGTTGGATTTTTTCCGACAGATTTTGGTCGAGACTTGTGTTGCATACACACGGTCGCACAAAGTTGACGGAAAATCCAATAGTTCTGAACAAGGTGACGTCAAACATGTACGTCGGGACTATAAATGAGCCAGTAGCCAATAGCTTTCATCTCTCTAAATTTTTGCGATCGGACTTTGTTGTCATGAAATTTTAGATCCTGCCCTCAAACTTTGTGCGTCGGAAAATCTGACGGAAAAAGTCCAATGGAGCCCACACACGGCAATATTTTCCGTCGGAAAATCCGACCGTTTGTACAGGGCATAATACATTTGTAGTCCTATATTTACAAAGTTAGGTATATCTTTCTTTTTCTGACAACAAAATAATTTGCATCTGTATGGTAACTGAAAATGAGCTTTCGCAAAGGTGGGAGATTGTAACTTTACTGACTAACTTCCACAGCAGTGACTCCATTCAGTTTTGCCTTGTGGGAGCAAGTGAGTCTTCCAAATGAGATTGTCTTGTCTTAAATAATCTTTTTAACCCCTCCCCCTTGATTGTTTCAACCTCAATTTTAAGATTTGAATAATGTTATTAAAGTGGAGGTTCACACAAAAATTGAACCTCTGCTTTTCAGGAACCACCCCCCCTCCGGTGTCACATTTGGCACCTTTCAGGGGAGAGGGGGTGCAGATACCTGTATAATACAGGTTATACAAGCAAAGCCGCGCTTATGGAATGGGTCTTGATCAGCGGGAATATGTGTAGGTATTAGTCTATACCTAGAGCCTTGTACTCTATGTAGTTTTTTATTGGTTTAAGTTCTTTTACCTATTTTTAACCCTATTAGTTTGGAAGGTTTTATAGAAGTTCTCTTAGTTTTATGAGGTTGCTGCCTTCCTAAAGTGCACAGGCTGCATTAAACAACCTGCGTTAATGGAATGGATCTTGATTATAAGTTATTGGCGCTACCTCCGACTATTTATTTTCAAAAAAGATATATTTTAAAACTTTATATCAATCACCTAAGCCTGTCCCCAAGGACTACGTGAATTAAACCCGTGTTCAGTGTTATATCTCAGCTACACCCTATTTATCCAACACCTTAACCTCAACCAAAGGTGATTATGCACCACTTTATATCACCTATCATAGGTGAACTAGGAACACTTATTTTTTGTTTTACATAAAGTTTCATTAATAGCCAAAAAATCCTTAACAAAAAAATAATAATAAATAAAACCTCTAACACCAAAAACAAGAAGCCAAAAAAACAGGAAAGCAAAAAACCAAAAAGCAAAAGACCAACAGACCTCCGTGATACCTTAAACTAATTCACAGTGTTAAGGCCTCCCCTTAAATTGGGAAAAAAACCTGCCTCCAATTTACATACAAATCACTTGTGCTAGTTATTAAATACACTAAAATCCCCCAACGTTAATTTTTGTGAAAGGAATATATAAAAAGTTTCCTCATGCAATTATATCCAATATAGGAATTGAAACTATGAGCAAAATTCAAAAAACAAAAGAATGTGAAAAATACAATTACATCCAATGATATATGCACCGATCCAAAAAAATAAAAAATGTGAAAGAGTCAATGAAAACAATATATATAAAAAATATCAAAAATGAAAAAATATATATCATAAAAATATTTTAGTCCACAGTGAATCTTCTATCAAATATCCCAATGTGCAATTGTGCCACTTCAAGATACAGGAAAGGTGACTTTCGTGAGAGTGCCTGCGCTTTATTGGTGACTTTTGTGCTTGTTCCCCCTCAAGGGTCCCCACTCACCAGATCCATTCACCCCCTAAGGGGTTATACGCCTATAATCTGTATCCCGTTTGTTCGGAGATTCCACCATCCAATTGTGTCTTCAGCGGGTCCTCCTCAGGATTTTTTTAGGAGATGCAAGTAAGTCCTTATATCCGCTAGTGGTTCCTCAAAGGAAAGAAAATTCCCTCATGGTGTAGTATTTTTGATTATAATTGGGGGAGAGGGGGGAGCAGTCTGATATTCTTCTTTAATAAAAAGGTATTTTTAGTTGTGTAGAAATAGTAGGAGACTAATAGCCACTTAAAAATACTTTATTCCAAAAAAAAAAAAAAAAAAAACTTTTTCTATAAAAACTTTTTTACAACGCTCTGTGCAAAAAAGGTTTTTTTATGAAAAAATGCAGTCTGAAAAACCATGTATCAACATATAACACCGTATATATATTTGTATTATACGGCTCAAGAAAGATGCAGCAAACCTTTTCAATAATAAAAAATATAGTTTAAAATATAAAAAAATGAAAAACAAAACAAAAATGAAACATAGATTACAAAAAAATATATAAAATATATATGTACCAAAAAACCTCAAATTATAAAAATAAAAATCTAAATCAAAATCAAAAATCACCTACAGCCTTTTCCATAAATGCGCAGGAGACTGCACTCAGTCCTAAAAAGCCCTATTCCCCCAGTCCTACAATCCCCTTTCTGCAGTGGGGATAGGTGGTGGTTTCCCCCGGGGGCCGTTTACCAGGCTGAGATAGGCTGTTAATGGGGCTACGTAGGGAAAAAAGGAACTATTGTTCTTATAAATTATAAAGTTATTAGGCTCGCTTCCACGATCATAAGCCCAGATAATCAGCTGCCGGTCCGCCACAGAACATTCCCCCTGAACGCGCGGCGTGCGTTCCAGGCTGCGTTCCAACGGGTCTGGCGCACCGGAAGTGACGTGTGTGCGTAATGACGCTGTACGCGTTTCGTCAGAGACGTCCTCAGCAGCGATACCACGCACACTCCCACTTCCGTCCTTAAAGGTGGCCACTCCTCCCATTCACAGATCTCAGCCAATAGACGATCTGGGTGGGGATTGTAAGTTCGTTCATTTATTTTCTGTCTACGTTAACCAGGCCAGTCTTGAAATCAAAATATCCATACTCATAAACACCTCAACTAATAAACTTTGCTTTATGGTGATACAAGTTAACCCATTGTACATTATCATGTTCAAAACACTTTAGAAAAAAGAAGAGACCCGGAGACTTATATCCAATATTTCTAGTTCTATCTTATGCAGTATTATATATGCATATTACCCTAATGGGATACTCTATGTTAATTTTATAATACTCCAGAGAAGAAAATGTTTTTATTTATGGTTAAGCTCACATAATTCCACAAGCCTATTAAAAAGCTATTTAGAAAACTATTTGAGCGCCCACCACGGGGAACACTTTCCTTATTTGCTTCCATCTGATATCTATCAGAAAGGGTCCGGATTATACATACCAGATATTACCTTGTAAAGTTACCACCGGGATTCATTCAAAGGGGTACATTTGTTTTAAAAATACACTTTCCCCAGACATTTAAGGTCTTTTACCAACCTCAAATTCATGTCTGCCTCATCTTCCCGATCAGATATTATCTTGTAAAACTCCCGGTAGGTAAAACTTTTTTTATTTGTACCATAGCTAGGAGGCAGAATATAGCGTTTTATTTTAATATTATGGTTACCTGAATTCCTTCCTTAAGCGCTACTTAAAATATGCTCCCTTTACAAAATTTCTTAAAAGGTCAGCGTCAACTTGTCTACCTTAGATTCAAATAATGGAATCTTATGCCGCGTACACACGAGCGGACTTTTCAACATCCAAAGTCCGAAGGACTGAGTCCGTCAGACTATCCGATCGTGTGTGGGCTGCAACGGACTTTTGACTCGCCAAAGTCCGAAGGACTTTAGAATATGGAACATGCTTCAAATTTTCCCGAAGGAACTCCGCCGGACCCGGTCCCCTTCGAAAACCCCTCCCGTGTGTATGCTACTCCGACGGACTAAAACCGACGCTAGGGCAGCTATTGGCTACTGGCTATGAACTTCCTTATTCGAGTCGGGTCGTACGTCATCACGTTCGAATCCGTCGGAGTTTAGTGTGATTGTGTGTGGCCAAGTCCGTTCGGCCGAAAAGTCTGTCAGAACTCCGTCGGAATTCCAGCAGAACTCCGACGGAACTCCTTTGGAAGTCTGTCGAACATAAGTCCGCTCGTGTGTACGGGGCTTTAGGGCTATATTTAACTACCGGTATACCCAAGCCAAGTCCTATTAATTTCCCAACTGACCATATTAGACTTTTTTGGTTTGTTTCCTCACGTAAGTAAAGTTTCTATACGCGTCTATATATCCATTTCCCAATTTTTATGTCCATACACATACATGCATGCATCTATAGTTAGAAACCAAACCCAGATATTATCTCTTTAAAATTACACATGAAGCCAGTACTCGTGAAGCCGATACGCAAACCTAGATATTATCTCGTAATTTCCCAAATAACCATATTAGACTCTTTTGGTTTGTTTTCTCACATAAGTAAAGTTTCTATATGCGTCTATATATCCATTTCCAGATTTCTTCCCAATCTTTATGTCCATACTGTGAGGGGTTAGCTCGGTAGCGGGTGGGTGTGACCCCCTGGATGGGTTCACAACACAAAGTCAGGCACAGCAGACAGCGGTGTAGGTTCAAAAAACAAAAGATCCGGTTTATTTCTGCTACATGCAGTGATACATAAACAGCCAAACAAAATAAAACAAGAAAATAAATCCTGGTCAGCTTGACCTCTAACTACACACGTAGACTCCCTGTCTAACAACTGGGTGCAGCCTTGTGCTGCCCCAGTCCCTGTCTCTATTGTAGGGGTTTGCCACACAGGCGTTAACTCACCGCACAGAACAGATCTCAGACTCCCCAGTCTATACACACAAAACTGGTTCCAGGATGGAGCATCTCCCTATGCATGCTGGGGTTTTTTGTAGAGGTCTTAATGAGCCCACTTACTACAGCTGGGCTCATTAACTCTTCCCCTCTAATTGTAAAAGTCTGCATACAGCCTGAATCTAGGACACACATATTTCCCATCCTGAATACAACCAGGTGATTTTACCTGCGTGCTGCCACAATACACATACATACATGAATCTATGGTTGGAACACAACCCCAGATATTATCTCTTTAAAGTTACACATGAAGTCAATGCGCAAACCTAGATATTATCTCGTAAAGATAATCTACTGATGGGAGAGAGTTTTTCTTCTTTTTTATCCATCATATGGAGGAAAAAAACACGCATATACATATATGGATACCTCCCAGGGCTTTTTATTGAAAAGGTTATAAGTCCATTTACCCTCACTTTCATGGATTTGCTATAAAGCAATTAAGGTCTATATCAATATTAAGCCCTTTAGGGGCCAGAGTGTCTCAGAGTGCCTGGTAAACGGCCCCCGGGGGAAACCACCACCTATCCCCACTGCAGAAAGGGGATTGTAGGACTGGGGGAATAGGGCTTTTTAGGACTGAGTGCAGTCTCCTGCGCATTTATGGAAAAGGCTGTAGGTGATTTTTGATTTTTATTTTTATTTTTATTTTTATTTTTATAATTTGTGGTTTTTTGGTACATATATATTTTATATATTTTTTTGTAATCTATGTTTCATTTTTGTTTTGTTTTTCATTTTTTTATATTTTAAACTATATTTTTTATTATTGAAAAGGTTTGCTGCATCTTTCTTGAGCCGTATAATACAAATATATATACGGTGTTATATGTTGATACATGGTTTTTCAGACTGCATTTTTTCATAAAAAAACCTTTTTTGCACAGTGCGTTGTAAAAAAGTTTTTATAGAAAAAGTTTTTTTTTTTTTTTTTTTTTGTAATAAAGTATTTTTAAGTGGCTATTAGTCTCCTACTATTTCTACACAACTAAAAATACCTTTTTATTAAAGAAGAATATCAGACTGCTCCCCCCTCTCCCCCAATTATAATCAAAAATACTACACCATGAGGGAATTTTCTTTCCTTTGAGGAACCACTAGCGGATATAAGGACTTACTTGCATCTCCTAAAAAAATCCTGAGGAGGACCCGCTGAAGACACAATTGGATGGTGGAATCTCCGAACAAACGGGATACAGATTATAGGCCTATAACCCCTTAGGGGGTGAATGGATCTGGTGAGTGGGGACCCTTGAGGGGGAACAAGCACAAAAGTCACCAATAAAGCGCAGGCACTCTCACGAAAGTCACCTTTCCTGTATCTTGAAGTGGCACAATTGCACATTGGGATATTTGATAGAAGATTCACTGTGGACTAAAATATTTTTATGATATATATTTTTTCATTTTTGATATTTTTTATATATATTGTTTTCATTGACTCTTTCACATTTTTTATTTTTTTGGATCGGTGCATATATCATTGGATGTAATTGTATTTTTCACATTCTTTTGTTTTTTGAATTTTGCTCATAGTTTCAATTCCTATATTGGATATAATTGCATGAGGAAACTTTTTATATATTCCTTTCACAAAAATTAACGTTGGGGGATTTTAGTGTATTTAATAACTAGCACAAGTGATTTGTATGTAAATTGGAGGCAGGTTTTTTTCCCAATTTAAGGGGAGGCCTTAACACTGTGAATTAGTTTAAGGTATCACGGAGGTCTGTTGGTCTTTTGCTTTTTGGTTTTTTGCTTTCCTGTTTTTTTGGCTTCTTGTTTTTGGTGTTAGAGGTTTTATTTATTATTATTTTTTTGATCAGGATTTTTTGGCTATTAATGAAACTTTATGTAAAACAAAAAATAAGTGTTGCTAGTTCACCTATGATAGGTGATATAAAGTGGTGCATAATCACCTTTGGTTGAGGTTAAGGTGTTGGATAAATAGGGTGTAGCTGAGATATAACACTGAACACGGGTTTAATTCACGTAGTCCTTGGGGACAGGCTTAGGTGATTGATATAAAGTTTTAAAATATATCTTTTTTGAAAATAAATAGTCGGAGGTAGCGCCAATAACCTATAATCAAGATCCATTGTATAATACAGGTATTTGCACCCACTTCCAGACATAGACTCCCGTGGGCATCTACGCCTCTCCCCCCCCCCCCCCCCATGTCTGCTGGGAAACACACAGATCCCAGAGACAGCAGGAACCATCCGGATTGGGCAGCGTGACTCGCACATGTACAGTAGGGAACCGGGAAGTGAAGCTGCAAGGCTTCATTTCCTGATTCTCTTACTGAAGATGGCTGTGTCAGCACCTGAGAGCCGAGCGACAGATCGGCTTCGGGTGCCAACATCGCAGGCGCCCTGGACAAGTAAGTGTCCATATTTTAAAAGTCAGCAGATGCAGTATTTGTAGCAGTTGACTTAAAAAACATTTGGACAGACCTCCGCTTTAATGTGTTCCATCTTCTTTCTATTAAATTAATAAAATCATACCTGATCTCGGAAGCAGGCAGGGCCCATCAAGATTGTGGGCATCTGAAGTTTTGTGTTTATCTCCAGGATTCAGTGCAGCTGGCTTTCCAGCATGCACCTCCTGATATTTCGCTTGCTCATTAATGACACTGCGCTGCGCATTTTCTTTGTGACAGATTGCCATAGCAATGGCGGTGTTGGTGAAAATTCCTACCCTATTGTTATGGCAACCTGTCAATCAAAGCACAATCAAACAAGCATGTCCCCCCCCCACCCAAAAAAATAAATTTTAAACATGGCAAAAGATAGATAATAGATTTAACTAGTAAAATGGCGCCTAACTCCTCCTGACATATCATTTCCAGTCTGGAAATAATGCAAGATTTCAGTATTAGGTGATTCCCGTGGACTCCTGGGATAGATGGTGCAGATATCCCAGGAGTCCAAGGGAATCACCTTATGATGACATCCCCTAGGCGGTCAGACCTGAAGTACAAAGCTCTAAATAAGGTATTTAGACATGAAAACATGTACAATAATAATAAAATATACAGTATCTCACAAAAGTGAGTACAACTGTCACATTTTTGTAAATATTTTATTATATCTTTTCATGTGACAACACTGAAGAAATGACACTTTGCTACAATGCAAAGTAGTGAATGTATAGCTTGTATAACAGTGTCGATTTGCGGTCCTCTCAAAATAACTCAACACACAGCCATTAATGTCTAAACCACTGGCAACAAAAGTGAGTACACTCCTAAGTGAAAATGTCCAAATTGGGCCCAATTAGCCATTTTTCCTTCCTGGTGTCATATGATTCATTAGTGTTACAAGGTCTTAGCTGTGAATGGGGAGTAGGTGTGTTAAATTTGTTATCGCTCTCACTCTCTCATAATGGTCACTGGAAGTTCAACATGGCACCTTATGGCAAAGAACCCTCTGAGGATCTGAAAAAAAAAAGATTTGTTGCTCTACATAAAGATGGCCTAGGCCAGTGATGGCGAACCTTGGCACCCCAGATGTTTTGGAACTACATTTCCCATGATTCTCCAGCACTCTGCAGTGTAGTGGAGCATCATGGGAAATGTAGTCCCAAAACATCTGGGGTGCCAAGGTTCGCCATCACTGGCCTAGGCTATTGGAAGATTGCCAAGACCCTGAAACCGAGCTGTAGCATGGTGGCCAAGACCATACAGCAGTTTAACAGGACAGGTTCCACTCAGAAAAGGCCTCTCCATGGTCGAACAAAGAAGTTGAGTGCACATGCTCAGTATCACATCCAGAGGTCGTCATTGGGAAATAGATGTATGAGTGCTTGTTTGAAGGGGTGGGGGGTCATCCTGTCAGTTCTCAGACCATACGCCGCACACTGCATAAAATTGGTCTGCATTGCTGTTATGCAAGAAGGAAGCCTCTTCTAAAGATGATGCACAAGAAAGCCTGCAAACAGTTTGCTGAAGACAAACAGATTAATCACTTTCAGACCGGACCACCATTTTTCTGGCCAAATACCAGACCACTTTTTGCGATTCTGCACTGTGTTGCTTTAACTGACAATTGCGCGGTCGTGCGACATGGCTCCAAAACAAAATTGAAGCCCTTTTTTTCCCACAAATAGAGCTTTCTTTTGGTGGTATTTGATCACCCCTGCAGTTTTTATTTTTTGCGCTATTAACAAAAAAGAGTGACAATTTTGAAAAAAAGCATTATTTTTTACTTTTTGTTATAATAAATATCCCCAAAAAATGTATAAAAAACATTTTTCCTCAGTTTAGGCCAATAAGTATTCTTCTACATATTTTTGGTAAAAAAATCGCAATAAGCAATTATTGTTTGCTTTGTGCAAAAGTTATAGCATTTACAAAATATGGGATACAGTAGTTTTATGGCATTTTTATTAATATTTTTTTTTACTAGTAATGGCGGCGATCAGCGATTTCTATTGTGCCTGTGACATTATGGTGGACACATCAGACATTTTTGACACATTTTTGGGACTATTGTCATTTATACAGCAATCAGTGCTATACAAATGCACTGCTTCCTGTGTAAATGACACTGACAGTGAAGGGGTTAACCACTAGGGGACAGTGTAGGGGTTAAGTGTGTCCTAGGGGTGTGTTGCTAACTGTGGTGTGTGTGTCTGTGTTTGACACATCACTGATCTCTGATCTAATCACAGGGAGCAGAGATCAGTGACACTGTTGCTAGGCAGAACAGGGAGATGCTTGTTTACTTTAGCATCTCCCCGTTCTTCCTCCCCGTGAGATGATCGCGGGTATCCCCACGACAATCGAGTCCACGGGACCCGTGATCAGACTCACAGAGGTCCCGACTGGTGCGCATGAGCACTGCCGGCGGCACGCACGCGATGGCATGGCAGCAAATTTAAAGGGACGTACCTGTACGCCCATTTGCCTGTCCGTGCCACTCTGCCAACGTACATTGGCGTGCACCAGTCAGAAAGTGGTTAAGGGCATGGATTACTGGAACCATGTCCTGTGGTCTGTTGAGACCAGAATGAACTTATTTAGTTAGATGGTGTCAAGCGTGTGTGACAGCAGGTGAGGATTTCAGACAAGTGTGTCTTGCCTATAGTCAAGCATGTTAGTGGGAGTGTCATAGTCTTGGGCTGCCAGCACTGGGAAGCTACAGTTCATTGAGGAAACCATGAATGCCAACATGTACTGTGACATACTGAAGCAGAACATGATCACCTCCCTTCAGAGACTGGGCTGCAGGGCAGTATTCCAATATGATAACGACCCCAAACACACCTCCAAGACAACCACTGCCTTACTAAAGAAGGGTAAAGGCAATGGCCTGGCCTGGCCTAGCATGTCTCCAGAAATAAACCCTATTGAGCATCTTTGGGGCTTACTCAAATGGAAGGTGGAAGAGCACAAGGTCTCTAACATCCACCAGCTCCGTGATGTCATCATGGAGGAGTGGAAGAGGACTCCAGTGGCAACCTGTGAAGTTCTGGTGAACTCCATGCGCAAGAGGGTTAAGGCAGTGCTGGAAAATAATGGTGGTCACACAAAATATTGACACTTTGGGCCCAATTTGGACATTTTCACTTACGGCTGTACTCACCTTTGCTGCCAGCTTTTTAGACATTAATGGCTGTATGTTGAGTTATTTTGAGAGGACAGCAAATTTACACCGTTATACAAGCTGTAAACTCACTACTTTACATTGTAGCAAAGTTAGCAAAGTGTCATTTTTTCAGTGTTGTCACACGAAAAGATATGATAAAATATTTACAAAAAACGTGAGGGGTGTACTCACATTTGTGAGATACTGTATATGTATATATATACAGTGGTGTGAAAAAGTGTTTGCCCCCTTCCTCATTTCCTGTTCCTTTGCATGTTTGTCACACTTAAGTGTTTCGGAACATCAAACCAATTTAAACAATAGTCAAGGACAACACAAGTAAACACAAAATGCAATTTGTAAATGAAGGTGTTTATTATTAAAGGTGAAAAAAAATCCAAACCATCATGGCCCTGTGTGAAAAAGTGATTGCCCCCTAAACCTAATAACTGGTTGGACCACCCTTAGCAGCAACAACTGCAACCAAGCGTTTGCGATAACGTGCAATGAGGCTTTTACAGCGTCCTGGAGGAATTTTGGCCCACTCATCTTTGCAGAATTGTCCTAATTCAGTTACATTAGAGGGTTTTCGAGCATGAACGGCCTTTTTAAGGTCATACCACAACATCTCAATAGGATTCAGGTCAGGACTTTGGCTAGGCCACTCCAAAGTCTTCATTTTGTTTTTCTTCAGCCATTCGGTGGTGGACTTGCTGGTGTGTTTAGGATCATTGTCCTGCTGCAGAACCCAAGTTCGTTTCAGCTTGAGTACACAAACAGATGGTCGGACATTCTCCTTCAGGATCTCTTGGTAGACAGCAGAATTCATAGTTCCTTTTATCACGGCAAGTCTTCCAGGTCCTGAAGCAGCAAAACATCCCCAGACCATCACACTACCACCACCATATTTTACTGTTGGTATAATGTTCTTTTTATGAAATGCAGTGTTCCTTCTACGCCAGATATACTTGGACACAAACCTTCCAAAGAGTTCCACTTTTGTCTCATCGGTCCACAGAATGTTGTCCCAAAAGTCTTGGGGATCATCAAGATGTGTTGTGGAGAAATTGAGACGAGCTTTGATGTTCTTTTTGCTCAGCAGTGGTTTTCTCCTTGGAACTCTGCCATGCAGGCCATTTTTGCCCAGTCTTTTCCTGATGGTGGAGGCATGAACGCTGACCTTAACTGAGGCAAGTGAGGCCTGCAGTTCCTTGGACGTTGTTGTGGGGTCTTTTGTGACCTCTTGGATGAGTCGTCGCTGCGCTCTTGGGGTAATTTTGGGCGGCCGGCCACTCCTGGGAAGGTTCACCACTGTTCCATGTCTTCGCCATTTGTGGATAATGGCTCTCACTGTGGTTCGCTGGATTCCCAAAGCTTTGGAAATGGCTTTATAACCCTTTCCAGACTGATAGATCTCAATTACTTTCTTTCTCAATTGTTCCTGAATTTCTTTGGGTCTCGGCATGATGTGTAGCTTTTAAGGATCTTCTGGTGGACCTTACTGTGTCAACCAGCTCCTATTTAAGTGATGCCTTGATTGTGAACAGGTGTGGCAATAATCAGGTCTGGGTGTGGCTAGAGAAATTGAACTCAGGTGTGGACAACCACAGTTATAGTATGTTTTAACAAGGGGGGCAATCACTTTTTCACACAGGGCCATGAGGGTTTTGATTTTTTTTCACCTTTAATAATAAACACCTTCATTTACAAATTGCATTTTGTGTTTACTTGTGTTGTCCTTGACTATTGTTTAAATTGGTTTGATGTTCCGAAACACTTAAGTGTGACAAACATGCAAAGGAACAGGAAATGAGGAAGGGGGCAAACACTTTTTCACACCACTGTATATATATATATATATATATATATATATATATATATATATATATATATATATATATATATATATACACACATATACAGTATCTCACAAAAGTACACCCCTTGCATTTTTTGAAAATATTTTATCATATCTTTTCGTGTGACAACACTGAAAAAATGACACTTTGCTACAATGTTATGTAGTGAGTGTACAGCTTGCATAACAGTGTACATTTGCTGTCCCCTCAAAATATCTCAAAAATATTCCTGAAAATATGATCTTCTTTTCTTTCTTTTTTTTGCTATATAAAAGCTTTTCATGGTGTGGGTATATTCATTTACTTTTAACTCTTTTTGGGAATACATTTGGATATTCATGTACCTCTGTACTCATTCCCCTGGGAGAAGTTTTAGATTCAGCACTACAGAGGAGCTGGTGTTTCAACCATTTAGCAACCCTAATGCAATGGGGAAATATCATTAAGCATTGGATCATCCAGGCATCATCAGGCAGCAGGTCATTGTCATGATGGATCTTCATTGATGGATGACAGGATAGATTTAAATGGGGATGGGGCATTATTGAAATTTTCTTTTTCTGTTAAAGGGCTCTTCATGGTGTGGGGGTGTTTTTTTTTTTTTTTACTGAAAAGGCATACTAATATTGGGAAGAGGCCCTTGCATCTCTATATTGCAACAACAATCTTTACAAGAGGGCAGTTTTTGCCACGGCACTGCAAGTTACCTCTAGATTAAAAAGCACATGGCCTGGTGTGGTTCAAAAAGGGGGGGGGGGCACAGGATCACTGGATGCTTTTTAAACATAAAGCAGCAGACCCCCACTGTTGAAAAGCATGTGGCCTGGTTTGGTTCAGGAAGGGCGGGGATCATGAACCCTGTCAACTTGGATTGGCTCTGGAAGCCTTTGGTGATCTGTGGGAGTGTAATGCTATGTACACACGATCAGACTTTCTGGAAAACTTGGTCCGGCAGACCAGAATTCATCGGACAAGTCAGATGGACCTAAAAATAGAACATGTTTTAAAACTTGGTCCACCCGACCTAGTTCCTATAGGGAAGCCATTTCATCTGTATGCTGATCCGACTAACCAAATACGATACACGGGCAGCTACAGCACCTGCCCGCGAGAATGTTTTCAGGGCAATCCTATCGCGCTGGTTCTCGGATACAGGGTACTGTACACTAGGCCCTTAGGTCTGGTAAGGATTTTAAGGGGAGCCCCCAACGCCAAAAAAACTGAGTGGAGTCCCCTCAAAATCCATACCAGACCCTTATCCGAGCATGCAGCCCGGCCAGTCAGGAAAGGGGGTGGGGATGAGTGAGCCCCCCCTGAACCCACCCCAGAGCACCTTGTTGGGGCATACTGGGACTGTGACTGTGACATTACCCGGTGGCCCCACCCCTTATGCTTATATAAGTCATTGCGCACCAAGTCCACGGCATTACAGTGGGAGAGAGCGTCATGTCAACATCGGAAGAACAGATGAAGGAAGAAGAATAAGACGGCGACAGTGACAACGCCAGTGACAACGATGACAAAGGAGAAAGCCGGGCCACCACTAGCAAAAGAGCAGCCAAAGAGCAGAAGATAGCGGAGGAGCCCGGGAGAAGAATCGGAAAGTGCAGAGAAGTCAGAAGAAGACCCCCAAAGTCAGAAGAAGATCCCCGGAGCTGCCTAATAAACTACTTTAAAAACCTGTGTATTGTGTTTTTTATTGATGCTTTTCCGCCAGGTGAATGGGTAAGGGTACGATGTACCCCATACTTATTTACATAGGGTGTTGAGCCGGGATCTGGGGGCCTCCTTATTAAAGAGGGCTTCCGGTTTCTGAAAATGCCCTCCATTCGCTGACCCCGACAACCAACAGCCAGGGTTGTCGGGAAGAGGCCCTTGTCCTCATCAACATGGGGACAAGGTGCTTTGGGGTGGGGAGACCGCAGGGCGCCCTCCTTCCCCAAAGCACCCACGCCCCCATGTTGAGGAAATGCGACCTGGTACGATTCAGGAGGGGGGCGCTCACTCATCCCCACCCCCTTTCCTGACCGGCCAGGCTGCGTGCTCGGATAAGGGTCTGGTATGGATATTGGGGGGACCCCAGAGCGTTTTTCGGCATCGGGGGTTCCCCTTAATATCCATACCAGGCAACGGGGCTTGCAAGGTGTCAATCTCGCCGATGAAAGCTGCGAGACTGACTTCCCTTCCCGTCGTACCTGGAGTCACGTTCAAAATGAACGGATGGGCAAGTCCGCTCATTTTGAAAGTCTATCGGGAAGTCCGTCAGACCTAGTCTGCTGGAAAATCAGTTCGTGTGTACACAAGTCAGCTTGTTTAGAAAGTCCGTTGGACCTCCGCCAAAAGTCCGTTGGGAAGACCGTTGGACCTAGTCCGTCGGACCTAGTCTGTTGAAAAGTCCGGGTGTGTGTACGCGGCATAACAGGTCAGCATCAGCATGGAAATTGGTCCAAATCCAGATCTACACTAGAGGCTCTGATGTTGGATTTACATTGTTTATTTTTCAATTACTACCACTCATTACACATTAAAGTGGGGTTCCACTGTCTACTAGCTTTTTTTTGGGGGGGGAAAATGTCATTGATTATTCTATTAAAATGTATCACTCACTTGTTCCATTTTTAGACTCCTGCTGCCGGTTTTCAGCACATATAAAAACTTAGAAAACGTTATGCTGATGGTTGTCATCTTGCCTGTGGGCATGTGAAGCCCACAGGCATCCTCTTCTGGGACATTGTGCTGCTGATGGACCAGCATGCACTGCCCGTTCAAGCGCCGATCTCGCGCATGCGCAGTTTATTCAAATTGGAGAGCTGACAAAAACTCAGGTTGCCATCACAACGGGCGGCGTTGTAGGAAGTCCCGCCCCGTTGTGATGGCAACTGAGATAATTGCACGATAACTCGCCCCGGGCCACCGCACAAACTCCTGGGAACAAGAGGATCCCAGGAGACAGTGCGGCACAGAGGAAGCGTAGACCGAGCCACTGCAACCCCGCCCATATCTGCAGCAACCCCTTCATATCCGCAGAGACCAGAACCCGGAAATGGCCTGTAACAAAAGACAGAGCAATTCACCAGAAAGGTACAGGTCCTCTTGCTTTGAATATAACACTGCCCCAAATCTCCACCAAAAGATAAACAGAAGTGGCAAAAAGAAGCCCCTGAGCACAATTATTCTCAACCCCGCCCATATCTGCAGCAACCCCTTCATATCCGCAGAGACCAGAACCCGGAAATGGAAAAAGTAAATAAAAAAACACACACCATAAAAAATTCTTATAAGTCCCTAAGTTTAGTCAAAAATAAATGTAAAAAGATCAGCACAAAGGACCATACTTACTGTGATGTGCCCCTTGTGCTGCTTCCTCCTACTTTATAGATAATGTGACAGCCTCGAATTTAAATAGGATACCATCGTCCCAGTTAGTGTATATAGGAAAACTGAGCATACGCTCAAAACATCAAGGAAAAAACTCAGAGAGTTTCCTAGTAGTTAAGTGGGAACAATAGGGACTATTGCGGTATCAAGTAATAATCAAAAAATAATAGTTCATAAAATTTACTCATATTTTATTATAAATAGATATACACAAATAAACACATGACAAAACAAAAATAGACAAAATATATTCAGCCAAAAAAAAAAAAAAAAAGGCAGAATAGATTCGAAATTGATTTAGAGGTTTTTACAACAAGGGGATTTTTTACAAAGGTGTAGAATTGACGTATAGATCCGACCGGTTTCGCGGCACTGAGAACGCCGCTTCCTCAGGGAACGTCACTTTATAAATCTAATATATATAAAGGATATAATTTTTAATGAATACAATAGATAGAGTTTCGTAAACAAAAAGTACATAGATAAAAATTACAATCATATACAAACAGAAAATAATGATCAATCCAAACATAGTATATCATGAATAGGAATACCAACAGAAACAATAGTAAGTCATGACTCACCCCTGGAGCTCCACATGGCCACCATTTATATCTCGGTCTTACTGTTTTCCTTTTTTATGCTTGTCATTCTCAAGTTTAGCTGCATTTATGACCCAGGCTGATCCAACCCCTTTCTCTGACCTTTCTAATAGAGAATACCTAATATTGAATCTGTGGGTGCTGTATACTGAAGATTTGCTGGGTTCTATATTAAACAGCATACCTTATAGCGATTTTGACAGAGTATGGGTAGGTTTTGCCTAATAGCCATACTTTTTGGTTTCCACTTAGTGATACAGACCATGGACCACTGGGTGCTTTTCTTTCTCTGGTGTGATAGATTTCTCCTATCTATCTTCTAACAAACTTAGCTCCCTTAAATTTTTCAGTCCATGGTCCTCAATATATTTTTATACATATTTTTTTAAATGGATTATGTTATTTATTCTTTATTCTAGTCCTTTATTCGCTGTGTAAAGCCTCTCTATCTACTATACATACCCCCCGTGTCCGCTCCCAGGGGGGGCACCCTAATTTAGGGTGTCTCGAGTTTGGTCGCTTGGCTGTAGAGGGTTTGGGAGCTCCAGGGGTGAGTCATGACTTACTATTGTTTCTGTTGGTATTCCTATTCATGATATACTATGTTTGGATTGATCATTATTTTCTGTTTGTATATGATTGTAATTTTTATCTATGTACTTTTTGTTTACGAAACTCTATCTATTGTATTCATTAAAAATTATATCCTTTATATATATTAGATTTATAAAGTGACGTTCCCTGAGGGCGGCGTTCTCAGTGCCGCGAAACCGGTCGGATCTACACGTCAATTCTACACCTTTGTAAAAAATCCCCTTGTTGTAAAAACCTCTAAATCAATTTCGAATCTATTCTGCCTTTTTTTTTTTTTTTTGGCTGAATATATTTTGTCTATTTTTGTTTTGTCATGTGTTTATTTGTGTATATCTATTTATAATAAAATATGAGTAAATTTTATGAACTATTATTTTTTGATTATTACTTGATACCACAATAGTCCCTATTGTTCCCACTTAACTACTAGGAAACTCTCTAATTTTGAGTTTTTTCCTTGATGTTTTGAGCGTATGCTCAGTTTTCCTATTCCTCCTACTTTAGTTGAAAGCTTCCTCCTTCAAACCTCCCTATCTCTGGCGTCATAAACTTCTGGTGTAGTGGGGGTTAATAGAGTCAAAGAACCTGTCATGTGCACTCATCAAGAATAACAACTATGCCCACCTTTTTCAACCCTCTCCTCCATTCATCAAAGTTGTACTATAGTTTTTATGAATGAAAATCAATCTACGAATGTAAAACATGGATTGTTCATTCATCCTCCCACTAGATTATGGTGGCGGAGTATGGGGGAATTAAAGGATGTAGATATCAAGTAGAACTAAAAACAAAACCTTTATTTTTTCTTTTTGGATAGAATAAGTGAAGTTTATAAACCATTTAAGGTTGTTTTGCTGCCTGTGAGAGATTGGGGGGATTTCCCTTCACTTATCACCCCGTAGCTAAAATAATAAGTGATAGAAAATCCCTCCAAAGAGAAAATCGGAAGGGTACTTTTTAGGAGGGGTGACAAATCCTCCTCTTTGTGCAGGGCACATTGTTCCCATGCAGAGAAGACAAGGGCCTTATCTCCACATTACATCTACCAAAAGGGAAGTAAAGGTCTGTGCAGAGAAATTTATCAGAATGCGATGCACAGCATGACTTCACCTGCTGTTACGGTTTATTTTGTAAAATGCCTAATTTAAAGTCCCATGACCATAATGCTTGTTTGTATGTATACCATAGGGATGGAGGCATGTAATGGTGGTGCTGTCAGATCACGTTCTTCTTATGTCTATGCACATTGGATGAAAGACACCGGTCTCCTGTGATCCGCCACACCCCCATTATATGTTTTTTCATTATACATTATATATTTTCCTTCATGCTGGTTTAGATTTCATTCCAGTTATCTTTTTAATTTTCATAAAACCTATCATACAGTTTTCCAGATTTGATTAACACTTCTCAGCTCCACGATGAGTAGGGGTTTGTTATGTCCGTCTTATTCCCGGGGTTGCGATGTACGGCATGACTTTCCCTCCCATCCCTTTTGGGCGCAGGCGGGGATTGCCCTCATGTGTATCGGCCACCATGCAGACATGCCTCGCTCATGACGTCTTTTGCTGCCATGATGGTGGAGCGGTTATGTACCATCTGACACCTGGGATGGGCGGATGCGGGCGCATCTTTTTCTGATCCTCATCGACGTCCAGCATGACACTGGCGGGACCCCGCCCGGTCTCATGGGTATCCTGCCAGACCTGGCCAGCACACTTGTCTTTGCACATCCCGGTGGGGCCCGCCCAGGTCTCATGGGCATTTAGCCAGACCTGGCCAGCACACTTGTCTCTGCAATTCCCATCAGACAGACACATTCATCCAGTTCCCACAAAGAGTCACAACAGTGTTTTTTGTTTGAGTGAGTCATGTGGTTTTTTTACACACATTTTTACAGACATTTTTGATCAGCATGTCAGTGGTCTTTTGACTTTTGTGACTCATTTTTATGTTCACGTTCACTTTACCATCATTGCCCAGAATGTCCAGTGATGGCACCCTGCATCCATTTCTTTTTTCTTTCTTTTTCACATTTTTTCTTTTTCACTCCATCTACGCCTTCACGGCTATCCTTGGTCAGTTGGAGCACATTTGTCAGACATTTATACACTGTTTGTTATATCTACCCATACTCAACCACATATTTTTTATTATGTTTTTTCAGACCAGTGTTGGTCAGATGTACTTTTCTGCTTCCCATACATGGATCGCTCCTTCCCCCTGGCTGGGTCCGAGTGGGATGTCCCTGCCTTAGCCCTGGGTTAGACTTTGGCAATCCTCACATCCATCTTGTAGGCTGGATTATTATTCTGAGCTTACATGTGAGTATCAGACTTCTGGCCTCTGTTATATAATTTTTTGTTACCCATATAGGGATTTTTACCCCTAGACATTTTTTATCTATTACTTATATTCACAGATAATGTTGGCAATATACTCCTGATGAGTGGACACGAGTCATGAAATGCGTAGTTACTATTTGTCAAGACAATCTGATCCCTAAGTTTTATATCTATCATGCATTTGTCTATTCCATTGTACCATGTATTGGTTTCTTATGAATTCATTATAATAATCATGTGCCATATGTCCGCATTTAATTATGTTCATTGATCAATTTTTATTCTGTACCATGTATTTCGCTAAACATGAAATGTGCATCTGCGATGAATTTTTGAATAAACGTTATAATATATTTTCTATGTTTGTAATTTTATTTTGTGATATTTCAGAAATACATTTTTTATCTAAGGGTTAATGTATTTTATTTTTAGTAATAATTACAACATCATTCATTTTGCATCAAACACTTTTCTCCAAAAAGTGCTTTATAAAAATACTTCATCTCATCAAGATTTTATGTTTTAGGAGCAGCCAGTAATGCACAATAAACTAGTGAAAAGTAAAAATGAACAAAGGTTGATCAGTCAGTTCATTTTCAGTTTACTCTCCCACTTAGTATTTGGCGAAGGATTCTGGGAGATGGCCAAATGGCACAGCTCTCTGAACGGATGCTATTTAAAATGTCCTGATCATATTGTTCTATTCAGATTACTGATTTGATGAAGAAAGATTAATTTCTTTTAGTTCAAGAGGAATAATAACCAGAAGGAGGTAAACTGTATGACATTATAATCATTTATATTAAATGTCTGTATGCAAGAACATGCATACTTTGATCTTACGGTTTGGACTGATTCCAGCCAACTAGGTTGTAATTTTGTTCACACACACACTAGCTGTTATTCTGAATGAACGTGCAGCTAATTGTCAGTGCTGAGGGTGTTTTCCCTACACACTGATGTAAATCCAGTGCTCTGATTATTTTATGACTAATATCCTGTAGTGAGTAAGCAAATCTCTTTTATGGGAAAAAGGTTGTTTGTTAAGCAGAAAGGAGTGTTTTCCAGTGTTTTGAATTTTGTTATTGCATTACATTTTTTTCAGTTCAGTTTTGGTATAGTGTTTTTTTTTTTTTTTAATCAAGGAGCTGCATATAAATGTTAGAACATCCACTTACAAGCGTTAATTTGGAATTTCCAGTTCACTTCTTCTTTTTTTAAACCCATTTGTCAACCTCTCTCATTAGAAGTGGCAAATTGTTTTAAAATTGTGGAGGTAAATTCCTAGGAGCTAGTACACTACCTGATAATCGCATTGCTTGTGAATACTGCATAGTGCTATGACTGGACATATTTAGCTCTTCTATCAAAATTTTTTAATTTAAACAAAACCTTCCATGATGCGGTCTGCCAAGTGGGGACAGCAAGAGATCCTGCACCTGCCTCATTTAATCTTGCTTTGAATATAACACTGCCCCAAATCTCCACCAAAAGATAAACAGAAGTGGCAAAAAGAAGCCCCTGAGCACAATTATTCTTGACCCTCAGGTTGAGATAGGGTTAAAGTAGTGTAAACAAAATCATCCCTACAATACTCACTGGTCACACAGAGTTTCAATCGACCCTCAAAGAACACCATGGTCAACTACAGGCTCCCTGGCCCCATGTACAAGATCTGGAGGACAAACATGGATGGAATACATGCCTGAGGGATATTCTGGAGGTGACCAGGCAGGAGGAATTGCTACCTACAGCTTGAGGTATTTTCGACACTGTCCTGGGCAATCTGGTTACAGACACCATAGAGATTGACTGCATACATTGCATGCCAGGCTTCCTCAAACCCAAGTTTATGGAAGCACAAGATGTTTTATGCAGAATACATTTATTTAAGCAAAAACAAGGGCATCATGCTCAAGGCACAAGAAATGGGAATGCCAGATTTTGATGGAACTCAAGTATCAATATATCCAGAATTTTCCCTCCGGACACTGGATACAAGAACAGCTCTTCATCCACTAACAAGAGTGTGGGGTTATCCATTCCACCCATTGGCACAACAATTGTATTTTTTGAACCCTGCTGTCTTCTGATGATACCCCCACCTTTGTGAATAACTAAGGCATTCCAATAAAGGATCTCAAGCCTTGGCTAGACCCATCAATGCAGCAACGTACAAGTCCACTGAAATAGGACCACTGGAAACCGGTCCCCTCCAGTGACTCTACACAGTAACTCCCACTGCCTTGTCTTGGCTGGCCTGCATACTGTGAAGCATAATAGTAACAATAATCATGCTCTTCTTGGTCAACCTTAACTACAGGGAGATACTGATGTGACCCGACCCAGAGTGGACACATACAGGTTCTTAGACTTGTGAGTTTCCAGTATTGGGTGGTATGTTACTTATACCATAGAATTTAGAACACCTTTATAGTTTACCTTGTGACTTCTCTGGTTTCTCCACTCAGGGTTTAATACTTTGTTGTACACAATTCACAAGTCTGGATAGCTGCACTCTGGTAAAAGATGCAACTTTATTGAAGTAATAAAACTATTCTAATATAGCACAGTAACACCATGGGGACAGGGGAAATTCAACTTTTAAAGTGTTTTTGGCACATGTGGCGCAAATGAGTATGGATGAGTCATTAATGTGGCACAGATGTGGCACGGATGAACACTGATGTGGCATGGATGTAACATGGATGAGGCACGGATGAGCACTGATGTGGCATGGATGAGGCATGGATCAGGCGTGAATGAGACATGGATGAGGCATGGATGAGACACAGATGGGCATAATTGAAGCACATATGAGCATGAATGAGGCACAGGGGAGGCATGAATGAGGCACAGATGAGGCATTAACGAGACACAGATGAGGCATGAATGAGGCACATATGGGCATGAATGAGGCACAGGTGGGCTAGAATGAGGCACAGATGTGACATGAATGAGGCACATATGGGCATGAATGAGGCAAAGATGAGGCATGAATGAGAGACATATGGGCATGAATGAAACATGAATGAGGCACATATGGGCATGAATGAGGCACATATGAGCATTAATGAAACATGAATGATGCACATATGGCCATGGATGAGGCACAGATGGGCAAGAGTGATGCGCCAGATCCCCAGGAGGCTCGCGGGAAGCAAGTCTGAGAGAACACCCTCTCAGAATTAGCTGATCGTGCTCTAGCCATCGTTCGGCTATGGCTATGTTGGCAAGTGGTTAACCACTTTTGCCCAGAAGATTTTACCCGCTTCCTGACCAGAGCACTTTTTACAATTTGGCACTGTGTTGCTTTAACTGACAATTGCGCAGTCATGCAACACTGTACCCAAACAAAATTTGCATCTTTTTTTTCCCACAAGTAGAGCTTTCTTTTTGTGGTATTTGATCACCTCTGGCGTGTTTATTTTTTGTGCTATAAACAAAAAAAGAGCTGCAATTAAAAAAAAAACACAATTTTTTTCTTGTTTTAGGCTAATATGTATTCTTCTACATATTTTTTGGTAAAAAATCGCAATAAGCATGTATTGATTGGTTTGCAGACAAGTTATAGCATCTACACACTATGAGAAAGATTTATGGCATTTTTATGGCATTTTTTTATTTATTTATTTTTTACTAGTAATGGCGGTGATCTTCAATTTTTAGCTGTACCACTACATTGCGATAGACAGATAGTTTTATTGCATTTGTATTAATATATTTTTTTTACTATTAATGGTGGTGGTCTGAGATTTTTAATGTGACTGCGACATTATGATGGACAGATTGCACATTTTTGGTGCTGTTTTGGGACCATTCACATTTACACAGCCATCAGTGCTATTAAAAATGCACCGATTACTGTGTAAATGTGATTGGCAGTGAAGGGGTTAACCAGTAGGGGGCACTGCAGGGGTTAAGTGTGTCCTAGGGAGTGATTCTAACTGTGGAGGGATGGGCTATGTGTATCACAACACTGATCACCACTCCCGATCACAGGGAGCTGTGATCACTATCCTGTCACAAGGAAGAATGGGGAAATGCTCATTTACATCAGCATTTCCCCATTCTTCCTCTCTCTGAGACAATCGTGGGTATCCCCATGGACATCGAGTTAGCGGGACCTGCAATCACACTCACGAAGCTTGCAGTGGGTGCACGCATGCCCACAATGCCGCGTCTTCAAGGGCAATATACAGGTACATTAATATGCCTGTAAGTGCCATCCTGCTGACGTATAATGGCGTGAGCTGGTCAGCAAGGGTTAAGGGGAAAAATCTTACAGTCCTAAAGTGGTTAAGCTGAATCAAAAAATAGATCCTCACTGAACAGTATTTTTTTTTTAAATTTTGAAGTGGTACTTATCCCTCATGGCTATGCTAAGCTAACCATTCCTTTTCCTCAAAGCTTGAAAATTGGCCCTAAAAAAGAGCAGAATATAATGATGAAATTTGGCTTCCACAGACTTCCATAGGGTTTGTGGATTGTTGTAATCCTTTCACTGCCGGGTCTGTACGGCATACAGACCTACAGTACCGCTTCTAGCTGGCTTTGTCAGTACTCCATAAGGACTTGACATTCCTCCTTCTGCTATAAGCTCAAGGTCACTTAAGTAACAATGTGAAAAACTATTCATCAGGCTCTGCTGAAAAAAAAACAATAGCTGCGATTAGCAGCTGACAATCTGCTGATCAGAGCTATTGAACTATAATGAACACTCCCCAACCTCTGCTGCTTCACCAACCTTTCTCCCCCTGCTTCCCCTGCAATGCAGCTAGCTAAAATGCCCCTCTCCACTGTTATTTCCCCCTTCCCTACCCCAATGATTCCCCGCAGCACTGATTCTCCTCCTCCCAGCACCCCACCTCCCGCATCACCATCAATCCCCTGTGGCTCCTGTGCAATTGCTGGCTTCTCCTTCTCTCCCCTCCCACCAACATCAAGTGATGCAGGAGAGCCACAGGGGATAAAAACACCTAAAAATATTCCCCTGACTCTACAATACTCCCTGCAGTGGACTACCATCACTGATCCCCAGCCAGCACTCCCTGCAATGCTTCTTAACCCACAGCCCCCCCCCTTCCCCCTCCCACCACGGCAGCTGCTGTTGGGGCACACTAGGTAGATTGATGCCAGGATGGAATCTGGAATGAACACAGTGAGTGTTCGGTATTGATCACTGTGTTCATTCATCACTGAAGCATAATAAATGGTGTTTGCTATGCTTTAGTCTGTGAATGAATAGAAACCCTGTATGCAGAGACTCCTATTCAGTCAACTAAAGTACATTTGAGGCTGCAGATAAGGGGACTGAGAACTGTATGTCTTTAAACCCTTTCTCTATCTCAAAAAGAGACATCTGGGGTCTATTTAGACTCTGATATATCATCAAAGCCACCCCCACATTGCAAAAGAAAAAGTGAACAAAATGTTAAAAATGTAAATTGGGGGGCGTGGCTTGGCGCCGTTCCGGAATGGCCGCTTAATCACAGAGCTCCAGCAGCCAGAGACCGAGCCTGAAGCCCAGCCGAGAGATAACACGCCGCCAATATGGGGAAGCAGAAGGGGAAGAACTCCCAATCACGCTCCCGCTCCCCGCGGGGACCCGGATCCGGCGCCGGGCGCAACATCCCGGACATGTTCCGAGCGCACTCACGCGAGGCCAGGGCTCCGTCTGCGGCCTACTCGGACGAACGTTCACCCAGCAGGAGCCCTTCAGGGAGGAGAAGCGCCCAGAGACCAGACAGCCCGCCCGCAGCTCGCACAATCACGATGGCGGACCTCAGGTCAGTAGCCAATGATATTAAAGAGTCCCTCACATCAGTGATTGCGGACCTGAGGAGGGACGTTCAGGCCATGCACATCCGCACGTCTGAGCTAGAGGAGGCCACAACCCGCCATGACACTGCCATCCTCCATCTACAGCAGGCCTCACAGGTGCACAGCACACACATCCGAGAACTCCATAGACACATGGAGGATTTGGACAACCGCGGACGCCGCCACAACATCAGGGTGAGGGGCATACCTGAGATGATTGAACAACCGCATATCACCCAAGCCACCACCCATATCTTTAATGACCTTTTGAGGAGACCCCCTGAGACCCCGATTGACTTTGAAAGGCTGCATAGAGCCCTTAGGCCGAGGGGCAGAGAATCAGACCCCCCGAGGGATGTAATCTGCTGTATTGTTAACTTTAAGTTGAAGGAAGACATCCTGAAAAGGGCCAGAGACAGGCGCAACCTGACCTTTCAAGGCGCCGAAATTAAGCTCTTCCAAGACCTTTCCCCTACTACCCTACAGCACAGAAGAGACCTACGCCCTCTCCTGGAGGTCCTACGCCGCAAGGAAATTCAATACCGCTGGCGTCACCCATTTTGTCTTTCTGCCACAGTGGCGGGTCGCACAGCACATCTCAGGGTCCCAGAAGATCTTAGAGACTTCTGCTCTACGCTCCAAATACCCCTGATTGAATTGCCGGACTGGTATAGAGCGTTTCGCACCCCGCGTATGCAGAGGTCTAATTCCATGGACATCGTCCCTGAAAGAGAGGATTTCCAAATTCGGAGACGGAGGTCTGCTTCACCACGACCGCCACATCAGAGGGAGCGAAGGGACAGACCTCATATCAGCCCGACATCCTCCCCTGCACACAGGCGTGCACGGCCAGACAGTTCCTGAACAACCTCACATCCCATGGGACCGCCTGAACACTTGGCTAGCGGACTCCAATGGTTGTTACTGCCACTTCTCACCGTTGATGTGACATACCACCCCCCGGGCTTTTACAACAGTGACACTCTGTGAAACAATCCCCTGCTCTTTTACTCCTCGGCCCCACATCCCTTTCCAGACCCTCAACCCTGAACGGGCCACGCGGTCATCCACTACTTGCCATTTGCTCTTATAAGACGAGTCTCTGAGTGCTGACCACCTTCGGTAATGTATCACTTACCAGCTCATTTGGGACGGAGGGGGCTGACGACTGCTGCTCGGGCAACCCGTGGCAATCACCCTGCCTCGCCTGCGAACTTGCTGGCAGACAACATCAGTTCCTATTAGATGATTTACTATCATTCCGCTTAGAGGGGCTACGGTTGATGCTCCAGGCAAAGCCGCCTCTGGAGACTGGAACTGTACATTGAGCCCTTTTTCTGATTGTCAACAGGCAGCTTATGGAACATTGGGTATTGTTTGTTTTTGTTCGTTTTGGGGGTTTATATGAAGGTTTAAGGGTTCCCCATCCTTGTTGGACATGACTCCCGCCTCATCACTGTTAATGTTTGTGGGTCGGTGACGGAGGTGCGGAAACAAGCTCACCTTGATTTTTGGAGGGATAGGGTCTGGAGCTGGAGGTCATTGCCTCTCATGATTGTCTCATCGACATATTCCATCGGCTTGCAGTCGTGCAGAGACGACAGGCCTTTGTGCGCATTGCATGGAACATCAGTGTGGCAATGGCCCCTTCTCTGCTATGCCAGTACTCCGCTCCTCCACGGGGGTGCGGAGTACCTAATTGTTGCCTACTCCCTCGATAACCTCGGGTTTCCTGCTGTCTTATGGCAGTCAGGAACGGAGGTGCACATGTTCATTTTTTCTGTACTTTTATTGTTTTCTTCTTTGTTTAGATGCCTTGCTGCCCCCCTCCCATCCCTCTCCCATTTTTCGTCCCCCCCACCTGTTTCTGAGTTCACGGATGACCTGGGACTGGGCAGAGTAATATTTTTTCTGCTTTTTCTTACACTTAGCTCCTCCAAATTATTTGGTACCTTTTAAGTGCAGCTAACTAGTTCTAATGTTCTGTTCTGTTGATACAGTTTAGACTAATTTCACATGGTCTCATACAGCATATCACATGATGTACTACCAGAATGTTTAACGAACCTCTTCTTTTTGCACTCTCTTACCTTCTGCTTCTCCCCTACTACAGTAGGCACTCAACTCTCGAAACTATGATAGTTTAAATGGTCTCGACACTGACTGGACGTTGTAAGAAATTATATCGGACGACCTTCCACTCCTCCACAAAACGACAAAGAACTTCTTTTCGTTGACCTACACCGGACGCCAAGGTACTTTGGGTAAGGTAGCAGGTCTACATACCCCCGGTGGTGTATAGTGACCCCTTCCACCCCGATCTTCCCCTCCCTTCTCCCTGACCCGTCCTTCTGACACCTCCCTCCCTCCCCACTCCCTTCCCTCTCTACCTATAGTCACCCTACCCCATACCCCTTTTCATTGCCTCTCCGGCCTTCGCCGGACCGCGACTCACGGTTCCTTCACGGAGACCGCCTGAGTCAGTAAGCCTGAATAGGGCAACACACACTCTTAGATTTCAGGAGTCTAGGCTTTGCACATAACAGAGGCCAGAGCGTGAGTTTTGTCACACACACCTTATCTTAGCCGACCGACGCGAATATGCCTACCGATAACTCTCGCACCCACGATGTAACACTGAAGGTAGTGTCCCAGAATGTCAATGGCCTAAATATCCCAGAAAAAAGGTCCCAAATTCTGCACATGCTATGGAAACTGAAAGCGGATGTGGCTTTTCTTCAAGAAACGCACTTCCATTCGAAAAAAATCCCTAAATTGTCCAACTACAGGTTCCCCACTGCCTTCCACGCCACAAACCCGCTGGCCAAGACCAAGGGGGTGTCCATTCTTCTGTCTAGAAACCTTCACTGGCAGCTAGAAGACTCCCTGACAGACCCGGACGGCAGATACATCTTTCTTAAGGGCCTTATCAACGGTTATCGGTGCACATTAGCAAACATCTATTGCCCAAACACAGCCCAGGTTAGCTTCTTTCGCACAGTATCGGAACTTTTATTGGGTTTCCAGGCGGGTATCACCGTCTTGGGAGGGGATTTCAATGTTGCTCTCCAGCCTCTGTTAGACTCTTCAACAGGTACCTCATCGCTACCGTATAGATCTCTGAGTAAGATTAAATCCCATCTGCAAGATCTCTGTCTCCACGACTCATGGCGCGTAGCACATCCAACCGAGAAGGATTTCACTTTCTTCTCGGCCCCCCACGCTAAATACACACGTCTGGATTACCTTTTTCTCTCTCAAAAGGACCTACCACTGTTACAGTCAGCAACTATTGAACCTCTTATACACTCGGATCATAACCCAATTACGATTACCCTGACACTTCCACAGACGAAAACGACCACCAAAATATGGCGCTTGGACCCCACCCTGCTGTCCTCCGAGACGGACATTAACTACATTAAAACAAGCCTTACCAACTACTTTAGATATAACGCTGACCCGGACCTATCCCCCTTTACGATCTGGGAGGCACATAAATGTGTGATTAGAGGCGAGTTTATGACCCTCAAAGCTATTCGGAAACAAGCTCACACAGGGATGATTAATGACCTTATTAATAAAATTAAACGACTTGAACGTGCACACAAGCAATCGCAGGCGCGGGATACCCTACAGGCCCTCACGGATACTAGACGACAACTCCTTGACCTACTCAATTGCAAAACTAGACGTAAATTTGTCCTAACACAGAAACTCTTTTACGAACAGGGCAACAAGAGGGCAACAAGAGCGGGAGACTATTAGCCAGGGCCATACACTCAAAGAAAGCCAATACCACAATTCACACCATAAAGGATCATGCGGGCGTCTCTTACACGTCGGCCCAATTTGAAAAAATACTATAGAAAGCTTTATCACATCTCGGGGCAACAAGCTATCCTACCGGGTAATAAGGATAGAGAAGCCTTAATTAAGAAGTTTTTACGAGAATTTGGACCTGCCCCTATTTCGGACGAAACGGCCAGTGACCTTAACAGATCTATTACTGAGGAGGAATTGAAAAGGGCAATCAAACAACTGAAACCAGGCAAAAGTCCTGGCCCGGATGGTTTGTCAGCCCCATATTATAGAACTTTCCCCGATTTACTCAATGCCTCGCTTCTAGCGGCCCTCAACTCCCTATCCACCTCTCCTTCCCCACCCACTGACACGCTTGCAGCGCACATAACGGTCATACATAAGGAGGGAAAAGATGCCACCTCGGTCTCAAATTACAGGCCAAATTCGTTGCTAAATGTAGACCTGAAGCTATTCTCGAAAATCCTAGCCAATCGTCTCCTCCCCCTTCTACCCTCATGGATTAGCAAAGACCAGGTGGGATTTGTCCCTGGTCGTGAGGCCAGGGACAATACCATCAAGGCGATTAATATTCACCACTATCTCTCCTCTAGCAAGATGAAAGGCTTTTTCCTTTCCCTGGACGCGGAGAAGGCGTTTGACAGGCTGGCCTGGGACTACCTGGCAATGACCTTACGCCACCTGGGTATTCCCTCCCACATGTTGAATTACATCTTATCTCTATACTCCTCCCCAACGGCGAGAATTAGAGTCAATGGTCACCTGTCAGGCGCCTTCCCCGTCCGCAATGGGACGAGACAGGGATGCCCCCTTTCCCCTATACTGTTCATCCTCACGCTTGAGCCCCTTCTAAATAGCATAAGGGCGAACGACAACATCAAGGGGATACCCATTGCTGATCACTCATACAAGTTGGCGGCTTTTGCGGACGATATATTACTGTTCCTCAGAGACCCCCTAACCTCCATTCCCAATTTACTAAAAGAATTCGACCTGTTCCAGCGTATTTCCAATTTAAAAATTAATTTCTCTAAATCCCATGCCCTCAATATATCCCTCCCGCAAGACATAGTCACCCAATGCCAGAATAACTTCCCATTCATATGGAAACATGATTCAATTCGATATTTAGGGATTCAACTTCCCTCACAGCTGTCAGACCTTTATGCGAAGAACTTTGGCCCACTTACTCAAGCTATTGCTTCAGATTTGCGCAGCTGGGACAAATTACATTTTTCATGGTTTGGCCGGGCTGCGATATTGAAAATGAATGTCCTTCCTCGAGTTCTATACTTATTCCAAACAATACCTATTAAACTTCCTCGTTCCTTTTTCCAAGTCATGAGAAGGCTGACCCAAAACTTTCTATGGCACCACAAACACCCCAGAATTAGTTATTCTCAACTTACCAAACCAAAACAAAAGGGGGGCATCGGTCTACCTGACCTTTTACTATATGCACGAGCCAGCCACCTATGTAGAATTGTTGATTGGGCGGTCCACAACGATACCAAAGACTGGGTGAAGCTAGAAGACTCCCTGACGGAGCTCCAAATTAAAAGTACCCCTTGGATGCCCCCACACGGCATCCCCAAGACACTAAAAGAACACCCTCTCATAAGTGCAACGTTATTTAGTTTCAGAGAAGCAGTCAAAGGGGGCATGATCTCCTCAAACCCGGGTCCTCTCACCCCAGTTAGGCTCAATCCGGACTTCCAACCGGGAATGTCCACCCACTTTCTCAGTAACAGCTGGCCATATCCAGACGTACAGGCCCATCAATTTTTCCAAAGGGGCAAATTATTAGAACGCGAGGCAATTCCCAAGACTCCCGAAGCAGACCCTCTTCCCTATTGGGTTTACTTCCAAATCCGTCATTTCCTTCTGAAGACAAACTTAAACAACACACTTGGACGCTCACTTACCCCATTTGAGAGTCTCTGCTCCCAATCCACACCACAACAGCATGTCATCTCAATTACATACTCACTCCTTTTTTCCTCGATCTCACCGAAAGAGGGGACGGCTTGCAGGGCATGGGAGAGAGACTTGCAGATGGAATTGACAGAGGAACAGTGGGAGAAGATTTTCCTAATCGCCCACAAAGCATCACTTAATGTCACAACGCAGGAAAACAATTATAAGACAATCTCTAGGTGGTACAGGACACCAGCTTTGATAAACAAATATAACAAAGAGCTCACAGACAGGTGCTGGAGATGCAACATTGAGAGAGGCACATTCCTTCATGTCTGGTGGTCATGCCCCAAATTACAGACCTTTTGGATGCTAGTTCACACCACCATATCCCAAATTACGAACGCCCAGCTAGACTACTCGCCTGAGAGATTTCTTCTGCACCATTCTGATGTACCCGCTCAAGTTTACAAGAAATCTCTGTCTATGCACCTGCTTAACGCAGCCAAATTATGCGTACCAGCTCACTGGGGTTCCCCGGATACCCCTTCTGTTTCAGAATGGTTTAAACGCATCGAGAAGATGGCAGAAATGGAAGAGCTAATCCACATTGCGAAAGACACCCCACATAAGTTCGCTAGAACTTGGGGACAATGGAGAGATTTCATAAACTCAGAGAGATATCAAACACATTAAAGGCCAGTTTCTGGTGACCCACACACTGTAGGTGACCATATGGACATTACCCCTCCTCTTCCTAGACTAAGAAGGTTTGGGATCTACTAGATCCCATACACATCGCAAACAATACAGAGACCCAGATAAACTGGGCCCACGCATCACGAACGGCGGAAGCCGGAGAGGCAATCATATTCCCTACACCCTCCCCTCCTCTTCTACCCCCTTGTTTCTTTACCCCCCCCCTCCCCTCTTCTACCTGTGTAGATAACCCTTCATACGTACTCAACTACTCATTTTTCACTACCAATAGACTACATTCATTTGGACGGTCTACCAATTTGCCCACAAATGACCTCGTGTGAGATAACTGACTTGCTCGGGTACAGAACCCTACTTTATTTCTTAGACTAGACAGACAATCCCTTACTTAGACCATTCCAGAGCGACCTGTTAAACGCATTATGACAGCTGTTTGGAAGGAATGGGAAGAGATGCTTTGTACATGATAGCGGGAGGTCAAACCTTCCCATGGTGTGAGTAGGTTCTACACCGGAATTTCAGCATGGAAATATGTTATACTCGGACGCAGATTAATTGTACTATGTTTTAATATGTACTATGTGTTGGACTGTACTGATTTTGCACGCACGTTACGTGCCCTGTTATTGTAACCATTTTCTTTTCCTAATAAAAATTTTGAATGAAAAAAAAAAAAAATGTAAATTGGATAAAAATTTAATAAAAATTTAAATAAAAATAAAAAAAGCACAGTAAGGCCTCATTCACACAGGACATACTACAGCGTATGCCCCTGTGAGGCTGTGTTTACCAGTATGAGGATGCACAGGTGTTCCATGCATCCCTGTGCAGACAGCCCTATTGATGTCCACTGGGATGTAGCAACTTCCTTTTTTTTGTCAGGCAGACAGTCTTTAGAACAGGCTAAATCTCTATCTGAATCTGTCTGAATCACCATCTTTCTCTGGCCTCGTAAGACCGCAGCGTTGAGAGATTTTTTTCTCATTCACAATAGCAAAATCCAGGAGCAACAGGTATTATTGCTTTAACATAAAAATGTGTAAACAAATGTATTGGATTTATGACTTAAACATATTGTCACCACAGGGTTTGAATTCTCACTTTTATCTTTTAAGTATTTGTTTATTTTGTCCTTTCATATTTGTCTTGGACCATGGAGACACTCAAATGATCTGGTGTAATCACACCTGTTGTTTATTTGTACAGTTTAATACTGATGATGTTCAGTTGTTTCCTGCCTCTTCTAGTCTCTGACTTTTTATGCCATTATTTACTTTGTAATCTTCAGCTTGACAAAGGGCATGAATGCCTGAAACGATGATGAATTTTGCATTACCGAATGAGCAGTAAAAATAAGCTCTCCAAACTGCTTCCACCTGCAACAATCTTAAATATTTATTTATTTTATGGTGGAAATTTATTTTGCTGACCACTGGAAGCTTAATGAGAAATACAGTACCTAAACCATATCTTAATTTGAAGGTCACTGGACAGAAGAGCACGTAAATGCAATCATCAACTGACACCAAGGGTAAAATGGGAAATTGTACTGCACATGTTTTTACATCACTCTTTGGTAGTATACTTCTCAGAGTCTAAACTCTGCATTTCATTGAGGTTAGTAGGGATGTTTTTTTTGGGATTAGGTTGACAATGAGTAGGGATGAGCCGAACACCCCCCTGTTCGGTTCGCACCAGAACCTGCGAACAGACCTAAACTTCGTGTGAACTTTAGAACCCTATTAAAGTCTATGGGACTCGAACGTTCACAATCTAAAGTGCTCATTTTAAAGGGTAATATGCAGGTTACTGTCCTAAAAAGTGTTGGGGACCCGGGTCCTGCCCCAGGGGACATGGATCAATGCAAAAAAAGTTTTAAAAATGGCCGTTTTTTCAGGAGCAGTGATTTTAATAATGATTAAAGTGAAACAATAAAAGTGTAATATTCCTTTAAATTTCGTAGCTGGGGGGTATCTATAGTATGCCTGTGAAGGGGCGCATGTTTCTGGTGCTTAGAATTGTCCCTGCACAAAGTGTCATTTGTGCAGGAAAAAAAGTCTTTTAAAATCACTTGCGGCTATTGTCGGGTCCCGTAATACAGAGAACACTCAATGAGTGTTCTCTGCATTAGCCGACAATTCATTCATTCATTGATAAAAAAAAAAGCGTGGGGGTTCCCCTAAATTCAATTACCAGGCCCTTCAGGTCTGACATGGATATTAAGGGGAACCCCGTGTCAAATTTTAAAAAAAATTGACGTGGGGGTCCCCCTAAATATCCATAACCAGACCCTTCAGGTCTGATATGGATATTAAGGGGAACCCCGCATCAAATTTTTAAAAAAATTGACGTGGGGGTCCCCCTAAAAATCCATATCAGACCCTTTATCCGAGCACGCAACCTGGCAGGCCGCAGGAAAAGAGGGGGGGACGAGAGAGCGCCCCCCCCTCCCTCCTGAACCGTACCAGGCCATATACCCTCAACATTGGGAGGATGCTTTGGGGGTCTGTGACCCCACAAAGCACCTTGTCCCCATGTTGATGAGGACAAGGGCCTCATCCTTACAACCCTGGCCGTTGGTTGTGAGGGTCTGCGGGCGGGGGGCTTATCAGAATCTGGAAGCCCCCTTTAACAAGGGGACCCCCAGATCCCGCCCCCCCCCCTGTTTGAAATGGTAAGGGGGTACAAAAGTACCCCTACCATTTCACAAAGAAAGTGTCAAAATGGTTAAATAAGACAAACACACTTTTGAAAAATTCCTTTATTAAAAATAAAAAAAATAAAAAAAAGATTCCAGTGGTGCTAATCCACTCTTGCTATCCAGCGACGGGTCTCCGGGGTCCAGTGATGGATGATCATATCCAGCGACGGAGGATCTCTCAGTCCAGCGCTGTCCATACATCCTTCTTCTGTCTCCACTCCGGAGACACTGCAGAGATCCCAGCGCTGACGTTTCTTATATTAAGAGGGCGGGGCCACCCGTCACCTGACCCCACCCCTCTGACGCGGGAGAGGGAAGCCAGGGGTTCCCCAGTGACGTGTGGGTGACCCCGCCCCCTCTGATGTAACGCAGGTTTCCGTTACATCAGAGGGGGCGGGGTCACCCACACGTCACTGGGGAACCCCTGGCTTCCCTCTCCAGCGTCAGAGGGGTGGGGTCAGGTGACGGGTGGCCCCGCCCTCCTAATATAAGAAACGTCAGCGCTGGGATCTCTGCAGTGTCTCCGGAGTGGAGACAGAAGAAGGATGTATGGACAGCGCTGGACTGAGAGATCCCCCGTCGCTGGATATGATCATCCATCGCTGGACCCCAGAGACCCCTCGCTGGATAGCAAGAGTGGATTAGCACCGCTGGAATCTTTTTTTATTTTTTTTTAATTTTTAATAAAGGAATTTTTCAAAAGTGTGTTTGTCTTATTTAACCATTTTGACACTTTCTTTGTGAAATGGTAGGGGTACATTTGTACCCCCTTACCATTTCAAACAGGGGGGGGCGGGATCTGGGGGTCCCCTTGTTAAAGGGGGCTTCCAGATTCTGATAAGCCCCCCGCCCGCAGACCCTCACAACCAATGGCCAGGGTTGTGAGGATGAGGCCCTTGTCCTCATCAACATGGGGACAAGGTGCTTTGAGGGGTCACAGACCCCCAAAGCATCCTCCCAATGTTGAGGGTATGTGGCCTGGTACGGTTCAGGAGGGAGGGGGGGCCGCTCTCTCGTCCCCCCTCTTTTCCTGCGGCCTGCCAGGTTGCGTGCTCAGATAAAGGGTCTGATATGGATTTTTAGGGGGACTCCCACGTCAATTTTTTTTTAATTTGATGCGGGGTTCCCCTTAATATCCATATCAGACTTGAAGGGTCTGGTTATGGATATTTAGGGGGACCCCCACGTCAATTTTTTTTTAAATTTGACACGGGGTTCCCCTTAATATCCATGTCAGACCTGAAGGGCCTGGTAATTGAATTTAGGGGAACCCCCACGCTTTATTTTTTTTTTTAAATCAATGAATGAATGAATTGTCGGCTAATGCAGAGAACACTCATTGAGTGTTCTCTGTATTACGGGACCCGACAATAGCCGCAAGTGATTTTAAAAAACTTTTTTTCCTGCACAAATGACACTTTGTGCAGGGACAATTCTAAGCACCAGAAACATGCGCCCCTTCACAGGCATACTATAGATACCCCCCAGCTACGAAATTTAAAGGAATATTACACTTTTATTGTTTCACTTTAATCATTATTAAAATCACTGCTCCTGAAAAAACGGCCGTTTTTAAAACTTTTTTTGTATTGATCCATGTCCCCTGGGGCAGGACCCGGGTCCCCAAACACTTTTTAGGACAGTAACCTGCATATTACCCTTTAAAATGAGCACTTTAGATTTCTCCCATAGACTTGTATAGGGTGTTCCGGCTTTTCGAATTTGCTGCGAACAGCCCAAATTGTTCACTGTTCGCTGAACAGGCGAACAGGCAATGTTCGAGTAGAACATGAGTTCGACTCGAACTCGAAGCTCATCCCTAACAATGAGTTTGACCCTAACCCAAGCTGTTCACAGTATGCAGAAAAGGGTGAACTGACACATGTGACTGAACTTCTGCAGACAGAAGTCATTCATTTAGTGGCAGCATTACTATAAGTTTGTTTCATATTGTAAACAAGCCAGGGGACACCCCAAGTCATGAACATATTTGCTCAATAATGTGACCTGGGTTTCAGTTTGTTGACATTTAGCAGCTGAGCAGTGAACTATCTTTTGTGATGGGAGTGTGAAAGAAATGGCCCAGTTGATTGTGTTTGTGTTGTCAGGCAGGGCTGGTGCAAGGATTTTTGACACCCTAGGCGAAACCTCATTTTGCCGCCCCCCCATTGGCTCCACCCGTGGCTTCACCTCCTTTTCCCTGTCCATGTATACGGACCAGCTAGGGTACTATAGGGACAGGCTAGGGTACTATACAGACCAGCTAGGGTACTATACAGAAAGGCTAGGGTACTATACGGACCGGCTAGTGTACTATACAGAAAGGCTAGTGTACTATAAAGAAAGGCTAGGGTACTATACGGACCAGCTAGTGCACTATACAGAAAGGCTAGGGTACTATACGGACCGGCTAGTGTACTATACAGAAAAGCTAGGGTACTATACAGAAAGGCTAGGGTACTATACAGACTGGCTAGTGTACTATACAGAAAAGCTAGGGTACTATACAGAAAGGCTAGGGTACTATACAGAAAGGCTAGGGTACTATACAGAAAGGCTAGGGTACTATACAGACTGGCTAGTGTACTATACAGAAAAGCTAGGGTACTATACAGACAAGCTAGGGTACTATACAGACAAGCTAGGGTAGTATACGGACATGCTAGGGTACTATGCGCACAGGCTAACTATGCAACTGCCTATCTGTACGAGCAGACAGATACACTAGTGACAATGCTTTATGGACTCCTAGTAAAAATAATAATAAATGCACATTTTTTTTAACTGCAAAAATATCTGCATTTATAATTATTTTACAAAGCTGAACTTGAACCTCCACCCCTCAAATAACCCCCCCCCCCCAATCTGTTCTCCTCTGTACCCCCCATTAGTTCTCCTCTGTACCCCCAAATCGATTCCCCTCTGTACCTCCTCCCCCACAGACGTATTAGTTCTCCTCTGCACCCCCACAAATCTGTTCCCCTCTGTACCCCCTCCCCTACACACACACAGATTAGTTGTCCTCTGTACCCCCTCCCGCCAAATCTGTTCCTCCCTGTACCCCCTTCCCCCCCCCCCCCCCACACACACACACATTAGTTCTCCTCTGTACCCCTCAAATCTGTTCCCCTCTGCCCCCCCCCACACACTAGTTCTCCTCTGTACCCCCCCCCACACACACATTAGTTCCCCTTTGTAAAACACCCCCCCCCCCCCCACACACACATTAGTCCCCCCCTCCACACACACACACATTACTTCCCCTCTGTACTCCCCCCCCCCCCCACACACATACACACACATTATTTCTGCTCTGTACCCCCCCCCCAAATCTGTTCCCCTCTGTAACCCCTACACACATTAGTTCCCCTCTATATCCCCCAAATCTGTTCCCCTCTGTAACCCCCCATATACACATTAGTTCTCTTCCGTACCCCCCCCCCCCCCACACTCATCAGTTATCCTCTGTTGCTCTCCTCAAGTCTGTTCCCCTCTGTACCCCCCCACACACATTAGTTCTCCTCGGTATCACCCAAATCTGTTCCCCTCCCTCTGCACACAATATAATGCAACAGCCATGGCAGCCTCATCTCGAGGAGAGCGGCGCTGCTGCCTGTCCTCCCACCACACAGTGACATCCCTGACAGTCCAGGAAGGGGGAGCGGAAATCACGGCAAGCCCAGACCTAACATGCAGGGCTTCCATCTCATCTGTCCCAGGCCGCCCTGCACACAGTAAGGGGTTCATGCCTCCACCTACGTTACTCTCCTGTCCCTGTGTGTGTGTTGAAACGTGCACAGCACAGACTTACTTGGTTCTGCCTGCTTCACAATCACTGCTTGCTCCTCCAGCCCTCCACTGATAGAAGAGATCATGACATCCCCCAGCCCTGCCTCCTATTCACTGCAAAGCCGCTGTTTCTCTCTGAGCTGTGCTGTCCGGCGGCGCTGCCTGTGTCTCCGGCAAGATCCTGTGTAATGTCAGGTGAGCGAACCGGCTACCGCCCCCCCCCACGTAGCGCTACTATGCCACTGCTGTCATCCATCCCTGCCACCATGGCCGGCCGGCCAGCTTGTCACTTGCTTCTCCCGCCGGCTTGTTCGTTTTGCTGGATGCTTCCCCAACTTCTTCCTCCCAGGGGCTGTAGCTGCGCCCTAGGTTGCAGTGCGCCCTAGGCGGCTGCCTAGTCCGCCTAGTGGTAGCACCGGCCCTGTTGTCAGGTTACAAGGGCGCTGCTCACCATGATAGCTCTTCATTGCTGGATGACGTGAATGATGTTGGATTTACATAATGGGAAATGATGTAATGAAAAACAAAGTAATAAGGGTAACTATGTAGGCCTTCGTGTTTAAAGCGGGAGTCCGCCGGGAGTCTGCCGTTTTTTTTTTTAAAAGCCAGCAGCTACAAATACTGCAGCTGCTGACTTTTAAAATAGTGGCACTTACCCGCCCAGTGCGCCCGCGATGTCGGCATCCGAAGCCGATCTCTCGATCGTCTCTCGGGTGCTGCCGCCGCCATCTTGGGTATGGGAATCAGGAAGTGGAGCCTTTCGGCTTCATTTCTCAGTTCCCTACTGCGCATGCGCGAGTTGCGCTGCGCAATAAGGATGGTCTCCGCTGTCTCTGTGTTTCCCAGCAGGCAGCGGGGGACCTTCGGAAAGGGGCGTAGATTCTGTGGAAAGGGGCGTACCTTCTGCAGAATCTACGCCGGAAGTGGGTGCAGATACCTGTACTGTACAGGTACCTGCACCCCCCTCCCCCCTGAAAGGTGCCAATTGTGACGCCGGAGGGGGGGGAGGGTTCCAATGAGCAGAAGGTCCACTTTAGGGTGGACCTCCGCTTTAACTGCTTCACCACTGGACACTTTTACCCTCTTCCAGCCCAAGCCAATTTTCAACTTTCAGTGCTGTCACATCTTGAATGACAATGGTGCAGTCACGCAACACTGTACCCATATGACATTTTTATAATTTTTTTCACACAAATAGAACTTTATTTCGGCGGTATTTAATCACTGATGGGGATTTAATTGTTTTGTTAAAAAAAAAAAAAATAGCATTAAAAAAAGTCTTTGTTTTTGTTATAACATTTTGCAAATAAATATTCTTTCTTAATAAATTCAGACAAAAATGTATACAGCTACATTTATTTGGTGAAAATGACCCACATCAGTGTATATTATTTAATATGCAAGAAAGTTAGAGTCCACAAACTACGGTATAGAAATCTTAAAATCATTTCTCTTGATGTACCGATGGCCTGTCCCATTTCTTGAAGCCCTAAAATGCCAGGACAGTACAAAGATCCTCCAAATGACCCAATTTTGGAAAGTAGATAGTCCATGATATTTATTAACCACGTAAAGACTGAGCCTATTTTTGAAATGTGTTGTTTACACATTAAAACTGTTTATTTTGCTATAAAATTACTTAGAACCCCCAAACATTATATATCTTTTTCTAACACCCTAGAGAAAAAATGGCAGTCATTGCAATACTTTCTGTCACATCGTATATGCGCAGTGGTCTTACAAGCGCACTTTTTTTGAAAAATTTTTAAAAATTTGTATTAAATGATAGGACAAGAGTAAAGTTAGCCCAACTTTTTTTTTTTAAAGGCACATTTTTACCATTAAAAATCTCCATAGGTGAATTTTAAAAAAATTCCACAGGTTGCATGTTTTGAGTTACAAAGGGGGTCTAGGATTAAAATTATTGCTCACTCTATTGATCGCGGCGATATCTCACATGTGTGGTTTGAACACCCGTTTTCACATGCGGATGCTGCTCACGTATGCATTCGCTTCTGCATGTGAGCGCTGCTAAACAGTGCACATTTACATGTTTTTTTTCTTATTTATTTTACCTTTTTTTGTATTTTTACACTGTTTTTGTAAAAGAAATGTGTCAGTTTTTATTTTTTTCCTTTTGAAAGTTTATTGAAGAAATTGAGATAGAAAACAAATGAAGCAAAACAACAATGTGTATATCACATATGGTACAGAATTTGTCATTGAAGCATTGAATCAAAAAGGCAGGGATATACCAACTTCTCCTGCGGGCTGGGGTCCTTAGTGCTACATTGTATGCAGAAAACAAAAATCAGGCTGAGTTTGTTGCCCAACCCGGCCCTACCCCACAGCCCGGCTCTTAAAATTCACTTTTTACACATTCAGGTTAAAAAAGAGATGAAAAAGAAACGTAAGGGGGGGAATGAGAGAGAAAGAGATAAGGGAAGGTGGGGGAGGAATTTATGTAAGGACGGGTGGAGAGGACGTCTCTGAACAGGGAGCCACCCGCATCCCCAGAGTTAACGTTTATTTCCCGTTGGTATCAGCATATCCAGTAGGAAAGTGAATAATTAGTGCACCAGATCTTGGTAATCTTGAGAGTATCTAAAGGCAAACCATGGAGACCAAGTTGCATGAAAACGGTCCACTACCTCCTCGGCCTGAGCCCTAGTATCCTCCATCTCGCAGATGTAAGCTACTTTTAGTAGCCAGTCTTTTGTGGTGGGGACTTGGGATGACTTCCATAATATTGGTATTAGAGATTTGGCTGCATTCAAAAGGTGTCTGGTGAGTGAATTTTTATATTTCCTGAACGAGGAGTTTGAAATATGCAGTAAGCAGCAAGCCGCATCAAGTGTAAATTTGGTCTCCGTAATTTTGCGTGTCAGCTCTATCACTCTATCCCAGAACATGCTAATGCGGTCGCATTGCCACCAGATGTGAATTAAAGTTCCCCTTTCCCCACCACAACGCCAGCACGCCTCTGAGGTCTGTGGGTACCATTTATGCAGTTTCGCCGGTGTTGCATACCAGTGCGTTAAAATTTTATATGCGGTTTCCTGCATCCTGGTACTCAAAGAACATTTATGGGCTAAGGTACAAGCTCGGCTCCATTGAGCATCTGTGATTGTTACTCCCAGGTCATCCGACCACCTCTGTCTCAAACTGCCTGTGTCTGGAGCCTTCCTATTGGTCAACCATTTGTAGGTCACCGAGGTCGTCCGTGGCACCCGTTCTCCTTTCAAACACAATGCTTCTATCTCTGTGTGTTCCCTGGAAAAGTCTCCACTGCGGGTGCCCGTGGAAACATAGTCCCTGACCTGGAAATATGTCCACCAGGACAGGGTAGGAATTTTGCCCACCTCCTTTAAGTTGGTCAAAACCCTTATTTGTCGGTTGAGGAAACAGTGACCCACTAAGAGCGGCTGCCCCCTCTCCCCAGAGAACAGGGAATGGTTACCCATTCCCGGAGGGAAATCAGGATTCCCCCATGAAGGTGTCAAGGGGCTCAAAGGGGATGTGAACGTGTTTGTCGACTTCTGTTTCGTGAGTTGGTGTAGTATGCGTAGTGTGGTGCCCACTGTCGGGTGATCCTTTGTTTTATTTGGTAGCCTAGCGAAGGGAATCCAGGGGGAGAATCGCAGGGGAGTCGGGCTAAGCGCTTGTTCGATTAATATCCAGTCCTTGACCTCTGCATGGCAGTGCCAGTCAACCACTCGTGCAACGTGAGAAGCTTGGTAATACCTACCGTAGTCTGGGATGCCCATCCCCCCTTCCGGCTTGCCCCTTGTTAAAAGTGAGGATCTAACGCGGGGAGGTTTATGTGCCCAGATGAAGCGCATTTGGATAGTCTGAAGGGATTTAAAAAACTTTGTGGTATCTTTATGGGCAAGGTGCGTAGTAGATATAAGATTTTTGGCAGGACGGTCATTTTGCATATGGCCGCCCTGCCAAACCAGGAGAAATACCCAGAGTGCCATTTAGTAAGGTCTTGTTCAATCAATTTAAGAAGCGGGGGGAAATTTTTTGCAAAGAGCGAGGACAACCAAGAAATGTGTCAGTTTTATTCTTATTTCAAGGAATGTAAATATCCCTTGTAATAGAAAAAAAAGCACGGCAGGACCTCTTAAATATGAGATCGGGGATCAAAAAGATCTCAGATTTCATATTTACACTAAAATGCAATAAAAAAAAAATGTAGTTTAAAAAATAAATAAATAAATGTCTCTTTAAGAGCTATGGGCGGAAGTGACTTTTTGACATCACTTCTGCCCTGCAATGGTATGGAGAAGGGTGGGGGCCATCTTCCCCTCACTCGCCTTCACCGCTGTCGGCAGCTCCTGTAAGCGTCGAAGAGTACCGGAGCAAGCTGGGAGGGGGGCCCTCTCCCGCTGCAGATGAAAGTGATCTTGCAACAAATCAGCCACAGAGACCACTTTTATATAAAAGCAGACTGCCCGCTGAAGAAGAGGATACCGAGTTTATGGTTGCTAGCTGCTGCCTAGGGATGAGCCAGATGTTTGAGTCGAATGTAAGTTTGACTCGAACATCGGGATGTTCACTTGTTTGCTGAACAGCGAACATTTTGCGGTGTTCATGGCAAATTCGAAAACCACTGGAACACCGTTGAAGTCTATGAAATACTAACATGAAAAATCTAAAGTGCTAATTTTAAAGGCTTATACACAAGTTATTGTCATAAAAAGTGTTTGGGGACCCAGGTCCTGCCCCAGGGGACCTGTACAGTATCTCACAAAAGTGAGTACACCGCTCACATTTTTCTAAATATTTGATTATATCTTTTCATGTGACAACACTGAAGAAATGACGTTTTGCTACAATGTAATGTAGTGAGTGTACAGCTTGTATAATCATGTAAATTTGCTGTCTCCTCAAAAAATCTCAACACACAGCCATTAATGTCTAAACCACTGGCAACCAAAGTGAGTACTCACCTAAGTAAAAATGTCCAAATAGCAATTTTCCCTCCCCAGTGTCATGTGACTCATTAGTGTTACAAGGTCTCAGGTGTGAATGGGTAGCAGGTGTGTTAAATTTGGTGTTATCGCTCCCACTCTCTCATACTGGTCACTGGAAGTTCAACATTGCACCTCATGGCAAAGAACTTTCTGAGGATCTGAAAAAAAAAACAATTGTTGCTCTACATAAAGATGGCATAGACTGTAAGAAGATTGCCAAGACCCTGAAACCGAGCTGCAGCATGGTGGCCAAGACCATACAGCGGTTTAACAGGACGGGTTCCACTCAGAACAGGCTTTGCCATGGTCGACCAAAGAAGTTGAGTGCACATGCTCAGCATCATATCCAGAAGTTGTCTTTGGGAAATAGATGTATGAGTGCTACCAGCATTGCTGTAGAGGTTGAAGGGGTGGGGGGTCAGCCTGTTAGTGCTCAGACCATACGCTGCACACTGCACTGGATTTGGAATCAAGAGCCCTCCTAGTAGTTTTTAAAACATCTTGTACAAGACTAGTGTAAAGGGATTCAACAACAACCATTACAATGATTGTGTCATCTTGAACAGAAATATTCTTAAAGAGGAAGTAAACCCTGATGGGTTTACTTCCTCTTTGATTCCCTGCAAAGGTAAAGCATAATGGACTACTATGTATTGCATAGTAGTCCATTATGTGTCACTTACCTGACACAGGAGCCAGCGAAGTCACAGCTGTCCCCTGTAGTTCGGAGCCTCCATCTTCTTGGTGGGTCTCGCTGCTCCGGCGCTGTCATTCGTCAGAGCCGCGATGACGTCACTCCCGCACATGCGCACGGGAGCCACCACTCGCTGCATATCGCCATTAACTGGGGCGCCCTCAGTGCGCCTGCGCGCCGCTGTCTATGGTGCATGCGCCGTAGACAGCGGTGCCTGTCTTTCGGCAAATATCTCCTAAACCGTGTAGGTTTAGGAGATATTTCTTGGACCTACAGGTAAGCCTTAATCTAGGCTTACCTGTAGGTCAAAGGGGTTTGTAAGGGTAAGATGTTTGCTGTCTCTCAAATAGGGAGGATAGGATTGAACGACAAGCTGTAAAAATAATCAACATATTCACCCAATCTAGAAAAAATGTAATTAATGGCACTAATAATGGGTCTTCCAGGTGGACATTGGGGGTTCTTGTGTATCTTGGGCAATTGATAAATTGTGAGAAGTCTGGGAGCATCAGGAACAAGATATCTAGCCTCTTTATTTACAATTCACACTTCTTTTTCTTTATGTATGTCTTTCACAAGAACTTTATGTTTTTTTTTGTGGGATCACCCTTAATTTTCTACCACCTACCAGCCTGTTGAGTTCTTTGATATAATCATCATCTTTCTTTAAAACTATGATCCCCCCTTTATCCCCTTCGTGGATAGCAATATTTTTTCTTTTCTCAAGTGCCAATATTTCCTTTTGGATATTACCTTTTTTTTCATTTTTGTAGTTTTAATTAGCCTAATATCTTGCTCAACCATAATCTTAAATGTCTCAAGGAAATGGTTAGACGACTTCTTAGGGTTAAAGACTGATTGGTTTCTCAGTCCACTGTGTTGATATTCTGTTTCTGTAGCCTGATTCATAGGAATATGTCTTTCTGCATAATGTTTTTTTTATATTTAATTAACGTACAAATTTTTCAGTATCAATAAACGCCTCAAGTTTATTTAATCCTTTATCCGGAGCATACTTTAAACCTAGCTCCAACACCTTGAGTTCATTAAGGGTAAAGGTCTCATCAGTTAAATTGAACATCCTCTGTCCCAACTACTCTCTCTTTCTTTTTTTTATTCCATCCTACTCTCTGTCCTCTTTGTTGTTTCTTTGAAGGCCCTGAGTGGGCCAAATAGGTGGTTCACATTGTTGCAAATGGGAAGTCCCCATATTGGGTCCTTTGTTGTTGGTTGTGCCAGGGTAGATGTGATGGTCCTCCTCCCCCCTTAGCCTCCAATTTCCCCTTTGGCTAGGGTAACCCCTGTTCAGATTCCAACTCCCCCTGTGGGGTGGATCTCCATGTCCCCTCCTCTGAAAATCTCTATAGGGTGGCAACCTCTCTGTGGGTCGTCTCCCTGATAGAGGGGCTGGAACCTGTTATATGTGGTGATTTCATATTCCCCATAATAATCATGTTGGTTAGAATTGTAATTGGGGACGGGGTGAGATACATAACTGGAATTGGCGTATCAACGAGATCTCAAAGATTATAGAGAAAATAGAGTTTAGAAATGTCAGGAGAAATTGGTTGAAGTAGTCCCAAGCCAGTCCATGGATTCCTCCACGGATAGATTGGAAGGGGTGGTCACTAGGGTCATGTGTCCGGTCCCCGCTACCAATGGGGTAATTGAGGAGGTAGCAATAAAGGAGCCAGTGCCAATTCCAGTTATGTATCCCACCCTTTCCCCAATTACAATTCCAACCAACATTTTTATGGGGGATATGAATTCCCCAGATATGACAGGTTCCAGCCCCTCTATTAGGGAGATGACCCACAGAGAGGTCGCCCGCCCTATAGGGGTTTTCAGAGGAGGGGACAGGGAGATATACCCCACAGGGGGAGTTGGAATCTGAGCAGGGGTTACCCTTGCCAAAGGGGAAATTGGAGGGGAAGAGGGAGAGGAGGACCATCACATCTACCCTGGCACAACCAACAACAAAGGACCCAATATGGGGAACAGGGGACTTCGCATTGGCAACAATGGGAACCACATATTTGGCCCACTCAGGGCCTTCAAAGAAACAATGGAGAGGAAAGAGAGATGGAATGAAAAACAAAAAGAAAGAAAGAGTAGTTGGGACAGGGGATATTCAATTTAACTGATGAGACCTTTACCATTAATAAACTCAAGGTGTTGGAGCTAGGTTTAAAGTACGCTCTGGATAAAGGATTAAATAAATTTGAGAGGCATTTATTGATAATGAAAATGTTGTATGTAAATTAAATATTAAAAAACATTACGCAGAAAGACATATGCCTATGAATCAGGCTACAAAAACAGAATACCAACACAGTGGACTGAGAAACCAATCAGTTTTTAACCCTAAGAAGTCAATTAACCATTTCCTTGAGACATTTAGGATTATGGAGCAAGATAATAGGCTAATTAAAACTAAAAAAGGGAAAAAGAAAGGTAATATCCAAAAGGGAATAGAGACACTTGAGAAAAGAAAAAATATTGCTATACGCCAAGCAGATAAAGGGGGGGAGGGATCCTAGTCTTAAAGAAAGATGGTTATATGAAAGAACTCAACAGGCTGGTAGGTGGCGCCACAACTTATAAGAAAATTAAGGATGATCCCATGAAAAAACTTAAAGTTCTTGTGAAAGACAGTGTACATAAAGCAAAGGAAGTGTGTATTGTAAGTAAGAAAGAGGCTAGATGTCTTGTTCCTGATGCTCCCAGACTTCCCGTAATTTATCAATTGCCCAAGATACACAAAAAACCGCAATGTCCACCTAGAAGACCCATTATTGGTGGCATTAATTCTATTTTTTCTAGATTGGGTGAATATGTTGATTATTTTTTACAGCCCATCATTCAATCCTATCCCTCCTATTTGAGAGGCAGCAAATATCTTGTCCCTGAGATCTCCCTGTACAAGAGGTATATCAATGATATTATGATTCTGGGGAATGGTATAGCGGAGGCACTTGAAATCCTTTTAAATAATATCAACCACAATTGTTGCAGGATAAAATTTACAGGTAATTGGAACTTTTTCGAGATTAGTTTTCTCGATTTGGTTCTTTTTAAGAATAATGGGCAAATTCAGACCAAGACTCATTTTAAGGGTACTGACAGAAATAGCTATAGACCCATGGTCAGCTGTCACCATCCCAACTGGCTAAGAGGGATCCCCAAGGGCCAAATGATGAGGATTAAGCATAAATGTGACACTACATCAGACTGTTTCAATCAAACTTGGTGGTTGATAAATTTAAAGAGAAAGTGTATCGGGAACATGGTCTTAGGGCCACCCAATCACTAATCTTGCAAATGGACAAAGACATACTTTTGGAAAATAAAAATAAAAAGATGTATGAGTTGGATTATGTACCTTTCTTAACTAATTTTAATAGGGATTATAAAAGTGTAGAGAAAATCTTTTCTAAACATTGGTCAGTTTTGATAAGAGATAAAACATTGTCCAAATTACTACCTGAATGCCCCAAATTCATCTGTAGGCGTGCATCCAATCTGCGTAATAAACTAGCCCTTAATATACTTAATTCAACCCAGGAAAGTGGGTACTTTCCTGGACGTAAAGGCATTCTTTTATTGTAAAAAGAATAAGACCTGCAGGCTGACTAGAGACAGTGTGAGGAAAGTGGAAAACTTTACGTCATTCATCACAGGCAAAGAGTATAGGATTGATACATGTATTTCATGTAAATCCACCCATGTAACATATCTTAATATCTGCCCTTGCGGGTTACAGTATGTGGGACGTACAGAAAGAAATCTCTGTACACGTATTAATGAACACCTCACCAACATAAAAAATGGGTTTTGAAAAGCATAGCCTCTCCAACCACTTTAGAATCTATCACAATAGGGACCCTGGCCTGGCCAGATTTTTTAGTATAGACAGATTAGATGGTGATTGGAGGGGAGGGAATATGGTCCAGAGAATTTCAAAAACTGAGACGGAATGGCTATATAAGTTAAATACACTTACTCCAGCAGGTATCAACATTGATATTAGCTGTCTAATTTTTTAATTATATTTTGCATCATTCCAGTATGATCTTTGCCATTAATCCAATCTTCCTTAAATAATTTTCTCCGGGTTTTAAATTTCATTTTAATTTTATTTTTATTTTCATTTTTATTTTAGATTTTTGGCCACAAGATGGCAGTTTAGATGTTTATAATTTTTCATTGTAGTTGATTTTTTCAGCCACAAGATGGCAGTTTAGATATTTATAATCTTTCATTGTATTTGACTTTTTCAGCCACAAGATGGCAGTTTAGATATTTTTGCCATAAAGTTGTAGTTTGGCTTTTAGTATAACAAGTATAGGCGCAACCAAGTCAGAGGTCATAAACATTGAGATACAAATCTGCTGGCAAAAAAAAAAAAAAGTGATAATAGAGTCTGACAATGGAGTCTGATCAGTCCATATAGCAAATATAGGCTAAAAGAGTCTATTAAGGAATGGTGACAAAGGGGGAAAAGTTTCCAAAAAATGCAAGCAGGGACGCCATCATGATACGGTAGAAAAAAATTCCTCAGCTGCAACAGAACACAAGTAGAGAGGCGCCTCTGAGTGCGGTAATTTTTAAAAATTGCTTTAATAATATATGTAGATCGACTCACATTTACCATACAGGCATGGTATTTAGTAACACAGTGACGTATCCCCAAGTCCTATGCAGTATGGATTCTTTGATGACATCTGTGAGATCTTCCGGCAGATGGAGGACGCAGGCTCCGGAAAGGTGCGGCCTCAGAACAAGGCATAGAACGCACAGGACAGCTTGAGGCGGGCAGATGGCATCATCAAAGCTGGACGCATTTCGAGAGCGTGCACACTTAACGGTACTAGCAAGTTGTGCTCCTTTGTCAACAGATTCAATAGAAATACCATGACTGGACTTTATTGAGGGTGGACATGGGAACGTGGGCAGGATCATATAAAAAACACATAGTGGCAGTCTATATTAATATGAACCTGTTCTTTGGTTGTGGTTCGACTTTTCGGCCACAAGATGGCAGCTTGGATGTGTTTGACACATTTGTTATGTAAATTGGGTTTGAATTAAGTTTAATTTTAATTTCAATTTCAATTTATTTGAGTAATAATATTGCAACATACTAGTTTTTTGAAGTTTATACCTATCCAGTTTTTTTTTAATTATCTCTATCTTTGTAATTATTAAGGATGGCACTGGACTGGATATTCTTAATTGGCAGTTGTATTTATATGGAGGTGATGTGTCCGTTCGTATGACCCCTGATGACGTCAGAGCGCATTGATGAAACCGGTAGGGTATAACAAACGTAACACGTTACTTCCACCATATTTGCGTGTCTGAACTTCAGCAGCATTCGTGTTTGTTAAAGACTGTCTGCATGAACGTACCGGTATGCGTTTTTTTCACTTTGCTTTTATTACGATCGGTCACAACGATTGCTTGTATTACGATTTTTTAATACATTTTTGATATTTTTGACATACTTCACTATGGGAACATTCCTTTTTTCCTCCAATCCATGGCTTTGATGGTCTAATGATCAATCCCGCACCAAGGGTTTAAACAAGTACACCAAGTGTCCAGGCAGGTCACAGCATTTCATATCTCCACAACATTTGGATCAAGCCGCCGCAGTGAGAGTCCTATCGGCATTTTCCATATAAGCGTGTTTGACTCTTGTAATGAGAGTCACTACTTTCTGGTGAGTAGACTGTGTGACCGGTGTTGGTGGTGGAAAATTAACCCTTGTGATGATCACTGAATATTAGGAAGATCATTCAGATTTTGTCTATCAAGCTTGAACAATATTTTATTTGAACACATCAACATTTATATTTTGGACTTCGGTTTAAAAAAGCACTAATGGTGTTTGGAATGTATTTATTTTTCACTAGTTTTGTTGTGTTAACCATTTTTGTTTTTTGTTAGTTTTTTTTCAATAAAATATGACTCTTTACCACGTGTCCAATCACAGCCAGTCACATGTACTGCCCATAGGGCGTGCACAGAGTGGGGATCGGGGACAAGGCTTGTCACCCTGACACAGCCCAATCCAGATCTCAGTAAAGAGCCAATGAAATTGGCTCTTTACTGCAAGCCAATCATAGCCCATCTGAGTACCCGAGTACCCGAGCTCTTCACAGCCCATCTGAGTACCCAAGCTCCTTTCTCAGCCCATCTAAGTACCTGAGTATCCGAGTACCTGTCACAGCCCATCTGAGTACCCGAGTGCCTGAGTACCTGTCACAGCCCATCTGCATACCTGAGTACCTGAGTACCTGTCACAATTCATCTGAGTACCTGTCACAGCTCATCTGAGTACCTGAGTACCAAGTACCTGCCACAGTCCATCTGGACACCTAAGTTCCTGTCACAGTCCATCTGAGTACCCGAGTACCTGCCACAGTTCATCTGAGTACCCGAGTACCTGTCACAGTCCATCTGAGTACCTGATTACCTGTCACAGTTCATTTGAGTACCCAAGTACCTGAGTACCTGTTACAGTCATCTGAGTACCTGTCACAGTTCATCTGAGTACATTAGTACATGAGTACCTGAGCACCTATCACAGCCCATCTGAGTATCTGTCACAGTTCATCTGAGTACCTGTCACAGCCCATCTGAGTACCTGTCACAGCCCATCTGAGTACCTGAGAACCTGTCACAGCCCATCTGAGTACCTGTCGCTGCCCATCTAAGTACCTTTCGCCATCTATCAGAATACCTGATTACAAGTCACCAGCCCATCAGAGTACCTGAATACCTATATGTAGCCCATCAGAGTAGCCGTGTACCTGTCACCAGGCCATAAGAGTACCCAAGTATCTTTCTGTAGCCCATCAGAGTACCCAAGTACCTGTCATCAGGCCATCAGAGTACCCAGAGTACCTGTCACCATCCCATCAGAATACCCAAGTATCTATCTCCAGCCCATCAAAGTGCCCAAGTACCTGTCACTAGCCCATTAGAGTACCCAAGTACTTGTCACCAGCCCATCAGAGTAACTGAGTACCTGTCACCAGTCCATCGGAGTACCAGAGTACCTATCTGCAGCCCATAAGAGTACCTGAATACCTATCTGCAGCCCAGGCCTCATAGAATATGTGTTTGGGGTGTTTGCGTTCCAAAACGAGGTAATTTTGTTGGTAATTTCACTTCCCTGGTGCTCAAGGACCTTAAAAAGTGTCATAGGTAGGAATGAAATGAGATGTGTAATTTATGCTCCTAGAATGCCTGAAGGTACTACTTCAATGTTGGGCCTCTCTATGTGGACTGGCTGTGTAAAAGTCTCACACATGTGGTATCGCCATACTCAGAAGGAGGAACAGAATGTGTTTTGGAGAAAAAAAATGTTACCCCAACTCCACTGCCAATATGAAAGTCCATGAGCTGGGATCCGGTACTCTAGCCAGGATGTTCAGGCTCCAAATGCAATACTTGCATCAAAAAGGGCTGGCAACTCGGATGGTCTGGAATAAAAGTCCTTTATTGGTTACATGAGTACACGGGTACAGGCTATACGCTAATAAAGGACTTTTATTCAAGAACATCCGAGTTGGCAACCCTTTCTGATTCAAGGATGTGTTTTGGGGTGTCATTTTTGCTATATACATGCTTTGAGTTAGAAATATCTTATAAACTGACCATTTTGTGTAAAAAAAATATGTTTTAATTTTCTTTCCACGTTTTTCAAAGACTTGTGGAAAAAATGTAACCATTCAAAAGACTCATTATGCCTCACAGAATAGACATTGGGCTATTTGCTTTCCAAAATGGGGTTTTGTGGGTAATTCCACTGTTCTGGTGCTCCAGGGCCTTTACAATTGTAATGGGTCGTTAGGAAATTAGATGTGTAATTTATGCTCCTAGAACCCCTGATGGTGCTCCCTGCATGTTGGACCTCTCTGTCATAGTATACACACGGGTAAAGCGCTCTGGCGCACAGCTGTGTGCAATAGGAATAAACTAAAGCACACAAGCACACACACACAGGGTGTGACCCCTTTCTGACCTATAAAGGAAGTGAGGTCATCCAAACACACTGCTGGTTTGTCTTCAGCTTCCTGTGATTCCCACGTCTGTTCCTGTGATCTGTATTACCCGTTGTGACCCGGATTGCCTCATCGACCTCGCTGATCTTCTCCTGACCCGACCTCTGGCTTGACCTTGGGCTCCCGCTTTCTAAATGTGTTTGACCCTCAGCCTGCATCTGGACTTACCTGCTATCTCCTGTGTTCAACCTCCGGCTTGTCTTGGATTATCCTTCTGTCTCAGCGTTCCTGGTACTTGTTGTCTTCTGATCTGGACTGTGTTTGACCCCTGGCCTGTCTCCTGGATTCTGCCTTTGCCTTAAGGACTTGCTACCTTTGCTTCTGGACCTTCCCACGGGACATCACCTTTCAGCTCTGCTCAAGCTACCTGCTGATCTACTAGCAAGTGACTGTCCTACTGGTAGCTTGTGCCTCTTGGTGCAACCACCCTCTGTGCCACCTTCAGGGGTTGTCTGCGCCGAGTCGCAACAACGACCGCTCTCGGCATCTTGGCCTCGGTGAGTACATTTATATGATACTCTCTGTGTTGCCAAGCTATGTAAAAGTCACACACATGGGGTATCACCATATTCGGGAGGAGTAGCAGAATGTATTTTGGGGTGTAATTGGAAGTATGCATATGCTGTGTGTGAGAAATAACTTGTTACTATGAAAATTTTGTGAAAAAAAATCTTAATTTTCCAAAAATTTTAGGAAAATGACAACTTCCAAAAACTCACCATGCCTCTTACTAAATACTTTTGATTGTCTAATTTTCAAAAACTGGTAATTTGAGGGGTATTTGTACTTTCCTGACATTTCAGGGCCTCAAAAAAATCAGATAGGCCTTCAGTGCATCAAATTATGATCAATTTTCAATGATTTGCACCATATGTTGTAGACTCTATAACTTTCACAGAGACTAAAAGTGTTTTTTTCCCCAAATTTTTCTCTCTTTTTTCACTTATGTTGCAAAAAATAAAAAACCCAGTGGTGATTAAATATGAACAAAAGAAAGCTCTATTTGTATGAAAAAAATGAAAAAATTGTGTTTGGATACAGTGTTGCATGACTCAGTAATTGGCATTCAAAGTGTGAGAGCGCTGGAAGCTAAAAATTTGTCTGAGAGTGTATAAATGTCCTGGATATTGAAGTGGTTAAAGTGAAACAATAAAAATGAAATATTCCTTTAAATATCATGCCTGGGGGGTGTCTATAGTATGCCTGCAAAGTAGCGCAGTTTTCCCATATTTAGAACAATACCACAGCAAAATTACATTTCTAAAGGAAAAAAAGTAATTTAAAACGGTGGCTATAATTAATTGGCAGGTCTCAGCACTATAGATAAAACTCATAAAAAAATGGCATAGGGCCCCCAGTCCAAAATGTGCGGGGGTCTGGTATGGATTGTGGGGGGACCCCTACACCATTTTTTTTTATTTCATGCAGGATTCCCCTTAATTTCCATACCAGACCTGAAGGGCCTGGTATGGATTTTGGGGGGACCGCACACAATTTTTAATTTTTTTTTTCCCTTAATATTAATACCAGACCCAAAGGGCCTGGCAATGGACTGGGGGAGGACCTCATGCTGTTTATTTTCAATGAGCTTTACTGTATCTATATTGCTGAGACCCGTCAGTTCATTACAGCCACAATTTAAATGACAATTTTTACTTTAGAATTTTCATTTTTCTGCAGTACTGTTCTAAACACTGGAAAAATTTACCACTTTACAGGCATACTATAGACACCCCCAACCACGATATTTAAAGGAATATTTCATTTTTATTCTTTCACTTTAAGCATTAAAAAAAAAATCACTGCTCCCAAAAAAACTGCCATTTAAAAAAAAATAATAATTGCATTGATACATGTCCCCTGGGGCAGGACCCAGGTCTCCAAACACTTTTTAATGACAATAACTTTCATTTAAGCCTTTAAAATGAGCACATTTGATTTTTCATGTTCATGTCCCATAGACTTTAACGGTGTTTGTGTGTTCTTGCCAAATTTTTTGCCTGTTCCGATGTTCAGGTGCAAACCGAAACAGGGGGGTGTTCGGCTCATCCTTACTGCTGTCTTAACAATGATATCCCTCTTCAAAGTAACATCATTCGTATAATGGCAGAGGGCAGTCTGTAAGTGGTTAAGAGGCATGGCGAGCTGTATCTCTAATTACAGTTCTTTGAAAAATTAAGAAATTTAACCGCTTAAGCCCTGGACCATTGGGTTGGCCAAAGACCAGACCACTTTTTGCGATTCGGCACTGCATTGTTTTAACTGAAAATTGCGCGGTCATGCGACGTGGCTTCCAAACAAAATCGAAGTCCTTTTTTTACCACAAATAGACCTTTCTTTGTGTGGTATTTGGTCACCTCTGTGGTTTTTATTTTTTGCGCTATAAACAAAAAAAGAGTGACAATTTTGAAAAAAACACATTATTTTTTACTTTTTGCTATAATAATCCCCCAAAAATATATAAAAATGTATTTTTTCCCCAGTTTAGGCCAATATGTATTCTTCTACATATTTTTGGTAAAAAAATTGCAATAAGCGTATATTGATTGGTTTGCGCAAAGGTTATAGCATCTACAAAATAGGGGATCGTTTTATGGCATTTTTTTTTTACTAGTAATGGCGGCGATCAGCAATTTTTATTGTGACTGCGACATTATGGCAGACACGTCGGACAATTTTGACACATTTTTGGGACCATTGGCATTAATGCAGCGATCAGAGCGATTAAAATTGCATTGATTACTGTAAAAATGTCACTGGCAGTGAAGGGGTTAACACTAGGTGGCAGTGAAGGGGTTTATATTTATCCTGGGGAGTGTTCTAACTGAAGGGGGATGGGACTGTGCATGAAAACCAACAGATCGCTGTTCATACTCTGTATGAACAGACGATCTGTCAGTTCACTGTTCAGAGAACCGGAAACTGTCTGTTTATAGACACAGCTCCCAGTTCTCTGTGTGCCCCCAGCAATTTCAGGAGCCTGGCGGGGATCGAGACTGCCAGGTACTCGCATTGGCTCGGGGAGCGAGTGGGGGGCACACGCGCGTGCCTCCGGTGGTGCGCAAGCGCCCCAAGGTTGCTGTTTATGCTACCGACGTAGCATAATGGTGATTCGGCAAGTCGAGTCATGCTGCCACACTACGGCGGCGGGTCAGTTAGTGGTTAAAACAAGATTTATTTTTCATAATTAAAAAAAAAAAAAAAATGTCATAGTGTCACCATTGCAGTATAGTGTCATCAAATAACTGGTGTACCAGTGATCAGGGACACTGACTGGTGACAGTATATAAGAAAAAAAAAATAATATTAATATTTTTTCTTAAAGCGGGAGTCGGCCGTTTTTTTTTAAAACTCAGCAGCTACAAATACTGCAGCTGCTGACTTTTAAAATAATGACACTTACCCGCCCAGCGCACCCGCGATGTCGGCACCCGAAGTCGATCTCTCAATCGTCTCTCGGGTGCTGCCGCCGCCATCTTGGGTATGGGAATCAGGAAGAGTCATTTCCCGGTTCCCTACTGTGCATGCGCGAGTCGCGCTGCGCAATAAGGATGGTCCCCACTGTCTCTGGGATCCGTGTGTTTCCCAGCAGGCAGCGGGGGACCTTCGGAAAGGGGCGTAGATTCTGCAGAAAGGGGCGTACCTTCTGCAGAATCTACGCCGGAAGTGGGTGAAGATACCTCTCCTGTACAGGTACCTGCACCCCCCTGAAAGGTGCCAATTGTGGCGCCGGAGGGGGGGAGGGTTCCAATGAGTGGAAGGTCCACTTTAGGGTGGGCCTCCGCTTTAAATGTTTTTAAATATTATTTTTCTTTTTCAATTTTTTTTTCTTTTTTCTTTACGTTTTTTTACAAAACAAAAAGTGACCAGAGCAATACAGTGTTACCATAGTAACACTGTATTACTCTGGAGAAGTGATCAGGATTTTTTCCACACTATGATTGCTTTAAACTGAGAATTTTACAGTTATAAGCAACCATTGTTTCTGAATGAAAACTATTCATTCAGTGTTTACTATTGTGATTAGCTGTGATTGACCACAGCTAATCACATGGTACAGATGGGTTGTGATTGGTCCTGTCTGTACCATGGGATCACTGTGACCAATCACAGAGCTCATCCCAATAGTACACATGAAGGGCATGAAACAAAACCATTTAATGTGTACAACTCTCATGTGATCTGTGATTGGCCACAATGATCACATGGTACTGGCAAAGGCCGGTAAAGTGATTTGTCATCGGCTGTGTCCAGTGGACACAGCCTGTGACAGATCGCACATGAGAGGCATGACCCTGTCATCTGAGGTCCTCCTGGGATAATAGGACTCCCACCCAGGCCGTCATATTACAATAGGTAGGAAGGGGTTAAAGAGGGATTCCAGATTCTGAAGTCTCCCACAAACCCCACATCCATCTGAGTAGAGATGTGAGAATGGGGCCCTTGCTCTCATCAATGTGGGGAGAAGGTAACTCTCCAGGGAACCCCCTTCTTGCAAAACACTGTCCTAGGAAACATCGCCAGGGGGTTTGCACACACTCTGCTTTTCTCCTTCCTGGACAGTCAGGCTGCATGCCTGGGTAAGGTTCTGGTACACATATTTAGGCATACTTCACACTTTTTGTGTTGGGTTTCCCTTTAAAACCTATACCAGAATCCATAAGGGTCCTCAATGGATTTTTAGGGGGATCCCACACCTTTTTTGGGGTTTTTGTTTTCCATGGTTCCCCCTTAGAAATTCATACCAGACTTTATTTATGATATGTGTCTGATATGGACTTTAAGGTGGACCCTACACCATTTTTTTCTTTTACAAGGCATGTGACATGGTATGTTTCAGAAGGGAGCCACAAGCTTGATGCCCCCTCCTTCCCTGGAAACCCAGGCTACATGCCTAGATTATGGTCTGTTGTGGATTTTGGGGGGGCAACCAGACCTTTTTAACCAGTCAGTGCACCTTGTTACCATGTTGATGGAGACAAAGGCATGGTCCCTACATTCCTGGCCTGGTGGATGTGGGAGTGTGCAGGGGAACTTATTGGAATTTTAAATCCTCTTTAACTGCTTCCCGACCACTGCGCGACGATATACGTTGGCAGAATGGCATGGGTGGGCAAAAGGGCATACAGGTATGTCCCCTCTAAGAAGCGGCACTGCAGGAATGCACATGCGCCTGTTGCGGTTCTCTGTAACCGTGGGTGCCGCGAGCTTGATGTCTGCCAGGTGCCCGCGATTGTGTCACGGAGGGGTAGAACGGGGAGATGCCTTTGTAAAACAAAGCATTTCCCGTTCTACCTAGTGTCATGACAGAAAACACTGCTCTCTGTCATCGAGAGCAGTGATCGCAGTCATGTTTGATGAAGCCCATCCCCCCACAGCTAGAATCACTCCCTAGGACACACTTAGCCCCTTCATTGCACCCTAGTGGTTAACCCCTTCACTGTCATTGTCATTTACAGAGTAATTAGTACATTTTTATATCATTGAACACTGCCTAAATGACAATGGTCCCAAAATAGTGTCAAAAGTGTCTGATGTGTCCGCCATAATGTCGCAGTCACAAAAAAAATCGAAAGATCGGCGCCATTACTAATAAAAAATAATAATAATAAAAATGGCATAAAACTATCCCCTATTTTGTAGACGCTATAAATTGTGCGCAAACCAATCAATATACGCTTATTGCAATTTTGTTTTTCCAAAAATATATAAAAGAATACATAGCAGCCTAAACTGAGGAAAAAAATCGTTTTTTATATATTTTTGGGGGATATTTATTATAGCAAAAAGTCAAAAAATATTGCTTTTTTCAAAATTGTTGCTCTTTTTTTTGTTTATAGCGCAAAAAATAAAAGCCGCAGAGGCGATCAAATACCATCAAAAGAAAGCTCTATTTGTGGGAAAAAAAAGCGTATCAATTTTGTTTGGGTAAAACATTGCACAACATGCGCAATTGTCAGTTAAAATAACGCAGTGCCGAATCACAAAAAGTGCTCTGGTCAGAAAGGGAGAAAATCCTTCTGGGGTTGAAGTGGTTAAAATAACTGGGCCCAAGTGATCTAGCACCCCTCTATGTGAATGAGTAAGGGGTGAATATTTTGTTAATATATTAACAAAGCAAATAAACACACAGAAAAAATATAATCCATAATTTAAATCCAACGTCAGTCATGTCATTAGCTTTTTAAAATTATTTTGGAAAATATCGGTTCAAAGTGAAGAAATACTAGGTTAAATTAAGCAATATATAACACACACATGACTAAACTAAGCATAAATAATACTGTGCTATGCATTTTGAAGCCATATACAACAAGTGATATGGCTTATCACTTATTGTATATGGTTTCAAAATGCATGGCACAGTATTATTTATGTTTGGTTTAGTCATATGTTTATTATATATTGCTTAAAGAGAGCGCTACACTGTACTCTCTGGTTCATTTTGAGATTTATGTGAACTGATTACACATATTGGTGTTTAGCAGTTCTTTTTCAGATTAATCACTGTGTTTTTAGCTAATTTTATTTATAGTAATATATTGTCATATATTGGTGTGGTGGTCACGCTGTACATATATTTTAAAATTCAACTTATAGTAATTCATTTTCTCACCAAAGAACATAGCAGACATCTACTTTAAAGTCATAAGAGGTTGTTAATACTAATGATATGTTGTACTACAAATACAAATTCGGTGTCAAATATCTCAGGTTTTCCTTGCTCTTTTATAGACAAAATTCTACAGAAACCACAAAGTGATTTTTCATTTTTATAGCTGAAAGTGTTACTCAACCTTAAATTTGTTATGATAATAATAAACAAAGTTAATGTTGATTAAAGTCTTCTTAAATATATAACCTCACATTGCATTTTTAAGAATTACTTATCTGAAAAAGGTAGGCATCTTGATTTATCTCCTTCTTACTTCTGTGTCCCTTATGTACAAATCTTCAGCTGCCAAGTTTGATCTCTGGCATGCTTTAATTTACTGTAAAATTGTGAAACAGGTTTCACATGCAGAGGGCAGAAGCATACCAGAACCTGACTTTTGCACCAGAACATCTCTGGATTAGAGGCACAGAGGAAAGTAACTCACCTCGCATTGAATCAGAAATATTGCAATTTTGGAGTTTCTCTTTAATACTATGAGATTTAAAGGTAATTTAATATGTTTCTTCCTGAAAGATTTGTGATGTATTCAGTATAAATTTTGAGCATTTTTTACCAGCTCCTACCCTACACAGAAATATGAAGATTTATGAATGAATAAAGCTATGTCATGCATAAAGTTCATCCTACAGTTCCATTAGTGGGCGTACCCATTAACTCTGTTCTCCTTCATTAATCTGTACTTTCTGTGGGCACTTACTCAAGCCTTTGTAGACAATAGATTCTATTAAGCTGTGTCATAATGGTGAAGTGACAAGAACACAATAAGAGTACATATATATTTTTTGACAGCACATGCTGATATCACTTACAGTATAAAATGAATGTTCCCTTGAGTTGTGAGTCCTATAGTAACCTCTGAAGTTTTGTGTCCCATATGCAATTATTTAGCACAATATGATAATTTTTTTTTTTTATCAAAAAGGTGTTTATTGAAGTTACAGATATACAACAATTTCCAGTGCACTTTTACATCCGCTTGATACACAATTGTCAATGTACAGACAGGCAATACATCAGCCCAGGACTCCCTCCCTCTGCCCCATGATCGCACAAAGTTCCCCAGCAAGTATATCATTTCCGAACTAAGCATCCCTTGTCTGCCCTTTGCCACACGTCTTACAGTAATCTGGACAATATTAATTTGTTTGGGCTTAGCCCAGGTGTATCAAGCCAATGTGACCACAGGCGCTCGAACCTTCCCAGGCATCCCCTGTGCTGATAGATGTATTTCTCCATGATAAGGGTCCTGCCCATATGGGTTATCCAGGTCGCCACTGCTGGGGATTCCGCAGATTTCCAGCCCAGCAAAATAAGTTTCCTAGCCTGGAATAGCGCCCTGGAGACCGCCACCCTGATTGGTTCCAAAGACACCACATCCTCCAGTACCCCTAGAATACAACATATGGGATCCAAAGGTATCTGCGTGTGAAACACCATATTGACAGTGTCCACTACCTCCTTCCAATATCTGTGGAGCTTCGGGCAGCGCCACATGAGGTGGATAAGATCCCCCCCCCCCCGTGTTGCCTGCACCTACCGCACAAGGGATCAGCCGTCCCACCCATCCTACACAACCTAACCGGTGTGTAATGCGCTCTCAGTATGATATAAAGTTGTGAGACTTTTTGCGCCACATTCAGTGAACAGTAGGTGATGGCCTGCATGGCCTCCTCCCACTGCTCACCCGCGAGTGTACCTACATCCTTTTCCCAAAGCGGCATTGCTTTGCACGGGTGGTCACGCAGGTGCCGCGCCAGCAGCATCTGATAGCATTGTGAGATTATACCCTTTGTGCCTTCCACAGAGTGCAACGCATGGTACAACGGGGCGGGCGACAATACCCATTCTCCCGAGTCCCCCTGCGCGGCCACCGCGTGCCTTAGCTGCAAGTAGGGAAAGATCATAGCCTCCGTAAGGTTCAATTTATGCTGCATGGCTGCAAAGGAGAGAAGCTTTCCATCCTGAAATATATGGGACAGCATTTTTATGTTATGGGCACTCCATCGAGGGTCAGGCTGTATTTTAGCGATCTCTACATATGTATGATTACCCCATATCGGACTATATTCCGTGAATCCCTGCACCCCCTGCAGCTGTCTACTCTTGTTCCATATTTTTTGTATCATGGACAGCGTAGGGGTTAGTTTGTTGGAGCTCTTAAATATCTGGGCCTCCAGTCCCATAGGGATGGTCTCTGCCCCTGATGCATTAAACAGCAGCCTGGCTGATGAGCCCGCCGGTTCATGCGACATGGAGCTCACCAATTGTTGCAACTGGGCCGCAACATAGTACAGCCAAGGGTTGGGTACCGCCAACCCTCCACTGTCCTTGGAGCGCTGCAGCTGGTCCAACTTGATCCTAGGGGGCTTCGTGTTCCACAACAACTTCCGAAATAGCGTATGCACTATTCTGAAGATTTTTAAATGTATTACATCCGGTGAGTTGTGGAGGAAATAGAGCAATTGGGGCATTAAAATCATTTTTATAAGATTGGCCTTTCCGGCCAGAGACATCCTAAGGGTGTTCCATGTATTTATCCTGTCCCGGAATCTCGACAGCAATGGGCATATATTCACTGAGCAGTAGTCCCCTACTTTGGACGTTATTTGTACCCCCAAGTATTTAAAACTAGTCACTACTGGCACTGGACAGGACTCTGGGACCGCCACCTCTCCTCCATCCAACATCAACATGGCCGACTTAGACCAGTTAATGGTCAAACCGGAGAACCCTCCAAACTTTTCTATTATGGTCATCACCTGCGGCAGGGACTGGCTGGGGTTGGCCAGGAAAAGCAGCATATCATCCGCATAGAGCATGATCTTTTCGTGAACAGCCCCATACTGAAATCCCTGTATTTTTACGTTGTCTCTTATAAGGGCGGCAAGAGGTTCTATCGCGATTGCGAAAAGCAAGGGGGACAGCGGGCACCCTTGCCGCGTCCCCCTGGCCAAGGCAAAATCGGCAGACATCTTGTCCGTCATCCTAATATTGGCCGTCGGGGAGGCGTACAGTAGTTTAACCCAGGCAATAAAGTGCTGTCCGAAGCCAAACTTACCTAACACCGCCCACAGGTACCTCCAGCCTATACTGTCAAACGCCTTGTTAGCGTCAAGGGACAGAAGGGCCCTACTCTCCCCATTATCTGCCTGCAACTGCATGTTTAGAAATAATCTCCTAAGGTTGGTTGCCGTGGACTTATGTGGCATAAAGCCAGCCTGATCTTGGTGAATAATAGTGGACACTATCCCGTTTACCCGGAGTGCCAGGACCTTGGCCAGGATCTTTACATCGCTTTGCAGCAAAGAGATGGGTCTATATGACCCCAGATCCACTGGATCCTTCCCCGGTTTAAGCAATAAAACAATATTAGCCTTTGACATAGATTCGGGGAGGGCACCAACCTCCAAGCATGCATTAAACACCTTCAACAGTTCAGGCAGAATATCCTCCCCGTACTGTACATATACCTCCATGGGAATACACAATATGATAATTGAATGTATAAAAAGTATATATATATATATATATATATATATATATATATATATATATATATATTAAAAAAAGTGCATTATTAGTGCAATGTCACTGTAATAGAAATGATAGGGAAATATTGGGAGTATACTTTAACAGTGCAATTTAGGTGCATACATTTGCAAATGCACGTGGAAGGCACATTGTTGCATAACAATTCTTTAATAGACTAAATATGCAGTTTATTTTTATTTATTGTAACTTTTAGCTCTATAATGTTTTCATAATAATATTTATAGTAGTTTGAAATTTACTATATTTTTTATTTAAACAATTGTTTGAATTATTTCTTTACCTTTAACAGCTTCCCGACCACCTCACGCAGATATACTGCGGCAGAAGGGCACGTACAGGCAGATTAATGTACCTTTACATTGCCCTTTAAGAGATGTCTGCGGGGATGCCCTTGATTGTCTCACGTTGAGGAAGAACAGGGAGATACTAATGTAAACAAGCATCTCCCCGTTCTGCCTAGTGGCACTGTCACTGATCAGCTCTTTCTGTAATTGGGAGCGCTGATCAGTGACGTGTCACACACAGCCCCTCCCCCCAGTTAGAATCACTCCCTTGGACAAACTTAACACCTACAGAGCCACCTAGTGTTTAACCCCTTCACTGCCAGTGACATTTTTACAGTAATCAATGCAATTTTTTAGCATTGATCGCTTTATTAATGCCAATGGTCCCAAAAATGTGGCAAATTGTCCCATGTGTCTGCCATAATGTTCCAGTCCCGATAAAAATCGCTGATTGCTGCCATTACTAGTAAAAAGAAATTATCAATAAAAATGCCATAAAACGATCCCCTATTTTGTAGATGCTATAACTTTTGCACAAACCAATCAATAAACGTTTATGTGTATATGTAGAAGAATACATATCGGCCTAAGCTAAGGGAAAAAAATGCTTTTTAAAATATTTTTTGGGGATATTTATTATAGCAAAAAGTAAAAAAAATACATTATTTTCAAAATTGTCGCTATTTTTTTATTTATAGCACAGAAAATAAAAAGTGCAGAGGTGGTGAAATACCGATAAAAGAAAGCTCTATTTGTGGGGAAAAAAGGACGTCAATTTTGTTTTGGAGCAACGTCGCACGACCGTGCAATTGCCAGTTAAAGCGGCGCAGTGCCAAATCGCAAAAAGTGCTCTGGTCAGGAAGGGGGTAAATTCTTCCGGGGCTGAAGTGGGGAATTGAATTTGTAATTGCTAATATAACTATCATATTATATAAACCATTGTGTTACTAGAGTATTATGTTTAACCACTTCGGTACCGCGCTATTGCCAAATGACGGCATTAGCGCGGACCTACATTTCCGGGACTACGTCTATTGACGTCGTCCCGTGTACGAGCGGCGCGCTCTGTGATCGGCGAGTCCATGAGACTCGCCTGATCACCGATCCGTGCAAGGGGTCGATCCCGACCCCTTATCACGTGATCAGCTGTCAGCCAATGACAGCTGATCATGTGATAGAACGGAGCCGGTAATCGGCTATTATTCCTCCTCGCGCTGACAGCGCGAGGAGAAAAAAAAAAGCCGATCACCGGCGGCCGTGATCGGGACATCAGTCCCGATCACGGCCAGTAATGTAAGCGCTCACCTGCCCCCTGCCAGTGCCCACCTGCCCCCTGCAGTGCCAATTTAATAAAAGTTAGTGCCCCCCGTCAGTGCCACCCAGCAGTGCCCACAGTGCCACCCAGCAGTGCCACCCACAGTGCCACCCAACAGTGCCACCCACAGTGCCCACAATCTGCCTCAAAGGTGCTGCACCCCAGTGCCGCCCATCAGTGCCCAGCAGTGCCGCCCATCAGTGCCCAGCAGTGCCGCCCATCAGTGCCCAGCAGTGCCACCTATCAGAGCCACCTATCAGTGCCACCTATCAGTGCCCATCAGTCCCATCTATCAGTGGTACCCATCCGTGCCACCCATCCGTGCCACCCATCCGTGCCACCCATCCGTGCCACCCATCCGTGCCATCTTATATGTGCCCATCTTATCTGTGCCGCCTTATCTGTGCCCATCGGTGCCGCCTTATCTGTGCCTATTAGTGCCGCCTTAACTATGCCTATCAGTGCCCACCAGTGCAGCCTATCAGTGCCCACCAATGCAGCCTATCAGTGCCCACCAATGCAGCCCATCAGTGCCCACCAATGCAGCCTATCAGTGCCGCCTAATCAGCGCACTTCAATGAAGGAGAAAAATGACCCGTTTGCAAAATTTTAGAACAAACTATTAAAACATGATTTATTTATTTTATTTTTTTGCATCTTTTTTTGTTTGTTTAGCAAAAAATAAAACTCCGAGCTGTAACTAAATACCACCAAAAGAAAGCTCTATTTGTGGGAAAAAAATGATAAAAATGTCATTTGGGTACAGTGTTGTATGCCCGCGCAATTGTCATTCAAAGTGCATCAGCGCTGAAAGCTGAAAATTGGTGTGGGACTGAGGGGGGTTTAAGTGCCCAGTAAGCAAGTGGTTAATTTACAATTTATCCCATATTTTTCTTTTTATTTATTTAAGGTATATCATAGTTAAAGGAAGCCTATACAGTATAATTGCCTAAATGTTATAATGACGAATGGCTTAAAGTGTATGCATAGCAAAAACCTTTTACTTTTGGATAGAATAGTAGTAGTAATAGAGCAGAACAGTTTGTTTGCCATCACTTGAATTGTTTTGCTGCCTGAAGATATACCTTTGTTTCCTGTACCTATATTAGTCATGAACATCATGCAGTAAAGTATGCCATAGCAAAAAGGCTATTAGAATTTACACAAAGCTTGGTAAAAGTAAGTATTTTTAATGTGATATATATTCAAAGGAGCAAAATAGTTAATTTGTACTAACATATACACCATTCACATATATATTCCTCCTCAATCTTGATGATGCTAGATTCCAACAATATTTTTGGTTTAGGGCAACACCACCACTGTCCAAGGCCCAATTTTTCTGCCCCTGTGATGCCCCATGTAATTACAATATTTGATCTAATATTTGATAGCAGGGCCCATTCCTGCACCCAAAAGAGGATCTGTAAGGGATTGCAGTGTTGTGGCACCACCACCCAAAGCCAAATGTTTCTGCCCTTCTTTAACAGGGACATGTAATTACAATTTTTGATCAAATATTTCACAGCAGGGCCCTTCCTGCATCCACCAAGAGTAACTGTGAGGGCTGACAGTGTTGTGGCACCACCACAACCACCCAAGTCCCAACTTTTCTGCCCCTTTTTAACAGTGGCATGTAATTACAATTCTTGATCTAATATTTCACAGCATGGCCAGTTCCTGCACCCACCAAGCGTAACTGTGAGAGCTTTCAGTGTTGTGGAACCACCAAAGGCCCAATTTTTCTGCCCCTGTTTAACAGGGGCATGTAATTACAATTCTTGATCTAATATTTCACATCAGGCCCTGTCCCTGTGCCCACCAAGAGTAACTGTGAGAGCTTACAGTGTTCTGGTACCACCAACACCTAAGGCCCAATTTTCTACAGAGTATATAGGGCAGGTTGTATAGTATATATACTTCTGTTCAGAGTATATAGTGCCTGGGGACCCCCATGCCATTGTTTTGTTTTTAATTTGGGTGCAGGGTTCCCCTTAATATCCATATCAGACTCAAAGAGCCTGGTAAAGGAATGGGGGAACCCATGCCATTTTTCGTAATAATTTTCATCTATATTGCTGCGACAATACATTACAGTCACAAGCAGTGATAAATTACTTTTTTTTCCTTTAGGAATGTCATTTTTCTTTTTTCTTCTAAACACGTAAAAACTGGGCCACTTTACAGGCACACTATAGACACCCCCCAGGCACAATATTTAAAGGAATATTTCCTTTTTATTGTTTCACTTTAAGCATTTTTGCATTGATACATGTCCCCTGGGGCAGGACCCAGGTCCCCAAACCCTTTTTATGGCAATAACTTGCATATAAGCCTTTAAAATTAGCACTTTTCATTTTACATGTTTGTGTCCCTTGGACTTTAACGATGTCCGCGTGTTCGAACAAACTTTTTGCATGTTCGCATTTTCTGCTGCAAACTGAACCGGGGGGTGTTCGGCTCATCCCTAGTAAACAGACTGGTTGGTGAGTTGAGATGGGAATTTTCTCTGGTTTTATCTTTCATCCATTGGCCCTTCCATGTGCTCCTTGCTGTGAAGGTCAGTTATAGGTGAGGGCAGGGACCATCTTTTTGTTACTGATGTAAATTTGGACAGGGGACACACTGGGCACCTTTGCTGACATTGTCCATTGTGCCTCTGTGCCTTTAAGGAGGATTGGGCTACCTCCAGGCCCACATGTCCCTTATCTATTCATTAGAATGCATGTGCCTCCATTGTGCAGACTCTCAAAAATGTAGAAGGGTTAGGACTGCAAGCAATACACAGGGTGTTGGGAAGGGGCCTTGCAGCTTACTTATGCATTTGCAAATGTGTGCTAACTAAACCCCTGTTTTTAACACATACTGTTGGACAGGTTAATTCGATTGGTAAGCAGACTGGTTGGTGAGTTGATCTGGGAATTTTCTCTGGTTTTGTCTTTCATGTATTTCTCATATTCCATTGTTTTTCTCTAGTAGAAAGTGAGACAGAAAGAATAAAATTTTCTTTATATTATATGGATTTTTTTTTCTTTTATTTGCTTTATTTTCAATATTTACATTGTAAAATAGAGGTAAGATCAAATAAATAATAATGGATTCAAATCCATTTTTAAGTGAAACTGCTCCATACTAAAATGCAGCCAGTTGAGCAAAGCTTCATACTGTTACTTGTGATTATTTATTTATTGTGTACAGCAGTAAAAAGAAAAAGTGATTCAATTAAATTAAAATCAAGGGATCTGCCAATGTGGAAAAGCATTACACACAAGTAAAACTATGCCAGGGGGTATCATCCTAAACAACTGATAGACAGAATTATAGATGTACTGTGTAGCCTCAGAAGAAATTGAACAGCAGTGGTGAATAAAAAGAATGCACTCAACACCTAAGGTCAAGAAGCAAAAAGTAAAAGGCCAAAAGATGCAGCAAGATTAACAAATGTAAAAGTATACAAGATGATCTAAGTGGCAAAATAATGTGTTATCATAATATTTTAATTAGGGTTACATAATATGAAGGTAGTGTTTTGCTTTCTTCTATTGCTAACATGTTACTGTACTGAAAGAAAACTCTATGTCTACTTTTAAACTTTTTGTTTTGAAATGTATCCCAAATGGCATCACATTGTTTCCCAAAGGTCTGCCATGATTTTTTATTGTCTGTTAAATAAAAGCAAGTCAAACAATAGTGACTAGCAAGCGGCTGGGATGGCTGCTTTATCTTGTAATATAAATCTAGGAATGCACAACATCTTGTGGAAACCAGAACGTATCATTCAGTGGATGATCTGGAATTTTTTTAAATTTACTTGAAGAACCACTTCAACTGTTTTATATGCGGTAAAGACTCTCCTCAACTCTATGTCTCTGCATTTTCTACTCACAGATACTCACACATAAAAAAAAAGAGTTGGCATGGGATACTTCTATACTGAGCTGTAGGTGTGCTGCAAATAAATAGGAAGGGATGTGGCCAACTGTACAGTGACTGGTCTTATAGTCTGTAAAATGACTGAGTGTAAGGTCTGTATGCTGCGATCTTTATGTGCAGGGACAATATCCATTAAGGAGACACAAGATAATAACCTTTAAATATATCAATGGGGTGAATAAGGTTCAGGAGGGCAGTATTTTCACTATGAATCTAAGATCAGGAACATGAGACATGACCTCTATTCTTAAAAATTGTTATTTTTCCTAAAGAGTGGTTGATCACCAATAAGTGGATTCAAACATGCTTACCAGTGAGTTGAGCCAGATATTTCTATTTAAGGGCTTTTTTGGCCCATTTTTATTGAAGTAAAAGAAAAACAGTCCATCCAGAATTCCCACGCAGGGGTTTCTTCCACAAAGCAATAATTAAATAAATGGAAAATACAGAGCCACCTGGCTCTCTGATCAGCACTGCTATTCAGACGTTGACCTTGGTCTTCTTGACCCTGTAACTGTGCCCCTGTTTGGTACCCACACTGTACCTCTGGTGACACTCTCTCTCACATCTTCCTGACTTACAGTGGTGTGAAAAAGTGTTTCCCCCCTTCCTCATTTCCTGTTCCTTTGCATGTTTGTCACACTTAAGTGTTTCGGAACATCAAACCAATTTAAACAATAGTCAAGGACAACACAAGTAAACACAAAATGCAATTTGTAAATGAAGGTGTTTATTATTAAAGGTGAAATAAAATCCAAACCATCATGGCCCTGTGTGAAAAAGTGATTGCCCCCCTTGTTAAAACATACTATAACTGTGGTTGTCCACACCTGAGTTCAATTTCTCTAGCCACACCCAGGCCTGATTATTGCCACACCTGTTCATAATCAAGGCATCACTTAAATAGGAGCTGCTTGACACAGTAAGGTCCACCAGAAGATCCTTAAAAGCTACACATCATGCCGAGACCCAAAGAAATTCAGGAACAATTGAGAAAGAAAGTAATTGAGATCTATCAGTCTGGAAAGGGTTATAAAGCCATTTCCAAAGCTTTGGGAATCCAGCGAACCACAGTGAGAGCCATTATCCACAAATGGCGAAGACATGGAACAGTGGTGAACCTTCCCAGGAGTGGCCAGCCGCCCAAAAATACCCCAAGAGCGCAGCGACGACTCATCCAAGAGGTCACAAAAGACCCCACAACAACGTCCAAGGAACTGCAGGCCTCACTTGCCTCAGTTAAGGTCAGCGTTCATGCCTCCACCATCAGGAAAAGACTGGGCAAAAATGGCCTGCATGGCAGAGTTCCAAGGAGAAAACCACTGCTGAGCAAAAAGAACATCAAAGCTCGTCTCAATTTCTCCACAACACATCTTGATGATCCCCAAGACTTTTGGGACAACATTCTGTGGACCGATGAGACAAAAGTGGAACTCTTTGGAAGGTGTGTGTCCAAGTATATCTGGTGTAGAAGGAACACTGCATTTCATAAAAAGAACATTATACCAACAGTAAAATATGGTGGTGGTAGTGTGATGGTCTGGGGCTGTTTTGCTGCTTCAGGACCTGGAAGACTTGCCGTGATAAAAGGAACTATGAATTCTGCTGTCTACCAAGAGATCCTGAAGGAGAATGTCCGACCATCTGTTCGTGTACTCAAGCTGAAACGAACTTGGGTTCTGCAGCAGGACAATGATCCTAAACACATCAGCAAGTCCACCACCGAATGGCTGAAGAAAAACAAAATGAAGACTTTGGAGTGGCCTAGCCAAAGTCCTGACCTGAATCCTATTGAGATGTTGTGGTATGACCTTAAAAAGGCCGTTCATGCTCGAAAACCCTCTAATGTAACTGAATTAGGACAATTCTGCAAAGATGAGTGGGCCAAAATTCCTCCAGGACGCTGTAAAAGCCTCATTGCACGTTATCGCAAACGCTTGGTTGCAGTTGTTGCTGCTAAGGGTGGCCCAACCAGTTATTAGGTTTAGGGGGCAATCACTTTTTCACACAGGGCCATGATGGTTTGGATTTTATTTCACCTTTAATAATAAACACCTTCATTTACAAATTGCATTTTGTGTTTACTTGTGTTGTCCTTGACTATTGTTTAAATTGGTTTGATGTTCCGAAACACTTAAGTGTGACAAACATGCAAAGGAACAGGAAATGAGGAAGGGGGAAAACACTTTTTCACACCACTGTACGTTATTGCCACACAGCTGCTTCAGGCCTGTAGCCTAGACCTTAGGTCTGCTTCTTAGAACAAAAGGGTTTCCTTGAGTTAAGCTCTCTCCTAGCTTTCTCTCCAAAATCTGGTATAAACCAGCAATATTCCAGGTAGCACAGGGTCCCAATGCCACATATCATCCCCCTTGTTTCGAACCAGAGGGAGGAACACATAAACCCGTCACTATACCTCTGTGCCAGCCATTAGCTACGTAGGCCCATTTCTTTTTCCGGGTATGTTTCTACCAGCACTTCACCTTGGCACCTCTGTGCCAACTATTAGCAGCCGGAGTCCTAATCTGCCCAACCTTTTTTCTAAAGGGGTACTCCACCCACATCTTCTGGGTGTGCTTCCACCAGTACTTCTTCCTGAACCATGAGCTCCCACTAACCTCTCTATCCCTTCTACCTTCTGGCCATGGGACCTTCCCTTTTTACTCCACTAGACCTACCTGGGACTGTTGGGGACCCACTTCCATGAAACCTGTCAGGGACTAACCCCTCTCACTACCTGATGCAACACTGACCAACAACATCCGTTTCCCAGGTTCACTAACCCCTGTGTGGTTACCCTTGGCAATCAAACCATCTGAGATCAACACCACATCCTTCTGTTTAATCACAGTAGCAATGTTCCACAAGGGGTTATTCAACTCAATAGTATCATTGTCATCCAGACTTCTTGTCACCTTGTTTGCTAGGACAGTGTCTATGGAGGGACCATCTACAGGCAGGCAGTTCTTCCCCATGGTTTCACAGTTTCACATTGCCCCCTGTTGTCCAACACTCCAATAGCGACTGTCCTACCAGCGTACATTTCGCCACATTTTTCCACAGCAATCTCTTTAACCATTTCTATGTCTATTGGTACCTCAAACTGCACCTCCTTGCGAGTGATGGATTGAATTCCCACCACTGCCGAGTCTGTTCCGGGCCCTTCCTTTACATGAGGTCCAGCGGGTGAGACAGCACACACGCCATGTACCAACCACTGCTCAGCTGCCCCTCAGACTGCACCAGCAGGAATGCACTTCATCACACCAGCATACGGAGAGACTTCCACCATATCTATAATTTCTGATTCCTCTAGTAGTTCCCCTGAGCACCCTCCACACACGATTGCAGTAACCAATTTTTATCAGTATTGCTTAACATCGCCTGTACCACCTGTCTCCACTGATTGGTAATACGCAGTACCAGGTCGCCCATCTGCGATGGATACATGCAGGTGTACAGTGGAAAGATTTTCACCAATTCCAACAACATATCAGTTATTTCTAGACATGCTACATCTAAACACAGAACTCTAGGAACTTTTCCCTTACTAAGGATGTGGAGGGGCTCATTTGCTAAGGCTTGAGAGGCAGAGACACTCAAAGATACCTCCACCTCAGAGGCAACTGACAAAACTTGCGGCTCCCCACGAGCACTGAAAAACACATGTGCCACACTCATCCTCTCATTTTCAGCAACACTGAGCCCTTTAAGTCTTTATCCATTATCCCACCATCCTGACACTCAACATTACTCATCTCTTTTGCTGTGGACAAAACCTCTGCTATGTATGCACCCTTTCGAGATTTTTCCAACTGTAGAGGGTTAACTTCTGCAAAAGCCAAGGCACCTGTGTCTATTGGCCCTGCAACCTTTCCATTTGACACAGAAGCAATAGTGTCCACCTTACTATTGCCTTCAGAAATTTCTTTCCACCACTTTAACACCTTTATGGCAAGACTATCCCAGTCTATCCTGTCTGTGCTCCAGTCACCGGCACTCCATAGTACTGCTCCCTCTGCCCATGGAGACACAGGTGGACAGAGTGGTTTAGCAGCAGGCACCCTGCACCAGTCACTGTCAACCACATCAGATTGTGATAATTCATGCTCCATCATTTGAGCTATTTTCCCATTGTGTTCCACCTAAGCAGTATCAGAGCTGTCCTGGAGCCCCGCCAGCTCCAACACAGGGAGTTCTCGTGAGATTTCCAGGGATAGCTCTGCGGCACTGCCTGTGGTTGTCATGGGAAAACCTTCACCATCATCATTTTCAGAAATACATTCCTCATTATCATTCCTGATTCTCATAGGCAGTCCCAGCTCATTACCAGCTTGACCCTGTGGGATATTTATTATATCACTTTTTGCTTTATAAGACACTCTTTCACCTGCCGGGGTATCTACACAATCATTCTGGGAGACCTCAAGCCCAGACATCATGAGCTCCTGGGAGGTCTCCAGGGACAACCCTGATGCACTTGTCATAGTTGCTAGGGGCAATGGCACATATCCCTCAGTGGTAATCCCTGACATATATACTTCAGCACTCTGCTGAATCAGTCTTGTCCTTTGCACAGAACCATTTTCCCTTTTAAACACCAACATAGAGGAAAATGTATCATCATTTTCAGAATTCTTAGTACACACCACATCATTAGGTTTAGCTTAAACTCTTGTCTCTCTGTTTCAAAGGGCATTGCACAGAGACAATTCCTTAACAGTCCTTAAGCTTGCTGCAGGTTCAGCTTCAAACTGTGCTTTGCTACTAGACAGGGTATTAATTTGGACTTACTCCCACTTCATAGGGAATAGTCCCATGACCAGTCTCTCTCATATTTGTTACAGTCTTACCATTCCAGGTGACAGCTTTGGAAAGCTTCAATTGAGGGTGTTGTCCCTTCTTTGCTGTGCTCTCACAAGCTAATGCCCCCACATGGACACAGGGCAACATTGCATCCTTCTTGGATATTCCAACATCCCCTGCAGGCCAAACAGGTTTCCTGTTGCCAGGAGTAACAGCAGACCAACACATATTGTCATACTCCTTGCAGGATGCTGGATACTGTGCCTTCCCCTCTGGGCTGACCACTTCACAGAAGCAGCCATAACTTGAAACCACTGGTTTCTTGTGCTCTCCATCACCCCCTGCAGGATGAACAAAATTTCCTTCACTGTTGCCAGGGGTGACAACAGACACCTTTGCACAAACCTCCTCACTCAGAATTTGAACCACATCTCGGCTATAGCTCCTCCTTTCTGCAAACATACTTTCTCCGGTTGCTATGGGAGACCACATCCTCCCTGCTAAATTTTTTCAGTGCTCTCTAGATTGCATTGCTCCCAGGAAATTGTCATAGTCATTTCAGTTATAACACATCCCTTGGTACACCTCTTGGTACTATTGCATCAGAAAAGGTTGCACCAATTCAGCCCAAAAGAGGCCAATAGAAGGAGCAGTCAGCTCCGAGCACGTAGCCTTTCATCACTGCAGCCCTGATTGACACGATTCCAACCCTGCCTAGGTCCAATAAGATGCTGGTGACATCACTTCCTGTTCCATGGTCCATGCTGGTGCATGTAGAGCTACTTGGTTCCTTTGCTTCTGGAGAAATACTGTGTTCCATTCCAGACAGCTTATAAATCTTTTCCAGCTATCCGGAACAGCGGTGGGACCCACAGAGCCATGTGGAATGCCAGGACTGCACTTTACTTTGACGAGCATGCATCTTCTATCATCTTGTAAGTGTTTTTAATCTTATCCTATTAAAGTCACCATTTTAATACTATACTACACTCAGGTCGGTGCCTCCCCCTCCCTGTTTTTTCATAACACATCCTGCGGTACACCTCTTGGTATTCTTGCATCAGAAAAGGTTGCACTAATTCAGCCCAGCGGATTCTGGGCCACCTTTGAGGGGAAGCAATCATCGCAAATACAGCCAAAAAGTCTTCAACGTGTTCAGAAGGCAACATAGGCCATATGAAGTCAGCTGTATCAATTTCTGCTTTGTTGCCATGGGCAACCGCACCCATCTGCTCACTCTTTGCACTAAGTAATGGTTTGCTTTCCTTTTTCCTTTGCTCCAGTGCGGTCAAGTGCATCTTGCACCAGTCTGGAGCTTGTTCTGTCAGTAACAACCCCTCCAGTCACAGAGTTCTGTCTCTCATCTCAGCTAAAATTGCTTCCTTTTTGCATTTTTACCGCCCCATCTCTGCAGTCAGGCCTACAATGCTTTTTAACACAGTTCCTTTTAACACAGCAAAATTTGGCGTACTGTCTCTATAAGACTTGCAAGCAGCAAACTTTCACATCTCATTTCTCCAGTGGTTCACATTAGCTGATCCTCACAGCATTGCTGCAAAACACACAGTCTCTTGCTACTCACTGTTTTTGGTATGTGAGGATCTGGAACTCTTCCGTCATGCCTGCATTTGAACACCACTTGTGGTATTGGGGCTTATTTAGCTTCAGTGTAGAGCTTACCAGTGAGCTGAGTCTAAGCCAGATATGCAGTTTAAGGGCTTTTTGGCCCATGTTTATTGAAGTAAAAGAAAAACAGTCCATCCAGGATTCCCACGCAGGGGTTTCTTCCACACAGCAATAATTAAATAAATGGGAAATACCGAGCCACCTGGCTCTCTGGTCAGCACTGCTGTTCAGACGTTGACCTCGATCCTCTTGAGCCTGTAACTGTGTCCCTGTTTGGTACCCACACTGTACTTCTGGTGACACTCTCTCTTACAGCTTCCTGGCTTACGTTATTGCCACGCGGCTGCTTCAGGCCTGTAGCCTAGGCCTTAGGTTTGCTCCTTAGAACAAAGGATTTCCTTGAGTTAAGCTCTCTCCTAGCTTACTCCTAATCATCGTCTTGCTGCTCTGTCCCAAAGTACATCTGCCTCCTTCAGACATGTATGCTCTGGCTGCAACCATCCAGTCTCTGAATCCTGCAGAGGAATGGGAGTTCACCTGACTCCCATGCACAGACTTCCTGTCTGTCAGGTGGGGCCCTGAGCCATAGTCAGGTCACAACTAAATAGCCCAGCACACAGCTGTGCAATCAGCGTGCCTTTCTCTCCAAAACCTGGTGTAAACCAGCAATATTCTAGGTAGCACAGGATCCCAATGCCATATATATATATATATATATATATATATATATATATATATATATATAGATAGATAGATAGATAGATAGATAGATAGATAGATAGATAGATAGATAGATAGATAGATAGATAGATTTAAAAAAAGGGTGACTCAATGGATTTGACTTTTTTCTGCCAACTCTTCACTCTTCTATGTTTCTAAGATAAATCCATATGCTGTTTATGACATCTTATGAGCTTACATCCATGTGCATGGTGTGTGGAGGTCATGTTCTAAGAGGTTTCATCACAATTTTAGGAGTGTTTGTGTCACAGAATCACAGTTGTATACGAGAAAAATAATTAGTTTGCACAAGTTCACGATTTGGTTTTGAATGACTGATACTGGACTGCTGGAGAATTTTTTTTATTTATAAAAATCAAAGGTGATTGGTTACTTTATGTACATACATTTATACACAGTTGGATATAATATAATTACTATTTTCTGTACACTAAGTCCAAGAGCCAGCAGGTGTTCACCAGAGCCTCGAGTGGTGAGGATGGACTTGGCTGCAACTGGCTCCAGGTCGCGACCCCTAGGGTCCCCCACCTCACACCCACATTAGACAACAGGAGGATAGGGATGGTGAGGGACAAAGCCAAGGTCGGGGGCCACAAGCAGACAGGAATAGTCAGGGACACACCAAAAGGTCAGGATCACAGGCAAACAGGGATGGTCAAGGACATGCCAAAGTCGGTAACGGAATAACAGCAGAGCACACGGCAGGTAACAGGAAGCTAACACACAAAGGTTGATCAGCAGGGCTGGCCTGCAGTGCACAGGTTAATATAAAGTTCACTGATAGGAGCTAGGGTGGAGCCATGCCAGAGGATGGATTATAAAAGCAGTCAGGTGAGGGTCAGCTGGTCTCTAGAAATGAACACATGGAGACAGGTAAGCAGACAAACTCTATTGCATAACCATGATAGTTCATATGCGTGTAAAGGCAGGTGTCCCAATACTTTTGGCAATATATGCATATATATATATATATATATATATATATATATATATATATATATATATGGATATATATATATATATATATATATATATATATATATATGGATATATATATATATATATATATATATATATATATATATATATATATATATATATATATATATATATATATATATATATATATATATATAGATATATATAGATAGATATATATATTGTGAGGGGGTTCGCTCGGTAGCGGGTGTGTGTGACCCCCTGGATGGGTTCACAACACAAAGTCAGGCACAGCAGACAGCGGTGTAGGTGCAAAAAACAAAAGGTCCAGTTTATTTAGGCTACATGCAGTGATACATATAACAGCCAAACAAAATAAAACAAGAAAATAAATCCTGGTCAGCTTGACCTCTAACTACACACGTAGACTCCCTGTCTAACAACTGGGTGCAGCCTTGTGCTGCCCCAGTCCCTGTCTATATTGTAGGGGTTTGCCACACAGGCGTTAACTCACCGCACAGAACAGATCTCAGACTCCCCAGTCTATACACACAAAACTGGTTCCAGGATGGAGCATCTCCCTATGCATGCTGGGGTTTTTTGTAGAGGTCTTAATGAGCCCACTTACTTCAGCTGGGCTCATTAACTCTTCCCCTCTAATTGTAAAAGTCTGCATAAAGCCTGAATCTAGGACACACATATTTCCCATCCTGAATACAACCAGGTGATTTTACCTGCGTGCTGCCACATACCCCCCCCTCTTGTTTCAACCTTGGGGTTGTAACACAAGCAGCCAGACACGCATGTATCCGAGACAAAGCATCCACATTCCCCATTTTAACACCAGGGCGATGCTTAACTGTAAAGTTAAATTCCTGTAGGGCCAGGAACCACCTATTTACCCTTCTATTGGTCTCCTTGTTATGAGCCATCCACTTTAAAGGAGCGTGATCAGTCACCAGGTCAAAGTGCCTACCTAGCAGATAGTACCGAAGGGAATCTAGAGCCCACTTCACTGCTAAACATTCCTTCTCAATCGTGGAGTAATTTACCTCATGGGACTTTAACTTCCTGCTGAAGTAAATGACTGGGTGCTCTTCCCCGTTCCAGACCTGGGATAACACTGCTCCTAACCCAACGTCTGATGCATCAGTTTGTACAACAAAGTCCTTAGAGAAGTCTGGTGAGTACAACACTGGCTGGCTACATAAGGCTGTTTTTAAGGACTGAAATGCTTCCTCAGCCTCTGGGGACCATTTAACCATAACCGACTCTTTCCCTTTTGTCAGGTTGGTGAGGGGCACAGCCTGAGAAGCAAAATGGGGAATGAATCGTCGATAATAGCCAGCGATTCCCAGAAAGGCTCGTACCTGTTTCTTGCTGTTGGGACGTGGCCAACTCTGTATGGCCTCAACTTTATTGACTTGGGGTTTTATCACCCCCCTCCCAATAGTGTACCCAAGATATTTGGCCTCCTCCTGTCCAATGGTACACTTCTTTGGATTGGCCGTAAACCCAGCTTCCCGGATGGAGTCTAGGACTGCTTGTACTTTTGGCAAATGTGAGACCCAGTCTGTGCTATGGATAATCACATCATCCAGGTAAGCTGCAGCATATTTATGATGGGGCCTCAGAATCTTATCCATTTTCTGCTGGAATGTTGCCGGTGCATTCTGTAACCCAAACGGCATTCTCTTATATTGGAATGCCCCATCTGGGGTTACAAACGCAGTTTTCTCCTTGGCCGACTCGGCCAGGGGAATTTGCCAATACCCTTTGGTGAGATCAAGAGTTGTCATATATCGGGCTGTTCCCAGCCGGTCAACCAACTCATCTATACGTGGCATGGGGTAGGTGTCAAATTGTGTAACTTTATTTAATTGTCTAAAATCGTTACAAAACCGCCAGCTCCCATCAGGTTTGGGCACTAGTACAATAGGACTGGACCAGTCACTCTGGGACTCCTCTATCACACCCAATTCCAGCATCCTTTGAACCTCCCCACGTATTGCCTCCCGTCGGGCCTCTGGTATTCTATAAGGTTTTAGTTTTACCCTTTCTCCTGGCGGGGTGATAATGTCATGCTCTACGCCAGATGTTTGTCCCGGAAGGTCAGAGAAAATCTCTTTGTTACGAAGTGCAAACTCTTTAACCTCCTGTTGTTGGGGTTTCGATAAGGTGTCTGCTATTCCAACCTCAGGAACTAAGCAATCAGGCTGTACTTGTGACAAAGTCTCTGCGACTAGGGATTCCCTATCCCTCCAGGCTTTCAGCAGATTGACGTGATAGATCTGCTCCGGCTTTCGCCTTCCTGGCTGTCTAACCCTGTAGTTCACCTCACTAATTTTTTCCAATTACTTCATATGGACCTTGCCATTTGGCCAGAAATTTGCTTTCAACCGTAGGGACTAGCACCAAGACCCTATCCCCCGGGGAAAAAGTATGGGTCTTGGCCCCACGGTTGTACCCTCTCTGCTGTGCTAACTGCGCTTGGGTTAAATGTTCCTTTACAATTGGCATTACCTGTGCAATTCTATCTTGCATCAGGGCAACATGCTCAATCACACTCCTGTGAGGAGAACTCTCATTTTCCCAAGTTTCCTTGGCGATATCCAGCAGCCCTCTTGGGTGTCTCCCATAGAGCAACTCGAAGGGTGAGAAACCCGTAGAGGATTGGGGTACCTCCCTAATGGCAAACATCAGATAGGGTATTAGACAATCCCAATTCTTTCCATCTCTATCCACCACCTTCTTTAACATTTGTTTTAGGGTTTTGTTGAATCTTTCAACCAACCCATCTGTTTGGGGGTGATACACAGATGTACGCAATTGCTTCACTTTGTACAACTTGCATAATTCTTTCATAACCCGGGACATAAAGGGTGTACCTTGGTCCGTAAGCAGTTCCTTACAAATACCCATGCGGCTAAAAACAAGGGATAAATCTTTGGCTATGGTTTTGGCCGAGGTATTTCGGAGAGGAATTGCTTCCGGATAACGGGTGGCATAGTCCAATATAACCAAAATGTACTGATGCCCCCTAGCAGACTTCATTATCGGACCTACCAAATCCATTGCGATCCTCTCAAAGGGGACCTCAATGATAGGAAGAGGTACCAATGGGTTACGGAAATGTGGCATAGGTGCCGACTTCTGACACACAGGGCAGGAGGAACAATAATTTTCTATTTCCTTCATGACCCCAGGCCAATAGAATCTCTGCAATACCCTCTCTCTGGTTTTCTCTGTCCCCAGATGACCTCCCAGAATGTGTCCATGAGCCAATTCTAACACCAACTTCCTGTAAGGTTTGGGCACTACAAGTTGCTCAATGGTTTCTTCTGCCCTTTGAGCCACTCGATACAGCAGGTCCCTTTCCATAGTGAAGTAAGGATAAGTGCAAGTCTTATCTGGGTTCACTAACTCGCCATCTATTTTCACCACATTTTCCCGTGCCTTTATTAGGGTGGGGTCTTTTAACTGTTCTGTGGCAAAATGTTCCCTGTGAACCTCAAGATCCGAAAACTCCACAGACGGCATGTTTTCATCTGAGGATGTTGGCTCCTCCCCAGTTTCTCGAGTTTCCCCCGCCAATACCGACAAGGGAAATTCAGGAGAGTCCTCACCACTCCCAGAGGAATTCTGGTCATCTTCCTGGTTTATAGGGGCACCAATGGGGGCCTCAGGACAATCCCAGAGTTCCCAGAATTTTGGAAAATCCCTTCCCACAATAGCATCATGTGGTAAGTGAGACACTAACCCCACCTGATGAGAGAGGTTACCTTTGGGGGTCTCAAAAAACACTGAAGTTACAGGATACTCTCGGGTGTCCCCATGCACACAAATAACAGCCACCCTGTTCTTCCCAGAGACCTCTGTAGTAACTAATTCAGCTTTTATCAATGTTACCAGGCTACCTGAATCTAGCAACACATCAACATGTCTACCATTAATACACATTTTACATAAATGTTTCTCAGGTCCCCGAATGGCAGTGCATGCAACTGTCGCAAACAGCGACTGACGTCTCTCCCTTATAAAGTCACATTGCATAGGCTCATCCACAACTGGGCAATTGGCTGCAATATGTCCCTCTTGCCGGCAGCGGTAGCAAATAATTTTTTTCGCTGCCTCTTGCAGCATGGGCTTCCTGGGCTGCTCCCGCCAGACCTTAGGTAGAACTCCCACCCTCTCACTCTCTCCACCCTCACCCCTTGGAGTCATCTTACCCGCCACTGGGGATGATCTGGTCTTAGGGGGGAAAGTCCGTGAGTCCCTGGAAGAGGTGGTCAAGTTCTCTGTAGCCAAGTACCTCTCAACCAGATCCACAAGTTTATCTGCATTTTCTGGGTCTCCATGGCTTACCCATTTTTGGATGGCAGTAGGAAGAGCTCTCAGGAAACGATCCATAACCACACGTTCCACAATGTTTGGTGGGGTCAAAATCTCTGGCTGCAGCCACTTCCTGCTCAGGTGAATGAGATCATACATTTGAGACCTGGGAGGTTTTCCAACCTGAAAAGTCCAGTTATGCACACGCTGAGCCCGGACTGCCAGGGTGACACCCAGCCGTGCCAATATTTCTGCTTTTAGCACCACATAGTCTTTTGCTTGGTCAGGCTCTAGGTCATAATAAGCTTTCTGCGATTCCCCAGTTAACAGAGGGGCCACCAGTCCAGCCCATTGCTCCTTAGGCCACTTTTCCCTTTCAGCAGTCCTTTCAAATGTGGTCAAAAACACCTCCGGATCATTCTCTCCAGTCATTTTTGTCAGTAAACGGCTCACACCAAAGGTTGCGGTATTATTGTACCCACTTGCTTCATTGGTCTGCGGACGTTGCTGTATCAATGTCTCTATTTGCTGTTGAAAATTCTGCTCTTGCTTCTGCAACAGGTCTATGAAGCGGGCTTCAGATCGCTGCTGGGCTTGTTGCTGAGCTTCCAAACTCTGCTGCAAAGTTGCATTTGTCTGCTGCTGATTTGCATTTGCCTGCTGCTGGGCGGCAAGGCTCTGTTGTTGAGCTGCAAGGCTCTTTTGTAAAGCTGCATTTGTTTGCTGCTGGTTTGCATTTGCTAGAGCCAGCTGTCTCAGTATCTCCTCCATGCTGGCCTTAACAACAAAAAAAAAAAAATGCCAAAATTCTCCACCAACTGTGAGGGGGTTCGCTCGGTAGCGGGTGTGTGTGACCCCCTGGATGGGTTCACAACACAAAGTCAGGCACAGCAGACAGCGGTGTAGGTGCAAAAAACAAAAGGTCCAGTTTATTTAGGCTACATGCAGTGATACATATAACAGCCAAACAAAATAAAACAAGAAAATAAATCCTGGTCAGCTTGACCTCTAACTACACACATAGACTCCCTGTCTAACTGGGTGCAGCCTTGTGCTGCCCCATTCCCTGTCTATATTGTAGGGGTTTGCCACACAGGCGTTAACTCACCGCACAGAACAGATCTCAGACTCCCCAGTCTATACACACAAAACTGGTTCCAGGATGGAGCATCTCCCTATGCATGCTGGGGTTTTTTGTAGAGGTCTTAATGAGCCCACTTACTTCAGCTGGGCTCATTAACTCTTCCCCTCTAATTGTAAAAGTCTGCATAAAGCCTGAATCTAGGACACACATATTTCCCATCCTGAATACAACCAGGTGATTTTACCTGCGTGCTGCCACAATATATATATATATATATATATATATATATATATATATATATATATATATATAAAAATTATTATGGGGGAAAATATCATGCTGGATATGTATACTGATATGTACTGGGTAATGTGTTAGGAATGAAAGCATGCCACATTTTTTGATAGAAATTAAAATGATCAACCTACAGAGGGCTGAATTTAAAGCCCCCCCCCCCCCCCCCCGAAAATCAAAGGGAAAAAATGATGCAGCCGGCTAATCAATTTTTGCTGAAATTTCATTGCAGTAACTCAAAATGATACTCAGTAGTTTGTATGACCCCCATGTGCTTCTATGCACGCTTGACAACTAGGGATGAGCCAGCGGTTCAAGCCGAAGGTAAGTTTTAAATTTCATCAGCATGCAGTGCCCATTACAATTCTTCATCTACATTTTTTAAAGCAGTACTTGACATCAATTAAACAATATTTCATTAGGTGGAACCGTCCACTTTATTCTTATATCCATCATGGATTCTAGTAGCAAAACCTGAACACTAGTTTCACACTAGTGTGAATTGGATGTGGGTTTCCTTGCATCCAATTCGCATGACAGGAGGTTGTGACTGGTCCTTTATGGAGCCGGTTCACACATCTCCGTGTCGGCTGCAGAGTCCTGTGCTTCTTTGGCTCTGTTTCATGGCCGAATTCAGGCAAACATTTCTAGACTTGAGCTGGAAAAGGTAAAAATCGTAGTAGACTTTTGTTATTGTGTGTCAATTCAGAAAGTCTATTTTAGTCACAGGGACAGAAAATATGCGAAGACCAAAAACTCTAAAGCTATCACTGGAACAATTTAAAATTTAAGCACAATATTAACTGCCTGGAATTCTGATGTGGTGCAGGAACAGCACAGGAATCACTGTGGTTTCCGCACTGCATCAGTGTGAACCAAACCTTAAAGCTGGGTTACACTCATTTTGCACAAATCATGCAGCGCCTCCCCATTGAGGCTATTCTCTCTCCCTTTTATAAATGTACCATTTGGAGAAAGTCCTTCTGATCTAGCCCTTGGTTATTAAATTCTCTGGTTGCAATCCACTGGAAATAATATTGTGACGGATCCTCTGAGTTTATATGTCCATATTGGAAGTTGTATATGCTGATATATGTCTCCCCTGGTGTATAACACCACAAGCTTTGTTAACTCATTAGGTGTACGTCTATTTGGGTTCAACTTGTCTGGTAAGCCTTTTATTCCTATTGGTGGTGGACTATCTACAGACAAACTTGTCTACATGAATTACCTTGAAGTCACTTTATCCATTGAGGTCATATACTTATGGACTATATATGCACTTATAAATGCACATGCATTTTTTGTAATATTGCACTTTAATGTATCACTGTTCATTTCATATTATCCTTTTTTGCGTATGCTAAAAATTGAGCTCACTCATCATAACTCATATTTTTTATGACCCTTTTATGTATATAAGTGATTTTTTTGCATTCAACATGTTTGTTTATTTTAAGTAATTTTTTCATTATTATCAAATTTAGTGCTGCACTTTACAATATATTTAGTTCATGTTGTGTTTACTAACATGCCCCCCTAGTTACATGGACTCTAGTCAATGTAAAACTCCAAAAAATACAACTTTGCCATTAAGCTGTCCAACAAGGGTGGGAATATTGTGTAATGGATAGTGTGGATATGTGCCTTAAGAACTTAACCAACCTTAATTGATACAAACCTATTAATATCAATATGGTCAAGAAATTTGAAAGGGAACTTAACAATCCCAGATAGCAAGGATAACTTTCCTCTAATTTGTGGTAGTGTTGAATTGTATGTCTGCTAACTTTCTGCAAATTTTCACTGGCAAATTGTACACTTACAGAGCACTTGAAGCACAAGTTCTAGTTGACACTTTTCCAATTTGTAGCACATTAGTTTGGCAAGTCTCTAGCAGGAGCAAAGTTGCAGTGGTGAGTCTACAGCAAAAGCTCTGCAAGTCTACAGCATGAAAATTCAGTTACAGTGACCCCTGTGGTGGGATGACTATTACACAACATAACTGAACCAGAACTTTAAAGTGGTTGTAAACTCTCTAGTTAAACTTTAGCTCATTGTAATCTTCATTGCTAATGCTACTGATCATTGCCAGCAAAACTTGACTTACTTGTATAATCTTGTGACAATCCATCCTACAATCTTTTATGATGTCACCAGCACATGCTCAGTTTGGCATTTGATTCACGGCATGCTATGTGTGCTGTTTCTGTAACATGCCAGCTCTGTCATTTCCCCTGAAAACGGCACAGCTAGGAAGGATTGCAATACTGTGCATTCCTCAGCTTCCTGGTTCCCCCCCTTGTGACTGTGAGACACCCCACAGGGGGAGTGTACCAGTGTAATGCATATCTCAGTCCATATGAGCAAGCATCTGCAGCTGTTGGAAGGAAGGATGGTAATTATGTCCACAATAGAGACAGTAGAGACAGGAATCCATACCAAATATGGCGTAGCCGATACCCGGAAGAGGATATCATTTATAAACTTCAAAAAGGTAATTGTAAAGCAAGTACATTTGTAGACTTCTATCTTGACCCACACCACTATTACGGCCAACAAGAGACTTCTGGATTTAGTCCCTATTGCACTGGGTCAGTATTCTTGACACCTGCGGTGTATATATTTACTAATGTTGGCTGCAGAAGCTGTATTAGGTGAATATATATTCTGCTGAGTGGGAGATTTAGTAGAAACCTTGTTCACAGTAGTGATTATCTGCAGTATTGTACAGTTTCATACACAGAAAAGGGACAACCCTTAATTTGTGAAATGCCTTTGGGGTGGGCCCCGTTACATAATATACTTTGAAGTACAATTATATTGTTACTGCAATAGGTCCAGCAGGGGTTTTCACTAGTTGCATATTATTCTCTCTTTTTAGCTTCTGTCATCCATCTATATTTTATTATCAGCTTTCCTTGTGGCTCGCTCCCTGTTTTAACTTTGATGGTCTCAACATCTGCTCAGTAGACACTGTGTTATTGTGTTGTATTGCATTTAACCACTTCAGCTCTGGAAGATTTACACCTCTTCATGACCGGGGAATTTTTTGCAGTACGGCACTGCATTACTTTAATTGACAGTTGTGCAATCATAGAACGCTGTACATAAATAAAAATGTATACCATTTTTTCCCCACAAATAGAGCTTTTTTTGGTGTTATTTAATCACCTCTGCGTTTTTTATTTTTGCACTATAAAAAAAGGATGACAATTATAAAAAAAAAAAAATATATATATATATATATATATATTTCACTTTGTTCTATAAAACATATCCAATAAAAAATAGAAAATTTTAAATGTATTCTTCAATTTAGGCCAATATGTAGAGTATTCTGCTACATATTTTTGGTAAAAAAAATCCCAAGCGTACATTGATTGGTTTGAGCAAAAGTTAGCAGAAACACAGGATAAATGTCTTCCCTACTGACAAAACTGCAGTCTGCCTTGTTTATATAGGCAGATCAGCATTCTGTCTGTGTACTAAACAATCGGTGGATGCCGGTGGACATCGAGACTGTGGTACCCACCATTGGGCTCCCGCTGGCAGGTTGCTGCTGGTGGATTGCTGGAGGGGCTCGAAGACGCTCTTCCAAGAAGTGTCAGATATTGTACTAGGTATGTGATTTGGTGCAAAGCAACTGCCCTGCAACAGTATATGCACGGTGGGCAGTCGTGAAGCGGTTAATATGCCAGAGCCCTCATTAATTTATATTTATGTATTATAAATAATGGGGCCTCTAACATGACCTTGTGAGCATTCAAAAGCCCTAAATACTTTTTGGTATGTTGATTGTACATCTGATAAAGAAGGGGAACTTGATTCTGGGAAACAAGTTGTGATTCAGGCTAGTCGCTATGTTGCTATGCATAGATATGAATACATTACTGCACTAGTTGGGAGTGTGACATAAATCTTTTCGGATGATGCTGATTTATTTATAATACATGTGTATGGGTTTGATTTTTTTTTATATTATTTTAATGTGTATACAAATAAAATAAATCGTTTTTACTTATTTGCAAAAGGGTGCCTTAAAAGTCTGCTTGCTGCATAAACTTTCTGGTTCTTTATAAAGTCTGTTGAAATGGAATGTGATGCCTTTTTAATACAAATCCTAATAGTACTTTATATCTTCATATCTTTATCACTGGAACTTGAAAATCTTCCATAGAGGATACCTATTCCAGTAACAAATATAAAAGATGGCATTTCCAGACAGTTTACAGAGATTTTCAGTCACATACTATTGTGTTTCTAGGACAGAAAGTGTGGTGAAATACTACCAACTGGCCCTTTCACAGTAGACCCATGGTGCATTATGTAGTCAATTCACAAAGATTATTACATTGGTTATGTTTTTTCTTAAAGGACAGCTACTGTGAAAATTGGTGTTGATGTGAAGAATATGTACTGCATTTATTCAGCTTTCAAAACATGTTGCATGCCATTCTTGAAAGTGGCTTTATTTATAGTTTTACAACGGCACAAGAACTGATGGAGACAGCGTTTTTTGCGCAAACATTTTGTAAAGCAACCATTTTAACAACCATTTTATAAAAGGGTACTCTATAGTTAAGCGTCTATCAATTTCTTCATGCCAAGAATTAATATATTGCTTTGATAATACAGTAATATGGTTTATTTATTTGTTTGCTTATTTGTGTATTTATTATTTTTTATATTGCTTGAAATAGATTGGCCTATGTTAGCAAGTTAAAAAAAAAGAGAAGCCCATGTATTTTAACCAATATAAAATAGATAAATGAAAAAGAAAATGATTTTTTTAATAAAATATTTCTTGTCATGAAGACAATAATGGAGTTATGTGTGGCTTCACAACTTAACTATACAGCACTGTAACTATGTAATTATGTATTTGTGTGAGGTTTGAATTTGATTTACTAAAGATGTTTGCCTGTTCTTCATATATATATGTTCCATTTATTACATTTTATATTGGTATGAATATATGTTTTGCATATATTTGCACTGAATTAACCAGTAAATACAGTATATTCACTTATTTCTCATCAACAACCTCCCGCCTCATCTCTTTTCTATTTCTACCATTCAATGAACAAATAAGACTTGCTTAGCTGTTAATTTTCCAGAAATTTCCTCGAATAGTTCACAGTAAAATTATTAAAATAAATGATAGAAAGCCAACAGTTTTGTGTGCAGTAATAGTTTATGAATTAGAGGACATTATGGGGTCTATTTATTTAAAATCTCACTTTGTGCATGTCTCACAAATAATACCAATTATGTTTGTAGTATGTGTGAAATTCAGTTAGGTATTTATTGCAATAATGATTATTGTGATCAACAAAATGTATGCAGTAAATAATGATTTCACACATAAAGCTAGGTTTATTTTCGAAAAAAATAAATAATTAATAAATAAAAAAATTTTTCAGGTAGAAAAATGTGCATTTATTAATTATTTCTAGGGGGCCTGCAGAGCTCTGCAACTGCGATCAGCAGATCACAGGTGCAATATCCAGCTCCTGCAGACTCCCAGAATAGCCATCTGCCCATACCTCCAATATGGGCAGGCGGTTACTTGATAGCAGGAAGATCAGTGAACTATGAGAACTACAAGCCATCATCCGCAATGGCTGATGGTTCTTATAGTCTATTCATTCACCGGAAACTGTAAATGAATGATGTGGTCATGGGGCAGAGCTGTTTTCAAATTGTGACAGTGGGTGCAGAGATCCCCCTCTTGCTGTCATGGGTGGGGGGATTGGGGGAAGACGGGATTGATGCTAGAATATATTACATGTTCCACCTTAAAAATGAAAAGTGGTTCATGGCTTTCAGGGGAATTGGGAGGCAGTGCTCATTGGCTTTCCACAAATTATTTCTCCCGGCAAAAATTATCGTCCCTTTTAAACAAAAATTCCCTTCTAGTACAAATATTTTCCTCCCACTCCCTTCCAAATCCCACTTGTACCACAAACTTTCTTCCCAAAAAATCTCCCTTCCCGGTACAGATCTTCTTCCAGCCCCCCAATTCTCCTCTCCCAGCACAACTCCTCACCCCAGCACAAATACCCCAATTTCTTGTCAGATAAATCTCTTCCAAATCTCCCCTCCAGCACAAAATACCCCTCATGCACAAGCCCTCTTTCTCCCAAACCCCCTTACACAATTCTTTTACCTAGTTCTATCACACTGCTCCCATCCATTACAAACCCTACCGCCCAAAGATAAATCATGTCCCCCTTCTAATACAAATCCATACTTCCAAACTGTCCCAGTTTTTGTGAGCCTTTACCAAGATTTGAACAAAATCCCAATGTCCCACGAATCTAGGCCTGGAGCCCAGTGCCAAAACAAGTTCCAGAATTTGGCTCCACTAACTTGCGTGATAGGGGGGCGCTAGTGTGGGCAACCAGAGCAATTGTCCTGCATCTCTTGTTGGGTGCCCAGGATCACAGATGCCACAATCTGTGGCAGCTAGCATTTCTTTCATGTGGGGGAAAGAGGATATGTGCTAGGGGGTGCTTTGGAAGAGGAGAGGATTTGTGTTAGTATAGGGGTGGAGGCTGGATATGTGCTAGGGCGTGCATTAGAAAGGAGAGGATTTGTGTTAGCATAGGGGTAGGGGGGTTGGATATGTGCTGGGTGGTGCTTTGGAAGGGGGGAGGACTTGTATTACTACAGAATTAGGGGGCATTTTGACCAAAAATCTCTCCAGGGAGGTCAAACAGTCAAACAGTAGATGATTTTCCAAATAATATATTTTTTGTAAAAAAAAACTGTGGATGATTAGTCACTGTAAACCTCTTTAGCCCCGTACACACGAGAGGACTTATGTCCGACAGACTTCCGAAGGAGTTCCGCCGGAGTTCTGCAGGAGTTCCGACAGAGTTCTGACGGACTTTTCGGCTGAGCGGACTTGGCCACACACAATCACACTAAACTCCGACGGATTTGAACGTGATGACGTACGACTGGATTCGAATAAGGAAGTTCATAGCCAGTAGCCAATAGCTGCCCTAGCGTCGGTTTTAGTCCGTCGGAATAGCATACACACGAGCAAATTTTTCGAAGGGACCGGGTCCGGCGGAGTTCCGTCGGAAAAATTTGAAGCATGTTCCATATTCTAAAGTCCGTCAGACTTTGGTGAATCAAAAGTCTGTTGCAGCCCACACACGATCGAATAGTCTGACGGAATCAGTCCGTCGGACTTTGGATGTTGAAAAGTCTGCTCGTGTGTACGGGGCTTTTAGAACAGGTTGCAACTTCTACTCAAAGCATATTTTAACTTGCAGTCAAATCATCACTACAAGTCAAAACCCCACTATATGTTTCTTTAGTGTTGTCATTCCCATTCACGTTTTCAAAAAAAATGTTTCCTAACTTTTAGATGCTTCTCATAAAGAGGTATCATGGCTGACTGCAAAATGTTTTTTAACAATGTTAGAGTGAGCTTGTTTCAAGTCTGTCCTAATTAACAAATATTTCAAGAAACCCAGCCTCCCTATACAGCTGACCCTTTTTTAGGACAGCGGGTGTTCAAATCTAGTCTGGAAATATATAAATCCTGAATAATAATAATAATAATAATTAGAATAATAATACAATGATGATGATCTGCCTTCAATGGACATATAAGGTTTCTTTTGACAAACATACTTTGGGAGCTTTGGAAATACACTTTTAGTGTGCTACCTCTGATCTTTACTTCAGTGGGGTGGTCTGGATATCAGAATGGATTTCTTCAATGATGAATGCTCAGACCCCACCTGAGAAAGTACAGCCACCATGTTGCTTAGTTGAAGACCAGCCAGGGGAATAGTGGATGGTATCAATTTGTAGTGATGGACGAACTTCCGACGGGACGTTTCGCGAACGCGAAATGCGAACGGACCCAAACGTTCGCGAAACCGACCGTTCGCCGCGGGCCCCATTGACTTCAATGGGAGGCGAACTTTGCAAACCTTCATGTCGAATTTGCGGCCACGTGGTAATTATTAGGGGGTAAAACGTAGTCCCACCATCTGGACAATGACATAATACATGTATGAGGTGAATTTGGGATCGATAACTACAAGCATTTTTATTTTATTTGGGAAATTGTTCTAACAATTCAGGACTATGGAGCTAATGAAGGCAATGGAGGAGAGGGAAGGTCAGGGACCAGGGTAGGCAAAGAAGAGGGTGCAGGAGATGATCACCAGCAGCGTGACATACCGGAATGACACATGCACCGTGATAGAGGCATCTGACAGCAGCACCGTAATACAGAGCACTGACAGCAGCACCGTGACATACAGCGCTGACAGCAGCACCGTGACATACAGCGCTGACAGCAGCACCGTGACATACAGCGCTGACAGCAGCACCGTGACATACAGCGCTGACAGCAGCACCGTGACATACAGCGCTGACAGCAGCACCGTGACATACAGCGCTGACAGCAGCACCGTGACATACAGCGCTGACAGCAGCACCGTGACATACAGCGCTGACAGCAGCACCGTGACATACAGCGCTGACAGCAGCACCGTGACATACAGCGCTGACAGCAGCACCGTGACATACAGCGCTGACAGCAGCACCGTGACATACAGCGCTGACAGCAGCACCGTGACATACAGCACTGACAGCAGCACCGTAAGCAGCCCCAGGAGGAAGTCAGCACAGCACAGGGATGGTGTGATCCCCTCATAATAAGAACCCCCAGGAGGAAGTCAGCACAGCACAGGGATAGTGTGATCCCTTCATAATAAGAACCCCCAGGAGGAAGTCAGCACAGCACAGGGATATCATAAGCAGCCCCAGTAGAAATATGACACCGCTCAACCTCTTCAAAGAGGAGGGTAGGGGCATATAGTACGGTGTGCTTTTTTGGGTCAAGGAAGTGAGCCAAATGAATTAAGAAGGTCTGTGTGCTTGATTAAAAAAATAGTTTATAGACATATACATGGTCTACTGGTCACATGTGTTGAATTCCTCCGAGATCCATGCCTCATTCATTTTTAGAAATGTGAGGTAGTTAACACTGTGGTGAGCTAGGCGAGTACGCTTATCGGTCACAATCCCCCCTGCTGCGCTGAACGTCCTTTCGGACAGGACACTGGATGAGGGGCAAGCCAACAGTTCGATTGCAAATTGGGCAAGCTCTGGCCAGAGGTCAAGCCTGCCCACCCAGTAGTCTAGGGGTTCATCACTCCTCAGAGCGTCCACATCGGCCGTTAACCCAATGTAGTCGGACACCTGACGGTCTAGGCGTTCCCTGATGCTGGATCCGGATGACACCTGTCGATGGGTCGGCTGAAAGAATGACCTCATATCCGAAGTCACCAACACATCTTCAAACCGGCCTCTTCTTGCAGGCGCTGTTGGATTGGTACCCGCAAATCCTTCTCTGGGAGTGGGAATTGCTCCTCTGCCAGCGCACGCAAAAGCAGAATGCAGCATTTCTCGAAGCAAGGCCTGGAAGTGCTGCATTCTGACAGCCCTCTGCGACGGCGGTAACATTTCCGCCATTTTGTGTTTGTACCGGGGGTCTAAGTACGTTGCCACCCAGTACTGGTCCTTGACCCTCATGCTTTTTATACGGGGGTCCCTATTAAAACACTGGAGCATGAAGGCCCCCATTTGCACTAAAGTGGAAGCGGTGTGGTGGCCTGGCTCCTGCTCATCATCCAGGATAATGTCGTCCTCTTCATTCTCCTCTCCCCATCCTCGCACAACAGGGATCCCAGAAAGGTTTAAAGCATGCTCTTCTTGCTCCTGCTCATCCGCCCCGGCACCATCCTCCTCTGACTCCTCATCAGACTCCTGTTGTTGACTTGTCTCAGATAGAGTAGCCCCCCCTGGGAATTCATCCAGCATTGCGACTTCCTCATCTTCCCGCTCCTGCTCCTCCACAGCCTGATCAATGACACGACGCAATGCACGCTCCAGAAAGAAGGCATAAGGTACCATGTCACTGATGGCGCCATGGCTGCGACTGACCAGTTTGGTGATCTCCTCAAATGGCCGCAGAAGTCTGCATGTGTCGCGCATGAGCAGCCACTGGCGCGGTGAAAAAAAACCCAGCTCCCCAGAACCGTTTCTTTCGCAGAGTTCATACAGGTAGACGTTAACTGCACGTTTCTGCTGGAGCAGCCTATCAAGCATATAGAAGGTTGAGTTCCATCGCGTCGGGCAATCGCAAATAAGACGTCTGACCGGCAGATGGTGTCGCCGCTGAATGTCAGCAAGGCGAGCCATGGCCGTGTAAGATCTTCTGAAATGGGCCGAGATTTTCCTTGCCTGCCGCAAGATGTCCTGGACCCCAGGGTATTTGACAAGGAATCGCTGCACGACCAAGTTTAAGACGTGTGCCATGCACGGCACGTGCGTGATTTTGCCCTGTTTCAATGCGCTAAGCAGATTGGCACCGTTGTCACACACCACTTTACCAACTGTCAAATTGAGCGGTGTTAGCCACTCATCTGCCTGTGAACGCAAAGCTGAAAGGAGTGCCGGGCCAGTGTGGCTCTTTGCTTCCAGGCACAACAGACGCAGCACGGCATGGCAACGTCTCACCTGGCATGTGGAATAGGTTCTGGGGAGCTTGGGCGGTGCAGTGGAAGAGACGCTAGCAGCGGAAAAGGAGGAGGCAGCTGAGGAGGAGAGGGAGGAGGATGGAGTAGGAGGAGGAGAAGAAGAGTCAGGCCTGCATGCAATCCGTGGCGGTAAAACCAAATCTACACGGGTGCCACGGGTTACATGCTTGACGGCCGTCAGAAGGTTCACCCAGTGGGCAGTAAAACTGATATACCTTCCCTGCCCGTGTTTGCTAGACCACGTGTCTGTGGTCAGATGTATCTTGGCACCGACACTGTGTGCCAGAGATACATTCACTTGCCGCTGAACATGGCCATATAGCTCTGGGATGCCCTTCTCTGAGAAATACTTCCTTCCTGGGACCTTCCATTGTGGTGTTCCAATGGCCACAAATTTGCGAAAGGCCTCCGAGTCCACCAGTTTATATGGCAGTAGTTGGCGGGCTATGAGTTCTGACAAGCCAGCCGCCAACCGTTGGGCAAGAGGGTTATCCGGCATCATCATTTTTTTACGCTCAAACATTAGGCCCACGGAAGCCTGCCTTTTTGCAGAAAAATGTGAGCTTGGCGTGATGGAAGGTGGAGTGGAGGACAATTGTGAGGAGAGAGGAGAAGGAGAAGTAGAAGACGAGGCTGGACGGTGAGAGCCTGCAGTGTGGCTTTGTGTGTTCCGTTGCTCCCACTGGGCTCGGTGATGGCTGCTCATGTGCCTTCTTAAGGCGGTCGTCCCTAGGTGAGTATTGGGCTTACCGCGACTAACGCGTTGACTGCAAAGATTGCAGATGGCAACGCTATTGTCAGCAGCGGACACGTTAAAAAAAGCCCACACTGCGGAGCCATGTGCCGGTGTCCTGGGAGCGCCAGATGTGACCGTACATGGTCGATGACTCGCTCCTGATACATTTGCAGTCTGCTTTGTCCCTGCTGTGCAATGTAAGTCATTGCTGCTTCTCCTCCCTATCTGCTGGTCCATATCTCCCTCTGAACTCCCCTCCTCTTCCTCTCTTGTGGGCACCCACGTGACATCACTAGACACGTCATCATCAACGTCACCTTCCCCACCGCTATAAGTAGAGATCTCGGAGTAGGCAGCAACACCGGGGACCAACCTCCTCCTTGGGCTGATCTGGGTACTGGCGTCAGACTGCTGAGTAGCGCTTGTTGCTACCTCCTCTTCCTGATCCAATACCAAGAGTGGCTGCGCATCAGAAATGTCCTCTTGATATGGATTGGAAAATAATTCCAGTGACTCAAGCGGAAGGTATGTGGTGGTGGTGGTGGTGGTCGTGTTGTTGGTGGTAGTGTCTTTGGGGGTGCACATAGCAGAGAGTGAAGAAGAGGGTGCAGATCGAGAGGATGAGGAGGGTGCAGAAGAGTAAGGCTGAGCGAGCCACTCAACCAAGTCTGGTGCATCCTTTAAAGTAATTGAACGCACCTTCTGCAACTTCCCACTTTGGCTCAAGCCTGTTGCTCCTGCCCTACCCCTACCACCCCTGCGGAAGGGCCTGCCTCTTCCTCTGCATGTCATTTTTTAAATGACCCTGTGACAAAACTCTTAGTCCCTATACCGCTGAAGGACTGCTGCAGTATAGGTGAGCGGTCAGCAGTGGTGCACGTCAACCCTATCTATTGTGGACCTATAGCGGTCCTTACAGAACAGCAGACTGTACCGCACTCAAGCCTATGTACCGTAGCACCCTATACCAAGTTACCAGTCCTTATAAGAACTTTTGTGGACCAAGCAGGTTGTGTATTAGTGTTTAGCAGACTGTACGTCAGTCCCTATACCGCTGAAGGACTGCTGCAGTATAGGGCAGCGGTCAGCAGTGGTGCACGTCAACCCTATCTATTGTGGACCGATAGCGGTCCTTACAGAACAGCAGACTGTACCGCACTCAAGCCTATGTACCGTAGCACCCTATACCAAGTTACCAGTCCTTATAAGAACTTTTGTGGACCAAGCAGGTTGTGTATTAGTGTTTAGCAGACTGTACGTCAGTCCCTATACCGCTGAAGGACTGCTGCAGTATAGGGCAGCGGTCAGCAGTGGTGCACGTCAACCCTATCTATTGTGGACCGATAGCGGTCCTTACAGAACAGCAGACTGTACCGCACTCAAGCCTATGTACCGTAGCACCCTATACCAAGTTACCAGTCCTTATAAGAACTTTTGTGGACCAAGCAGGTTGTGTATTAGTGTTTAGCAGACTGTACGTCAGTCCCTATACCGCTGAAGGACTGCTGCAGTATAGGGCAGCGGTCAGCAGTGGTGCACGTCAACCCTATCTATTGTGGACCGATAGCGGTCCTTACAGAACAGCAGACTGTACCGCACTCAAGCCTATGTACCGTAGCACCCTATACCAAGTTACCAGTCCTTATAAGAACTTTTGTGGAACAAGCAGGTTGTGTGTTAGTGATTAGCAGACTGTACGTCAGTCCCTATACCGCTGAAGGACTGCTGCAGTATAGGTGAGCGGTCAGCAGTGGTGCACGTCAACCCTATCTATTGTGGACCGATAGCGGTCCTTACAGAACAGCAGACTGTACCGCACTCAAGCCTATGTACCGTAGCACCCTATACCAAGTTACCAGTCCTTATAAGAACTTTTGTGGACCAAGCAGGTTGTGTATTAGTGTTTAGCAGACTGTACGTCAGTCCCTATACCGCTGAAGGACTGCTGCAGTATAGGGCAGCGGTCAGCAGTGGTGCACGTCAACCCTATCTATTGTGGACCGATAGCGGTCCTTACAGAACAGCAGACTGTACCGCACTCAAGCCTATGTACCGTAGCACCCTATACCAAGTTACCAGTCCTTATAAGAACTTTTGTGGAACAAGCAGGTTGTGTATTAGTGTTTAGCAGACTGTACGTCAGTCCCTATACCGCTGAAGGACTGCTGCAGTATAGGTGAGCGGTCAGCAGTGGTGCACGTCAACCCTATCTATTGTGGACCGATAGCGGTCCTTACAGAACAGCAGACTGTACCGCACTCAAGCCTATGTACCGTAGCACCCTATACCAAGTTACCAGTCCTTATAAGAACTTTTGTGGAACAAGCAGGTTGTGTGTTAGTGATTAGCAGACTGTACGTCAGTCCCTATACCGCTGAAGGACTGCTGCAGTATAGGTGAGCGGTCAGCAGTGGTGCACGTCAACCCTATCTATTGTGGACCGATAGCGGTCCTTACAGAACAGCAGACTGTACCGCACTCAAGCCTATGTACCGTAGCACCCTATACCAAGTTACCAGTCCTTATAAGAACTTTTGTGGAACAAGCAGGTTGTGTATTAGTGTTTAGCAGACTGTACGTCAGTCCCTATACCGCTGAAGGACTGCTGCAGTATAGGTGAGCGGTCAGCAGTGGTGCACGTCAACCCTATCTATTGTGGACCGATAGCGGTCCTTACAGAACAGCAGACTGTACCGCACTCAAGCCTATGTACCGTAGCACCCTATACCAAGTTACCAGTCCTTATAAGAACTTTTGTGGAACAAGCAGGTTGTGTGTTAGTGATTAGCAGACTGTACGTCAGTCCCTATACCGCTGAAGGACTGCTGCAGTATAGGTGAGCGGTCAGCAGTGGTGCACGTCAACCCTATCTATTGTGGACCGATAGCGGTCCTTACAGAACAGCAGACTGTACCGCACTCAAGCCTATGTACCGTAGCACCCTATACCAAGTTACCAGTCCTTATAAGAACTTTTGTGGAACAAGCAGGTTGTGTATTAGTGTTTAGCAGACTGTACGTCAGTCCCTATACCGCTGAAGGACTGCTGCAGTATAGGTGAGCGGTCAGCAGTGGTGCACGTCAACCCTATCTATTGTGGACCGATAGCGGTCCTTACAGAACAGCAGACTGTACCGCACTCAAGCCTATGTACCGTAGCACCCTATACCAAGTTACCAGTCCTTATAAGAACTTTTGTGGACCAAGCAGGTTGTGTATTAGTTTTTAGCAGACTGTACGTCAGTCCCTATACCGCTGAAGGACTGCTGCAGTATAGGTGAGCGGTCAGCAGTGGTGCACGTCAACCCTATCTATTGTGGACCGATAGCGGTCCTTACAGAACAGCAGACTGTACCGCACTCAAGCCTATGTACCGTAGCACCCTATACCAAGTTACCAGTCCTTATAAGAACTTTTGTGGAACAAGCAGGTTGTGTATTAGTGTTTAGCAGACTGTACGTCAGTCCCTATACCGCTGAAGGACTGCTGCAGTATAGGTGAGCGGTCAGCAGTGGTGCACGTCAACCCTATCTATTGTGGACCGATAGCGGTCCTTACAGAACAGCAGACTGTACCGCACTCAAGCCTATGTACCGTAGCACCCTATACCAAGTTACCAGTCCTTATAAGAACTTTTGTGGAACAAGCAGGTTGTGTGTTAGTGATTAGCAGACTGTACGTCAGTCCCTATACCGCTGAAGGACTGCTGCAGTATAGGTGAGCGGTCAGCAGTGGTGCACGTCAACCCTATCTATTGTGGACCGATAGCGGTCCTTACAGAACAGCAGACTGTACCGCACTCAAGCCTATGTACCGTAGCACCCTATACCAAGTTACCAGTCCTTATAAGAACTTTTGTGGAACAAGCAGGTTGTGTATTAGTGTTTAGCAGACTGTACGTCAGTCCCTATACCGCTGAAGGACTGCTGCAGTATAGGTGAGCGGTCAGCAGTGGTGCACGTCAACCCTATCTATTGTGGACCGATAGCGGTCCTTACAGAACAGCAGACTGTACCGCACTCAAGCCTATGTACCGTAGCACCCTATACCAAGTTACCAGTCCTTATAAGAACTTTTGTGGACCAAGCAGGTTGTGTATTAGTTTTTAGCAGACTGTACGTCAGTCCCTATACCGCTGAAGGACTGCTGCAGTATAGGGCAGCGGTCAGCAGTGGTGCACGTCAACCCTATCTATTGTGGACCGATAGCGGTCCTTACAGAACAGCAGACTGTACCGCACTCAAGCCTATGTACCGTAGCACCCTATACCAAGTTACCAGTCCTTATAAGAACTTTTGTGGAACAAGCAGGTTGTGTGTTAGTGATTAGCAGACTGTACGTCAGTCCCTATACCGCTGAAGGACTGCTGCAGTATAGGGCAGCGGTCAGCAGTGGTGCACGTCAACCCTATCTATTGTGGACCGATAGCGGTCCTTACAGAACAGCAGACTGTACCGCACTCAAGCCTATGTACCGTAGCACCCTATACCAAGTTACCAGTCCTTATAAGAACTTTTGTGGAACAAGTGAGTTGTGAATGTTTAGCAGACTGCAGCAGAAGGGCAGCAGTCAAGTATAATATCCTTTCTATATTTGGAAGAAAGAATATTATACATGTACAAGCCTATTACTGTACCACTGATACCAGTCCTGAAAAGAACCTTTGTGGAACTAATAATAACAGCAAGTCTTTAAAATTACCCTCACTGCCTGACAACACTGCTTCCTTCCTGTCCCTATACAAATTGGCAAAAAAAGAGAACGATTAGTGGTTACTGGAACAGCTCTTTTGTGGACCTTGATAGTAACAGCTAATGATGATGATGATGATGATGATGATGAAAGACTAATCTGGCTGTCCCTGTAGCATACACCGTCCTTTCCCTTTCTCTAAACTAACAAAAGACACTCAGGCTGCTGCAAGAATCAGCAGCACAGCAAACCTATCAACACCTAACACCTATACCAGTCCTGAAAAGAACTTTTGTGTACCAAATAGCTAGTGGTTTATCTCTCCCTACTCCACACAGGAACCTGTCCCTATCTTAACAGAAGAAAGAATGTAAAATGGCCACCGGATCGGGTGTATTTATAGGTTAGGGGGAATGTACAAGTGTCCATGTGCTGTCATGTCTCAATTGGCTGTCCTGTATCACATGATAAACGTGTCACCAAAGGTTAAAGTTCTTGTATACATTAAACACGTAAGTCCGCCGCGGCGAACGACGGAAAAAGGCGTTCGAACGTGCGGACCGCGAATGTCGGAAATTCGCCGCGAAACGACCGCCGGGCGAACCGTTCGGCCATCACTATCAATTTGTACCCTCAATCCCATCCTACGCATTCTCATCAAGAAGTGCCTTCATGGCAGGGTAATTTTTGAGGCAGCAGGAGAGAAAATCAGGTGGAGGAGAAGAAGGGGAATATGGTGGCCGATAGAAGTGGTTAAGGTTCACAGTTCCCGAGCATTAGCAATGGAGCTTTTTGTCTGATTCACTCAAAACTGCTATTCTAGGTGTTCATGTGTTATCAACAGTATTATGGATGTGGCACTGTGAAGAGAGCTGTTTTGATCAAACTCTCTGGAAGTGCAGCTCAGCTGTTCAAATGCAAATGCTTACTCCACTTCCATCCAAAATGGATAAATAAAAGAAAAGATGTAACAAAAAGATTCATATAAGAAACATATGTAAATTGTATGTATGTTTAAAATTATTTTATACTTTAATATTTTAGGAAATTAATGTACTACCTTTAGGCGGCGTACACACGGGCGGACTGTCTGCCCAAACTAAGTTCGTCAAACAGTCCGCTCAAACTTTTGAATGAACGAAGTTGCCCACACACGGCACTTTTTGAGCGGACTAATACGGCAAACTAAGTTCGTCGTACTAAGTCCGCGCAACTTTTGAAATGAACGGACTCGCCCACACACGCGGAGGACAGTCCGCTCATTTCGAGCGCGTGTCAAGGTAGGCGGGGCCCGCGACGGAAACGTTGCGGGCTCCGCCGCCTGGAATGCACTTAAAGGGGAACCCCAACGCCGAAAAAAATCGGCGTGGGGGTCCCCCCAAAGTCCACAACAGATCCTTGTCCGAGCACGCTACCCGGCCGGCCAGGAAAGGGGGGCGAGCGAGCGCGCCCCCCCCCTCCTGAGCCGTACCAGGCCGCGTGCCCTCAGCATGGGGGGTGCCTTGGGGAAGGGGGGGGGGGCGCGCGGCCCCCCCACCCCAAAGCACCTTGTCCCCATGTTGATGAGGACAAGGGCCTCTTCCCGACAACCCTGGCCATTGGTTGTCGGGGTCTGCGGGCGGGGGGCTTATCGGAATCCGGGAGCCCCCTTTAATAAGGGGGCCCCCGGATACCGGCCCCCCACCCTATGTGAATGAGTATGGGGTACAATGTACCCCTACCCATTCACCTGTAAAATAAAAGTACCCAAAAAAAAACACAACACACGAGATAAAATATTTTATTGCACAGCTCCGGGGGTCTTCCGTCTTCGGGGGTCTTCTCGCCGGACTCCTCCCCTATCTTCTTGTAGCTCTTTTGCTAGTGGAGGAGTCCGGCTTTCTTCCCCGCCGCCGGCCTCTTCTCCCGACTTCGGGGGTCTTGTCCCCCTCTTCGGTTCTTCTGCCGGGCCACCGCGCCTTCTTATAGCTCTTTTACAGGCGGTGGCCCGGTCTTCTGTCGCCGCTGTCGCCGCCGCCTTCCGTTCTTCTTCTTCTTCTTCTTCTTCTCCAGGAGATGTTGACATGACGCTCTCTCCGGCCGGAATGCCAGAGCCTCGCTGCGCTGCCACTTATATAGTGACAATGGGGCGGTGTCACATGGTATATGTCACATGGGTTGGTCACATGAGTTGATGTCACATGGGGACTATGACATCGTAAGGGGGCGGGGTCACCATGTGACCAACCCATGTGACATATACCATGTGACACCGCCCCATTGTCACTATATAAGTGGCAGCGCAGCGAGGCTCTGGCATTCCGGCCGGAGAGAGCGTCGTGTCAACATCTCCTGGAGAAGAAGAAGAAGAAGAAGAAGAAGAAGAAGAACGGAAGGCGGCGGCGACAGCGGCGACAGAAGACCGGGCCACCGCCTGTAAAAGAGCTATAAGAAGGCGCGGTGGCCCGGCAGAAGAACCGAAGAGGGGGACAAGACCCCCGAAGTCGGGAGAAGAGGCCGGTGGCGGGGAAGAAAGCCGGACTCCTCCGCTAGCAAAAGAGCTACAAGAAGATAGCGGAGGAGTCCGGCGAGAAGACCCCCGAAGAGGAAAGACCCCCGGAGCTGTGCAATAAAATATTTTATCTCGTGTGTTGTGTTTTTTTTTTGGGTACTTTTATTTTACAGGTGAATGGGTAGGGGTACATTGTACCCCATACTCATTCACATAGGGTGGGGGGCCGGTATCCGGGGGCCCCCTTATTAAAGGGGGCTCCCGGATTCCGATAAGCCCCCCGCCCGCAGACCCCGACAACCAACGGCCAGGGTTGTCGGGAAGAGGCCCTTGTCCTCATCAACATGGGGACAAGGTGCTTTGGGGTGGGGGGGCCGCACGGCCCCCCCTTCCCCAAGGCACCCCCATGTTGAGGGCACGCGGCCTGGTACGGCTCAGGAGGGGGGGCGCGCTCGCTCGCCCCCCTTTCCTGGCCGGCCGGGTAGCGTGCTCGGACAAGGATCTGTTGTGGACTTTGGGGGGACCCCCACGCCGATTTTTTTTGGCGTTGGGGTTCCCCTTTAAGTCCATACCAGGTGGCGGTACCCACGACGTCTCCTTCGTGGGCCCCGCCTACCTGGAGACGCGCTCGAAATGAGCAGACTTTTCTCCGGGCGGGAACAGTTTGCTCATTTCGAAAGTACAGCGGACTGGCACACACACGGGCGGACTGTCCGCTGAAACCAAGTTTCAGCGAACAGTTTTACGGAAATTCCGTAAGACTTTGTTCGTCAGGCAGTCCGCTGAAACTGTCCACTGAAGCCCACACACGAGCGGACTGTCCGCTGAAACACTGTTCAGCGGACAAAGTTGGGCGAACAGTCCGCCCGTGTGTACGCAGCCTTACAATTTTATTAACAGCCTATGCTTTCTGAGGAGTGTTGAAAAAAATGAACAGGATGATTATGCAGAACTTTAGGTATGTAATGCAGCCAGGGCTGTTAAACACCTTAAACCTGAGCAGATTACTTACAAGTTTATAACAATAGCAAGTAGAGATGGGATCAGTTTTCAAATATTTATTTTTTTCCATTTTAAGCTTGAAAACTGAAGAAAAATAATTTTATATACAATATTTTGAAGCAATTATGTTTTTTCCATAGCTTATTTTTGTGTGTCACTATTATTCATGTTTATATTGCACAGCTTCATTACAATTTTACAGATCTTAGCTTTATTTACATCCATTTTTTTTTGTGGTGCTTGTGATAAGATACAGAGATTATTACAGAACTGTCAAACCTTATAAAATGTGCATAATGTTTTTGATTACTTGCTGGAATAGTCTATGTTTAGTATAAAGTATTTTCATGTAGTCTCTGCCATTTTAACAGTATTCAGTTCCTTGGAATCTCTCTTCCCATTACCATAGACCATCTCCACTGCGCTGACATCTTTCTCCACCAGCATAATCAACTCTCTCTACCAACATCATCATCTCTCTCCCTTTGCACATTTTTCCCTGGAAACTATGTTCCCCAGCATTATCCTCTTTCTACCCCTGATGCATCATCTGTCTGTCCCAACCAACACCTCTGTATCTCTATGGACATCTGAGTGACATAAATGATCAAATATGGGCATGTCCATATGCTTTATGGTCAATTACATCATCTAGGAGACCCCACTCCTTTGTCTCTATGAGCTGTCCATTCTCCTGTCATTTGATGGGACCAGACCTGCATCTACAGATGGAGCATCATTACTGATGTGGATCTAAATTGTTAGACAGTGTGATTGAAGGTGACCGTACATTATTGAACTTTTTTAAGTGGTTATAAACCTCTATTGTGAAAAAAATGAACAAAGCGTATCATTCTATAGTGTATACTTGACTCAATTCAAAGTACTGAATATGATTCCTGCCTGTTGCCTGGTTTCTTTGCTATACGTAACAGTTATTTCTTTCAGGTTGTGCCTATTCCAGGGGATCAAGGGGGACGGGGTAGGGGAGCTCCAACACATGGCTTGGGATTGACAGCCTCAGTTAAGCATGTTTCTATGAGATTGTGTAGAGGAAGTGTGTTCACTCCTTTCACACAGGTCTCAGATTACACCCAGACCTCCCTTTTGAGCCGTACTGTGTGCTAAATAGTTTACTATTTCAGCACTTCTGTCAGGCAGGGCTAAAACTACTGTATCAGGGGAGCGAGAGGTACACCACAGGCGTACTTGAAAAAGGAGGCCACGCCCCCAAAATGCATCATATCCACAGACACCTGCATGCTCCTTCCAGGTACATGCTGTTACACAGAGCAACTGCCTGTCTCCTCTCCTGGCTTTGGCATCTGTCAAATATAGGCTGCCCTCCCCTTCCTATGCCCACACACTGGGACAGGTTGGGGATTACAAGCTGCATGTAGGATTTCAGATGGGGATTGGAGAGAGGGTTTTTGGAGATGGCGTTTCACACCTGATGACCCCCATGTGAAATGAGTTATGACTATGATATTTGGAATCATGTGAGAGTAGTATTTACTATATTTTTTTAATATATCTTTTAATAAAGAGGTTTATTGTGCAAGGGTTGTGGTTCCCTTTTTTTTCTTTTTTTTTGGCATTGTACAGATTGCCCATAGTGATTGTCTTTAAAATGAAGGGGACAGCTGCATAGACCCTAGCTCTAGTAGAATATCATACTGCTGGCTTGTGGAGTCCTCAACACTCAAAAGAGTGTGAAAGTGGGGTTAATTGAAACTCTCAGTGCATCAGACCAAACTCAGGTGTGTTTGGCTCATTCATAGTGCTGATGCTTCTGACAAACTAAAGTCACCTCCAAGAGTATCATCCAAAAGTAGATTTTATCAGGAACTAGGTAGTGTGATAGAGAGAGACAGAGGGACAGAGATTTCAAATTACAGCAGTTGTTTTCCTCAGTACTTTTACTAAAATACTGTTGTCCATTCATCACATTTAAAATAAACAGTTCATTAGTTTTCTAGTTCACCATTCTATTGATTCCCAGCTTTATAAATATATGAGAAAACAGGCAAAGAAAAAGGTAAAAAATTATAAACATAATGTAGCAAACTAGATGCTTACAACTTCTATATAGAAGAGGCCCCTTGGCACACTGAAAAAATATGAATTTTCGTTCTTTTCATTAGAGTTTATCCATCCACTACTCCACTAGCTACTGTTTACAATATTTTATAAAAGCATAATATTTTTGTAGAAAGCATTGGTCTGGAATTCTATCAACTTTCTAGCATTCTTACTCCAGTTTCTTTGGTTATAGAATGTAAGTTAAATGTTGTGAGCGCCTAAAGTGGCTTTACACTGTAACTAAAGACTAGATCCAAGCACTTCACATACATATTTAAACACTGAAAAGCAAAATGTACATATAACATCTGTTTATTGCAGACCTTGAAAAGGTAAAAGCAGTGCACTATAACCCCATTATATTTCCATGTCCTGCAGGATTTCCTAATGGCTAATGGAGTTACAAGTAGATTGGAACGAATATTCTATATTAAGAAAACAGATTTAGTATATGGCTCCTGCACTTGGCTAAAAAATTGTAAAACAAACTTTGGATTAGGGCTATACTTTGTCCTTCACAGCTTAAATTTGGAATCATGTATATGTATATATATATATATATATATATATATATATATATATATGCATTTATCCAAAGTGTTACATGTCTGAAGCAGTCAGAAACTCTGGTACTCAAACTAGAAGTACCACACCCTGGCCATGAATGCGGCAAGACATGCAAATATTTGGAGTTTTGTTATTCTGCAGTCATGAGCTTACCTAATCATCTTCTAAACACAGTAATCGATATGGTAATTATATATATATATATATATATATATATATATATATATATATATTGTAATGGACGCCGTGGCTGGGTCCTGGAAGGACGCTATATTTCCCCTCTGTTTGGGTTGTGGTCTCTTTAAGGGAATAAAATTGAGTAACCCACCTGTTAAGGAAGTGTCTTTAAAAGCAAGACAGGAAGTGGTAGAAGGGTGTGGAGGAGTGGAGGAGACATGGTGGATGGTGTTTATGTTGGATTGCAGCTACTGAAGTGGACATCAATGTCCTGTTTGGAAGGCTCCTGGCAGGGGAAGCTACCTGCCATCAATATCAAGCTCTGTATTGATAAAGACAGCTGTTCTGGACTTTGCAAGTCGGTGAGACTACAAACCTTTTTCCTTTTGTTTTTTGGCTGCTGTAAGCTATTTAAGTTTAATAAACCTTTTGCTGTGTGAAAAGCCTGTGTCCTGCGATCTACCTGGTCCCCCGAACATTACAAGTGGTGCTCGAATGCGGGCAGGACAAAGTAACAGGTGTTTTTCTTGCTATTTTTTTTTCTCTCTGCATTGGATTTGAACTGACATTTAAAGGGACAGTACAGTGACTTTATGTCCTGGGTTAAAGCTGCACAAATGTTGAAAGCTGAAACAATGGAGGAGCTAATTAAACAGCTGTCCTTGGCTAATATGCAAGCGCAGACTCGCCATGAGGAAGCTAATCAGCGCTTAGCAACCCAGCTGGAGGTACAAAGAACGCAGCTGGAGGTACAAAAAACGCACCACAATGAGGCGCTGGCTCTACAGCAAGAAAATACTCGCCTGTTGGTGGCCCAGTTAGCAGCCCAGCAAGCGACCCAACAAGGGGTGATGCAGGCTCAGATAACTGCCTTAAAAGAAGCGGTGCAGCAGCTTTCTCAGGGTCGTGAACAAGTGGCCGTTGCCCCTGGCAACCAGGTGACCATAAGGGCAAGCCATTTCTTGCAGAAGTTGTCCCTGAGTGATGACGTAGAGGCGTTTCTGGCAACCTTTGAGAGGACGGCAGAGAGAGAAGGGTGGCCCCAGGACCAGTGGGCCGGCTTAATTGCTCCTTTCCTCACCGGAGATCCTCAAAAAGCCTATTTTGACCTACCACCAGAAGATGCTAAAAATTATCAAAAACTAAAGGCAGAAATACTGGCTCGGTTGGGGGTGACTACGGCCGTTCGGGCCCAACGAGCGCACCAATGGAAGTATCGTTCAAACCGGCCACCGCAATCTCAAATGCATGACCTGGTGCAACTAGTAAAAAAATGGCTGCAGCCCGAAGTGTTGTCTGGCCCCCCCAAATTGTGGAGCGGGTCGTGCTGGACCGATACTTAAGGTCACTGCCAGATGACCTTCAACGGTGGTTCGGCCATGGAGACCCCAAAACCGCGACCTGCCTTGTGGAGATGGTGGAACGATATGCGGTGGTGGAGGATCTGCTTGGCCCCACCAAGCGTCAAGGGCCCAGTCTGCCACGGCCCTTCCGACCAACTGCCGCCCTTCGAAAGGATGTCCCCAGGAGCCCTGGAACCAACCCCCCGGAAGGCCAAGAGTCACACCCGTTACCCCCTCAGTGACCTGTTCCTGATCGGAGAGGAGGGGATGTACAATGTTGGCGATGTCATGCCTGGGGCCATACCCGGGCCCACTGCCCATTGCAGGAAGAACCCGTGGAATGCGGGGTTCTTCGGAGGGGGTCTTTTTATGCCCATAAATCGTGTACAACACATCTTGACCTTGGAGAGAGGAATTTTGAGTGTGAAGTCCAAGTGAACAACCACCCTGCATGGGCCTTGCTGGACTCTGGAAGCATGGTAACCCTGGTTCACCCTAGAGTAATTGGGAAGATCGGTCCGGTAAGCAAAATTTTGCGGGTTGTGTGCATTCATGGGGACACTAGAGAGTACCCTCTCATCTCGGTGTCCATCTCCACAGCATGTGGCACTGGTACTCAAGAGGTGGGGGTGGTAAAGAACTTGGTACATGACGTTATCATAGGACGAGACTGTCCCTTATTTGCAAAACTTTGGAGACAAGGAGAACTATCTGAAAGGTCCAGAGACTGGGAAGAATCTAGTCCCTCTGTTCCTGTTGTAGAGGGTAATAACCCTGAGATGCCACATGTTCATAATATGGTCCCAGTTGATAAAAACGCCAAGACTTTGGTTAATAATGATGAAAATAGTGCTGATACTGTTAAAGATGTCAATATGTGGGGTTCTCAGACCTACCTGAACACTGAGGGGGGGGGACCTTCCCCGCTTCAGGTAATGCTGGGGGAAGACGATGAGGAAATGGCCTCTACCCCTGACTTGCCAGATTTGGGTGTTCCCCAGGGGGCATTTGGTACTGCCCAGATGCAGGACCCCACTTTGGCCAGGGCACGGGAACAGGTTGTAGTAATAAATGGGGAGCCCCAAGAGCCAGGTGCTAATGAGCGGTGGCCACATTTTTCAATATGTAATGAATTGCTTTATCGGGTTACTAAAGTGAGAGAAAATGTGGTAGAACAATTATTGGTACCCCAACAATATAGACGCAAGGTCCTGGACCTGGCCCATGATGATGTTTTAGGGGGACACCTGGGAGTTGAAAAGACGGAGGCACGGATCGCCGACCGGTTTTACTGGCCAGGCTTGAAAGCAGAGGTAAGGAGATACTGTAACACTTGTCCCACCTGTCAGTTGACCGCTCCGACGACCCATTTCCGGAGCCCGTTGGTCCCTCTGCCCATAATTGAGGTCCCATTCGAGAGGATAGCCATGGATATAGTGGGTCCCTTGGTAAAGTCGGCTCGAGGTCATTCTTACATACTAGTGATCCTCGACTATGCCACTCGTTATCCTGAGGCACTACCCCTGCGGAATACCTCCTCTAAGGCTATTGCACGGGAGTTATTCCAGTTGTTTACACGGACGGGTTTTCCCAAGGAAATACTCACAGACCAGGGCACCCCGTTTATGTCGAAGGTTATGGCCGATGTATGCAGACTGTTCCGGATTAAGCAGCTGCGCACATCGGTCTACCATCCCCAAACAGATGGATTGGTAGAACGTTTTAATAAGACCCTTAAGTCTATGCTCAAGAGAGTGGTACAAAGGGATGGGAAAGACTGGGACTGCCTGTTACCAGCTCTCCTGTTCGCTATCCGAGAAGTGCCCCAGGCCTCCACTGGGTTTTCGCCCTTTGAATTGGTATATGGGCGGAGACCTCGTGGATTACTGGACTTTGTTAAAGAAGAATGGGAAAGTGAACCAATTCAGCATAAAAGTGTTCTTGAATATGTCTCTCAAATGCAGGAGAGGATCCGAACTGTGATGCCGCTAGTTAAGGAACACTTACAAAAAGCCCAGGAGGCTCAACGACGGGTCTATAATAGGGCAGCCAAAATTAGGAACTTTCAAGTGGGGGATCGAGTAGCAGTGTTGATTCCCACTGTGGAAAGTAAATTCTTGGCCAGATGGCAAGGCCCTTTCGAGGTTGTAGAAAAAATGGGAGAGGTAAATTATAGAGTCCACCAGCCAGGCAAGAGGAAACCCTTCCAGATATATCATGTAAACTTGTTAAAGCCCTGGACAGACAGGGAACCAGTGACCTCCCTGGCTAGTACAAAACTTGAGCCTCGGGTTGGGGTGGAGAGTGTCCAAGTAGCAAAGACCCTGTCTAAAACCCAAAGTCAGCAGGCAAAGGAGTTCTTGCAGCGAAACAAAGAGAAATTTTCAGACTTGCCAGGGCTCACTAGTGTCATAGAGCATGATATTATCACAGAACCAGGTGTCAAAGTTTTTGTCCGGCCTTACCGCATCCCAGAGGCTCAAAGGAAGGCCGTTTCAGAGGAAGTAAAAAAGATGTTAGACCTAGGGATTATTGAGGAATCGCAGAGTGAGTGGTCGAGCCCGATTGTGTTGGTACCGAAGCCCAACGGAACTCTGCGATTCTGCAATGATTTCCGTAAACTTAATGAAGTTTCCCGGTTTGATGCCTACCCCATGCCCCGGGTAGATGAGCTTATCGAGAGACTAGGTCCAGCCAGGTATATCACTACGTTAGACCTTACCAAGGGGTATTGGCAAATCCCGTTGACTAAGGCTGCTAGAGAGAAAACAGCTTTTTCTACCCCGGAGGGGAGTTTTCAGTACAAAAGGATGCCTTTTGGATTGCAAACTGCTCCAGCCACGTTCCAGAGAGCAATGGATAGGATTTTACGACCTCACCGGAAGTATGCCTCAGTATACTTGGACGATATAGTCATTTTTAGCAAAGACTGGGAATCACATTTGCCCAAAGTGCAGGCAGTGCTGGACTCTCTTTGGAAGGAGGGGTTTACAATAAACCCTGAAAAATGTGCTTTGGGAATGGAGGAGGTGAAATACCTGGGTTATATCGTGGGTAGAGGGGTAGTGAAACCGCAGGTCAACAAGATAGAGGCTATACAGAATTGGCCCCGCCCCCTCACAAAAAAGCAGGTACGTGCATTCCTGGGCATGGTGGGATACTACAGGAGGTTTGTACCCAACTTTGCCACGTTGGCGGCTCCGTTGACCGATCTGACTAAGGGTCGGAAATCGGTCATGGTGGAGTGGAATGCAGACGCTGAGAAGGCTTTTTTGGAGCTCAAGTCAGCGCTGTGCCAACACCCTGTCCTGGTAGCACCTAATTTTTCAAAAGAGTTTGTTGTCCAGACTGATGCTTCCGATGTAGGATTGGGAGCTGTGTTGTCACAGGTTATTCATGGCGAGGAACACCCGATAGTCTTCCTCAGCAGGAAGTTAACACCAGCAGAGAAAAACTATGCCATAGTTGAACGAGAGTGTCTGGCCATTAAGTGGGCTCTGGAATCCCTCAGATATTACCTTTTGGGGAGGAAGTTTAGGCTGATTTCTGACCATGCCCCTTTAACATGGCTGAGACAGGGAAAAGGGACTAATGCCAGGGTCACCCGGTGGTTCCTGGCACTCCAGGAATTTAAATTTGTAGTGGAGCATAGGCCCGGGAGACTGCATCAAAATGCAGATGCCCTCTCCCGAGTCCATTGTTTGAGCTCCACTGTTGCCTCCACCTCCTTGGCGTTGGGGCACAGGGGGGGGATATGTAATGGACGCCGTGGCTGGGTCCTGGAAGGACGCTATATTTCCCCTCTGTTTGGGTTGTGGTCTCTTTAAGGGAATAAAATTGAGTAACCCACCTGTTAAGGAAGTGTCTTTAAAAGCAAGACAGGAAGTGGTAGAAGGGTGTGGAGGAGTGGAGGAGACATGGTGGATGGTGTTTATGTTGGATTGCAGCTACTGAAGTGGACATCAATGTCCTGTTTGGAAGGCTCCTGGCAGGGGAAGCTACCTGCCATCAATATCAAGCTCTGTATTGATAAAGACAGCTGTTCTGGACTTTGCAAGTCGGTGAGACTACAAACCTTTTTCCTTTTGTTTTTTGGCTGCTGTAAGCTATTTAAGTTTAATAAACCTTTTGCTGTGTGAAAAGCCTGTGTCCTGCGATCTACCTGGTCCCCCGAACATTACAATATATATATATATATATATATATATATATATATATATATATATACACAGGGGATACTCCAAAAATTTGAATATTGTGAAAAAGTTCATTTATTTCACTAATGCAACTTAAAAGGTGAAACTAATATATGAGATAGACTCATTACATGCAAAGCAAGATAGTTCAAGCTGTGGTTTGTAATAATTGTGATGATTATGGCTTATAGCTCATGAAAACCCCAAATCCACAATCTCAGAAAAATAGAATATTACATGCAATCAATAAAACAAGGATTGTACATAGAACAATATTGGATCCCTGAAAAGTGTAAGCATGCATATGTACTCAGTACTTGGTTTGGGCCTCTTTTGCAGCAATTACTGCCTCAATGCAGCGTGGCATGGAAGCTATCAGCCTGTGGCACTGCTGAGGTGTTATGGAAGACAAGGATGCTTCAATAGCGGCCTTCAGCTCTTCTGCATTGTTCGGTCTCATGTCTTTCATCTTTCTCTTGGCAATGCCCCATAGATTCTCTTCGGGGGTTCAGGTCAGGCGAGTTTGCTGGCCAATTAAGCACAGTAATCCCACGGTCATTGAACCAGGTTTTGGTGCTTTTGGCAGTGTGGGCAGGTGCCAAGTCCTGCTGGAAAATGAAGTCAGCATTCCCATAGAGCTCATTTGTAGAAGGAAGCATGAAGTGCTGCAAAATCTCCTGGTAGACGGCTGCGTTGACTCTGGACTTAATAAAGCACAGTGGACCAACACCAGCAGATGACATGTCTCCACAAATCAACACAGACTGTGGAAACTTCACACTGGACTTCAAGCATCTTGCAGCGTTTGCCTCTCCATTCTTCCTCCATACTCTGGGTCCTTGGTTTCCAAATGAGATGCAAAATTTGCTCTCATCAGAAAAGAGGACTTTGGACCACTGAGCAACAGATCAGGTCTGTTTTTTTAGCCCAGGTAAGACGCTTCTGACATTGTTTGTTGTTCAGGAGTGGCTTGACAAGAGGAATATGACATTTGAAGCCCATGTCTAGGATCCGTCTGTGTGTGGTAGCTCTTGTTGCACTGACTCCAGCCTCAGTCCACTCCTTGTGAAAGTCCCCCACACTTTTCAATGGCCTTTTCCTGACAATCCTCTCCAGGCTGCGTTCATCCCTGCTGCTTGTGCACCTTATTCGTCCACACTTTTCCCTTCCACATAACTTTATATTAATGTGCTTTGATACAGCACTTTGGGAACATCCAACTTCTTTCGCAATTACCTTTTGAGGTTTTCCCTCCTTATGGAGGTTGTCAATGATGGTTTTCTGAACAACTGTCAGGTCAGCAGTCTTTTCCATGATTGTGATTCCTACCAAACCAGACCGAGAGACCATTTAAAGGGTCAGAAACCCTTTGCAGGTATTATGGCTTAATTAGCTGATTAGAGTGGGACATTTTTGAGCCTAGAATATTGCACCTTTTCACAATATTCTAATTTTCTGAGATTGTGGATTTGGGGTTTTCATGAGCTGTGAGCCATAATCATCCCAATTATGACAAATCAAGGCTTGAATTATCTTGCTTTGCATGTAATGAGTCTATCTCATATATTAGTTTCACCCTTTAAGTTACATTGGTGAAATAAATGAACTTTTGCAAGATAATCTAATTTTTAGAGTATCACATGTGCATATATATATATATATATATATATATATATATATATATATATATATATATATATATATATATATATATATATATTAAAATATCATAATTAAGCCTTTACTGTGTATACTCCTTTAATTAAAGCTAAGTAAAATGTGATCTAATAAATAATTGCATTTCACTTTGCCCGTTTTTCCCATGTTGAAAGATACATGTCAATCCACTTCCAGAAATTTTGAAACACAGGGGATATAAACAAATAGATTTTTCACTTTGCAAGGCAGATTTGACTTCACATGGCAATCTGCTGACCTGACAGTTGTCAGTAGTGAATGGGGTGAAGTTGTCCTGACCTCCATCATCCAATCACGTGCAATTAAAATTCTGTTATTTTTTTTTCACCACATTATGCTGTGGGAAGTTTTCCTTGCAGAGGAACAGCCCTATTTGTCTTTAGTAAATCAACGCTGTGACAAATATGCTAAATACATATGGTGCTGTGCTTTAAAAGAAGAAAAAACCCTGCCGAACGAATAGTTGAAATTATATGTATTTTTTTTATGGGGGGGCCAGAGGCACGGACAAGACTAAAGCAGATTTATGGATTATGGATTATAGTGAATTATCTATAGCGGATTCATGGATTTGGATACTTTTTGATCAAAACGGATTTTATTAACACACAGAAACATACATAGGTCATCACATAAACCACAAAAAGAAATACATAGTCAAACAACTCACACAGAAAAACAGCTATTACATAGCATGGTCACATATCCCAGGAGGTAGTGAACATCCCATTAGTCAATCATGATACCACAAAAATAGGGCAAAATCTTAACTAAGCAACCGTCCCATAACCAGCTCCAGGGGCGACAGCCCGGGAGTATCAAGCCATGGTCCCCACAATCTCTCAAAGCATCCCGCCCGGCCTCGGTGTTGGTAAATATACTTTTCCATACTCAATACATTCCCCATCTGAGTTATCCATTCCTTCAACCTCGGAGGGTCACTCGCTCTCCAGTGTTGAAGTATGAGTTTGCGCGCCTGAAAAAGAGCTCTCCCCAGGGCCTCCCTAACCGGCGTCCCCAACGAGGGATCGTCCAGCACACCCAAAAGGCACACCTTCGGATCCTGTGGAATCCGCACCTGGAAGGCCCCGTTAAGAGTCGCAATGACCCCCGACCAATATAAATGTAATTTGGGACAACGCCAAAGTAGATGTATGAGATCCCCCCTATCCCTGGCACATCTGGTGCAGAGGTCACCCTCCCCAATCCCCATCCTATACAGTCTAGCTGGTGTTCGGTGCACCCTCATGACAATATATAGTTGCGATAAGCGCTGTGCCGTGTTCAATGAGCAGCCTTGTATTGCCTGTAAGGCTTCCGCCCATTGGTCCTCCTCAAACACTCCCACATCCCTCTCCCAGGAGGCAATCACCCTGGCGGGGAAACCCGGCATAGATGCATTCAGTAACATATTATAAGAACTGGATATAAAACCTTTAAAACTGGTAACTTCAGTCACAAACCGAAAAATTGGGGTAGGAGATTGCCTCCAGGGATTGTTTCCAGCTTGAGCCCTGACAGCGTGGCTCAATTGCAAATAATAAAAGTACATACCCTGAGGGACGCCATATCTTTCCCTTAATTCTGCAAAAGAGAGCAGTGATCCCCCAGAAAAAATTTGAGACATAAGAGTCACTCCACAGCGCCTCCAACGTTCAGCACAAGTCAAATCGACCATCTCCCCATAGTACCGATTATGCCATATCGGGCTATACTCCGTAAAGCCCTCCACATTCTGCAGTTGACGTGTTTTATTCCATATTTTTTGAATTAGGGCAAACGTTGGAAAGAGTCTATTAGACTTGGCGAACGAAAGAGTCTCCAAACCCGCCACCACTCCATCCGACCCCGTGCCATGGCTCAGAAGGGCAGCGGCTGGATTCTCCACCCCCTCCCCCCCCTCCCGGCCATTCACCACGGAGCGGGCAATATGCTGCAATTGAGCCGCTATGTAATACAACCGTGGGTTGGGCAGAGCCAGCCCCCCCGCCTCCTTCGGCTTCTGAAGCTGCTCCAAACGTATCCTAGGAGGTTTGTTAAGCCAGATAAATGATCTGAATAAGGAGTTAATAATTCTAAATAATTTAAGCGGGGTCACCATGGGAGTATTATGTAAGATATACAGTAATTGTGGCATAAAAATCATTTTAATAAGGTTCACCCTGCCCACCAGTGACATCTTCAATTTAGCCCACACTTTCGCTTTATCTCTGATCCTGCCCAGCAACGGAGAAAGGTTCAGTGATAAATAATCACAAGGTCGCGGGGTGACCCATATCCCCAAGTATTTAAATTTATCAGCGACTGGAATATCATACCGCGTAGGATCCCGAGGGGAGGGAGCATCTAGCAACATAAGATGTGATTTGGTCCAATTAATCACCAGACCCGAAAAAGACCCGAAGTGCCGAACCACTCTCATAGCCTCAACCAGAGAACCTGAAGTATCCCCTAGGAACAACATAGCGTCATCTGCATAAAGCATCAGTTTTTCATGTAACTGCCCATATTTAAAACCCGTTATCAAGGGGTTGCTTCTCACCAGAACAGCCATAGGCTCTATGGCAAGAGCAAACAGCAGAGGTGACAGAGGGCACCCCTGCCTGGTTCCCCTAAATAAAGGAAAAGGAGTTGACACCCTCCCCGCCTCTCTAATGACCGCCGATGGGGAATTATACAGTAGCTGTACCCAGGATAAGAAGCCCGGCCCAAACCCAAACCGCTCGAGTGTTGCCCACAGATATCCCCATTCAATGCTATCGAAAGCCTTATGGGCGTCGAGCGACAGCAATGCCCTGTCCCCCATATTATCAGCCTGGGACTGCACATTAAGAAACAAACGACGAAGGTTAATTGCCGTGGACCGCTCAGGTATAAAGCCCGATTGGTCCGGGTGAATGAGGGAGGCGATCACCGTGTTCAATCTCCGAGCCAGCACTTTAGCAAGGATCTTGATATCATTCTGTAGCAACGATATCGGCCTATACGAACCGGGGTCCAGCGGATCTTTCCCTGGCTTAAGAAGCAGCACAATACTGGCTCTTCTCATGGACTCCGGAAGGCAGCGGGATTCCCTGGCCAAATTCAGAGTACGGAGCAGTTGAGGCAGTAGTACTTCCCCAAACTGTTTATACACCTCTATTGGGATACCGTCATCCCCCGGGGCTTTAGAGTTAGGGAACGAGTTGGCAGCCAACAACATCTCCTCTAGTGTAATAGGCTCCTCAAGAAACTCCACCTGGGAATCCGCCAAACTCGGTAGCTCTATCCCCCGTAGAAATTCCCGAACTTCAGCCACATTACGTGTCGACTTGGACTCATAGAGTTCCGAGTAGAAACCTACCAACTCGCTCATCACCAAATCCGGAGTGTTAACCAGCCTGCCCAACCTGCCACGCACAGCCCCAATAGATGGGGAGGACCGTTGAGAGTGCACCAATGTCGCCAGCAGCTTGCCCGTCTGCTCCCCCTCCTCAAAAAAAGCCAGCCTATTAAAAAATCTCTTTTGGGTCGCCTTGGAGGCATCCATCCTATTAATAGCATCCTGTGCAGCTACCCAGGCCTCCCGGGTGGTCCCTCCCTAGCCAGCAATATATTCCGCCTCCAGTCGTCTAACCAACTGGTCCGCTTGATCCCTCTGGGCAGACGTCGCACGTTTAATGGCGTTGACCTCAGTTATGAACAGCCCCCGTAGGAAGGCTTTAAAAGCATCCCAGGCAGCGTTTGTGTCTACAAATGCCTCATGTCTCTGCCAGTAGGCTTCTATGTCCGCTTCAAGAGTGTTAGTGGGAGAAAGAAGATGTAACCAAAAAGCATTAAGTTTCCATGGGGCCCTCTGCAAAGTAGAAGCCGGGTTGACCGTTATGTGCACTAACAAGGGGGAATGATCAGAGATACTTCTAGTCAAATACTGCACTTTTTCCACATGTTGGAACGCTGCATCCGAGCACAGACACATGTCAATCCTAGACAAAGAAAAATGCGTCTTGGAAAAGCATGAGAATTGCCGCTCGGTAGGGTTCCTGAGCCTCCACGGGTCCATCCAGCCCACCTCCCCCAGGAATCTAGCCAAGGACGTGGAATGCACACCCCCACCCCCCGGAGGGGGAGGGTGTCTATCCAGGCCAAGGTCTAGGACACCATTAAGATCACCCACCAACACCATAGGGGTCCCCGGGTTAGTTAGCAAAAAAGTCAATAGGGCACGGAGAACCGGGGGACTAAACGGAGGGGGCACATAAACCGCAGCAAGAATGAATTGCAAACGTGACACTCTACACATCAAAAATACATATTTCCCCTCTTGATCAACCTCCAATGCCATCAGCTGAAAATCGAGGGCACGATGCACCAGCACACTCACCCCCCTGGAGTAGGAGGTGTGTGTGGAGTGATGCGCCCAGCCCACCCATGCAAACCCCAGGCACGACACCGTTCCCGGGGTCAGGTGGGTCTCCTGCAACACACAGATACCCGGCATATGTTTTCTGATGGCCGTGGATACCATAGTACGTTTCAGGGGATCCCCAAGGCCCCTCACATTCCAGGACAATATAGGAATAGATGTCATCCCGGCACATCAGTTAAATGGACTATACAGAATAATTCTTCCATAAATACAGTATACTGCATTCGGCATACCCAGTTCCCACACCTCCCAAGACCACCCACACCTCCATGGAAGGAATACCACAATATACAGTCCCGAAGAAGTTCAGAAATCAGGCAGCATCCCCAATGACAAACACCATCTAGGCCCCCACTCCCCCACCCAGGGACCATGTGGCAGTCTGTCTGCTGGGCTTGACCCGGTGCATTCCTCTGTGTGATTCTTCTACAATGATATAATAATAACCCCTCGCCCCCCTCAGGAGCGAGAATGATGCTAGAAAGAAAAAAACCAAACTGGAAAAACAACAAAAAAAGTCTAAGGGTATAAACATAACCCCTCACCGGTCCATGTTGCAACAGGCATACCACGGCCGGTGGTTTCGTATCAACAGTGCGCTCCTGCAACGAAGGCACCTTCTTCAATAACATCAATAGCGCTTCCAAGTGTTCAGTCCTGTATAAACTGCTCCCGGCCGATCATGTTACCGGCCCCTAATCAGCTAATAATTGCAAAAGTCCTCAGTCAGAATAATCACTGATTTGTAATCCAGAAAGATGTCTAGCACAGGCCATAGCCAGAAATGTCACAGGATCAATCCACCCCCTCCTCGTTCACTCCATCCTGGCGAAAAAGATGCTCATTCACCTCAAGCCACGCAGAGGCCTCTGTAGCAGACTCAAAAAATTGAGCCTGCCCTCCTGCAATCACACGGAGCTTGGCGGGATACAGCATGGCGTACTTGGCGCCTAATCTTTGCAGCCTCCTTTTCACATCCCCAAATTTCGCTCTGCGCCTCTGAACTTCCGCTGAAAAGTCAGGGTAAAAAGAGACCCTTGCCCCGTTGTATTGAACACCCCTCTTCTCTCTGGCCAAACGCAGTATGATTTCCTTGTCCTTGTAATGAAGTAACTTAGCCAGCATGGTGCGGGGGGGGATTGCCCGGAGGTAAGGGCCTAGGAGGGACCCGATGAGCCCGTTCAATGGAATAAAAAGGGGAAAACGCCTCACGGCCGAAAACTTCCACCAGCCAGTTCTCCACAAATTCGGTAGGATCCCTACCCTCCGTTTTTTCTGGCAATCCAACAATGCGGATATTACTCCTTCTCAAGCGGTTCTCAATGTCCTCATGCTTAAGCTCATTAGCATTCGCGGCCCTGGCCGTGATCTGTAATTCCCTGACCATGGGCACCATTCTATCTTCCACTTCACTGATCCGGCCCTCCACCGCCGTTGTGCGCTCCCTCACTTTCTGCATGTCATGTCTGATCAGCCCAACCTCCTCTTTCAGGCTTCCAAAGTGTTCCTGCAGAGTCTGTACCTTTGCTGTGCATTTCTGCACCGCTCGCAAAATTTCTGCCAGCGTGGGTTGTTCCACAGTGTCTTCCTCCTCCATCACCTCCATCGCAGGGGTATAGTGCTCCCCCTCAGCCTGCTGGGCCCGCTCAGAGGGTTCCCCCGTTTGTTGTACCCGAAAAACAGCGGGGGTGGCATCCAGCTCTGCATCTTCCCGGGGCCTCTCCGCCCCCTTCAACTTCTGGGCATAATAAAGGATATCTTTCCCCTGGGCTTTAGGGGTCTTAGGGAGCGACTTACCCTTCTCCTTGCTGTCCCCTCGTGCGCGCTGTGATGACGCGGCGCCATCTTGGATATTCAGCACAGGGCCTTCGTCTCACCTCGACGGCTTGCGGGCCGGCATGGCAGCTCCGGAGCCGGCAACTGAGCCAGATGATGCCCGCAGGATTCCCCGAGGCGGTGGAACGGTTCCTCGCCCGGTACGAGCCCCGGTTCGGCCGGGAGAAGGATCGTATTCAGGATGTACTCAGGGAGCTCTGTGAGACACGTCCGCTCACATGCCGCTCTTGGCCCCGCCCCCCCGGATTTGGATACTTTGACCCGTAAAAGGTTAAATATAGATATGAATTGTTACATTCACAATTATTAACTCTGGTCCACCAGTTGTTTTGGTTTCTTTTAGTATATAATTTACACACCTTTTAATAATGTACACATTTTAGGTATAATTTACTTTGTATATTATTTCACAAAAGTAGCAGCTGTTTTCACTGATAGTTTGTTGTATTTTATTGTTTTCTTGGGAGCGGTGGAGGTATAGAGTTTGTTGGGGAGGCCACTTTCAGTACCAGCAGACCAGTTTTAAGGACATGGACCACTTGAACCATGTCCTGTAGTCTGATGAGACGAAGATAAACTTATTTGGTTCAGATGGTGTCAAGCGTGTGTTGCCGCAATCAAGTGAGGAGTACAAAGACAAGTATGTCTTGCCTAAAGTCAAGCATGGTGGTGCACGTGTCCTGGTCTGGGGTTGCATGAGTGCTGCTGACACTGGGGAGCTACAGTGCATTAAGGGAACCATGAATGCCAACATGTACTGTGACATACTGAAACAGAGCATGATACCCTCCCTTTGGAGACTGGGCCCCAAGGCAGTATTCCAACATGATAACGACCCCAAACATACCCCCAAGATGACCACTGCCTTGCTAAAGAAGCTGAGGGTACAGGTGGTGGACTGGCCAAGCATGTCTCCAGACCTAAACTCTATTGAGCATCTGTGGGGCATCCTCAAACAGAAGGTGGAGGAGTGTAAGGTCTTTAACATCCACCGGCTCCGTAATGTCATCGTGGAGGAGTGGGAAGAGGACTCCAGTGGCAACCTGTGAAGCTCTGGTGAACACCATGCCCAAGAGGGTTAAGGCAGTGCTGAAGAAAATAATGGTGGCCACACAAAATATTGACACTTTGGGCCCAATTTGGACATTTTCACTTAGGTGTGTACTCACTTGTGTTGCCAGGGGTTTAGACATTAATAGCTGTGTTAAGTTTTTTTTAGGGGTCAGCAAATTTACATTGTTATGCCCTGTACACACGGTTGGACTTTCCGACGGAAAATGTGTGATTGGACCATGTTGTCAGAAAATCCGATCAAGTGTGGGCTCCATCTGACTTTTTCCGTCAGAATTTTCGACACACAAAGTTTGAGAACTGGATCTAAAATTTTCCTACAACAAAGTCCGATTGTTTAAATTCCTATCGTATGTAGACAATTCCGACGGACAAAGTGCTCAGAATAAATTACAAGAGGAAAGCTATTGGCTATTGGCCCGTTTATAGTCCCGTTGTACATGTTCTACATCATCGTGTTCGGAACGATCGGATTTTCAGACAACTTTGTGCCACCGTGTGTATGCAAGACAAGTTTGGGCCAAAATCCATCTGAAAAAATTTGATGGATTTTGCCATCGGAAAGTTTGACCGTGTGTACAGGGCATTAGAGTGGAGAGAGGAGGAACCTCTTCCCAACTTGGGACTTGGGCACAGTTGCAGTCCCCATTCAGTCCGGCTGAATCATGTACACTGGGATTTCTAACAATCAAGCTGGTTTTCTTGATGGCCATTATGATGGCCAGAAGAGGGACGGAATTATCAGGCTTATCCTGTGAAGAACTATTCTGCATTATTTATCCAGACAGAGTGATCCTGAGACCCGCTTTAGCCTTGACCTCTAAGGTGGTGTCAAGGTTTCATGTAAACTGGGAGGTAATGTTAACTTGCTTTACGCAGCCTCCAGAGCAGGCGAACCAGTTATCTGTTCAGCTTCACTTTGGGACCCAAGAAAGTGGAGGCAGCACCATCAAGGGTCTTGTTCACCTGGATCACAAGAACTATCCTCTTGACATACAAGAAACAGGGTCTTGCTCCACCTCAGACAATATGGGCTCATTCTACAAGAGGGATGGCAGCTGCATGTGCATCCGTAGCAAAGATTCTGATGGAAGACATGTGCAGGACCGCGAGCTGGAGTTCCTATGGGAAGTTTACTCAACACTACAAACTGAATGCTAATTCTTCAATGTTTGAAGCGGCGGTAGTGTTGACTGCCTCTGGTATGGATATTAAGGGAAACCCTGCACCAATTTTTTTTTTTTTAAATGGCATGGGGTCCCCCCAAAAATCCATATCAGACCCTTATCCGAGCACGCAGCATGGCAGGCCACAGGAACAGTGGGGGAATGAAAGAGCTCCCCCTTCCTGAACCGTATCAGGCCACATGCCCTCAATATTGGGAGGGTGCTTTTATGTAGCCCCCCAAAGCACCTTGTCCCCATGTTGATGGGGAGAAGGGCCTCATCCCCACAACCCTTGCCCAGTGGTTGTGGGGGTTTGTGGGCAGGGGGCTTATCAGAATCTATAAGCCCTCTTTAACAAAGGGGACTCCCAGATCCTGCCCCTCCCTGTGTGAAATGGTAATGGGGTACATTGTACTCCTACCCATTTCACCCCAAAAAATTACAAAAAAGGTAAAAAATAAAACTCACACACAGCTTGGCACAAGTCCTTTAATAAAAACCAAAAAAAAAAAATTCCTGCAATGTAATCCTTCTACGATCCATGAACGATACAGCCGGACGTTTTTAAAACTTTTTTTTTGCATTGATACATGTCCATTGGGCCAGGACCCAGGTCCCCAAACACTTTTTATGACAATAACTTGCATATTAGCCTTTGATTTTTCACGTTCGAGTCACATAGACTTTAGCAGTGGTTGCGTGTTCAAACAAATTTTTTGCCTATTCACATGTTCTGGATGCGAACCGAACAGGGGAGTGTTTGGCTAATCCCTAATGTTGACTATATAAGACACTGTACAGTTACATGCTAGTAATTTTATGCCTACAGTAGGGTAAAGAAACAGCTGGTACTCATGCTAAACTTTTTCTAGTCCCGTCCTACGTGTTCTTCGTCACCGCGTTCTAAACGATCAGACTTTGGTGTGATTGTGTGTAGGCAAGCCAATTTCAGCAGAACACCGTTGGAACTCCGTAGGGAAAACCGAATTTATTCTGATGGAAAAAACTCTCTTGTGTACGCGGCATTACAGGTAGTGCCACACCTTCATTTCTAAATTCATTAGTTTATCACATGTGGGGACACATTTGAGTGTTGGAGGCTTCCATGATTACACTCTATTTTTTAATCAAATATTCTTTATTGAAAAACGTTTTCCACATTCATACATAAAAAAACATCCTCCGACAGCCCCACTCCCACCCATAATCACCCCATATATTCCTTTTGTTTATAAGGGGGCAATGCTTGCCACCCCATGTGCAATCAGTTTTCTTGCTTGAAATAGTTGCAATCTGTATATTCCCTGAGGAACCATTACTCTCCATGTAACCCAGCACACAGATCTTTACATCTAGGTTTAGAGATGTCCCAAAGACCAAGTTTATAACATCAATAACCTCACTCCAATATCTATATAACTTTGGGCACCTCCAAAGAATGTGCCTAGGATCTCCCTTTATATCACCACACCTTGGACATTTAGCATCTGATTTCCATCCAAACAAAAACATCATTTGAGCGATACGATATGTTCTATGTAACAAAAATAAATAAGATACTATCTGTGAGGAAGACAATGACACCAAGGGACCTAATTCCAATATTTGCCTTCACTGCTCTTCTGTTATTTTCCCTAGGTCATCCTCCCATTTTTTCTTACACTGGAGATCTTTACCTCCTCCCATTTCTACCTTGTATATATGAGGGTAAATATTAGAAACCAGCCCCTTAGGCCGCGTACACACGCGCGGACTGTTCGCCCAACCTTGTCCGCTGAACAGTGTTTGGGCGGACAGTCCGCTCGTGTGTGGGGCTTCAGCGGACAGTTTCAGCGGACAGTTGGCCGAACAAGGTCTTACGGAAATTCCGAAAAACTGTCCGCTGAAACAAGGTTTCAGCGGACTGTTCGCTCGTGTGTAGGCTTGTTCGGCCAACTAAGTCTCGCGCATGCTCAGAAAGGATTTCCACGTCGGAAGGTTGCATTGCAGTGTATAGGACGTCGTATTTTTCGTCCCGTCGTACGTGCCGTTCACGTCATCGCGCACGGTTTCAGCAAACTGTTCGTCCGTCGTGTGTGGCCATGTCCGTCCATGCTAAGTTTGAGCGGACTGTTCGCTCAAACTGTTGGACGGACAAAGTTGGGCCAACAGTCCGCGCGTGTGTACGCGGCCTTAGAAGTCTTTGCATTGATTACTTTTGAAGGAGAGGTATCTCATTCCACTCTAATGCCTCCTCCTTAAACTGCACATTTATGGCATGCCTAATCTGTAAGTACCTATAAAAGGACCAATTTGGGATAGCAAAATTCATGTCCTGAACATTTTGGCCAGACAATTTATACCACATCTTTCCCATGCCTCAATTTTCCCCATTACATTAAGTTCTTTTAAGTTTTTAATATCCCATAAGGGAGAATACTCCGTAAACCCATGATATTCCAGCAGGGCCTTAGTTGTTTCCAAGCCCTTTTCCATGAAATCCATTGTAGGGCATTTAAAGAGAAAATAATCTGCTTCCACTGCTTCCACTTCTATATTATGACAGATATTTGACAGTATTATTCCCCTGCCTGTATCACCTCCTGATGACAAATTACTTCCCCACATATGCTGCAATTGTGCAAATAAAATATAACTCCTAGGGTGTGGTAATGCTAATTACCCTTTGTCCTTTGGTAGTTGTAATGTGCGTAGGCGTATTCTGGCCGAGCCAGTTTTCCAGACTAAATCTCTATAAATATTATCAATTTTATTAAACCAGTGCTTATATATCCAGACTGGGGAATTATGCAACAAATACAAAAGATGTGGCATCCATACCATTTTAATTAAATTACAGTGTCCTGCTACTGATAAGGGCAGCCGACTCCAGATCTTACATTTCGGCCTGAAGTTGGTTATAAGTGGTATTATGTTATTAGTAATATACTGTATGGGATTTTTCTTGATGTATATTCCCAAGTATTTTTATTTGAGCCACTACTTTTACTTGGGATAACTCTTGTGCAAGGGGGCCTCTTAAGGGGTCTACTGGCAGGAGTGCAGTTTTTTCCCAATCCCTAATAATGTTCATTGCTGCCCTCAGAGAGAACTGCGTATCTCCTAAAAACAGTAGCTCATCATCTGTATATAACGCATTTTTTTTCTCTCCTGTTGCCCTCCTAAATCCCTGTACTTCCGAGGAGTTCCTAATGGTGATAGCCAATGGTTACATTGCGAAGGCAAAGAGCAGGGGCAATAAGGGGCACCCCTGTCTCCTGCACCTCACCAAATGGAACTTCTATCAGCATTTGTTGTTTATTCTCACTTTTGCCTTATGTGTCTCATATAGTACCTTGATCCAATTAATAAAAGTAGGACCAAATTGGAACTCTGCCAGGACCCACCAGAGATTGCCATTCTAGGCTATCAAAGACCTTAATCGTGTCATAGGACAAAATGGCCCTTGACCCCATCATGCTGTGCCGCCTACTCTCCTGTCTTCCTGGTCATAATGGGGTATGCATCCTGTGTTCTCTGGCACCTTCCCCACTGTGGCGCGTCTGTGTGTCCCTGTAGCTCTGTCAGTTGCACCACCCTTCCTCGATGTACAGCTTAGCAAAGTTCCTGTTTAGGAGCACGTGTGGCAGCTGGGCCGCGCATGTCCGCTCATCTCAGCATCTTGCCATGCCCCCCTCCTTCGTTATACTTTACTAGTTTATTATTATTGGTTACCACATAAGTAGCTTGATTTTTTATTCCTTTTATGCTCACTTGCTTTCTTCTCCTCCCACCTTCCCCATAACCCTGCAATCCCTAAAAATATCTCCTAAACGTGCGCTGTTTAGGAGATATTTCATATACAGTGCACAGTGAAGAAAGGACCCTCCATGACGTTTCATCTCCAGCATTAGGGATGAGCTTTGAGTTTGATTGGGGTGTTCACGGCAAATTCGGGGTGTTCGCAGCAAATTCGAAAAGCCGCAGGACACTTTGGGGTGTTCGCGGCAAATTTGAAAAGCCGCTGAACACCCTGTACAAGTCTATGGGAGAAATCTAAAGTGCTAATTTTAGAGGCTAATATGCAAGTTATTGTCCTGCCCCAGGGGATATGTATCAATGCAAAAAAAAGTTTTAAAACGGCAGTTTTTTCGGGAGCAGTGATTTTAATAATGCTTAAAGTGAAACAATAAAAGTGTAATATTCCTTTAAATTTCGTACCTGGGGGTTGTCTATAGTATGCCTGTGAAGAGGCGCATGTTTCCCATGCTTAGAACTGTCCCTGCACATGTGTCATTTCTGCAGGAAAAAAAGTCATTTAAAATCACTTGCGTCTATAATGAATTGTTGGCTCCCCGTAATACAGAGAACAGTCATTGAAAGTCATTGATTAAAAAAAAAAAAAAAAAAGCGTGGAGTTCCCCCAAATACAAGGCCCTTCAGGTCTGGTATGGATATTAAGGGGAACCCCATGTCAAATTTAAAAAAAAATGGCGTGGAGTTCCCCCTAAAAATCCATACCAGACTCTTTATCCGAGCATGCAACCCGCCAATGTGTGGGTGACCCCGCCCTCCTTATATAAGAAATGTCAGGCTGCCAGGATCCCTGCAGTGTCTCCGCCAGTGGAGACAGAGGATGGATGGACTGCGCTGCGCTGGAGGGAGAGATCACCCGTCGCTGGATTAGATCAGCCATCGCTGGACCCCGGAGAGATGATCATCCGTCGCTGGATAGCAAGAGTGGATTACCACCGCTGGAATCTTTTTAAAAAATATATATTTTTAATAAAGGACTTTTTCAACGGTGTGTGTGTGTCTTTTTTAACATTCTTTTACACTTTCTTTGTGAAATGGTAGGAGCACTTTTGCACCCTCTTACCATTTCAAACGGGGGGCAGGATCTGGGAGTCCCCTTGTTAAAGGGGGCTTCCAGATTCTGATAAGCCCCCTGCCCGCAGACCCTCACAACCACCGTCCAGGGTTGTGGGGATGAGGCCCTTGTCCTCATCAACATGGGGACAAGGTGCTTTGAGGGGGTCACAGACCCCCAAAGCATCCTCCCAATGTTGAGGGCATGTTGCCTGGTACGGTTCAGGGGGGGCAACTCTCTCATCCCCCTCTTTTCCTGTGGCCTGCCAGGTTGCGTGCTTGGATAAAGGGTCTGGTATAGATTTTTAGGGGGAACTCCGCAACATTTTTTTTTAAATTTGGCGTGGAGTTCTCCCTAAAATCCATACCAGACCCTCAGGTCTGGTATGGATATTTAGGGGGAACCCCACGTTTTTTTAATTTGATGGGGGTTCCCCTTAACCACTTGCCGACCGCCTCACGCCGATGTACGTCGGCAGAATGGCACGGGCAGGCATAAGCACGTACATGTACGTGCTTTGCCTCCCGCGGGTCGGGGGCCCGATCGGGCCCCCGCCCGGTGCCTGCGGCGGTCGGTTTTCGTTCGGGAGCGATCCCGGACGAGGGGACGGCCATTCATTCATGGCCACCCCCTCGCGATCGCTCCCGACGAATGGAAATCCCCGGTGACATCACTTCCTCTCCTGTAATGTAAACACAGGAGAGGAAGTGATGTATTCTCTCCTCCGTGTCGGTATTTTTCGTTCCGACACGGAGGAGAGCGGATCAGTGAGTTGCACCAACACATCCCACACACAGTAGAACATGCCAGGCACACTCACACCCCCCCTTTACCCCCCGATCACCCCCCCAATTACCCCTGCCCCCCAGTCACAGTGACACCAATGTCATTTTTTTTTTTTTTTTTTTTTTTTTGCATTGGTGTCATTTGTGACTGTAATAACTGTTAGGGCAGTTAGGGTTAGCCCCCTTTAGTTCTAATGTACCCCCCTAACCCCCCCAATAAAGGTTTAACCCCGTGATCACCCCCCGTCGCCAGTGTCACTAAGGCTGGGTTCACATTGCAGCGGTTTATGAGAACGAATGTGATTCGCACCGCACTGCAGTGCAAATCACATCCGATCTCTGTGCGATTCGAGTTCAGCCATTCGCCGCACCCGCCGCACCCGCCACACCCGCCGCACCCGCCGCAAATTCGCACGGGACCCTTTTTTTGGCCCGCAGCAGAATCGGATCGCATGGGTGTTCACACCATGCGATCCGAGTTTGCAGATCGCACTGCGATATGCGAACTGATCTGGGGGTGTCAGTAACATTTCACTGACACTCCCAGCAGTTCGCATAGGGCAGTGTGAACTGCCGCCGGGAGGCATGCGATGCGGGAACCCGCCGCGGATTCGCGGCGTTTCCGCATCGCTCCAGTGTGAACCCAGCCTAATAAGCGATCATTTTTCTGATCGCCGTATTAGTGTCACAGGTGACGCTAGTTAGGCAGGTAGGTATTTAGGTTCGCCGCAGCTTTTTATAGCGCTAGGGACCCCCATATACTACCGCATAAAGCCCCCTGATTGCCCCCTAGTTAACCCTTTCACCAGTGATCACCATATAACTGTTACAGGTGACGCTGGTTGGTTAGTTATTTTTTTATAGTTTCAGGGCACCCGCCATTTATTACCTAATAAAGGTTTAACCCCCTGATCACCCGGCAGGTGTCATTTGTGACTAATAACTGTTAGGGCAGTTAGGGTTAGCCCCCTTTAGTTCTAAGGTACCCCCCTAACCCCCCCAATAAAGGTTTAACCCCGTGATCACCCCCCGTCGCCAGTGTCACTAAGGCTGGGTTCACATTGCAGCGGTTTATGAGAACGGATGTGATTCGCACCGCACTGCAGTGCAAATCACATCCGATCTCTGTGCGATTCGAGTTCAGCTATACAGATAGTATGGCTGAATTCGTGTCGCACCCGCCGCACCCGCCGCAAACTCGCACGGGACCCTTTTTTTGGTCCGCAGCAGAATCGGATCGCATGGGTGTTCACACCATGCGATCCAAGTTTGCAGATCGCACTGCGATATGCGAACTGATCTGGGGGTGTCATTAACATTTCACTGACACTCCCAGCAGTTCGCATAGGGCAGTGTGAACTGCCGCCGGGAGGCATGCGATGCGGGAACCCGCCGCGCATTCGTGGCGTTCCCGCATCGCTCCAGTGTGAACCCAGCCTAATAAGCGATCGTTTTTCTGATCGCTGTATTAGTGTCACAGGTGACGCTAGTTAGGCAGGTAGGTATTTAGGTTCGCCGCAGCTTTTTATAGCGCCAGGGACCCCCATATACTACCGCATAAAGCCCCCTGATTGCCCCCTAGTTAACCCTTTCACCAGTGATCACCATATAACTGTTACAGGTGACGCTGGTTGGTTAGTTATTTTTTTATAGTTTCAGGGCACCCGCCATTTATTACCTAGTCTCACTAGTGTACCCCTAAATTTAGGGGTGTCTACTTTCTAAAATGGGGTCATTTGGGGGGGGGGGTTTGTGCCATCTTGGCATTTTATGGCCTTCAAAACTGTAACGCCCTTAGAAAGCCTGAAGGCGGTGCTTGGTTTTTGGGGCCCCGTACGCGGCTAGGCTCCCAAAAAGTCCCACATATGTGGTATCCCCGTACTCAGGAGAAGCAGCAGAATTTATTTTGGGGTGTCATTTCACATATGCCCATGGCATGCGTGAGCAATATATCATTTAGTGACAACTTTGTGAAAAAAAAAAAAAGTTTGTAATTTTCCCGCAACTTGTGGCAAAATATAAAATATTCCATGGACTCAACATGCCTCTCAGCAAATAGCTTGGGGTGTCTACTTTCTAAAATGGGGTCATTTGTGGGGGTTTTGTGCCATCTTGGCATTTTATGGCCTTCAAAACTGTAATAGGTAGTGAGAAGTGAACTCAAAAAATTACGCCCTTAGAAAGCCTGAAGGCGGTGCTTGGTTTTCGGGGCCCCGTACGCGGCTAGGCTCCCAAAAAGTCCCACATATGTGGTATCCCCGTACTCAGGAGAAGCAGCAGAATTTATTTTGGGGTGTCATTTCACATATGCCCATGGCATGCATGAGCAATATATCATTTAGTGACAACTTTGTGAAAAAAAAAAAAAAAAAAAAAAGTTTGTAATTTTCCCGCAACTTGTGGCAAAATATAAAATATTCCATGGACTCAACATGCCTCTCAGCAAATAGCTTGGGGTGTCTACTTTCTAAAATGGGGTCATTTGTGGGGGTTTTGTGCCATCTTGGCATTTTATGGCCTTCAAAACTGTAATAGGTAGTGAGGCGTGAAATCAAAAATTTACGCCCTTAGAAAGCCTGAAGGCGGTGCTTGGTTTTCGGGGCCCTGTACGCGGCTAGGCTCCCAAAAAGTCCCACATATGTGGTATCCCCGTACTCAGGAGAAGCAGCAGAATTTATTTTGGGGTGTCATTTCACATACGCCCATAGCATGTGTGAGCAATATATCATTTAGTGACAACTTTGTGTAAAAAAAAAAAAAAAATTTTTTTTTTGTCATTATTCAATCGCTTGAGGCAAAAAAATAAAATATTCAATGGGCTCAACATGCCTCTTATCAATTTCCTTAGGGGGTCTACTTTCCAAAATGGGGTCATTTGGGGGGGTTTTGTACTGCCCTGTCATTTTAGCACCTCAAGAAATGAGATAGACAGTCGTAAACTAAAAGCTGCGTAAATTCCAGAAAACGTACCTTAGTTTGTAGATGTGACAACTTTTGCGCAAACCAATAAATATACAATTATTGACTTTTTTTTTACCAAAGACATGTGGCTGAATACATTTTGGCCTAAATGTATGACTAAAATTGAGTTTATTGGATTTTTCTAATAACAAAAAGTAGAAAATATCATTTTTTTTCAAAATTTGCGGTCTTTTTACGTTTATATCGCAAAAAATAAAAATCGCAGAGGCAATCAAATACCATCAAAAGAAAGCTCTATTTGTGGGAAGAAAAGGACGCAAATTTTGTTTGGGTACAACATTGCATGACCGCGCAATTACCAGTTAAAGCAGCGCAGTGCCAAAGTGTAAAAAGACCTCTGGTCATTTACCAGCAAAATGGTCCGGTCTGAAAGTGGTTAATATGCATGCCAGACCTGAAGGGCCTGGTAATTGAATTTGGGGGAACCCCACGCTGTTATTTTTTTTTTTTATCAATGACTGTTCTCTGTTTTATGGGAAGCTGACAATTCATTATAGCTGCGAGTGATTTTGAATGACTTTTTTTCCTGCAGAAATGACACTTTGTGCAGGGACAGTTCTAAGCACGGGAAACAGGTGCCCTTCACAGGCATACTATGGACACCCCCCAGGTATGAAATTTAAAGGAATATTATACTTTTATTGTTTCACTTTAAGCATTGTTAAAATCACTGCTCCTGGAAAAACATGAGTTTTTAAAACTTTTTGTTGCATTGATACATGTCCCCTGGGGCAGGACCCAGGTCCCCAAACACTTTTTAGGACAATAACTTGCATATTAGCCTTTAAAATTAGCACTTTAGATTTTGAACATTCGAGTCCCATAGACTTTAATAGGGTTCTAAAGTTCACACGAAGTTTAGGTCTGTTCACAGGTTCTGGTGCGAACCGGACCGGGGTGTTTGGCTCATCCTTATCCAGCATATGCTGTGACTGGCGACTCCCATGCACATGCGCGGGAGTTACGTCACGCATCTCCAGACAGTCACAGAGCTGGAGTCCGCAGAAGGAAGAGAGGGGAAGATGGATGCTTCCACCAGCAGGGACATTGCGGGCTTCCTTTGCGGGTAAGTGCCACATAATGGGCTAAAAAGCAATGGATACTAGCCCATTATGCTTTTACTTTGTAAGGAAATAAAGAGAAAGTAAAACTCATCAGGATTTATTTCCCCTTTAACCACATTAGAAACTTGAGAATCTATTTGTCCTACAGGGTATCGTACAGGGTATCTCTTTTCTTTTCTCTCCTGCTTCCCGTCCTTGTTTCTTTTTTCTTTTTGCCCTTTGTTCTGTTTGGATAACTTTAAATAACTCTGGGAGTCTCTTTTTTTGAGGTTGTCTACTATCTACCTCACAGGAAAAAAAAACATATTGGCTGAACCTCTAGAATCCAAAAGGGGTCTACATCATTCATGGTCTGATACCTCAGACCGTACATCAGATACCTCCGGGGAGCTGAAGCTGACCTTTCTATTATTACTGTCTCTCCTATGTTTATATTTTCTCTTCTTTTTTAGAATTGAACAAGGAGTGAAAGTAACATTCTGATCCCATCTACCCCATTTATAGACACAATCACTCTGATTGTCTTTTACATGACACAAACACTTGGATCGTTTAGTGTCAATGATTTTTTTCTTCCAAATTGTCCACTGTATCTTGTCATTTTTTTATTCCGATCTTCATATATAGGTAAATGTATATATTAATCATAAGAGGCTCTACACCTCTATACTTCTAAAGTTGCAATTTGCAAAGCAGTCTCCGCATACAGTATAACCTAATTAATTTAATTAATTCCAAAGAATGGTCCCACAATATATTGTTCTATTCCTTTACAAAAGAATCTGAATAAACAGTGGATGGTATCTTTTTCAACCTTAAACCACAAGGGATAATTTTCCCATGAACATACTGTATAGGACCTTTCACATCGCACTAAATTCTTGTTTCATCCTTGCTACCATGGATTTCACAGTGCAAACATTATCAGAAGGGATCATTCTTGCATCTTTGTTAAAGATTTTTTCCCTGGCGATCCTTGCTCATTGTCCTGCTCAGGGATGTAACGGCCAATTGCACTTGTCCTGAAGCAAAGTACTTGCTTGTATCAAAAATACTAGAGTCCTGGGAGCCAACATAATCAGTATATTCAAATGTTTTTTGTATCAATATTTTTTATTGAGTTTTTCATGTAACAAAGAAACAGAGGAAGCACACATATATGTACACACAATTTGCGTTGTTGTACATTAGAATACATCAGTAATGTATAAATGAGAAGGGTTTGAATTATGCCATTTTTATACTGTAGACAATCAGGCAGTTGCAATATTTTATATTTGTTTGGCCATATTATCCAGGTCCTGTCAAAATTTGCACATGAGAGGGAATTCATTTCCAGCAAGCATTCAAAGGTATAGTTTTGTTGGACTATTTTGTTATGTCAGGGATATTGATAGTGGCAGCGTCTTTACAGTTTTGGAGCACTAGTGTTCCAGCAGCAAGAAGGATGTGAGATATAACAGATGTGAATGTATGGGGCAATTTTCTATTCCTATGTGGAGGATTGCTAATGCAGGGTTGGAGGAGGTTATTAATATCATATGAAACTATTGTTAATAGCATGCATTCCAAACATGCGTTAGAAACGTCCGGAACTTACATCAGTGTTCCCGGAAACTCAGCTCGTTGGCAAGAGCACCTAAAAGCCACACAAAAGGGCACACATCTGTCCCTCCTCCTCCTGCTTACCCACTTCTGTCTGCCCCTGCTATACTGAGTCATTGCCTCTCAGCAGCCTCCACTGACAGGGATGATGGTATAGCAAGCACAGGGTGTCCTCGGTCCTAGGAGCACATCTATCAGCAGAACACCACCAGCTGTAGAATGTAGCTAGAAAATTTCTCTGCCCGGTCTGCTTCAAAACGAAAAAAAATACAGTCCCTGCCACCCACATGCCCAGCGTCTAAATGCAAGCTTGTCAAAGCTGTTGGCTCTCCAACTTCTGCCTTTTAGACTGGTGGATTCTGCCCCCTTCCTTGAATTTGCACAATGTGCTGTACCGCAATGGTAGAAAATTATATTTTTTACTTTTTATTATAAAACAAAAATTAATAAACTCAATTTTAGTCATACATTTTATACCAAAATGTATTCAACAACATGTCATTGGTAAAAAAAAAAAAAAAAGTCAATAAGCGTATATTTATTGGTTTGCGCAAAAGTTATAACATCTACAAACTAGGGTACATTTTCTGGAATTTACACAGCTTTTCATTTATGACTACCTATCTCATTTCTTGAGGTGCTAAAATGGCAGGACAGTACAACCCCCCCCCCAAATGACCCCATTTTGGAAAGTAGACACCCCAAGGAAATTGCTGAGAGGAATGTTGAGCCCATTGAATATTTTATTTTTTTGTCAAAAGTGATCGAAAAACGACAAAAAAAATTACACAAAGTTGTTACTAAATTATATATTGCGCAGACATACCATGGTTATATGTGGAATTGCACCCCAAAATACATTTTGCTGCTTCTCCTGAGTATGGGGATACCTCATGTGTGAGACTTTTTGGGAGCCTATCTGCGTACAGGACCCCGAAAACCAAGCACCGCATTCAGGATTTCTAAGGGTATACATTTTTGATTTCCCTCCTCACTACCTATCACAGTTTCGAAGGCCATAATATGCCCAGATAGCACAAACCCATGTTGAGTCCATGGAATAGTTTATATTTTGCCACAAGTTGTGGGAAATTTGAATTTTTTTTCTTTGCAAGAAATTGCCATTAAATGATCTATTGTTTAAACATGCCATGGGCATATGTGAAATGACACCCCAAAATACATTCTGCTGCTTCTTCTGGATACAGGGATACCACATGTGTGAGACTTTTTGGGAGCCTAGCCATGTACAGGACCCCAGAAAACAAGCACCACCTTCAGGCTTTCTAGGGGCTATAACAGTTTCAGAGGCCATGAAATGACAAGACCCCATTTTGGAAAGAAGACACTTCAAGCTATTTGCTGAGAGGCATGTTGAGTCCTTAGAATATTTTATATTTTGCCACAAGTTTCGTGAATATTATTATTATTTTTTATTTTTTACACAAAATTGTCACTAAATGATATATATTGTTCAAACATGGCATCATGATTATATGTGGAATTACACCCCAAAATACATTCTGCTGCTTGTCCTGCGTATGGAGATACCACATGTGTGGGACTTTGTGGCAGTCTAACTGCAAACAAGACCTCAAAAACCAATCACCGCCTTCAGGCTTTCTAAGGGCGTACATTTTTGATCTCACTCCTCACTGCCTATTACAGTTTCAGAGGCCATGAAATGCCCAGATATGACCCCATTTTGGAAAGTAGACACTCCAAGATATTTGCTGAGAGGCATGTTGAGTATTTTGCAGATCTCGTATTTTGTCACAAAGTTTTGAAAATTGAAAAAAAGAAAAAAAAATCTTTCCTTTCTTCATTTTCAAAAATAAATGAGATCTGCAAAATACTCAACATGCCTCTTAGCAAATACCTTGGGATTTCTACTTTCCAAAATGGGGTCATTTGGGGGGGGGTGCTATCTGGACATTTCAGGGCCTCTGTAACTGTGATAGGTAGTGAGGAGTAAAATCACATTTTAGAAAGCCTGAAGGTGGTGCTTGGTTTTTGGGGTCCTGCATGTGGTTGGCTCCCAAAAAGTCTCACACATGTGGTATCCCTGTACACAGAAAAGGCAGTATTTTGGGGTGTAATTCTACATATAATGCCACATTTGAACAATATAAAATGTAGTGACAACTTTGCGTTAAAAAAAAAATACAAAAATAATTGTAATTTTCCCGAAACTTGTGGCAAAAATATCAAATATTCCATGGACACAACATGCTTCTAAGCAAAAAAAAGCTTGAAGTGTCTTCTTTAAAAAATTGGGTCATTTGTGGGGGTTTTGTTTTCAGGGCCTCCAAAACTGTGATAGGTAGTAAGGAAGTGAAATCACAATTTTTCACCTTTAGAAAGCCTGAAGGCATTGATTGGTTTTCAGGGTCCTGTACACAGAGAGAATCCCAAAAAGTCTCACAAATGTGGTATCCTCATACTCAGGAAAAGCAGCAAAATGTATTTTGGGGTATAATTTCACATATTCCCATGGCATGGTTGAGCAATAGGTCATTTAGTGACAACTTTGTGCTAAAAAACAGTAATAATTTTACCGCAACTTGTGGCAAAATATAAAATATTCCATGGAGTCAACATGGCTCTAATAAAATAACTTGGGGTGTCTACTTTCTAAAATGGGATCATTTGGGGGGATTTTGTGCTATCTTGGCATTTTATGGCCTTGAAAACTGTGATAGGTAGTGAGGAGTGAAATCAAAAATGTACACCCCTAGAAATCCTGAAGGTGGTGCTTGGTTTTCAGAGTCCTGTACGTGGCTAAGGGGGGGATTTTGAACTGTCCTGGCATTTTATGCACAACATTTAGAAGCTTATGTCACACATCAAACACTTTTTGTTTACATAAAAAAATATAATCTTTTTGCAAGAAAATTACTTTGAACCCCCAAACATTATATATTTTTTTAAAGCAAAAGCTTACAGATGAAAATGGTGGGTGTTGCAAATTTTTTTTCACACAGTATTTGCACAGTAATTTTTCAAACGCAATTTTTTGGGAAAAAACACACTTTTTTCATTTAAATGCACTTAAACACACTATATTGCCCAAATGTTTGATGAAATAAAAAAAGATGATTTTATGCCAAGTACATGAATACCCAAACATGACATGCTTTAAAAAACGTGCAGTTGCGACAAACTACATACATTTTTAAAAGCCTTTACAAGCCTTTATAGGTTACCATTTTATATTTACAGAGGAGGTCTACTGCTAAAATTACTGCCCTTGATCTGACTTTTGCAGCAATACCTCACATGCATGGTGCAATTTCTGTTTACATGACACCAGACCGATGCTTGCGCTCGCCTTTCCATGTGAGCATAGGGGGAGAGGGGTGCTTTTTATTATTATTATTTATTTTGCATTTTTATTATATTTTTAAATTGTTCTGTTCATTTTTTTATCATTTTTTATTGGTATGTCAGGGAATGTAAATAGCAATTGGTAGTGACAGGTACTCTTTTTTTGAAAAAAATGGGGTCTATTACCTCTCAAAGCATCTGACACACCAAGATAAGTGTGATAAAATGCTTTGTCAATTTCTTAATGCCTCTGTTTATACCCGGCGAAACCAGTTTCTTAGACCATAGAGATGAGTGGAGCTGTTCTGGTCTCTGATCAACTCTATGGTCAGCTGGCGGAACCACCGGCTACATTCTTGGGTTCCCTGTTGGGACAGGAAAGCCTGAGAAAACCATGGAAGATGGTCGGGGCCAGGACGTTCTTGTAAAAGCAGTCTAGAGTCTAATTAGCCACTAGGACTACATTTACATGAAAGCTGACCACTGGCTGAAAAGAATGATACTGTAATGGATGTGATCATGAGTGTTATAAGTGAAATGCCTATTTCTGCTACTCTTATAGATATAAGTGCTTATCTTCCATTATCAGCTATCAACCTTAATAATACTCATTTAATCATAATTAAGATGTCTGCCAGCTTCTCCCTTCATGTGGAATGAACTGCAAGGGTTGAAAAGAGCAACGTAAAAAAAAAAAAGACTGCGCCGGTTTTCGGCAACATGAGACTACACCCAAGAGAAAGAACGTGCTGAAAACGTTTCCCTTTTTTAGACATAAGCTAAAAAGCTTATACTCCGTCACAATAATGAATATGCATAATTTGTGGTTTGTACACGCTGTCTTTTATCTAGTTTTTGATTTGATAGTATGATATCCGGCTATGAGCATATCAGTCAGAGTTTCAGGAAATAAAAAAGCAGAAGTATCTGAATACTGAACTGTGTGTGTGTCAGTGTTTGACTTCAAGTGTGCACACTTATATTAAGGACTAATTTGGTCAGGGGGACAGAAACAAAATATCCGGCTTTTCTAGTCCAGGTTCCAAAACAGCACCAAGATGATACCTAAACCTGCAGGCATCATTCTGGTATAACCAAAGTCCAGCAACATACAAGGATGTTCCCTCTCTTTCTCCCTCTCCCCCTCTCCTCTGTGTTTTTTTCAAGCTCTATACCACGGAATTACAAGCTGCAGTGTTGTATTCAAGTATTGGAAATGGCCCTCTAGTGGCAGAAGGATATACTACAGGCTTCATCTATTATTCCTTGGTTATTACATAGAGAAATATTAAGGAGAATCTTCTGGGGTTATTTTACTTTGTCTGATTATTCCATCTTTGAGGTGAGAGTTCTGAGAGCCTGGATTATCTATTTTTGAACAGCTGGTCCCGCCTTTTCTCCTATTTTTCACTGTTTTCACACATCGGTGTGTACACCTTGATTTATTGACTTTATATATTATATTTTTTTATACATTTATATTTCTTTATACATTTATTTTTTAGTGGCACCATTTGCGCAGGACTTTTTACTTTGTTTATTAATATAAGAGATACCTCTAGCTTTCCATCTTGAGTAGTTTGTGTTTGGAATTATATGGTGTAAGACAGGAACCTCTATAGTGTCAGAAGATGTATCCGATAGACTGTGTAAGTCCCTCCATGCTAGCAACGAGGCCACAAGGAGAAGGGTCTCCATGCGTCCAACAGTAAGATCATACGCAAATCTTTTGTTGGGCTAAGGGCCTGCTCCATGCCACACCAGAGAATATCTGGCGAAGGAGAGAGCCAATATTTGAGCGAGGTAAGCATGGCCGCCCTGTGATAGTCTTTCAAGTTGATCAAGCCCATTCCTCCCACTGATCTATGTTTGATCAGAAGATGTCTGGAGCATCTGGGTCGCTTATTTCTACAGATGTATTGTCTAAGAATGGCGTTCAGTGCTTTTAAGTGGTTATGCTTAAGAGGGATAGGTAATGTACGAAATGCGTACAATATTTGAGGGAGTAGTAGCATTTTGAAGGACGCTAACCTTCCGGACCAGGTAAGTTCTGTTTTAGTAAGTCTATGCGTTTCCTTCTCTATTTTGGCGATTAAGGGTATGTAATTAGCGTCCGCAAGTTTAAGTGGATCAGCTGTAATTTGCAGTCCCAAGTAGGGTAGACTTGACTCCGTCCATGTGTAGGGGAAGCTATTTTGTAAACTGAGCTGGAGTTGAGGGGTAAGGTTAAGACCTAAGATAAGGGATTTTTTGAAGTTTATTTTATAGTAAGATATGCAACTAAAATTATTGAGAATAGAGTGGGCATGCGGGAGGGAGGATTGTGGGGAGGATAAGAAAAGGATGATGTCGTCCGCAAAAAGACTTATATTATGGGATTTGTCTAAAAACATAAAACCTGGTATGCTAGAATGGGTTCTAATTTTTTCAGCGAGGGGCTCTATGAGGAGGTTAAAAATGGAGGGGGACAAGGGGCAACCCTGCCTAGTCCCATTGGAGATATGGAAAGGGGAGGAAAGCATATTGGATGTGTAAACCTGGGCACAGGGGGAGGAGTATAAGGCTAGAACTGCAGATAAAATGGGACCCAAAAACCCAAATCTACCAAGTGTCTGGGACATGTATCCCCAGTGTATCCTGTCGAATGCCTTCTCCGCGTCCAAAGACAGCAGCAGAGAAGGCATCCGACAGGATTTAGCATAGTGCAAAACATTGACAACCCTCCTTGTGGCGTCAGACGCCTGCCTTCCTTTTGTGAAACCTGTTTGCTCCGGCTTGACCAAGGATGGAAGGATAGGAAGGAGCCTATGGGACAAGATTTTGGCAAACAATTTCACATCAGTATTTAGTAGGGAAATGGGCCTAAAGTTGGCTGGAGTGGTGGGGTCCTTCCCAGGTTTTGGGATGGTAACTATAAACGCCTTGAGCATTTCAGAGGGGAACGAGGCAGAGGACACAGCTGTAGAGTAAACCTCCCTCAGGGCCGGGGAAAGGATCTGAGAGAAAGTTTTGTAGTAACAATTCGGGAGTCCATCAGGACCTGGGGACTTCCCATTTGGGAGGGTCTTGGTGACTCGTCGGATCTCAGGTTCCGTGATGGGCGAGTTGAGGGTGTCTAGTTATTCTTGTGTCAGGGTGGGAAGTGAGAGGTCAGCAAAGAATTTTTGGATGTCATCTTCAGTGGGCTGTGGGGTAGATGGGTCATTTTTAAGAATATATAAAGAGGAGGAGTAATCTGAAAAAGAATTCGCAATGTCCATGGGGTTATATAATTTACTATTATCAGTTTTGCGAATTAGAAAGGGAATGTTAGATTTAGTTTTGCGATCTTTTAATCTCTGGGCTAATAATTTACCGGCCCTATTGCCAGACGAGTAGTGGGACAATTTCAGGAATTGGACATGTTTGTCATATTGCTCTAGCAGTAGGAGCCTGAGATCCAAATGTAGTTTATTCAATGCATTCATCGTTTTATAATCTTTGCTAGTTTTGTTTTGGGCCTCTAGCTGCCTGATATCAGACAAAAGGGAGTCTAACTTTTGTGTCCTCTGCCTTTTAACCCGTGAGCTCAGTTGGATTAGAATGCCTCTTATAAAAGCCTTATGGGCACACCACATAGTGAAGGGACTAGACACAGAATCAATATTAAAAGCAAAATATTCCTGCAGTTGTTTAGTAAGGTAAGCAACATGTTGTGGCTGTTGAAGAAGGCGAGAATTGGCACGCCAGACACTTGCAGGTGTCGGAGGACGCTTCCCATCCACTATGATGGACACGGGAGCGTGGTCCAACCAGGTAATATCGTGAATGGACGAAGATGAGATTCTTTGCAGTAGCAGTTTGTCAGTCAAGATTAAATCTATACGGGAGTACGAGTTGTGTCTGGAAGAATGGAAGGAATAATCTCTTTCGGTAGAATGTTGGCAGCGCCAAACATCATACAGTTCTTCAGCGTGGAGTAGAGGCTGTAGAGTAGGTAAAGAGCGTTGCGAAGTGGAAGTTGTGTCAATTTTATAGTTGGGTGTGGCATTGAAATCCCCGCAGACTATCAAGTCGCCTCGTTTAAGTAGATCAACTTTGCGAAGGAGTTTTTTCAAAAAGTGTAGTTGATGAGTGTTAGGTGCGTACACGTTGACTATTGTGTAAGGTCTGTGGTTAAGATTGCCCACTATGGCCAGGTATCTTCCTTCAGGGTCAGCGTAAGTCTCCTGCAGCGAGAAAGTGACTGAGTCTTTTATGGCAATTAGGACTCCTTTCTTTTTTGTAGAAGCAGAGGCCCGGAAGACATGTGGGAATCTAGGATGTTTAAAAGCGGGTTCACTAGAGGATGACCAGTGTGTTTACTGAACACACAGGACATCAGATCTCAGCCTCAGAGCCTCCCTCCATAGCGAGGCACGCTTTGCGGGGTGGTTCAGACCCTGAACATTAAAGGAAGTTATTTTAATCAACATAGTTCAATAGAAAGAGATGCCAAACAGAGTTCCTTAGGGAATCCAAACTTGCTCCATGAGGTCCAAGATCAGCTGGTTGAAAATGTTGATGCAGAATAGGTCATCTCCTTAGATGAACCGTCCTTATCCATCTCCGAGGGGTGGGGAGAGAATCCATAATGGGTAAGTGTGAGAGAGGTAAAAGTCAAAAGAGAACAAATAATCAGTTGGTAAAGAAATAAAAAGGTAGATTCCATCCGGAATCTGGTGAACTGCACATATGTAATAACAGGGAGACTCACGGGCTGAGAGCTCCAAAGCAGAAGGGATCTTGTCGATCAACTTGCTGAACTAGAACAATTGGTGTGATCGAGGCAATTATTTGTCAGCTTTCTTGGAATGCCTTTTGCGAGATACCACTTGCCATTCGTCGCTAATATTCAACGCCAAGGCAGCTGGGGTATTGTCAGGGACTTGGGCTGGAAGGATATCCCACGTACGGAGCAACTCCAAGCCTTCGGCTAAGGTAGAGATTACGGATACGTTGCCCTCTCTTGTAACAATAAGTTTGGTTGGGTACCCCCATCTGTACAAGATGGTGTGGTTCCTAAGTGCCTTAGTAATCGGCAAGAGAGATTTGCGTTTTTGCATGGTATACTGCGAAAGATCCGCAAACAGCTGGATGGTGGAGTAATGCACTGGGGGATTGGAGTTTTTGCGATAAGCCGCCATGAGATGCTCCTTTACATGATAGAAATGCACCCTCATCAGAACATCTCTGGGGGTATTGTCTGGGAGGTGGGATGGTTTGGGCAGACGATGGATCTGGACGATAACCAGTTCGGCAGCTGGTGTCAAAGGTAGAAACGCTAGTATAAGATCTCTGGCATATTGATGAAGGTGGGCAGGGAGAACAGTTTCAGGCACTCCTCTCAGCTTAACATTATTCCTGCGAGACCTATCCTCGAGGTCGGCGAGCTTAGTTTTAAGCCAGGCCACTTCATCTGCCTGTTCATTGTGGGAGTCTACCAAAGTATTATAAGAGGACGCGTATTCATCCATCTTTTTCTCCACGTGATCAATTCTGCCCCCCAGTTCATTTACTTCTGATTTGAAGTTTCTCATACATTCCATTAAATCTGAGTGCAATGATCCACGGAGGGAGATTAACATATCTTTTAAGGTAGTGTCTGATATAGGCTGATTCGTAGTAGGGAAGGAGTTAATGGTGTCGGCCAGTTCCCTCGTGTCATCTAGAGAGCTCTGATGTACACTGACCTTATCATCCGGTGGATCATTCGCCAAGCGGGGTCTCGATTTAGCTGGGCTGCTGGAAAGAGGAGTTGAGGCAGCAGGAGAGTGTCGCTGTGAGTCTCTATCCGAGCCCGGGCTCGGTGTCTCTGAAGGGGACCCGCCAGCAGGGGACGGAGATCCGCCGCCGGCGCCATCTTGGACATCGCGGCCAATGGTGGTGAAGAAATCCCAGAGTTTTCTCGGTTGTGAAGCATTGCTTCGTTTGCGGGTCATTCTCGGGGGTTGAGCGGTAGTTTAGCCCCGTGTTTATGTAGGTTAGGCTGGTATTCGCCGCCTCAAAGTGCGCTTTATCCCTTTGCTGGAGCGGAGCTCTCGAGTCAAGCGTCCATTCCGCTACGCGCTGGCCACACCCCTGGGATGAGATTTTGATGGTGGTGGGCTGTGCCTCTTTTTCTCCACACATAGTGTTGTTTGTTTCTTCCAAACAACTCAACTTTGGTTTCATCTGTCCATAGAATATTTTGCCAGTGCTGTTGTGGAACATCCAGGTGCTCTTGTGCAAACTGTAAATGTGCAGCAATGTTTTTTTTTGGACAGCAGTGGCTTCCTCTGTGGTATCCTCCCATTAATTCCATTCTTGTTTAGTGTTTTACGTATCGTAAGATTCACTAACAGGAATGTTAGCATATGCCAGAGACTTTTACAAGTCTTTAGCTGACACTCTAGGATTCTTCGTCAACTCATTGAGCAGCCTGCACTGGGCTCTGTCAGTCATCTTTACAGGACGCCCACTCCTAGGGAGAGTAGCAGCAGTACTGAACTTTCTCAATTTATAGACACTTTATCTTACCATGGACTGATGAACAGCAAGGCTTTTGGACATACTTTTATAACCCTTTCCAGCTTTATGCAAGTCAACAATTCTTAATCGTAGGTCTTCTGAGAGCTCTTTTGTGTGAGGCATTGTTCACATCAGGCAATGCTTCTTGAGAAAAGCAAACCCAGAACTGGTGTGTCTTTTTTTATAGGGCAGGGCAGCTGTAACCAACACTTCCAATCTCATCTCATTGATTGGACTCCAGTTGGCTGACACCTCACTCCAATTAGCTCTTGGAGATCTCATTAGTCTAGGGAGTCACATACTTTTTCCACCTGCACTGTGAATGTTTACATAGTGTGTTCAATAAAAACATGGTAATATTTAATTATTTGTGTGTTATCAGTTTAAGCAGACTGTGATTGTCTATTGTAACTTAGATCAGATCACATTTTATGACCAATTTGTGCAGAAATCCATATCATTCCAAAAGGGTTCACATACTTTTTTTGCAACTGTATATTACTCTTTTTATTTATTTTTGTTACACTTTTATTTGTAACTGTAACAGTTCGGTTCCAAGTTGAGATGGCATCTTTGGAGACACTTTCATCATTCACATCAGGCAATGCTTCTTGAGAAAAGCAAACCCAGAACTGGTGTGTGTTTTTTATAGGGCAGGGTAGCTTTAACCAACACTTCCAATCTCATCTCAGTGTGTCCTAGTCTGTGCAGTGTTGTACACTATGCTAATACTCCACTAGTGTGTGGAAGCATTCAAGACATTCACCAATGCAAAGACCAGGATGGTCAGGACAGGAGGGACAATAATAGAGGGTGTCACGCCTATATCTGCACTTTCTACAGACACAACATTTTCTTTGGGGGGCTCATTGGGTAGGGGTACCAGGGAGGACATACAGAAAATGCCTCTCATGCAGCCGTTTTACTGCATTTGGATTGGGAAGTTGGGTCACAGCACCGTTTGGAAACAGAAGGGCTGTGATGATCTCTTCCTGAAATTTAAGGAAGGATCCAGGTTCATCCTGAAGCTTTGTATCGCACATAAGCATTCAGCAGAGCCAATTTAAATAGGTATACAGACACTTTTTTGCACCAGTGTCTGGCCTTACGGGCAATTAAGTATGGTTATGGAGGTACGGCGCTAACAACTGGTCGTTGAGTTCCACTCCTCCCATATTAAGGTTATATTCATGGACACATAGGGATTTTCAGAACGAAAATATTCCAATTATCCCTTCATTTCACAGCAAGCAAAATTTTTACATTTCAAGTAGGATCTCTCCCCCAGACTAAGACGGGAATCTACAAGCTACTGGAGTAAGCCCCAGCAATTAGATTGCACGGTACCACATGCACCAATTTCATGATCAAACAAGTGACTAAAAAGTGGCAGGCTTCTATAATAATTTCTCGAATAAGGGTGACACCAAGTCCCACACAATCTTACCAGTGCTCCCTATGTAATCTGGGCTGCTCTCCAGCTCTACTTGACTATCTCTTCCCTCATAAACTATAAAACGATATGTATAGCCTGTGGCCCTGTCACAGAGCTTATACATCTTGACCTCATATCTGACACGCTTGCTGGGAAGATACTGTTTGAAACAAGCAGCCAGAAAACTTAATCAGGGACTCATCAATGCAGACAGCTTGATTGGGAGTAAACAAGGCTGACAACTGTTGGTTGAAGTGGTTTACGAGGGGCTGAATTTTGTACAGCTGATCATATCTAGGGTCACCACGTGTATAACAGAGTTCATTGTCATTGAAAGTGCATGAACCGCAAGATCTGCTCATATCGTGCCCTGGCCATGGAGGCAGAGAACACGGGCATATGGTGAATTGGGTCAGTGGACCAATATGACCGCAACTCACTCTTTTTAGTTAAGCCCATGAGGAGGGATAGGCTCAGACAGGTCTTAAATATGGAAACCGTAATAGGTTTCCATTCTCTGGCAAGGGTCAAATGGGGATTAGCGGTGATGAATTGACCAGCATACAAATTGATTTGGTCCACAATAGATCTATAGAGATCTTCCCTGAAAAACAGTGAATAAAAATCAAGTGACGTAAAATCAACTGTTTCCACCTGAATTCTGGGTTGACCAGTGAATGGGGGAAGTACGGGTGCTGCAGAAGTGGCGGGTTCCCAATTAGGATTGGCAAATGCAGAGGGAAGGGCAATATGGGCTCAACGGGCCTGTGTTTGTCTTCATTTTGGTGACTGCGGGTCACTAGTTGTGCTAGCCACCTCACCAGTTTGACCTACACTTATGGGACTCGCCACATCACCACATGATACTGCAGTGCTGGTTTGACTACGACCAGGGTGTACTAGGCCACTAGTGCTTGCCAGTTCACCAGAAGGATGAGTGGCACTAATACTGGCTCTCTGCTCCATACAAGATCCCTGTGGTTCTTGCATTTTAAGAGCTCTATGTCACCATATCCCACTTGCACAATGAGGACCTTTATTGTGTTGTTCCATAAATAAACATTTGTTTTAAAAAAAATCATCACTCTAATCAGTGTGCAAACCAGTAAGATCTTTTGTGTTGCCAGAGAAGAGAGCTAAAATGTCAGCCAAACTGGACAAATACAATGGATGTAGAAAAAATTAACAACTCAACGTCATTCTCGTTCTGTTTTCCTAATGTTAAAAAATAATAATATTGATACTCTTGTTATAGGTGTAGCCCATATAGTTACCTCCCAAAGCCTGGCTTAAAAACTCCAACTGTTGGCATCACCCTGTCATGCCTTGTTACAAGGATGTTGCAAAGACACTTCCACCTTTTACTGCTCACCCCTATTATCATCATCACATGAGCAAGTTCCCCCACATGTGTGATCCACTATTTCCACCATTGCAGCATCGCTGAGGTCAGAGCCACTGTGATAGGGGAGAGAAAGTACATGTGAGGGGGTTTGAATTGGCTGGGAGTATCTTAGCAATGTTCTAGCATGATTGAGTAGGTACATAGCAGACAATACATGCAATAATGGCACATAATATGACAAATAATGTATCCAAATCATTTACTAGTTAAAATTATAAATAGAATATACAATAGTATTATCCTCCATAATAAAAATCACTATAATATAACAGTTATAATCCAGGATATTGCCCGAATCCCAAAAATATGTGGGTATGTATACATTGCATCTAGGTTAAGCTCGACACGGATAGATCAATTATCAGGGGCAGGTGCATGATACATCTACATAAATAGAGGTAAGTATATCAAAATCAACCATTCATAAATAAAAAAAACAAACAAACACACTGCCAGGGTGCTATTGCCAGAAGGCATGCCTGGTCCGGAAGCTGTGGTAGTAGGGTCCAACAGGAACACAGGGGGAATAAATGTAGGTGTGGCCCAGAGTATCTGAAACAGTAGGAAAAGTGGTCTTCATTCTGTGGATCAATAAAAATACGAATACCAAATGGTGCTGAAAATATAAAAACATAAGCTCATCAAAGAAAGGAGCCCAAATAGCATAAGTATGAATTGATATCAAGATAGCATAGGTCCCCAGAAATTTGTAAAATCCCAGAATTGAAACCACATATGAAATAAATGTCATAATGATAGTGGTAGTTACCTAGCGTTGCTGATATAGGAGTAAAGGTCAGCGTTATCTGGTGCAGACTGCACAAGATGTGTATCAGTCAGAGGGCTGACTGTGAATAAAAGAAGTGTGTTTAAATGCTCCCTATGTAATGAGCAGACCCCGCCCAGTGGGAGTGAAAACTAGTAGTAACAGGTGCAGACTGCACAGATTATGTATCAATGGGAGAACTGGCTGTGAAATAAAAAAAAGGCTGTTTAAAGGCATGACATTTAGGAGGGGAGCCAGAGTCAGGGCAGAAGCCGCTCACTGAACCCCAGACATCCATCAGGTCATCAGTCAAGATAGTGACACCTGCCTGTGTGAGCAGACACCTGATAGTGACACCTGCTTGTGTGAGTAGCAACAAGGCAGGATGGGATGATGCCATCTTTGAAAGTTTTTCAGCCAAATTTCAGAAGGTACATAAATGGCCTACACATATACTGTAGCAAGGGCATTATTTAACTTTGGTCAAAGCCGCACAGTTTGTTTTAACCTACAGGCATCCCCTAACTGCATAGGCAGTTTTTTGATAAAGGTAAACTAACCCTTTAAATTAGGGGTGTCCAAACTTTTTCCAAAGAGGGCCAGATTTGATGAAGTGATCATGCATGTGAGCTGACCATTTTGCCTGATATTCTTTGAACCATTAAAATGTAGTCTAAGTGTATTTGTCCGAGCACTAATACACTGCCCAACAAGAATTCTCTTGCCTTGGTGGGTGTGTGGGGTGAAGAGATGACCTTGGGTGTGTTATTTGGATATATATATATATATATATATATATATATATATATATATATATATATATATATATATATATATATATAATCTTTTGTGGCCCCAAGGAATCCCAGAGCACCGCTCAGGACTAAGGATGAGCTTGGGTTTGTTATTTGGATATACTATATTTATCGGCGTATAACAAGCACAGGCATATAACAGGAACCTTAATTTTAAGAGAGATGTTTCAGAAAAAAAATAACATTGAACTGTGAAGCAAAATAAGGGTCAGTGCCCATCAATGTAGCCTAATCAGTGACCATCTGCAGCCTCACCATTGCCATGAATGCAGCCTCACTATTACCATGAATGCAGCCTCACCATTGCCATGAATGCAGCCTCACCATTGCCATGAATTCAGCCTTACCATTGCCATGAATGCAGACTTACCATTGCCATAAATGCAGCATCACCATTGCCATGAATGCAGTCTCACCATTGCCATCGGTGCAGCCTGATTGATGTCCATCTGTAGCCTCAGAAGGGGACAGGGAGGGGGCAGAGCGAGCACCAACAGATTACATACAGGATAATCTCCTGTTTACTTGGCGGCCTCTTTAATACAAAGTCCCGCCTCCTATGATAGACAGAACAGTCATCCAATGCCAGCCCAGGCGTCAAGATGTATTCTGATGGAGCTTGTCCCGCCCCCTCCCTGTCTCCTCCGAGGCAGTGCTGATAAATATGACATATATCTTTGTGGCCCCCAATATCCAAATTACCAGGGGGGTTGCATTAAATAAAAAAAAAGGGGTGAAAAACTGAGCTAAGGTGAAATAAACAATATATAACAAAACAGTCCCAAAGAACTCCAGGAGCCCCTGGATGATGCAATTTTTTGCGAAACGCGTAGGGATGAACGACACGCTAAATGTCACCTTGTGTTCAGTGTTCAGGCAGGACGGGTTTGTCCGTGTGCGTCCGGCCGGCGCGACGGACTTAAGGCTTTGAAACTTCAATTACATTGTAAGTGTTATTTTTATTTCTGTTTTTTTAATAAAGGGTTTTTACACTATTGGAGCCCTATTTTCTTTTCCATGGTGCACGTTTTGAGCCTTCCAAATATGTGAGAGGTATCCCATGAAAAACGCATCCAGCGATTCGTACATGGAAAGGGTGGTGTAAGGCGAACAGGAAGGATTCCTTTGAAGTGGGGGACAACCGTATACTTGTATGCTCACTGTGATCCTCTGTAGTGGGGGGTCATGAAGTTCTGGTAAGAAGTAACTTCAGATATTTGGTGGTGGAATTGAACATTTTTCGTTTATGGAGGATCCCATTTGTATTTAATCCATTAGAGCTGGACTTTTTTTCATTTCATTTATTTATTGTTCATCAATCTGTGCGTTTTTAGACACTCTTAGTTCACGGGGTGTTTTTTCAGATGTGATCACCTGCTGCATTAAATTAGCCTGCAGGCCAGACTTTGTACATGCCTGCTTTAAAGCATAAAAGTTTAAAATATTTTTCTAAATACCTTGTGTTGACAATAACAATTCTCCTGACCTTCCAATCATCCGTAAATTAGGCAATCAAACTATCCCACAATCCCAAGCAGTGCGAAAAAGTTGTGCTGAATCAGGGCATGTTGTCTGTCGCTTTTTCTTTTTACAGATTTGCAGGCAATGAAAGCTGTTTGACTGCTTTAACGGTAAACTAGCATTAAAGAAACATGAAGACTACCATAGTCAGTATCTCTCTAAAAATGCTACTGCTATGCTAATCTAATGTCATCAATACTTTCTGAGTGAATGACCCAAGAAAAGTATACTGTTAAAAATGTATAATTCTTCTGTTCTACATACTTAACTCATGAAGTATGGAAGACACAAGGCCAGCATTACAGTCAAATGACTAGCATTTAAGGTGGAACTGTAGATATTTCTATCTCCAGGGCTTTTGCTCAACAATTTGTCACTTATTATGACACACTTATCTCCTAAAGTGCTTTCCTCCAGTGATATAATGTCCAGATCCCTCTCTATCACACAGGAGTTACTTTGTCTCTGCAACTGGCGCTACTAAGCATCTGTAAGATTGTACACTGAGCTGTGAATGCAGGGATGTCAGTGTGCAATTAGAAAAATATTGGTAGCAGGCCAGGAGAGGAATTTTATTGAAAAAAATACATACAGAGTTCCCCCTGCCATAAAAACCCTGCTAGCTATTTTTGCTAATTTAGTTCTGCTTTAAGGAGGTCAGATATGGCAGCACCCCGTATTTCTCAGAGGACAGAAGATAGTTAAAGACTTTTTTTTAAACTTTTTTTGTGAATTTTATATTTGTCCATTGTAACTACAAAGGTAACATATTTTTTATTTCTTCCATGGACAATATCACAAAGATAATACATAGAAGTTCCAACACTCTTCTCATTAAAACAATGTAGAACAAAGAAATCTTGGAAATGAAATGAACATATGATGACCGCTTACTGCTCGTGAAATACTTTTTACTCAAGAAACAAAACACTTCTTAAAAAAACGTTTTCATGAAAATGTTGCTCACTAAAAGAAAATAATACAATCGATATATAATTTTTTTTATGTCCTAAAAAAAAAAGGTCTACACACTTGTCCTTGGGCTGACTTGACCAGCAATGTTTGTTATTTGAGTGTGTGGAATTCACACTCATCTCAAAGATCAGATCTGTTGTTAATCTGCAGAACCACAACAGCTTGTAACTATTTTCAATTTTGTATACATCAGCATCTGTGGGCACATTTTATAATCTTACAACCAAAAACGGAAATGTATTTTATTGGGATTTTATGTGATAGACTAAAACAAAGTGGCAATTCATTGTAAAGTGGAAGGAAAATGACAAATGGTTTCCGTAATGTTTTACAAATAAATATGTGAAAATTGTTGAGTGCATTTGTATTCAGCCCCCTGAACCACCTTTTGCTGCAATTGCAGCTGCAGCTCTTTTTGGGGATATCTCTGTCAGCTTTGCACATCTAGAGAGTGAAATTTGTGTCCATTCTTATTGGATGGAGAGCATCTGTGAACAGCAATTTTCAAGTCTTGCCACAGATTCTCAAATGGATTTAGGCCTGGGCTTTGACTGGGCTATTCCAATACTTGAATGTGCTTTGATCTAAACCATTCCATTGTAGTTATGGCTGTATGTTTAGAGTCGTTGTCCTGCTGGAAGGTGACCCTTATTCCCAGTCTCAAGTCTTTTGCAGTCTCTAACAGGTTTTTATCTAAGAAAGCCCTTTATTTGGCTCCATCCATCTTCCCATCAACTCTGACCAGCTTCCCTGTCCATGCTGAAGGAAGGTATCCCCACAACATGATGCTGCAGCCACCATGTTTCACGGTGGGGATGGTGTGTCCAGGGTGACGTGCAGTGTTAGTTTGCTGTCATACATAGCATCTTGCTTTTAGGCCAAAAAGTTCAATTTTGGACGTATCTGACCAGAGCACCTTCTTCTACATGTTTGCTGTGTCTTCCATGCTTCTCACAAACTGCAAATGGGACTTTTTATGGCTTTCTTTTAACAATGGATTTCTTCTTGCTACTCTTCCATAAAGGGCATATTTGGGGAGTGCATGACTAATAGTTTGTCAGAAACCATGAAATCAGACTGAAACAGAAGTACAGTTAAATCACACTTGTTTAATAATAAAAGTAAAAAGAACAAACATAGTCAAAACATAGCCTAAGTTCAGTAACCAGAATGGATAGTCGGCCAAGCCAGAAATCAGGGATAAAAGTAGTGGAACAGCAAGCAGGATCTGGGGCCATAAGGGATGTCAGCAAAGCCTGTCTTTAATCAGGAATGCAGGAGATAGTTTCTTGTGATGTGACCAAGGTGAAGGCAGCGCTCCTCTGGACTGGACGGCTTAAGTAGGCAGGACTGACGAGCAGGATCATCAAAGGCTGAGTAGCTCAGAGAAGGAAGGGCTGAGTCCAGCCCTGACAGTACCTCCTTCTAAATGACCCATCCCCCTCGGAGGACCACCAGACTTGAAGGGAAAAAGTCTATGGAAATCAAGGAGGAGAATAGGGGTATGTACATCCGAGGATGAGACCCAAGAGCGTTCCTCCAGACCGCACATTTTCCAATGCACCAGGTACTGTATGGAACCTAGGGGAGTCAACAATGAACTGTACTTCATACTCCTCATGGTTCTCAACCTGTACAGGGTGAGGATGTTGCACCGAGGTGGTAAAGAGGTTACAGACCAAAGGTTTAAATAAGGAGACATCAAAAATACATTCAAAATAAGCATATTAGAAGGAAGGTCTAATACGTAAGCCACTAGGTTAATCCTGCAAAGTATAGGGAAAGGCCCAATAAACTGAGGTGCGGACTTCAGTGAGGGAACACAAAGTTGGAGGTTATAACCCTGTCCTTAACCTGGTAGGAAGGCGCAGGCTAGTGTCTGCGTTCAGCATTGGGTCTGTACCTATCATTAGCATGATGCAAAGCCTCCTCGACTTGTGCTCAAGTGGAACGAAGACCACGGAGATGCTCCTCTAACGCAGGAATACTCTGCGGATCAACGAGTCAGGCAACATGGAAAGTTGGAAACCATAATTCACCATAAAAGGGGACAATCGGGAAGCAGAATTCAAGGCACTGTTGTGCGCAAACTCTGCTCACGATAATAGAAACGACCAGTTGTTATGGTGGTCAGAAATATAGCAACATAGGAATTGCTCCAAGGACTGATTGGCTCGCCAGAACTGGGACACACATTGACTACCCCTGTCCGAGACAATCACCTTGGGTAGCCCATGTAAGCTAAAGATCTCCTCAGCAAAAATGGAATCCAGTTCCTTAGAAGTGGGCAATTTCTTAAGTGGAATACAATGACACATTTTTGAGAACCGGTCAACCACCATAAGGATAACAGTGTTTGGGAGTTGGGTAACGCCACAATGAAATCCATAGATAGGTGGGTCCAGGGCCTCTCTCCATTGGGTGGATTGTAGGAGGCCCACTGGAAGGTGTCGGGGAGTCTTACTTTGAGCACACAAGGAACATGTAGCTATGAAGACAGTTACATCAGTACGTAGACTAGGCCATATCAGACTGCTACGTACCTGACCGGCGAGTCCGCTTGGGCAGAGGGTGGTCTCCCTTACTTATCCGACTCGTATGGAATGGTATGAGAGCCTGGTGTTGAGGGTCCTGATGCTGGAAGTAGGGGACTCTCAGACAGCAAGATGGTAGACAGGAACACAGGCAACGGGTGCAGGAACACAGGCAATGGGTGCTGAGCAGGAGTGGAGCAAGCAAGTCCGGGTTCAGGCCGGGTTCAGCAACTGGTGAGCAGCGAGGTACAGAGGAGTAGGCAGAAGCGGAGTCCATCAGGCTGAGGTCAGGTGCAGGCAGAAATCCAGGGAGTCCGAGGGGCAAGCCGAGTTATCAGGAGATCAGAATACAGATACGGTTACAGGAGCAAGGTCACGGGAAGCTGATGATCAGGCAGCACTGAGCAGGGGGTGCTGCAGAACTAAATAGACTAATTGGTGCCAAACAGTACGCACGTGTGTGCGCCAATGTGCACGGGCACACGTACATCCGCACATGTGCACGCCCGGGACACCGGTGCCCATAGGAGCACACGGACAAGTGTCCACCGGAACACACGCACCATCACACACACGCATGAGCGTCCACGCAGCAGCGCACACACCAGGGTCAGCTGACACATGCACACCAGTGCCCACAGGAGAGTGCATACCCGTGCGCATGGGAACGCCTCGGCAATGCAATGCGCATCAGCGTGCACCAGCACACACCACAGTGGCCAGCAAGTCGTCCAGCCAGGTAACCTCTCTGACAGGCCACCAGAATTGTTGGGAAATGGCCCAAATGAGTTGATTCTTCCCAGGGTGGCCAGCTGCCTTGGGAGAATGGTTTGTTCCATAGAGCTGGCCCAGGGTGGCCAGCTCTTTGGAACAAAGCAGAAGTCCAAAGGTTTCTTAGGAGGAGTATGGACCTGAGCAGCCATAATTTTGTCACCCAAAGGAGAAGTGAGACTGGTGTGAATCGTAGCCAGAATATGACCAGGAGGAATCACAAGAACCGGAACCAACTCCAACTTTGCAAGTGGAGGAAAATTGTCATGACACGGCGTCAGCCCTTACAGTCTTAGTACTGGGTAAGAATGAGACAATTTAATTGAAAATTGACAAGATAAGAGCCCATCGCATCCTTCTGGGAAAAAGGCGTTTAGCCTCAAACAAGAATGTTAGATTCTTATGGTCAGTAAGAATGAGAACCTGCACAGTGGAGTTTCAGGGCTAAAATGATCACCAAGATTGGTAACAGCTCTCTGTCACCAATCTTGTACTTGCACTCCGCAGGTGACAATTTCTTGGAAAAGTAGCCACAAGGATGCATAGCGCTCTCAGAGGTAGGACATTGAGACAGAAGGGCACCAACACCAGTGTCAGAAGCATCAAGCTCAAGGATAAAAGGTAATGTAGGATCAGGATGTGCCAACACAGGAGCAGAAACATTATGACTCAAAAGCCTTAATGGGTTTTCGGAGACCAACTCTGTGGGTTACCGTCCTTTCTGTTCATATCAGTCAGGGGCTTGATCAGAGACGAGAAGATACGAATAAACTTCAGATAATAGTTGGCAAAGCCAAGGAAACGCTGCAGAGGACATAAACCCACAGGTCGGGGGCCACAGTGGGAGATTCCAGGTGAGCAGTGTGAATCAGGAGCATTTTTAATGCTATGGCAAACTGATCCATGCGGTGATCTTGCTCATCCAATCTGGATTTTTTTTTACCAACAAATGGATTGAATGTATCTTCTGAATTCATGGCCTTCGCCTACTGTCAGAAACCATGAAATCAGACTGAGAAAGAAGTACAGTTAAATCACATTTTTTGAATAATAAAAGTAAAAAGAACAAACATAGTCAAAACATAACCGAAGTCCAGTAACCGGAATGGATAGTCAGCCAAGCCAGAAGTCAGGGATCAAAGTAGTGGAACAGAGAGAAGGAAGGGCTGAGCCCAGCCCTGGCATACTTGTCCTGTGGACAGATTCTCCCACCTGAGCTGTGGATCTATGCAGATCCTCCAGAGTTACCATGGGCCTCTTGGCTACTTCTCTGATTAATGTTCTCCTTGCCTGGCTTGTCAGTTTAGCTGGACGGCCATGTCTTTATAGGTTTGCAGTTGTGCCATACTCTTACAATTTCTGGATGATGGATTGAACAGTGCTCCGTGAGATGTTTAAAGCTTGGGATATCAAACTTCCAGTTCTGGTGCCGCATGGAGAAGAATTAGGAGACTTCAGCTCCCATGCACTCCTCCAATCCCCACTACAAAGCCTGCCAGCTCTGAGGTTCCCCCTCCTTCTACCTACCACTTGCCTGGGGAATCACAATGGACCACTTTGTGGAGCGATCTGCAGCCTGAATGGCCCCCGCTCCCCCCGCTATCAGGGGACACAGCCCATGTTGCAGGGCCTGCTGCCTCATCTGCTGTGAATACACTACAAATGCCCGCTCTCTCTCAGGGGCCCTCTACACCCCACAAACAGACCCTGCCTCTCCTGCCAGCATAGCCCAGGCTGTGGTAATGCTCCTCACCCCAATGGCCACTGAGGCTGTAGATCACGCTGTCCTTAACGGGCTAGAGCACCTACATAAGGAACTGCAATCGCAAACCCTGAGAATTGACCAGGCAGAGGAGCAGATCTCCTCCATGGAAGACAATGCTGCTGCAAGATTTGCTGCCATAGCCAGGCTCTCCTCAATCCAAAAGGAAGGACAAAGTAGATGACCTGGAAAATCATTCCAGGTGCAATAATCTGCATATCCTAGGACTTTCTGAATCCTATTCCTCCTCCTCGCTCACCACCATCTGCTCCACCACCATCCTGAAGTGGCTGGGGTTTCTGTACCCCTTGCCTGATGGAACGGGCGCACCATATCAGACAGCATTGTGCTTTAAACCTCTGTCTCCCGAAGGATGAAGGTGGAGTGGGCCTGCCCACTATTAGATATTATAATCTTTCCTGCCTATTGAGACAAGGTATCGATTGGTTGTCCAAAAACTCTCATTACTCTAACTATATGCTGGAGGGTGCCCTTGTGTCCTTATTTAATCCTTCACTCCAGGCTACACGCCCTTCCCCAGCCCCTGAGAACCAACCTCTTGATTAGATTACACAGTGATTGCCTGGAGAGAAATACGGAGACTCCTGGGTCTACCCTTCACCATCTCAAGCCACCTTCTCATACTTGGCAATCCAATGTTTCCCACTTCTATGGTTCACAAGGCCTTTGCTCAATGGTGATCCTCCAGCCTAACAACCATCTCTAAAGTAATCGATCATGTCCAAGGTACTTTTAGACCCTTTTCAGAACTGACTAAACAGCACTACCTCATGCCATCATAGGTGTTTCACTATCATCAGCTAACCAGCTACCTTAGATCCTGCTTCAGCCTATGACAAAACCCTTGTCAATGCTCTTTTATTGATGCCCTAATAGATCGGGAAAAGTACTCCTTATCAGAGATATACTACAACCTCATAACTCATCAGGCTTCGAAATATAAAAAGGACAAACAGTGCCAGATCTAAGTGAAGCAATGAGTTGACATTTTTAATATAAAGTAATGCACCTACTAAAAACAGAGTAAAAGCAGGCACATCTTTGATAAGAAGTCAGATTTGGGCGACGGGATCCAAATGAGCCTCCAGATGGCGTTGCAGGGTCTCTCTCGGCGGCACCAGTGGTCTCTGGTGTCCGAGCTTGGAGCTGCAGAGCACACGAAGTCATCAGATGCAGGGTTCCAGGTCACAATGTGATGATGCTGTGACGTGCACGCATTCAGAGCATGCATGCTCCTTCATCAGGCATATCGTTCAGCCATCTTGGAAGGGGTATATAGGACTGGCAAGGCGGGATGGGGTAATCGAATCACAGGGACCTCCCCCTTTTTAAAAAAATACCCCATTGTTCCCTTAAAACCCTGAATCTCTATCCTTGGCAACCAAGATGCACTGGAAAAGATCCTTGCAGGTTATCAAAAAATTTGCTCTCTGATGATTCTTTGAAATGTGGTGAGAAACCCAGTTCAAAATTGCCCACTGGGCATATCTCCTGTTTTTCCACAGCAAAATGTACTCCTCTCTCTCTGCATGCCCTTGGTGCACTACTCCCAGACCATCCCTTTTTCACAGACTATGGACCTGTCAACCTTTTGGGACCAGGTGTTGAATTACTTTGATAAGTCTTAGCAATTACTTCTACCTAAGGACCCTCTGTTATGCCTTTTTAGCTGCAATATCTCACAGGCTTCCTTGTCAATGCCTACCTGTGACTCTCTTCCTCAATGGGTCCATATCTGCCTTCTGACAGCTTGCAGGGCAATAATGCAAGCTTGGATCCACCCTTCTCCGCCCTAAATTGCCTTGGTAAAACAAAAACTCTAGTGACTATTTCACATTGGGAAATTAGACACTATCACCCAACATTCTACATAACTGAAACACTTTATAGCAAGATGGCGTTGCTTCATGGAACTCTATTTCCCTCCAGAAGAAATCTCTTTTCATATGACTCCCTTCGGACTGGTACCTTTGTGCAGACCTTGCTAATATACTGGGTAAACTTAGGATCCCAGACACCTCCAATGCCTTAACCCCTCATATCCCCTCCCCTAGGCATTCCACCTAATCTATGTGATTAGTAGTAGTACATTATTCAATGTGAAATGTTTCATATTTCTTCATAATTTTATTAATCTTTCTACCTGTTTCCAGGGTGAATGTTTATCTGCTTCCACTCCTTTGGCCATCACTTTGGCAGAGCCCCTAGTTAGTTACTCCTGTTGGACTAGATACTGTGGACTAGATACTGTGTTATTAGTTACCATGCAGTTTTATCCTGCTTACTACGTAGTATTATGTCTTTTACTTTGTTGCCTTTGCTGGCAGACTACTCCTGCTTCAACAAATCTTGTACTTTTATATGAAAATTTAATAAATATATATATAAAAAAAAAAGATTGGGTTATTTTTTTTATAACCTAACCCTGCTTTAAAGTTCAGCCTGGCCTTTCTGGTGTGTTCCTTGGCCTCCATGATGCTGTTTGTTTACTAAGGTTTTATACCAAACCTCTGAGGGCTTCACAGAACAGCTGTATTTATACTAAGATTAAATTACATACTGGTGGACTCTATTTACTAATTAGGTGACTTCTGAAGGCAATTGGTTCCACTAGATTTTAGTTATAGGTATCAGAGTAAAGGGGGCTGAATACAAATGCACGCCACACTTTTCACATGTTTATTTGTAAAACATTTTGAACACCATTTATCATTTTCCTTCAACTTCAAAATTATGTGCCACTTTGCGTTGGTCTATCACATAAAAGCCCAATAAAATACATTTACGTTTTTGGCTGTAAAAATGTGGAAAATTCAAGGGGTATCAATACGTTTTCAAGGCACTATATAATTTTCCTCTGAATATACTTCCTGTTAGAAATATGCATAAGTGAAAAGAAGAGTAAATACTAGGGAATCTCAGATCTAATGTGGATATCGCTTGAGAAAATATATCATCTCGCAAATGAAATAGACTTGTTTATTCTACACGGACACGTTTTCTGTCAAAGTTTTATTGTACACTTCTGAAAGTATGAATTATAGGACTGCCTAAAACACACATTTATAGTTTTAGGCAGTTAAAATGATTTGAACAAGCTAAATATTGGTGCTGGTTAGGAAGAATCAACTGTTGGAACGTATTATAAATTATCATAGGCACTTTAAAAGAAAAAAAGTTTATGACATTATGGAAGATGACAGACAAGCTCTTAATCAAATGTATATTTTACTGTATCAAGTGTGTGTGAGTATTTTTCAACCTATAAAAACAAATGCATACCTCCAAGTAGACTTGGTCTACAGTTAAATAGCAAATTGCCTAGTCAGATTTTAACAATGGGCATCAAGACATTTATATACTGTCCATATGAGCACCTTTGTTTATGCATAAATTCACGCAACACATTTTAAATACATAAAGCATGTTTTATTAAAATCTTTGTAAATGTATCCTTACAGATAGATCAAGCAATACAGACTGAAGATTGAAGAACAGGGTGCAGTTAACTCCCCTTTAGAAGAACATAGTTACATTAAGCTTTAATGCATGTGGTTTTTCCTCAGCCAAATAACCCAAAAACAGCAAAGATTTTGCAGGTGTTGATCTTTAAAGTTACTGTAAACCCACTCTCATCATTTCTAAATCACTTCCATAGTGCTGATCTATAAGGATATACATGCCTCCTGCATGTATCCTTACCTGTCAAATATCTCCCCTTTAGCTGTTTGGAGCTTTGCAATACTCTGGGTTCTGTGGGCAGGTCAGTTGTCCAGTGCTTGGTGGGGGGGACTCGTGATGTTAGTAGACTCCCCACCCATCTCGACATTCCCCTTGGCTAGGCATCAATATTTCTTACACTGAACTTCTGCTGGTCTCATGGATAATGCCCCATTATCACTAACATCCAGTCAAAACCCAGGAAAGTCACCACATGACTTCAGCATGCCCAATCATGCTGAGGTGTGGAGCAGCCAATCCTGGGAGATCTGGAGAAGAAAGGAGGGGGGATGTACACAGAATGTCTCTCTCACACTCCTGCATGAGATTAGAAAATCGCCTGTCAGTCACAGCAAGGGGGAAGAACAGACACCTATTTCTCTGTGTGTCTATTTTTATCTTACTGAAGAAAGATAAGAGGATTGCTCAAAGCTGGATTAACTCTTAGTGGCAAGACTGGACACAGATAAAATGACATCCTCTGCTGTAACAGATATGAGTCTTAATTAAAAACATTTTTGGTGGGTTACATCCACTTTAACTCTTTCACTTACAGAGCTGGTTTAAATTTTTAGCACACACAGTTAACCGGTTCCCGACCGGCGCACGCTGATATACGTGTGCCGGCCGGGACCTCCGTGAGTTGGGTCACGGGTCCTGTGGACTCGATCGCTGTGGGGATACCCACGATCCCCTCATGGGGAGGAATAACAGGGGGATGCTAGTGTAAACAAGCATCTCCCCGTTCTGCCTAGTGACAGTGTCACCGATCTCTGTGATTGGGAGCAGAGATCAGTGACATGTCACATGTAGCCATACCCCCCCACAGTTAGAAGCATACCCCAGGACACACTTAACTCTTACCCTGCCCCCTAGTGGTTAACCCTTTTACTGCCAGTGTAATTTACACAAGAATCAGTGCATTTGTAGAGCACTGATTGCTGTATAAATGACAATGGTCCAAAAAATGTGTCAAAAATGTCTGACGTGTCCTCCATAATGTCGCATTTATGATAAAAATCACAGATGGCTGCCATTACTAGTAAAAAAAAATATTAATAAAAATGCTATAAATCTATCCCCTATTTTATAAACGAAGTGCAAACCAATCAATAAATGGTTATTGTGATTTTTTTTTTTACCAAAAATATGTAGAAGAATACGTATCAGCCTAAACTGGGGAATTTTTTTTTTTTATATATATATTTTTGGGGGATATTTATTATAGCAAAATGTAAAAAAGAATGCGTTTTTTTTTCAAAATTGTCTCTCTTTTTTTGTTTATATCGCAAAAAATAAAAACCGCAGGGGTGATACCACCAAAAGAAAGCTCTTTTGTGGGAAAAAAAGGGACTTCAATTTTGTTTGGGAGCCACATCGCACGACCGTGCAATTTTCAGTTAAATCGGCGCAGTGGCGAATCGCAAAAAGTGCTCTGGTCATTAAGGGGGTAAAATCTTCCAGGGCTGAAGCAGTTAAATAATCATTTTAGGATTGAAGATTACATAAAACCCCCAAACACTATATATTTTCTGAATGCACCTACCCTAGCAAATTAAAAAACGGTAATTCCAATTTTTTGTCATTAAAGATTAGCACAAAAGTACAAAAAGCAGTATTTCCGTAAAATACACTAACATTTATTTTAGGATACATAAACACAAATATGTTAGTCATTTTTTTTGTAAAATACAGTAAAAAAGACGAGGTGCTGAGAAAATAGATACCCAATATATAAAGCTTTAAAATTGTGTGTGCCCATGAAATGTGACAAACTTCAGTATCCTATATTTTTCATAGGCGATGCTTTAAGTCCCTCCAAGTCATCAGTTTAGAGTTGTCTAAGAAAAATGAGCCTAGAATTGTTGCACTTACTCTAGCATGCATGACAATATGTACCATGTGCAGTGCATAGGCACCCCCTGTCTCATACATTAACAATTGCACATGCCTGTATGTAGGGGTGTGGGGGGTCAACATTTTCTTTTGGGGGGGGGGATTTTAGGTGCCTGGGTATAACCCTAATTTATAATTTAAAAGAAATTATACTAACGTATTTTTCATTACATAGGATACAAAAATGTCCTCTATGTGATTTTTTTTTTTGGTGACAGGTACTCTTTAACCACTTCAGCCCCAGAGGATTTTACCCCCTTCCTGACCAGAGCACTTTTTGTGATTTTGCACTACGTTGCTTTAACTGAACATTGCGCGGTTGTGTGACGTTGTACCCAAACAAAATTGACATCCTTTTTTTTCACAAATAGAGCTTTCTTTTTCTTTTTGATTTCCTCTGCGGTTTTTTTTTTTTGCGCTATAAACAAAAAAGAGCGTACATTTTTTCTCCGTTTAAGCCAATATGTATTCTTCTACATATTTTTTGGTAAAAAAAAAGCAATAAGTGTATATTGATTGGTCTGAACAAAGTTTATAGCGTCTACAAAATATGGGATAGTTTTATGGCATTTATATTTTTATTATTCTTTATTAGTAATGGCGGCGATCTGCGATTTTTTTGGGGACTGCGACATTATGGCAGAATCATTGGACATTTTTTGCACTATTTTGGGACCATTGTCATTTATACAGCGATTGATGTCACAAAAATGCATTGATTACTGTGTAAATAACACTTGCAGTGAAGGGGTTAACCACTAGGGGGCAGTGAAGGGGTTAAGTGTGTCCTAGGGAGTGATTCTAACTGTTAGGGGGCTGGAGCTGTGATCACTGTCCTGTGATGAGGCATCTGCCTGTTCTTCCTCTCCGTGACACGATCGCGGGCACCCGGCGGACATCGAGTCCACGGGACCCACGATCAAGGTCATGGAGACCGCGGTGGGCATGCACCCGTGCCACCTGAGGGAATGTGCCCGCACCACCACTTCCTAAAGGGGACGTACCTGTACGCCCTTTTGCCTACCAGCGCCATGCTGCTGACGTACATTGGCGTGTGCTGGTGGGCAAGCGGTTAATGAGGCTTCAGGAGTCTAAAACACCCCTGATATTTGCCCTGTCCTCTAAGGCACCCCCATGTTGAGGGCACATGGCCTGGTACGGCTCAGGAGGGGGTGCTCGCTCGTCCCCACCCCCTTTCCTGGCCGGCCGGGTAGCGAGCTCGGACAAGGGTCTGATGTGGACCTAGGGGGGACCTCCACGCGGATTTTTCAGCGTAGGTGTTCCCCTTTAAGTCCATACGCCTCCTTCACTGGCCCCGGCTACCTGGAGACATGCTTAAAATGAGCAGACTTTTCTCCGCGCGGGAAAAGTCCGCTCATTTCAAAAGCGAGTCTGGTGGACAGATTGGAGTGAAAAAATACTTTCTTAGTCCGCCGTACTTTTGGGTAAAAAAAGTCCGCCGGAGGCTACACACGGGCGGATTGTCCGGCGGACTTGAGTTTTCCGGACTTTTCCACCGGATTGTTTGATCGTGTGTACGCGGCATTAGCTGAACGTAAAAAGAATGCTGGCAATAAAATATAAAGGAAAAAAACAGCATGCCCCCCCCCCATCTATACCAGGCCCCTTGGGTCTGATATGAATTTTAAGGGGAAGGCACATCAACATTTTTTTTTTAAATGTCATGGGGTCCCCCTAAAGTCCATGCCAGACATTTATGACCCAGCAAGTCAGAAAAGTAGAAGCGGCGAGGGAGTGCCCCCCCTCCTGAACCATACCAGGCCACATGCCCTCAATATGAGGGGCTGCTTTGGGGCAGGGGAGTTCTGTCCCCCCCAAAGAACTTTGTCCACATGTTGATAGGGACAAGGGCCTCTTCTCCACAACCCTGGACCTGTGGTTGTGGAGGTCTGCAGGCGGGGGCTTATTGGAATCTTGAAGCCCCCTTTAAAAAGGGGCCCCCAGATTCCTGCACCAACCTATGTGAATGAGGTAGGGTATATGGGGCCCCATGATTTATAATGTGGCCCAGGGCACACTGAGGGTGAATGGCACTGACAGAGATCACTGCTCCCTGCCATCGGGAGTAGTGATCGCTGTCATGTAAGTTAAAGCCCATCCCCCCACAGTTAGGATCACTCCCTAGGACACACTTAACCCCTTGATCGCTCCCTAGTGTTTAACCCCTTCCCTGTCAGCGTCATTTACACAGTAATCAGTGCATTTTTATAGCACTGATTGGTGTATAAATGACAATGGTCCCAAAATAGTGTCAAAAGTGTCCAATGTGTGCGCCATAATGTCGTAGTCACAATAAAAATCGCAGATCGCTGCCATTACTAGTAAAAAAAAAATTATAAAAATATATAATCAGGGACAGTCTATCGACATCAGGGACTGTTGGGAGCTATGCTATTACTGTCATGGAGGTCATAGACATGGCAGTACCAGTGGTGGCCCATCAATAGGGGGCACAGGGATGCCTTTAAGTGTGTACAGGGTGCTGGACACACAGGTGTCTATGGGAAGCATGATGTCTTTGCAATCATGTGATTGCTTCAGAGAAGCTTCCTTGGCTTCCCTTTGAGTGTCCTTAGGGTCCATTGCTCTACCATGTAGGATGTAGGGTGGGGCTTCTAGTGGAACCACGGTGTCACTTCCGATTTCCCACAGTGGATGGAAGGCAAGGTCTGAGCAGTGCTTCTCTGAGTCTGCCGGTGGGCTGCATAGTGCACTGTATTGTATACAAGTCTATTACTGTATTACTGCTGCTCTGCTAGATATCACAGGGAAGAGTGCTTGAGATTAGTTCATGACTGCATGTGTTTAGCTGGTGGACTTTCAACTGGGGTTTCATCCTGGGAACATGGTGCCCACAAAAAAAGTGACGGATACATCAGCAAGGCTACCATTGGCATTGCTGATCCCAAATGTGTATAGTACATATAGCCAGTTACAGTGTCCCTGACTCCCAGTCACTGTTTGTTGCTGCTGCTGGCTGCTCTGCAACACTGGGGACCCTCATAATGGGTACAGCAGGTGGTGTACAGACCCGGAAACTCAGCACAGGGCTTGTGGGAACCCCTCATAATGCACACAGCAGGTGTACAGACCTGGGAACTCAGAAAAGGGACGGTGGGAACCCCTCATAATGGGCACAGCAGGTGCACAGATTCGGGAACTCAGCACAGGGATGGTGGTAACCCCTCATAATGGGCATAGCAGGTGTACAGACCCAAAAACTTAGCACATGGATGGTGGGAACCCCTCATAATGGGCAGATCAGCCAGCAGGTGTACAGACTCAGGAGCTCAGTGCAGGGATGGTGGGAACCCCTCATAATGTGCACAACAAGAGTAAAGACCCAGGAACTCAGAACAGGGATGGTAGAAACCCCTCATAATGGGCACAGCAGCCAGCAGGTGTACAGACCTGGGAACTCAGAGCAGGGATGGTGAGACCCCCTCATAATACGCACAGCAGGAGTACAGACCCAGGAACTCAGCACAAGTATGGTGGCAACAAACCCTTCATAATGGGCACAGCAGGTGCACAAACCCGGGAACTCAGCACAGAGACATGGGGACCCCTCATAATGGACACAGCAGGTGTGCAGACCTGTGAACTCAGTGCTGGGATGGTGTGAACCCCTCATAATGGGCACAGCACGTTACTGCAAGTTTAATGCCATGTATTTCAGTGCATTATATGCCGTTTAATGCAGTACATTGCTGTGCGTTAGTGTACATTTAATGCAGTATATTTGAGTATGTTACTGCAAGTTTAACGCCGTATATTTCAGTGTGTTACCTTCCATTTAACGCAGTATAGTTCAGTGCGCTACCACAAGTTTAATGCCGTATATTTCAGTGTGTTATATGCCGTTTAATGCAGTATATTTCTGTACATTAATGCATGTTTAACGCAGTATATTTGAGTACAGTACTGCAAGTTTAATGCCATATATTTCAGTGCATTATCTTCCGTTTAACACAGTATAGTTCAGTGCGCTACTGCAAGTTTAACGCCATATATTTCAGTGTGTTACATGCCGTTTAATGCAGTATATTTCTGTGCATTACTGCAAGTTTAACGCCATATATTTCAGTTCATTAGTTCAAGTTTAACACCATATAATTCAGTTTTAATGCAGTATATTTCTCAGCATTACCTTCGTATTAATGCAGTATAATTTAGTGCATTACATGCCATTTAGTGTCATATATTTCAGTGCGTTACGTGCCATTTAACGCAGGATACTTTAGTGTGTTAGTGCACGTTTAATGCAAAATTCCAGTGCATTACCTTCCGTTTAATGCAGTATTGTTCAGTGCATTACTGCAAGTTTAACGAGTATATGTCAATGCGTTATGTGCAATTTAATGCAGTATATTTCTTTGCGTTACTGCAAGTTTAACACCATATATTTCAGTGCATTGCTGCAAGTTTAACACTGTATATTTCAGTGCTTTACTGCATGAGTGTGTCTATGTAGTGAGTACTCAAGTTAAAGTGCACCAAACACCACTTTCCAATGATTAAAGTGCATCCACGTACACATTTCCACATCTTTATTATATTTTGTTAATAAGCAATCCCCTGCAGCTGCCAGAGTAGGTTCCCAGTCGCTATTTCTTTTCATGTAAGGCCATTCCAGCTCTGTACCATTACGTGGAAGGCAATTTTGTGGCATTGTTGGGCAAAGTCCATGTTACTGCTGACACATGGTCCAGCAAGCATGGTCAGAGATATATTTAGTTCACGGCACATTGGCTAACTCTGCTTGCAACTCGGAAGGATGCAGGACAGGGCTTAATGCTGCAGCTTGCTGTGCCTCAATGACTCCATATAGCTAGTAGTGATGATGTGAGATTTGTCAGCTCCACCCCTCCTCGTCCTCCTCCTCCTCCATGCCCTCCTCTGCTGAATTGTTCTATGAATCACAAATACCCCCTAAGCATTCAAGGGGCTATTCAAAGAGTCAGGCTAAAAGATGCAGTGCTTCAATTGGTGTGTCTAGGTGACAGGAACCACACCAGAGCATATTCTCTGCTCCCAGGGCTGTCATCCTGTCCCACACAGAGAATAAAGAAAATTAAAACTTTTGAGGACACCTTAAAGAGGAGTTTACCTAGTTCTTTACCCAACCCTGGTAGGTTACAGTGTCATGAAAAATGTATTTTTGAGGCTTCTGTTGGTCAAGAGAGGAGCAGTGAAGAAGGCGGCTGCCTAAATGAGGCATTTCACAATTTTTTTAGTCCTCACCGCTCAGGACTGTCAGCTTCCTCATCCCATCAGCAGCGTCTGCATCACATGGTGGATGAATATCTAGGAATGAATACAGATATGGAGAGTACAGATGAGTCGAACACTCCCCGGTTCGGTTCGCACCAGAACTTTCGGACGGACCGAAAATTTGTACGAACTTTAGAACCCCATTGAAGTCTATGGGACTCGTACGTTCAAAATAAAAAGTGCTACTTTTAATGGCTAATATGCAAGATATTGTCCTAAAAAGGGTTTGGGGACCTGGCCCCTGCCCCAGGGGACATGGATCAATGCCAAATGTTTTTTTTTAAACAGTAGTTTTTTCAGGAGCACTGATTTTAATGATGATTAAAGTGAAAAAAAAGTGAAATATTCATTTAAACATTGTGCCTGTGGGGTGTCTACAGTATGCCTATGAAGTGCCACGTGTTTCCCGTGTTTAGAACAGTCCCTGCACAAAATGACATTTAATGGAAAAAAACTGCTTGCGGTTTTAATGTAATGTCTGGTTCTGGCAATACGGATGAAAATCATTGAGAAGAAAATGGCATGGGTAGCCCCCCCTGCCCATTACCAGCCCCTTTGGGTATTGTGCGGATATTAAGGGGAACCCCGTACCCAAATTAAAAAAAGGAAAGGTGTGGGGCCCCCAGGCCCTATATACTCAGAACAGCAGTATATGAGCGGGGGAAAAAAAGACAGGGACTGTGTAGGTTTGTTGTGTTAAGTAGAATCTGTTTATAATTTTGAACTGGTACATTTTTAAAGTATAGCTCCAGTCAAAAAATCTATTTTTAAGCTTTTTGGAAACATAGGGAAGGGTTATCACCCCTGTATAATTTTTTGGGCCGTCCATCTTTTTTCATCTCACTTCCTGTTGTCTCCTTCTGTTTGCAAGTAGGAGACATTTGTAAGTTGGATGTTTGAAAGTAGGGGCCTGCCCTATATGCTCTGCAGAAATGTGGGCCTAAGGTGTTGGTGTTGCCACAACACTGTAAGCCCTCAAAGTGACTCTTGGTGGGCACTGGAGCACCCTGCTGTGAACGATTATATCAAGAATTGTATTTGCATGCCATTGTTGAACAGTGGTAAAAAAATTTGGCCTTTGGTGGTTGTGGCGGTGCTGGTGCCACAACACTATAAGTCCTCACAGTTACTCTCGTGGGCGCAGGAACAGGCCCTGCTGTGAAATATTATATCAAGAATTATAATTATATGCCCCTGTTTAATAGGGGCTGAAAAATTGGGCCTTAGGCACTGGTGCTGGTGCCACGACACTGCAACATCTCCCAGATACTCTAGTTGGAGTGCAGGAATGAGCCCTGCTGTAAAGCATTGCATCAAAATTTGTAATTACATACCCCTGTTAAACGGGGGCTGAAAAATGTGGCCTTAGGCACTGGTGCTGGTGCTACAACACTGCAACCTCTCCTAGATACTCTAGTTGCAGTGCAGGAATGAGCCCTGCTGCAAAACATTGCATCAAAAATTGTAATTACATGTCCCTGTTAAACAGGGGCTGAAAATGTTTGCCTTAGGCACTGGTTCTGGTGCTACGACACTGCAACCTCTCCCAGATACTCTAGTTGGAGTGCAGGAATGAGCCTTGCTGCAAAGCATAGCATCAAAAATTGTAATTACATGCCCCTGTTAAACAGGGGCTGAAAAATTGAGCCTTAGCCACTGGTGGCGTCACCCAGAACCAAACATGTTCTTCCAAGCTATCAGCAGGATCATTGAGAAGGAAGAGGATAGTCAGTCAACATACCAGGACAGTCAGTCAGTATCAGCATAGGCAGTCTTGAAGTGATGTGACATTTAAAAAAAAATGATTCAGTTACATCAGCTTCAGGTGCTTGGCAGCTGGTGGTGATCCAAGACTGATTCATCTTTATGAAGGTCAGTCAATCAACTGAGTCGGTAGACAGGCGCACCCTGTGATCGGTTACAAAGCCTCCAGCAGCACTGAAGGTGCGTTCCGAAAGAACGCTTGATGCAGAACAGGCCAGTAGCTCAATTGCATACTGTGCAAGCTCTGGCCAGTGATCCCTCCTCAAGACCCAGTAACCCAGAGGATTTTCTGTGGGAAAGGTGTCCAAGTCTGACCTTGCCCCTAGGTATTCCTGCACCATGTAAATCAGACACTGGCGATGGTTGCTGGAACCGATCATACCTTGGGGCTGCGGATTAAAAAATTGTCTGAACGCATCGGTCAGACGGCCACCTTCTCCACCACACCTTCTGTGACCGACCACAGCCTCAGCAACACGTTGTCCAGGACCAGGAGTTTGTAACCTCCCAACCTCTGGGAACGTGTTGCACAGACCTTTCTGCAAGGCCTCCTGGAGATGTCTCATCCTCTGCTCCCTCTGCGATGGCAAAATAAGGTCTGCAACCTTACCCTTGTACCGTGGATCAAGGAGAGTAGCCAGCCAGAAATGGTCCCTGTCCTTGGTCTGAAGAATACGAGGATCCTTACGTAGGCTTTGCAGGATCAGGGAGGCCATGCAGCATAGGTTAGCTGAGGCATTCGGTCCGGAGTCCTCTGGGTCACTAAGGACAACATGATCCGCAGCCACCTCCTCCCAGCCACGTATAAGTCCAAGGGTTTCTTGGGTCTGTACATAATCCCTAAAAGACTGCTGCTGCTGAGTGCCAGGCTCCACCTCCATGCTGACACAATCCTCCACCTCCTCTTCCTCCTCCTCGTCCTCTTCCTGTGTGACGGGTGGGACAGCAGGAACACTGTCTGGATAAAGGGGGCCGTGAGAGGCAAGGAAGTCCTCCTTTTCCTGCCTCTGTTCTGCCTCAAGTGCCCTGTCCATTATTCCATGCAGCGTATGCTCCAACAGGTGGATAAGAGGTACAGTGTCACTGATGCATGCACTGTCACTGCTCAGCATCCTCGTGGCCTCCTCAAATGGTGGCAGGACAGTGCATGCATCTCTGGCGTGGGGAAAAAAACCGAGCTCCCCTGACCCTGTCCTGGTTCCGTAGTGGCACAGGTACTCATTGATGGCCCTCTGCTGCATGTTCAGCCACTGCAGCATGGCCAACGTTGAGTTCCACCTGGTGGGCATGTCACATATAAGGCAGTTCTTGGACAGGTTCAACTCCTTTTGGAGCTCAGCCAGCCCAGCACTGGCATTATATGATTGGTGGAAATGCACACAGACTTTCCTGGGCTGCCTTAGGACATCCTGTAAGCCTGGGTACCTGCCCAAGGACCGCTGCACCACCAGGTTAAGGATATGAGCCACACAGGGCACATGGGTCAGTTGTCCCTGTCGGAGGGCGGAGAGGAGGTTGGTGCCATTGTCGCAAACCACCATTCCTGGCTTAAGATGGCATGGCGTCAACCACCTCTCGGCCTGCCCCTGCAGAACTGACAAAATATCTGCCACAGTGTGGCTTCTGTCCCCCAAACAAGCCAGCGCAAGCACGGTATAGCATATTTTTGCCTGCGTACTTACGCAGCCCCTTGAACGCCTACGGAGCACTGCTGGTTCTGAGGACAAAGCACTGGAAGAGGCCATGGAGGAAGAAGAAGAGGAGGGGGCGGAGGAGAGAGGTGTGTCACAACCAGTAGTAGCATTTTGGAGGCGTGGTGGCGGAACAACCTCCAACACTACTGCACCTTGTCCTGCATCCTTACCACCTGCCAGAAGAGTGACCCAATAGGCCCTGAAACATAGGTAACGTCCCTGTCCATGCCTGCTGGACCATGAATCAGTGGTACTATGCACCTTTCCGCTGACTGCCCTGTCCAGCGAGGCATGGACATTGCCTTCCACATGCCGGTAGAGAGACGGAACCCACCTTCTGTGAGAAAAAGTGGCATTTGGGAACCTGCCACTGAGGAACCACACAATGCACAAACTCACGGAAGGGGGCCAAGTCTACCAACTGAAAAGGCAGCAGTTGAAGTGCTAGCAATTTAGCCAAGCTTGCATTCAACCGCTGGGCATGTGGTTGGCTGGGAGTGAACTTCCTTTGATGGTCCAGCAGCTGGGACAGGGAAATTTGCCTGCTACAATCAGACGTCGGTGTACTGCTAGCAGAGTGCGCGCAAGTACTTGGCTGTGACACACCTAATTCTAAACCTTCATTCCTCTCAGTGCAGGTTTCAGAGAGGACTGAAGGTCTAGTGTGGTTGGAGATCCCAGCTGATGAGGAGCAAGGAGAGGTCCATTTTGTTCTTTGGTGTGGGTCTTTAAGATACGCTTGCCAACGAGCTGCATGGCAGGTCAACATATGTCTGGTCAAGCATGTGGTGCCCAAGCGGCTGATGTTTTGGCCACGCGAGATATGCTTGAGACATATGTTGCACATAGCAGCGGTGCGTTCTGATGTACTCGTCTCAAAAAAGCCCACACCAAAGAACTTTTGGAATAACTTTTGGACGCACAGGTGGAACTCTGCGGTGTGATTCAGTCGGTGTGCTGCCCCTAAGCTGGCCCCCGGAGGGAATCCTGCCTCATTGGAGATGTGCCTCCTCCTCCTCTCTCCTATCAGGCACCCATGTGGAGTCAGTGACCTCATCATCCCCTCTCTCTTCATCACTGAAGCAAACCTGACAGTATGCTGCAGCTGATGGAACATGACTGCCAGATTGCTCTCCTTCTTGAGCACCCCCTCTCTCTGCACTCACATTACTGACTTCCTCTAGCTGGGTATCATCATCAGAGCCTTAAAAACGCTGGGCATCCTCCTAGGGCATGTACCCAACACTGTGCTCAAACAGTTCGGGGGACTCCTCGGGAGGACATGGAGGGTCTAGGAGAGGAGTGACTGATGACATTGAGACAAGAGAAGAGGACGCGCTGGCAGCTGCTTGGCTAGTACCCTGAGCCTGGGTGAGAGAGGATCAGGAGAATGAGGAGGAAGAGGATGGCTTGGTTATCCACTCTTCCAAGTCTCCGGCATGATGCGAATCAACATGTCCAGCTGCCGAAAATAAGAACAAGCGTGTCCCATGGCCACGTGCTGATGACGATGCACCATGTCCACCACCAGCACTGTTGTCTCTAGACACAGAGCCTGTTTGCCCTCTTGTATTGACTCGTGACTGTCTTCCTCTAATTGTTGGCCTTCCAGACATAGCAATGGCCGGCAGGGAGATGGGAAAACAAACAATTGGGTAGCTTTAGGTGCACACTGAGCAGGTGACACAGTACACTCACTGTAATTACTGCAGCTGCCTGCCTGTGTTACAGAAACAGAACAACACCAGCAATAAGGGGTAGCTTCAGGTGTATACTGTGCAGGAGGCACACAACACCCACTCTAACTGATGCAGATTTCTCTATTACAGAAACAGAACACCAGTAATAAGGGGTATCTGCAGGTGTATACTGTGCAAGAGGAACACAACACCCACTCTAACTGATGCAGATTCCTGTATTACAGAAACAGAACACCAGTAATAAAGGGTATTTTTAGGTGTATACTGTGCTGCAGGCACACAACACCCACTTTTACTGCTGCAGATGCCTGTATTACAGAAACAGAACACCAGTAATAAAGGGTAGCTTCAGGTGTATACTGTGCTGGAGGCACACAACACCCACTTTAACTGCTGCAGATGCCTGTATTACAGAAACAGAACACCAGTAATAAAGGGTAGCTTCAGGTGTATACTGTGCTGGAGGCACACAACACCCACTTTAACTGCTGCAGATGCCTGTATTACAGAAACAGAACACCAGTAATAAAGGGTAGCTTCAGGTGTATACTGTGCTGGAGGCACACAACACCCACTTTAACTGCTGCAGATGCCTGTATTACAGAAACAGAACACCAGTAATAAAGGTTATCTTCAGGTGTATACTGTGCTGGAGGCATACAACACCCACTTTAACTGCTGCAGATGCCTGTATTACAGAAACAGAACACCAGTAATAAAGGGTAGCTTCAGGTGTATACTGTGCTGGAGGCACACAACACCCACTTAAACTGCCGCAGATGCCTGTATTACAGAAACAGAATACCAGCAATAATGGGTATCTTCAGGTGTATACTGTGCTGGAGGCACACAGCACCCACTTTAACTGCTGCAGATGCCTGTATTACAGAATCTGAACACCAGCAATAAAGGGTAGCTTCGGGTGTATACTGTGCTGGAGGCACACAACACCCTCTGCAACAGCGCTAGGTTTCCAAGCAATAAAGACACTGTCCTTGCTCTCCTCGCTGCCGGCGCTGTGATTGGCCAAGCATGCGGGTTCACATTGCATGCTTGGCCAATCATGAGCCAACAATGTACTGCGATGGCGTAGTGCATTGTGGGCCATGACCACCACACGAACATGGCTCAAACGGCCCACCGAGTTCTGGCTTCGCCGAACGGGCGAACAGCCGGTGTTCGAGTCGAACTTGCATTCTACTCGAACACCAAGCTCATCCCTAATGTAGAGCTTTCCAGTTGATGATCCACTGAGCCATGAAAATAGACCACTAGCCAGAACTTGCCCAGTATGAAATTAAGCTGCTGGGCTGTCCTGCATACAGTATGGTTTCTGAATGGTCACTTGTCACTGATTAAATGTCTTTGGAATGTGGAATCTCTGCAGGACTTCTAGGCTGCCTAGTGATGTGGGTGTTTATTTCATCTCAAATATTTTTTTGGTGTACATTTCATGGGCACAATTAACACCCAAAGACAAATTTTTCTGCACCTGTTTGACAGGTGCATTTAATATATTTTTTTGACAGCAAGACCAATTGTTGATTTCATCAAGAGTACCTCAATAGGGTTACAGTGTGAATGCACCACCGACACTCAAAGAACAATTTTTCCACACCTGTTTGACAGGTGCATATCAATGAAATGTTTGACAGCAAGGCCTATTCTTGCTTTCATTAAGAGTACCAATAAATGGGTTATGGGGTGATGGCACCACCGACACCCAAAGACCAATTTTTCTGCACCTATTACTTCTATCCAAAGTCTGTGGAAGTAACACAAGAAAGCTTGCGGGAAAAATGTCATTTCTTTTAGATTTATAAATGCAATTATTGCTGCAGCAGCTTTTATACACACTACAGATGTGCCACTTTACAGGTAGACTAAGGTGACCCCCCAGGCACTATATTAAAAGGATTTTTTTTATTTCTATGCTTTCACTTTAAATATCAATAAATCACTGCTCATTTGAAAATTATTTTTTTACAAACTTACAAACATTGTATGCCCAATTACTTGCATATAAGCCTTCAAAATTGGCAATTTTGATTTTTCCTGTTCAGGTCCCTTAGACTTCAGTGGGTTTCGTTAATCAGTTCCGAACTTTCACGATGTTCGAAAGTTCGGGTGCGAACCAAACAGGGGGTCGTTCGGCCCATCCCTAGTCACCACACCAGTGTAAGCTAGCAACAGTGTCGGTGTTGCCACACCAATTCCACTATAACCTGACCAGTGTAAATCAGCACAGTGTTCCTAGTTGCTGCCACACTAATGCCCACTGTCACAAGACCAGTGCAGCTAGCAATGATGTTCTTGATCACCGCCACGCCAGTGCAGCGTTGCCTCTGCCGGTACTGACCCTAGCCTGCTTATTGACCACATTTCTGCCTGTTGCCTGGACTGATCCTTTGCCTGTTTGCTGACCATGTCTCTGCCTGCACACTGAACTGACCAATCTGCATGTCTGACTTATATGTTCCTGTGAGAAATCAGTTCCACTCATTCTCTTCAGACAACAGCACTTCTGGAACCACAGAGATTATTTTGTTCTTAATTTCTCCGGCATCCTGTACTTCCTGGTCAGTGAACATGAGATTCCTGGGGTAGTCTTGTATCAGTTTGCTAGGATTGCTTGGTTTATAGGAGCTGAGATTGAAATAGGTGAAACTACACTAAGCTATGTTCCTTCCTTGTATAGAGGTGAACATTGGTTCTGATACAATTTGTTGATGTGTGTGATACACAAGATACAATGTCTGGTAAATAATCAGTCTAAAAAGTCTCACACAACTGGTATCATCATGCTCAGGAGGAGTAGCAGAATGTGCTTTGGGGTGTAATTCTAAGTATGTCCATGCTATGTGTGGAAAATACTGTATTAAATTGACAAATTTGTGTAAAAAATATGAATTCTCAATTTCTTTCTGCATTTTGGAGACTCACCATGCCTCTTAAAAATACCTTGGGTGTTTGCTTTCCAATATGGGGCAATTGTATGAGTGTTTCCACTGTCCTTCTGCTCCAGGGCCTCCACAAATGTGATAGGTAGTCAGGAAATTATATGTGTACATTTTGAATTTTGATTCTTGAACACTTGTTAGATTTTAGGCCCCCTAGGCTAGGCTCTAAAAAAATCTCACAAATGTGGTATCGCTATTCCCAATAGAAATTAGCTGTTAGAAGTATCTTATTAATTGACAACTTTGTGTTTAACCACTTGCTTACTGGGCACTTAACCCCCCCTCCTGCCCAGACCAATTTTCAGCGCTGATGCACTTTGAATGACAATTGCGCGGGCATACAACACTGTACCCAAATGAAATTTTTATCATTTTTTCCCCACAAATAGAGTTTTCCTTTGGTGGTATTTAATTACAGCTGGGAGTTTTATTTTTTGCTAAACAAACAAAAAATAATGCAAAATAAAAAAAAATTGCTGGGTGGCACTGACGGGGGGCACTTATTTATTCCTGAGGTGGCACTGGCAGGGGGCAGGTGGGCACTGGTAAGCTGGCCATGATTGGGACTGATGTCCCAATCACGGCCGCCGGTGATCGGCTCTTTTTTTTTCTATTGCGCTGTCAGCGCGAGGAGGAAAAATAGCCGATTACCGGCTCCGTTGTATCACATGATCAGCTGTCATTGGCTGACAGCTGATCACGTGGTAAGGGGTCGGGATCGACCCCTTGCTCAGATCCGTGATCAGGCGAGTCTCATAGACTCGCCGATTACAGAGCGCGCTGCGCGCGCCCCTCGTGCACGGGACGACGTCAATAGACGTCGTCGCGGCAAAGGAGGTCCGTGCTGTAGCCGTCATTTGGCTATAGCGTGGATCTCTAGTGGTTTAAATTTCTTTGGCAAAAAATGACATTTTCAAAAGACCCACTATGCCTTTCAGAAAATACCTTGAGGTGTTTGCTTTCCAAAATGTGGTCATTTGTAGACATGGGCACCGACAATAATTGGTTTTGTTCTGTTCCGTTACGGTTCGTATTAAAATTAATTCGTACTTCGTATTTCGTGTCCATTTCAATTTGTACGAAATACGAATTGTCAATAGGTTTGTTAACTTGTACGAACGTTCTTTACGATGAATTTAAAGGCAAAAATATACCTCAATATGACAGTCGATGCTGATGGAAGTTTGGATTTTATCCGAAATACGAAATTCCATTGAAGAATTTCCTATCCGAAATACGATTTTTTGTTAGATGAGGGGCTCCCCCCATCCCTGTGCTGTGCTGACTTCCTCCTGGGGATTCGTAAACAAAAGTTCGTATTTCGTACCACATTATTTTGGATCCTCCCGAACGTACTAATTTAGGGAAATTCCTACGAATTTGAGATTCATATGAAACTAATTGCACATGTCTAGTCATTTGTAGATGTCTGTACTGTCCTGGTATTCAGCAAATTAGATGCGTAATTTATGCTCCTTGAAAGCCCAAAGGTGCTCCTTGAATTTTGGGCCCCGTTATACATGTAGGCTGTTAACCATTTGCCGACCGCCGCACGACGATGTACGTCCTATTTTTGAAGAGGGATATCTCGGTAACGGCAGCAGCTGCTGCCACAACCGAGATATCCATCTCTTCAAACGGCGGTCGGCTGTACGATAACGGTGGTCTCCACGGCGGATTCGCCGCGAGATCACCGCTATCGGCAGCGGGAGAGGTGCCACCCCCCCTCCCGCCGCCCTCCTGCACCTTCCGGTGCTTACCGGAGCCGTCGGTAGCGGCGGAGGCGATCGGGTCCTTCCATCTGCTGGGCATAGAGACAAGTGAGGCTAAGATGGCCCCCACTTGTCTCTATACCATAGGAGGGCGGAAGCGACGTCAAAACGTCACTTCCGCCCATACCTCTTAAAGGTATATTTTTTTTTTAAATGTCAGATTTTCTTTTTTTTTTTTTTTTCTTTTTTTTTTTTTTGCATTTTAGCCCAAATATGAGATCTGAGGACTTTTTGACCCCAGATCTCATATTTAAGAGGACCTGTCATGCTTTTTTCTATTACAAGGGATGTTTACATTCCTTGTAATAGGAATAAAAGTGATCCATTTTATTTATTTTTTTAAAACAGTGTAAAAATAAATAAAATCAATTAAAATAAATAAGAAATTTTTTTTTTTTTTTTAAAACACCCCGTTATGACGAGCTTGCGCACAGAAGCGAGCGCATACGTGAGTAGCGCCCACATATGAAAACGGTGGTCAAACCACACATATGAGGTATCGCCGCGATCGGTAGAGCGAGAGCAATAATTCTAGCCCTAGACCTCCTCTGTAACGCAAAAAATGCAACCTGTAGAATTTTTGAAATGTCGCTTATGGAGATTTTTGAGGCTAAAAGTTTGACGCCATTCCACGAGCGGGCGCAATTTTGAAGCATGACATGTTGGGTATCAATTTACTCGGCATACCATTATCTTTCACAGTATAAAAAAAATTGGGCTAATTTTACTGTTGTCTTATTTTTTTATTCAAAAAAGTGAATTTTTTCCAAAAAAAGTGCGCTTGTAAGACCGCTGCGCAAATACGGTGTGAAAAAAAGTATTTCAATGACCGCTATTTTATTCTCTAGGGTATTAGAAAAAAAACAATATAAAATGTTTGGGGGTTCTAAGTAATTTTCTAGCAAAAAAAACTGTTTAAAACATGGAAACACCAAGTCTGAAAAAGAGGCCTGGTCCTTAAGTGGTTAAAAAAACTCACACATGTGGTATTCCCATACTCAGGAGTAGGGGTGAGCCGAACACCCCCCCCCCCCCCCATTTGGTTTGCACCAGAATATACGAACAGGCAAAAAATTTGTCTGAAGACGTGGACACCATTAAAGTCTTTGGGACACCAACATGAATAATCAAAAGTGCTAATTTTAAAGGCTTATATGCATGGTATTGTCATAAAAAGTGTTTGGGGACCTGGGTCCTGCCCCAAGGGACATGTATCAATGCAAAAAAAAGTTTTAAAAACTGACATTTTTTCAGGAGCAATGATTTTAAATAATGCTTAAAGTGAAACAATAAAAGTGTAATATTCCTTTACATTTCTTACCTGGGGGGGGGGGGGTGTCTATAGTATGCCTATAAAGGGGTACATGTTTCCCGTGTTTAGAACAGTCTGACAGAAAAATTACATTTCTAAAGAAAAAAATATATATAAAAGTTAATTGATGAAAACGGCATGGGGATTTTCCCACAGAGGAACCCTGAACCAAAATTTTTTAAAAAATGCGTGGGGGTCCCCCTAAATTTCATACCAGGCCCTTCAGGTATGGATTTTAAGGGGAACCCCAGCACCAAAATGTCATAAAAAAGGTGTGGGGTCCCCACAAAAATCCATACCAGACCCTTATCCGAGCATGCAACCTGGCAGACCGCAAGAAAAGAGAGAGGAAGAGAGAGCGCCCCCCCTCCTGAACCATACCAGGCCACATGCCCTCAACATTGGGATGGTGCTTTGAGGTAGCCCCTCAAAGCACCTTGTCCCCATGTTGATGGGGAGAAGGGCCTCATCCCCACAACCCTTGCCCGGTGGTTGTGTGGGTCTGCGGGCAGGGGGCTTATTGGAATCTGGAAGCCCCCTTTAACAAGGGGACCCCCAGATCCCGCCCCCCGTGTTAATTGGTAATAGGGTACAAATGTACCCCTACCATTTCACAAAAAAAGTGACAAAAAGGTTAAAAAAGACAAGAGACAGTTTTTGACAAGTCCTTTATTAAATTCTTCTTCTTTGCGCTTCTTCTTTCATCTTCTTTCTTCTGGTCTTCCTTCGGTGTTGTTCTTCTTCTCAATCTTCTTCTTCTCCATCTTCTTCTTCATCTTATTCTTCCTCCGCTCTTCTCCTTCCACATCTTGCTCCGGCTTCTTCTCTACACCGCCCGCACAATCCGCTTCTGTGGAAGTCTTCAGCTGTGTGATTCTTCGCTTCTTATGACACTTCTTAAATAACGGAGGGCGGAGCCACCCACCAATGGGACTTCCCTATGGCTTTTCCCATGTTGTCAGAGGGGGCGGGGTTACCCGTTTACATAAACGGGTGACCTGCTGCTGCGCCAGTCTCTGTGCAGGAACCCGCCTCGAGTATTACCTCTATAAGAGGTATGTCTGCTTCCGCTCTGCTTCCCCAGCGGTTTGGGGGTGATTTCATTCAATGCAGAGGTTTTCTCAACCAGGTTGAGATATACTTTGAGATTCTGCCCTAGGCATTTCCCACGGACAGAAGCAAAGTAGGTTTTGTGATAGCTTTGTTTTCTGAGAGAGCCTTGGCCAGGGCAAACCCTCTATGGGAGATGCAAAAACCAGTTGTCTTGAGTTACCCTGAGTTTGTGGCTTCCTTTAAAAGGGCATTTGATGTTCCTGCACCCTTCCCTTCTGCTGCCAAGTGCCTTTTGTCCATCAAACAGAATACGAGAACTGTTGCTGACTATGCCATTGAATTCCATACTCTGGCAGCAGAGGTTGCTTGGAACAATTAGGCCCTCTTGGGGCTCTCATGGTCTCTCGGATTCCATCAAGGACGAGATAGCAGCCTGAGATATACTCACTGAGCTGGAGAAGTTGATCACGTTTGCCATCCTCATTGACTCCAGACTCAGAGAAAGACTCTCTTTTAAGGAGCGCTTTTGGAAGCCTCCTGTACCTTTGCCTCCGAGCTTTGCAGTCCCTCTCGTGCCTCCCTCACCTCCTATGCCTCCTGGTATCCTGGTAGTTTGTCAGTGAAGATGAACCCATGCACTTGGGCTTCATGCGTCTGAGGATGAGTGAACCTTTAGGAAGAGGGAGAGATTGTGCCTTTATTGTGGCCAGGCAGGTCACCTTTTGAAGTCTTGTCCTACCCATCCAGAAAATGCCCAAACCTTGAGGTCCTGCCACGGACAGACCTTAGGTAGCATTGTTTCGTCCCCAGTTATCTAGAAAGATAAGCCCCTGGTTTAGAAAACACTCTTTCGTGGGCTGAGTCGTCCATAGAGATACAGGCTCTTATCGAATCTGGGGCTGCGTGACACTCCACTTACCCTTGAACTCTTGATGGGACACCTATACAGCCTGCCCATGTGACTCATGAGAGGGTTCCATGGCTGTAGGGGCTCTTCACTATGAGATAATCTGATTCCAAGTTATTTCCTCACCTAAGTTTCTACCGGTTATTGGTTATTCTTGGTTACAGAGGCACAACCCCTCTTTTGATTGGCTCTGTGCTGAGGTTCTCTCCTGGTCACCACAATGCAGTGAGACATGCTTCCAGAAGGTAGCCAAGGTTCTGTGCTCCTCTTCACTCTCCTCCCTGCCAGAGGAGTACCGCGATTTTAGTGATGTCGTTGACAAACCTCAAGCCGGTAGTTTGCCTCCACACCAGCCATATGATTGTGCAATTGACCTTCAACCTGGTGCCATACCCTCTCGTGGCTGGGTTTACCCTTTACCGGTCTTGGAGGATAAGGTCATGGAGGAGTATGTTGCAGACGCACTTTCTCGAGGCTTCATCTGCAAATCCTCATCTCCTGCTGGTGCTGGTTTCTTCTTTGTGAAGAAGAAGAGTGGTGAACTGAGATCTTGTAGGTAGATTATAGGTGTCTCAATAATTTAATGATTAAGAATGCCTATCCGATCCCATTGATTACAGAGTTATTTGACCCCCTCAAGGGAGCAACAGTTTTCACAAAGCTTGATTTGAGAGGGGCATACAATCTCGTGAGGATTAACCTCCCTGGCGGTATGATTCTGTCAGGAATTCTATTCCAAAAGCGGTACAATTCTTTTGCATGAAAATTTGGTGTTATGTATCATAGGCCTGCAATTCTTAGTAATTACTTACTAAAACCTGACCAAACAAGGCTCTAGTAGACATCCCAGATGTGATAAAGTTTGAAACACAAAATCATGAATTATAATCTTATAAATAATATAATTTTATTCAATAATGTAATGTGAAATAACGAAATTTGTCAAACAAAGAAAATTCAATAAACATCCTGAGTGTGATACATTTTGAAGCAAGGTATAGCACACAGTCCAACATCACAATCCGGACAATAGAACCGGCTTTCTTTTCAGACTTTTTTTCCACTGCTATCTCTCTTTGAGCAGCAAACCACACACATCCTGGTAGGTGCTGCCTTTTTTGCGGTTGGTGGTATGTAGTCCACAAAGTGACGACCTGTTAGGCGTTCTGGGTTGACAACGTCAACAGCATGTCGTCCAGGTCTGATCGCAGATCCTGATGGTGTCTGGTGTTGGAGGAAAATCTGCTCAGCCACCTTTCAGGTAAAATCGGCATGAATAAGAGGCTTGCGACTCTGTGCTCTGTATAGGACATATGCGTTCCAAAGGCATTGCTCCAGAAGATGCCGGAAAATCTTTTTATAATATTTTTTTTGCTGCTTGCGCATAGCCGGATAAAATGTCATTGCCTGATCGGCTCTGTCCACGCCTCCCATAGTGCAATTATAGTCTATGACGACTTGCGGCTTCAGCACATCTTTCCCACGTTTGGTGTGGACCATGGCAGTGGCGGTATTGTGCACGGTACTCATGACACACACGTCCTTCTTGTCTCGCCATCGCATTGCCATCATCTTACCCTTCTGCCAGGCAACCATTTCTCTGGTTTTTAGATTTTTCTGGGAGAACAGAGATGGCATGTCACGTCGATTGGGCCTAACAGTACCATACACATCGGTCTTGTTTTTTAGCAAAACATCAAAAAGTTCCGGAGACGTATAGAAGTTGTCCATGGTGACACAATATCCCTGGTTCAGCAATGGCTCCAGCAGTGTGAGGACTGATGATGTGGCCATCCCATAGCCGCTGTACCTGGGGTTGAACTTCGTGCCTTTAACGGTGTAAATGACCAAATTCCATATGTACCCGGTGGATGACTCGCAGAGCATGTAGGACTTTATGCCAAATCTCGCTCTTTTGGATGCAATAAATTGTATCCAGCTCAGGCGTCCCTTGTAGGCCATCAAGCTTTCATCCACGCAGACGTTCCTTTCTGGCATAATTTGCGATACCTCACAGATTTTTTTGAGTTTGGGTGCAGGATGCGTGGCCTCATCAAACTCTTCATTGTTCGTGAAATGGAAATATTTCATGATGAGGGAAAAACGGTATTCGGACATCACGGTGCCAAAAAACGGATTGGCCAGTAATTTATTGGTGGTCCAGTACCATTTCTGGAGCGGTTTTCCCACCACCCCCTGAAGAATAATGAGTCCCAGGAACTGCCAGATGTCCTCTTTGGTCACTGGTTCCCACTTTCTGCTTCGTAAAAACCTGGCATGCAGCGTAGCGGATTGCTGTACCTGGTAGCGATTTGTCTCTGTGACAATTTTTTCAATTACATCCTCAGTGAGAAATAATTGCAGGTATGCCAGAGGATTGTCACGTTCGACATCTACCTTCATCCCAGGTGATCCAGTGAAGGGGAATCTTGGCGGCGCTACCTGGTCTGTATCGCAGTCGATAGGGCACCAATTGCGCACATCGCTGAGGTCAGGGGCAGGATCATCACCACTGTCACTTGTCAGATCCGTGTCAGTGTCAGACGACAAATCTCCCCACGACTCGCTATCGCTAATTTCTGTGAGCAAGCGAATTGGCGCTTTTTTGATGCCATGTTATATTTTATTTTATTGGAGGCAAGGGGCACTGTATGGTTTATCAGTCAGATAGAGATGATACAGTGTAATCCTCTCAGATTACAATGTATCACCTCTATTTATGTGTTTGTGTTGTTTCACTTTTTGAAATTCCCGCCCAGTTCCGCTCCCGTGCGCCGCTGCTGCTCGCAGAGAACGGAACCAGGAAGTCAGGATGGCGTGACCTCGCCGGCAATCGCGTCGGCGATCACAGGGGAGGACACGGAGGACAGCGGAGAACATCGCTGGAGCGCCGGGAGAAGGTAAGATCTCCGCTCACCGCTCTGCAATGTTACCCCGAGCGTGACTCGGGGTTACCGATAGTACAAGAAAAAAACAAACCCAAGTCACGCTCGGGGATACTGCTAGGGAGGTTAAGGAGGGCGACAAGTGGAAAACTGTTTTTAATACCAAAACAGGCCATTGTGAGTACCTATTAATGCCTTTTGGCCTTTGTAACGCCCAGCAGTTTTCTAGGAATTTATTAATTATGTCCTCCAAGATTTGTTGCAGTTATGTGTGGTGGTTTATCTTGATGATATCCTCCTATTTTCCAAGTCCCTGGAGAGTCACCACACAGATGTCTGTTGTGTGCTTCAGAAACTAAGAGAGAACAATCTCTATTGTAAACTGGAGAAGTGCGAGTTCCATCGTGATCAGGTTACATTCCTGGGCTATGAAATTTCCACTGCTGCTTTTTCGATGGACCCAGAGAAACTGTCGGCGGTCCTACAGTGACCCCAACCCATGGGTTTACGCCCCCTCTGCAGCATTTCCTGGACTTTGCCAACTATTAGCGAAAGTTTATTCGGAACTTCTCGTCTTTGGTCAAGCCCCTGACTGATATGACCAGAAAGGACGATAACCCACAGAGATGGTCTCTGGAGTCCATTAAGGCCTTTGAGGCTCTCAATGCTGCCTTTGTTTCTGCTCCTGTGTTCGCATATCCTGATCCTACATTACCTTTCATCCTTGAGTTTGATTCTTCTGAGACTGGAGTTGGCGCCCTTCTGTCTCAATGTCCTATCTCTGAGAGCGCTCTGCATCACTGTGGTTATTTTTCTAAGAAATTGCGGAATGCAATTATGAGATTGGTGACAGAGAGCTGTTGACAATCATTTTAGCCCTGAAAGAATGCAGACATCTCCTCGAAGGTACCACTGTGTTGGTTCTTATTCTTACTGACCATAAGAATCTTGCATTCTTGTCTGGGGCTAAACGCCTCTCTCCCAGAAGGGCACCATCGGCTCTTTACCTGTCAAGTTTCAATTACATTGTCTCATTCTTACCCGGTACTAAGAACGCCATGTCATGACAATTTTCCTCCACTTCCAAGTTGTAGTCGGTTCCAGTTCCTGTGATTCCTCCAGATCGTATTCTGGCTACGGTTTGCACCACTCTCACTTCTTCTTTGGATGACAAAATTCTTTCTGCTCACTCCCATTCTTCTCCTGAGAAACTTTGTGACTGCTGCTTTGTCCCAGAGAGTCTCTGTACTGCCATGCTTCAGACTTTCCATTTTCCCAAGGCTGCTGGCCACCCTTGGAAGAATCAACTCATTTGGGCCATTTCCCAACAATTCTGGGCTGATGTAACTTCATTCGTAGCTGCCTGTTCTGTGTGTGCTCAGAGTAAGACTCCACGACACCTTCCAGTGGGCCTCCTACAATCCATACCCAATGGAGAGAGGCCCTGGACCCATCTGTCTATGGATTTCATTGTGGAGTTACCCAATTCCCAAGGCAACACTATTATCCTTATGGTGGTTGACCGGTTCTCAAAGATTGTCATTGTATTCCACTTCAAAGGAACTGGCTTCCATTTTTGCTTGGGAGATCTTTTGGGAGATCTTTCGCTTACATGGGCTACCCAAGATGATTGTCTTGGACAGAGCTAGTCAGTTTGTTTCCCAGTTCTGGTAAGCCTTTTGTGCACAGTTGGGAATTCAGCTTGCTTTTTCCTCTACGTATCACCCATAGTCTAATGGGGCCGCAGAATGAGCCAATCAGTCCTTGGAGCAAGTCCTATGTTGCTATATTTCTGACCATCATAACAACTTGTCAGACCTATTACTGTGGGCAGAGTTTACTCACAACAGTGCCTTGAATACTGCTTCCCGATTGTCCCTGTTTATGGCGAATTATGGTTTCCAACCTACCATGTTGCCTGACTCGTTTGTTCCACAGAATATCCCTGCTTTAGAGGAGCATCTCTTTAGTCTTCGTTCCACTTGGGCACAAGTCCAGGAAGCTTTGCATCATGCAAATGATAGTTACAGACTCCATGCTTTGCCTTCCTACCAGGTTGGGGACAGGGACTGGCTGTCATCTCACAACCTCCAACTTTGTGTTCCCTCACTAAATGTTTGCACCTCAGTTTATTGGGCCTTTCCGTATTCTTCATAGGATTAACCCAGTGGCTTCCGCATTAGACCTTCCTTCTAATATGCGTATTTCAAATGTATTTCATGTCTCCTTATTAAAACCTTTGGTCTGCAATCACTTTACCACCTCAGTGCCATGTCCTCACCCTGTACAGGTTTAGAACCATGAGGAATATCAAGTACAGTCCATTGTTTACTCCCATAGGTTCCATGGGCGCATACAGTACCCGGTGAATTGGAAAGGGCATGGTCCAGAGGAATGTTCTTTGGTCTCATCCTCGGACGTACATGCCCCTGTCCTCCTCTGTGATTTCCATAGATGTTTTCCCCTCAAGCCTGGTGGTCCTTTGAGGTGGAGAGGTCATTGAGGAGGGGGTACTGTGAGGGCTTGGCTCAGCCCTTCCTTCTCTGAGCTGGCCGCTCAGCTGTTAGCTAATTGCCAGCTCCCATCTCTCTCCACAGTTACTCAGCTGTTGATGATCCTGCTCGACAGTCCTGCCTACTTAAGCCATCCAGTCCAGAGGAGCTCTGCCTTCACCTTGGTCACATCACAAGCAACTATCTCCTTTGTGTCCTGTTTAAAGAATGGCTTTGCTGACATCCCTTTTGGCTCCAGATCCTGCCTGCTGTTCCACTACTTTGATCCCTGACTTCTGGCTTGGCTGACTATCCATTCCGGTTACTGAACTCTGGCTATGTTTTTACTATGTTTTTTCTTTTTACTTTTATTATTAAACAAGTGTGATTTAACTGTACTTCTGTCTCAGTCTGATTTTATGGTGTCTGATGCTGGAGAGGCCTTGGTGTGAGCCTCTCCGTTGTGTGGAAAGGGTGATCCAGTAATCAATGATATCACGGCAATCTTCACTCACTTTAAAAAGTCTTGATTATCCAGGCTGTGCATCCTCCCCCACAGGCACTTCCCTTCCTCTCTGTCAAGGAAACCTCACTGTGGAACAATACACTATTCAGTTCCACACCCTAGCAGCTGAACTTTCTTGGAACAATAAAGCACTTGCAGCGACCTTCTGGCAAGGCTTGGTGGAACGCATCAAAGACAAGTTGGCAGGTCGTGAAATTCCTGTCATCCTGGTAAATGTTAATTCTTTGGCCATCCAGATCAACACCTGTTTCCAGGAGCGCTCCCATGAGAGGCAAGTTCTTGGCTTCTCATCTGGCACCAACCTTTCGACACTCCTTAGTTTCTCCCAATGACGCTGTTCCATTCTCTCATAAAGAGCCTATGCAACTAGGACATTCATGCCTAACCATTGAAAAAAGAAACCGTCATCAGAAGCAGGGACTTTGTTTGCATCTACTGCGGAGAAAGAGGACATTTCTTGAAACAGTGTCCACAACGACCGAGAAACTTTCAAAGTTAGTACACCTACAGGGGGTTATGCTAGACCATAATTTTCACTCCTGAAGTCCATGTCCAACTATTACTGTTCAGTTGCACTTCCCCACTTCCATTGTCTCAATGGAACCATTAGTTGACATCAGGCCTGATGACACAAGTAGGATTGCAAAATGTGTAGAGGCTGCTGGGACTTTGTACAATGTTGATGCCTGTAGTAAGAGATTGAGGCTTGGAACGCATGCAATACAGGGGAAATACATAAGGAAACTAATGTTGGTCTAAGTGAACCCTGCATACATGGCTGGATAAGCTTGGTGTCAGCTCATTGACACCATAATATGTGAGTGCAATCTGTTTTTAATTATTTTTTTAATAAATGAGTTGAGAAATACTACACCATGATGGTTCTACAGGGTTTCTTATGAGCTTGAATATCCAGCGGTTTATTGTTTGGAGAGTGATCGTAAGGAGTGGTTATCCGTTCAATGAACCAAAGGAGAGCATTTACCGGTATCTGGTGAGTGGCCATTTCGCAAGGTGGTGGTGGCACAAAGGGTGAATTTTGCTGTTGATGGAGGAGTGGCACAGGAATAAACAGGAGCTGTTGATTGCTCACGGAAAAAAAATCTTTATTTATCTTGGACTGCAATGAAGGAACTGCATTTAATTTCATAATTTCACACAATTTTTTTTATATATTTTCTTTGATTATATTTATTTTTTTATTCACAAATTCTAACTAATATTGGGCTTGTTATTTTATGAATTTTCATTTAGAGTATAAGTTGATATATTCAGGGTACTGGAAGTAATTAATTGATTTATGTCACAACATTTTTTTGGCAAACAATTATTTAGCACTGGTGGTATTATTATATATTTTTGTAAATATATATTGTGTTGGAGCACAGTGGTATGGAAGTATACCCACATAATTATTTAAATATTTTTTGGTAGTTGGCACAGTCCATATTTTATTGCATTAGCAACTACTTCTATTCTGATTGCACCCATCACAGCCCTTACTTGGAAGTATGCTAATCATCAGAACTGGCCATCTGATGCAGTGGAGGTCTTCCGTGCCCTAAAGTGGGCTTTTCTCTCTGGTTCTGCTCTCTCTCAAAGTGGATGCCTCCTCTGTAGTAGTTGGGACCATTCTTTTCCAGTGACCTTGTGGCGCTAAACATCCTTGTGCCTTTATCTCTTTATCTCAAAAAAATTCTACCCAGCAGAGAAAAATTGCTCCATAGGAGATTGTGAAGCAGAGCGCTCTCAGAGATAGGACATTGAGACAGAAGGGCGCCAACTCCAGTCTCAGAAGAATCAAACTCAAGGATGAAAGGTAATGTAGGATCAGGATATGCGAACACAGGAGCAGAAACAAAGGCAGCATTGAGAGCCTCAAGTTAGCTTCTAGAAGGTTCGCCCCATCAGATCACTATCTACACGAATCATAAGAATTTGCAGTACCTCCACTCTGCCTGTCACTTGAATCTGTGACAGGCTCGCTGGTCGCTGTTTTCTCATGTTTTCATTTTGTCATCACCTTCACCTGGGGAAAGCCAACTCCAGGGTGGACCCACTGTCATGTTCCTTTGACTCACATGATTCTGAGACCTCTGGGGAAACAGAGTTTATAAATTATGCCACTTGGGTTCTTGCTCTCACCTTGGTTCAGGACTTGAATTCACTGGGGAAATCCTTTGTGCCAGTGAATGCTATAATATAACTTTTATGCTGGGCTCAAGTCTCTAAGTTTTCTGGCCACCTGGGTATCCATAGGACCCTAGCATTCCTCTCTCATCTCTACTGGTGGCCATCCTCTGCAAGAATGTTCATGACTTTGTAAAAGCCTGCCTGGTCTGTGCTTGTATCAAGTCACCTAACCAATATTCGGCAGGACCCCTTCTCCCATTGCCTACCCCTGGGGAGCTTTGGTGCCACATTGCCATGGATTATATAACTGACCTTCCTCCATTTGGGGGCTGTACTATAAAGTGGGTTGTGGTAGACCGATTTTCCGAAATGGCACACTTTGTACCTCTCCCCTCACTGTTGTTGGCAGCAGTATTGGTGCCAGTCTTCATTAGTTAAATCTTTAGACTCCACAGGATGCCTATAAGTATAGTTTGAGACCATGTAAGTCAGTTTATTTACATATTCTGGAGAGCTCTTTGTAAATCCCTTTTTAAAGCAGCTATCGTCGGCCTACCATCCTCGGTCCAATGGACAGTCTGAAAGAACCAACCAGTCCTTGGAGCAGTTCCTTCGGGTCTTTGTCTCAGCCCACCAAGATGATTGTTCCACCCATAATGCTTCAGACTCATCACACTCTCCATCCACCAGGTCCTCTTTCCCAGCAGGTCCTATGTGGGATTAACCAATTTTAACAAATGACTATCAATTTCATATGTATGTTGAAATATAGTTACTACTTAAAACATAAACTGCTGTGTAGGAGGCTTGAAACTTGGTGAGGAACAGGTCATACACAATGTCAAGACCGAACACAGCAAGATGACACACAATAGTTATACTGTGTCAGCAAGGTTTCTGCCAAGCAAAGATTACAAAGCAGACTGGGATTTCAAGATGTGCTGTTCAAGCTCTTTTGAAGAAGCAAAATGAAACCAACAACATTGAGGACCCTAGACACAGTGGTTAGCCAGACATTAAGAAACAAAAATTTTTTGAGAGAAAAGGAGTCTGAACAGGCCAGATACCACGTCCCAATATTTGTGAAAACAACAAAAAAGAAAAGAAAAGGGCCAAGAAGGGGCTGGGGAATCACCAACCCCTGGGACTTTAACGGTATCGAATCAAAGAATATTTGCAAAAAATTAGAAATAAAATATTACAATTTTATTCATAATATACACAAATATAAATTAAACATTCATAAAAACAATGATTTAACATCGATTTGCAGAAACAAGCATATTGGCATTTAATCACATTTTCCATTCACCAAACAGGAAGAATGAAGAAAAAGCAAGCTGCAATCATTCTCAACATGTTTCGCCCGGGATGGGCTTCTTCAGGAAAAACTGATTGAGCAGCCAAAGAAATAGCACTAAAGTAGTAAAACAATAAAACATGAATGTTACTATAAGTTAGTGCATAAAGTGACAACAATTTTACAATAATCCAAAAAGAAATAAACGAAATTTAAACAGATACATATAATAGTTGTAGTAATTAAACTGTAGAGATTATTACAATGATTGAGTGTCTCACCGATATTGCCCAAGGCTCCACGAATCAACAAATCTTATCCAAAATATCAGTTAAAGATTGTTTAGGGACAAGTGGTTAGCCAAGGAAACATAATGCAGCAGGTGAAAGACACGTCATGCTTACCTTCTTTCAACATTGGAAGATGTCCAGCATTGTCATGAGCACAACACCAGTGGGACCCAGGTACACCAACCTACTGTCTGGAGAAGTCTGACTAAAAGTGTTCTTCATGGAAGAATTGGGGTAAAAAAAAAAGTCACGCCTCTGATGTGGAAATAAGGCTAAGTGACTCATTTAGGCAAAAAAACATAGGAACTGGGGAGCAGAAAAATAGCAGCAGGCGCTCTGCACTAATTAGCCAAAATTTGAAATATTTAGTTGTAGCAGGAGGCAGTTTGTTTACCAAAGGGCTAAAGAGTGGCACAATAATGAATGTCTGTAGGCAACAATGAACCATGGTGGAGGTTCCTTGCAAGTTTGGGGCTGAATTTCAGCAATTTGAGATGGAGATTTGGTCAGGATCAAAGTCCTTAATGCTGAGAAATACAGGCGGATAATTATCCATCATACCATACCATCAGAGAGGCATGTGATCGACCCCAAATTTATTCTGCAACAGGACAAACATCCAGGGAATGTGATTAGGAAGAATTATCTTCAGCATAAAGAAGAACAAGGAGTTCTGGAAATGCTGGTTTGGCCCCAACCGAGCCCTTATCTCAACATCATCAAGTCTGTTTGGGATTACATGCTCCAGCTTCTTCTCCGCTCTGTCCGCACAATCCACCTCAGTAGGAGTGTGACTCTTCGGTTCTTCTGACACGTCTTATATAATAGAGGGTGGGGCCACCGGTGACCCCACCCCCCTCTGACACACGGGGACTTCCCTATGGATTTCCCCGTGTGTCAGAGGGGGCAGGGTCACCCATTTATGTAAATGGGGTGAACACTATTTACAGGGTGACCCAATGACTTTTAAAGGGTGTTCCGTGGCTTTCGAATTTGCCGTGAACACCCAAAATTGTTCGCTGTTTCGGCGAACTGGCGAACAGCCAATGTTCGAGTCAAGCTCATGTTCGACTCGAACATAAAGCCCATCCCTACCCATCAGCAGGACTGGTATCTGCTCATTTGTGCAAAGAGGAACAGGATGAGCACTACCAGAGCCCTACAGATTGACCTCCAGCAGTTCACCAATGTGAATGTCTCTGAACAATCAGAAACAGACTTTATGAGGGTGGCCTGAGGTCCTGACATCCTCTAGTGGGCCCGGTGCTCACTGCCCAGCACCGTGGAGCTCGATTGGCTTTTGCCATTGAACACCAGAATTGGCAGGTCCACCACTGGCACCCTGTGCTTTTCACAGCTGAGAGTAGGTTCACCCTGAGCACATGTGACAGATGTGAAAGGGTCTGGAGAAGCCATGGAGAATGTAATTCTGTATGTAACATCGTTCAGCATGAGCAGTTTTCTGGTGGGTCAGTGAAGGTCTGGGGTGGCATATCCACAGAGGGATGCACAGACCTCTACATGCTAGAAAATGGCACCCTGGCTGCCATTAGGTATCAGAATGAATACCCATTGTCAGACCCTATGCTGGTGCAGTGGGTGCTGGGTGCATGACTCATGTGGTGAGAGTATGCAGCCAGTTCCTGGGAGGATGAAGGAATTGATACCATTGAATTCCCCCCAAGCTCACCTGACCTAAATTTAATAGAACACCTCTTGGACATTATGTTTTGGTTCATTTGACGCCACTAGGTTGTTCAGGAGCTCAGTGATGCCCTAGTCCAGATCTGGGAGGGAATACCCCAGGACACCATCCGTAATCTCATTAGGAGCATGCTCCAAAATTGTATGCATACAAGCACGTGGGGGCCATACAAACTGAGTACCATTTTAAGTTGCTGCAATTAAATTTTATCAAAATGGACTAGCCTGATGTATAATTTTTTTACTTTGATTTTCAGGGTGTCTTTGAATTCAGCCCTCTGTAGGTTGATTAGGTTGATAAATTTCATTTTCATCCAACAATGTGGCATCCTTTCATTCCTAACACATTACCCAGTCCATATCAGCATAGATATCCAGCTTGACATGTTTCCCCATTGAGATCTGGTGTGTTTTTAAAGCGTTCCTTTAATTTTTTTGAGCAGTGTATTTCTGGAAGCACTCTTAAGTTACAGCATTTTTTCACACCTTTTTAAAATCTTTTCACAACAGCATATCTTGTGGCATGTTATCCTGTGGTCAACATGCTTTTAAGCCTTCCACAGACACGAAAGAGTCTGCAGATTGGTAAGAAATTCTGTTTTTGATCAACACCTTTAGTTATTCAGCTTAAATACAGTTTTGCTTTGGCTTGCATAACAGATTTAGAAGAAAACTATGAAACAATAAGATTGGTCCTGTAATCTTACATTTGCAATCTTTTATTCAATTGGCAGGACTTCAAACTGCTAACACAGTATTTCTTCTAGTAAAAAAAGATAAAACTGCCAATCTTTCTTTCCTAGTTTAGAGTGGGGAAGATTTACCCCCGGTATAATCCCCAATCCTCATGAAATTTAATATGTACAATACCCAGTGGGTGTGGAGAGGTGAATTTGTTGTACATCTTGCACCATGGACTCTTTCTGGGAGGGGCTGGGGAAGACCCAGCTGTCATGGATGCACGCTGGCACCAATGACAAAGTCAGAGGCAGATGGAGTGAGGAAAAGGACCTCCAAGGCAGTATTCTCAGGAATACTACCAGTACATCTAGCCACACCGGAAAGGCAGAGGGAGATTAGGAAAGTAAACAAGTGGCTGAAGATCTGGTGTAGTAAGGAGGGTTTTGGGTTTCTGGAGGACTGGGTCGACTTCTCAGTCGATAACCAGTACTATAGAAGGGATGACTGCACCTAAATGAGGAGGGTGCAGATCAGCTGGGAATGAAGATCGCCAAAAAAATTGAGGGGTTTTTAAAATAGGCGATGGGGGGAGGGTCCAGAGGTAGAGATAGTCAGCGTAGAGCATATTCCAGAGGGTAGTATTGGGGGCATTAGTGGTAGGTTGACCAAAGCACATAAACCCAAGGTAAGTATAGTAGCAAGTCCTAGTTGCAATCTTGGAACACCCAATAAGAGGATAATATGTGACCGGTCTAAACTACGTGGCATGTTCACCAGTGGCAGGAGACAATATGGGTGAACTAGAGATACTGTTGTACGAGGAGGATTTGGATTTTGTGGGAATTTCAGAGACCTGGCTCAACAGCTCTCATGATTGGCTGGCAAATGTTCAAGGTTATACCCTTTATCACAAGGATAGAGAGGGTAAAAAGGGGGAGGGGTATGCCTATATATCAAGAATAATGTACAAGTGAATGTGAGAGATGACATCACTAAGGGAGCTAGGGAGGAGGTTGAATCCTTATGGGTAGAGCTCCAGGGATGAAGCTAAGGGGAAAATAATACTAGGAGTATGCTATAGGCCCCCTAACCTGATGGAGGAAGGGGAGACAGATCTCCTATCACAATTTGGATTAGCAGCAAGGATGGGAAGTGATATCATAATGGGGGATTTTAATTATCCAGACATAGACTGGGTGGAAGGAACGGCACATTCATCTAAGGCTCACCAGTTCCTAAATGACTTGCAGGACAATTTAATGGATCAGATGGTAGATGCACCATCTAGAAATAAAGCATTACTGGATCTACTGATTACCAACAATACAGACCTGATCATGGATGTGGAAATATGGGGCAATTTAGGTAACAGCGATCACAGGTCAATTGGCTTCAGTATAAATCACACAAATAGGAAAAATAAAGGGAATACAAAGACACTGAATTTCAAAAACCTTGCTAGAAGGCATAAATTGGGATAAAATCGTAGGAACAAAGAACACAGAGGAGCGATGGGTTTGCTTTAAGAGCATATTAAATAAGGACATTAGCCAATGCATCCCATTGGGTAATACATTTAAAAGAGCGAACAAAAGTCCTGGATGGCTTAACTACCATGTAGAAATGCATATAAAAGCAAAGGAGAAGGCCTTCAAAAAATACAAGGTTGAGGGAACATCATCAGCATTCAGACTTTATAAAGAATGCAACAACAAATGTAAGGGTGCAATAAGGATGGCTAAGCTAGAACATGAAAGAAACAGCGGAGGAGAGCAAAAAAATCCCAAGAAATTCTTTAAGTATGTAAACAGTAAAAAAGGGAGACAGAACATATTGACACCATAAAGAATGAGGAAGGACACCTGGTTACAAAGGATGGGGAGATATTGAAGGTATTGAATTTATTCTTCTCCTCAGTCTTCACCACGGATTCGGGGGGCTTCAGTAACCAAAACTGCAGTGTTTATCCTCATGACACATCACAGGAAGCACCTCGATGGTTAACAGAGGACAGAATTAAAATTAGACTTGGGAAACTTAACTTTAATAAATCACCTTAGGGAACTTAGGGAACTGTGCCAAGTTATTGCCAGACCATCGTTCCAAATTTTTACTGACAGTCTACTGACTGGAATGGTACCAGCTTATTGGAGTTTGGGAATTACAGACCAGTTAGCTTAACATCAATAGTATGTAAACTCTTGAGGGTGATGATAAGGGACTATACACAAGCTTTTAGTTATGGGAACGGTATCATTAGCAGTAATCAGTATGGATTCACAAAGAATCGTTCTTGCCAAACCAATCTATAACCTTCTATGAGGAGGTGAGTCACCATCTGGACTGCAACAGAGGAAACCCAAATGTGTATAAGTGAAATTTGAAGATTTATTAAGGGAAGTGAATAATTTAAATACAACCACACAGTGCAATAAACCAACCAACAGACAGAGACCCCTAAATAACAACAGACAGATATGTACAAAATGGGAACTACCAGGATCATAAATGAAGCCATGCACAGAGGATCAGCAGATAAACAAAAGGGCAGTTCCAGACTCAGAGATGCAAGCCAGGCCAAGGTCATACACGGGGAGATCAGCCGATGGGGGAAGGAACACAGGACAGGGAGAGGATGGACGGATCAGACTGCAGCGCAGGGATGACAGGAACAGGAGGGACAGGATAGGGACCAGGACACGGAAACAGAATCAGAAACATGGGTCACTGGTTCAGGACACAGGAACAGGTTCAGAAATCAGGATCAGATCACACAGCAGCAGGTCAGGGAGCAAGGACAATACCAAGGCAAACATGTGAGTGTTTGCTGGATATTCATATGCCTGTAATTGGTCTCAAGTAACACCTGATTGCAAGAGGTGCTGACTGCTCCACACTGCCAGGACCTATCCGCTGGTGGACGCCAGTACTGCAGCCAAAAGATGACATACTGCTATCAACAGGAAAAAGCTCCCCTGGCAGTTCCAGACTGCCAGGAGACACCTGCTGGTGGACCACAGTACTGCATGCCAAATATCAGGCAGTGACACCAGCGAATGGAACCGGAACCTTCCCTGATAGGCCCGTAGATGTGGTGTATCTGGATTTTGCAAAAGCATTTGACATAGTTCCCCATAAACGTTTACTGTACAAAATAAGGTCCATTGGCATGGACCATAGGGTGAGTACATGGATTGAAAACAGGCTACAAAGGCAAATTCAGAGGGTGGTGATAAATGGGGAGTGAATGGTCAGGGGTGGGTAGTGGGGTCCCCCAGGGTTCTAGGCTGGGACCAATCCTGTTTAATTTGTTTATAAATTATCTGGAGGATGGGATAAACTGTTCAATCTCTGTATTTGCGGATTATACAAAGTTAAGCAGGGCAATAACTTCTCCGCAGGATGTGGAAACCTTGCAAAAAGATGTGAACAAATTAATGGGGTGGGCAACTACATGGCAAATGAGGTTCAATGCAGAAAATGTAAAATAATCCATTTTGGTGGCAAAAATATGAATGCAATCTATACACGGGGGGGGGGGTGGGTGAACCTCAACCTCTGGGGGAATCTAGGATGGAAAATGACCTGGGGGTCCTAGTAGATGATAGGCTCAGCAATGGTATGCATTGCCAATCTGCTACTAACAAAGCAAACAGAATATTGGCATGAAATAATAGGGGGATTAATTCCAGAGATAAAACAATAATTCTCCCATTTTATGAGACTCTGGTCCAGCCGCATCTAGAGTATGCCTTCCAGTTCTGGGCACCAGTCCTCAGGAAGGATGTACTGGAAATGGAGCAAGTACAAAGAAGGGCAACAAAACTAATAAAGGGTCTGGAGAATATTAGTTATGAGGAAAGGTTGCAAGCACTGAACTTATTCTCTCTAGAGAAAAAACACTTGAGAGGGGATATGATTTCAATATACAAATACCATTCTGGTGACCCCACAATAGGGATACAACTTTTTTGCAGAAGGGAGTTTAAAAGGACTTGTGGCCACTCATTAAAATTAGAAGAAAATAGGTTTAACCTTAAATTACTGTAAGAGTGGCAAGGTGGTCTCAGTGGGGGGCATCGATAGTTTCAAGAAACTATTAGATAAGCGCCTGAACGACAGCAACATACAAGGATATACAATGTAATACTGACATATAATCACACACATAGTTTGGACTTGTGTTGTTTTTCAACCTCACCTAATGTAACTATGTAACTATGTAAAAAAGTATTCATACCCCCGGACATTTTCTACATTTTGGCCTGTTACAGCCAAAACCGTGTATGTATTTTATTGGGATTTTATGTAATAGACAAACACAAAGTGAAACATAATTGTGAAGTGGAAGAAAAATGATAAATGGTTTTCAAAACTTTTTGCAAATAAATATCTGAAAAGTGTGGCATGCATTTATATTTAGCCCCCTTTAATCTGATAATCCCTAACTAAAACCTAGTGTTGACCAAATTAGTAAATAGAGTCCACCTGTGTCTCAGTAAAAATACAACTGTTCTCTGAAGCCCTCAGAGGTTTTTAGAGAACATTAGTGAACAAACAGCATCATGAAGGCCAATGAACACACCATAGAGGTAAGGGATAAAGTTGTTGAGAAGTTTAAAGCAGGTTAGGTTATAAAAAAAATCCCAAGCTTTGAACATCTCACGGAGCACCGTTCAATCCATCATCTGAAAATAGAAAGCATACGGCACAACTGCAAACCTACCAAGACATGGCTGTCCACCTAAGCTGACAGGCCGGCAAGGAGAGCATTAATCAGAGAAGCAGCCAAGAGGCCCATGGTGACTGTAGGAGCTGCAGAGATTCATAGCTCAGGTGGGAGAATTTGTCCACAGGACAACTATTAGTCATACACTGCAAATCTGGCCTTTATGGAAGGGTGGCAAGAAGAAAGCCATTGTTGAACGAAAGCCATAAGAAGTCCAGTTGGAAGTTTATGAAAATGTGGGGGGACAGCAAGCATGTGGAAGAAGGAGCTTTGGTCAGATAAGACCAAAATTTTACTTTTTGGCCTAAAAGCAAAACGCTATGTGTCACATAAAACTAACACTGCACATCCCTCTGAGCACACCATCCCCACCGTGAAACATGGTGGTGGCAGCATCATGTTGTGGGGATCCTTTTCTTCAGCAGGGACAGGGAAGCTGGTCAGAGTTGATGGGATGATGGATGGAGCCAAATACAGGGCAATATTAAAAAAACCTGTTAAAGTCTGCAAAAGACTTGAGACTGGGGCGGAGGTTAAACTTCCTATGGATCTGGAGAAGTTAATCACATTTACCATTCTCGCTGACTCCGGACACTGAGAGAGACCTTTCTTTAAGGAGAGCTTGCAAAAGCCTCCTGTACATTTGGCTCTAAACTTTGCATTTCCACCCTTTCCTCCCTCACCTCCAATGTGCCCCGGGACTGAATCCGCCAGTGAAGTAGAGCCCATGCGGGTGGGGTTCACACGTCTCTCTGCATAGGAGAGGGCCTTTTGGAGGAGGTAGAGATTGTGCCTTATTGAAGTCTTGTCCTACCCATCCAGGAAAACACCCACACCTGAAGTCCTGTAAGGGAAAGACCTTAGGTGGCATTGGTTGCCTCTAGTTTTGGTTACCCTTTCTTGGTCTGAGTCATATATCAATATACAGGCTCTAATCAACTCTGGGGCTGCAGACCTGTTCATAGATAGTGCCTTTGTGTCTAAGCACTTGATTCCGCTGCAGCTTCATGCCACTCCACTTGCCATTGAGGCTATTAATGGGAGACCTTTACGGCCTGTATGTGATTTATGAGACTGCTCCATTGACTATGGCTGTAGGGGCGCTTCACCATGAGATAATCCAATTTCAAGTTATTTCCTCACTTGGTTACCTTTTGCATTGCGCTGAGGTTCTTTCTTGGTCACCAAAATGCAGTAAAACTTGAAAGTGATTAAGGTCTTATGCACCTCTTCACTCTCCTCCTTGCCAGAGGAGTACCACAAATTTAGCGATGTCTTTGACCAAGCCCACAACTTTGAAGATTTTTTTTTTTATTGTGAAGCAAACAACAAATAGGAAAGATATAAGAAAAAGTCAATGTGCATAACTATTCACCCCCCTAAAGTCAATACTTTGTAGAGCCACCTTTTGCAGCTATCACAGCTCCAAGTCGCTTTGGATAATGACAATGGTCGCAAAAATGTGTCAAAAATGTTCGACATGTCTGCCATAATGTCACAGTCATGATAAAAATCGCTGATCGCTGCCATTACTAGTAAAAAAAAGTATTAATAAAAATGCCATAAAACTATCCCCTTTTTTGTAAACGCTATAACTTTTGTGCAAACCAATCAATAAACGCTTGTTGAGATTAATATGTAGAAGAATACGTATCCGCCTAAATTGAGGAAAAAAAAAAAATTTTATATATTTTTGGGGGATATTTATTATAGCAAAATGTAAAAAATAATGTGTTTTTTTAAAAATTGTTGCTCTTTTTTTGTTTATAGTGCAAAAAATAAAAACTGCAGAGGTGATCAAATACCACCAAAAGAAATCTCTATTTGTGGGCAAAAAAGGACGTCAGTTTTGTTTGGGATTGTTAGTAAAAGCGACGCAATGCCGAATCCCAAAAAGTGGTGTGGTCTTTGGCCAGCAAAATGGTCTGGGGCTTAAGTAGTTAAACCACTCAAGTGTTGCTTTAGCAGTGTGTTTGGGGTCATTGTACTGCTGAAAGTTAAACCTCCATCCTAGCCGCAAATCACACACAGAGTGATAAGGTTTTGCTCAAGAAAATCCCTGTATTCATCCATCTTTCCCTCAACTCTGACCAGTTTCCCAGTCCTGACTGCTGAAAAACATCCCCACAGCATGATGCTGGCATCACCATGATGGTGCTCTTTGGGTGATGTGATGTGTTGGGTTTTTGCCAGACATTTTTTTCTTTGATGGCAAAAAAGTTCAATTTTAGTCTCATCAGACCAGAGCACCTTCCTCCATACATTTTGAGAGTCTCCCACATTCCTTTTCACAAACTCAAAACGTGTAATTTTGCTGAAAGTAATGGCTTTCTTCTGGTCATAAAGCCCAACTCTATGGAGCGTACAGCTTATTGTCACCCTATGTGTAGGTACTGCAGTCTCTGCTGTGGAACTCTGCAGCTCCTCCAGGGTTACCTTAGGTCTCTGTGCTGCCTCTCTGATTAATGATCTCCTTGCCCGGTCTGTGAGTTTTGGTGTGCGTCCGTCTCTTGGCAAGTTTGCTGTTGTGCCATGGTTTTTCCATTTTGTTATGATAGATTTGATGGTGCTCCTAGGGACCATCAAAGATTTGGATATTTTTTTATAACATAACCTTGACTTGTACTTCTCAACAACATTGTCCCTTACTTGTTTGGAGAGTTCATTGGTCTTCATGGCAGTGTTTGGTTAATGGTGCCTCTTGCTTAGATGTTGCAGCCTCTGGGGCCTTTCAAAAAAGGTGTGTATATGTAATGACATATCATGTGACACTTAGATTGCACACAGGTGGACATAATTTCACCAATTACGTGACTTCTGAAGGTAATTGGTTGCACCAGAGCTTTTTAGGGGCTTCATAACAAAGGGGTTGAATATATACACACATGCCAATTATAATTTTTTTATTTCTGAAAAATAGTTTTATGTATATATTTTTCACATTTTACTTCACCAACTTAGACTATTGTGCTCTAATCCATCACATATAATTCAGATTAAAAAAAAAATTAACTAAAGGCTGTAATGTAACAAAATAGGTAAAAAGCCAAGGGATGTGAATACATTTGCAAGTCACTGTATTTCATTTTGTTTTGTTGCATGGATAAAATGTCATTGGCCTATGTTGTTATTTGAGTAGGCACTTGAAAGGTCTCCATGGCACTAGACATTATTTTTGTTTATTCCATTCAACTTTGCAATCTTTACACCCTGATTATGGTGATTTTTTGTGTGTGAACTGGCTTCTCTCGAGCAATGCCAAGGGTTCTTTCTTAATTACTTTTTTGTACCATTGTACTCTGTAATACTAACAAAAATGTTCAATAAAAATAGTTATTTGCAAAAGGAAAGAAGACAGAATAGAGACAAAAATAGAAATGTTTTTCGTTAGTAGAGTGGGAGAATACTAGAACCCCTGTCAAATATATATTTTTTTCTGTCTGTGTTTCTCTTGCAGATTTTACTTCACTTCTTTTGTGGTGTCAGCAGGATAAAACGTGAGGGTTAATGTCTAAATGGAAATAATACTGCTAACTTCAGAATATTTTTTTTCTGCCAGTTTTAATCATCATTTTCTCACAGCAGCACCAATAAATCTTAATTAAAATGTACTCATCAGATCTTTATTAAGAAAACAACTTAGGGTCAAAAGTTTGTTTTTCCCGGCCACATGTGTATCTTATTCATGTTTTTTAATGATCTTGTTAAATTTATTTTGTAGCATAATTTTGATATAGAAGTTTTGTTGTAAATTGTTAAACCTGATTGACGTCATGTCTTTTTTTAAACAAATAACTATGTACTTAAATAACCAAACTTTTTCTGGCTCCAGCTAAACAAGCTAAAATCTAAGTGGTTGCTATGGGTACAAGTTTTATAAAAGGATTCACATCAGCAACGAAGTATAACAGTGCAGTAAAGGTCTTTGGCATCAGAGATTACATTTTAATTGTTTAGTGTTCACTGACTAAACTAGACTAGTTAATATAAATAAAAGTACATTGCACTTTGTTACTTTGTGTACTTCCTACGGAGTCTATATATTTTATGTATCACGTGCATAACTTATGGTGCACAAATTGTAGGCAAAGTTCAGTAACCCAACACAACTAATAGGATTTCACCTTACTGTAGTCGTAAAAGGGAATAGAAGGTATTTTGACGTACTGCCTATTAAAGAAATCAAATATTTAGCTAAATACGGAAAGCTGTTGTTGCAGAAATCCTTCTGAAAATATCAGTTACCTTGCTGTTTCAGGCATTTATAATTGAAATTGCTGACCTAGAACAATGGGGTTGATTTAATAATGGCAAATAATCTGTTCACATTGCAGGGGAATTTTCCCTTAGCTTAATGAATGAAGTGAAGCTCTATTGATGGCTTTGCTACATTTATTAACATTGGCTTTACCTGCCCTCCTGAAACTAATCCAATAATTAAATCCCACTGCAGCTTTAATATTATCTGCTTACCTTATTCATTTAAGCAATGTCAACATTCCTAAGCCCCGATAAAGGGGGTGTGTCCCTGAAACATGTTGGATTTTTCTGTTACAGTATGTATCAGTTTTATACAAAAAAAGGGGAAAACACTGCGCTATAGTTTATATAAAAAAATGGCCACAACGGCCAGGACAGCAGCCAACACCAAAAACAAACGAAGTTCAACAGATAAGATAATAAAAACAGTGTAGCGCTTCAATAATAATAAATGTAAACAACATAAATTATAAGAAAAAATATGACAAAAAACACATGAATCTAAGTGCCTAAAAATAAAAGTCCAACATTAGACGTTCAATCCACTATGTTGATGGCATAAGAGTGACCAAGCTGTCACAGGGAAGAGAAATGATGTACTAGACGAATGTGTTCATGCTGGTATACTTGATTGTAAAACATCAGAGAAAAGTAGATAAATACTTCTTACCGGAACAGTTGGACTCACACAGTCATATGACGGTTGAGTCTTAGAAGGCTTGAGGTCACAATCTGGGACCAAGGAGTGTAAGGAGAGAGGTCAGTTGAGCTGATGGAAGAGCTCCGGGCGGTTGTAGGCTCAATGATGGATCCTTCCAGATGGAACGTCAAGGTGTTCAAGCTCAAACATAGCCCGCTGTACCAATACTCCAACCTCCCCCGAATGGGAAGGAGGGTGTTTGTGAGGATTTTAAACCAAAGCAATAAAAGAGAAGAAAAAGAGGCTCCAAATGGTGCGGGTCAAACGATAAAAAGACGTTGATTTATTGAAGTCAAAAGGTAATAGATGACTTAGTGATCACATAAAAAAGCAAAAATGAGATTAAAAGCAATGTGGGGTGCCAACAGCTCGCCCGACGCGTTTCGACATATGTGTCTTCAACTGGGGCATATGTCGAAACGCGTCGGGCGAGCTGTTGGCACCCCACATTGCTTTTAATCTCATTTTTGCTTTTTTATGTGATCACTAAGTCATCTATTACCTTTTGACTTCAATAAATCAACGTCTTTTTATCGTTTGACCCGCACCATTTGGAGCCTCTTTTTCTTCTCTTTTATTGCTTTGGTTTAAAATCCTCACAAACACCCTCCTTCCCATTCGGGGGAGGTTGGAGTATTGGTACAGCGGGCTATGTTTGAGCTTGAACACCTTGACGTTCCATCTGGAAGGATCCATCATTGAGCCTACAACCGCCCGGAGCTCTTCCATCAGCTCAACTGACCTCTCTCCTTACACTCCTTGGTCCCAGATTGTGACCTCAAGCCTTCTAAGACTCAACCGTCATATGACTGTGTGAGTCCAACTGTTCCGGTAAGAAGTATTTATCTACTTTTCTCTGATGTTTTACAATCAAGTATACCAGCATGAACACATTCGTCTAGTACATCATTTCTCTTCCCTGTGACAGCTTGGTCACTCTTATGCCATCAACATAGTGGATTGAACGTCTAATGTTGGACTTTTATTTTTAGGCACTTAGATTCATGTGTTTTTTGTCATATTTTTACTGTATCAGTTTTATCACTTAACGTCTTGGACCCCTGGATGTTTTTTTGATGATCTTTATTAAATTGTATGTATGTGGATTCACAGCTCTGGGTCATTTCCCTGTTCTGGAAGTGAGTCCTTGTTTTTTTAGTACTGCCAGACTGAAGCCAGTGTGCCCAGCGACCCTTAGAAAATTTGAATTCAGCACCCCATTCTTGTGTTTGTCCATATTTATTCAAACAGGTTTGCAGTGTGCAACATATGGCTCAGTGTATGTTATTAAAAAATTGGCAAAAACAAAAAATGTCTATCAGTCAACAGTTACACTTTTTAAGTCTGAGGGATCCTAACTATATCAAAAAATGAACCTTGCTGTAGGGGTGCTCATGTACTGCAAAAGTTAATTGCTTATTTGGTCTAAAGGTTTTAAATAAGTTAAAACACCTGCCTTATTTCTCACCACCCAGCAACTGGCACTCATCTTCACTCTTCAATCAACCTGGGATGCGGGTGGGCCCTTAATATACTAACATAAATTGCAGGACCACTGATCCCGCATCCTGCATTGTATATATTGGTGTCAGAAAGTTGGGAGTGATTAAATGGCAAAGCAACTTTTAGAGGGATGGTCATATATATATATAGAAGAGGAAGCATGCAGAAGCAAGAAATAAGGTATGTATTCTATTCCTATTGCTTTAGACTAAATTAGTGATTAACCCTTACAGTGTGGGGGTGGCCCACTGCAAAGTGAATTTTTCAGTACACCTGAAGATCAGCTTTAAATTTATTACATGTTCATTATCCAAAACTGTATTTCTAGCAGAGACTTCAAATATTGTACAATCTATGGAGTGCCAGGAACAGCCAACATTTACCTTGTTCAGTGAAAAATATTAGCACATATGCAAAGTTTTTACAAAGCACTTATGTTAAGTAATCTCATATTTTGAAAGCGTAATTGTGTTCTTTTGTGTTAGGTGAAAACAACATGTTTTAGGGATTGCAAAATTTCATATTACTTATATTGTGCCCATTGCTTTGTGTTATGTCTAAACAGCTGGAATGAGCTTGACTGTGCATTTTGCTTAATTCCATTGTGTTTCTTATGCAAATTTAGATAAAGACATATTTTAAATGTTGTAAACATTTCCTTTTTTTTAAGAGAATATGTCACTTAAAAAATAACATGTAAAAATCACGATTCTTGCTTTATTTCAAAGCAGTTAAGTGTTCTGTGCCTCTCAGGAGAGGGTAGAGGCACCGGAGATGTTTTTACAAGTCAGTACAAGTATTTTTTTTAAATGACAAAGCCTCATTAACTACCAGGCAGGGCTATAGTTAATACTTAGGAAATGATTCTATAAGTTAAAACATGCAACATACAGATGAACATTAAAAAATAAGTTTGTTCTCTTTTTCGGCAAATTGAACACATTTTATGTGCATTTTAATTAACCAGCTGTGCATTTATTGACATCGTTAATTGACTTCTCTGGGATAAAGATAAAAGTGTACAATAACACAAACTTATGTATTATGAATGTACATATGCAACATCCTGCATCTCCTCATAAAATCAAAAAGACACCTCCTGACTTATTGATTTAAATCATACATTTTATGTGATAGGGGAATATGTGCTTCTTTCACAAAGCAACTAGAGAGCAATGGGGAAAATCACAAGACCAAATCTATGTAAGATTACAGTTAAGTTATACTTTACCTATTGCTTCATACAGTGCCTTCAAAATGTATTCATACCCCTTGAAATGTTCCACATTTTGTCATGTTACAACCAAAAATGTAACTGTATTTTATTGGGATTTTATGTGATAGACCAACACAAAGTGGCATACAATTGTGAGGTGGAAGGAAAATGATAAATGGCTTTGAAAATGTTTCACAAATAAATACGTGAAAAGTGTGGTGTGCAGTTGTATTCAGCCCCCCCGAGTCAATACTTTGTAGAACCACCTTTTTCTGCAATTACAGCTACAACTCTTTTTAGCGATGTCTGTACCAGCTTTGCATATCTAGAGAGTGACATTTTTGCCCATTCTTCTTTGCACAATAGCTCAAGCTCTGTCAGATTGGATGGAGAGAATCTGAACAGCAATTTTCAAGTCTTGCCACAGATTCTCAATTGGATTTAGGTCTGGACTTTGACTGGGCCATTCTAACATATAAATATGCTTTTATCTAAACCAGGGGTAGGCCTCCTCGGCCCTCCAGCTGTGGTGAAACTACAAATATCATCATGCCTCCTAGCTGCAAGTGGACCCGAGATACGTTGCCCCAAAGTCGGGTTGCAAAATGTAATTCTCTTCTGCAGAAAAGTACTTGGCATATTGCCCATATCTGGGTCACTTGGTGGCAGGTGACATGGCAAGTGGAAAATCCACAACTTGGTCACATGGCACTCGTGGCCGGTCACATGGCACTCGTGTCAGGTCATGTGGCACTCGTGGCAGGTGTCGTGGCAAGTGGACAATGCACAACTTGTGGCAGGTGACGTGGCAAGTGGACAAATACAATACACAACTTGTGGCAAGTGGACAATGACATACAGCATATGCACTTACCTTGCGATCGACATCCATGACTTCTTTAATCAGGCATGCTGACAACTTCATTGATGCCATAAATATAAATGAAATAAGATGTGTGTGTTTTTTTTGCACTGGTACACTGCAAGTATAAAAAGTTGATGTGACAGATATATATAAGTAAGTATAAGTAGCTAACCATCTTCCAAAATGTCTAATTCAAATAGAAAAGATTAGAACAGAATAGAAAAAAAAAATGTAATAGAATAAAATAGAAAGAATATACAATCATCTTCTTTTCTATTCAAATTCGAATTCATTCTAAACGAAATTTGAATGTCGAAAAAAAAAAATTATATATATATATATATATATATATATATATATATATATATATATATATATATATATATAAAACCATCTTCCGAAATTCCCATTTAGTATATAATGATTTCGACCTTAATAGAAAAGATTTTAATAGAATATAAAAGAATAGACTAGAAAAACAATAGAACAGAACAGAATAAAATATAATATATTCTATTCTGTTCTGTTCTATCGTTTTTCTAGTCTATTTTCTATTTTATTATAATCTTTTCTATCCAAATTTAAAATTAATTAATTAAAAAATTTGAATTCATACTATTCGAAAATTCTAATTTATTCTATTCAAATTCGAATTTCAGAAGATGGTTGTATATTCTTTCTATTTTATTCTATTAAATTATTTTTTTTTCTATTCTGTTCTAATCTTTTCTATTTGAAGTAGAATATTTTGGAAGATGGTTAGTTATTTATACTTACTTATATACATCTGTCACATCAACTTTTCATACTTGCATTGTACCAGTGCAAAAAAAACCACACACATCTTATTTCATTTATATTTATGATAGCAATGAGGTTGTCAGCATGCCTGATTGAAGAAGTCACGGATGTCAATTGCAAGGCAAGTGCATATGCTGTATGTCATTGTCCACTTACCACAAGTTGTGTATTGTATTTGTCCACTTGCCACGTCACCTGCCACAAGTTGTGTATTGTCCACTTGCCACGTCATCTGCCACAAGTTGTGTATTGTCCACTTGCCACGACACCTGCCACGAGTGCCACGTGACCTGACATGAGTGCCATGTGACTGGCCACGAGTGCCACGTGACAAGTTGTGGATTGTCCACTTGCCACGTCACCTGCCGCTAAGTGACCACAGATATGGGCAATATGCCAAGTACTTTTCTGCAGCAGAGAATTACATTTTGCGACCTTACTTTGGGGCCACGTACCTCGGGGCCATTTATAGCTAGAAACCCCAAATATTTATTTTTTATTCTGTTCTAATCTTTTCTTTTTTTTGTTAATGACATTTTTATTGAAAAAAGTAAGCCGAAACAAGTAAATAAAACATTACAGTTACAGTTGTTTAGGTCACATTAGGTATACAATAGAAGCGGACGCAGCCGCTAACAGGAAATCGGTAACCTTAAAAAGTCTATGTGACTATGATGTAGACATAGAGAACTAGGTCTGTGCTTTTCATCCTTGTAATGAAGCAGTCTCTCACTGGTTTCCTTGACATGGGTGGAAGGGAGCAGACCAAAAATCTACTTATAGTAAAACATAACAAAGCAAAACAAAACAAGTGTCTTCGTATCGGAAACTTTGGAAAATAGTCTTCAGTATTTTAGTTTTTGTTTCTTCAGGCCCATGCACCATGTGGGTTAACAGAGGGGATTAATGACTAATGGAGGTTAGGGTGTGTAGGTGCGGGGAAGTACCGAATCTAAAGATATCTGTGGGAAGAGCGGGTAGGTGTACCATAATGTTCTCTTATAGGGGTCCAGATAAATCAGAGATCTTGTAAAAGGGGATGCCTTTCAGGCAACTAGTATAATATTGTGAAAGTAGTCCGTTATTGCTTTTGATGGAATCAGGCCTGTATGAGGCGTTTATAGGTATCTGTGGTCTTGAAGTGAATCCAGCAAGACCAAGTAGCTGTAAATTTCATAGGAGTGTCTCTCGCTTGGTGTATAAGGTCCTCCATGGTCATAGTAGCGTCAATGCGGTTAAACCAGTCTCGAATGAGTGGGGGGTTAGGGGAACGCCATTTGTGTGGAATGCACATTCTGGTGGCATTTACCATATGCATGGCCAAGGATTTGTAATAGGAGCGAGTGGGCTTGTCTGAGTGATGTAATAAAAATTGGGTCAGGGACCTATCCAACTGGTAGGTAGTGACGGTAGTTATCGTCTTGTGTACTTCTGACCAGTATGGTTGTATGATTGGGCATGCCCACCAAATGTGGATAAATGTTCCCACCTCCGTGTTGCATCTCCAACATGTCTGGGTGTTAGAGGAGTTAATTAGGTGGAGTTTATGAGGCGTGTTGTACCATCTAGAAGTGATTTTAAAAGCGTTTTCCTGTGTTTGAACGTTGACCGTTCCCTTAGGCTGGGTTCACACTGCTGCGGGGGGAGATCCAGATGTGATTCGCACCGCAAATCACATCCGATCTCCGTAGCGATGCGAGTTCAGCCATACAGATAGTATGGCTGAATTTGCATCGCTCCCGCAGCAAACTCGCACGGGACCCTTTTTTTGGTCCGCAACAGAATCGGATCGCATGGGGGTTCACACCATGCGATCCGATTCCTGTGCGAGTCGGCAGATCGCACTGCGATATGCGGACGGATCTGGGGGTGTCATTAACATATCATTGACACTCCCAGCCATCCGCATAGGGCAGTGTGAACTGCCGGCGGGAGTAATGCGATGCGGGAAAATGCCGCGGATTTGCGGCGTTCCCGCATCGCAGCGGTGTGAACCCGGCCTTATGGACAAACCTGAAAATGTTTTCCCAGTCTGTATCAGTAACGTTCGTTTGAAGGTCCTAATCTTTTCTATTTGAATTAGAAATTTTGGAAGATGGTTAGTTACTTATACTTGAGAAAAACAGAGGAAAATTTGCGCTACAGAATAAAAAAGGAAAAAATGTGATGCTGCAGTTCAAATATATACCAAAAAGTTATATACATACATAAATAAGAAAAAAGAGAGAAAAACCGCGCAATCCCTAATAGCATATATTAGGATATAAACACCTCACCCTAAATTTTAAAGTGCAAAATATTAAACAAAAAATCATATCGTTATAGATACCAAAACCTCATGTATGGCATGTACTAAATACATTTGATAATGCGTATGCAACAGTGTCACTCTTTACATAAACAGTGAATCTCAGTAATATTGTGCCCTAACCTAACACAAAAGAATATGCCAATAGATAAATCACATAAATTGATGATAAATCACATAAATGAATAATAAGTCCTTATTGAGATAAGTTCTTTGTGAAGAAAAAATTAAATGCACTGTAGACGGAAACACCACGTGTCCCAAATGGCTCCAAGTCTCTGAATCATGTGCCAACGTGAAACAAATTGAAGTGCACCACCACCAAACGAATAAAGTTGGCTCCTTACCAGATGTCCTAGTAAGGTGCGCTTATAAAAGATCAGGTCAGAGTATACGTGAAACTTGAATCGTCCAACCCTGGCTCCACTTTAAAACACGACTCAGATATATTCCAACAGGAAAGCGAATGGTCCACCATAAGAGGGAAAATAGCACTCCAAATAGTGTAAAACCATTTATTAAAATAAAATTAAAAAAGAAATGCACTTACAGAATTATAGTAAAGAAAGGCATATCATAATGGGAAGCGTCGGCCGATCGCAAATCTCCAAAATCATATCCTGGTTCTGACTGCTGTGTAAATGAGGCAAAACGTAGCGTGTCACACCGCCCTACGCGTTTCGTGATAAATCACGTCGTCTTGGGGTACGGGTGACACGCCATAATGCCTCCATTATATAATAAACTATGGTCCACATCACCTCCTCCATTAGGTAACCAAGCCTCGTTTCTGAGTGAATACCGGAAGTGACGCACATATATCAATTACGTTTATCATTGATTATATCTTAAGGACTTGACAAAAATAAAAAGAAAGGAAAAAACCAAATTGGATAAAATAAATTGTCCACCCGAGTTATAAAAATCTCTAATATTGAACTGCGAAAATGGGCTATTTGACCCCATGTTTAGGAACGGAACATGACCTCGGTATCCGCAACCAATCAGAGGTGAGGTCAATCCGATCGGAGCAACGGAAGTGACGCGCATCGGCGTGACCATCCGTCCATCTGAAGTAAAGGCGCCGTGGTCACGCCCCGTCCCCGCGCGCAACTAAGGGTCACGTTCCCAAGCCAATTACGCTACGTCACCTCCCACACAGGAAGTGTCTGCGTTCCACATAAGTCAAGCCTCGCTTCCGATATATAAATATAACAACATTAGACATTCAAATCTCCTCCCCTATATATGCAAAGGGAGCGACACCACACCTCCCATTTCTCCCTACAACGGAAGAGAATAGAATCACGGATATAAAACCTTTACCTCAAATATCTGTGAGCACTAGGGGAAACCAATGGAGGAGGAGACCTGTCCCAGCACTAAACAAATGGATGCGATTTCCAAATAAATAAAAACTATGGATATTACATCATAGATTATATGGATACAGAAGTTGTCATACCTCTACAGTGTCATACTAAATAATTGAATACAAATCAAATACATATCCCATAACATATAAAAATAGATAGAACACTAAACAGATAAAAAAATTAAAAATGAAAAATACAAATACAGTAGCAAATGGAGTTTATCCCTAAAATTTAGTTAAATTGCACAACAGACTCCAACCTAGATATTGCACTGGTGGAGTATATTAGGGTTCCAAAATTTTATGTATGCGAATTCGCTTATTTGGAATTCTTAACAATACTCAGTTTCTCTAAATGTAAAGGATTAAAAATTATATAGAGCTCACATGGAACAGAACTAAGAAAAAAACCCGGAATGCATTAGAAACTAGTGGATGCCCATTCACTTCGACATTGGGTTAGGCATTGTTTATAAAGGCATTTACATCAGTATCTGTGTTCATACCGAAAGGGGCATAAGTTTTCAATCTATGGATCCACGACATTTCTAAACGTGAGATTTCTCTCACTAATGCCCCGCCTCTCCAATGCGGTTTATACTTATCTATCCCCATATACAGCGTATTGGAGGGATCTCTATCATGTACTTCATCGTAATGTCTCGATAGGGGATGCTTGTCAAAGCCCTGTTTAACCACTTTCAGACCGGACCAATTTGCTGGTCAAAGACCAGACCACTTTTTGCGATTCGGCACTGCGTCGCTTTAACTGACAATTGCGCGGTCGTGCGACGTGGCTCCCAAACAAAATTGACGTCCTTTTTTTCCCACAAATAGAGCTTTCTTTTGGTGGTATTTGATCACCCCTGCGGTTTTTATTTTTTGCGCTATAAACAAAAATAGAGCGACAATTTTGAAAAAAACGCATTATTTTTTACTTTTTGTTATAATAAATATCCCCCAAAAATATATAAAAAAACATTTTTTTCCCTCAATTTAGGCCGATACGTATTCTTCTACATATTTTTGGTAAAAAAAATCGCAATAAGCGATTATTGATTGGTTTGCGCAAAAGTTATAGCGTTTACAAAATAGGGATAGTTTTATAGCATTTTTATTAATAATTTTTTATTATTTTTTTTTTACTAGTAATGGCGGCGATCTACGATTTTTATTGTGACTGCGACATTGTCGGGGACCCATCGGACATTTTTGACACATTTTTGGGACCATTGTCATTTATACAGTAATCACTGCTATATAAATGCAGTGATTCCTGTGTAAATGACACTGGCAGTGAAAGGGTTAACCAGTGGGTGGCAGTGTAGGGGTTAAGTGTTCCTAGGGGTGTGTTACTAACTGTGGGGGGGTTGGGCTTTCATTTAGTGTACACTGATCTCTGCTCCAATCACATGGAGCAGAGATCAGCGTCACTAGTTGCTAGGCAGAATGGGAAAATGTTGTTTATACAGCATTTCCTCCATTCGGCCGCTCCGTGAGACGATTGCGGGGATGCCCGCGGCGATCGAGTCCGCGGGTCCCGCGACCGGACTCACGGGGGTCCCGATCAATGATTCCTTGATCAACTTGATCTCTTCATCAAGACGGGCTAGTTTCTCGCTCTTTCTTTGAGTCAAGAATCGCAATAAACAAAGCCCTGAATCATTGAAAATTTTGAACCAGCCCTCCAAATTTGGTTCATCTCTATGTGGGCTTAACTCCCACCTAAGGCTCCTAGGAACCATGCTTTCTCTGATGTAGGTCTCAAAAAAGGCAATATCCCACTGAGCGTGAATCTCAGAGGTAGTGAGATTTTTCAATCTAGTAAATAGACCTTTGATATCTGAACCCAAAGGCCCAGGTGAGGAGTCAAAAACTCCAACAGTATCAATCACCCTATTGGTTCTAAATTCAAAGATATCCATAATGCAGGTTTGAACCTGTCTTCTGAAGCAGCAAAAATTATTTTGGAAAGATAAACAAGAAAAACAGAGGAAAATTCGCGCTACAGAATAAAAAAGGAAAAAATGTGATGCTGCAGTTCAAATATATACCAAAAAGTTATATACATACATAAATAAGAAAAAAGAGAGAAAAACCGCGCAATCCCTAATAGCATATATTAGGATATAAACACCTCACCCTAAATTTTAACCACTTGAGGACCGCCGTATTGCCATTGTACGTCAGCACAATGGCACAGGCAGGCATAATCACGTACATCTACGTGATTGCCTTCCAGCGGGTGGGGGGTCCGATCGGACCCCCTCCCGCTGGTTACGGCGGTCCGATTCGGTCCAGGAGCGCTCCGTGATGAGGGGATGGCCGTTGGTTTTCGGCCACCCCCTCTGGATCGCTCCTGGCCAATGAGAAGCTTCCTCCCCTGTGTATTGTTTACACAGGAAGGAGGAAGTGATGTCATTCTCCTCGGGGCGGTCTTTTTGACCGGACTACGAGGAGAACAGTAAAAGTAAGTGTGCACCAACACTACACTGACATGTAGGTACACACAGGCACACAAACCCCCCCCGATCCCCCCCCGATCGCCCCCCGATCCCCCCCTCCCCCCCCAGTCACAGTGTCACTGATTGCATTGATCATTTCTTTACTGATCAATGCATTCAGTGTCAGTTGTGACAGTAAAAACTGTCAGGACAGTTAGTGTTAGGTCCAGGGTAGCCCCCTATCACCCCCCAATAAAGATTTAACCCCCTGATTGCCCCTAGAGTTAACCCTTTCACCCCCTTTTGCCAGTGTCACTAAGCGATCATTTTTCTGATCGCTGCATGTGTCGCTAGTGTCGCTAGGTAGCTAGTTATTTTTTTAGGTTCACCGCCAGGTTTTTATAGCGCTAGGTACCCCGATATACTACCCAATAATGTTTTTAACCCCCTGATTGCCGCTAGTTAACCCTTTCACCCCCTTTTGCCAGTGTCACTAAGCGATAGTTTTTCTGATCGCTGCATTAGTGTCGCTACAGTCGCTAGGTAGCTAGTTATTTTTTTAGGTTCACCGCCAGGTTTTTATAGCGCTAGGTACCCCGATATACTACCCAATAATGTTTTTAACCCCCTGATTGCCGCTAGTTAACCCTTTCACCCCCTTTTGCCAGTGTCACTAAGCGATCATTTTTCTGATCGCTGCATGTGTCGCTAGGTAGCTAGTTATTTTTTTAGGTTCACCGCCAGGTTTTTATATCGCTAGGTACCCCGATATACTACCCAATAATGGTTTTAACCCCCTGATTGCCGCTAGTTAACCCTTTCACCCCCTTTTGCCAGTGTCACTAAGCGATCGTTTTTCTGATCGCTGCATTAGTGTCGCTACAGTCGCTAGGTAGCTAGTTATTTTTTTAGGTTCACCGCCAGGTTTTTATAGCGCTAGGTACCCCGATATACTACCCAATAATGGTTTTAACCCCCTGATTTCCGCTAGTTAACCCTTTCACCCCCTTTTGCCAGTGTCACTAAGCGATAATTTTTCTGAACGCTGCATCAGTGTCGCTAGTGTCGCTAGGTAGCTAGTTATTTTTTTAGGTTCACCGCCAGGTTTTTATAGCGCTAGGTACCCCGATATACTACCCAATAATGGTTTTAACCCCCTGATTGCTGCTAGTTAACCCTTTCACCCCCTTTCACCAGCGATCACAGTATAAGTGTCACTGGTGACGCTGGTTAGCCAGTTAGTTATTTAGGTTCCCCGTCAGGTTTTTATATAGCGCCAGGGACCCCCATATACTACCTAATAAAAATTTGAACCCCCTGATTGCCCCTAGTTAACCCTTTCACCACTGATCACCGTATAAGTGTTACGGGTGACTCTGGTTAGTTTGTTTTTTATAGCATTTTATATTCAAATCCGGAAGGCAGTGCTTGGTTTTCGGGGTCCCGTACGTGGCTAGGCTCCCAAAAAGTCCCCCACATGTGGTATCCCCGTACTCGGGAGAAGCAGCAGAATTTATTTTGGGGTGTAATTTGACTTCTGCACATAGCATGTGTGAGCAATATATCATTTAGTGACAACTTTGTGCAAAAAAAAAAAAGTTTGTAATATTCCCGCAACTTTTGGCAAAATATAAAATATTCCATGGACTCAACATGCCTCTCAGTAAATAGCTTGGGGTGTCTACTTTCCAAAATGGGGTCATTTGGGGGGGGGTTTTGTGCTATTTTGGCATTTTATGGCCTTCGAAACTGTGATAGGTAGTGAGGAGTTTAAACAAAAATTTGCACCCTTAGAAATCCTGAAGGTGGTGATTGGTTTTCGGGGTGCCGTGCGCGACTAGACTCCCAAAAAGTCCCACACATGTGGTATCCCCGTACTCGGGAGAAGCAGCAGAATGTATTTTGGGGTGTCATTTCACATATGCCCATAGCATGTGTGAGCAATATATCATTTAGTGACAACTTGGTGCAAAAAAAAAAAAGTTTGTAATATTCCCGCAACTTGTGGCAAAATATAAAATATTCCATGGACTCAACATGCCTCTCAGTAAATAGCTTGGGGTGTCTACTTTCCAAAATGGGGTCATTTTGGGGGGTTTTGTGCTATTTTGGCATTTTATGGCCTTCGAAACTGTGATAGGTAGTGAGGAGTTAAATCAAAAATTTGCACCCTTAGAAATCCTGAAGGTGGTGATTGGTTTTCGGGGTGCCCTGCGCGACTAGACTCCCAAAAAGTCCCACACACGTGGTATCGCCATACTCGGGAGAAGTAGCGGAATATATTTTGGGGTGCAATTCCACATATAACCATGGCATGTGTGAGCAATATATCATTTAGTGACAACTTTTTGTAAAAAAAATTTTTTTATTTTTTTTTGTCATTATTCAATCCCTTAGGACAAAAAAAATAAATATTCAATGGGCTCAACATACCCATCAGCAATTTCCTTGGGGTGTCTACTTTCCAAAATGGGGTCATTTGGGGGGGATTTGTACTGCCCTGCCATTTTAGCACCTCAAGAAATGAGATCGGCAGTCATAAATTAAAAGCTGTGTAAATTCCAGAAAATGTACTCTAGTTTGTAGACGCTATAACTTTTGCGCAAACCAAAAAATATACGCTTATTGACATTTTTTTTACTAAAGACATGTGGCTAAATAAATTTTGCCCTCAATGTATGACTAAAATTTAGTTTATTCGATTTTTCTTATAACAAAAAGAAGAAAATATCTTTTTTTTTCAAAATTTTCGCTCTTTTTCCATTTATATCGCAAAAAAAAAAAATCGCAGAGGCAATCAAATACCATCAAAAGAAAGCTCTATTTGTGGGAAGAAAAGGACGCAAATTTCGTTTGGGTGCAATATTGCATGACCGCGCAATTACCAGTTAAAGCAGCGCAGTGCGAAATTGCAAAAAGACCTCTGGTCCTTAAGGTGTTTATTGGTCCGGAGCTGAAGTGGTTAAAGTGCAAAATATTAAACAAAAAATCATATCGTTATAGATACCAAAACCTCATGTATGGCATGTACTAAATACATTTGATAATGCGTATGCAACAGTGTCACTCTTTACATAAACAGTGAATCTCAGTAATATTGTGCCCTAACCTAACACAAAAGAATGTGCCAATAGATAAATCACATAAATTGATGATAAATCACATAAATGAATAATAAGTCCTCATTGAGATAAGTTCTTTGTGAAGAAAAAATTAAATGCACTGTAGACGGAAACACCATGTGTCCCAAATGGCTCCAAGTCTCTGAATCATGTGCCAACGTGAAACAAATTGAAGTGCACCACCACCAAACGAATAAAGTTGGCTCCTTACCAGATGTCCTAGTAAGGTGCGCTTATAAAAGATCAGGTCAGAGTATACGTGAAACTTGAATCGTCCAACCCTGGCTCCACTTTAAAACACGACTCGGATATATTCCAACAGGAAAGCGAATGGTCCACCATAAGAGGGAAAAGAGCACTCCAAATAGTGTAAAACCATTTATTAAAATAAAATTAAAAAAGAAATGCACTTACAGAATTATAGTAAAGAAAGGCATATCATAATGGGAAGCGTCGGCCGATCGCAAATCTCCAAAATCATATCCTGGTTCTGACTGCTGTGTAAATGAGGCAAAATGTAGCGTGTCACACCGCCCTACGCGTTTCGTGATAAATCACGTCGTCTTGGGGTACGGGTGACACGCCATAATGCCTCCATTATATAATAAACTATGGTCCACATCACCTCCTCCATTAGGTAACCAAGCCTCGTTTCTGAGTGAATACCGGAAGTGACGCACATATATCAATTACGTTTATCATTGATTATATCTTAAGGACTTGACAAAAATAAAAAGAAAGGAAAAAACCAAATTGGATAAAATAAATTGTCCACCCGAGTTATAAAAATCTCTAATATTGAACTGCTAAAATGGGCTATTTGACCCCATGTTTAGGAACGGAACCAGACCTCGGTATCAGCAACCAATCAGAGGTGAGGTCAATCCGATTGGAGCGACGGAAGTGACGCGCATCGGCGTGACCATCCGTCCATCTGAAGTAAAGCCACTAAAGTCACTTCCGTCGCTCTGATCGGATTGACCTCACCTCTGATTGGTTGCTGATATGGAGGCATTATGGCGTGTCATCCGTACCCCAAGACGACGTGATTTATCACGAAACGCGTAGGGCGGTGTGACACGCTACGTTTTGCCTCATTTACACAGCAGTCAGAACCAGGATATGATTTTGGAGATTTGCGATTGGCCGACGCTTCCCATTATGATATGCCTTTCTTTACTATAATTCTGTAAGTGCATTTCTTTTTTAATTTTATTTTAATAAATGGTTTTACACTATTTGGAGTGCTCTTTTCCCTCTTATGGTGGACCATTCGCTTTCCTGTTGGAATATATCCGAGTCGTGTTTTAAAGTGGAGCCAGGGTTGGACGATTCAAGTTTCACGTATACTCTGACCTGATCTTTTATAAGCGCACCTTACTAGGACATCTGGTAAGGAGCCAACTTTATTCGTTTGGTGGTGGTGCACTTCAATTTGTTTCACGTTGGCACATGATTCAGAGACTTGGAGCCATTTGGGACACGTGGTGTTTCCGTCTACAGTGCATTTAATTTTTTCTTCACAAAGAACTTATCTCAATAAGGACTTATTATTCATTTATGTGATTTATCATCAATTTATGTGATTTATCTATTGGCATATTCTTTTGTGTTAGGTTAGGGCACAATATTACTGAGATTCACTGTTTATGTAAAGAGTGACACTGTTGCATACGCATTATCAAATGTATTTAGTACATGCCATACATGAGGTTTTGGTATCTATAACGATATGATTTTTTTGTTTAATATTTTGCACTTTAAAATTTAGGGTGAGGTGTTTATATCCTAATATATGCTATTAGGGATTGCGCGGTTTTTCTCTCTTTTTTCTTAGTTACTTATACTTACTTATATATATCTGTCACATCAACTTTTCATACTTGCAGTGTACCAGTGCAAAAAAAAACATGTCTTATTTCATTTATATTTATGGTATCAATGCAGTTGTCAGCATGCCTGATTGAAGAAGTCACGGATGTCGATCACAAGGCAAGTGCATATGCTGTATGTCTTTGTCCACTTGCCACAAGTTGTGTATTGTATTTGTCCACTTGCCACGTCACCTGCCACAAGTTGTGTATTGTCCACTTGCCACGTCACCTGCCACAAGTTGTGTATTGTCCACTTGCCACGACACCTGCCATGTGACCTGCCACGAGTGCCACGTGGCCAGCCACGAGTGCCATGTGACTGGCCACGAGTACCACATGACCAAGTTGTGGATTGTCCACTTGCCACGTCACCTGCCACCAAGTGACCCCAGATATGGGCAATATGCCAAGTACTTTTCTGCAGCAGAGAATGACATTTGGGGTTTCTAGCACCAAGTAACCCTGAGATACGTGGCCCCAAAGTCGGGTCACAAAATGTCAAGCACTTTTCTGCAGCAGAGAATTACATTTTGCGACCCGAATTTGGGGCCACATATCTCGGGGTCACTTATAGCTAGAAACACCAAATTTGGTATGCAAACACAATAGAACTAGCACTACAAAGTCTCCAAATTTGGGGTTTCTAGCACCAAGTGACCCCAAGATACATGGACCTAAATTCGGGTCGCAAAATATTTTAGAATCCGGTTGAAATAGTTTCGAATGTGATTGAAATAATTTTGAATCATGTTGAAATCATTTCGAATCTGGTAGAAATATTTTCGAATTTGGTTGAAATATTTTTGAATGCGACCGATTTTTCGAATTCGGCAGAAAATGAAACGAAATCCGATAACGAATTTAACGAATTTAATGAATATAACTAAACAAAATTAATTAATTAAAACGAAACACAATGAAACAAATGTTTTCCTTTTGCACATGTCTAAGAGATGTAGGAGGCAAGAAGTGATTATCCATGGTTTCCTGACATTCCAAAACCCTTTTTATGTTTTACCTAAAAAAAATAATTAGCATATTTTAATCTCCTGAGAACAAAATGCTGGAGATTTTCGGGCTCTACCAATTATTTTCTTTGTTGTACTAAATGTTTATGAGATAAGAACATAGGCTTTGCATAGAACATTGTCTAGGGACCGAAATAGTAAGGCTTTCTTTTTAGTTATTTTGGCGGTTGAGTTTTAATGTATAATTGTGTTTAGTGAGAGTAATGCTAGCCATTGGCTCTTGCTGCTGTCAATTAAACTCAGTGAAGAAGGGTCGATACACTGTGCTGCTCGGGAGTGAGCCCACATAAGTACCCCTTCTAGTAAGCAACACAGGAAGAGTTTGGAATGCTGGCAGGGGACCTCAGAAGAGGAGGATCGGGGCTGCTACGTGCAAAACCATTACACAGAGCAAGTAAGTATAACATGTTTGTTATTTTAAAAAAAGATTCTTTAATATCACTTTAAATATTACCTCAGTAATACTTTGTATTATAAAAGAAGAAAGTGTGCTAAGATTTGTGATACAAAGTGACTTATGCTAATAATATGTAAATCAATGCATGTATCCACATAATAAAATGCCAAACTCATATATAGTACAAATATATATAAATTAACAGTGAACAACAAAAGTCACTAAAGTGATTTTATAATTAAATGTAAAAGTCCATAGAAATTAAAACGACAGGTGTTTTAACTTGAATGTGGAGAAACCCTAAAGGTCCGTTCAAGAAAACACAATGGTGTACATATCTGCCACCCACACAGAGGGTTAAATGCACTTACCAAAATTCATGGACTCTAATGCTATCAGCACCAAGTCAAGCAGGCATCAGGAGAATAAGCTCTCCAAAACTATAATCTGTGTAAAGGGTCAGCCAATCAGATCCCGCATAGTTCAGGGAAAAACGTCTCTTTCAATCCAGCAGATCACGCCTCAATCTGAATATACAAACTGCACATGCACCACTTATAGCCTCAATCTCATAACAGATCCAGGGGCTGCAAATGCCTAATTGCATTTACTGGAAACCTATCATTAAGAATTACACATTACGCTCGCAACCCAGAAATGATCATCATGCGTTCGAAGCCTCTGTCAAGGAAAGACAGTATAGGTAAACACTGTTTGATACTGGAACACAGACTAATATTGTCAATGGACAGAATGTGCCTATTATAATGAATAATATACATATGGAGATATTCAATCTAAAAAATGTGTATCCTATTCTTGTTATATAAAATACTGCTGGTATTACATGTTTAAAATGATATAGTAATGCATCTTGTAATAAAAATGTAAAACTTAAATGTAAAGAGAGTTATGAAACTAAAAACAATTGTAGATCCTCATCTTCATCATAGGGATTTCGATGGAATATATTTATTTACCTCACTCCATATAGATATCCTGTCTTAAAAAGGCCAAAAAAGAAGAAATTGTATTAAGAAGCATTAATAAAAGCATTGTGGTCTCACTCCACATTCATTTTGTGGAATGCATCCAAAAGGTTTCTAGCCCTGAGTTCCCCCCTTACATTGGACCCTCCCCTCTATGGTGGTACATATTTATCCATGATTTGGAACTAAGTGTCACTAGGATTTTTGTTATGGTATTGAAGGTTGTGTTGAGGGACACTATGATTAGTGGAGTGGGGCTCTTTCTAATATTTGCGATTCATTCACCCTCACCCACAAATAAATGTGTAGTTCTGACAGGGACAGGTTAGTAAGTCAACAATAATTTTTGTGGCACATCTAGCGAAATATTTCATCTGGTATTTGTGTTTGGTTACCATAGATTCAAAAGTGTCAGTCTTTTTCTACTGCAAGTGTTATGGTAACAGACATTACACATGCAGCAAGGGTAATAACCAGGCATATTGTAAAAAAAAATGTAGTTCTCTTAGAGGGGTTAATCACAATAACAGTGAACTTACACCTTACCAAGGAGGCTCCTCTCTAAACTACTCTGGCTCTCTCTGATAGGATAGGTCATTTTTTAGAATATCCCAGTGTTTACATAAGATGGCTTTAATTTGTTTATGTTGAACCAAAAAGGACATAAAAGGGACCAATTGAATGCCCCTTCTTTCTGTTGTTGGAGTTTATCACTCAAAAGTGAATTCCTTTCAACATTAAATGCCTTCTGTATTTCCCTTTCCAACTCAAATTCTTGGTAATATTTTTCTTAAAACCTATGTTTCAGGATCTGTGCCTTCTCCCCTGATGAAGTCATGTGGATGTGACGATACACATCGGGATTGTTTGACAGGCACACCGGAAGTGATGCTGTTTGTGATTTTGTCCATGTGAGTAATACCAGCTGTTTTTATAATAAATAGTTTTAAACGTTACAATACTATACGGGCATTCTTTTCTTCTACATATTACATGGGTGAGTCTGGGAGGACCCCCAGACTTAAGATCTTTAGAGAAGAGTTTATATCCTCTATAGAGAGCCTGAAAGAATAGACATGTGTCACTTTTATTTATTTTTGCATGGTGGAAGAATTTACCCCTTTTTGCTATCACTGTTTTAAAGACTCTTTATGGACTTCATTATGTTATACCTATTTTTAATCATGTTATGATTAGCACTCTACATATTTTTTGATGAGTGGCTTTTTTCTGTGATCTAGGATTTCTGTTATCTACTCTGTGCTATTTTATCATTTGATGATTCACTACTGGTTCACATATATATATTTTGTTTGGTATTTTTTTTTGGATGACATATCGTTTCATAGCATTGTTTTGCACTGATTAGGAGATCAGTTTATATTGCGCTACTGACTCACCTGTATGATTATTTTGACTTTGTCTCTTCATACTTATTACTTATTTTACTACAGCGCAGCACCACACATTTTTATTTATTAGGATCTGTGCCTGTTGATGGAAATCCTGAGTGTTGGTACAGTTACAGCACAGTCAGAGGAACTGGCTGCAAGGAACTTAGCTGAGCCATGATCTGTGATGACAACTATCAACAGGTATAATCCTTTACGATCTGTTGGTTTGAAATATGTCTTGATCTCAAAATCCTGGTTGATAACTGATATCTCCAAATCAAGAAAATTTATTTTCTCCGTACTTGCACCATATGTCAGGGAAATACCCCGGTATTAAGATGTGAAACAAAGTTGTGTAAAGACTCTTTATCACCATTCCATTGGAATAATGGGTTTGGGAACCTGGTCCCCAGCCAGGGCTCACCAAGAAAAAAAATGGGGAGCAAGTGGACTATCTCGTTACAATGCAGAGACACAGTTGAATATATAGACAATCATATAAAATTTTGAAAAAGTTTATTGATACATAATACATGACAAAAAGTGTTAGTGGTAAATTAAAAACATAGGTGACTTGGTCATGGACAGTGTTTCAACTAGTTTCGTGGACTGAGCCGCAACATCTGCAATTTAATTGACACAAGGTCAATGACAATATAATCAATCATCTACAAACAATATGTATGAATATAAACAGTTCAGACAAATGTATATTGTACATTCATTTTTTTAGTTTAAACTAGTAGTTTTAAATTACTTTTTTTCCTTTAGAAATGTCATTTTTCTGTCAGACTGTTCTAAACATGGGAAACATGCACCACTTTACAGGTATACTATAGAAACCCCCCAGGTACGAAATTTAAAGGAATATTACACTTTTATTGTTTCACTTTAAGCATTATTAAAATCACTGCTCCTGAAAAAAACAGATGTTTTTAAAACTTTTTTTTTGCATTGAAACATGTCCCCTGGTGCAGGACCTAGGTCCCCAAACACTTTTTATGACAATAACTTGCATATTAGCCATTAAATTAGCACTTTTTATTTCGAGCGTTCGAGTCCCATAGACTGTTATGTAAATATTTACATAACAAACCATTCGCTACATTTCAGTAGTTATTTCTACTGTGTATAAATATAAGTTCTTACAGATAATACATTGCTGCTAAAAACCCCACTCTAGGGGATAACCTTTTCTTTTTTCTTTTTTTTAATATATACTAGGGGTGATCAGCGCCCTTTGACCCTTTAGTGGGGTGTTACTGTTTTTCTCTTTTTCTCTTTTTTAATAACTTGCATGTTAACCTTTAAAATTAGCACTTTTAATTTTTCCCATAGACTTTAAAGGATGTTCCGCGACTTTCGAATTTGCAGCGAACACCGCAAATTGTTCGCTATTCAGCGAACGGGCGAACCGTCAATGTTCAAGTCGAACTCATGTTCGACCCAAACATAAAGTCCATCCCTATTAGGGATCCCTATTGGGATGGTAATTACTATGTGTCCTATAACTGGGATATCTCCCTCTTTGGTGGTTGGGGGTATTTTTATGATCTGATCTACTGGATCCCTGAGTTTTTGCGAATAGCGGGATGGGAGTAGTATCAGAACTGGAAGCTCCTAGAGTACCTGAGGTCTCCATATCGGATACCGCCTTTCTATTGGCTAATTTTACGGTGTCCTTCTTTTACTAACTAAAAACTATTCAAGTTTTGTAGTCTCCTACATCTCTGGAATATTTATTTTGTTTTTTGATTTTTTGCTCACATTTGTCTTTCCTTGTTAGTTTCATGTGAAGTATCAATCAGAGCTTTTCTGACTCAGAAGAAGAAATATATTTAAATGTTAGCTTATATCTGAGCAAGAACCATATGGAGGCCTTTTAAAAGCTCCTTATCAATTTCCCACAAATTTCATTACCTGAAATTTGCCTTTGTATTCACATGCCACAAGCTGAATGGAAATTGAAACCAATTGCATGTTTAATGCTCTGTTTACACTAATGCGACTTGTCATGTGACTTTGGACACATAAAGTCGCATAAGTCACAGGCCATTGATTTCACTGGCTCCCATTCCCATATATGTGACTTAAAGTTGCAGTGAATTTGAAAAGGTTCCTGCACTACTTTGATGCAACTTTTTTCAGAGAATGTAAAGTTGGATCAAAGCTGCACTCAAAGTCACACTCCAAAGCCACACTCCAAAGTCACACTCTAAATTGTATGACTTTGGGGTCGCAATAGTGGAAATATAGCCTAAAGTCTGATAGGGATGAGAAATAATTTAAAAAATTGCATGAGAAAACAAACTCAATGTGATGATGTTCTCTAGTAGTCCTCGGAGGGATAAAGAAATTACATATAATCTGCAAGATTACAGCTCCAAAAGTTTTCACACTATGAAACCAAGGCAATGTATATGTATATTGCATGTGTTTTATAGCATTAGCATCATAGCTCAACTGGAAAAAAAGTAAACAAAAAATGTGCTTTGCATAGTTTTCATTTGGGAAATTAAAGCTTTAGTTACAGTAAAATATTTTAAATCCTACAGCTTTATTGGCCTAATTCACCAGAATCTTGTGACTATTCCCCATTCAGAAATTATGTTACATGCAGTAAATTCAATGAAATAACTTTTTTTAATAGATGGGGGGGTCCCCATATGTAACTTTTTCTATTATATTCAGCCCAAAGATGTCCAAAGTTATGAACATCCTACAAGACAGAAGTTCAGAAACAGGAAGAAGATGGAGTACAATTTTTTTTTTTTTTTTTACATCAATAGCGTTTATTGAAAAAAGTGAAAACAGTAACAGGTGTTATAACAGTACAATTGCATTTGGTGGTACATAAAATTACTGTAAGACTCAGTGAGGTCTTGCCCTCTTGTTACATCTATTCGTCAGAGGCTACGACTTGTACATTGTAAATTACTCGGTTTTCTAAAGTGAACTCCCTTCGTCTAGTATTCTTAGCCAGTGAGTTAAGAATGTGAGTAACCTCGTAAGTGCCTAAACCGCCTGTACCATATAGCAAGACAAACTAAGCATCCAGATTAAATCTGTGATTATAAACAAAAAGGAAAGCAAACAGGGTTGAAGAAAGCAGAGAAGAAAGAAAACAGAGAACAGAGGTGAGTAGTCCATGCGAGTATACAACGTCTTAGGTGACCTGATGGATATCGGCATATCTTTTGGAATATCTGAACACTATCCAAGGTGTCCAGGTGTCATGAAACTGATCCACCGCCTCATGAGCCTGAGCCACCGTTTCTTCCATTGCATAGGTATCAGCTACCTTATTCAACCATTCTATCACTGTAGGGACTCTGGGTGAACGCCAATGCAGCGGCACCAGTGCTTTAGCAGCATTCAGAAGATGCTTGAGCAACAAATTTTTATACCTCTTCCGAGGAGTGTCAGTAATGTGCAGGAGACAACAAGCCGCATCTAATGTAATAGAGGTACGTGTCATTTGAGTGGTTAATGATCTCACCTCATCCCAATAGGGAGTCAGCTTGGGGCAGCTCCACCAAATATGTATAAGTGTCCCCACATCACCTTGGCACCTCCAGCACGTCTCCGACACCTGTGGGAACCATCTGTGAAGCTTGTCTGGAGTGTGATACCATTTTGTCAGTAATTTGTAGCATAACTCTTGGGTGTTAGTGCTAATTGAACACTTATGGGCCAATGCACAAGTGTCCCCCCACTGCGAGTCCGTAATAGTTCTTTGGAGTTCAAGAGACCACTTACTCTTAAATTTGTCCTCAGAGTGTCTGGTTAGGTTCTGCAGCCTGGAATACGCCACCGAGGTAGCCTTAATCTGTCTCTCGCCAGATGCACAGACCGACTCAAAATCCGTCAAGGGTCTATTAAAAGCTTCCTTATGTCTCGGGGAAGTAACAAAGCTCCTAATTTGAAAGTACGTCCAAAAGGGGATTTTGGGAACTTCCCAATCTCTCCTAAGTGTTTCCAGGTCTTTCAGTCTGCCACGGGAAAAACAATCCTTCACCAGCCTCGGGGCATCAGAAGTTGCATTATAGAAGATAGCGTTTCCCATCCCCAGAATAAAGTCAGGATTGTCTCGAAGCTGAGTCAGGGGACCACATGGGGTCGTCACCGCGAGATGTTTTTTTTTTTTTTTTTAAAACAATTTTTATTGAAGAATATAAGTCAGTACAAGCAGGTTAAGCAACTTATATATAACAGCAGATGATCAGGGTAAGAAATACCATTGTATATCAGCGGACGCAGCCGCTGTTGGATAGGTAAGTATTACAATGTACACAAATATGAAAACTATTAAATCAGGGAACATATCTAAAGAACAGAAGGGACAGGGCCCGAATGGCCTCGTAGTATAAGGAAAGGTCAAATTATCTCCTACTAGGACAGTATAGAACGCAACCTAAACATCAGTGTGTGGGTTTCCTCTCCTCCCTTTCAATTGATATTAACCTGTCACCTTTTAGCTTCCGTAGAGGCATCCGTATATATGCCTGTAAGTCTCTATAACACGCGGAATCTTCTATGTCGTTTTGAGTCATCAAGTGTGGTTAATTCCTCTTGCATAGGTACAACAAAAGCCTCTATTGCTAAGTGAGATACCAGTAAGGTAATACAATTCTATGCCTAAAAACTGGTCCAATTAATATAAAAACGGGATACATGTGTAAAGTAAAGCGCTTCTCACAGTACAGTAAGATAGCGTCATGAAAATGAAAATGAAAGTAGTGCATACTAGTGCTCATGAAGGGCTATTTCGAATAATACTTTTGTATTGGTCTGTTGTTTTAAAATGAATCCAACATGTCCAAATGGTCGTGAATTTTGTAGGTGTATCATGTGCTTGGTGGATAAGGTCCTCCATTGACATAATCGTATCAATTCGATGGAACCAGTCAATTAGTGATGGAGGATTGGGCGTACGCCATTTGCAAGGAATGCACAACACCGCGAGATGTTTAGTCGTCGCATGTAGCAATGCCAGTGTGGTCTCAGTCAAGGGGTTCAGGCTGATTCCTTCTTTAAATCTGTTCAGGGGAATCCATGGAGAAAATCGTAATCTGTTCTCGGTCAGCATGTCCTCCAGTCTCACCCAGTCCTTATCACTCCTGTGGCAATGCCAATCAACTATCCTGGTCAGGTGCGCTGCTAACTGATATTTCTTGAAGTCCGGTAACCCCATCCCTCCCTTATCCTTGGGTTTCGTCAGAAGGACAAATCTAATCCTCGCCCTCTTTTTGTTCCACAAGAAATTCAGCACCAGTGAATTTAATTTATGGAAGAAGCTTCTCGGAATTTGGACTGGCAGTGCTCTGAATAGGTAAATCAGTCTAGGTAATATTGACATTTTCAGAATAGCTGCCCGTCCAAACCAGGAAAACCACTTCGCGCCCCATGAGCGCAGATCTTCTTATATTATTTTCAGCAACGGGGGGAAGTTAAGATCAAATACTTTGCCAGTGTCTGGGGCCACCCACACCCCCAGGTATTTAAGCGCCACCTTCTCCCAGCGGAACGGGCAGTTCCCTTTGATTCTATTTAGCTCATCAGGGCGTAAATTTACATTTAAAGCTTCGGATTTAGAGTAGTTGATTTTTAAATTTGATATATACCCAAAGTTCGTAAAAGCTTTAAGTAAATTAGGGATCGTCGTAAGTGGGTCAATTAGGTAAAACATCAGGTCGTCGGCGTAAGCCGCCACCTTGAACTCCCTGTCTCGAACCCTGAACCCTCTGATCGAGTCCTCCCCTTTAATCGTTCTAATAAACGACTCAAGGGAAAGTATGAACAAAAGTGGGGACAGGGGGCATCCCTGTCTGGTTCCCTTTGCAATAGTCACCGGATCCGACAAGGAACCATTAACCCTAACTCTAGCCGAAGGATTTTGGTAGATCGCCGAAAGCCACGACATCATCCGCTCTCTCATTCCCACCCGTTTGCATGTAGCCATCATATAATCCCATGCCACTCGATTGAAGGCCTTCTCCGCATCCGTGGACAGGAGAAGGCCTCCGATCTGCCCCGCACGAGCGGCCTGTGTCAGCAGGAGCATTTTAATAATGTTGTCTTTGGCCTCCCTCCCCTGCATAAAGCCTACCTGTTCCGGCCCAATCAGGTCCGATAGCAGGGGGCTCAATCTGCTAGCTAGGATTTTTGTCAATATTTTTAAATCTAAATTTAGTAGCGATATCGGCCTGTAGCTCGAGCATAGAGAAGGGTCCTTATTGGGTTTGGGCAACACCGCTATATGGGCTGATAGAAAGTCGGGTGTGACCTGTCTGGGCATGGACAAGGAATTCAGGGCTTTTTTTAGGGGGACTGAAAGGATGTTCAGAAATGTTTTGTAGTAAATGGCCGTATAGCCATCTGGCCCGGGGCTCTTCCCTGTCTTCAGTTCATTAATAGCCCTTTCAATTTCTTCGTCAGTGATCTGTTCGTCAAGGGAAGCCAAGTCTTGGTCCTCAAGGGATGGGAGTCCGCTTTTTAGTAAAAATTCTGTGATTATTTGAGATCTATTGCCGTCCATGTCAGGTGGTTTATGTTGTGGGGGTAGGTTATATAACCCCATATAATATTTGTGAAAGTGAGCAGCAATAGTTTCGTTATTGACCTCTAAGGAACCCTCCGCATTCCGAATCCCATTAATGATCTGTCCGGAGTGGTGGTCCCGAAGGGCCCTAGCAAGCAGTCGGCCAGATTTGTTGCCCCCTTCATAATAAATCTTTTTTTTTAAGAATAACATACGTTTGGATTTATTGAGTAGCAAGTCATGTAGGTGTTTCCTGGTCTCCAATAAGTCTGTGGCCGTACGTTCGCACAGTGTGCGTTTGTGCAGTGTTTTAAGTCTGTTTATTTTTTCCACTAGGCCTCTCACCTCCCCTTCCTGAGCTCGCTTGCGTCTCGAACCCAACTTGATTAGTACCCCCCTAATAGTGCACTTATGTGCTTCCCAGAGTACCAGTGGGTCCGTGTCGGGTAAGTCATTAGTCAAAAAATATTCTTTAATCGCTTCCTCAATTTGAGGTAGAGTGTGGGGGTCCGTCAGGAGGGATGAATTTAATCTCCAGGTGTCATTCTTCTGTCTGTGCATACTGAGGTCCAGGGTTACCGCTATTGGAGCATGGTCCGAAATAACTTGCGTGCCAATTTTGGCTGCACTAATCACTGATAAATCGCGTTGGGACACAAACAGGTAGTCGATGCGGGAATATTTTTTATGAGGTGTAGAGAAGTGCGTGTAGTCTCTACCCTCCGTATTCAATAATCGCCATGAGTCTACTAGTTGCAGGGATTGCAAAAGCTTCTTGATCTTTCTCAATACCTGAAACGTGACGCACGATTTCCCCATGGAAGTGTCCGCCAGCGGATCTAGGGGGATATTAAAATCCCCGCCCAAAATGATGCAACCAGATGCGAAACCCTGTAGTTCCTTCACTAGTTGTTTGCAAAATTGTAGGTGGTTCCTATTGGGAAAGTATGTATTAGCCAGGGTAAGGGGCCTGCCCTTATAGGAGCCTTTTAGGAAAATAAAACGTCCTCCCGGATCCGAGACTGTCTCGGATATTTCGAATGGAGTGTCCTTGCCTAGAAGTATTGAAACCCCCTTTGTCTTGGATAAGTCATTGGTAGCATGGAAAGCTCTCGTAAAGAATCTATTGGTCAGTCTGTGCGCCTGGCGCGAGAGGAAATGCGTCTCTTGAAGGAAAACACATTGTGGCCTACCTCTTTGCAGTTCTGAGGACCGTGGTTCTCTTTTCTGGAATGTTCAGTCCCTGTACATTGTGGGAGACCACCATGGGCACGGAACCCAACGTTGTGTAGGCCATTTAAGAGGTTCTTTAAGCCGATATCCCTAGACTTATGTTCAGACTAGTCTCACCCTCTACAATCTGGAAATCTAGGAAGTAAATAAAATAATAGTAGAACAAAAAGAAAAGAAAAGAACACCAGGTTATTGACAAATTACAAAAGATTGTTGTACCCGCTAACAAAGTAAGTCAATGTTTGGAAGCTATTAGAATCTAGTAGGAGATAAGAAAAAGTCAGTGGAGAAGAAAGGAGAGAGAGGGAAGAAGAGCTTAAAAGGGTGGAAAGGAGATAGGGAACAGCAGAAAGGAGATAGCTGTCCCCGAGTGGGAAGTAAACAGATATTTAACCTCTGTGAGCTGAACTCAGCCCACAGGATTGTAAAGTAGCCTCTCTCTAGATCCGGCGACTTGCCCGATCCTGGAGGGCTTGGTAGGGTCGTGGGTCAGTCCAGAAAGCGTATCGTTTTATCTGTAAAGCTGACCTGAGTAAGCGACTAACAAGAACACTGTAGAACACCTTGATCAAAGAAGAAGTGTAACCAACGGGCAACACTACCCCTCCAGTACAAAAGTACCGACGAGGCGACACAAAAATAAAAAAAGTAAAATATCAAAAAACCCAAAAATATCAAAACAAAAGAAAATAAGGAACACAGTGTCTAAGAACAATCAATTAAGAAGCATACTGAAATGGGATAGAGAGTCAGCAGTAATAAACCAATTATTTGTAAAAGAAAAAAAAAAGTCGGTCATCTTGTCCTGTTGAGAGGACATAGATTAGAGCCATCAAGGCATGTGTCCGTGGGTCATCCTCTATCTGGTATTGCGTCCACTAGGGTATAAACTTACATGACAAAACAGAGTAGGGTCATGGCCGCCTCTTGATGGACCTTCTCTACCCTGTTAGAGGCTTTACAAAATAATTGTTCACCAATCTTGAGGTTGATCCAACCTGGGTGTATGCTGGAGACAAACAGTGAAAGGATGGTACGCTCAAAAGCCAGGGTCACAGAGTCAGTCGGAAAACAAGGCTTGTGTAATCCTCGGAGGGGCTGATAAGTGTGTAGCAAGCTCAAGTAGTATCCGCCCAGGACAAAAAGTGCAGAAATCCTCCCCCCAGTCTCCTGTACCATGCTATTTTCCTCGTATAGCTGTCCCTACAAGGTTGCGCTCTAGGTGCAGGATAACAGTAATGCTGCTTGGGTAGTGGTCATTCCCTACATCTGCTTATCGAGTCATTACCTACCCACTACTTGCGTCCCAGCCACAAAACAAGAGAGTAGGTAGGCTACATTTTGAGGGACGAGGTAACCATTACCAAGGGTGGACTAGTGCATATCTTCCGTAACCACCTTCTCCAGTATGCCCAAAGCTCACCCCATGAAACCATAGATTTTGCGGGAGTGATCCAGAAAATTTCCACGGACAGCACGTAGTAGAAAAAAAATAAAAAATCAGTCTAATCCTGGTCCCCCTCTCTAGCTCTAGAGGGAGCGGGTCTGGAGTTAGGAGTTCCTATGGCGGGGTGATTCCCTTTGTTGTTCCTCATGCGCTTCGGCAGGCGTTTTTCAAGCGTTGAACACGCTGAACCAGGAGGCTCCTGAGGACCCGCCGGTAGCGTGAACTCCTGGTACCAGTCCGGTAGTGACATTGGCTCTATGTGCAGGGCCTCGCAGAATTCTGGAAGGTCTTGCGGGGTACGCAGGGAGAACTGCTTACCTCCGTGGGTGACTACCAATGCAAAGGGGAAGCGCCATGTATACCGAATCTCCCTCTCCCTAAGGACATCTAGCAGAGGGCGCAGGGCTCTCCTATTGCGCAGTGTAATTTGTGATAAGTCTTGGAAAAGCATGATGGCTGCTCCGTTAAAGATAATGCGGTCATTCCTCCTGGCTCTTCTCATTATGTCTTCCTTAAGGGGGAAGCTCTGGAGGCAGCAGATTATGTCCCTGGGAGGAGCAGAATCCGGTCCCTTCGCTGTAAGTGCTCTATGCGCCCGCACAAAATCTATGGCGGTGTCTTCTTGTCTATCCAAAAGGCTGTTAAAAAGCCTTTGTAAAGCAGGGATTATTTGGTCCGGTTCCACAGACTCAGGGATCCCCCGTACCCTAATGTTATTCCTCCTCCCTCTATTGTCCAGGTCCTCTAAATGACGGTTCATTTCTATGAAATGTGAGAAATGTGCCACCGCCACTGATTCCATTGCACGGATGTCCTTGTCCCTCCTTTTCCCTGCCGCCTCTGCTGCTGTGATTTTTTCTGTTAGAAGCAGCAGGTTAGTTTTTAAGTCCGTTATAGCTGCTGAAAATGTGGACTTGATATCTGCAGCAAAGCCCGACATATGGTCATATGTGAGGGGCTTGGAGGAATGAGAATGACTCCTACCTGTGTCCTCCGGAGCAGATTGGGAGTCCTCACTGAAATCATCCTCTTCGCCATGCGCCCGCGCCATCTTGTCCGGGCCGCCGGACCTCTGCATGGATTGATATTTAAAGATTTCGGTGATATTCCTGGCTGCTCCGCCGCTCGGGTTCCGCCGGGCACTCGAGTGAGGTCAAATACTGGACTGGACTTTGGACTTTGTATGCTGATTGTTGTGATTAACCCTTGATGGGAATATGCGTTTTTGACCTGTCTGATTTATCAGGGGTCCAGTATTTGAGGTGAGAGTCCATCTTGCTCTTTGGTGGAAGGGATCACATCATCACCTGTTTTTGCTGAATGAAGACACACTGCACATGTGGACTCTTCTTGAAAATCTATTTAGCCTATCTTATATTTCATTAATAGACTTTTCTATATGTGCTATATTTATACTTATTCTGTTAGTTTTTATCCGCGCTGTACTGTTACTTTTTATTTTTATATGGTACCAAAGAGAATATATTTTATTACAGGATGTTATGTGAGTTTTAACAAAAAAGTTGCAAAAAAAGAGAAAAAAAATATGTTTTTTTCTATTTTCACTGGTGTGGTGTAGTTTTACTGTAAATCTTATTCCAAAACCAAGTGACTCATTCTACCACCACCAGCTTTTAGCAGATACCTATTGGAAATGTAGGGGTTAATCCCTGGAATCAGAGAGTAAATTACTTAACAACAACATAAATGATAGCTTAATCAGAAAAAAGAAAGTTGTTTTCTGTTTTAATAAAGGTCAAATGTTTTTAATATGCAAGAGAAGTGCTATTTCTCTTTTTATCAGTTATCTGCACTAACACCAGAACATTTTGGATGAGAAAGCATGCAATCTGGGAACTAACCAGTGGTGGTGGCAGTAGCAAGCCTCCTACAGCACAGTCTGTTTGGTTTGAAGAGGAGGATTTGTGGGAGAGAGGCTTAAGCTCCATACACACTATCAGATTTTCTGCTGATCTCTGTCTTCAGATTTACCAAAACCATGTAGTGCAAGGGCCTGTCTGATTGCATACAAATTGAAACTCCTAAGGTTTGGGGCTTGGATTGATGCCGGAGCTGAATGGACGCATGAGCCCGGAGCTCCGTGCGAGCGGGGACTAAAGCGATGGTAAGCGGCATAGCCAAGTAGCCTTCCAGCCCGAACAGATGGCAAGACACTTTGCACAGCTTGGGGCCATGTCGGGGAAGCACCGGCCACATCGCAAGCTGCAGCGCTTAACGAACTTTTATCCGCTGAACTGCAGAGGGGAGGACCAAGATGGCGTTGAGGCCTACTCGACACAGAAGGCCGCATACAGGCAAAAGATGGCGAAAAAAGGTGCCCGTTCTTTAAATAAAGATCCCTCTAATGGGAAATCACCCTATCCCTCCACCCCATCCTCTTGCAGCCCTACCAAGGCCAGGCCATTCATGAGGACGAATTGAGCCAGGGTGTAGCCTCTGACTCTGGTAAGGACATGAGGGACTTGCCGGAATCGATCAAAACCTATCCCACACAAAATAAACCTGTACTAGACACAGTTCTAAAGGACATGTTGCTCTCACTATGAAGTACGCTACAATCCAATATGGCCACTTATATGCACCGGCTTAATAGTGACATACAAGACCTGGGCAACAGAGTGGACCCTATCGAGACAAAAATGGAGGAATATGTTGTTACAATAAACAACTTGGTAGATGCTTATGATGAGAGAGCGACAGACATTGAATGGCTCAAGGCAAAAATGGCAGACATGGAGGACAGGTCTAGATGGAATAACTTAAAGATTAGAGGAATTCTGAAATCAGTAGGGCAGTCAGACCTGTCCCTCTATGCCCCCAACATGTTTAAAACATTGATTCCAGGCCTCGGTGACCTGGATGTTACGATCGACAGGATACATTGTTTGCCAAAGCCATCTCATATATCAGAATAAGCCAGAACTTTCTGCAAGGACTCCCGGAGATGTCTCATCCTCTACTCCCTCTGCGATGATAAGATAAGGTCGGCAACCTTACCCTTGTACCGCGGATCAAGGAGAGTGGCCAGCCAGTAATGGTCCCTCTCCTTGATCCGAAGAATACGAGGATCCTTCCGCAGGCTTTGCAGGATCAGGGAGGCCATGCAGCGTAGGTTAGCTGAGGCATTCGGTCCGGAGTCCTCTGGGTCACTAAGGAAAACATGATCCGCAGCTACCTCCTCCCAGCCACGTACAAGTCCACGTGTTTCTTGGGACTGTAAATCATCCCTACAAGACTGCTGCTGCTGATGCTGAGTGCCAGCCTCCACCTCCATGCTGACACAATCATCCTCCTCCTCTTCCTCCTCCTCATCCTCTTGCTGTGTGATGGGTGGCACAGCAGGAACACTGTCTGGATAAAGGGGGCCTTGAGAGGCAAGGAAGTCCTCCTCTTCCTGCCTCTGTTCTGCCTCAAGTGCCCTGTCCATTATTCCACACAGCGTATGCTCCAAGAGGTGGACAAGAGGTACAGTGTCACTGATGCATGCACTGTCACTGCTCACCATCCTTGTGGCCTCCTCAAACGGTGACAGGATAGTGCATGCATCCCTGATCATGCCCCACTGGCGTGGTGAGAAAAAACCGAGCTCCCCTGACCCTGTCCTGGTGCCGTAGTCGCACAGGTACTCATTGATGGCCCTCTGCTGCGTGTGCAGCCGCTGCAGCATGGCCAACGTTGAGTTCCACCTGGTGGGCATGTCACATATAAGTCGATTCTTGGGCAGGTTCAACTCCTTTTGGAGCTCAGCCAGCCGAGCACAGGCATTAAATGATCGGCGGAAATGCACACAGACTTTCCTGGCCTGCTTCAGGACATCCTGTAAGCTGGGGTACCTGCCCAAGAACCGCTGCACCACCAGGTTAAGGACGTGAGCTACACAGGGCACATGGGTCAGTTGTCCCTGTCGGAGGGCGGAGAGGAGGTTAGTGCCATTGTCGCAAACCACCATTCCTGGCTTAAGCTGGCGTAGCGTCAACCACCTCTCGGCCTGCCCCTGCAGAGCTGACAAAACATCCGCCCCAGTGTGGCTCCTGTCCCCCAAACAAACCAGCGCAAGCACGGCATGGCATTGTTTTGCCTGCGTACTTGCGTAGCCCCTGGAACGCCTACGGAGCACCGCTGGTTCTGAGGACAGAGCACTGGAAGAGGCCATGGAGGAAGAAGAAGAGGAGGGGGTGGAGGAGAGAGGTGTGTCACAACCAATAGTAGCATTTTGGAGGCGTGGTGGCGGAACAACCTCCAACACTACTGCACCTTGTCCTGCATCCTTCCCAGCTGCCAGAAGAGTGACCCAATGGGCCGTGAAAGACAGGTAACGTCCCTGTCCATGCCTGCTGGACCATGAGTCAGCGGTAATATGCACCTTACCACTGACCGCCCTGTCCAGCGAGGCAAGGACATTGCCTTCCACATGCCGGTAGAGAGCCGGAATCGCCTTCCATGAGAAAAAGTGGCGTTTGGGGACCTGCCACTGAGGAACCGCACATTGTACAAACTCACGGAAGGGGGCCGAGTCTACCAACTGAAGAGGCAGCAGTTGAAGTGCTAGCAATTTAGCCAAGCTAGCATTCAACCGCTGGGCATGTGGATGGCTGGGAGTGAACTTCTTTCGCCGGTCCAGCAGCTGGGGCAGGGACATTTGCCTGCTATAATCGGACGTGGGTGTACTGCTAGCAGAGTGCCCGGAAGCACTTGGCTGTGACACACCTAATTCTACACCTTCATTCCTCTCAGAGCAGGTTTCAGAGAGGACTGAAGGTCTAGTGGGGTTGGAGATGCCAGCTGATGAGGAGCAAGGAGAGGTCCGCTTTGTTCTTTGGTGTGGGTCTTTGAGGTACGCTTGCCAACGAGCTGCATGGCAGGTCAACATATGTCTGGTCAAGCATGTGGTGCCCAAGCGGCTGATGTTTTGGCCATGCGAGATACACTTGAGACATATGTTGCAAATAGCAGCGGTGCGACCTGATGCACTCGTCTCAAAAAAGGCCCACACCAAAGAACTTTTAGAATAATGCGCAGAGGCAGCGCCCTGCACAGGCGGAGCTCTGCGGTGTGATTCAGTCGGTGTGCTGCCCCTAAGCTGGCCCCCGGAGGGCATCCTGCCTCGTTGGACATGTGCCTCCTCCTCCTCCTCCTCTCTCCTACCAGGCACCCACGAGGAGTCAGTGCCCTCATCATCCCCTCCCTCTTCATCACTGTAGCAAACCTGGTAATATGCTGCAGCTTGTGGAACATGACTGCCAGATTGCTGTCCTTCTTGAGCATCCCCTCTCTCTGCATTCACGCTACTGCCTTCCTCTAGCTGAGTGTCATCATCAGAGCCTACAAAACACTGGGCATCCTCCTGGAGCATGTACCCAACACTGTGCTCAAAGAGTTCTGGAGACTCCTCAGGAGGACGTGGTGGGTCTAGGGAAGGAGTCACTGATGATGACATTGAGATGAGGGAAGACGATGCGTTGGCAGCTGCTTTGCTAGTACCCTGAGACTGGGTGAGAGAGGATAAGGAGGATGAAGAGGGCTTGGTCATCCACTCTACCAAGTCGTTGGCATGTTGCAGTTCAACATGTCCAGCTGCCGAAAAGAAGGACAAGCGTGTCCCATGGCCACGTGCTGATGACAATGCACCACGTCCACGACCAACATTGTTGTCTCTAGACACAGAGCCTGCTTGCCCTCTTTTATCGGCTCGCGCCTGTCTGCCTCTCCTTGCTGGCCTTCCAGACATGGTAATGGCCTGAAGGGAGTTGGGTAAAACAGCAGCTGGGTAGTGTATATTGTGCTGGAGGCACACAACACCAACTAACTCCTGCAGATGCCTTTAGTATAGAACACCAGAGATAAAGGGGTATACTGTAATGGAGTCACACAACACCCACTAAGCCCTGCAGATGGCTCTATTAGAGAACAGCAATAAAGGGTAGATACAGGTGTATATTGTGCTGGAGGCACAAAACACCCACTAACTCCTGCAGATGCCTTTATTATAGAACACCAGAGATAAAGGGGTATATACAGATGTATACTGTGCTGTGCTGGAGGCACACACAACTTCCAATAACTCCTGCAGATGGCAAGTGGGCTCAAATAGAGAAGAGCTATGTAGGTGGATATAGCGGTATGTACTGGGTACAGAGCACGCAGACAGCACGCACTATCTCCTAACACTACTGGGTACAGAGCACGCAGACAGCACGCACTATCTCCTAACACTACTGACTGCAAGCTCTATTATAAAAGATAGATCACTACTACTAGCTATATAGGTGAGGTGAATATAGCGGTGTATACTGCGGTCAGGGCACGCAGACAATAACCAGAGAACACCAGAGATAAAGGGGTATATACAGATGTATACTGTGCTGTGCTGGAGGCACACACAACTTCCAATAACTCCTGCAGATGGCAAGTGGGCTCAAATAGAGAAGAGCTATGTAGGTGGATATAGCGGTATGTACTGGGTACAGAGCACGCAGACAGCACGCACTATCTCCTAACACTACTGACTGCAAGCTCTATTATAAAAGATAGATCACTAGCTATATAGGTGAGGTGAATATAGCGGTGTATACTGCGGTCAGGGCACGCAGACAATAACCACTACACAACAGCAAGATAGAAAATTGGCCGAAAACGATCGGTGTGTACTGTGTTGAAGGTACACAGAACACCCACTGCTTCAGACGCCAACACACTACACGAGGCCGCCGCGATGGCGGCCTTATATAGTGTGGGGCGTGTACTACACAGCCTGAGCTATGATTGGCCACATGCATCCTGCCTGTGGCCAATCATGGCTCTCCTCGCTGCTGGCGCTGTGATTGGCCAAGCATGCGGGGTCACAGTGCATGCTTGACCAATCATGGGCCAGCAATGCACTGCGATGACGCAGTGCATTGTGGGCCGTGAGCGCCACACGAATTTGGCGTGAACGGCCCATAACGTTCGGAATTCGGCGAACAGCCGATGTTCGAGTCGAACGTATGTTCGACTCCAACACGAAGCTCATTCCTACTCTCCAACAAACAAAACTTAAATATGATCGCCACCACCAATACTACATAGGAATAACTCTTTATTACCAGCCCAACACTCAAAGCGTATCGCTATTCTCTGACCAATCATAGAGGTGGATATGATGCACCCCGCAAATCATAGTTTAAATCTTCCTGAATAGTGTGGTAGTACGGAATCTCCAATCCTGGGACCGGGTTTTGGGAACAGCCAGCAGTCTGGCTGGATGATTGCACAGGTGGGTCTTGGGCTTAAAACAAAGCCAACACCATGGTTCTGGGCTCCACCCTCCCGAGGAGTCCAGGCGTGTAAGGGAGAAGAAGTGTGCATGTCTGCACAGGTTGGTCTGTCAGAGCAGACAGAGGGTCCAAGCTTGTGGGCTGAAAAATAAGCTAGTAAAGAGTGCTGAGGTACTGGGTGTACAGGAACTCTGTTAAAGAGCCAAGAGGGCTGCAGCAGAAGTCTGAGCAGCAGTGCTGCTAAAGAGAGCCAGGTGGCTTGGTATTTTTGGTTCTACGTACATTATTGCTGTGGAAAGCTGAAACCCCTGTGTGGGCAACTATTTTGTTATTGGACTTTTCTTTCTTTAATAAAAGTGGGCCTACAAGCCCTTAAAACGGCATATCTGGCGTGGACTCCGCTCACTGGTAAGCTCTACCTTTAAGCTAAAATAACCCCCAAATATTACAAGTGGTGTTCGAATGCGGGCATTAGATGGTGGAATCCGGGTCCTTGCTCCACAGTAAGTTCAAGTCAGGAACTATTGGCTGTGTGTGAAAGTGCAGCCAGGCAAAAGGCATTCCATGTTGCAGGTGGTGTACCTGTGAATGAAAAGTCAAAAAAATTTTTTTTTTCCTTGCTATGAACTGTGTTTGTGTGCATGAGACAGCACAATCAGTGTGTGCAATGTGCAGGTGAGGAAAGCTTGCATGAAGAGAAAAGCAACTTGCTTTAAAAGAGACACTTTCATTTTCCTGGACTGTTTAAAGTTGCTCTGGAGTCTCTAAGTATGGGGCGGTCAAAGCTCTTAAAAGAAGCCAGGTTTGCTGAAATGAGAGACAGAGCTCTGTGGTTGGAGGGGTTGTTACCACCCAAACGAGCCCCATACATACCTGATCAGAGTGTATCAAGGAGAAAAAGGGCTGGGGTTGTCCCTAGCAACCCTGGTGCAATGAGTGCACAGGTGACTGCTGTTATGGAGAGTCCACCAGCATTTGAATCTGCAGTGGATTGGTGCAAGCGGCATTTAGCAGCACTGAACCAAGCTACAGAGGAAAGGAAGCCAACCCTCAGTGCAAGGGGAAAGCCGCTGGATGTCCATAACTGGAAGAGGGCTGTTGTTGCCCTTGGCAAAGCTGATGCAGTTAAAACAGCTATTGTGAAAGATGTGAATGTGTCACAGCATGGGACGGGATCCAGCAGAGAGAAGCCCATGCTATATGCAAGGAGAGAGGCTGATCAAAGGCTGAGGATGAGAGTGGTTGCCCATAGCAACGCAGAGGAAGCCAGTCGGGCTGTCTCTGTACCATGGGCTATGTCTAATAAGGATCATGGAAAGTGGCTTCAGGAGGAGCCAATTTATCATGTTGGAGAGAGCCAGCAAAGTTCTGCTGGGAGAGTGCGGTCTCCCATGGCAACCGGAGTGAAATTTATGCCTGAAAGGAGCTGCAGTAGAGGTTTGGTTCAGCGTCCCCACAAAGAGGCCTGTGCATTCCGGCCAGCTGGGAATCACCAGGAGAGAATCGCTTTGTAAAAAAATCGTCTAGTACCATGCCTGGAATGTGGCCAGCTGGGGCATGGCATGTTTTCTTGCCCTAGGTTGTGGAATACGGCTGGAGATAATGTTGCTGAGAAAGTTTTGTCTGTAGGCCCAGATTCCGGTGAAAATATGTTCGCAGTCACCCCTAGCAACAAGAAGTTTCCTGTTGTGCCTGCAGGGGGTGCTAAACGGTGGGAGATGCCTGCTGTAGTTTCATCCCATGGCCACCAGGAGGAGTTGGCCAATAAAAGTGCAGCAGAGGACTGGTGCATAAGACGACGTACTCAAATGAAGATGGTGACCCCAACTACTGCGGTGGGTAAGACTGCCTTTAATGAAATGATGGCTGGAACTGCTGATTTCATGTATAAAAGGACTGGTTACGAGACTGTCCATGATGATGTGAGAGTGACCCCAGTTAGTGGGGCCACTGAATGTGCACTTGAGAATGACTTTTCCCTATATAGTGGGAATGCATGGGTTAAAATCCAAATAGAACCTGTGTTGATGACTAAAAGTGTTGTGTTTAATGACTATCAGGCTCAAGTTGACCATGGGCTAGGACAGCCTACAAATGCGAAAAATGCTATAAGTGTTAATGAAAAGTTTAATGCTGTTGGGAAAACTTTTGCTCTGAAAGAACCTGGGGTTATCAAAAATGGGCCGTTGCCTGTAGCAACTGGTGGTAAGACAGCACAGTTGTCCACAGGAATCTCCAGGGAACTTCATGTGTTGGAGTCAGAGGTTGCCCTGGACAACTGCGATGTCACTCTGGTGGGACAGAATGGAACTGTACTGTGTAATGGTAATGTGTTAGTGCAAGCTGCTAGTACTAAAAATGTGCAGGTAAATGGTGGATTAACACAACCTGTGAAAAATGCAAAGGTGTGTGAGGCTTATGAAATGCAAGCTGAGAAAGGTGGTGAATATGGTGTATTGCAACCTGTGCTACCACAGTCTGACATGATTTACAATGACTGGTGTTATGAGTCTGCAACTAAGCCAGTCTGTTCTTATGTGTCTCCTTGGGCAGATGGATCGGTGCTGAGGAGTACCGCAGAAGGGAGCGCACATACAACAGATTGGAATAGTTGGAGCAAAAATCTTATCTCCCTGATAGATAAGGCTTTTATGCACAAAGATAAGGTGGACACGGTTTCTGCTGGGCCAGCAGGAGGGGCTACAGAACAGCCTGTACCTGAGGGCGCGGTGGCTGCTGCAGGGGTTAACCCTGGTGAGCAGGATGAACCAAATAAGGGCACAGCAGAGACATTGTCCGTGATCAACAAAACTGAGGTTGGCATGGAGTGTCAACGTGACGTTGTCACTAGTAATGTTCTGGAGCAGTTCACTGATGCTGAGCCTGAGAAGTTGTGTATAAGTCCAGCACCTGGCAGCGCTCTGGTGGAGCACCAGGCTGTGTTTACCTCCAGCCGGGAGGAGGTTCCGTTAACCGTTGCAACTTTTCAAGTCTCAGCAAGTGAGTCTCTCTGCATCCTCAGTGTCATGAAAGACCCCAGGAAGGACTTAGGTCTGGAGTCAAGGGCCTGGTTTATAACTGAAGCATTAAAAGAGATGCTTGAACTTTGGGATGTACAGCCAATCTATACTAGTGTGTCTCCTCCACAGTCTGATGGTCCGGTACTGCGGAGTTCCACTAGGTGGAGCACTTTATGGCAGGCTGTACAGAGCAAAGCAATACAGGACAGGAATGGTTTATTCCTAAATTTGCTACTTTTGTTAAAGGTTGCCGCTACGTATGCTGCTAGATTAGCTCCAGAAGAAATATTTGAGACAGACTTTGGAGAAGTTGAAAATAAGCCTAAAATGTCTGTGGTTACACCTCCTAACAGCCAGATGGGAAGCATTTCTGCTGCTATGGTCCAGTGTGGTGCTGGTCAGTTGGTGAAGGGTGTGTATACTGCACCAGTAGAAAAACCACATGAGGTGGAAGGGCCATGTGTGGACCTGAAAGCAGCAGAGATCCTGACCAGGGCTCAAACAAAGGTGGTTAAAGAGACTGGGGTCCCCAGTCCAATGGTTGGTTTAGGTGACAAACCTAATAAGGTCCCCGGGACAGGGGAATGGACAAGGAGTGTGATAAAAATTGTATTTGGATCAGACCAGAGCTTGCCTGTTCCGGTGGATAAAAATACAGATGACATCAGAACGGGTCAAGTGGTAGGACAGCTGCCTGCAGAGTGGGTGAACCCAGGGGAGGTGGCGTCCTGTGAGGTTCCTGTGGGTGATGGCGGCCCTCCAGTATGTGTGCCCTCTGCAGACTCTGCCCAAGCAAATTTTGAAAAAAAAGGCATTGGTGACATGTGCAACATTGAGAGGTCTAATGTTGGTTTGAATATGTCTGTCAATGATGAACCAAATTATGTGTTAATGGTACATGATAATGTGGTGCCCAAAGGTACAGGTAAACCTGGTAATCAATTAGTGACTGCTGAGTCAGGTACCAGAAATAAGAGGTGGGTTTCCGTTCTAAACACTATAGAAATAGGCCCCCTACAGTCTCAGAACAGTACTGCTGAGAACGTTTTGGGGAAACCTGGGAACCTGAAGCGTGGAGGCAGAAGGGTTGGTAGAAAGACCAACGGGAACCCATTAAGATTTCAGGAGAGGAAGTGCTTATGGAAATGCACTCGGAAGAAAAGTTGGGAAGGTTGCATCAAAGCTCATAGCAGAGTGACAGTAAGGCTTAGAGGGAGACACCAAAGGAGGCATTGGGTAGAGTTCCCCGTTAGGAGAAGCGAGGTTGGACAGGAGGGTACTTCTGTAAATGGTATCTGGCACAGAGGTGCCAAAAGTAACTTGGGTGTTCCGCCCTCTGGGTCGAAACAAAGGGGGGGGATATGTGGTAGTACGGAATCTCCAATCCTGGGACCGGGTTTTGGGAACAGCCAGCAGTCTGGCTGGATGATTGCACAGGTGGGTCTTGGGCTTAAAACAAAGCCAACACCATGGTTCTGGGCTCCACCCCCCCGAGGAGTCCAGGCGTGTAAGGGAGAAGAAGTGTGCATGTCTGCACAGGTCGGTCTGTCAGAGCAGACAGAGGGTCCAAGCTTGTGGGCTGAAAAAGAAGCTAGTAAAGAGTGCTGAGGTACTGGGTGTACAGGAACTCTGTTAAAGAGCCAATAGGGCTGCAGCAGAAGTCTGAGCAGCAGTGCTGCTAAAGAGAGCCAGGTGGCTTGGTATTTTTGGTTCTACGTACATTATTGCTGTGGAAAGCTGAAACCCCTGTGTGGGCAACTATTTTGTTATCGGACTTTTCTTTCTTTAATAAAAGTGGGCCTACAAGCCCTTAAAACGGCATATCTGGCGTGGACTCCGCTCACTGGTAAGCTCTACCTTTAAGCTAAAATAACCCCCAAATATTACAATAGATAAGATTAAAGTGAACCTATATATTGTCAAACGGTTTCAGGGATTCCGGACCTAAAACTTGCCTTAAGCACACATTACTGATGAGAGCACTAAAAAGACATGCTAATTGAAGCTGGCACCTCAACAATGCCAACAATGTTAGTACGACAATGATAGTACGACTTTCCATTATAAGGCGTCTCACACCCCCAACTCGAAAACATTCAAACAAACCTCAACGTCCCACCCACTCCCCCCCAAAATATCAGTGACCTAAACACCCACAACAGTCTCTTCCAACGCCAACAAACACATATGCACTTAAGAGCCCATAATCCACCATGAACTAAACTCCCAAATAAGCTCCTGAACATTATAGACCCGTAAAGCAGCAACGAGCTTCAGATCTTACACCCTCATATACCACCCAAAACCAGCTTCGCCATACTTACCACTCTCCACCACAGCGCGGTCCACAGACCCTTTCTGATTAAAACCACCCTACAAGGCAGGATAGCGGGACTACTCCTAGCCACCGGAATATATATCACTTTTCTACCCACTACCAAATAAACACTCCTTAATTTTCCTCCCTTTCCTAACCCCTGGTTACTTCCCTCTACCCCCCCCCCCCCACACACACACACACACCCTCACAACACACAGAGAAAAATGTCTACCGCGAACCCACCCCCTTTAAGAGCCAGACTAAAAATAATCTCTCTTAACGCGAAAGGGCTCAACATCCCAGAAAAGAGATCACAACTCTTGATACACATGCAAAAACTCAAAGCCGATGTAATCTTACTCCAAGAAACACACTTCAAATCTGGACAAGTACCTAAACTAACAAACAAAGATTTTCCAACACTCTACCGTGCATCCAAACCAGAAGCCAAGACAAAAGGGGTATCTAGTCTAATATCCAAGCACATACCTCTAGAAATAGCAGATTCAAAGATAGACAACTCAGGCATATACATATTCATCAAAGGCTCAATCTGGGGAAAACCGATTACGATCGCTAACATATATAGCCCAAATTCAAAACAAGTGACCTTCTTTTGTGAAACAACAAAGGCCCTTACTTCCTTTCAAAGAGGAATATTAATACTTGGAGGGGATTTTAACGTAGCTTTAAATCTTCTTGTAGATATTTCCTCGGGAACCTCCTCGCTCCCTTTTAAAGCTCTCAAACTAATTAAATCCCAAATACAGGACCTTCTCCTACACGACTCTTGGCGTGCTTTGCACCCTAGAGAAAGAGACTACACATTTTATTGGACACCCCATTACCGGCATTCTAGATCAGACTATATCTTTATCACACAAAGAGTCCTTCCACTCCTAACAGAAACCACCATTGAACCCACATTCCTGTCTGACCACAACCCTATCACAGCCACCCTATCACTACCAAACTACATCCAGCACACCAAAATCTGGAGACTAGAGGCATCATTACTCTCTGACCCCTCTCACACAGCTTAAATTGCGGAAAACATTAAAGAATTCTTCAAGCTCAACGATACACCCAACACATCTTATCTAACCCAATGGGAAACTCATAAATGTGTGGTGAGGGGCAAATTAATCAAACTTGCAGCAGCACAGAAATGCTTCCAACAGGATTCCATTAACACCTTACTACGACAAATACAAAAATTAGAACAAACACACAAACGCACTAAAGTGAAAAACACACTAAGCGACCTAGAGCATGCCAGGACCCGACTCAGAGAAGAACTAGGAAAAAAAGATCAGGAAAAATGCATTCTATCCCAGAAGCTCTTTTCCGAACATAGCAACAAATGTGGAAAACTCCTAGCCAGAGCCCTCCAAACTAAAAGAGCAAATACCACAATACGGAAAATCAGAGCCACCCCAACAACAATCCTATCCAAAAGTGATGAGATTGCAAACCACTTTGCCCAATACTACTAGGAATTATACAATCTCCCCCAGAACAAAAAACGCACACAGACAATAGACCATGCAAAGACATCATGGAAGAATTCCTTAACCACTTGCTTACTGGGCACTTAAACCCCCCTCAGTCCCAGACCAATTTTCAGCTTTCAGCGCTGATGCACTTTGAGTGACAATTGCGCGGCCATACAACACTGTACCCAAATGAAATTTTTATCATTTTTTTCCCACAAATAGAGCTTTCTTTTGGTGGTATTTAGTTACAGCTGGGAGTTTTATTTTTTGCTAAACAAACAAAAAAAGATGCAAAAAAAAAAAAAAAAAAAATCATGTTTTAATAGTTTGTTATAAAATTTTGCAAACGGGTCATTTTTCTCCTTCATTGAAGTGCGCTGATTAGGCGGCACTGATAGGCTGCATTGGTGGGCACTGATGGGCTGCATTGGTGGGCACTGATGGGCTGCATTGGTGGGCACTGATAGGCTGCACTGGTGGGCACTGATAGGCATAGTTAAGGCGGCACTAATAGGCACAGATAAGGCGGCACCGATGGGCACAGATAAGGCGGCACCGATGGGCAAAGATGGGCACAGATAAGATGGCACGGATGGGTGGCACGGATAAGTGGCACGGATGGGTGGCACGGATGGGCACTGATAGGTACCACAGATAGATGGGACTGATGGGCACTGATAGGTGGCACTGATAGGTGGCTCTGATAGGTGGCACTGCTGGGCACTGATGGGCGGCACTGCTGGGCACTGATGGGCGGCACTGCTGGGCACTGATGGGCGGCACTGGGGTGCAGCACCTGAGGCAGATTTTGGGTGGCACTGTGGGTGGCACTGCTGGGTGGCACTGTGGGTGGCACTGTGGGCACTGCTGGGTGGCACTGTGGGCACTATGGGCACTGCTGGGTGGCACTGACAGGGGGGCACTTACTTTATTTCAGGATGGCACTGCGGGTGGCAGGTGGGCACTGGCAGGGGGCAGGTGTCCTTTTAAATTGCTGGCCGTGATCGGGACTGATGTCCCGAACACGGCCGCCGGCGATCGGCTTTTTTTTTTTCTCCTCGCGCTGTCAGCGCGAGGAGGAATACTAGCCGATTACCGGCTCCGTTTTATCACATGATCAGCTGTCATTGGCTGACAGCTGATCACGTGATAAGGGGTCGGGATCGACCCCTTACACGGATCGGTGATCAGGCGAGTCTCACGGACTCGCCGATCACAGAGCGCGCCGCGCGCGCCCCTCAGGGGGCGCGCAGGCCGCTCGTAACCGGGACTACGTCAATAGACGTAGTCCCGAAAATGTGGGTCCGCGCTATTGCCGTCATTTTGCAATAGCGCGGATCCCAAGTGGTTAAACAATACTTCCCCAGCCCTATTCCACAAGACCAAGCAAAATGAATTGACGGCCCCATAACAATAGAGGAATTCAACAATGCCATCAAACAAATGAGACCAGGCAAAACCCCCGGGCCAGACGGCTTTTGCATGACATATTATAAAGCGTTCCTAAACCACCTAACAGCGCCCTTCTTAAGAGCTTTTAACTTACTTGCGCGACCCACCACACCATCAAACACCCTACTTGAAGCACATATCTGCATAATCCCTAAGCCCGGTAAAGATAAGGAACTAGCCCCAAACTATCACACCATCTCATTGTTAAACACAGATCTAAAAATGTTTGCAAAAATTCTGGTCAATCGTATCCTCCCCATCCTCACTAAAGTTATATCCTTAGACCAAGTTGGGTTTGTCCCAGGCAGGGAGGCCAGGGCCAATACACTAAAGGCCTTAAACATCCACCATTGGCTAACCACCTCAAGCACCCCAGGCTTCTTCCTTTAGTTAGACGCAGAAAAGGCCTTTGACAGGCTAGCCTGGGATTACCTTGAAGCAGTGCTAAGGAATCTAGGACTGGGTGAATGCATAATAAACTTTATAATGTCCCTGTACACAAACCCCAGAGCGAAAGTACGAGATAACGGACTTCTGTCAAAAGCTTTCCAAATAGGTAACGGAACACGCCAGGGATGCCCCTTATCCCCCATTCTATTTATTCTCACAATGGAACCCTTCCTACGCAAAATACGCAAAAACGTAGATATCCGCGGAATCACCATAGCCAATAAGGAATATAAGATAGATAAAGTTTGCGGACGACATCCTCCTTTTCCTGTCTGATCCACACATATCTCTCCCAAACCTCCTCAAGTATTTCAACCTATTCCAATACGTAGCCACCCTTAAAATAAACTTCTCAAAATCCCATGCCCTAAATATAACCTTGACAGAAAGACAAGTCTCACTATGCAAACAAAACTTCCAATTTATCTGGAAATCGGACGTACTAACGTATCTCGGGATCCAACTACCCCTAAAATTAGCTGACCTCTTCCAACGAAATTACCTCATGCTTCTCAATACCATTACAGAAAACTTGAAAAAATTGAATAAAGCAAACTTCTCATGGTTTGGGAGAACGGCCATAGTCAAAATGAATATCCAACCGCGAATACTTTACCTCCTCCAAACAATCCCCATTAAACTGCCCAACTCCTTCTTCCAATCTCTCAGAAAAATAAACATAACCTACATTTGGAGTCAAAAACACCCTACAATTAGATACGAACAACTAATGAAACCCAAAACCAAAGGAGGAATAGGACTACCTGACTTACAACACTATTATTGGTCAAGCCATTTACAACGAATTGTAGATTGGCATACCTACCAACAGACAAAAGACTGGGTTACCCTTGAGAACTCTCTCCTCCCTCATCACATTAGTGGGACCACATGGATCAGATAAAATCTCTTACCAGAATCCCTCACGAGAAACCCAATCATAGGCCCCACACTGGAATGCTTCGAACAAGTCAACCATAAATTCCAACTCTCCAAAGTCCCAGGTCCACTCTCACGAATCCTGCTTAACCCACAATTCCCCCCAGGGATGGACCATCACCCACTATCTAAAAAACAACCAGACATAGGCTTAGGTTTACAACATCTACTAAAAGATGGTAAACTATTATCTCAAGACCATATAAACTCAACATGGGCCACACCCAACTTGAGCATGTTGGAGTACTGGCAACTCAATCATTATGTAAAGAGTATGCAAAACAAAACGGATCGGCCCTAACCGACTTTGAAAAAATATGCCTAATGCCGCGTACACGCGTAGCCGACTATCCGACGGACTTAGTCTGGTGGACTTCCCGCCAGACTGTCCTTCTGACTTTCCGAACCAGCTACTTGCCCACACACAGCACTTTTTCAGCGGACTAATACGGCTACTAAGTCCGCCGTACTATCCACCCTACTTTTGAAATGAACGGACTCGCCCCACACACGCGGAGGAAAGTCTGCTCATTTCGAGCTTGTCTCCAGGTAGGCGGGGCCCGCGAAGGAGATGTCGCTGGCCCCGCCATCTGGTATGGACTTAAAGGGGAACCCCAATGCCGAAAAAAATCGGCGTGGGGGTCCCCCCAGGTCCACATCAGACCCTTGTCCGAGCACGCTACCTGGCCGGCCAGCAAAGGGGGGACGAGCGAGCGCCCCCTCCAAGCCATACCAGGCCACGTGCCCTCAACATGGGGGGTGCCTTGGGGAAGGGGGGGCTACGCGGCCCCCCCACCCCAAAGCACCTTGTCCCCATGTTGATGAGGACAAGGGCCTCTTCCCGACAACCCTGGCCGTTGGTTGTCGGGGTTTGCGGGTGGGGGGCTTATCGGAATCCGGGAGCCCCCTTTAATAAGGGGGCCCCTGGATAACGGCCCCCCCACCCTATGTGAATGAGTATGGGGTACAATGTACCCCTACCCATTCACCTGTAAAATAAAGTACAAAAAAACACAACACACGAGATAAAATAATTTATTGCACAGCTCCCCGGGTCTTCCGTCTTCGGGGGTCTTCTCGCCGGACTCCTCCACTATCTTCTTCTAGCTCTTTTGCTAGCGGAGGAGCCCGGCTTTCTTCCTCGCCGTGGCCTCTTCTTCCAACTTCGGGGGTCTTGTCCCCTCTCCGGTTCTTCTGCCGGGCCACCGAGCCTTCTTATAGCTCTTTTACAGGCGGTGGCCCGCTCTTCTGTTGCCGCTGCCACTGCCGCCTTCTGGTCTTCTGTTCTTCTCTTCAGATGTTGCCTCGTCGCTCGCTCCGCTCACAATGACGGGGACCGGGCGTGCGGCGACTTATATAGGGACATCACCGGATGATGTCCCCGCCCATTATGGTGTCACAGTCCCAGAGGATGCTGGGACTGTGACATCATAATAGGCGGGGACATCATCCGGTGATGTCCCTATATAAGTCAGCGCGCGTCGCGCCGGAGCCATTGTGAGCGGAGGGAGCGACGAGTCAAGATCTGAAGAGAAGAAGAGAACAGAAGGCGGCGACGACAGCGGCGACAGAAGAACCGAAGAGGGGGACAAGACCCCCAAAGTCGGAAGAAGGGCGGCGGCGAGGAAGAAAGCCGGGCTCCTCCGCTAGCTAAAGAGCTAGAAGAAGATAGCTGAGGAGTCCGTCGAGAAGACCCCCGAAGACGGAAGACCCCCGGAGCTGTGCAATAAACTATTTTTACCCTGTGTTGTGTTTTTTTTGTACTTTTTTCACAGGTGAATGGGTAGGGGTACATTGTACCCCATACTCATTCACATAGGGAGGGAGGCAGGTATCCGGGGGCCCCCTTATTAAAGGGGGCTCCCGGATTCCGATAAGCCCCCGACCGCAGACTCCGACAACCAACGGCCAGGGTTGTCGGGAAGAGACCCTTGTTCTCATCAACATGGGGACAAGGTGCTTTGGGGTGGGGGGGCCACGCGCCCCCCCTTCCCCCGAGGCACCCCCCATGTTGAGGGCACGTGGCCTGGTATGGCTCGGAGGGGGGTCACTCGCTCGTCCCGCCTTTCCTGGCCGGCCGGGTAGCGTGCTCGGACAAGGGTCTGATGTGGACCTGGGGGGACCCCCAAGCCCATTTTTTTCGGCGTCCATACCAGGTGGCGGGGCCAGCGACGTCTTCTTCGCGGGCCCTGCCTACCTAGAGACCCGCTCGAAATGAGCGGACTTTTCTCCGGACGGGAAAAGTCCGTTCATTTCAAAAGTACGGCGGACTGGCATACACACGGCCGGATTGTCTGCCGAAATGCAAGTCCGGCGGGAAGATTGGAGTGCAAAACTACTTTCTAAGTCCGCCTACTTTCGGGTCAAAAAAGTATGCCGGAGGCTACACACGGGGGGATTGTCCGGCGGACTTCAGTTTGCCGGACTTTTCCACCCGATTGTTTGATCGTGTGTACGCGCCATTAGCCACACTCCACAACGACATGTTATCTCCACACTCCAAAATATGTTATGGGACAACACACAAAACAGAGAAGGAATAGCGTGTAAGGCCTGGGAAAGAGACCTAAACATAGAAATAACAGACAGAATGTGGGAGGAAATATACCGAAACGCACATAAGAGCTCTTTAAACGTCTCTATACAAGAGACAAACTACAAAGTCCTGACACGATGGTATCGCACCCCCTCCATTCTACACAGATTTGACAAATCACACCCGGACAAATGCTGGAGATGCCAAAACTCACCTGGCGATCTCCTACACATCTGGTGGTCCTGTCCGATCATCCAAGTTTTCTGGAAACAAGTTCATGCACTAACGGAAAAAATGACCACAGACATATTAGAATACTCACCGCCACAACTCCTTTTACATCTCCAAAAAGCAAACAATACAGCATACCACAAATCACTAGCAATACTGCTAATTAATGCAGCAAAAATGTGCATACCCCCTATATAGGGTTCACCAAGAGCCCCCTCTTTGTCAGATTGGTTGAAAAGAATAAACAAAATCGCAGAAATGGAGGAACTAATTGCAATCTCCAGAAACCAACCACACAAATTCTCCAAAATTTGGACATGCTGGAACAACTTTAAGAAAACGGAGAAATACTTTAGAGAAATGCACTCTTGTACACCTTGCCCCCCAACTATGCAACACATCATACAATACATACCTGAAAATAATCCTCCATAGGCCACCTAGCGAACCAATAAAACGATAAAGCAAACAACACACAAACCTCCCCGGGAGAAGCATATAGGCTCCCCACCCGGAACAATACACAAAAGAAACAATTAAGGCTGCACAAAAACACACACAACGCGGTAACAGACTGTAGGAACCCCTTTTCAACACATGCACCCCTCATCTCCACACTCCCCATTGTCATTCCCCACTCCCCCACCCCATAGTAACCATATACATCACGACAAAGCTGTATGGTGTGCGGGACACACACATACTCTCAAGAGCAAATAAGAGCGGTACATTATACATGACCCCTAACCACTATGCACCAATATAACCTACGGCAAACACAGTAGCGGTAAAAGAAGAACATTTTGACAAGAAAGGAATCTTTAAAGCTTGTCATAACTCATAAATCATCTCCCTGAACTACGACCCCCTACCCAGTTAAAAAAAAAAAAAAACATTCGAGTTATGCTCATAAGGTAACTACAAAGGACAGCATAAATATGTTTTGTATAAAATTATAGAAAGTGACTCAGCTGATTGTTAATAACTGCAATGTAACAATCCTACTTGTTAACAATATAATTGTACCCTACCCACCCTTGTGTTTTCAATAAATAAAAAGTTTTTAAAAAAAAAATAGGAAACATGCCATTTCATCTGTTTACAATGCCACAAAAAGCACCAACCTATGGGAATTGTACCAGAAAACCCTATTACGATGGTATTTAACTCCCACGAGATTGGCTGGATTTGACCCATGTATGTCCCCACTTTGTTGGAGACAATGTGGTCAAAGAGGTTCCCTGCTGCATATCCTTTGGGCTTGCCCAAAACTGAGGAAGTATTGGTCAAGGATTTTTAAGCCCCCACATATTATCTCCAGAATACGAATACCACACAAACTGAGTTTTGCAATTTTGTCTCTGGAGATAGATGATATTCCCTATTCCCATAGAAACATCATATCCCAAATCCTCCTTAGTACTCGCTTGGAGTTGATGAGGAGATGGACAAATCTTGAACCTCCTAATCTTACAAATGTAATCAGAACAACCAATTTACACATCGACTATGAAGTTATGTTTTTAGCATCCCAAAATAAGCTTAACTTTAGATTAGATATCAGACTTGGAAACCATGGATAGACTGGCATAAAAGCAAAAGCAATAGAAGTAGTAAAGCATAATCCGCTGACATAGTCCTTACTTATGCATTGGGAGCGCAAGGTAGCACCATAGTCACATCCATTGCTTTATATATATATATATATATATATATATATATATATATATATATATATATATATATATATCCTCCATACTTAGTTTTAATATACATCACTAGTTGCAGATTCAACGTCTGAATTTAACTTTAACTTAAGGTAAACTTCAGGTTAAGATGACATAGGAATTATAGCCCTATCTAGTTATCTAGTGACACCAATAGTGTTATTAAAATGTGATTGATAAAAATGGCGGTGGCGGAGTCCCGGCTTCTGGATGCAGTATGTTCCCTTGGGGTCATCTGGAGCTGGTTGGCCGCCACTGCAAAAGGTTGTTGGAGACACTTGACACTGCGGTATCAGATCTGGTATGATTAGTGATAAAGTTTATAATCTACCACTACTTCTACGATATTTACCTGTGTTTTTGCTTTCCTTCTTGTACCATCCGCCAATCTGTTGTATTTGTAATTTTGACAAAAATGTATCTTGAGATTGTATTTTCAACTTATTTACAATAAAAATGTAATGTTGAAAAAAAAAAAAACTCCTAAGGTTTGACCTCATATTATATGGTTTTGGTAACTCTGAAGGAAAAAATCTGCAGAAAATCTGATAGTGTATATGGGGCTTTAGAGAGGGGAAAAGCTGAGAAACACTGACGCTCTACAGTGAGTGTGACTGCCATGATTATCTACAATTTCTATTGAATGAGCTACTCTTAGGACCCAAGGGATTAACACTTATGCCATGTACACACAACCGGTTTTCCCGTCTGAATAAATTCTGAAGGTTTTTCTGACAGAGTTCCGCTGAAACTTTCTTGCGTACACATAATCACACCAAAGTCCGATCGTTAAGAGCGTGATGACGTACAACACGTAGGACAGAACTAGAAAAAGGAAGTTCAATAGCCAGCAGCCAATAGTCTCCGTCTCGTACTTGCTTCAGAGCATGTGTCGTTTTGGGTCAGACGGAACAGCATACAGACGAGCGGTTTTCCCAATAAGAATTGGTTCAGTCTGAATATTTAAAACATGTTCTGTTTTTAGGTATGCAAGAATTTTCTTAAAAATAAGTCCGATGAGGTATAGACGATGAAAAGCTTCTGTCTGACTTTTTCTGTCGGACACTCTGCTCACGTGTACGCGACATTACATTTCCATGGTGATTTACATGTTCATTTAAGAGGGCAGTGCTTTATACATTGTATAAAACAAAATGTGACTTTTTTCTGATTGAGGCATCATTTTTTGTTATTGAGGGATTTACACTTTGATTCCAGGGATTAACCATTACAGTTCCGTGATTCTTCTGCTGTATGTTTATAGTGGTCTCTTGAGTTTAGAATGGGGCAATTGTGGAAAGAATTCAATGTGATAATCTAAAAGTTGATATAGGGAGAAAGAGAGCACTTAGGACATTGAAATGCTAATATACAGTATAAATTGCAGTGGGTGAGTTGTGTTGTAAGCTGCTCCTTTATAATATTAAAACATTGTCAATCTCTGCATTGTTTATTTTCTATAGAATTTGTCATAAGGCCATTAATTTTAACAGCAATATTCCCATAAGATTATATATGAATTATCCCCTTCAGCCCTGGAAGAATTTACCCCCTTTCTGACCAGAGCACTTTTTGTGATACGGCACTGCGTCACTTCAACTGACAATTGCGCGGCCATGCGATGTTGCACCCAAACAAAATTGACATCCACTATACATAGCAGTGGGTGAGGTGTGTGGTAAGCTCCTCCTTTATCATATTAAAACATTGTCAATCTCTGCATTATTTAATTGCTAGAGAATTTGTCATAAGGCCATTCATTTTAACAGCAATCTTCCCATAAGATTATATATGAATTAACCACTTCACCCCCGGAAGAATTTACCCCCTTCCTGACCAAAGCACTTTTTGCGAGACGGCACTGCATTGCTTCAACTGACAATTGAGCCGTCATGCGACGTTGCACCCAAACCAAATTTTGTCTTTTTTTCCCACAAATAGAGCTTTATTTTGGTGGTATTTGATCACCTCTGCTGTTTTTATTTTTTGCGCTATAAACAAAAAAAAGTTACAATTTTGAAAAAAAAGTAATGTTTTTTACATTTTGCTATAATAAATATCCCCAAAATGTTTTTTTCCTCAGTTTAGGCCGATATGTATTCTGCTACGTTTTTTGGTAAAAGAAAATCGCAGTTAGTGTATATTGATTGGTTATAGGTTAAAAGTTATAGCGTCTACAAAATAGGGGATAGATTTATTGCATTTTTATTATTTTTTTTTTTATTAGTAAGGAAGGCGATCTGCAATTTTTATCATGACTGCAACATTATGGTGGACACATCGGACACTTTTGACACTGTTTTTGGACCATTGTCATTTATACAGCAATCATTGCTATAAAAATGCACTGATTACTGTATAAATGACACCTCCAGGGAAAGGGTTAACCACTAGGGGGCGGTTAAGGGTGTCCTAGGTAGTTATTATAACTGTGGGGGGATGGACTGCCTAAGACATGACAGCAATCACTGCTCCCAATGACAGGGAGCAGTAGATCTTTGTACTGTCACTAGGCAGAATAGGGAAATGCCTTGTTTACATAGGCATCTCCCCGTTCTGCCGCTCTGTGACACTGGCAGGACACTGGCAGATATTGAGTCCGCGGGTCCTGTATGCCCATTTGCACAGCTGTGCCATTGTGCCAACGTATATCGTTGTGCACTGGTCGACAAGTGGTTAACATAGATTATGCATGTTATTTGAAAGTAAAAGTCCTTGTGTAGACATTCAAAAGCCCTTAGACTTCTGCTAGTTTCTGATGCGAGGTCAACCCCAGCAGATTCAGAACTATAATTGAAGTGACACTATAGGTTTCTCTTTGCTCCACCCCCAAAAGAGGAAGAACTATGTTGTGCATGGAGAAAGAGGGCTATGTTAGGGAATGTACTCTTCCTGAAATAGTCAAATGTGCTAGTAAGTTCAGAGACAAATTGTAAGGCACTTAAAAAATAATTTATAGACAGTAAAAATGCTGCAAGCAATCACTATATTTGATTTTTGTTTGCTTTTGTCTGCAATTTTTGGTGCCAGAGTCTCTTTAAGACTTGAATTAAGTTATTGCACATTATCCCTCTCTCCGGTGCCTAAATGCAAGCCTTCATCTGTCTTTAAGCATCATGTCTACTGATTGTCTCTATATACCCCAAAGTGCAGTATAATGTTTTTTAGACATTTGTAAATATAACAATGCATCTTGTGTTTTTGTATATAGTTTAAACCATTCAAAAGCTGCTGAACATGGCTACACACCATAAGTATGTAATGCACAGTTCGGGATGCACCTTAACTTTATTTTTAAATCTGTTGTGCCTCATAAGCATTAGACAAAATGTCATTTTGTGCTATTAAATATTCTAACTCAGCTATATTATTAATAACTGAATCTGATGACATGCAGGTGCAAGTATGAAAATCTGCATAGCAAACATTTTACTTATAATAACAGGCTACTACTAATATTACTGCAAAGGTAAATAATATACCAAAATGAAATTGTGTTTTAAATGTGCATCAAATATTGTATGCAATTTCATATTTCCGCTGCCTTTATACATTTTATGATCATATTTCTTATACAGACTTGAAGTTAATTGTTAAACAGTACAATCTACATCTTGTTGAATGGCTTTGAGAAAATCAATATTAGATTATATTTTTTAAACAGAGGCCTTGGGGAATAACATTGTGGGTGATGCACATTTTTATGTCACACAATATTTATACAATTTTTGGGGAAAAAATACACTTGAATGAATTTTTATGCACAAAAACAGTATACAATAAACAATAAAAAATATAAAACCAATTCTTTGTAACATATAAAAGATGATGTTATGTCAAGCAAATGGATACCAAACATGTCCTGCAATTGGTCCGCCAGTGAAACGGCACAAAACCATGGTACCTAAAAATCCCCATAGGTGATCCTTTAAAAGCCTTCACAGGTTATCAGTTTAGGATTACACTGAAGGTCTGGTGCTGAAATTCTTGCTCTCGCTCTGATGTTTGCTGTGATACATCACATGTGTGATGTGACCGTTATTTACATATGCCTACAGAACTGGGGCACACACACTTGCATTTGAGCATGAGCACAGATGGATGGGGCACTTTAATTTTATTTTTTAAATTCTATTAGGCCAGAGATCCCTCCAATGCAGCCAATCAAGCACAGATCAGTAATCGACCAGTAGACACAAAGCCAAAACCAGAAGTCATGAAATCTTCATAGCTTCTGGTTTCTGAGGTCACACAGTGGGAGAAAGAACATCAGTTCCTTTGACTGTGTGTCCAGAGCAGGATTCCACTGATCTCATCCTTGCCAGGCTTCCAGATTGCTTGGGAGAGCCCAGTAAAGGCAGTGGCGGTGGCAGGGAGGTCACATTTCACCATATGTAAAAGTAATACATCGACTCTTTAGCCACTAGGATTACTTTTATCAGCTTCAGAATCCCTGGGTGAGAAAAATGATACCTAAGTCATCGCTGCAGCTGCAGAGATGACTGAGATATCACCCTTTGTATCCAGCGATGAACCGCTACATCGCTGGATGGAAATCGGTCAAAGGAAATTTGAGATGTGTATATAAATTAAGCTACCTATATCTCTGGATCTAGTGATTATTTGTGAATGTATTTTTTACTAATGATAACAGTTGTTTATGTCTCTTTTGATTTCCACTGTCTCTGGTTGGTGGGAAGGTTACTGTTGTAAAAAAAAGGGTAAGCCTCCACAACAATAAAAATCAGTGATAAAATATTCTGATGTACTGTTAGTGAACAGTAGCATACACATATAGACAAATAATGGTAGAATAAAAGATCTTTGCCTAACTTTAACGATGACAGCAATTACAAGTATAATTGATGTTGTTAGATATGCAGTTGGTTGTATCTCAAGCACAATCAATTTAAAGTGGTACTAAACCCAGGACCTGACATTCACCATACCTGGTCTCCCACAGTACACAGAACAGGGAAATGCAATTAATTTAGTAAATATAAGCTGCTAAATACCTTTTCTCATATGCAGCATATAGCAGCCTTGTGACTTCTATCAGTGTCCAGCTGAGTACTGGTTAAAGCTTGTAGGAAGAGTTTTCATTCTCCTATGACTGTCCTATGCGGCTGCATGACCCTAACCCCATGCCTGGATGTAGTATTTTGGAAAAGTATAGTTAGAGAGTGCCAACGTGATAGTCAAGTGGAAGGGGCTAAACACTTAATTTCTCTTCCTAGAAGACATCAGTCTTTTGCCAAAGAACTTAAAGTTCTTCTGAACCTCAGAATAGCTGATAAAGTGTAATTGGATCTTGTTAATCAAAACTTGCATTTCAACTATGACAGGCAAAAATGGTATCCTATTTGTTACTGGTAGAGAATTTCTTCTTTTCCACATGCTTGAGCACTAACTTACTGGTTGCACACGTATAATAATGCACCTAATATGAAACCTTCACATTTCACGATGTAGCAGAATAAAGGAGACCAAATAGACAATTTCAGAAATTGCTAAAATCACTTAAAAAGACAAGAAAAACAAAAATGTATTTAGTGATTTAATTTACTTTTCTACATCATACACCAATGTTCTAAACGCTACAACTATTCATGAACTCTGAATCATAAAGATATCTGTTAAAAAGATAACTGTTATCAAACTGTCACATTAGAAGTCATAGTTCATAAATATTAATGCTTTCTTCAAAGTGTTGAAATTCATTCTATAACATCTAATGTGAATATAGCTATGTAGTCATAACTCAGTCCTGCAGTGCCCATTATCATTACATTGTTAACAGGTAACAAGCATTTGGGAATTAAATGTAAAATCACTTTTACAAGCCAAACTCTTCCATTTGAGGGATAAAATTATACTGTACATATTCAAAATATTCATTTTCTAAGACTCAGGAAGCATCATGTATTTCATAGAAATATTAATGTGACTATAAAGTTTACAGTTAAATACAGCATTTAGTATGGAGTTTTGTAGATTTTGCACCTTAATACTTCTTTATTTAGAATAATAACATGTGGACCTGGCTGGCGAGAAAGCAGCATGGACATTTAGCTCAGGTACTCTTCACAATGGAGGGGATTACCAGCAATCTCGAGCATTTTGAGGTACCCTTTCTACCCCAGTGAGTGCCCAATGCACAACATCAGCAGTATGTCTTCCAAGTGGAAATAGGAGACACACCGGCAGAAATTGATGTCCTTCCTCTTCTGGCTGATGGAGAAGAACAGGCAAGATGGAGCCATGGCTGTTTCTCCAGCAGCTGTTCCTGCTTGGCTTCCAGCCTCACAGTCTGTCTCAGACTTCGCATCACAGGATGGCTCCATTGAAGTCACTGACACCACGGCTCACTCCCAGTCCTCTCATCTGGGCATTTCTGTCACAGGTAGCCCCACATAGGCCCGAATGTGGATGGATCCTGAATCTACCAGCCTTCCTGAGGTGAGCCACATACATGCTATTAATTGGGGAAATGGAGCAATACAGGATGCCATAGATGCATTCCCTACCTCCAATCAACCAGTCCTGGACACCACCCTTAAGGACATGTTGATGTCCCTCAGGAGTTCCCTGCAGTCTGACATGTTTTTAATCATGCAGCAATTTAATACAGATACCATGTTGAGTGACGCATATTGAAACTAATTTAGGGGACTTTGCCTTCACTGTCAATGATCTTATTTTTATTTTTTTTAACCATAGTATTGTATTGATTTTCACAGTGTACATTACAATATAAGTTGCATTTAGTACAAAATATTAGTTATACAAAATATTAACCACTTACAGACCGGACCATTTTGCTGGTCAAAGACCAGACAACTTTTTGCGATTCAGCACTGCGTCGCTTTAACTGACAATTGCGCGGTCATGCAACATGCTCCCAAACAAAATTGATGTCCTTTTATTCCCACAAATAGAGCTTTCTTTTGGTGGTATTTGATCACCCCTGCGGTTTTTATTTTTTGCGCTATTAACAAAAATAGAGCGTCAATTTTGAAAAAAAAAAAAACACATTATTTTTTACTTTTTGTTATAATAAATATCCCCCAAAAATATACAAAAAAACATTTTTTCCCTCAGTTTAGGCGGATACGTATTCTTCTACATATTTTTGGTAAACAAAAATCGCAATAAGCAATTATTGATTGGTTTGCGCAAAAGTTATAGCGTTTACAAAATAGGGGATAGTTTTATGGCATTTTTATAAAAAATTTTTTTTTACTAGTAATGGCGGCCATCAGTGATTTTTATTGTGACTGCGACATTATGGCGGACACATCGGACATGTTTGACACATTTTTGGGACCATTGTCATTTATACCGCAATCACTGCTATATAAAGGCAGTGATTCCTGTGTAAATGACACTGGCAGTGAAGGGGTTAACCAGTGGGTGGCAGTGTCGGGGTTAAGTGTTCCTAGGGGTGTGTTACTAACTGTTGGGGGCTGGGCTTTCATTTAGTGAACACTGATCTCTGCTCCAATCACATGGAGCAGAGATCAGCGTCACTAGTTGCTAGGCAGAATGGAGAAATGCTGTTTACAACGGCATTTCTTCATTCGGCCACCCCGTGAGATGATCGCGGGTATGCCCGCGGCGATCGAGTCCACGGGACCCGCATCCGGACTCACGGGGGTCCCGACTAGCACGGGAGTGCGCCTCCGCCGGCGCGCTCCCGATGGCAGGGCGGCAAATTTAAAGGGACGTACAGGTACGCCCATTTGCCTGCCCGTGCCATTCTGCCGACGTACATCGGCATGCGCTGGTCGGGAACTGATTAACACAAGAGAGGATTTTATTGTTGAAACATAGCTTATCACATGCCAGCCTCTTATAATGCAATAGAAAATGGTTTTGCTTTGAACTACAACCTGTCACCTCATCTGGGTTCCCACTGTGAGCAGGCCTTTGGTCATACATTAGTAAGACCCCTGGAGAAGGGTTATGGAGCTCGGTCATGTCAATGCTGCTTGTGCTTAGTAGTATTTGTTGATAAGCAAACACATAAACTCATGCTTAGGGTGTAGAGCTATACACATATTCTAGCAATTCTCAGCTCATATATTCATACTATCGCCATTAGAAAGCTGGAGTTATCATCAATCAGTACTACCACTAGAGGGAGTACACTTTACATGTTTACATTAGTTATCATCATTCTTTGGATGAGTAAATTGTACATCATATATGTGAAGAGGCTTTTGGAGAATTTCTCCAAATATCCCAATATTTATGGAATCCCAAGGCTCTCCCTTCTGTATATGCAAATAACTTTTCCATTGTGTATTGTGTATTCATTCTGGAAATTACAGCCTACATTTTTGGGGATGTCTTAGAGTGCCATTCCTTTGCTAGGGTGATATGTATGGCAAAGAGTATATGAATGACCACTTTCCTCGTTATAGGGGGAATTGCTCAACCCCCAGGCTCAGTAGGGCTAATGATGGGGTTAAGATGCAATTTTTCCCCATAATTTCTTGGATAGGGAGGGATGAGACACCTTCCCAGAGAGAATGTATCACTACACAGCTCCAGAGTATGTGAAGGTGATTGCCAGTATCATAGCAATCTTTTTCAGCATAATGATGAGGTATTTGGGTCCATTTTGTTTATATGTAAAGGTGTGAGGTACCATCTGTGGAGTATTTTTTGGGTGTTGTCCCAGTGGTCTACACATGCTGAGGATTTACTACTATAATGTATAGCTAACTGCCATTGGTGTAATGTAAATTCTTTTTGCAGATCTCATTCCCATTTTACCATGTTTGGTAGTTTAGCTTGTATGCATAGAGGGGAGGCGCCTTTGTAAAATAAGGATATCCCTTTAGTTTTACTTGGATTTTTGTTCCTTAAGTAGTTTCTTATGGATAGAGGGAATTCTATGGGGTGGACTTGGTTTGAGGTCTTGTAGTGCTGTATTTGGTAAATTGTATATCTGTCCAATGCATCTGGATCTATTATATCAGCTGTGGAGAAGTGCACCCCCTTTTTTGCCCAGGATTGAGTGAATAACCCCAGGATTAGGTATTCATAGGATGCTAAGGGTATTGTATGTTTTAACTAGTGTGTCTGTATGTGTGTGTATGGACCAGATCACGCTTGAGGGGTGATTACATGGGTATTCTTCCACCTCTTATAGATAAACCTCCGGATCCTTAATTAATCCTCCACACATCGGTAAATATAAATGAGAAGAAAGGGGGGGGGGGGGCTTCCAATGAGTAGTAAATTCAATCTCTTTATTATAAACAAATATATCCACTTATATTAAAATCAGTATTAGCAGCAAACAGACAGTGTGATCTGGTCCATAGGGACCAGTATTAGAGATGGACTTATATCCATTGGAGTTTTTTGGATGATTTGATTTGATACAATACACATCTACAGGATTTGCACAGTATGGCAATATTGCATGGACTTATTGCATATTGTTTAATGCACTGTATACATTTTATTTCCAACACGTTATATTGCAATTATATGCACTTTACTGTTTTGCACATATTTGCACAGTGTTTACACTTTTTTGCACATTGTTTATATAATATATTTATTATATATATTTTTTGTTATTTTATGTATTATTTTGAATAGTTTGGTTAGCGCCACATAAACCCCCCCCCCCCCCCTTGAAAAGCCTTGTAGTATTCAGTGGAAAATCTTTTTATAACTGTCTTAACTTCTGCATTAGTAATGGGTTGGATGCCATGAAGGAAATCATTGATCTCTGTGTCTGTAGATTGGTGAGTACCTGGGTCTGTGTTAAGATTGTAGAGGGTGTAATAGAAATCCTTAAATGCATTAGCTATGTCTTTTGGATTGCGTACAGAGGCGTTAGTTTGATGGTGTTTTATCTGGGTGAGGTTGGAACGTGCTTGTCCTTTGAGTTGGGATGCTAGTGGTTTCCCTGCCTTGTTGTTTTGTGAGTAGAACAACATTTTCATTCTTTTATTATATTTGTCATATTCCGCCCTAAGTGCTTGCCGTAGCTCCTCACGGTAGGAGTTAAGGCTTTTTAATACGTGGGTAGAAGAGAAATTGGATTTTTGTGTTGCGATATGGACTTGTGCAGTTTTGTTATGCGCTGCAGTTTCTTTTACCTAGAAGCAATCTGTATAAGGGTCGTTTTGTGAGCACACCAAACTGTTGTGGGGGAACACTCTTCATTGTCATTAATTTGGAAATATTCCTATATTTTTCATCTCATCTTATTTTGGGGTGTGATTAAAGAAAAGTATTGTTTCACCATAGGGGTTTGTGGGATATGGTGCTTGTATCCACAACCTCAATAGTGGTGCGTGATCCGAACATGTGATGTTGTGGATATCGGCTTTGCATATATTCTGCAAGGTTTACACATTTGTAAGAAAGAAATCTATTCTTCAATAGCTGTTATGAGCCATTGAATAGTATGTGTAGTCCCTATCAGTGGTTCGGAGGCAACGTCATGGGTCATAGTCTCTCTTCTAAGCATAGAGATCCCAAAGTAGGCCTTCGCTTCCGAGTCACTGAAGAGGAGTCAAGGTCACGCTTCAAGATCATGAAATCTCCACACAATAATAAATTACCCTTCAGCATTTGCTTAGCAGTCTTAATGACTTTACGGATAAGCTTCAGGGGTTTGATGTTGGGTGCATACATATTCACCAGGGTGTAGGTTTTATGAATAAGTATGATGAAGGGGCCTTGAGGATCAATATGCTTATGCAATAGGGAAAAGGATATAGAGTCCCTGATGGCAATTAGTACTCCATTCCTTTTGGCTGAATGAATGAATGAATGAATGAAATACTTGTATAGCGCATAATGCGAACTGAATCGCCTCTAGGCTGAGTCATTGGCTGTAAAGACGTGGCAAAATTTGACCTGTGAGCATTTCGGAGGGTTGGCACTGGAGAAGTGCATCTACTGCACATAGAGGAGGTCACATTGTAAGTCCATTGCTGTCTTCCAGAGAGCTCTGCGCTTGTATGGGCTATTCAGGCCTTTCACATTGAATTTCATTATTTGTCAGGGCTGGCTTAGCCCTTCCTCCTCTGGGCTGGCCGCTCAGCTGTCGGCTAATTGCCAGCTCTCTTCTCTCTCCACTGTTACCAGCTGTTTCCGATGATGCTCGTCTGGCCAGCCTATTTAAAGTCTTCAGCTCATTTCTCCATTGCCTTCACGTTTGGTCACATAACTAGGAACTATCTCCTGCTGTTGTTTCAAGATTGGCTTGCTGACATCCCACCTGGCTTCCATCCTGCTTGCAGTTGCTCACCTTGGATCCCTGATGTCTGGACTGGCTGATTACCCAATCTGGTTTATGAACTTTGGACCGACTGACTACCCGATCTAGCTACTGGACTCTGGCTTGCTTGACTATGCTTTTTCCTATTTACCTTTTTATTTTTATTAATAAACAAGTGTGATTTGATTGTACTTCTGTCTCTGTCTGTTTCATGGTTCCTGACAGCCGATCACTTTCTCCACCGCTCTTGCTCTGACTGAACAAAGCCTCAGCAACACGTTGTCCAGCACCAGGAAATTGTAACCTCCCAGGGACTGGAAATGCCTTGCAAAAAACTTTCTTCAAGGCCTCCTGAAGATGTTTCATCCTCTACTCCCTCTGTGAGTTCTGCAACCTTACCCTTGTAACGTGGTTTAGGAAGTATTGCCAACCAGTAATGATCCCACTACTTCATACCACAAATCCTAGGGTCCTTTCGCAGGCTTTGCAGAATCAGGGAGGCCATGCAGCATTAGTTTGCAGAGGTATTTGATTCTGAGTTCTCTGGGTCACCAAGAATCACATGATCCGGAACTACCTCCTTCCAGCCACGTACAGCTCCTTGGGTTTTTCTGGGGACTGAAAACCATCCTTTAACCACTTGCTTACTGGGCACTTAAACCCCCCTCAGTCCCAGACCAATTTTCAGCTTTCAGCGCTGATGCACTTTGAATGACAATTGCGCGGGCATACAACACTGTACCCAAATGAAATTTTTATCATTTTTTTCTCACAAATAGAGCTTTCTTTTGGTGGTATTTAGTTACAGCTCAGAGTTTTATTTTTTGCTAAACAAACAAAAAAAGATGCAAAAAAAAAAATCATGTTTAATAGTTTGTTATAAAATTTTGCAAACGGGTCATTTTTCTCCTTCATTGAAGTGCGCTGATTAGGCGGCACTGATAGGCTGCACTGGTGGGCACTGATGGGCTGCATTGGTGGGCACTGATAGGCTGCACTGGTGGGCACTGATAGGCATAGTTAAGGCGGCACCAATAGGCACAGATAAGGTGGCACCGATGGGCACAGATAAGGCGGCACTGATGGGCAAAGATGGGCACAGATGGGTGGCACGGATGGGTGGCATGGGTGGGCACTGATAGGTACCACTGATATATGGGACTGATGGGCACTGATAGGTGGCACTGATAGGTGGCTCTGATAGGTGGCACTGCTGGGCACTGATGGGCGGCACTGCTGGGCACTGGTAGATGACACTGATGGGCACGGATAAGTGGCACTGGGGTGCAGCACCTTTGAGGCAGATTGTGGGCACTGCTGGGTGGCACTGTGGGTGGCACTGTGGGTGACACTGTGGGTGGCACTGTGGGCACTGCTGGGTGGCACTGACGGGGGGCACTTACTTTTTAAACATTTGGCACTGCAGGGGGCAGGTGGGCACTGGCAGGGGGCAGGTGGGCACTAGCAGGGCTGGCCGTGATTGGGACTGATGTCCTGATCACGGCCGCCGGTGATCGGCTTTTTTTTTTCTCCTCGTGCTGACAGCGCGAGGAGGAATAATGGCCGATTACCGGCTCCGTTATATCACATGATCAGCTGTCATTGGCTGACAGCTGATCACGTGATAAGGGGTCGGGATCGACCCCTTGCACGGATCGGTGATCAGGCGAGTCTCATGGACTCGCCGATCACAGAGCGCGCCGCGCGCGCCCCTCAGGGGGCGCGCAGGCCGCTCGTGCACGGGACGACGTCAATAGACGTAGTCCCGGCAAAGGAGATCCGCGCTGTAGCCGTCATTTGGCTATAGCGCGGATCTCAAGTGGTTAAAGACTGCTGCTGAGTGCTATCCTCTACATCCATGCTGACACAATCCTCCTCCTCTTCTTTCTGTGTGTTTGGCGGGACCTCAGGAAAAATATCTGGATAAACAGGACCTTGAGAGGTAAGGAAGTCCTCCTCTTCCTCTCGCTGTTCTGCCTCAAGTGCCCTGCCCATGATTCCATGAAGCGTGTGCTCCAACAGGAAGACTAGAGGGACAGTGTCACTGATGCATGCATTGTTACTACTCACCATACTTGTGGCCTCCTCAAATGGTGACAGGACAGTGTATGCATCCTTGAGCAGTAGCCACTGGCATGGCAAAAAGAACCCAAGCTCCCCTAACCCTGTACTGGTGCCATACTCGCACAAGTACTCAATGATGGCCCTCTGCTGTGTGTGTAGCCACTGCAGTACTGCCAATGCTGAGTTCCACCTGGTGGGCATATCACAAATGAGGCAGTTGGTGGGCAGGTTGCATTCCCTTTCAATGTCAGCCAGCTGAGCACTGGCATTGTATGACTGGTGGAAATGACTACAGATTTTTCTGGCCTGCCTCAGGAGATCCTGTAGGCCTGGGTAGCTGCTCGGGAACTGCTGCACCACCAAATTCAGGATGTGTGCCAAAAATTAAACGTGAGTCAAGTGTCCCTGTCAGAGGGCGGAGAGAAGGTTGTGCCATTGTCGCATGCAACCATTCCTGGCTGAAGCTGGTGGCGTCAACCACCTCTGAGCCTGCCCCTGCAGAGCTGACAGAATCTCTGCCCCAGTGTGGCTCCTGTCCCCTAGGCAGACCAACTCATGCACCGCATGGCATCTTTAAGCCTGACTGCTTATGTAGCCCCTTAATCACGTATGGAGCACTGCTGGTTCAAAGGACAAATCTGCAGAAGAGGCCATAGAGGAAGAAGAGGAGGAGGGGGTGGAGGAGAGAGCTGTGGCAGAATAACCGATAGCATTTTGGAGGTGTGGCGGCGGAACAAGCTACAACAACTGAACCCTGTCCTGCATCCTTCCCAGCTTCCAGCAGAGTTACCCAGTGTGCCATGAAGGAAAGGTAACATCCCTGCCCATGCCTGCTGGTTCATGAGTCAGCGGTAATGTGAACCTTACTGTTTACCACTAGGGATGAGCCGAACACCCCCCCCCCCCCCCCCGGTTAGGTTGGCACCAGAATTTGTGAACAGGTAAAAAAAAGTGTTTTGATGGACCTGGGTCCTGCCCCAGGGGACATGTATCAATGCATAAAAAAAAAGTTTTAAAAATGGGAGTTTTTTTAGGGAGCAGTGGTGATTTTAATAATGCTTAAAGCAAAATGACATTTCTAAAGGAAAAAAAGTAACTACTCACAGCTGTAATGTATTGTTGTGTCAAGGCAATATAGATGAAAATCATTGAAAAAAAATGACATGGGTCCTCCCCCAGTCCATTACCAGGCTGTATGAGTCTAGTATGGATATTAAGGTGAACTCCACACCCGAATGAAAAAAAAATTGCATGGGGGTCTCCCCAAAATCCACATCAAGGCCCTTTAGGTCTGGTATGGATATTAAGGGGAACCCAGAGCCATTTTTTTTTTAATGGCGTAGGGGTCCCCCTCAAAATCCATACCAGCCTATTATCTGAGCATGCAACCTGGCAGGCCGCAAGAAAAGAGGGGGGATGAGAGAGTGCCCCCCCTCCTGAACCGTACCAGGCCACATGCCCTCAACATAGGCAGGATGCTTTGGGGTTGCCTCCAAAGCACCTTGTCTCCATGTTGATGGGGACAAGGGCCTCATCCACACAACCCTTGCCTGGTGGTTGTGGGGGTCTGCGGGTGGGGGCGTATCGGAATCTGGAAGCCCCCTTTAACCAGATCCCGCCACCATATGAATATATATATATATATATATATATATTAAAGCATAACAAAGGGACACATTCTCTTTTGGCTTATATGTTGATTGCATTTTTATGCACGTATTAATGAAAAATGTGTTATATTTATTACTGATGCGTAAATAGGATATCATGAGTTGAAATATTGCATCCATCTCTTTCTCATCTATCTGGCTTATTTAGGCATTTATTGCCTGTATATATATTTTTTTCTGACACAATGTTGCAGTTTAAGTAATTACTTTTGTATCACAACCATTTTGGTGGTAATAGGTAGGAAACAAGGATAAAACTGAACACGGGGTTAATTCTCTCCATGTGCTTTCGATTTTGGAGACATGGGACACACCTGTGGGATAACCACCTGTGTTTAAATTTTGTATAAAAGAGGGAGGTGTTTGTAGAATGCTCACACAAAGCCACACAGCCTGAAGAAGAGCAGGGATGCTCCCAACTGTATAGAGTAGCTGCTATTGATGTATATGATCTGACAACTTTGATGACCTGAAGATTTAGTAAAGTTTTATTTGCATTGGAGAACGTGTCCCTTCGTTATGCTTTAATGGATATTTGTGGAGGACAGGGAGTCCACCTTGACATTGCTCCAGCCTAAACAACCAGGATAAAGAAAAGGCAGTAACCCACCCAGAGTTTGAATATATATATATACACTGCCATTAACTGAATAACCTGCCTGCTTAATCTTAATCAAGCTATCTCTATGTCCACACCAACAACACTACACACGGCCGCTGTGTAAGCAGCCTTATATAGTGTGCCTTTGGCCAACTATGGCTCTCTTAGCAGAGCGCTGTGATTGGCCAAAGCATGCAGGTCAGGTTTATCTTCATCCTACATCCTTCATAATTTATCTTCATCCTACGTTATAGCTCTGGTGCTTGGTGATTGGCCACTTAAATATGAAAAGTCTTAACTCCCAGTGTAAGGGGAATGCAAGAATGTGAATATGTGCAGGTAAGGGGGATAGCTTTTAAGGGAATCTGTTGTTTTGTCATGACTGAACAAAGAAGAGATTCACCTTAAGATAAAAATAACTAAAATAGACTCAATAAGATAGGCTCTCAGTAAATACAAATTATTTTTAAAGTCTCCCGGTCATTCTCTGGAGTTGTCCCAAAGTATCTCCAGTTCTGTGTTCTTGAGACAGACCTTGTACCTTCTATTTAATAATACATTATCTGTCAGATGGCATAGGTTGCTAATTACATATCTGGTTCAGGACATCTCTGGGTTAGAATTTGAAATAAAAAAATAGAATAACATTTAAATTATCAGTCATTTGATTGAGCTGCCATGTTAGAATTTTACTGATTGCACAGGTAGACATTATATAAAATATTTTCTTGTTTTGTATTCTTCCCTAGAATGTTTTCTTTTGATTTAGCACGTGTCCAGTAATTATTAGGACCCAAAAATGCATTACTAAGAAATATTTCTTTATATTCACTGACTTTTTTTATGTGTGTGTGTGTGTGTGTGTGTGTGTATATATATATATATATATATATATATATATATATATATATATATATATATATATATATATATTTATATATATATATAATTTCCTTCTTGTATTTAAGATACTGTCAGACAGTGAGCGCAAATATAGTACAGCACTGTAACAAATATGCCAAAGTTCATTGTTTGCAATAAGGGAAAATATGACAGCTTTGTGACTCATACTCTCATTTCACTGTTTTATCCTTCATATTTTCAGATCATTTGAGATGAGCAAACTTCTCAATAACTTCTTCCTACTACAGGTTTTATAGGGTTAAAATGTTTGAATTTATGTAGTAAAACAAGGAAAAATGTTCTCCAAATTAAATTCTCCAAAATTATTTTTACTCCTGTTTAACCTGAACACACATCTAAAAATGTATTCACATATAATCATTACAATGGGAAAGGCTTTTCTAAACAATTTTTGAATAAAGTGTATATATTTTTTGTATGATTTGTCAGTAAACAGCATCTATTTTTGAACTGACCAGGGGGGCGGTTTTAAAAGATATTTCCCCACAGCTCCATGTCAGCCCCCTCCGGGTAAGGCCCCGCCCACCCCACGCTACCAGGACCTAACTCATAATGTTGAGGCGTTCCATTCTATTCCTCTCTGTTGTCAGGACCTGGTACAGTCTCCTACCTTGCTGGATCAAGGATCTGGCTGTCCATCTAGCATAGGTTCTACTGGACATAGCCCCCGTTATGTCCGCTAAATGCATCAGCTGTGTGGGGTCCCCGTTGCTGGTTTTCGGGGGAATCAATAAACGGACTAAAAGTCTGAGGTCTGAAGTCGGGGTGGCCTTATCTCTCCTCTCCCAAACATCAAATAGCCTGTGGAGCCCCAGGGATCTCGTCATACAGCTATAATCAAGCTAGTCCTAACAAGATGGCTGAATACAGGAAGTTGGGTGTGAATGGAGCATGTGCAAGGTCAATAACCAGTTGGAGATTGTGGGGGCAGGGCCAAATGGCTTGCCACAAGATTTAAACAAGCGGAGTGTGTGTATCAACGTGGAGGCTGCCATAATCTGCAAGCAAGTAAAGTGAGGTAGACAGGGATGCCTGCTACTAAAACTGTGTGTGTTGTATGAACCGCAGATGTCTTTCCTATGTTTTCTCACAAGTCTGTATCTTCCATTGCTGCATATGAGACCATGCCAGCCCCAAAAGTCTAGCGTATGCCGAGATTGTTATGTTTCCCAGTTTGGCACTTATTTTTTACCCCTCTCTTTGCCAGTTCATCAAGACACCATTCATCTCCCCGCTCAGAGAGATGCTGCTCAGGACAGGAGTACTGCTCTAAATCCAGGGGTAGTCAGCGCAGTGAAAGGTCAAGGAAATGGCACACTCGGTCAAGATCCAGACACCGTAGCTTCCCTGTGAGGACCTGAAGCCCCTCCCACCATCCTCAGCCCAGGCCCAAGATGTGTTGGGCCTGCCCAAAGGAGGCTCTTCCTGGCAAAACGGTTTGTGAAACTTGCCCTAAGGACATAGTCAAGAATAAGGGAGAGAGGAAATGGTGCCCCTTATGAAGGAAGCATTCAAAAATACGCTTAAGTCTTTTGCTGAGCAGCTACAGCCAGCACATCAGCAACCCCCTTTGGGGTCCCAGGTGACTACACCTCAGATAGGAACTGGGGCTGAATGGGCCCAATCACTACCTGGGTCAGAGTCTGAAGACTCTTCTGGGGAAGAAGGTGATGCGAGTGATGAAAGGTTCAAGTTCAACCTGGTGTAGACCTTTCTTAAGGATATCAGGGGGGCCTTACAATAGGAGGACGCAACTGAGGAGCCGCTGAAGAAACAGCACTGCTACTTTAAATACCGGAAGAGAGAGGGTCTCACCTCTTCCTTCATGGATGAAATCAAGAGTATAATAGAGGACGAGTGGAGGCAACTAGAGAAAAACACGTTTTTTTCAGAGCCGTCTGGCCAAATTGTATTCCTTTAAGAAGGAGGATGTTAAACATTTGGAAGATCCACCTGTAGTCGACGCAGCCCTGATGCGTTTAGCCAGGCATGTTACACTGCCACTAGATTACATGGTCTCCTTCAGGGACATCCTCGACGGGAGAGTAAACTTGGACCTGAAGAAGGTCTACACAGTCGCAGGAGGGGCTTGCAAGACATTGATAGCCCTAGCAGCAATTTCCAGGGCCATGGAAGTCACCATTACCAATGATCCGGATAAGGCCGAAATCATGTCCTTGCTCAACAACCTAAGGCTGACAACAGGGTTTGTGGCAGAAGCTGTTATTGACATAATCAAAGCCCTGGCACATGTGATGCTTTACGTAGTCACAGCAAGGCGTGCCTTATGGCTCAAACCTTGAGTCGCGGACCCCTCCTCCTAACAAGGCTGGTGTAAGATCCCATTCGAGGGAGGGTCCCTATTCAGGGACCAGCCCAATACTTCAATCATCAGGGTGACAAGGGGAAAGCCTGGCTTTATTCCCCAGGACAGGAGCCTACTCCACTACCAGAATCCGGCCTTTTGTCAGCCCGCTAGAGCTAGAGGGAGATAAGCGAGATCCTATAGACCAGGGAGCGTTCCGCAGGCTTTGGAATACTCCCTCTGGTCCAAAACAGAAGAAGGCAGTCACCCCTGCAGACCGAGAGCCCCAGAAATCATTTTGATAGTGTCCCTGTCCATGCTCGTCCAGTGGGAGCCAGGCTGTGCAGATTCTGGTGAGTATGGACAGAGAACATTCAGGATCGTTGGTTGCTCGCCACCATAAAGATGGGGTACTCCTGTTAATTTCTCAGGAAACCGAGGGAAAACTTTATACCAACCACTCTCCCCTCATGCTCCCTGAAAAGGGAGATTCTTCCGCAGTACATAAACACACTCCTACAACAGGAAGCAATAGAACCAGTGCCCCAGAGGAAGCACTTCTTAGGAGTCTATTCACATTCTTATTCTTATTCATATTCTTGGTACAAAAAATGTCAGGAGACTAGAGGCCAGTAATCAACCTCAAATGGCTAATCATGTGAAGAAGAAACATTTCAAAATGGAATCATTACAGACCACCCTGAATGTGATACAACCCAGAGACTGGCTCCTCTTGGGGGACCTGAAGGACACCTATTTCCACATGGCTGTCGAACAACGCTGCCAAAGGTTCCTGAGGATTACGATGGGTCTCCTTTACTATCAGTTTGTCTGCCTGACCTTTAGGTTGACAACTTCACCCGAGGTCTTTACAAGGATCCTGCTGGCAGTAGTGGCACAGCCGAGAAAATGTGCAATTCGCATTTACCACTACTTAGACGGCATCCAGTTGCTGGACCAAGACAGGAACCAGTTGTTGACTCACTGTGACAAAGTCATCTCAACCCTTCAACAGCTCGGATGGCTCATAAACTGGGGAAAGAGCAAGTTAGACCCATCCCAGGTGCTGGTCTACCTGGGTGCAGAGCTGAACATGCAAAGAAATACGGTATCCCTGCCTGAAGGGAAGGTTCTCCTTATCTTAGAGCATGCAAAAGCCACAAGGTCGGCCAGCTCGATCCCCGCCAAGACCTGCCTCCAGTTGCTAGGCATGATGACATCGGGGATACCCATGGTGAAATGGGACCAGTAGCACTCTTGTCCATTCCAGTATGGGTTCCTCCAGCAATAGGACTCCTGGAGTCTGCATCAGAACATTTCACTAACATAGTCCATGAAACGTGTCTTGCCTGGTGTGAAGAGAGAAGGAATCTGCTGCAGGGTCACTCCCTTTGTCCAACATCCTGGATAGCTCATCCCTCCAACAGAGTATTGGAATAAGCCACTGATTGTGCTTTATACTTGACAGATATGGTGTTGCTCAGAGCCACCTGAATACCATCTTACCAACTCTTTCTCTGCTCCAGGTGGTGGTCCTTCAAGGAGCATGTCATACTCCATCCATCAACAACAATACAAAGCCCTGGCACTCCAAACACCATGTGTAACAAATATGTCTCAAAATAAAAGTAAAGGCTTCAGCTGCAATTCCCACCATGCCACTCTCACTCATTTCACCGTGATTGGGCTTAATCTTAGAGGTCCCTATGATTAAGCCCAATCAGAGTAAAACACATCAGAGGGATGTGATCAATGGCCAGGGACAGTAGCTGAAGCTTTTATCGTCACTTTGAGAAGTGGTGGTGGCAATTAGATTGTGGCTCAGGGTTTTGTATTAGAATTGGGTATATCAAGAGAAATTGATTTGGTTTTATAAATAAACTGTGGAGCAGGTGACGTTTTGTGATAGATTACTCTAGAGATAATAAAATATATCTCAGAGCCAAGAGATTTTGGATAATCTAAAAGAGGACATTACACAACATCTTCATATTTCTGTTTGCGGCCCCATTGAGAATACTTTTTCTTGCTTCTCACCCTCTCGCCTCCCCTTTTCCTGCGGCCTACCAGGTTGCATGCTCAGATAAGGGTCTGGTATGGATTTTGTGAAGGGACCCCAACTCCATTTTTTTTTTTGGCATGGAGTTCCCCTTAATATCCATACCAGACTGAAAGGGCCTGATAATGAACTGGAGGGGGAACCCAGGTCATTTTTTTCAATGATTTTTTATGTATAATTCCAGGATTCGACAATACATTACCGCCGCAAGAAATTTTAAATGATATTTTTTCTTTAGAAATTTAATTTTGCAGGCAGATTAAGGGGACCCCCCCCCCACCCCCCAAAAAAGCTATTTAAAGGAATATTTAATTTGTATTGTTTAATTTTGAGCATTATTAAAATCACTGCTCCTGAAAAAACAGCCGTTTTAAAAATGTTTTTTAAAATGTATTAACCAGTTTGAACTTTGAAGAGGGATATCTTTGTTATAGCAGCAGCTAGCTACCTGGTATCCTCTTCTTCAGCGAGCAGTCTGGTTTCTGATAATAGTGGTCTCTGTGGCAGAATCACCACAAGATCACTTTTATCAGCGGTGGGAGAGGGGACCCCTGCTGCTTTCTGGTGCCCTCCGCCATTTACTAGAGCTGTCGGTGGTGGCGGAGGTGATCGGATCCTTGTCCTTCCTGAGTATGGAGACGTGTGAGGGGAAGATGGCCCCCACCCATCTCCATACCATTGCAGGGAGGAAGCAACGTCAAAACATCACTTCTGCCCATAGCTCTTAAAGGGACTTTTTAAAAAAAAAAATTCAGATGACAATTTTTTTTTATTGCGTTTTAGTGTTCATTTTGACCTCTGATCTCATATTTAAGAGGTCCTGTCATGCTTTTTTCTATTACAAGCAATGTTTACATTCCTTGTAATAGGGATAAAAGTGACACATTTTTTTTTAAATAGCAGTGTAAAAATAAAAACTAAAAGGTAAAATAAATAGGAGCTCGCATGCAGAAGCGAACGCATAAGTGAGTAGCACCTGCATATGAAAACGGTGTTCAAACCACACATGTGAGGTATCACCGCGATTTGTAGAGCCAGAGCAATAATTCTAGTCCTAGACCTCCTCTATAACTCAAAACATGCAACCTGTAGGATTTTTTAAATGACGTCTATGGAGATTTTTAAGGGTAAATGTTTGTCCCCATTCCACGAGTGGGTGCAATTTGGAAGCGTGACCTGTTGGGTATAAATTTACTTGGTGTAATATTATCTTTTGCAATATAAAAAAAAGGGCTAACATTACTGTTGTCTTATTTTTTAATTAAAAAAAGTGTATTTTTTCCATAAAAAAGTGCACTTGTAAGACTGCCTCGTAAATACAGTGTGACAGAAAGTATTGCAATGACCACCATTTTATTCTCTAGGGTGTTAGAAAAAAAATATATAATGTTTAGGGGTTCTAAGTAATTTTCTAGCATAATTTTTTTTTTTTTTTTACCTGTAAACAAAAAATTTTAGAAAGAGGCTCAGTCCTTAATCGGTTAAAGGGGGCTTTCAGATTCCGGTTCTGCAAATCCCCACAACCACCAGCAAAGGCTGTGGGGATGAGGCCCTTGTCCCCATCAACATGGGGACAAGGTGCTTTGGGGGAACCTCAAAGCACCCTCCCCATGTTGAGGGCACGTGGCCTGGTATGGTTCGAGTGGGCGCTCTCTCATTCCTCCTTTTTCTGCAGCCTACCAGGTTCCCTTTAAAATTCATACCAGATCTGAAGGAACTGGTATGGATTGGGGGGGGGGGGCACCATTTTTTTTAAAGTTTTGGCACAGGGTTCCCCCTAATCACTTCAATACACTGTGTTATAAAAACTACACTGCCTGTATTGACTGAATATAGAGTATACACTGAATATATAGGCTACACTGAATGCAGATTGCAGATGCAGAGAGTATATATATATATATATATTATTATTATTATTATACAGGATTTATATAGCGCCGACAGTTTACGCAGCGCTTTACAACATTAGGGTAGACATTACAATACAATACAATTCAAGACAGGGGGAATCAGAGGGCCCTGCTCGTTAAAGCTTACAATCTAGGAGGGTCAAGTTATACAAAAGGGTAATAGCTGTGGTGGATGAGCTAATGGAGAAAATAGTGCAGTTGTTAGATGGAGGCAGGATAGGCTTCTCTGAAGAGGAAAGTTTTCAGGGATCACCTAAAAGTGGATACATTTGGAGACATTCTGACAGCTTGGGGTAGTGAGGTCCAGAGGATGGGTGAAGCTCGGGAGAAGTCCTGGAGGCGGATATGGGAGGAAGTGATGAGGGAGCTAGAGAGCAGGAGATCTTGGGAGGAACAAAGTGGGCGATTCGGTTGGTATTTTGAGACTAGGCTAGTGATGTAGCTGGGGGCAGAGTTGTGGATGGCTTTGTAAGTGTTAGTATTTTGAATTGAATTTGTTGGGCAAGTGGCAGCCAGTGGAGGGATTGGCAGAGAGGGGTAGCACTGTGCGGTTTGTAAGGCGTATGAGTCTGGCAGCAGCATTCATGATGGACTGAAGGGGAGATAGTCTATATAAAGGTGAGCCAATGAGGAGGGAGTTGCAGTAGTCAAGGCCAGAGATAACCAGGGAGTGAATCAGGAGCTTTGTGGTTTCATTGGTTAGAAAGGGACGTCGTTTAGAGATGTTTCGGAGGTTGAGGCGGCAAGCTTTGGAAAGTGATTGGATGTGGGGCTGAAAGGAGAGTTCAGAGTCCAGGATAACACCTAGCACCCTGACATGTGGGGATGGGTGGATGGTTGTGCCATGACTTGACAGAGAAGTCAGGGGAAGAGGCACGTGGGGGAGGAAATATTATAAGTTTGGTTTTGGACAAGTTGGGTTTGGGGAAGTGTTGGGACATCCATATAGATATGTCAGTTAGTAAGTTGGTGATGCGTGAGGAGACTGATGGTGTGAGTTGAGGGGTGGAGAGATATATTTGTGTGTCACCAGCGTAAGAATTATATTGAAAGCCATGATTGGCTATCAGCTGATCCAGGGAAGAGGTGTAGATTGAAAATAAAAGAGGTCCAAGAACAAAAACTTGGGGGACTCCGACAGAGAAGGAAAGAGGAGTAGAGGAAGTAGAATTGTAAGTGACACTGAAGGTGTGTTGGGATAGGTAGGAAGAGAGCCACTGAAGAGCACAGTCACGGAGACCAAGGGAGTAAAGTTTTTTGAGGAGGAGAGGGTGGTTAACCGTGTCAAAGGCAGCTGAGAGGTCCAGAAGTAGGAGTACAGAATAGTGTCCGTTGGTTTTTGAAGTTAGTAGGTCATTTGTGAGTTTTAAAAGAGCAGTTTCTGTTGAGTGTCAAGGGCGAAATCCAGATTGAAGGGGATCAAGAAGGTTGTTTTTAATGAGGTAGTCGCTCAGTTGGTTGTAAACCAGGCGTTCAAGGAGTTTAGAGGAAAATGGGAGCAAGGAGATAGGGCGTAGGTTGTTAAGATTAGTAGGGTCCAAGGATGGCTTTTTAAGTATGGGGGTGACCAGTGCATGTTTTATGTTCAATCGTATTTTATTGATTATAAAAGGGTATCAAAAACAAAGATACAGTATATTCTCAATATACAATATAACAGTGTTACCGTACATTTATGATGTTATCAAAGTTGCAATCAAGTGTGTATAGACTCGTCATAAAACAACTGCAATCATTAAACATAGGATCTCTATCCAACAATCGACTCTTCATTGCTAACCATGTTCAGATAAGCTAATAAAAAGAGTAACATGTTCAAAGAGTTGTATGATGTATCAAAACAATTAAAAGAACACAGAATATAATAGAGGCCCGTAACAATTTAAGGCCTAGCGTAAAAGAGTATAACTTCAGGAATTAGAAATTAACCACTTCAATACAGGGCACTTAAACACCTTCCTGCCCAGACCAATTTTGAGCTTTCAGCGCTGTCGCATTTTGAATGACAATTGCGTGGTCATGCTACACTGTACCCAAATTACATTTTTATCATTTTTTTCCCACAAATAGAGCTTTCTTTTGGTGGTATTTGATCACCTCTACGGTTTTTATTTTTTGCGCTACAAATAAAAAAATACTGAAAATTTAAAAAAAAAAAGTTTTTTTTTGTTTCAGTTTCAAAACTTTGTAAATAAGTACGTTTTCTCCTTCACTGATGGGCACTGATGGGGCTACACTGATGGGCACTGATAAGGCGGCACTGATGGGCACCAATGAAGTGGCACTGATAGACGGCACTGAAAGGCGGCACTGATGGGCGACACGGATGGGCGACACGGATGAGCGACACGGACGGACACTGATAGGTGGCACAAATTGGCACTGATAGCTGGCACGGATGGGCGGCACGGATGGACGGCACAGATGGGCATGGATAGGCGGCACAGATGGGCATGGATAGGTGGCACAGATGGGCATGGATGGGCAAGGATAGGCGGCACAGGTGGGCACTGATAGGCGGCACAGGTGGGCACTGATAGGCAGCACAGATGGGCACTGATATGCGTCACAGGTGGGCACTCATAGGCGGCACAGGTGGGCACTCATAGGCGGCATTGGTGTTATACTATAGTAATGGATGCCAATCAGTGCCAAACAATAATGCATGCCAATCAGTGATGCCCATTGTGGGCACTGATTGGCATCCATTATGGGCACTGATTGGCACCCATTGTGCTGACTGGCATCCCTGGTGGTCTAGGGAGGATTACCTTTTCCCTGGTGGTCTGGTGGCGTCCCTGGTGGTCCAGTGTGGGCATCCTCGGGGGGGGGGCTGTGCTGATAATCGATCAGCACAGACCCCCCCTGTCAGAGGAGCAGCCGATCGGCTCTCCTCTACTCGCGTCTAACAGACGCGAGTGAGGGAAAGCCGATCACCGGCTCTTCCCATTTACACTGTGATCAGTCGTGATTGGACACGGCTGATCATGTGGTAAAGAGTCTCCGTCGGAGACTCTTTACCAAGATCGTAGTTGCAGGGTGTCAGACTGACACCACGCAACAACGATCACCACGATGCGCGCCCCCGGGGCGCACAGCGGCTCATAATCCTGATCACGTCATATGATGTCCAGTCAGGATTATGCAACCACTTTGCAGCCGTCAATTGCCTATAGGGCGGGCGGCAAGTGGTTAACGTCTCCAAGGTGCCCAGTGATATTCGTAGCTATGCACTCTACCATCTTTGTAAGCCATTCGTTTCTCAAATTCAGCTACTGTATAACATTGACTCTCGCAACCACTTCTCCAATGGTAGGAGGTTCTGCATCTTTCCATCTATACAGTATTGCAGCTCTTGCCACCAATAAAATGTGTGTAGTGATGGATCTTACTGGCTTGGGGTACATATACAAGTCTATGCTCAAAATTGCTAGCTCTGGACTCAGTTCTACTCGTTTTCCGATTACTGTGGATACTAGTTGGGTTACCTCTAACCAGAATTTGCAAAGTTCTTTACAGGACCACATCATATGCAAAAGCGTACCTATTTGGTTACACTGTCTCCAACACAAGTTAGAGTTGTTTTTTGTAAATTTGGAAACTATATAGGGGGTATAATACCACCTTATCAATCATTTTTGGTTAAGTTCCTCATAGGTTGTGCTTCTCGAATATTAATAATTAGCTTTTATTGCTCTCAGCCACTGCAGGGCAGAGAACTCCCTACCTATCTCTTTCTCCCACTTCAAAATAGGGGTCGTTTTAGTAAATGCAGCTTTATCACTCAGTTCTTTATACCGTAGATCAAAGCTATACCTTTTAGTTTGGGTTTTTGGGATTGCAGAAACTTCCAAATACGTTCGGAGATCTGTTTATGTGTAACTTTTGATTTTTGATGATAAGAGGCAATCTGATTATAGGTGAAAATTTCCCTTCCTGGAATTCCAAAATCTCGCTGTAGAACAGTAAAGGACTTCAGCTTACCCCCGGAGGTTATGTCCGCCAAGTTAAGTGTTTTTTTGTCTGTCCAATTATGAAGATTCAGGTCTGGTATTTCCCATAGTAAAGTCTCTAGAGGGACCGGTAAAGCAACGACTGGTGCGTCTATAGTTCCTTTAGTATCCAGGTCTTTCCATATTCGATGGGCTATTTGGATAGTAGGGTGGTCTACTAAGTCACTGTCATTAGATATGTCGTTAGCCATAAGGAAGGAGAGTGGGGATCTACCACGCAACTGTTTGGTTTCCAATTGGCACCATGGTCTGGTCCCTGTCTCTACAAACCAGTACCTAAGCTGGTCCAAGACCACCGCAGCATGATAGTCTTGTAAGATAGGTACTCCTAATCTCCCCACCAACTTTAGTCTGGTCCGCACAGATAGGGAGCATCTAGCTCTCGTACAAGCCCTTATAAATGTCCGAAGTTATTTCTGCATTGAGTTAAAGAAGGCCTTTGGTAACACTATCGGTAAGGCTCTATAATAGTAAAGCAATATCGGTAGTATTAGCATTTTGTACACCGCAAGACCACCAGAGTATGTGAGGTAACATTTTTGGAGTCTGTTAAGTTCCTGCTGAAACTTGTTAATAAGGGGGAAGATAATTGATTTGGTATAGTTTTGAGTCCATGGATATGAGAACGCTTGCTTAAGGGAATTTTCTATCTCCACAGGTAAACCCATACCTAGTACGTGTGATTTCGTGGCATTGACCTGATAGTAGGAGACCGCACTGAATTGCTGCAGGATTGCATGAACAGCAGGTAGTGACACTAGCTTGTTAGATAAGGCAAGAATTACATCGTCTGCAAAGAGGGAGATAGTATGCGAGGTGGAAAAAGCCTGAATACCTGTAACCTTGGGGTCTGACCTTATTTTCTCCGCTAAAGGTTCCATTACTAAGGCGAATATTAAAGGCGACAGGGGGCATCCCTGCCGCGTGCCGTTCGTTATTTGAAATCTTTTAGAAAACATGCCTTCCGAATATACAAATGCCGACGGGTTGGAGTAAAGTGCTAAAATAGCATTATGTATGAAGCCCACAAGTCCAAATTTTTGTAATACCAGTCTCAGGTACCCCCAGTGTACCCTATCGAAGGCCATCTCTGCATCCAAGGCAAGGAGCAGAGAAGGCCTTCCATTCTGTTCAACCTGATGCACCAGATTTAACATCCGCCTGGTAGCATCCGTTGCCTGTCTCCCCATCACAAAGCCAACCTGATTGTACCCAATCAAACGCAGTAGTTGGGCTGATAATCTATTAGCAAGTAGCTTGGCATACATTTTTACATCCACATTTAATAATGAGATGGGCCTAAAATTTTGTGGTATATTTGGTGTCTTACCCAGTTTGGGGATAGTTGTAGTTGTTACAGTGAGCATGTCTGGTGGAAATTCTACACAAGATTGAGCTTTTGTGAAAACTTGGCATAGGTAAGGGGACAAAATGTCGCTATACATTTGATAATACTCCGAAGAGTATCCGTCCGGACCCGGGGACTTATTGTGTGGAAGAGCCTTAATTGTAGCTTCAATCTCGTGAGTTGTGAACAGTGAATTCAGTTCGCTCAGGTCGGCCTGTGATATCTGGGGGAGCTTAAGTGACGATAGAAAATCAGAGACCATTTCCTCAGTGGGTTGGGGAACAGCGTCATCATCTTTAAGATTATATAGTTGGGCATAGTAGTCACTAAACCTGTCTGCTATATTTTTAGGGTTCGTTATTTTTGAGCCATCCGTAGGGTGCAACAGATGAGATATCTTTTGTTTAAATATTTTATCTTTAACCTGCCAAGCCAAAAATTTTCCTCCTCTATTCCCACATCTATACGATGTTGCTTTTAAGGACCGTATCTGAGAGTCATATTGAGCCACTAAGTGATCTTGTAGTTCCTGCCTAGCCGCAAACAGCGATTCTCTGAGCCATTCTGTCGTTTTTTGTTTATTGAGAGTTTCTAAGTAAGTAATTCACTCCAAAAGGTCAGAGAGCCGCCTAAGATGTTGTTTTTTGGCCACTACGCTTAATTGAATGAGGAGGCCTCGAATGTACACTTTGTGCGCATTCCATAAAGTAAAGGGATCATCGACAGAGGGGGCATTTAAAGCAAAATATTCTTCCAGTAGCTTTTTAATTTTATTTTTGTTTTCAGGCATCGAAAGGGTATAGAGGTCAATACGCCACCTGTTCGCCCTGGTCTCTGCCCCACGGTCCCCCACCTATACAGATACAGGTGCGTGGTCCGACCACGTAATCTCGTGAATTTCTGATTTGGTCACTTTTTGCAGCATAAACTTGTCCATCAGGAAAAGGTTTATGCGCGAGTAAGTATGGTGCGCCCCCGAGAAAAACGTGTAGTCTCTCTCGGAGGCGTGCTGACACCTCCACACGTCACATAGACCAGAAGATAACAGAAAGGCATGTAAGGTTTCCCTACGTTGCTGAAGTCTGGTACTACTAGTCAAATCTAATTCTCTGTCCACAATCATATTGAAATCCCCACACCAAATAACATTTCCCTGACATACAGCGTTTACCTTTTTTTGTATTTTCTTCAGACAGCTCAATTGCTTCGTGTTGGGAAGATATACATTTACCACGGTATATGTCTTACCCTCTATTTCACATACAAGTATCAAGTATCTACCCAAAACATCTACACATGAATGCATATACTTAAATTGGAGAGTATCTTTGATTGCAATTGCCACTCCTCGTTTTATAGAAGGCCCATTTGCCACCAAAACATGCGGAAAGTTATGATGATGAAAGTTCGGTGGTTTATGAGAGGCAAAGTGCGTTTCCTGCAATCAAATGATATCACTCTTAAATCTGAGGGCCTCCTTCCATGCCATCCATCTCTTGAAAGGAGAATTAAGACCCTTAACATTAAAGGATGTAATTTGGAAAGGCATGGTGCAGCGGTTATACTGTTCTCAAATAGTATAAATTGGTGAAGTGCTATCAGTAATTTACTTTCTCCGTACCAAGTAAGTCACTGCTATCCTCCCAAGTCAAAGGAGAAAGTTTGACAACCTTGTAGTCACAATGCTAGTTTGAATGAGTTCCTTGGAGAATTTAAAACAAAAAAAAAATAATAATAATCAAAATGATCAAAACACTGGCAGTTTGCGATTCATAACGGAATCAGTGCGGTGTAGATTACTGCTCGATATAAGGGGGTAAGATAAAGTCTGTGGCATTCTCCTGAGATCCCCGGGGAACATGGGGTTTACTGCGTGGTTGATAGAAACTTAGCCTGTCTCTGTATCAGATCCAAGTGCAGCAGGTACTGGAGAGCCGCTGATGTTACTGTCACTGTTGCTGGGGTCTCGAATGAGTTGACATTCCTGCAATAGCTGAAGACCATCATTTAGCTTGGCAATGAGATGTGTGTTCCCATCTTTAGTGATTAGCAGTTTTGCCGGGTACAACCACTTATAGGTTATCTTGCTGTTATTCAGTGATTTGGTAACAGTAGCTAGCTGATGCCTTTCTTGCATCGTAAAGGCCGACATGTCTGGAAAGAAGGATAGATTCTGCAGGTCAGGGTGTAGAGAGTCTCGGTATCTAGTGGCCAACATAAATTTTATCCTTTATGTGGAAGAAGTGGATTCTCACAATGGTGTCTCTCAGGAGATGAGAGGGAACATGGTTAGGCCTGGGTAGTCTATGGATGCGGTCAAAAATCAAGTCACTATCAGTAGCTTCCGGGAGCGCCAACTTCATAACATCAGTAAAGTATGCTTTCAAATCAGCAGGTTTAACCGTTTCCGGTATACCCTGAATTTTTATGTTATTTCTTCTTGATCTGTCCTCCAAATTTGCCAGTTTGGATTTCAGTTGAAACATCTCATCCTCCCTGTCATTATGTGCATCCACTAACTCGTTAAAAGTAGAGGCGAACTCCCCCATTTTAACCTCCACGTGTGAGACTCTTTTGCTAACAGCTGAGATGTCTGCTTTAAACTGTTGTGTCAATGACATAATGTCAGTGTGCAGAGTGGAACGCAGGGACACTAACATATCTTTCAAAGTAGTGTCCATCACAGGCATGTTTGTAGTAGGGAAATCTGTAAGGGAGTCTTGTAACTCTCTAGTGTCATCTTGTGAGGCATTCAGGCTTACCTCCAGCGCCCCTGTTGCAGCATCATCTAGCTTCTGCCTGTTCTTGGCTGGGCTCGAGGTTGCCGATGGCAAAGAAGAAGAGGGTCTTTCCTCTGCCACTCGTCCCGGATAGCTCTGCGAATCACCTCTCAGCTCTCCATGCTGCATAAGTTCCGCACACGTGCGCCGTCCCTGCAGACCTCCACCGCCGCCATCTTGCTTCTCCGGCCGGAGGTGCTGCAAGAAATACTCTGACAGTTTACACGGCGGTTTTTGCTCTCTTCTTCTCTGGGAAGGCATGGTTCTCTTCCCGCCATGTTCCCCCACTGCAAGTCACTTTTGATTAGGCACTGCGGTCTGTGTAGTATCCCCGAAGGATCTCGGTGGATGGGAGCAGCTCTGCTATGCGTCCAACAGCTTCGCCGGCTAGCCAGGCCCCCCTCAGTGCATGTTTTAGAGCATTGTGAAAAATGCCAGAGGTGAGGGAGAGATTGAAGATGTGAGTTAGAGAGCGTAGGATAGAGTCAGATGTCGACCGCAGTGTTTGAGAGGGAATAGGATCCAGAGGGCAGGTGGTTAGGTGGGCGTTAGAAAGCAGTTTAGCAACTTTGTCTGTAGTAGCAGTTTTGAATAAGGGGAGCATTGAGAGTACCTGTTGTAGTGGGGTCTTAACTGGGGGAGATACCTGTAGAGTGGAGATTTCATCACGGATTGTATCAATCTTGTTTTTGAAGTGATTAGCAATCTCTTGGGCAGTGAGTGAGTCAGTGGGTGGAGGCAGTGGAGGACGAAGTAGAGAGTTGAAGGTAGAGAAAAGTATACACACACACAGTATCTCACAAAAGTGAGTACATCCCTCATTATTTTGTAAATAGTTTGTTATATCTTTTCCTGTGACAGCACTGAAGGAATGACACTTTGCTGCAATGTAAAGAAGAGACTGTACAGCTTGTAAGTGAAAATGTTGAAACTGGGCCAAATTAGCAATGTTTCTTTTCCGGTGTCATGTGACTCATTAGTGTTGTAAGGTCTCAGGTGTGAATGGGGAGAAGGTGTGTTAAACTTGGTGTTATCGCTCTCACTCTCTCATACTAGTCACTGGAGATTTTACATGGCACCTCATGGCAAAGAACTCTCGGTGGATCTGAAAAAAAAGTGGCCAAGACCATACATTGGTTTAACAGGACAGGTTCCAATCAGAACAAACCTCGCCATCGTCGACCAAAAAAGTTGAGTGCATGTGCTCAGCCTCATATCCTGACATTGTCTTTGGGAAATAGATGTATGATTGCTGCCAGCATTGCTGCAGAGGTTGAAGGGGTGGGGGGTCAGCCTGTCAGTGCTCAGACCTTACGCTGCACGCTGCATCAAATTGGTCTGCATGGCTGTCAGAAAAAAGATAAGTCATCCCAGAAGGAAGCCTCTTCTAAAGATGATGCACAAGAAAGCCTGCAAACAGTTTGCTGAAGAAAAGCAGACTAAGGACATGGATTACTGGAACCATGGCATGTGGTCTGATGAGATCAAGATAAACTTATTTGATTCAGATGGTGTTAAGCGTGTGTGGCGGCAAACAGGTGAGGAGTACAAAGACAAGTGTGTCTTGCCTACAGTCAAGCATTGTGTTTGGAGTGTCATGGTCTGGGGCTGCATGAGTGCTGCCGGCACTGGGGAGCTACAGTTAATTGAGGGAACCATGAAGGCCAACATGTACTGTGACATACTGAAACAGAGCATGATCCCCTCTCTGCGGACACTGGGCCTCAGGGCAGTATTCCAACAGGATAACGACCCCAAATACACCTCCCAGATGACCACTGCCTCGCTAAAGAAGATGAGGGTAAAGGTGATGGGCTGGCCATGCATGTCTCCAGACCTAAACTCTATTGAGCATCTGTGGGGCATCCTCAAACAGTGGAAGAGGACTCCTGTGGCAAACTGTGAAGCTCTGGTGAACTCCATGCCCAAGAGAATTAAGGCAGTGCTGTAAAATAATGGCGACCACACAAAATATTGACACTTTGGGCCCAGTTTGGACATTTTCACTTAGGGATATACTCACTTTTGTTGCCAGCAGTTTAGACATTAATGGCTGTGTGTTGAGTTATTTTGAGGGGACAGCAAAATTACACTGTTATAGAAGTTGTACACTCACTAATTTCCATTTCAGCTAAGTGTAATTTCTTCAGTAGTGTCACATGAAAAGATTTAATAAAATATGAGATACTATATATATAGTAATATAGATACTATAAAATATAGATACTATATTGTGATATATATATATATATATATATATATATATATATATATATATATATATATATATATATATATATATATACAGTGCCTTGCGAAAGTATTCGGCCCCCTTGAACTTTTCAACCTTTTGCCACATTTCAGGCTTCAAACATAAAGATATAAAATTTAAATTTTTTGTGAAGAATCACCAACAAGTGGGACACAATTGTGAAGTGGAACGAAATCTATTGGATATTTTAAACTTTTTTAGCAAATAAAAAACTGAAAAGTGGTGCGTGCAAAATTATTCGGCCCCTTTACTTTCAGTGCAGCAAACTCACTCCAGAAGTTCAGCGAGGATCTCTGAATGATCCAATGTTGTCCTAAATGACTGATGGTGATAAATAGAATCCACCTGTGTGTAATCAAGTCTCTGTATAAATGCACCTGCTCTGTGATAGTCTCAGGGATCTGTTGAAAGCGCAGAGAGCATCATGAAGACCAAGGAACACACCAGGCAGGTCCGTAATACTGTTGTGGAGAAGTTTAAAGCCTGATTTGGATACAAAAAGATTTCCCAAGCTTTAAACATCCCAATTAGCACTGTGCAAGTGATCATTTTGAAACGGAAGGAGTCCCTCTAAACTTTCAGCTCAGACAAGGAGAAGACTGATCAAAGATGCAGGCAAGAGGCCCATGATCACTCTGGATGAACTGCAGAGAACTACAGCTGAGGTGGGAAAGTCTGTCCATAGGACAACAGTCAGTCGTACACTGCACAAATCTGGCCTTTACGGAAGAGTGGCAAGAAGAAAGCCATTTCTCAAAGATATCCATAAAAAGTCTTGTCTAAAGTTTGCCACAAGCCACCTGGGAGACACACCAAACATGTGGAAGAAGGTGCTCTGGTCAGATGAAACCAAAATCAAACTTTTTGCCCACAATGCAAAACGATATGTTTGGCGTAAAAGCAACACAGCTCATCACCCTCAACACACCATCCCCACTGTCAAACATGGTGGTGGCAGCATCATGGTTTGGGCCTGCTTTTCTTCAGCAGGGACAGCGAAGATGGTTAAAATTGAGGGGAAGATGGATGCAGCCAAATACAGGACCATTCTGGATGAAAACCTGTTGGAGTCTGCAAAAGACCTGAATCTGGGACGGAGATTTATCTTCCAACAAGACAATGATCCCAAACATACAGCAAAATCTACAAAGGAATGGTTCACAAATAAACGGATCCAGGTGTTAGAATGGCCAAGTCAAAGTCCAGACCTGAATCCAATCGAGAATCTGTGGAAAGACCTGAAAACTGCTGTTCACAAACGCTCTCCATCCAACCTCACTGAGCTCGAGCTGTTTTGCAAGGAAGAATGGGCAAGAATTTCAGTCTCTCGATGTGCAAAACTGATAGAGACATACCCCAAGTGACTTGCAGCTGTAATCGCAGCAAAAGGTGGCTCTACAAAGTATTAACGCAAGGGGGCCGAATAATTTTGCACGCCCCACTTTTCATTTTTTTATTAGTTAAAAAAGTTTCAAAAATCCAATAGATTTCGTTCCACTTCACAATTGTGTCCCACTTGTTGGTGATTCTTCACAAAAAATAAAAATGTTATATCTTTATGTTTGAAGCCTGAAATGTGGCAAAAGGTTGAAAAGTTCAAGGGGGCCGAATACTTTCGCAAGGCACTGTATATATCAAATACACTGCCACTAACTAAGGTGCCTGCCTAATTTAGCTCAAGCTATCTCCGTCCACACACTATACACGGCTGCTATGTAAGCAGCTTTGTAAAGTATGGGGCATGGACTTAGCCCCCCTGTGCCATGATTGGCCAAAGACACCCTGCCTTTGGCCAGTTATGGCTCTCTCACAAAGTGCGCTGTGATTGTCCAATGCATGAAAGTAAGGGGCATGCTCTGGCCAATCATTATACAGCAATGCACTGTGATCTCGCAGTGCATTATGGGGTGTTCTGTGGCGCTCAAATGCCCCATATGTTCAGTTTGTTTTAGAACAATTGAACATCCGATGTTTGAGTCAAACTTATGTTCGGGCTTATCTCTATTTGTCAGTGTCCATTTGGAAAGATTTTCCTTATACCTCTTACCTTATAGCAGTGGTTTTCAACTCCTGTCCTCAGGACCCACGAACAGGCCAGGTTTGCAAGATAACTGAAATACATCACAAGTGATATCATTTGCTGCTCAGTGATTGCAGTATTGTATTACTAGTCTGCATCTCCCCAAGGTAATACTTCAAATCTGGCCTGTTAGTGGGTCCTGAGGACAGGAGTTGAGAACCACTGCCTTATATGAACATAGATGACAATAAAAACCCAGGAGTTTCTAACCCTTCCCTGCTCTATACTAAACTAAGTTAAACGTTGTCTCTTTCTCTATTTTGCTGATATTCATATTATCATCATAATTGTGTGCTTGTTCTATTTTCTTTCCATGGATTTATAAATTGACAATGGAATAAACATGACCACATGAAGTTCTGAGTGGGTCCTTAGCCAAAATATTGTGTGGGGTCCCTACTGTTCAGATAGCAGGAAATAGAATAAAATGATGGAAAGGACAGAAATAATGAGACATAATAAGCATTAAAATGCCTGAGGGCTTTTGGACTCCGTGAGCCTAAAATTGTGCAGGCAGAATAGAGAGATTGTGAAAAATTTAATGTTTGTGCAGTGTATGATGTTTTTAGGGCCATGTATAATACTAAAATGTAATTTCAGAGAGATTCCTTTGTACTAATATTGTCCCAAAACAAACAGGACTGATTTGGTCACAACCTCACACAATAGCACCCAACTATAATACACATTTCATATTAGTTAAGCATGAGCATGATACAATTTAGATAAAGGTATCGTAAGGATTCAAGCATTGGCCAAGGGGAAAAGCCCTGCTAGGTGCAGTTAATGGACAGAAGATTCACAATAAAGAATAAGCATGACCATACCTATTATAATATAATGACAACACTGTATTTTATACCCCATATATAACATCACTTGAAGTGATACTAAACACACAATGTTTAATTTACATTGTTTCTTCTATTCCTGTATGTGGATGATGGCACTGTAATTATCTTAATAAAATAAAGTCTCAATAGTTTTTCCTTATCGATATACAGCTGTCACATGATCCAGATCTTTCCCACCTGTCTGCAGGAAAACCTAAGCAGGAGGAGCTTCTAATCCTCTGCTGCTGGTCTCATGTTCAAGATAAAACAAAAAATCCTTTGGAATACAGAGTTAAAATAAATAATATCAATAAACTTTATTTAATTTGTCTTATAATTAAATATTTATTATCTTGTGGAAAAAAAATGGTGTGGGCAGAATTCTGCCATTCACAGGCTGTGTCATGCCCCTCCAGTCTGTGTTTTAGAATAAAGGGGAGGTGAAGGCTTCGTTAATCTGCATTTAATATCCCACCCCCATTGTGTTTAGATGGTTAGTGGGCATGGAGGAGAAGGGAGGGAGTAGTCTGTCATTTATTACTGTGTATACGCCAACATGTGTGACTGTATAGTCACATCGGCAGCGTAGATATGATAGGGAGGAAATGCTCAGCATAGAAACTCACTGAAAACTGAACATGTGCAGAGTTGCCATCACAACTGCAAAATCTCTAGCTGAACTGGAGACATGAACAGGAGATAAAGAGCAGAAGGATCAACCAGGCTTTTTACAGAATACAGAAAACAAATCTCATATTGACTGAGTGAGTATGAACAGCATGCAATACAGTATTTATTGATAGTTTTTTATGATGCCAATCACTTCAGACAAGTTTAATGCAATTCGCAAGGACACCTCCACTGTGCGTACATCTTCCCCACCCAACATACCTTGCCTAACAGCACATTCAACACTCCCTTCTTTTGAACTGGCTACTACTGAAGAGGTTACAAAACTTTTCTCAGATGCCTACCTAACCAATTGTCCCCGGGATCCTATTCCCTCACAACTACTACGGTCACCCTCTTCTATCCTATGCTCCCTCACATCTTCAATCTCTCCCTCTAAAACATGCGCAGATCACTCTCATACTTAACCACTTCAGGACCGCCGTATTGCCATTGTATGTCAACACAATGGCACAGGCAGGCACAATCACGTAGATTTACGTGATTGCCTTCCAGCGGGTGGGGGGTCCGATCGGACCCCCTCCCGCTGTTTACGGCGGTCCGGTTCGGTCCAGGAGCGCTCCGTGATGAGGGGATGGCCGTTGGTTTTCGGCCACCCCCTCTGGATCGCTCCTGGCCAATGAGAAGCTTCCTCCCCTGTGTATTGTTTACACAGGAAGGAGGAAGTGATGTCATTCTCCTCGGGGCGGTCTTTTTGACCGGACTACGAGGAGAAGACTAATAGTAAGTGTGCACCAACACTACACTGACATGTAGATACACACAGGCACACAACCCCCCCCCCCCCGATCCCCCCCCCGATCGCCCCCCGATCCCCCCCCGCCCCCCCTCCCCCCCAGTCACAGTGTCACTGATTGCATTGATCATTTCTTTACTGATCAATGCATTCAGTGTCAGTTGTGACAGTAAAAACTGTCAGGACAGTTAGTGTTAGGTCCAGGGTAGCCCCCTATCACCCCCAATAAAGATTTAACCCCCTGATTGCCCCTAGAGTTAACCCTTTCACCCCCTTTTGCCAGTGTCACTAAGCGATCATTTTTCTGATCGCTGCATGTGTCGCTAGGTAGCTAGTTATTTTTTTAGGTTCACCGCCAGGTTTTTATATCGCTAGGTACCCCGATATACTACCCAATAATGGTTTTAACCCCCTGATTGCCGCTAGTTAACCCTTTCACCCCCTTTTGCCAGTGTCACTAAGCGATCGTTTTTCTGATCGCTGCATTAGTGTCGCTACAGTCGCTAGGTAGCTAGTTATTATTTTAGGTTCACCGCCAGGTTTTTATAGCGCTAGGTACCCCGATATACTACCCAATAATGGTTTTAACCCCCTGATTGCCGCTAGTTAACCCTTTCACCCCCTTTTGCCAGTGTCACTAAGCGATCATTTTTCTGATCGCTGCATGTGTCGCTAGGTAGCTAGTTATTTTTTTAGGTTCACCGCCAGGTTTTTATATCGCTAGGTACCCCGATATACTACCCAATAATGGTTTTAACCCCCTGATTGCTGCTAGTTAACCCTTTCACCCCCTTTTGCCAGTGTCACTAAGCGATCGTTTTTCTGATCGCTGCATTAGTGTCGCTACAGTCGCTAGGTAGCTAGTTATTTTTTTAGGTTCACCGCCAGGTTTTTATAGCGCTAGGTACCCCGATATACTACCCAATAATGGTTTTAACCCCCTGATTGCTGCTAGTTAACCCTTTCACCCCCTTTCACCAGCGATCACAGTATAAGTGTCACTGGTGACGCTGGTTAGCCAGTTAGTTATTTAGGTTCCCCGTCAGGTTTTTATATAGCGCCAGGGACCCCCATATACTACCTAATAAAAATTTGAACCCCCTGATTGCCCCTAGTTAACCCTTTCCATTTATTACCCAATAAAGGTTTAACCCCCTGATCACCCGGCGGGTGATATCAATTAGGTTTTAGGGTCAGGGTCTGCGTCGCCCCAGGCAGCGCTAGGTTAGTGCCAGTACCGCTAACACCTACACGCAAAGCATACACCTCCCGTAGTCGTATAGAATCTGAAAAGATCAATATCTGATCTGATCAGATCTATACTAGCGTCCCCAGCAGTTTAGGGTTCCAAAAAAACGCATTGTTCGCGGGATCAGCCCAGATACCTGCTGGCACCTGCGTTTTGCCCCTCTGCCCAGCCCACCCAAGTGCAGTATCGATCGATCACTGTCACTTACAAAACACTAAACACATAACTGCAGCGATCGCAGAGTCAGGCCTGATCCCTGCCATCGCTAACAGGTTTTTTGGTAGCATTTTATATTCAAATCCGGAAGGCAGTGCTTGGTTTTCGGGGTCCCGTACGTGGCTAGGCTCCCAAAAAGTCCCCCACATGTGGTATCCTCGTACTCGGGAGAAGCAGCAGAATTTATTTTGGGGTGTAATTTGACTTCTGCCCATAGCATGTGTGAGCAATATATCATTTAGTGACAACTTTGTGCAAAAAAAAAAAAAGTTTGTAATATTCCCGCAACTTTTGGCAAAATATAAAATATTCCATGGACTCAACATGCCTCTCAGTAAATAGCTTGGGGTGTCTACTTTCCAAAATGGGGTCATTTGGGGGGGGGTTTTGTGCTATTTTGGCATTTTATGGCCTTCGAAACTGTGATAGGTAGTGAGGAGTTAAATTAAAAATTTGCACCCTTAGAAATCCTGAAGGTGGTGATTGGTTTTCGGGGTGCCGTGCGCGACTAGACTCCCAAAAAGTCCCACACATGTGGTATCCCCGTATTCAGGAGAAGCAGCAGAATGTATTTTGGGGTGTCATTTCACATATGCCCATAGCATGTGTGAGCAATATATCATTTAGTGACAACTTGGTGCAAAAAAAAAAAAGTTTGTAATATTCCCGCAACTTGTGGCAAAATATAAAATATTCCATGGACTCAACATGCCTCTCAGTAAATAGCTTGGGGTGTCTACTTTCCAAAATGGGGTCATTTTGGGGGGTTTTGTGCTATTTTGGCATTTTATGGCCTTCGAAACTGTGATAGGTAGTGAGGAGTTAAATCAAAAATGTGCACCCTTAGAAATCCTGAAGGTGGTGATTGGTTTTCGGGGTGCCGTGCGCGACTAGACTCCCAAAAAGTCCCACACATGTGGTATCCCCATACTCGGGAGAAGTAGCGGAATATATTTTGGGGTGCAATTCCACATATAACCATGGCATGTGTGAGCAATATATCATTTAGTGAAAAAATTTTTTTTTTTTTTTGTCATTATTCAATCCCTTAGGACAAAAAAAATAAATATTCAATGGGCTCAACATACCCATCAGCAATTTCCTTGGGGTGTCTACTTTCCAAAATGGGGTCATTTGGGGGGGATTTGTACTGCCCTGCCATTTTAGCACCTCAAGAAATGAGATCGGCAGTCATAAATTAAAAGCTGTGTAAATTCCAGAAAATGTACTCTAGTTTGTAGACGCTATAACTTTTGCGCAAACCAAAAAATATACTCTTATTGACATTTTTTTTACTAAAGACATGTGGCTGAATAAATTTTGCCCTCAATGTATGACTAAAATTTAGTTTATTCGATTTTTCTTATAACAAAAAGAAAAAAATATCTTTTTTTTTCAAAATTTTCGCTCTTTTTCCATTTATATCGCAAAAAAAATAAATCGCAGAGGCAATCAAATACCATCAAAAGAAAGCTCTATTTGTGGGAAGAAAAGGACGCAAATTTCGTTTGGGTGCAATATTGCATGACCGCGCAATTACCAGTTAAAGCAGCGCAGTGCGAAATTGCAAAAAGACCTCTGGTCCTTAAGGTGTTTATTGGTCCGGAGCTGAAGTGGTTAAAAAGCCCTCACTGGTCCCCACCAATATGAACAACTTAAGACCCATCTCATTGCTCCCATTCACCTTTAAACTTTGACCCACAACTGTCTTAGCTCCTACCTCCTTCTTCACCCCTTACAGTCTGACTTTTGCTCGCAGCACTTCACGAACACTGCCCTACTAAAACTCACTAACGATTTACTAATTGCTAAAACCAAATGCCACTATTCCATACTCCTACTACTCGACCTCTCTGCAGCCTTTGATACTGTTGACCACCCGCTCCTTCTCAATAAACTCCATTCCCTTGGCCTGCTCTATCTGCTCTATCACAGCGCTCCTTCAGTGTTACTTACAACTTTTTCTCCTCCTCTCCATTGCCCCTTTCTGTGGGGGTCCCCCAAGGCTCTGTCCTTGGACCCCTTCTCTTCTCTATCTATACCTCCTTCCTTGGTCATTTGATAACTGCCCACGGCTTCCAATACTACTTATAAGATGATGACACCCAAATCTATCTGTCTACTCCTCACCTCACTGCTTCAGTCTCCTCTCACATTACTAACTTACTAATTGACATATCAGCATGGATGTTGCACCACTGCCTTAAACTAAATCTCTCTAAATATGTATGTAAGAATTTTGGGACTTTAAATGAAGTACAATTAAGTACCTCCATCCCGGTAATTGATACGCACAAAAAAGGGGAAGTTTGGGACTTTAAATGAAGCACTTGGATAGTGAAAGACAAAAATGTTTCTTTAAGCCATATTAGTTTGTTTAATTAAATGTTCAATAAAAAACTACGTATTATTAATAAATCCAATTCATAATATGTATAAACATTAATACAATAAAAACATAATATATGACATAATATATAGTATCCACGTATAACTACACATGACAGTAATAAATAAATTAATTGGGTAATGTGGCAGAATAGTGCCCATGATAGCATATCCGACATCGACAAATATATGCACATGGTAAATATGCATCCCATAGATAAAAACAAAATTAAATTTGTAATAAATGGTCAAGGACTTCAAAGTAAGTGGTTAGGGACTTATGGATGTGGTTTCGTATACAATGTAACTAGAGCATCGCAATACAAAGCTCGACGCGTTTCGTGGGTGTCTCCCCACTCATCAGGAGCTGATGCTACCACAAAGTTCCTATAAAATAGAATAAAAATTATACAAATAATGTACTGACCAGTAGATAAAAATAATAAATTCATGAGAGTATGTTATGAATAGGTAGTTTGGCCAAGGCAGACTCACCAGTCCAGGCGATAAATGCAGCGCATAGCGGTGGGCGCTGGGCGGGCCAGGGACAAACTCCCTCCACGGGAACTGAGGCGGCAAATGGATGGGTACGATATCCGGCACAGAAGGAATGTACCAGCATAAGAAGGTGTGCCAAATGGTGGAAGTTTTGGTAGTAGTAGAGACCAAAATATCTGAGGACAGATTGATAATTATAAGTATGGATGAAAATGGTGTTGGTACTTAAGAAAAATGAATGTGAAAAATGAATCTACAGCAGAAAACTTAAAAGGGTGATGAACACAAAACAGTGTGATGCTGAGTGGTGAGTATGCAAAAATAGCTGACATCTTAAATAAAGAAAGAGTGTGAGAGAGTGAAATGAATATGTATATAAGAGTGTGAGTGTGTGAGTGTATTTAAGTGTGGGAATGAAAAGTAAAGTATGTGTTGGTGGTAATAGACAAGAAGGAATAACCAATTAACCATAAGCAAAGAATATGTAAGTAAGAATTAAGAGGAAGAAAATAAGAAGAGTAAACAAGTTATGCACCTGGATATCGATCCCGGAACAGCAACCAGCTGACCAGACAGCTGGTGTGTCCAGACCCCATGCAGAGACTAGCCTGACAAGCAGCTAGCTCCGAATGGGGTTTAAATATGCCACCAACGCCATGTGCGTGAGACTGAGGGGGAGGGGCCGCGCCCAACCCCGGTCATCAACCAGCAGACATTGGCAGTGGATAAACACTTTTAAAGATAGTGGTAAACACTGTCCTATTCTGTAGAAAGAAGGGAGTCAAACATACTCACTCCAAAAAATGTGATTGCTAATACATTTCTTGTGTGTTTAATGTAAAGATTGAGTCACTGTTCCATGTTGAATTGGTTTTACTTAGCAAGGAACATGAGAATCTCTTGTGGTGTCTAAACATTCCAAGTATTTAAATTCAACAAGACCCATTATATAAGGAAGTTGTAAAAATGGAAGATTTACAGCAGTTGAAGTAATCTAAATATGCAAAAGAAATTAAATATTTTTAATTATAATTTGTGGCTGGTATAATAATTTCAAAATACTTTGATTTAAATTAGATTAGCTGCAAGATAGTGCAGTAAATGTGAATATAGGGGGGTTAGGGCAGTAGAGGATACGTTAAATTTCAGTTCAACAGTATCAGTATTTTGGACTTGGAAGGAAGGCTAGTGATGTTGCTTTACTATTCTGAAACATGTACAGTAGCTGACCCAGAAAATATGTCAACAATTAAGCATTAACCACTTTCTGACTGCCTTATAGCAGGTCTACTGCTACAGGGTGGCAGCTGTGCTTATGATCATGTATATATATGTGATTATGCATTTCCACCTGCTGGGGGCATGCACTGCCAGCAGGTCGCTTCTGCTGTGATTCTTCACAGCAGCTATCTGCGGGTGCGGAGTATTCGATGATGGCACCCGCTGATCGTCAGTAAAAAAACACAGATCGTGATCTGCTTATGTAAACAAGGCAGGTCATCGTTCTGATAGGGGGGAAAGGAATAGATTCAGTGTTTGTGAAAAGCAGAGAATAGAATCCATCTATTCCCCTAGTAAAAACAGCACACAGTACAAATAAACACTGGCTAGGCACACAGTTAAACCTTTGATTGCCCTAGATGTTTAAACACTTCCCAGCCAGTGTCATTAGTATAGTGGCAGCACATATTTTTAGTACTGATCACTGTATAAAGTCACTGATTTCTACAAAGTGTCAAAACTGTCAGTTAGTGTCTGATTGTCTACCGCACTATCGCAGTCCTGCTATAAGTCGCTGATCGCTGCCATTACTAGTATAAAAAATGTTTTTCCATAAATATATCCCATACATTGTAGACGCTATAATGTTCATGTAAACCAATAAATATATATATATATTTTTTTTACCAATAACATGTAGCAGAATACATATTGGCCTAAATTTATGAAGAAATTAGATTAAAAAAAAATATTCAATATATTTTATAGCAGAAAGTAAAAAATAGGCCTCCTGCCCACGGATGTTATAAAAAAATGGATTGTAATACTAGTACAGACGCCAGGAAAAAAAAGCTGCATTTTATCAGAGTTTTTCATTGATGTCAATGCACATTTATTTTTGACACTTTTTTTTTAGGTGAATGAGTAGGGGTACCCCATACTCATTCACACAGGGTGAGGGCCAGGATCTGGGCTTCCAGTTTCCGATTAGCCCACCACCCACAGACCCTGACAACCAATGGCCAGGGTTGTCGGGAAGAGGCCCTGGTCCTCATAAACATGGGGAGAAGGTGCTTTGGGAGGGGGGAGCAGTCCCCCCACCCCAAAGCACCCCCCTCCCCATGTTGAGGACAGGTGGTGTGGTATGGTCCAGGAAGGGGGGGTGCTCGGATAAGGGTCTGATATGGATCTTGGTGGGGGCTCTCCATTTTTTTCCCCTTTAGATCCATACCAGACAGAAGGGTCTAGTATCGTTCTGGGGGAACTCCACACCAATATTTTTTTTCATTTTGGTGACTCTGATCCAACTTCTGGGGTGACTTCTGTTCACATCAATATGAATTTTTGGAGCCTAAAAACGCACAGTGTTGCATGATGGCTCAATTGTCAGTTAAAGTAACTTAGTGCTGTATCGCAAAAAGTGGCCTGGTCATGAAGGGGGTAAATCTTCCGGAGGGCAAGTGGTTAAAAAATGTAAAAAAATAATAATAATAAAAAAAACACTGTACAGTGGGGCCTTTATATTGACTAGTTATATTTTTCTGTATGGTAATCCTTAGCACAAATAATATTATTTACATATATATATATATATATATATATATAATTTTTTTTTTTTTTTGCTAGGCATCAACTATACATTTTATATTAAGGACTAAGGGTATCAATATGTTTTTGGACAGTAGACAGTTTTTCTCTATTTTTATTGATAGACACTTGGTTACATTAGAAGGCTCCTTATTTCAGCTATCAGCAAGGGATTTCAAAAGATTTAAGATTTATTTTTTACAAAATTCTTCTGCTAGTTTAACCCATTGCATCAGAGCAAAGCATCAACCTCTTTGACCCATGAAGAAGAAAGAACAACTAATGATAAAAATATATACAATGGCTCATTCATAGGAAGAAACATTTTCCAGGGGTGCTGTAATTCAGCAGCATTACCAGTGACAAGATGTTACTGATGATGGAAATTATATATCTAATTAGGTTAGGGAACTAATGACATTTTTTTGGACTGGAAAAGAGAACCAATTATCCCTTTTCTTAAGTTAGAGAAAAATTCAAGATTTTTAAAGAGCCATATTATGGCATGGCTAAGTGGTATAATATCAAATTAGGATATCACAGAAACAGATCATTTTGAGAGTACATATTTCTGAGGCAATAACACCACAAAAGCTAAGCACTATCATGTCTAACACAGATAGAAAATCACTCTTGGGCATGTCAGCAAAGAATCATCTAGTGTAGGTATCAGAAAAAATGTTTTTGTTTTTTTTGTAGTAATAATGTCAGCTTGACAAAATTGACTAAATCTGCTGATTATTCCAGTCACCACTGATTTGCTTGTAGTGGGGATTGGAGCATGTATCCTCCAACACGATTTGAGTGAAGCATGTCAAAAGCTAGAGAAAAGCTTCTAATGACCTTCATTTCTCCATCCAGAGATTGTAGTTTTCTCCCTTACCTTAACATCATAAGGTTCAGAAGGTTCAAATCTCATTGATTAAACAATTGGATCTATTTCTCATCAAACTCAGTTCCTCTCTCATTTTATTGGGGGGGGAGGGGGGCTGTATCCCTTATAAAAATACATGGGACTATTCTTTTGTTTACATATTGTTATAATTGTTCCATATTCCATCAAGTATTCATTTTTGTAACCATAAGGTATTTAGGGCATGTAAATGTACCTTTTAAATCACCATCTTTAGATATGAGGATATCAAACATCTATTTTACATGCCTATGATTCTCTCTATATTCAAATATATTCATTGTGACCAGATCTCAGTAGGTGATGTAGAGGCTTCTTTGTGGAACCCTATTAATCTTTGAGAGGGAACCCAAAACTTAAATTTGACTTCAACTTTGATTTAAAAAAGTTCAGATTTTGGGAATTTCAATAATAATAAGAAACAATTCCTCCTGCCCTTGATATCACGTATGTCCGTTACTATCTCCCCAAAAGTCATTAAGATCCAAAAAGTAAAGCCATTATCAATGCTATCAGTTCTCCCATCTCTAGATTGGGACAGTATGTTGATAATTATTTACAGCCTATCATTAGTAATAACCTCTCGTATTTAAAGGATACTAAACCGATCATCAATGTTTTCCAAGGGATGAAATATAGGGAGGGCTATATTCTGGTCATATCAGATGTGGCTTTTTTCTACATTAATACACCACACCAAGATGGCATCAGTAATTGAGAATGTTATATTAAAGCAAAATATTCTATTGTGGGAACAAATTAGGTTTTTTGATGAAGTATGTCCATTTTATTATGTCAAAGAACTATTTTTGGTTCAACCATAGCTTTTAATTAAAAAAAAAAAATACATAGATGTTTAGATACATAGATGGGAACTCTTGGATTCATTTATGTCTAAGCTCATTGATAATGAAAGAGGTATATAATTATCCTTTGAGGTTAGCGAATTGGACGTCAGCTTTCTTGATCTAACTATCCTCATGTTGGGGAAAGAGTTGTATATGAGATTAACAATTGTACAACTTGATCCTATTAGACACAATTGTGATCAGTTGATTTATAAGATATTATTTAAAATTATCAAGAACAGAAAAAGGTTTTCATAATGTCGGATATAAGAATGATTGTGTATATTAATAGAAAAGATATATTGGTTGGCAAGAAAAAGAGAGGCTTGATTTTGCTTTTATTATCATTTATTGTTCCCAATATAGAGAAGAAAAAAATATCTTTAAAAATACTTTCCCATCTTAACAAAAAACTTTCTGAGTCTAGTTGTTCCAAAAAACATCCATTCATTTTTAAGAAAGTTAATGGAGTATTCTGTGCATGAGAAACTGATGTTTCTGGGATAAGGATTTGACTCCATTTTAACATTTAAAAGATGCATTGTTTGTAAATCCAAAAGTGTTAACAGGGTAAGAAAGAACAAGTTTTTTAGATTTAATAGGATTCTTAATTTAATAGGATCCTTAATTTAAGTATTCCAGGTGATTCAGATAGCATGCCCCTTGCTGGGCCATATTATTCCTCCCTCTAACCCTTACATCACTACAGGACACATCTGAAAATGTTGAATAGCAGCTGTGACCACACCTTTAAGACAGCAAATATTTCTCTAACTACCCACAAAAAAGGTAAGTTCAAAGCTTCTTATTCAAAGGCTGCCTTTCCTTCAGGGTTGCTTTGAAGTGCATATAGAAATACTGAATGGTATGTATTTTGTTAAACAACCATTACGACTTGTTTTTTTCCCTTAAGGCCCCTTTCACACGATCAGCCCCCTAGGATCCGCCTGCACATTTTTCAGGCAGATCTGAACAGGCCACCCATTTGATTGGGCAGGCAGATGTCAGCAGATATGTGTCCGCTGACACCCGCATGCCATCCGATCTGACAAGATCTGCTCAAAGCAGACAGATGGCGATACACTCGCCATCCATCCAGCGGATCGGATGGGATCAGATGAAAATTAACAGGCTTTTCATTTTCATCCAATCTCCCCATAGATAACAGCAGGGCTCTGACAGGTTTGTCCCTGCACAGTAAGCAGAGATATACCTGTCATCCGCCTGCTCAGCGGGGATCAACGGAGCGATCCCCTACTGAGCTACCGGAGTCCATCCAGCAAATCTGCATTAAAAGGGTCTAAAAAAATATTGTCTACATTGCACTTGTGCCAGCAGCAGCTGCATAAGAATGCTCAGATCAGGCTTTTATAATGACAACAGGGACCAGGACTGTGTTGGCATTGTGAATTATAGAGGTTGATTTACTAAAATCAAAAACAGACTGTTCACTTTCTTAATGCTTGTGTTAGACTTTAAAGTGGATGTAAAGGCAGAAGGCTTTTTATCTTAAAGGGTTACTAAACCCTTGTTTTTTTTCTTTTTTAACCACTTACTGACTGCCACACACCAATATATACATCCTAACTTTGAAGAGGAATATCGTTGTTATGGCAGCAGCCACAATATCACTTTTATCGGCGGCGGGAGAGGGATACTCTGGTGCCCTCCTCTGCTTACCGGAGCCGTCAGTAGCGGTGGAGGTGATCGGATGTTATCCCTTCCTGTGTATGGAGATGAATGAGGGGAAGATGGCCCCCGTCTCCATACCATTGCAAGGCAGAAGCAACGTCTAAACATCACTTCCGGCCATAGCTCTTAAGACATTTAAATATTATTTTTTTAAACGTTTTTTGATCTTGTTAACCAGTTTAAACTTTGAAGAGGAATGTCTTTGTTATGGCAGCAGCTATCTTCTTCGGGGGGCTGTCTGGTTTCCGATAATAGTGGTTTCTGCGGTGGACACACCACAAGATCACTTTTATCAGTGGCAGGAGAGGGGCCCCCGCCACTCTCTGGTGCCCTCTGCCGCTTACCGGAGCCGCTGGTAGTGGCGGAGGCAATCGGATCCTTGTCCTTCCTGAATATGGAGACATGTGCGGGGAAGATTGCCCCACCCATCTCCACACCATTGCAGGGAGGAAGTGATATCGAAATGTCACTTCTGCCCATAGCTCTTAAAGGGCCATTTAAAAAAAAAAATAATTTCATATGACAATTTTTTTTTATTGCGTTTTAAATATTGTAAATATGAGATCTGAGGTCTTTTTGACCCCGGATATCATATTTAAGAGGTTCTGTCATGATTTTATTTCTATTGCAAGGGATGTTTATGTTTAAAAAAAAACAGTGTAACAATAAAAGAAATAAAATTAATTTAAGAAAATCATTTTTAAACGCACACCATCCCGCCTCGCTCATGTGTAGAAGTGAGTGCATACATGAGTAGCATTTGCATATGAAAACGGTGTTCAAACCACACATGTGAGGTATCGGTAGAACGAGAGCAATAGTTCTAGCCCTAGACCTCCTCTGTAACTTAAAACATGCAACCTGTACAATTTTTAAACATTGCCTATGGAGATTTTTAAGGGTAAAATGTTGTTGGTATTCCACAAGCGTGTGCAATTTTGAAGCATGACATGTTAGGTATCAATTTACTTGGCATAACATTATCTTTCACAATATAAAACAAATTGGGCTAACTTTGCTGTTGTCTTATTTTTTTATTCAAAAAAGTGTATTTTTTCCAAAGTACGCTTGTAAGACCGCTGCGCAAATACGGTGTGACAGAAAGTATTGCAACAACTGCTATTTTATTCTCTAGGGTGTTAGAAAATTAATTTATAATGTTTGGGGGTTCAAAGTAAAAAAACCTGTGTTAACTTGTAAACTCAAAAAGAGGCTTGGTCCTTAAGTGGCTACATGACAAACATGTCATACTTACCTCCTCTGTGCAGATGGTTTTGCACAGAGTGGCCCTGATCTTCCCCTTCTGGGGTCCCTCAGTGGTGCTCATGGCTCCTCCTGTTCTAGAGTGCCCCGTTGGAGAAGCGCTTTCCTTCGGGACACCCGTTCGGTTGTGCTCCCGTGTCCTACTGCTTCGTCTATTGGCACAGACATCAGGACTTGGCCTTGCCCTCCTGCATCATTGGATTTGATTGACAGCTTTGGAAGCCAATGGCAGCACTGCTATCAATCTGTCCAATCAGGACACGAGACACCAGCTAGAGCTGGTGTGCTTTTCCCCGTGGCGAGAGAGAACAGGTACAGGTAAGTAAAATTGGGGGTCTGGGGGGCTGCTGCATGACAGAAAGTTTTTCACCTTAATGCATAGAATTCATTAAGGTGAAAAAACATGAGGGTTTACAACCCCTTTATGGCATTCTATGCTGACATGGAATTTATAGATGGGCAACTCCTATCCTCATTAGGAATGAGCCCTATTCCGATAAGCCCCCCACCCGCAGACCCCCACAGCCATGGCATCGGAATCTGGAAGCCTCCTTTAACAAGAAGACCCCTAGATCCTGGTCTCCCCCCTTGGGTGAAATGGTAACGGGGTACAAATGTACCCCTACCATTTCACAAAAAATGGTTGAAAATTGTAAAATTGACATGACACGGCTTGGGACCTTTAGTCCTTTATTAAAAAATCAAAAAAATTTAAATGTCCCACAAAGTCCATTCATCTTCTCCTTCTCTCACTTTGATGGACAGAAAACCTGCACGCCTCCAACTGATCCACCTCCATGGGAGGCACCCACTGTAATGACCTTCCTCTTAGGTGACAGTTCTTTTATAACTGAGAACGGGGCCACACGGTGACGTCCCCGGGTGACTCCGCCCCTTCTGCCGCATGGGGACATCCCTATGGCTTCCCCGTAGCGTCAGAGGGGGTCGGGACCACTGGGCTCAGAGCAGCTGATTCCTATGTCATCAATTTAACATATGTGGTTTTCCTTTGTCTCAAGCCTCCTCAAATAGAGGCAGTAAGGTGGCTAGATTGAAATGTACACATTTTTCATTGTTAAGTTTGTACATAAACAATCAAAACAGATTCATATTTTGAACCTTTCATTAGACAGATATTTAGTTAGCTGTATATTTGCTACTAAGAATGTAGTACCATTAAAATTTTTATATTTGGCCAAAATAATGTCTATAACTTTGCCTAATAGCACCTTTGTATAAAGCTACAGCTCTGATATATTTTTAGTTTTCTATCATGCTGTTTGTGTAAGAACTCCAGTTTCATGTTTCAAAAAGACAACTTTTTCCTGGCAATATTATACATTTCTCATTGCTTGCTCTGTTGTTAGTTTTAGTTAGATAACAGTCCTTAGTTTCCATCTGACATTAAAGCTGGGATAAAATCTACAAAAAAATAAATATCTGAATCTTCAGGGAGTGTGTCCTGCACTGGGCTCATAGCAACTGATTCCTATATCATCAATTTAACATATGTGATTTTCCTACCAAAAAGAGAGGAGACTGTAAAGGAAATTTGTAAGTTCTGTATATCACTGTGCACACAGCACTAAAAAAAATTCAGTACATGTTTGCATTCTTTCGAGTCCTGATTAGAATTAGCCTGCCTATGTTACACCACTTGTTACCATAAAAGTACAATTGTAATATTAATGTGATACCTACATAATCATGTGTATAAAAACCTTCAATTGCGTCATAATAAAGCAGAACAGATATTTGGAAAGATGCGTAATGTATCTTTTGTGTCTGTTCCCTACTGCAGTAGTTATTATTAATTTGGAACCACTAATCAATATGAGGATAGGAGTTGCCTATTTATAAATTTCCATGTCATATGCATTAAGATAAAAAACCTTCTGTGTGCAGCAGCCTCCTTCCTGTTATTTTTAATGAAAAAAATAAAATAAAATGAGACTTTAGTATCAATTTAATGATTTATATTTATATTTATAACGTTTATATTTACTTTAAAACCTTAAAATAGTTAAGATAGTTGTAGGCTCTGTATGGATTTTGAAATGGACACAGCTCCTTTTTACCAGGGGACTGAAGACTGAAGAACAACAACTTATTTTTTCATACATTTTATATTCATATCAATGAAAGGGATTGAGCACTGTTTTGTTTTGATAAATCTTTTTTCCGGGTCTAAAGGACTATGGTGTCCATTTCTAAAACAGAGATCCTAAGGATCACTGCTGATCTCTGGGGTGTAACAGTTTATATATCTGAGATAAGGGGCAGAGAACATATTCTCCGCTTCTCGTTAAGGTACATGACCGTTCTGTCACAAACAGCCAGTTTATAAAAGTGAGATCTGAAGATCTCACAGCCGTTACACTGAATTATCTCCCCTCCATATTCACCAGCTCAGCGGTGGAGAATCTGGGAGAGAAGCTGGTGTGAAGAGGAAGAAGGCTTTTTTCTTCCTAATATCAGCACCAGTGGGTTAAAAATGAATAAATCTATACTATATACAAGTGTGTGTGTATATATATATATATATATATATATATATATAATCTCACCGTAATCTCGCAATATCTCACGAAATTACAGGCATCCCACTCACTTTTACACTGATCTGAGAGCTGAAGTTCTCAGCTTCATAAACCGTCTGCAGAGGAGATCATTTTCTTCTGAGAACTGCCAAGAACTTAACTGAGAAAAAACTGTTTTCAAAATGTACACTGTTTTTAAACTGTTATTAGCAGTTCTTATCACTAAACATATGTTTGTTTATTGTAGTTTACTTTAGGTTAAGTTTACACATATATTTTTATTAGGAGATTAACAGAGCAGTGTATTTTGGCATCAGTTTAGGTGTAGGGCAGTTGTGGTCAAGTTCAGATCTGAGTTCAGAGCAGTAAACAAGTGTGCCCACTGCCCAGATAATTTTTGAGACAGGCTAAGTGGCCTAATCTAAGCCAGGTCAAAGCCAAAAACAACCGACCAAGGAGATGCCACCTTGTAAACTACATACAGTCTTTAAAAAAGCTATCTTTCTGTATGTACATTTTTAATAGGCTGATGTGCAAAAGTTTCAGCTAAAAGCCTGCTGTGAGTATTATAATTGAAATCAAGAAAAGAGAAAGTTTGCTTCTGATGAGAATATGTAGAAAGAATTGTGAAATCAGAAAACCACAAGCATTAATGCAAGCAATATTTAACATCTAATGCTATTTGTCATAAAGACCTGTCTTGTTTAAAAAAAAGTTTGCTTCTGCAGAACACATGCAGGAAATGGAAAAAAGGACATTAATGCAGGTATGATTTAATACCTAATGATATTTCTTATAAAGGACTGCTTTCTCCAAAATCTCTGAATTAAAATACTAAATACAAATATGTAATTTTTTGCCTTGATTCCAGTCTACACAATGTCAAAATTCTCACATTTTGTGGAGTAAATCATATGTATGATCACTTCTATAACCGTATCATTATATTTCTCTTCTGGCTACCAAATTCTGTGCACCTGTTTAGTATCTTGAGATTGAGCCTCCATAATGGTGAAAAAGTTGGGACCTTTCTATCTTTGGCGGTGCTCTGTTGGGCCTTGTGTGTTTTTTTTTTTTTTAACAGAAACGTTTTTATTGGTCTCAAAACGGATACAGCAATACATCACAGCTTATTTTGTTTTTCAACATAAATTACAGCTTAACAAGCGTTGGCTAGAGTACAAAAGAAAAACTCACAAATCAGCAGGTCAAAATCATTCAGCAGCTTGCATCGTAGAGATAAATTCAGCAGTCACATTCCGCAGAGCCCATCCTCCCCCCACCTAATCCAGTATCCATAGGGGTCAACATTTAAGTGTGGCTGTTAGAAAGTTCCAGGCCACGGAACCAGTCAGATATTCGGACTTCCACCCTCATGCCTAGCGAGTAGAAAGGGGGGCTCAAGAAATGAGGGGGATCCAAAAAAAAAAGAAGAGGGGAGAAAAAACTTAGGATTATTCCAGCAGGAGCGGACAGGCTATTGCCTCACTCCTGCACCCAGCAACCCCAGATCTTAGTAAACTTCTTTGGGCATTTACGACTCATATAAGTAAGCTTATACAACGGAAGGGCAGAATCTATCAAGGCCTTCCAATGGGATATACTAGGTGGGTCCGACTTCTTCCACTGCATAAGAATAGCCTTTCGGGCGTAAAAGGCTGCATAGAACACAAACAACTGTCTATGTATGTTCGGTGCCACCCTGTCACACACACCCAATAGTAAGACCACCGGATCCAGACCCATCGAGAGGTCCCCAACCTCGTTGATCTCCCGCACCACCCCCTCCCAAAATCGTTGTATAACCGGGCACTCCCACACCACGTGCAAAAAAGAGCCCACAGCAGTGGTACACTTCGGGCATCTATCCGAGTGTCCCGGGTAAATTCTAGCCAGGCGTTGTGGGGTATAGTATGCCCTGTGAATAAATTTTAACTGTATGAACCTGTCCTTAGCCGAGATCATCAGTGGCAAGTATTGTTGTATTCCCTCCTCCCAATCATCAGTCGCCAGGGTGGGGAGGTCCCCCAACCATTTCTGGAAGAGGCCAGCCCCCCCCCCAGGCGACTCTACCGAAATCCTAAGGTAAAGAGACGAGAGAACACGATCTACATCCGGGGCCAAGAGAAATCTCTCAACATTGTTGGAGTGCAGGCTCACTCCTGCAGGAAATTGTGCTCTTAGGGCATGGCGTAATTGTATATAACGAAAAATCATCCTGGATGGGAATTGACAGTCCTCCCTAAGGGAATCAAAGGAAATAAGGGAGCCCCCAGGCATCACCTGCTGCAGAGTATTGACACCATATCTAATCCATAGAGCAGGATCAGGGACCGACTGAAGATGCTTCAGTCATGGATTCCCCCATAATGGGGTATGTGGCGACAGTGCGGCGGGCGGATTCAATCGAGCCGCAACCTGAGCCCAGACCCGAAGCATGGTTCGCATAGGGGTAGTGACCTCAGGGCGAGCCCTCAGCCCTCTGTATACTAAGGTGCTCAATTCATCATGGGAGCCCAAAACCGCTGCCTCCAAATTGACAGATGGGTTAGAGCGGATCTGCCTGAACCACCACCGCACTGTGACCAGCACCGCCGCCCAGTAATATTCTTTTAAGCAGGGAAGGGCCAGGCCTCCACGGGACAGGGGTAATTGGAGAGTAGCCTGCGCTATCCTTGGGGTCGCCCCAGCCCAAACGAAGGTAGACACCACCTGATCTATCTTTTTGAAAAAGGAATTTGGGATCGGAACTGGGGTATTACGAAAAACATATAGAAATTTCGGGAGGAACGTCATCTTAAGCAGATTGACCCTCCCCACCGGTGTGAGGGGCAAGGCCTTCCACACTTGACACTTAGCCATCAGGCTCTGAAGAACTGGATAGACATTATCCGTTAGGTACTCCTTGGATCCCCGCTGAACCTCTATGCCCAGGTAGCGAAATTTATCTACTGTCCGCAATGATGTATGGGCGGATACCACCAGGGGAGCAGGGGACAAGGGAAACAGTATAGACTTGTCCCAATTGATACGCACACCCGAAAGGGAGCCAAATTCGTCTATGAGCCTGAGGGCTGTGTCCAGTGCCGAGGAAGCATCCGGAAGATAAAGGAGAGTGTCGTCCGCATAGAGCGAAATCTTTTCACACACCGGTCCCACCCACAACCCTCCCAACTCCACTGAGTCACGCAACAGCACCGCCAGGGGTTCAATGGCCAGGGCGAACAGGCCCGGGGAAAGAGGGCACCCCTGTCTAGTACCCCTACCCAATGAGAAGCCTTCAGATAGGAGGCCGTCAGTGCGCACCCTAGCAGTGGGAGCCCTATAGAGCAGTCTAACCCAGGAGATAAATTGGGGTCCAAAGTTAAACCTCTCCAGGACTTTCCAAAGGAACTGCCACTCAACCGAGTCAAACGCCTTTTCGGCGTCTAAGGAGGCGACAACTTTTTGTGAATCTTCAGCGGCAGCAAGGGAAATGTGAGTATACAAACGCCTGAGGTTTATGTCGGTGCCTTTACCCGGCATAAACCCCGTTTGATCACCCTGAATCAGTGTTAGAATGACCGAATTGAGTCGGGTAGGCAGAATTTTAGTGACAATTTTAGCATCTACATTGAGTAGTGAGATAGGGCGGTACGAAGAGCACAGATCCGGGTCCTTGCCAGGTTTAGGAATCACCACAATGATCGCCTCGGACATCGTAGCCGGTAACTCCCCCTCCCGTAGCATGGAGAGCAAGAGGGCGTGTAGCTGGGGCACCACCGTTTCAGCGTTAGTTTTATAAAACTCCGCGGGAATCCCATCCGGGCCCGGGGTCTTCGCCGACTGGAGCGTAGCCACCGCCGTCTGTACCTCCTTAAGCGAAATGGGGGCATCTAATCTAATACGATCCGCCTCAGAGAGCTCCGGAAGGGCCAAACGGTTCAGAAAGTCCTCCAGTGCCTCAGGGGCGGCCGTGGCCCTAGATGTGTACAAGGCCTGATAGTAGTCCGCAAAACGACCATTAATTAGCTGCGGGTTGGAAATCAGCTCCCCCTGCGCCCCTCTAATATGAGCGATATTGGGAAGCGTTCGATCGCTCCTTGGCCAACCAAGCCAGAAGCCGACCCGTCCGCTCACCCTGCTCAAATATGCGCTGGGATTGGTTGAGAAGGATTTTCCTAGTGGCGTCAGTGCGGAGTAACGAGATTTCCCTATGTGCTCTCAGGAGATCCGCATAGGTCGCTCCATCTCCCCCTGCACATAACTAGCCTCAAGCCTCAACGCCCACCCCTCCGCCACCTCCAATGCCAGTCTAGTGTCCTTCCTAGCTCTGGCAATGGACGTTTGATACTGCCCTCTAACAAAAGCTTTAAACGCGTCCCACAGTACAGGCGGCCTAGCCGTGTCTTTATTATGTCCCCAGAAGGTCCCCAACTCCACCGCCACTTCCGGGGCCACCCGTTCATCAGTTACCCAGTAACCTGAAAGCCTCCATAGGGCCATCCCAGGTGGAAGACCCATCTCCAGCTGTAACAACAGGGGGTGCATGATCCGATATGCCTCTAGGAAGGATTTCTATCCCAATGGTGCGGGAGACCAACATATCCGAAGCCAACATTAAATCAATTCTGGAGAAAGTAGCATGTGTGGCAGAGTGGCACGTGAATTGCCTAACATCCGGACACTTCCATCTCCACACATCAGTCAGCCCATACGTCCCCATCCACCTCAACAAGGGGGAGTCCCCCGCTCCGCCAACCTGCATTCTATCTACAGAGGGAGCAGGTGCCATGTTAAAATCTCCGGCCAGCAGCACCCCGGCCCCAGGGTATAATGCCATGATGGGGGTCAGTCTATGCATGAGCTCCATGGTAGCCCCGGGGGGAGGATAAAGTCCTATAAGCAGTACCTCTGTGCCCTCACACACCGCGTGCAGGGCCACATACCTACCCCCCGGGTCTAGATGGAGATCTAGGAGAGTAAAGCGAAGGGACTTATGCACAAGAACACTAACCCCTCTAGAGTATGCAGAATAGGTGGCATGATAGTAAGAGCCCACCCAGGGTTTTTTGAGGGCCAATATCTTGCTCCCCACTAAATGCGTTTCCTGGAGTATGCAGAGGTGGGGTGCATATTTCTTAATGTAGGTAAAAACCAGGGATCGTTTGTGTTTAGAGTTCAACCCCCTAACATTCCAGGAAAGAACCTTCAAGGGTACCATGGCAAGTCCGAGGTCATAATTATCAGAGATCTACACATTACCCCTACCCCTATCAAAGAGATCCCAGGCCCTATGCTATACCGGAACCCCCCTCCACACCAGCGTAGCAGAAGGAGTGACATACCATCCGCCAGAGACTGAAAACAATAGTGAAACATAACATAGAATGCATTGATAAGCCATACGCTGCGAACAAGAACATGACCAAAACCCCCATCCCCCCACCTCCCCCCACCCCCCTCCCCGACACCACCCCCCAAACTTCGGCGTGTCTTAGACTCAAAACAAAGCTCCCTGGTAACAACCATGGGGGTACGTGTAATACCCAGCTCCATGAGAGTCCAGTCTTAGCACACCGACTCCGGTTCAGTCTACTTCAGGATAGACGATCCCTGCAAAGTTCTGAAAGTCTCCCGATCAAGGTCGGGGGCACATCCTTCAACCAAAAACCCGTTACCAACCAAACAGAAAAATTGTCATGCGGCAAAGAAAAAGGAGAAAATTAATAAAAGAAAAAAGGGTAGAAAAAATCACGGGTAGCTCGTTCCCGTTAACAGTGACATCATTTGAGCTCCCCGATGGCCGTGGAACCCCCCACCCCCAGTCCAGTAGGAAGGGCATGGAGAAGGGGAATAAACACCAGGTGTCTGCGGTCAGGGGGTGGCAGCCGCTAGGAAATCCCGTGAGTAGCTGCAACCGGTGCAACATGCAGTCAGTAACACAGAGGAGGCACTAGGCACCACGGAGCCACCTCAGCCCCTGGGTAGGGAGTCTAGCCACTGCGATGAATCCTCCGGGGATGTAAAGAATCGCACCGTCTCGCCGTCTTGGACTCTGAGTCTGGCAGGGAACATCATACTGTACTTAATACGGCGGTTCCGTAGGTTCAACTTTACGTGGTCAAAGGAGCGGCGCAATTTCTGCGTATCAACAGAATAGTCCGGGAATATCATAATGCGTGCGCCCGCATGTTGTAAGGTCTCGGTCTTCCTCGCTTCCCGCAGGACCTGGTCCCGGTCCCGATAGTTCAGCAGGCGGAGAATAAACGTGCGTGGAGGAGCTCCCGGGGGACCCCGGGCAGCAGGCATTCTATGTGCCCTCTCCACCGCAAAAAATGGTGAGAACTGCGCACGTGGCAGGAGATCCCGCAGCAGCCGCTCCGTGAAGGCCTGGGGATCCGCACCCTCCACCCCCTCTGGCAATCCCACGATACGGAGGTTATTCCTCCGATTCCGGTTCTCGGAGTCTTCTGCTCTGCTTTCCAGACTTTTTACCCTGGTCAGCAGCGTGCGGATGACACCGGAGTGTTCCCGGAGGGTATCCTCTGCGTCTCCCACCCGGCGTTCCGCCTCCGTCAGCCAGGCGCGAAAAGTGTCCATGTCGCGGCGGATTAGGCCGACATCCATCTGCACCGATTCAATCTTACCCGTCAGGGCAGTTTGGCAGGTCGCGATCGCCTGCAGTGCAGCGAAGTTGGATTGCTCCGTCAAGGCAGGGTCCGGACACTCCGTCTGGGACGCCATGTGCTGCAGGGGCTGCGGGCCGGCGAGAAGGCCCGAATCGGTCCGGGGTTTGGATTTAGCCGCCGCGGAGCTCCTCCGGGTGTTCGATGAGCTCCGTCCTTTGGTTATCCCCTTCAGGGAGCGATCGTGCGGGGACAAACCGAGCAGGGCAGCCTGATTGCAGGGATCAAAGCAATATAACAGGGCACTCAGCCGGAGCTCACTCACTGTGCGTCCTCTCAGTCGGCCATTCCGGACCTTGTGTGTTTAAGTGGGACCCACACTGATCCATTGTTTACTGTTTTTAATATTGTATTTTTATTGTTCCTGGGCTGAAAAAAAATATCTGTGTGGTGCATTATTTAAAAAAAGCGTCTTATTTTTTCAGTCGCATACTTTAGTGAGTATAGAGGAAGGGGTTTAATGTTCAAATTGTCTGTCTTCACTGGGCCTTTATATCTTTCACCTTTATACCAGAGAAAACTTGAACCAATTTTTTTTACATGTAAAAACTGATTTACTCCCAACCTTAGTTTTTTTTTTTTTTTGTCTTTTACAGTTAGAATGTTAATGTCCAGGAAAACAGCTAAACACATCACTGAAATGCATACATGGTTATTTTTGTTTCATTCTTTTTTTATTGAGTTATTAAAAGAGAGCATTACAGAAAATTTCACAAAAACAATAAATATTGTGATAGTAGTACAAATTAAATCATAAGATATTTTCCATTCACATAATAAATTCCATCTACTCCACATTGGTTGTGAAAGGACAATGGATAGATAACTCTTGCCCTTATAGAGGCCTCCTCAAACAGATATGAGTCTGATCTGAAGGGAACCCCAGCCGAGGGAGCCCCCCCCCCCCCCAGACACCCCCATGGGATATCTGGAAGTTCAGATGAAGCTACACATTGTTTATTGTGAAACGCGTTGACGTAATTTCCGCCCGGACGCCGCGCCTCAGTGACAGTGGTAAGGATCGCCGATTGGGCTACAAGCCTGACGGCGGGCACAATTGAAAGACACAGGAAGCTGCCGGTGATTTAAACGTCTGGTGAATAGCGGAATAGCGGAACCAGCGGATATTGAATCACAGCTGTTAGAGCAGTGTTTCTCAAATCCAGTCCTCAGGCCCCCCAACAGGTCATGTTTTCAGGATTTCCCTCAGATGAAACGGCTGTGGTAATTGCTAAGGCAGTGAAACTGATCAAATCACCTGTGAAAAATAATGGAAAACCTGAAAACATGACCTGTTGGGGGGGCCTGAGGACTGGATTTGAGAAACACTGTGTTAGAGGTACCTCCGAGCCATATGACATTTATCATGCATGATATTTTTTAATTAAGCTGAATAACTAGAGCTTAAATTGAACTCTGCATTGAATAGCACGGCTGGCATATTGATACACTCTGGAGCATAAGAGTTTTCAGAAAACTGATGCTCATATTTCATTACTATTTATATGAAAAGCGCAGATGGCCGAAAATGGGAGGCCGTCAATATGAATATTTATGCTGAGTAATATAATATTATGAAGATTCTCTGTGTTTTGGCTGGATCTATTAATCACTGATTGCACGGTTGCAATAACGCATTGACTGTATTACGTGAAGGTGTTGCCCTTCAAGGAATAACGATCAAGATCTGCAATGATTTTCCCTTACTTGATGGATATTAGTGGATAAGGATTCTCTATACTATTGGGAATCCAGTTATGATCCTGCTATTTTAGGCTGTCTTCCTGACTATCTCTATCCCTTACTACTTTCTTGGCTCGAGTCACGGGGGGGGGGGGGGGGGGTTGACACTGGCTCTACAGTGCTCGTTAGCACCCAGTGGTTGCTTATCAGGAGCACCCTTAAAGGACCAGTTTCAGACCCCACTGAAGTCCGGACGTTTTTATTATATGTTTTGTGTAAACACTGTTCTGTATATATGTTTCGTTTTTGTCTGTACCTGCTGGGAGTATACATTGAATTTGAGTTAACCACAGCAGACATAATAGGACCACGCCAACAGTGACCTGTTTTTCTGAGTGTGTTTTAGTAAATTATAGGTATATAAAGTAAATGATTTTTTTTTTCCTTACAATTGTCAAATACATTTTATACTTTTTGGATTCATGGTGTTTTGTTCCTCGGTGAGCCTCACTTTTCTTTGGGTCACCACTCTATGGGGACCCACACTTTTGGTACCCTGTTTCCCCTAAAATAAGACCTAGTCTGATTGTCGGTGATAGCTGCAATAAAAGCCCTACACCCCAAATAAGCCCTAGTTAAAGTCCTTGTAGGTCTTCTTTTCAGGGTAGGGCTTATTTTTGAGGAAACAGAGTAGGGCTTATTTGGGTGGTAGGGCTTATATTGCAGCCAACACCGACAATCACGCTAGGTCTTATTTTAGGGGAAACAGGGTAGATGTTGTAATACTGGGAATGACAGACTAATGCATGAGAGGCGAGACATCAATGTTATATGGATTTGCCTGGTCCTGAGTGGTTATAGTTGCAAGTCCAGAATGCGGATGTCCATTGGAGGATGAAAAGGAGCTTTACGTGACGAGATTACAAAGGGTGAAACCTTTTAGATAAACAGTTAGTAAAAGACAAAGGAAGTAACTTGTGGCAACTTTCTGGGCCAACAGGGCTTGAACAAAGGTGCATGGCACATGTGAAATAATCAGCCCATTTCAGTGTCAGAATTTTCACAGGTGGACACGGGTGAACTGGTGTTGTTACCAGTTGTAGATTCTGGGGCAGTCATTTGCCATTCTCTGAGGAGGCGGATGCCTTCTTTCAAATTTGTAATCACATGGTTTCTGCCCTCCCTTGTTAGTAACTTCACCAGATATAGCCAGTGGAAGGCTATATGGTGGTTGTTCATAGGTTTCGTTATGGTGGCCAATTGCTGGTGTTTTTGCATAGTGAATGCCGACAGGTCTGCAAAGAAGGACAAGTCTTGCAGGTCGGATGGTAGTGAGTCACGGTGTTTAGCAGCTGCCATTAAACTGATCTTTTGTGTGATAGGAGTAAATCCTGACAATAGCGTCTCTGGGCAGATGGGAGGCAATGTGCATACGTTTGGACAGCCTGTGGATCCTATCTATCAGTAGGTCTTCCAGAGGTGCATCAGGGAGGACTGCTTTCATAACATCTGTAAAGTACTTTTTCAGGTCAGGGAGCTTCACTGTCTCAGGGATTCCTCTGATTGTAATATTATTTCTCCTGGACCTGTCTTCTAAATATGCCCATTTAAATTTTCATTTGCATCATCTCATCATCCCTGTCATTGTGGGCATCCACTAGTTTATTAAAGGTACTCCCCCAATTTCTCCTCCACATGTGAGACTCTGTCATTAACAGTAGATATTTCACTATTAAATTGTCTGGTCAGGGCAAGGATATCAGCATGTAATGTATACATTAGTGACAAGACAACCAACATATCTTTAAGCATTGTGTCCATTACTGGCATGTTAGCTGTAGGAAAGTCAGTAATTGAGTCCTGTAATTCCCTGGTGTCACCCAGAGAAGACTCTAGGCTTACCTCCAGGTCTTCTGCTGCTGAGCTGTTCATCTTTTGCCTGATTTTGGCCAGGCTCGATGATGCAGAGGTCTGTCCTCTCCCCAGGCTGCTGTCCCATCTGGATGTGTGAGGTTGCACTGCCCTGTGTGTGAGAGCCAAGTGTACATTCTTTCTGCTTGCCTCTGCCATCTTGGTCCACACAATGGCACTGTAATAGAAAATAGTCCAGTAATTTACTCGGTTGAGAGCCTTCTTTTCACTTGCGGGAGGCATCCTGGTTCCGAGGTGTCCTAATAGCGCTAGGAAAAGAGGCTAGCCGCTGCATTTACCTATTGGCCCGGGCAGAGAGGAGCTGTGTTAGTGAGTGTCCATACTCTCTGCCTGCTAGCCATGCCTCCAACATGGTTATTTTTATACATGCCAAATCAATGAGCTTTTTGTTCTTCTATTCTCAAGATTTGCATAGCCCTGCCATACAGTACAGCTGGGTAGGTTTTCCAGACTTTTCACTGATGTCGTTACAGTAAGCAACACAGTTCGGTCACCAACTGCCCCAGCCTGTGATCGGACAATGAGGGAGTAGCAAACTGGTTCATTCTTTTTTTTTCTCTCTCAGTCAGCATTCATTGACAGCACATATGCATACAGTAAACACGATTGTCTTGGGGTACTGATCCTCTTTAACCTAATGATCACGAGCTTTGGTCTAGAAAAGGTTACAAGTGGCTGATACTAAGCCAAATTACAGTTACTTTCATTATCTGCATTTAATAATACAATTTATACATTACATGTTTTTTTTTTAAATAAATAGATATTTAAATTAATTGCTGTTTTTATACCTGTTTGTTCAGCTTTAAAGTATATCTTCCCTCTTTCAATCAAAATTGACTATTTTCAATCCTTATGCTGCTAGCAATAGTAAACAGATAGGAAAATAATTGACTTGTTTTAAACTTTTTTTTAAATTTCTTCTGTTACTTCATGTTTTCTTGCCTAGTCAAATGATGTCATATATCCCAGGAGTCTTTAGGAGGGGAGGGGGGGTTTCTCAGTTAAGCCTTTGCCGGAATGCCTGAAGTAAGGGCAGATGGATTCCAGGATATAAGTGTTAATCATTTTTCCTCACTTAAGATGGTCACAAATGTTAGGGGTATTTTTCAAAGTGATTTCTTAGTAAAATAAAGCATGGAGACATGGATGGATTGCTGAGTTTGCTTTGAATATTAAAAGTGAGCTAAATAGCATTTTCAGTTTGTGGTGCTCAGATGCAGTGTAGTTTCACTTTAAGGTTACAATTAGGAGGGCAAAAGTTCACTTTGAATCAGCCACATCCATGTTCTGAAAAAAATATATTTGGCAACTTATTTAAATGTTATCTTCACCTTTACTAGGTTTGGTCTGCCTGGGTACAAGCGTATTTATATCAATTTAAGCCCACCGGGACTACAATCTTCAAATAGTGTGCAGCACAGAGCACAGTAAGGTACAATAAGGAAATGAAATGCAGACCGTTGATGAAAGAACTGATGCAGGAATAGCAGGAAGGTGGACTGAAGGAAAAATTAGAAAAGGCCAACTACAGTATCTTACAAAAGTGAGTACACCCCTTGCATTTTTTAAGATATTTTATTATATCTTTTCATGAGACAAAAGTGAAGAAATTACACTTTGCTACAATGTAAAGTAGTGAGTGTACAGTTTGCGTAACAGTGTAAATTTGCTGTCCCCTCAAAATAATTCAACACAGCCATTAATATCTAAACCGCTGGCAACAAAAGTGAGTAAACCCCTAAGTGAAAATGGCCAAATTGGTATGCATTAAGCTAGGGCCCTACTCACTTCTGCTTTAGCAGTATTTTTAAAACCAAAATCCTGCCATTGTCCATACATTTTCAAAATAGTACCCAACATCACTAATTTGTTGTAGCATAGGACAGGGCTCGGCAAACCCCAGGCACCAGGTCGCCAATGCGACCAGAAATTGCAACCTGGTGCCTAAGCTGCCACCAGCCCACTCACTATTGATGCCCCAGACATGCAGCAGCATTAACACTGACTGCCGTCCTCCTCCCTCCTCCACACTCAGCGGCGCCGCGCTAAGTGTGTGAAACTGACAAGCAACGGAGAGAGGAGTACAAAAATTTGGGAAAAAAATACTGCGCTAAAGAAATCTCTCAACAATCAGTCTAAATATCTAAAGGCTGCGATTGATACGATGTGATACACACCTATAAAGCATATAATCAGGAATTTCAACCGCGCTCACAATTACAAAAATATAAAAAAATATATCTAAAACCTATAACAGAATAATATGTATACACTATAACTAGTAAAAAATTATAATACAAAAACCCAAATAAGTGAATAATAAAAATATACTCTATAACTCATACAATAATCAAGTGTACAAAAAATATATATATATATAAAGTGCTCAAAAATTATATATAAGCAACAGTTCCTCATAAAGACGTAGTCATGAGCATGCAGTGGTAAAGTGCACAGAATTTTTGTGAACAATCAGAAATATTATGAATAGAGTGCTCAAAAATTATATATAAGAAAACAGTTCTTCATCAAGATGTAATCGTGGGCATAACAGTCCAATAATCATAAGTGTTTCTTCTCAAGAAATCCTATGCGGGTGCAAGAGAGAGAATTTCCTTCACCGACACTGTGCTGATAAATGGAAAAAATGCGCGCTTACCAAATCCCAGAATCAGAAAGGCATTTGATATCAGAAATCTTAGGGGTCATCACACAGGGACATCATCTCGTTTTCACGTGGTTGGACCATTCATAAAAGGCAAGCAAAGACTCCCATAGCGTAAAACCGTAAACCAAAATCTTTTATTCCATAATAAAAAACATACTCACAAACATGAAGGTCAAATCAGCGTTAAGAAAAGCCGGCCGGCAAAGCGAACGCCCAAATGTCACGTGATTTGCTTCAAGCACGTCAAGACTACCATCTACCAGCGGCAACCAGTGCCATCTTCCAGTGCCATCTGCCAGTGCCAACCAGTGCCACCGCCAATCAGTGCCACCACCAATCAGTGCCACCGCCAATCAGTGCCACCTGCCAGTGTCAGTGCCACCTGTTACCACCAATCAGTGCCACCTGCTAGTGCCAACCAGTGCCATCGCCAATCAATACCACCTGCAACCAACCAGTGCCACCTGCCACAACCAGTGCCACCGCCAATCAGTGCCACCTGCCAGTACCACCTGCCAGTTCCAATCAGTGCCACCTGCCGGTGCCACCGTCAGTGCCAACTAGTGCATACCAGTGCCACCTGCCACCACCAACCAGTGCCACCTGCCACCACCAATCAGTGCCACCTGCCAGTGCCAACCAGTGCCACTGCCAATCAGTGCCACCTGCCACTACCAATCAGTGCCAACTAGTGCCACCGCCAAACCAGTGCCACCTTCCAACACCAACCAGTGCCACCGCCAATCAGTGCCATCTGCCAGTGACAACTAGTGCCACCGCCAACCAGGGCCACCTGCCATCACCAACCAGGGCCACCTGCCACTTCCAAACCAGTGCCACCTGCCAATCAGTGCCACGTGCCACCACCAGTGTCACCTGCCAGTGCCAATAGTGCCACCTGCCAGTTCCAAACCAGTGTCACTTGCCAGTTCCAAACCAGTGTCACCTGCCAATGCCAACCAGTGTCACCTGCCGGTGCCATCTGGCAGTTCCACATGCCTGCCAGTGGCAACCAGTGCCACCTGCCAGTGCTAGCCAGTGCCATCCAGTTCCATCTGTTGCCAGCCTTACTCTTTCTGGTCAGCCCATAACCCTGATGTAACAGCTTTCAATGGAGTTATTGACTGGGTGCTCCACTGTGAGTTAGGGATAGGGGGTGAAAATGAGTGGTCTTACCCCGGGAGCTGACAATCCCTACCACTCTAAAAAAAAACAAAATAAACTGGCTCCTAACTTTTTTAACTGGCTCCTGAATTCAAAGCAAATTTGTCAACCCCTGGCATAGGAAATTAGAGGACAGACAAGTAGTGGCACATACAACAAAACATGTAAGAGGGACATCATAGCTGTGGTCTTTGACTAATGAGAACTTCCATCTTTTGAGATTTCACCTTGGGGTCTTGACTATCATTTTCCCAAAAATGTGACTCCTCTCTGGGAATGTGATGAGATTGAGTAGCTGCACCCAAATGACCCCCTTCTAGAAAATAGGCAGTCTAAGCCCAATTAGCCATTTTCCCTCCCTGGTGTCATTTGACTCGTGTTACAAGGTCTCAGGTGTGAATGGGGAGCAGGTGTGTTAAATTTGGTGTTATCACTTTCACTCTCTTATTCTGGTCACTGGAAGTTCAACATGACACCTCATGGCAAAAAACTCTCTGAGGATCAGAAAAAAAAGAATTGTTGTTCTACATAAAGATGGCCTGGACTATAAGAAGATTGCCCTGAAAATGAGCTGCAGCACGGTGGCCAAGATCATACAGCAGTTTAACAGGACAGGTTCCACTCAGAACAGGCCTCAAGAAGTTGAGTACACGTGCTCAGTGTCATATCCAGAGGTTTTCTTTGGGAAATAGATGCATGAGTGCTGCCAGCATTGCTGCAGAGATTGAGGAAGTGAGAGGTCAGCCTGTCAGTTTTTAGACCATACGCTGCATGTCAAATTGGTCTGCATGGCTGTCATCCCAGAAGGAAGCCTCTTCTAAAGATGATGCACAAGAAAGCCTCAAAACAGTTGCTAAAGACAAGACTAAGGACATGGATTACTGGAACCATGCCCTGTGGTCTGATGAGACCAATATAAATTTATTTGGTTCAGATGGTGTCAAGCGTGTGTGGCAGCAACAAGGTGAGAAGTACAAAGACAAGTGTGTCTTGCCTACAGTCAAGTATGGTGGTGGGAGTGCCATGGTCTGGGGCTGCCAGCACCGGGGAGCTACAGATCATTGAGGGTACCATGAATGCCAACATGTACTGTGACATACTGAAGCAGAGCATGATCCCCCTCCCTTCGGAGACTTGGCCACTGGGTAGTATTCCAACATGATAACGACCCCAAACACGCCTCCAAGATGACCACTGACTTGCTAAAGAATATGAGGGTAAAGATGAGGGTATGGTATGGGTTTTGGGGGGACATCACACCATTTTTTTTATTTTGGCATGGAGCTACACTTAAAATCTATACCAGACCCAAAGGGTCTGGTATGGGGGGGGGGGGACCCATGCTTTTTTTTCTTAATTTTGTCATAGGGTTGCCCTTAACCACTTCAATATACTATATAATATATTGTACTATATACCCTGCACTGTATTATATGTACTACACTGACTGCACTATATATTCTGTACTGCAGTATATATACCATACGGACTGCACTATATACTCTGAACTGCAGTATATATACTATACGGACTGCACTATACACTCTGTAGAAAAATTGGAACATAGATGTTGGTGGTGCCAGAACACTTTAACCCCTCACAGTTACTCTTGCTGGGAGCAGGAATGGGTCCTGTGGTTAAATGTAGAGGATAACATGCAGCAGTCTTCAAGGGATGGTTTTCAGTCCTCGGAAACCCAAGGAGTTGTACGTGGCTGGGAAGAGGTAGTTACTGATAATGTGATCCTTAGTGACCCAGAGGAATCAAATGTATCTGCAGAATTATTTTGCATAGCCTTCCTGATTCTGAAAAATCTGCAAAAGTACCCTAGGATTTGTGGTATCAAGGAGAGGGATCATTACTGGCTGGCAACCCTTCTTGATCCATGTTACAAGGATAAAGTTGCAGAACTCATTCTGCCTTTGCAAAGGGAGCAGAGGATGAAACATCTTCAGGAGACCTTGAAGAATAGTTTGCGTAACACATTTCCAGACCTTGGGAGGTTACTAATTCCTGGTGCTGGACAACATGTTTCTGAAGAGTGGTGGAGAAGGTGGCCGGCTGACCGATGCCGTTAAACAATTTTTCAGTCCTCAGTGCCAAGGTTCCAGTAACCATCGCCAACGACTACATTATATGGTGCAGGAATATGTAGGGCCAAGAGCAGACTTGGAGACCTTTCCAACAGAGCATCCACCGGGTTACTTTAGGATGGACCACTGGCCAGAACTTGCTCATTATGCAATTGAGCTACTGGCCTGTCCTGCATCCAGAATACTTTCTGAATGCACATTTAGTGCTGCTGGAGAGTTTGTAATGGATCAAAGAGGGAACCTGTCCACAGACTCTGTTGATAGGCTCACATTTATAAAAAAATAATCAGTCCTGAATCAGCAGCTATCAAGCACCTGATGCTGATGAAACTGATTGAATTTGCTATGGATGTGGGATCCCTTGACGACTGCCTATGCTGCCTATCCTATTCCTCCTGAATATTGATGATGATAGCTTCCAGCAATATTTTTGAGTTTAGGGCACCACCACAACCCAATGCCCAATTGTTCTGCCCCTGTTTAGCAGGGGCATGTAATAACAATTTTTGAAATAATATTTAACAGGAGGGCCCGCTCCTGCGCCCAACAAGAGTAATTGTGAGGGGTACAGTGTTGTGGCACCACCAAAACCAAAGGCCCAATTTTTCTGCCCCTGTTTAACAGGGACATGTAATTAAATTTTTTGAAATAATATTTAACAGCAGGGCCCGATCCTGCAACCAGCAAGGGTATCTATGAGGGGTTACAGTGTTCTGGCACCACCAACATCTATGTTCCAATTTTTCTGCAGAGTGTATAGTGCAGTCTGTATAGTATATATAATACAGTGTAGGGTGTATAGTACAATATAATATATAGCATATTGAAGTGGTTAAGGGCAACCCTATGACAGAATTAAGAAAAAAAACAGCATGGGTTCCCCCCAGTCCATAACAGGCCCTTTGGATCTGGTATTGGTTTTAAGGGGCACTCCATGCCAAAATAAAAACAAATAGCTGTGGGGTTCCCCCCAAAATCCATACCATACCCTTATCTGTGCATGAAATCTGGCAGGCTGCAGGAAAAGGGTGGAGACGAGAGAGCGCCTCTCCTCCTGAACCATACCAGGCCACATGCCCCCAACATGGGGAGGGTGATTTGGGGTCCCCCAAAGCCCCCATACCAGATCTTAAGGGCCTGGTATGGACTGGGGGGAGGAACCCATGCTTTTTTTTTCAATGATTTTTTATGTATATTGAGGGGATCCAGCAATACATTACAGCCGCAAACAATTTTATGTTAAATTTTTTTCTTTAGAAATGTAATTTTTCTGCAGCACTGTCATAAAAATGGGGAAATATGCACTACTTTACACGCAGACTAAGGGGGCCCCAGGCACGATATTTAAAGGAATAATTAGTAATTCATTTTTATTGTTTCACTTTAGGCATTATTAAATTCACTGCTCCTGAAAAAAACTGCAGTTTTAAAAACTTACCTGGGTCCCCCAAACACTTTTTATGGCAACAACTTGCATATATGCCTTTAAAATTAACACTTTTGATTTTTCACATTCACGTCCCTTAGACTTTAATGGTGTTTGCATGTTCACACAAATTTTTTGTCTATTTGCATGTTCTGGTGCGAACCGAACGAGGGGGGGGGGGGGGGGGGGTCGGCTCATCCTTAATAAAAACAGAAGAGATGAGTAAATCTGTAAAACCCAGAGGGAAAAGAAAGATAGCAGAACACCCCAGAGCAATAAGGAGAATTGGGTAAATACCCTTTCAGATGGAGAGCTTACACAGCCAAATGAAGTCTTAGCTATGGGTAGCGATGGGCCGAACACCCCCCCCCCCCCCCCCCCATTCAGTTCTCACCAGAATATGCAAACAGGCAAAAAATTAGTTTGAACACCGTTTACATCTATGGGACATGAACATGAAAAATCAAAAGTGCTAATTTTAAAGGCTTATATGCATGGTATTGTCTTAAAAAGTGTTTAGGGACCTGGGTCCTACCCCAGGGGACATGTATCAATGCAAAAGGAAGTTTTAAAAATTGCAGTTTTTCGGGAGAAGTGATTTTAATGATGCTTAAAGTGAAACAAGAAAAGTGTAATATTCCTTTAAATTTTGTACTTGGGGGTGTTTGGTTTTAGGTTCCCCTTTGGGGGAATCCCATGCCGTTTTATCAATGAACTTTTATGTGTATTGCTGGGACCGACAATTCATTATATCCGCGAGCAGTTTTAAATGACTTTTTTTCCTTTAGAAATGTAATTTTGCTGTCAGACTGTTCTAAACATGGGAAACATGCGCCACTTTACAGGCATACTATAGACACCCCCCAGGTACGAAATTTGAAGGAATATTACGCTTTTATTCTTTCACTTTAAGCATTATTAAAATCACTGCTCCTGATAAAACAGCCTTTTAAAAAACAAAAAAAATTGCATTGATACATGTCCCCTGGGGTAGGACCAAGGTCCCCAAACACTATTTAATAACTTGCATATTAACCTTTAAAATTAGAATTTTGATGCTTTTAAAGAGTGTTCCGCTGCTTTCGAATTTTTCCCGCGAACACCCCAAATTTTTCGTTATTCAATGACCGGGCGAACAGCCAATGTTCGAGTCAAACTCATGTTCGACCTGAACATAAAGCCCATCCCTAGCTATGGGACTGAACTTTGCTGTAGCAGCCTGTCTTTTCTATGTAGTGGATAATATCACAGCTACAGATCTGCTATCCACAACAACCACATACCAGTAGAAGATGCAGAAAAACTAATCTGAGGGTCTCAGTGGTCCTTTCAAGTACCAAAATACTTCTTTACAATTTGATCCAATTAAAGAAGAGGGCTCATACATTGCTTAACAGAGATCTGAACATTACCACCCTGCCTGCAGACTATGATGCCTATACTGAGCCACTGAAAAGGGACCCCACTATCTGTTACAAGAAAAAAGTGATATACTGTTTATAACAACTAGAGAAGGAAAAGGCTATTGATCAGGCCTCATATCACCATCTCATGAGGAATTTACACCATTCCTGTTTTGACTTCATATGATACACAAGGAAGGCACCCCTCTAAGACCAGTTGGTAGAAACATCAAATCATGTTGCATGTAATATTGCTAAGTATCTTGCCACTATCCTATCATCCTTACTTGGCAACACAGTACACCGTATTCAAAACTCCAACAAATTTGTCAACATGGATTGAAGTCTTGACAGTAGAGCAGAATTGAAACTAGATCAAGTATGTTCCTTGCTTGATCGTTGCCACCTATTTCAGGTACAAGGATAACTTCTACAGACAGAAACATGACTGTGCTATTAGTTCACCTATAACAGAGGCTTGAACTCATTCAGGGGAAAAACACTCAGTCACTGATTTAGAGGTCAAGTCTAGAATAAGCCTAGAACTTTGGAATCATGAGATTTTAGTGAACATATAAAAAATAAAATTTGTTTTTTTATCATTTGTATACAAGAAGATTTTTTTTTCTTCAACTTATTGAAAAATTATCCAAAAGAAATAAAAGTATCAAGTTTAATATTATGGAGTGCAGAGATATAATGTTTATTTTCAAGTTGTGACTGCATGAAACATACACACATTTACAGAAAAAAATGTGCATGCACTATATGCAGTTTAACCACTTCAATACCAAGCACTTTTACCCCCCTTCCTGCCCAGGCCAATTTTTAGCTTTCAGCTCTGTCACACTTTGAAGGACAATTGCGCAGTCATCCAACACTGTGACATTATGACATTTTTATAAAAATGTTTTACACAAATAGAGCTTTCTTTTTTTTTTCTTTTTTCCAATTTATTTTTACATACAGTAATCAGAGCAATACAGTGTTACCATAGTAACACCGTACTACTCTGGAGAGGATAAAGAGTTTTTTCTTTAATTGCTATGGCTGCTTATAACAGTTTTATATATATATATATATATATATATATATATATAAAATATATCATTTTAAAGTTATAAGCAACCACAGTAATCTGTCATTGGCTGGGTCTTGTGGACACTGCGGGTGACAGATCATGCCAGGTTGTGGCCTGTGGGGCATTTGCAAGGCATGATCCTAGTAGAATGTCATATGACATCAACCCAGAACAATAGTGCTCCCACCTGCCCCTAATTGTACAATAGGCTGGGCGGGATGGTGTTAATAAACAGACCAAGATAGCCTTGGATGAGATATATTGAGGTCAACAGTGTGGAGTTTTCTGTCGAAATATAGGTTTCAGTGCTAGTTTCAAATAAAATAGAGAGCCTGTTCCTTTAATAGCTTGGGATCCTGGTCAGGGAGAGTGAGAGGGGGCTTTTTTAGCCACTGCTGCATTCTATTTTAGAAAGTAGTGAGCATATGTAGACTAAACCCCCATAAACACTATCTCAGATTTTCTGCAGATTTTTCCTTCAGATTTACCAAAACCATATAATATGAGTCAAACCTTAGGAGTTTAAATTTGCATTCAATCAGGCAGACCCTTGCACTACATGGTTTTGGTAAATCTGAAGACAAAAATTAGCAGAAAATCTGATAGTGTGTATGGGGCTTAACAGTTATTGTGAAATTATGTGTAGTTGAGTGTATATTTTTAAAATTCAATGCACACAGGGAACTACTGTTATCTTTGTGAACCATTTCTTACTAACCTTTCTGTCATTAGTATAGTAGGCCAGCTATGCACTGGCAAAGTGTTTTAAGGAAGTGAAATAGGTCAGTGAAAATGTGAGGCTGCTCTAAGCCCTTGTACACACGGTTGGATATTCCAACAACAAAATCCGTCGGATTTTGTCCGATGGATTTTGTCCGAAACTGGTGTTGCATACACACGGTCGGACAAGGTTGTCAGAAAATCCGATCATTCAGAACGTGATGAAGTTATTTCCTTACGATGGGACTACGTTCAGGCTAGTAGCCAATAGCTTTGGTCTTGTAATTTGATCTGAGCATGCGTGGAACTTTGTCTGATCGGAATTCTCTACTAACGATCGGACAAAGTCCAATCGGACCATGTTGTTGGAAAATGTTATAGCCCAGCTCTAAAACTTTGTTGGTCGGATATTCAGACGGAAACAGTCCGACGGAGCCCAAACACGGTTGGATTATCCGACAACATGGTCCGATCTGACATTTTCCGTCGGAATGTCCGACCGCGTGTACAAGGGCTAAGACACTTCTACCTGCAGGTCTTATTGTCTAAGATCTTATAGGATTGATTTACTAAAGGCAAATAGACTGTTCACTTTTCAAGGAAATTTTCACTTTACAAGGATACTTTCCCTTAGCTTGGTGAATGTGGGGAAACAGTGCTGACTTCTATCATCCAATCATGTGCAAGCAAAATACTGTTTGTTTATTTTTGATTTTCCTTGCATATTATTGGGTATTCAAAGCCAAATCACATTATGGGATCACCTGTACCAATGAGCAAAACAAAATGCATACTTAATATATTTCTAAATACTGCGAAAAAAGGTTTGACACACCCCTAGTGCTGTTTTTTTATTGCAAGAAAAGAATCAATGAGGACAATAACCCTGCTTCACACTACATTTATAGCATCCTGGTAACAACATGTTGCTTAAATGCAAATACCATAGAAAGCCTGGGACCCAAATTTGTTATACTGTTGACAGTCTTTTTTTTTGTCATTCCATCTGTGCTTCAATTGTAGCATGACTACTAATTTTGCATATGATTTTTTTTCCCTTCTAGCAACATTACCGATATTTTATTTAATGCATCTGTACTATTCTCTATTGCATACATGCAGAAAATCTTCAGGTGTATTTCCACATTGTCTTCATGTACATTTCCCCCATTATTTTCATCTGTTTGCTATAGTCATCTAATGGATAAATGTAGAGGTTTCTTATTATCCTTTCATGCTTTTTTTTTTTTTTTTCTTAGTAATTTCAGCAGATGTGCACATAACTCATTAAGGAAATACTGTATATAGAACATTTCTTTTTTAGTATCCCATACTTCATAAGAATTGCATCTTGTGTTTTCCCTCTAATAAAAAGCATCTCCTATACATACAACTAATCATATTGCTTTTACATTCTTTTCTGAGAGTTTTGCTTGTTAATAACTAAAGTGCATCCTAAATGTTGCCAGGCAACATTAAATTCCCTCTTTTGACCTGCAGTTGTCATGCAATAATGAATTCAAAGAGAAGAGATTGCTTTAAATTGCTGGCGTGTTTCATCCCTTAAAGTCTAACCTATTCATGGCCACAACATATGGAATACCAATACCCTGACATAACTAACGCTTTCCTCCCCTTATTTAAAGTTTGAATGCAGTGTTTTATAAAAAGCATATTATTTTGGATAAATTGTACTGAAAAAGAAAAAAGATGGCTTTTTTGTTTGTTTTTAATCTGCATTGTTTGCATAACAAATAAATGTGTATGAGAATGGGCAGTATCGGTACTGCAGTGTTCACCCAGTCAGGCAGAACTAATTTCTTGGATGTTTCGTAATGCACACAAAGCTGCTCTGTAGCTGCTTTTGACAATGAGCTAGTGAGTGGGAAAATAACTTGAAGAACATAGTTACATCTCTTGACTGTGAAAATCCTTTCCACAAATCATGCTGTCGTAATAGTCTACTAATGCATAATTATTACAGAAAAAAAAAAGAAAGAATTTTGATGTCTGGGATACTCTGTGGAAATATCTAGCCTAATCCGAGTAACCACCATGCTCCTTGCCACTAGCAATGTTATACTGATTACTTTTTTTTTCAACTTTTGCTTAGTGAAATGTAAAACAAAATTTGAAGAATGTCTTTGCCTGTATTTGGGACATGGCCATTGGCCTCAAAGTCTATTTCTCTATATTTTGAGTACTTAATTAGCAGAAAACTTACATCATCTTTAAATATAAGTGTTCACATCTGTCTGCAGTCTGACAAAGTCATAAAGTCTTTCTGAGCCAAAGTTTAGAGTCTCCTTGCTGTTATAATGCAATCTATTCTCTTTGCTCTTGCTGGCCAACATCATGCCTAAGGTTTACTAATTCCTTGAAAGGTGTAGAACAAGAGAACAATGCAAACTGACACTTTCACATAAAATATTGTTGGTTTGGTTCATCTTTCTTTTCTGCATTCAGGAACTGAATAATATAGAATATGATGAGTAGAGTTACTTACTTCATCATTAGTATAAGGTTTGGTTGGTGTGTTAGCTTGAAATACGAGTATATGCAATCATATACAAACAAAAACAGAAGATGGTCAAATTATCTATAAGCAAACTGGCTCCAATATACAGTTACCAGAGGTGGATTATTGGACAATGCCCTCAATATTACTATTTGGATCATGAAGAAATAACTTGGTGAAAAATTAAGTTTATTATAAATAGACCTGTGACCATCCGATAGGCAGTATTCTTTACCGGCAGGGTGCAACAGATCAAGTAAGCCACATTTAGGCAACAACTACATTGGAAATTAAATCTCCTTTATGAAATATTTAATTACTAGTTTGCTCATTTGTACATTTGCAACACATTGTAATTGGTTTTCTGCTTATAAGATGAGGAACAACAAGTCTAGTGGTTAAATCAGTAGCAAATATATGTAATTGCTAGCAGAGTTTTAACTTGAAAAGTAGATTTTTCAAGACCTTATAAATTATATCCTTCCCAGACAGTAACGTTATTGATTATTCTTCAATGGCTAGCGTTAACAATAGTAAAAAAACACACATAGTGTTTAGAATATTTTCATGATTCTTGATATGTATTTTGATATACAGTCCTAGAAATGTAAAACAATATATAATGATATAACACATATTTATATATAAACAATAAAAAGTATCATCCTCCCTTAAAAAATACATACTTTCTACAAAGAACAATATCATTTCATTCAAAGTCTCATTTTATTTAAGCTCTTGATTATGGGTGTTGGTTTGACTCCTGAGCTTGTCTCAAATCAAATCAAATCAAAATCTGTAATCCAAAAGGAGCGAAAAGTGTGTTACCATAGTTAGCAACAAAAGCCTACCTTGTTGATGTAAGTGATCAGCAATGCTGAGTTCATAATTCAATAGCTGAAGTAATAAATCCCATCCTAACTCTTTTTTTTATTTTATAGTTATGGATAAAGTGGGGAAAGCCTAGGACCCTGTTAGACTGTTATTGCTATCTGTGTTTTTGTTGAGTAGCTTTCCCTCACCTCCTAGTATATACAGTAATTGGAGCAGGAATTGAAAACAACAGAATTACATAGACACCAATGCAATTTTTTTCTTATAATTTTTTTTTTTTTGGGTGGTCACTTTTGAAATGCATAGCATCCCTCATCAAGGATAAGGAACTTATTTGTATTTTTAGGGGAACCCCCACCATTTTTCTTTTCTTTTTACATTTGACTCCAATTGACTTCATTGGGATTTGGCACCCCAACTTTAGTATTGTTCTTCAGCCTGCCTTAAACTCCGGTATGTTTGGTTTAATCCCTACTGCGCTGACAGGCTTTGCCTGGCCCCCCTCACAGGCAAGGATCACTTTTATTGTGATTACACGCAATTCTAAGCATAGTTTAGACTTAAATAGTTGACGTTGTTGATGCAAAATGTGATGTTTCAGGATAAATATTGGCTTCAGTCAGTGTTCCTTCACAGTTTTTCTGCCAAGCAGCAAAAAAGGAATGAGGAAATAGCATTCTCCAACAGTATAGGGTACACATAATATATAAAAGACACCAAATCTCTGTGCTCTGGTGTCTTTTATATGTTCTATGTGCCTGGAGTATCTGGAGAAGGCCAATTCCTCATTCCCTTTTCTGCTGCTTGTCAAAAAAAAAAAAAAAGAAGGAAAAAAGTGTTATTGTCGTTCTTGCTGAGCACTATTGGATCTATATAGAAGAGTGCACCTTTAAAATAGTCTTTCATAGTTTAAAGTGTTTTTAAAACCTAAAAGTTAACTTCTCTTCTTTGCTTTATTTCAATATGTTAAATGTATCACTGAAAGTGTTATATATCTGTTCAATAAGTGTAAAAAGTACCCGTTGATTCTGACATAAATGCAAGGTTTTCCTGCCTATGCAGTGTTTCCTCAAACATTGTGTAAATATTGTAAATTATGTTGGAAGTGTGTTATGACTAAAGAACACTTTAGAGAGGAGAATGTGTTCAGACCAGTGTTGTAGTCCCAAAACACTTTTTCTCATAATGAGAAAACTCTACTCTTATAGATACAGTATATTAAAGGGCATGAGCATTGTAACCCTAGGACAGAAGGTGTGTTACTGGCATGATCACCAGATGAAAATAAAGAAAATAATTTCAGGAACCTGCAGGTCAGCTGAAATAGCTACCAGTGTCAACATGGTTCTTGGACCAGAATGCTGCAATGTCCACCAGCAGGTGTCTCCAGGCTATTTAGCTCCATTTAGCTCCATATTTTAACTCCTTGCCTCAGAATTTTTCCGTGTGCTTAAGTCTGCCCCATAACTGATTCCAGCCTGATCCTTAAAATACTTGTATATCCAAACAAAAGAACTCGCTGCTCCAGGTGAGACAGGAAGCCTAATGATATCACAGGTGCCCGCCCCAGCTCGCCTCCACATGAGATCAACACTGAAGAAATGGCTGCGCTCCAAGATCCATCAAAATTCTTGTTTAACCACTTAAGGACTACCTCACGCCAATGTACATCGGCAGAATGGTACGGCTGGGCACAAGCACGTACCTGTACGTTGCTTTTTAAGTGCCCAGCCATGGGACGGGAGCGCACCGCCGGCGCTGCACTTCCGACCCGGTCCTGAGCTCCATGACCTTGGCCGCAGGACCAGTGAACCCAATCGCTGCTAGTGTCCCACGATCGGGTCACAGAGCTGAAGAACAAGGAGAGGTCTGTGTAAACAAACCTCTCCCCGTGCTTCCTACTGTGGCTGTCACCGATCGTCTGTTCTCTTTTATAAGGAGAGACGATCAGTGACGTCACATCCCAGGACACGCCCCCCTACAATAAAAAAAAATAACGTCATACATAACACCTACACTGCCCCCTAGTGGTTAACTACTTCACTGCCAGTGTCATTTACACAGGAATTTGTGCATTTAAATAGCACTGATTGCTGTATAAATGACAATGGTCCCAAAAATGTGTTAAAAATGTCTGATGTGTCTGCCATAATGTCACAGTCACAATAAAAATTGCTGATCGCCGCCATTACTACAAAAAAAAAAAATTATAAAAATGCTATAAAACTATCCCCTATATTGTAAATGCTAGAAGTTTTGCGTAAACCAATCAATGATCACTAATTGCTACCAAAAATATGTAGATGAATATGTATCGGCCTAAACTGAGGGAAAAAAAAGTTTTTTTATATATTTTTGGGGGATATTTATTATAGCAAAAAGTAAAAAATATTGCATTTTTTTCAAAATTGTCGCTCTATTTTTGTTTATAGCACAAAATATAAAAACTGCAGAGGTGATCAAATACCACCAAAAGAAAGGTCTATTTGTGGTAAAAAAAGGACATCAATTTTGTTTGGGAGCCACATCGCACGACCGCGCAATTGTCAGTTAAAGCGACGCAGTGCCGAATCGCAAAAAGGGGCTTGGTCCTTGGGATGCAAATTGGTCCGGGACTAGTGGTTAATAAAGAACATCCCAAGTGTTACAGACAGTGCAAATGGTAAACGTGTTTCACACACAACATAACATAACAGGTGCGCTTATTCAAAAAAATACCCGTACCCAGCCTGTCCTACATCAGAACTAAATTCATCCTGATACCTTGTTTCCTTACCTGACTTAGCCTAATCTGGTTTCCATGAGTTGTCTGGCATTTCTATTTGTTATTCTGTAAATAATTAGATGAGATACTTAGTTTGTTATTTTGCATATGTTTTTCACCAATTTGTACTATTGCCATATACTGTATGTTTTTTGTGTTGACATGTTCACATTTTTCTTGAAAATGCACCTTGAATCCCTTAAGAAAGCTGATGCTTCAAGTGAAATGCCAGGTTTTGCGTGGACATTTTCTGCCCTGTATTTTCTGAACATGGAGCCAGGTGACTAGACCATATGTTCTAACTTGATATTTATTACACTTGAGATAATCATTTAGACTTAGGAATTAATGTGTAAAAGTAACATTATTGTTGGGGTTTTCCTTTTGTGGATTATGCCTGGGAACCTTTAAAGTGCTATGCACAGTTTCTAGGGACACATGGTGCACTAACCAGCCTTGGGTGAGAGGCAGCTGACACAAAAAAGAAATTGTTGATGGATTAGCAGTTTTACAAAAGGAATCACAGTGAAGTGAACTCTGGCTAGACCTCTGTGGAGCAGAAAATATTTGTCAGATGAAAGGCAACCCGTAAGTGTACTGCTTTTAAAACCTCTTGGATATAAATGCAGAAAGATCATCTGGGGACATAACATCCAGAACACTAAGATGATACATGCATAATGCTTAAAGCACAATTGTAATATATTATATATAATACTATGATGAGACCATGTTGAGTTTATTTGTGGTAGAGAATGAAGAACTGATGAGATGTGCTTGCTTATTGTGACTTATTATAATACCACCAAGGCAGATTTGTTTACTTATTTAGAAATTGGATTTAGCTGTTTTAAATAACCGTATATACTCAAGTATAGACTGACCTGAATATAAGCTGAGGTACCTAATTTTACCACAAAAACTGAAAATGGATTGACTCGAGTATAAGTCTAGGGTGGGAAAATGCAGCAGCTACTGGGTAAACAATGCCCATCTGCAGCCTCACTGCCCATTTGCAGCCTCATTCTGCCAATTTGCAGCCTCACTGTGGCCATTTGCAGCCTCATTCTGCCCATTTGTAGCCTCACTGTCCCCATTTGCAGCCTTATTGTGCCCATTTGTAGCCTCACTGTGCCCATCTGCAGCCGTAACTTTGATTACTAAAACAGCAGGTGTCTCCCTCTGTGTTATGCAGTCTATTCTGTGGCCATCCATTGTAGAGCCCCGCCTCCTCTTTGTCCATGATAGATGGAACGCTGATACAGTTTCCCAGAATTGTATCAGTGTTCCTCTATTATGTACAAGGAGGAGGCAAGGCTTTTTTACAATTGGTGGCCACTGAGTAGACTGCATAACACAGTGGGAGACGCCCACTGTTTTAGTAATCAAAGGTATGGCTGTTGTACAGGTCACTCAGGTATAAGCTGAGGGGGGGGGGGGGGGGGATTTCAGCCTAAAAAATGGGCTGAAAAACTTGACTTATACTCGAGTATGTATGTTATGTTTCAGTAAATATTATTTTGCTTTTGGTACTGATAATATGTCTCAATTGCAACTCAAACCTTATGGCTACTTTGAAACAAAGTGGATGATTTGAAAACTATAGTGACTGAAATGAGTTATCTTAGTGCATTGGTTTTAGTGTTTCAACAAAAAAAAAAACTGTTTGTCCTCTGAATTTACCCCTAAACAAAGCTAACAATTAGGGCCCTTTCACAATGATACATTTTACCTGTGTTTTTACCCTGCGAGAAAAACGCATGAAACATGTTTCCCTTTAAATCCTATGTGACCCTTCACACCACTGCATTATGGGCGTGGCGTGTTTTGAAAAGTCGTGCATGCTGCACCTTCGGTGTGATTTTAAAAACCCCACCAAAAACGCAGCTCCTTATTGAAATGAATTGACATTGCAGTAAAATTGCAGTGAAACCGCACTGTGTTTTGCTTTTTTGGTGAATCTTTGAGTCACGTCCATTTTTCACAGGTGCATGCAACCCAAAAATGCATCAGAAACACACAGAAAATGCTTCTAAAACACAGCAAAATTTTGCTACAAAGCATTGTGAAAGGGCCCTTACTCTGACGTTAAAAAAAGTTTTAACATTTTTTCACACAAACAGTATTGTGATTTCTCTTGGAGTACTCAAACTATCTGGTCACATCAGACTACAGGTTGCCTGCAAGTGTTTTCTGACAAAAAGGCTGACAATTTTAAACTAATGCAGTGACCACACTGGTATGTTTCAATATGTTGAATTTGTGTTCTTGAATTTAGAACGAAAAGTTGATGTTAGGCCCTTTAAAGTATTTCATAAATGACATTATTTTCTAAATCTTAAGACTCATATTATATAAAGGGACTATTTTTACTGGCAAATAATGCAAATGTGATTTCTCCTGGCTATACTCTTTGGTATCTTTTTTCATTAGTGGTAAATATGAGAAAAATATAAACAAATACTAATGTGCAATGATCTGATAAGCAAGATTGTATCGCATAACAAGACCCTGCTTTCCTTGAACAAAAAAAAGACATTTTGACAGGAATGTTTTGACTCAACCTTAAGGCGAAATTTGTATTCCCCAAACAGAATGGCATATGCAAGATCATTTGCACAAATTAATTTGTTATCTGGCTTGAAATATAGAATTCATAGTCTGGGGGATATTGTTGTTTTAATTATTTGATTCAAGCAATTAGGGAGATTAGCTTGTGAGCTTACACAAAGAAATTCTCTTGTGGTGCTATTATGATAATGTCCTTTTGAACAGAACTATATTTCCATACCTGTATTAGGTTTCTTATCAGTTTTAGTGATTTTATAAAACAACATACACACTGAAGAACAACTTGTTTCAACATTTAAATCACTAGTTTAGTACTAGATAAGCTAGCCATTGCTTACCTTTACTGTTTCCACTGAGACAATTACCTAAATATTTTACACTTCAAAGGAATCTATGATACAAATTGTAAAGGTCTTCTTGTAATGCATATCTCAGAGTAAAAGTTTAAATACAATGCATAGCAACAACTCTATTCAGAAGTACAGGGTTTGATTAATTAAAAATTTCCAAAATAACCAATTAGGTTGAAAAAGAGAATTTGACTGGTTGACTTGGTCAACAACTCCTTTAACAATGTACTCCAAATTTCCTCACTTAAGTTTTCATACATTTGTATAATACGTTATGCCTTTGTATATTAGCTTTCCAGACATATTGCCATAAACTGTATTAGTCTAGTGGTCAAATATGGCAAAAAGTAGTAGTTTGCTTGAAAGCAAAGTTAAAAAGCTTCAACTTATCACAAAGTCTGTGCACATTCTTAGATGTATGTCATATAGAAGAATGCCTACGTTACATCCCCTAGATTGAGATCTTTTTTGTAAATAAAATATTTATTTTTGGGACTCCCACTACTATTGGACTGACTTCAACCTACATTTTCATGCAATGTGCACAGTTTTCCTATGGCACACAAAAACATAAGTATGAACATAAGTATGAACCCCTACCGTATTTATTAAAATGTTTTGATTATTGATATACGAATTTGATGCCTCTATAGTAGCATTGGCCTGTACTGTATATCTCAAGCATGTAGATTACTTGAGGGAATTATTGAAATGTAGGCCTTGAATGCACATATAATGACACCTTTCATAAACTGCCCCTTCCATAAAACAGTATTACTGTTAGGTGCCTTTAGGTAGCTTTTGTTTTGGCTTCAAGTGTCTTGGGTACCTTGAGACCTAGGACACACTATTAAAAGTCAAGTTTTGGCCTCGAATCATCTCAAATCTACCTATTGATCCATGACCATGATGGTCAGCCATTTTGACTAGTAGTGAAGAGCAGAATGTAGTAGGGGAGTTGCAATTTCGAAACACCTTGGTTTTGGGTCTTACAATCACTCTAGAACAGAGCAGAAGGTGATGTTTATTGGATTCAGTTTGTGGTAAAGTCTTAAAGTTAGAGCTAAAAGCAAGGTTTATTAATGGCTAGGTTTGCTTTAAAGCTGAATTCTAGGTAGACATGAAAGGCAAACATTTTTGCAGCTCTCCAACCATTAATACATCAATACAAATGTTTTTATTTAATTTAGTTTAAGTTCCTGATTTTCACCTGATATTAGCCACTCATAGCCAATTGTACAGCAGAACTGAAGCATGGCGAGAAGAAGAAAAACAAGGAGCCAATCAATTTATGTTCTGACAATGAGGATGCTGTTTGCAAAGGAAAGTAGAGGAACAAAGAGATAATCATCACTGTGCTACTTCTCCTTTTCAGTTACAAGCTGGGGAAGGTTCAGGGCAAACTGCAAAGAGAAGAAATAGATTGAATATTGTTGGCCATCAGACTGAGGATACCTAGTGAATGAAGTGAAGGGGAACAACTGGATTAAAGTTGAATAATGGAGCAAAACCAGTCTTTTTTTTAATTTTAATGACTATTTACCTTTAACCACTTGCCATCCATTTACTGTGTACATTTACTGTGGGTAGGTGGCAGCTGCAGGTGTGATTCTGTGACTGCCATTGTGATTACATGTAAGCAAGGATTGAATGGATTCAATTCATGACATCTTGCTTACTATAGAGATGCTGTGCTTGGTCCACAGCTACCACATGGTATCTTGCACCCTGTACCATATGATTAGCTGTAGACAATCACAGCATGTCACAAATGGCTTCAATTGACGACATTTAAAACTAATGCTTATAATGGTGTAAAAAAAGAATCCCTCTTAACCCCCCTCCCCTTTCCACCCAGAGTAGTACAGTAGTGTACAAAAATAAAAAAATGTTAACAAAAGGAAAAACAATGGGAATAAAAATGTATTATTTTTTTTTTATTATTATTTACACCTGTCAGTATCCATGGTCACTGCCACACCAGTCATTTGATTATGCTGTACTTCACTGGTGACAGTATGTAAAAGAAAAAAATGGGATGCATTTTATTTATCTTTATGTTCCAAAAACAATTGTGACAAAAAATTACAACTTCAAAAAACTTGCCATGCCTCTTCATAAATGAAAACCAGAAAGAGGGCCCCAGGGGGACATTATAGGCAGTAGCCAACCAGGTAGAAAAAGTACAAAGAAGTGAAAAATTTATAAAATCAAAAGTTTTATTTAAAAATTATAAAATGGTGATAGTAGACACCAAAACATGATTAAAAACAGAGAAAAATTATGTAGACATTGTACCACACAATTGGTGCAATGCTCATGGTCTGAAACACATGGTTGGTCTCATAGAGTGGGAGGCAAGGCCAGAGAAGCATTCACAGAGATCCCAACTTGTTTCAAAATATAGAATTATTTCTTCTTAATGGGAAGATCAGAGCATATTACAATTCTCCAAAAAAGATATAGTAATATCATGTCAGTAAACTGATTCAGGGTAATGTCAATACAGGTAGAACATCCATGTATATATCTACACTTGAAATACTCACAGTGTATACAACAGCACAAGCATATACAGTATTATATGATAGCATTCATTTAAAAAATATGCCCCACCGCATAAGATTCTCAAAAAGGAATGGTAGAAAGGGATAAATTATCCCGGATGTTAGAACAATGAGCCACAAAGACAGGGGTAGCTGATGGCGTCAATTACTGCTCGCAAGGATCGCACATAAGGAGCCATCCTGGGGGCAAAAAAGTATTAATGTACTAGAGGATCAATGAAAAGGTGGAAAGAAAAAACAAAACAATGCCCCACTGACATGGCTCCGAAACGGGGAAATATATCGGCAGTATGGACAATAGTAGAGATGCAGAATGCAAGGGTGTAAAACTTACACGTATGGAAAACAGGGTCTTCCAGTTCCCCCAGATGCCCACTTAGGCAGGGGCATCCAGAGAGATCTGGCTCCATAGTGATCCCCCGGCATCCAGCACCACCGCGCAGGCGCCACACTGAGTAGGAAAATATATTACCCTACTCACATGGTGGTGTTGATGCCTGGTGCGAAAACCTTTGTCTTCATTTGTATATGTTTTTATGCTGACACATGAGAACTCTAAACAACCCCTGCATGTGTCCTGACGAAGCAAAACATTTCCATCTGCACCATGCATATTATCTTTTATGCATATTTTTAACTTCTATTGCTCTTTCCTCTGTTTGCACAATCAATTTTTGTATCAATAAAGCTTATGTTTTTTAATTATATACCATGTAATGAGCCCCTTAGGTCTGACCTAGGGTTCATTGTGACCCCCCTTTATTTGTTCCTATCATTTTGGTTTTTAGTGCCTCCCTTATCAATAGATGTCAGGTCCGCTGAGAAATGGAAAGAGTGGAATAAATACTGCAGCATCCAGAAGTTCTTGCAGAATAGAACTTAATTTATACAGCATAATTATGTCCAATTGCTTCACTAAACTTAATATTATACATTAAACTGGAGTAGCTTTTTAAATGTTTACGATGCTGCCATTAGTATATATTATTGATTATTATTTTTAAAAATAATAATAAAGTGTTCAAATCTTTAGTCTACGTCTTTTGATAGATTGTTTATCAATAAATGGTCTAGACAAAATGTAATAGTATGGTTATCTTGTAGAATTAGGGCTATAATATCATAATATTATAGAAATATTTACTTTTCAACTGTAAGAGTATTTTGCTTTAATTTGTGTTCCTGGCAAACTTCTTAGACTTCAGTTAGTGAAATTCAATGTTAGTATAAAAAAAGAGCTATATGTAAATTCATGTTCCTGAAATGAAAGTTATTAATTGATTAAAACTAAAATCAGTTTTCTTAATGTCTTAAATTCAGAAAATCCACGTAGATATTCTCAGATATATCATATGTCTGAAAAATATTGCATATATACTTTGTTGTATTATATTTGATATTATTGACAAGCAATGTCCTGTACATAAGTAATAGATTAGAGACATGGGGGAGCAAGGTTTCTCAATTGTAGGCAGCACTTAACACTTTTTTTTAATGTAGGAAAGCTGATTTAATGTAACTGATTTATTAAACTGCTTTTATATATACCGTAGTAAAATCTACATTTCTCAAAATATCCTTTTAATACCAATCTGACTGTGCTTTCTACTTACAGCTCAACTTACAGTCTCTTTAAATACATCAAATAATTTTAGCTGAATAATATTCTTTATTAACACTGTCTGATCCAACACTAGGTTATACCTTACACTGTAACTGACAGTTATTTATACCAAATCATTATTGCTATAGAGTTTGGTATGCTTCAGTTGACTGTTAAACTGCCTATTGGATCTGCCTTCTATCAGAAAGAGGTTACATTTGTTCATTGGAATGTGCAGCCATGATATCCCCCCCCCCCCCATAATCCCCATGTGGAAAAATAATTATATGCAAATTCCTATCAGAAATAGATTAATTGTGTTCCTAGGAAGGTGATTAATTCCTAGGCATGATAATTAAGAGGCTAATTGAAAGTCTCTGTGACCAATGAAAAGGGGGGTGGGGAGTGTTTTTTACAAGTAATTATGTTGTGCTGTTTTTGTACATTAATGTTGTGAACAAGGCCGTTGCAGCTGAAACGCGTCTACCTCTGCTGTACTTTTATTTTTATGGAGATACAATAAATTTGGACTTATTTAACTGCCTGCCGACTAGCACACAATGATTTACATTGGCAGAATGGCACTGGCAGGCAAAAGGGCATACAGGTACGTCCCCTTCAAGAAGCTGTGTCACGAGCGCATGTGCACCACGGAGGTGCGCATGGGCTCGCCACAGTCTCCATGACCATGACCGCGGGTCCTGTGGACTCGATGTCCACTGGGTATCTGTGATCGTGTCATGGAGAGGAAGAACGGGGAGATGCTTTTGTAACAAAGCATTTCCCCGTTCTGCCTAGTGACAGGACAGTGATCACAGCTATCTGTCATCGAGAGCTGTGATCACTATTCTGTGTGTTCAAGTCCAGCCCCCTCACAGTTAGGATCACTCCCTAGGACAAACTTAACCCCTTCACTGCCCCCTAGTGGTTAACCCCATTCACTGCCAGTGTCATTTACACAGTAATAAATGCACTTTAATATGTAAATATGTTCCTTAGAATGTGTAGCCATGATATGCCCCCCATAATCCCCATGTAGAAAAATAATTATACCCATGTTCCTATCAGAAATAGGTCAACTGTGTTCCTAGGCTTGTTTAGCCATGCTATTCCACCCATAATGCCCATGTATAAAATTATTATATGCATATTTTTTATCAGAAACAGGTTAAATATGTTTCTTGAAATGTGTAACCATGATATGCCCCCACCCCCATAATCCCCATGTAGAAAAATAATTATACCCATGTTACAATCAGAAACAGGACAACTGTGTTCCTAGGCTTGTTTAGATATCATTTTACACCCATAATCACCATGTAGAAAAATAATTATACATATGTATTTAATCAGAAATAGATTAAATATGCTCCTTGGAATGTGTAGCCATGATATTCCACTCATAATCCCCACGTGGAAAAAAGAGTATATGCATCTTCCTATCAGAAATAGGTTAACGGTGTTCCTAGGCATGTTTAGCCATGATATTCCTCCCATAACACCCATGTAGAAAAATAATTATACACATATACCAGAAACAGGTCAAATGCATTACATAGGATGTGTATCCATAATACTTCACCTATAATCCCCATGAAGAACAATAATTAATATTATTTAACAGCTGCATGTATATAAATCAGCAAGTGAACAGTTAAACATTAGGGATGGGCAAACGGTTTGGCCTGAGCATAAGGTCGGGCCGAACTTTGGTTATTCAGACATTTGGCAGTCACCAAACAATATGCAGTGCAGCGATATCCATTCATCTTCTATCATGCCGCCCAATGAGCCACAAAAAGAAAAAAGCCTCGCACTCAGCTATATAACAGCTGTCAACGAGAAGAAGCATCACTCAGCGGGAGCCTCCCATGGAGGCAGAGGTGTTGCAGATTTTTTTTTCCGGCTCGTCAGGCTGTGTGATAGAAGATGAACGGACGTTGCTGGAGATTTTATTTTTATATATTTTAATAAAATACTTGTCCCTAAGTGTCTCCTATTTATTTTACTATCTTTGACACTTTTTTGTGAAATGGTAGGGGTACAATGTACCCGTTACCAATTCACATGGAGGGGGAGGCTGGGATCTGGGGGTCCCCTTGGTGAAGGGGGCTTCCAGATTCTGATAACATGGGGACAAGGTGCTTTGGGGGCTACTCCAAAGCACCCTCCCCATGTTGAGGGCATATGGCCTTGTACAGAGGGGGGCACTCTTTTGTCCTCCCCTCTTTTCCTGTGGCCTGCCAGGTTGTGTGCTCAGAAAAGGGTCTGGTATGGATTTTGGGGGGACCCCTACACCATTTTTTTTTATTTTGGCATGGAGTCCCCCTTAAAATCCATACCAGACCCTTCTGGTATGGATTTTGTGAGGATCCCTATGCCATTTTCTTTTATTTGGGGCAGGTTTCCCCTTAATTTCCCTACCAGACCTGAAGGGCCTGGTATGGATTTTGGGGGGACTCCCATGCATTTTTTTTTAATTTTTGGTTCAGCGTTCCCCTTAATATTCATACAAGACCCAAAGGGCCTATAATAGACTGGGGGGGATCCATGCCATTTTTTTCAATGAGTTTTATCTATATTGCTGAGACCCGACAATTCATTACAGCCGCGCTCAGTTTTAAATGACTTTTTTCCTTTAGTAATGTAATTTTGCTGTGGTACTGTTCTAAACACGGGAAAACGGTGCTACTTTACAGGCATACTATAGACACCCTCAGGCACACTATTTAACCACTTTCAGACCGGACCATTTTGCTGGTAAATGACCAGAGGTCTTTTTACACTTTGGCACTGCGCTGCTTTAACTGGTAATTGCGCGGTCATGCAATGTTGTACCCAAACAAAATTTGCGTCCTTTTCTTCCCACAAATAGAGCTTTCTTTTGATGGTATTTGATTGCCTCTGCGATTTTTATTTTTTGCGATATAAACGTAAAAAGACCGCAAATTTTGAAAAAAAATGATATTTTCTACTTTTTGTTATTAGAAAAATCCAATAAACTCAATTTTAGTCATACATTTAGGCCAAAATGTATTCAGCCACATGTCTTTGGTAAAAAAAAAGTCAATAATTGTATATTTATTGGTTTGCGCAAAAGTTGTCACATCTACAAACTAAGGTACGTTTTCTGGAATTTACGCAGCTTTTAGTTTACGACTGCCTATCTCATTTCTTGAGGTGCTAAAATGGCAGGGCAGTACAAAACCCCCCCAAATGACCCCATTTTGGAAAGTAGACCCCCTAAGGAAATTGATAAGAGGCATGTTGAGCCCATTGAATATTTTATTTTTTTGCCTCAAGCGATTGAATAATGACAAAAAAAAATTTTTTTTTTTTTTTTTTACACAAAGTTGTCACTAAATGATATATTGCTCACACATGCTATGGGCGTATGTGAAATGACACCCCAAAATAAATTCTGCTGCTTCTCCTGAGTACGGGGATACCACATATGTGGGACTTTTTGGGAGCCTAGCCGCGTACGGGGCCCCGAAAACCAAGCACCGCCTTCAGGCTTTCTAAGGGCGTAAATATTTGACTTCACTCCTCACTACCTATTACAGTTTTGAAGGCCATAAAATGCCAAGATGGCACAAAACCCCCACAAATGACCCCATTTTAGAAAGTAGACACCCCAAGCTATTTGCTGAGAGGCATGTTGAGTTCATGGAATATTTTATATTTTGCCACAAGTTGCGGGAAAATTACAAACTTTTTTTTTTTTTTTTTTTTTTCACAAAGTTGTCACTAAATGATATATTGCTCACACATGCCATGGGCATATGTGAAATGACACCCCAAAATAAATTCTGCTGCTTCTCCTGAGTACGGGGATACCACATATGTGGGACTTTTTGGGAGCCTAGCCGCGTACGGGGCCCCGAAAACCAAGCACCGCCTTCAGGCTTTCTAAGGGCGTAAATATTTGACTTCACTCCTCACTACCTATTACAGTTTTGAAGGCCATAAAATGCCAAGATGGCACAAAACCCCCACAAATGACCCCATTTTAGAAAGTAGACACCCCAAGCTATTTGCTGAGAGGCATGTTGAGTCCATGGAATATTTTATATTTTGCCACAAGTTGCGGGAAAATTACAAACTTTTTTTTTTTTTTTTTTTTTCACAAAGTTGTCACTAAATGATATATTGCTCACGCATGCCATGGGCATATGTGAAATGACACCCCAAAATAAATTCTGCTGCTTCTCCTGAGTACGGGGATACCACATATGTGGGACTTTTTGGGAGCCTAGCCGCGTACGGGGCCCCGAAAACCAAGCACCGCCTTCAGGCTTTCTAAGGGCGTTACAGTTTTGAAGGCCATAAAATGCCAAGATGGCACAAACCCCCCCCAAATGACCCCATTTTGGAAAGTAGACACCCCTAAATTTAGGGGTACACTAGTGAGACTAGGTAATAAATGGCGGGTGCCCTGAAACTATAAAAAAATAACTAACCAACCAGCGTCACCTGTAACAGTTATATGGTGATCACTGGTGAAAGGGTTAACTAGGGGGCAATCAGGGGGCTTTATGCGGTAGTATATGGGGGTCCCTGGCGCTATAAAAAGCTGCGGCGAACCTAAATACCTACCTGCCTAACTAGCGTCACCTGTGACACTAATACAGTGATCAGAAAAACGATCGCTTATTAGGCTGGGTTCACACTGGAGCGATGCGGGAACGCCACGAATGCGCGGCGGGTTCCCGCATCGCATGCCTCCCGGCGGCAGTTCACACTGCCCTATGCGAACTGCTGGGAGTGTCAGTGAAATGTTACTGACACCCCCAGATCAGTTCGCATATCGCAGTGCGATCTGCAAACTCGGATCGCATGGTGTGAACACCCATGCGATCCGATTCTGCTGCGGGCCAAAAAAAGGGTCCCGTGCGAATTTGCGGCGGGTGCGGCGAATGGCTGAACTCGAATCGCACAGAGATCGGATGTGATTTGCACTGCAGTGCGGTGCGAATCACATTCGTTCTCATAAACCGCTGCAATGTGAACCCAGCCTTAGTGACACTGGCGACGGGGGGTGATCACGGGGTTAAACCTTTATTGGGGGGGTTAGGGGGGTACATTAGAACTAAAGGGGGCTAACTCTAACTGCCCTAACAGTTATTACAGTCACAAATGACACCAATGCAAAAAAAAAAAAAAAAAAAAAAAAAATGACATTGGTGTCACTGTGACTGGGGGGCAGGGGTAATTGGGGGGGTGATCGGGGGGTAAAGGGGGGGTGTGAGTGTGCCTGGCATGTTCTACTGTGTGTGTAGAGTGTTGGTGCAACTCACCGATCCGCTCTCCTCCGTGTCGGAACGGAAAATACCGACACGGAGGAGAGAATACATCACTTCCTCTCCTGTGTTTACATTACAGGAGAGGAAGTGATGTCACGGGGGATTTCCATTCGTCGAGAGCGATCGCGAGGGGGTGGCCATGAATGAATGGCCGCCCCCTCATCCCGGATCGCTCTCGAAGGAATGCCGACCGCCGCAGGCACCGGGGGGGGGCCCGATCGGGCCCCCCACCCGCGGGCAGGCAGGGACTTATATATACGCCCATATGCCTGCCCGTGCCATTCTGCCGACGTATATCGTCGTGCGGCGGTCGGCAAGTGGTTAAATGAATATTTAATTTTTATTGTTTCACTTTAAGCATTATTAAAATCACTGTTCCCGAAAAAACGGCCGTTTAAAAAAAAATGCATTGATAAACATCCCCTGGGGCAGGTCCCTGGTCCCCAAACACTTTTTATAACTTGCATATAAGCCTTTAAAATTAGCATTTTTGATTTTTCATGTTCGTATCCCATAGACTTTAATACATTTTTTTTCGTTCTTCTGAATTTTTTGCCTGTTCAGATGTTCTGGTGTGAACCGAACCAGGGCAGGGGGGTGTTCGGTTCATCCTTATTAAACATTGGTAACTCCTTCTTGCAACATAGTATCAAGCACTGCTGAAAAGAATTACATATTTTGGGTAACAACAGAATCATTACCATATATATGTGTGTAAAGTATACTGACATCTAGTGAGAGTTATGAGCATTGCAGCCAATAATCCAATCATACCATCATCTCAATATGCAGTTTAGTACATTCCCATTTCCTGTATATCTTGTATATATTTTCCCCTCACATGCAGAATAACAATCAGAACCAGTTTTAGTACAAGGAATTATGAATGTACACCTAATAAAGCTACATAACACTGTTAGGCAATGCAATGCAATCTTTCCCAGAGATTAGTGAATGTGATGCAATTTCAGTATAGAAAGAATACTCTATCATGTCCAAGGAAAAAAAAAACACTTTTGCTTGCATATGATTGGATGAAGGAAGTCAGCAGAGCATCACCTCATTCACTAAACTCTGGGAAAAATTTACTTGCAAAGTGAACATTTTATTTGCCTTTCCTAAGTGAACCCTATTGTTTTCTCCACATTGTTTTTTTTCTTTCATGCAAATCTAAAAACACTGGTTGCTATGCTCACATATGCATCTTTTTAAATACTAAATATCTCAGAAAATATGTAAGTTGGAAAAAAAATATAACATTTCTGGTAAACAGCAGAGAACATCAATACCATTCATAATACTTTAAGAAGTTATATCTTAGTATGCAAAATCAGATTTTATTTTATTTTTTTAGGGAGGGGTATGATAACTTTAGAGTAAAATTGATTTAGTGGGTGATGTAAAGGACATCTTTGGCCAGGGGTGCCCAGGATTACTCATCCCCAATACCAGCCAGTTTATTTCTTTAGTAGTTCTGAAAGATGTGTGACTGTGAACTGTAACTGCCCTCTGCATATTATGTTTTAGAATTGTTCATACCCATCTCACCCCCAAAGAAGGAAATTATGCAAAACATGTTGGAATCTGCTTGAATACTACATCTAACTTACCAAGCCTTTGTGTATTGGAAATTTTATTTATACATGTATCTCTCTAGAGTGGGGCATATTCAGTACTGTGCAATTTTTGGAATATATGTATCATTCTTTGGTGTGATGTTGTTTTATCAGGGCCTCTGGTCCAATATCTTTCTCTTTTAAAAAAAAATAAAAATGTTTTGTATTAAAAAAAAATTGGCATTTTGCCTTTTGAACATTTTGTATGGTTATTTTGCCTTAAAAGTCCCAGGGAATTTTGTTTTCTTGCATTTCATTATTTAAACATAATCAGTTCCAGTATGCATACAAACATGGTATGGTGGGTGGGAGGATTTAGCTGCACATATGAGAGCAGCAGGAGCAGGGGCCAGGCATTGGTACAAGCAGACAATGGTGTCAGGGCCCAGCAGCCCTGATATATTTGAGTCAGCGTACATGGGGAAAGGTATAGCCAGGTAGGATCGGCCAGGTATTTCAGGTGTTACAGGGGGCCAAATTACACAGCACAAGCACTGTGCTGTATAACATGCTTCAAGGGAACAGGATCAGTTTTTTTCCCCCTTTTTTGGGTTAACAAATGCTTTAGTAATAGTAAAGTAATAATAACATCTTCATACATGTCCAAATGCATATAAATACAAATGAGCACCATACATGGAGATATGCACTTTAAAAATCCAAACAGGAACTTAAAAACCCCAGTTAAATCAGACAAAAAAAGCAGTATTTGGTTATAGCATATAATCAATCCCCAGTTGTGCAGGAGGTAGTAATTTCACCCATACTGATGGACAACATACCATTCAAAATTCATGTCAGCTAGAATGTAAGAATAAAAAAAATCCTCTAGAACAGTTTAGGAGATGGATCTCTACCTAGTTCTATCCTTACAATCATCTCTATACATATATCTTTAAAGGGTAAGTTCACCTTTGTTCACTTTTTTTTCTAAATTCCATCTCCCCTAATATAGAATTAATGTACTTTTTTGTAAACATATCAATTCTAATGTCACAAATGTCACATTGGTGGATCTTCCCGCGGCTGGTATATTTATAGGGGCGGTCCCTGGTCGGTTTCGGCATTTGAGGCTCTTCATACACAGATCTCTTTTCCAGGGTCCCTCATACTCACGAGGTATTTTATTTATCACTATCCTCATTTTTTTGGCGTTTGTAATAACTTTTTTCCTCACCCATTTTTTTCCCCCATCTTGACACCGTCCTTCACTCACCTCACATTCCCCACATTCCTCCTCTGTTCCATTTGTCCTTGCTGCCTCCTCTTTACCCACCCCCCTTTTTTCTTCCCTCCTCTCAGTCCCCCCTTTTTTCTTCTCTTTCTTTTTCTCTGCTTCCTACCGCTCTTTTGTTTTCCTATCCTTCCCCTCCCCCTTGTTCCCCAATCATCCTCCCCCTTTCTTCATTCCCCTTCTTCTACTTTCCCTCCCTTCTTCACCTTTTTCCGTTTCCTCCCTCCCCCACCTTTTTCATACACTTCCGATCTTATATTATTGCATCACGGTTCACAAACACCTCATTTTTCTCCCCTAGTCTGTCCTTGACTGCCGTGCCTGCCTTGGGTATCGCCCCTTCCCGGTTCGCGAGACCTTCCACCTCAGCTCCCATTTGGAGCTATATCCGGATTGCTTATCCTGCCCCATTACCACATGGGCACCGTATTAGACCTTAATAAGTAAGTTTAAGTCGTGGGGTTGATACCCCTCTCCTTATTCTGCTTTCCCTAGTTATTATTAATTTTCTTTTACATTTATGTTAAATTTTTCAGATTATCACACATGCTCACTCCTGATGAGTGGCACCAAAGCCACGTAACACGTCGAGCTACCGACTGCCGTGTTTTTATTTTTATTAAGACTTCACAAGTTTATGTACCATCATGTATTTATCCTCTACTTTTCTAGGCTCAATAAGACCATAGGTCCCGCAAGTAATAACAGATGAATTATTGTATATAGTGTACTGTTTTGGATGAATCAAGGAATTGAATGCTTTATATCATGTGAGATCATTACTGTCTCCAACATACTGTATAGTATATTATTGTTACCATTATATATTGTACTGTGATTGCATTACCATGCCTCAGTCTATATATTTATACAATTTGTATAATTGTTATCAGTAGTATTTATAGATATATATTTTACCTAGTCCTTCAATAAAATGTCCTTTTTATTCATCCAAGTATATCTATTAAAGTCAATTAAGTCAATTAAAGTCCCAATTTCCCTCTGGTGTTTTTTACACCCTCTCCTTCTAATATATATGGGATGGATACTAGTGATCTTAACAGACCACAATATCAATTAAAGTCCCTAGGGATGGTAACACATGACCCTATCCTGTCATGTGTTCCTGAAAGTCCCTATCTTTTTCTCAATGTTGTCCATTCTATTGAACAACAAAAATATGCAGAAAAATGCATTTCAAAAAGTTATGAATTTATTTGCATTTTAAAAGGGTTGTAAACTCTCATGTTTTTTCATCTTAATGTATCCTATGCATTAAGGTGAAAAAACTTCTGACACTGACCGGCCCCCTAGTTCCATCATTTTACTTTACTTTTCTTGTAGTTGGCCACCAGGTTTGAACACATCTCAGGAGGGATTTTGTCCTATTGCTCATTGCAGATCCTCTCCAAGTCATTAAGGTTTCAAGACTGATGTTTGGTAATTCGGCTCTTCAGCTCCCTTCACATATTTTCTATGGTATTAAGGTTTTGAGACTGGCAAGGCTACTCCAGGACCTTAATGTGCTTCTTCTTGAGCCACTTCTTTGTCGCCTTGGCATTGGTGTTTTGGATCAATGTCATACTGGAATACTCATCCACTCATCCATGATTTTCAATGCCCTGGCTGAAGAAAGGAGGTTCTCACCCAAGATTTGATGGTACATGGCCCCGTCCATTGTCCCTTTGATTCGCTGAAGTTGCCCTATCCCCTTAACAGAAAAACACCCCCAAAACATAATGTTTACACCTCCATGTTTGAAGGTGGAGATGGTGTTCTTGGGGTCATAGAAAACATTCCTCCTCTTTCAAACAAGCGAGTTGAGTTGATGCCAAAGAGTTTGATTTTGGTCTCATCTGACCATAACACTTTCACCCAGTTCTCAAACTGTTCGTTATCAAACTTCAGACGGGCCTGTGCATGTTCTTTCTTGAACTAGGGGACTTCCTTGTGACCGCTTCAGGATTTCAGTCCTTTGCGGCGTAGTGTGTTACAAATTGCTTTCTTGGTGACTATGGTCCCAGCTGCCTTCAGATCAGTGACAAGATTCTCTGGGCTGATTCCTCACTGTTCCAATGATCACTAAATCTCCACGAGGTGAGATCTTATTTTGTGTTTCTTCCATTTACGAATAATCGCACCAACTGTTGTCACTTTCTTAACAAGCCGCCTGGAGATGGTCTTGTAGCCCATTCCAGCCTTGTGTAGGTCTACAATCTTGTCCCTGACATCCTTGGATAGCTCTTTGGTCTTGGCCATGGTGGAGAGATTGGAATCTGAATAATTCCTTGTGTGAACAGGTGTCTTTCATACAGGTAACAAGCTGAGATTAGGCGCACTCCCTCTAATGTCAACTTGCTACCTGTATAGAAGACAATTGGCAGCCAGAAATCTTGCTGATTGATAAGGGATCAAATACTTATTTCACTCATTAAAATACAAATCAATTTATAACTTTTTTTAAATGCATTTTTTATGGATTTTTGTGTTGTTATTCTGTCTCCCACTGTTAAAATAAACCTACCATTAAAATTATAGACTGATGGGCGTGGCTTGCGCGCGGCCGAACATGGCAGCTTGAGCTGAGAGCTCCGCACACCATCCGGACAGCAAAGCAACTTACCGGGCTCCCACACCGACATCCGCGGCACCGACAGATCCCCCGTAGCTGCCCGCATCACCAGCGACCGAGATGTCCCGCAAACGAGGGCAGGAACCGGGCCCGCGGCGCCTCCAATCGTTCGCCTATCAGCCCCACACAGCCAGGCAAGATGGCGCCGCCGGAGGCACAGCGCGCCATTCACTGTCCTTCCCTGAGCCTGCCTCAAACCATCCACACGAAATTAGGCACAGGATGGCCTCAGGAGAACCGCCAGACTACGCTCCAGCGACCCCAGCTACCCAGAGTCCAGCGAAGACAAGGATGCGGATGGATACAGCAGGACAGGCCGCAGATACTGTGAGTACAGGCCTACATAATGACACTGCAATCTCTTCCTTGCAATCATCCATCGCTCAGTTCCCTACCCTGGGGCAACCGGTGCTAGACACCACCATGAAGGACATGTTAGTGTCCCTCCAATCATCCCTCATGTCAAATCTTTCCTCTTTGATCAACAAATTTTCACTTGAAATGAAACACATGGATAACAGGGTGACTTTCATTGAGACCAAAGTGGAAGAGTGTACGGAAACGATTAATGATCTGGTTGATGCCTATCATGACCAAAAAGACGATTCCCTATGGATGAAATCTAAACTCGCGGACCTTGAGGACCGCTCAAGGCGCAATAATGTTAAGATACGCGGCATCCCGGAATCTGTACAGCCTACAGAATTGCATAATTTTGCTAGCACCCTGTTCTCCAGCTTACTACCAGAACTGTCCCCCATAGAACTAACGATTGACCGCATACATAGATTGCCTAAACCACGCCATCTTGAGGCAGATGTCCCTAGAGATGTTCTTCTCAGAGTGCACTTTTTCCAAGCCAAGGAGCAAATCCTCCTGAAAGCGAGAGAACTGTCCCCTCTACCTGCCCCCTACTCGGATATCCAGCTCTACGCTGACTTGTCTCAATACACGCTACAGATGCGCAGACAACTCCGCTCTATCACTAAGGCCATGAATAACCACAAAATTCGTACAAATGGCGTCACCCGGCCACCATATTGGCCACCTACAACGGCATACCCCACACCATCTCCACCCTGGAAGGAGGCTTGAAACTGCTGCGAGATTGGGGTGTCCTTCTAGATCCACCACCGGAGACGCGTGATCCCATAGGGACCCCTAATCCATTCTCCTTTGGCGCAGGCCGCGGATCCCGCAAGAAAAACCGTCGCTGATAAAGAACCCGGGACACTCTCAACGACTGCCCGTCCGGCATGGTTTGCGACACGAATCATATTTGCTGAACTATACCCCCACCCTGACCAGCTGCCCTTCAGTGTCTGCTGCTGAATTGGCCACTGGCTGATCCATTGTGCATACTGCACATCTCGGATCTCCACTTTTTTTGTTGTTTTAACTTTTTCTTTTTACTCCCCTTTTCTCCCCTCTGGACACGTTTGTCCCACCTTCTATTGTTCTCATTGCCCTGCTCCCCAGTTGCAGATACCAAAGCTCACCGACCAATATTTTCAACGCCGCTACCAGGAGCAGCGACTAGTGCTTTTATCAGGTGACATCTGAGGACATACCCAGGTCTTTTCCACAACTACTGCCAACTCCAAACGCTTGAGGGGATACCGATTAGAGCTGAAGTTACTTCTACCACATCCTAGATCTGAGCTATCCACCAGCACCCGGGTCCTCAGGACCCCAGGAATCTTCTCCCTTGCCTTTGTTTGCCTATTTTTTTTTTTTTTTCCTTCTCTCTTATCTTCAACATCTTTAAGTGCTAGAGACCTCCTCCCCTAAATACGAATATGGGAATCAACATCATCTCAATTAATGCAAGAGGTCTAAATCACCCCGCAAAAAAGATCATCTCTATGGTCAACTGCTATGTCCCACCATAGCGACATTATTTGCGTTCAAGAGACACACTTCTCTGCGAAAGCTCCCCCTAAATGCCAGCATCGGCTGTACTCACGGGTGTTCACATCCTCATTCCACAAGAAAAAACGGGGAGTGATGATAGCGATCAAAGACTCAGTGAATTTCCAACTTGGATCCTGCGAATCCGACCCGGAAGGAAGGTTTTTAATATTGATCGGTTCAATTGATAATGTTATGTATACCTTTGTCTCTGTTTATGCCCCCAACACTGGTCAATTGGCGTTTATCAAAAAAATTGTCCGTAAAGTTAAGAGAATCCATCGAGGCCATATCATCCTATGTGGAGACTTTAACATGGTGCCTGATGTTGACCTTGATTCAACCTCTGGCACCAAGAGACGCCCCTCCCTACTGGGGAGTTATTTGTCCTCAATGGATTTGTATGATGTCTGGAGGTGCTGTCACGCGAGTGAGAGGGACTTTACTTTCCTCTCGCCGCGTCACAACACTTACTCGAGAATTGATCTATTTTTGGTTGATAAGATATTGTTGCAGAGAATAGTTAAATCTGATATACACACCGCCACCTGGTCGGACCATGCTCCAGTGAGCATTAGCATCTCTGATGGCCCCTCCCACCAAAAATCTTTCATATGGAGAGTAAACGACTACTTACTCCGTAATACTAGCTCATGCTCCCATATCAGGGAACGACTAGTAGAATACTTTTCAATCAATCAGGAAGCTGTGTCGGACCCGGTGGTGGTGTGGAACGCTCATAAAGCGGTGATTAGGGGAACCTTCTTGCAACTAGGTGCTAGAGAAAAAAAGGCTAGATCGCAGAAGCTAGATGAATTGACGAATGCATTAGCGAAGGCTGAGTCACAGAACAAACTTGCACCCTCTCCTGCCCTCCAAGCACAAATTTTCACCCTGCGCCACGACCTGCGGGCACACCTCCTTGAGAAACAAGAAAAGCTATACAGGTTAATAAAGGCCAGATCATACACCACTGGCAATAAAGCAGGTAAAGCAATGTCTCTTAAAATCAAAGGATATAGAACCAAGACTAAAATCCCATTTATATTCCACCCTCACTCCCACAGGAAACTTCTTAAACCTCATGACATCGCCAATGCCTTTAGTACGTACTACGGAGATCTATATAACCTTGCTAAAGACCCCTCCGCCACACAGCCCTCCCCGGAGAGTATATCTTCCTTCCTTGACAAACTACAACTCCCACAAGTATCGCCAAACCAACTCGCTTCACTCAATTGCCCATTCACGATTGATGAAATTAGACGAGCCATCCATAACCTCCCAGCAGCCAAATCTCCTGGCCCTGACGGTTTCACAGGCGAATATTATAAAATGTTCCAAGACGGGGGGCGCATGCGCGGCGCGAACCTGGAAGGTCGCACTTGAGCGGAGCTCCGTCACAGCGGGGACGCTATCTCACTCCCCGGGGCCGTTTAACGCACTGTTTGAGCACCTGAAGTACCTGCACCCCCGGAGGAAAGATCGGTGCATGCCGTCCGCCAAGTCCCGTCGCGGGAAACCAGCACAGCGGTCCCTCACAAATTATCTCCTCAGGGCCCGGGAGATGGCGGGGAATTCCCAAGATGGCGCTGACCTGGGACGCACGCCGGAGCTCAGAGGCAGCCCTGCAGCCTCCCCTGCACATTCGATCAGGGATGGTGAGTACTCTTTACAACTCACCAAAGCGGACTTAGATGACAGCCTCACAGCTATGTATACAAAACTGGCGGATAAGTTTCAAACCGAACTCCATAAGTCCACCAGCACTTTGCAACAGGAGCTTGCTGTTTTAGGAGGCAGAACTGACTTACTGGAAACAAAGCATGATGAGCTGCAGCTTGCATACTCTGACCTCCGCAGGGATCATGAAACCCTCTCGGAGTCGGTCTCCCAGCTCCAGGGCCACTTGGAGGACCTTGACAATAGAAACAGACGTAACAACCTGAGGCTCAGGGGGGTCCCGGAGGCCATAACTGACATAGCCCCTGCCGTGCTGAAGCTGTTTCAATCCCTACTGCCTGCTTCTCCTATCTCTGCATTTACCTGTGACAGACTGCATAGAGCTTTGCGGCCCAAGCCCCCTGAAGACAAACCTCCAAGGGACATTATTTTGTGTCTCAAGGATTATTTGGTGAAGGAGGAGATCCTAAGGGCTTCTCGAGCCACCCCCAACATTACCCTGGAGGGGGTCAGGATCCAAATCTACCCGGACATTTCCCCGGCGACCCTGGACAAGAGGCGTAAATTTAAAGAAATCACGACTCCCCTGCAGGAAGCACGAATCCGGTACAGATGGGGATTTCCATTCAAACTTCAGGTTATCCAAAACGGCACCACGTACTCTGTTACCACCATTCAGGAGGGCAAGGAGCTCCTGGTCAAGCTGGGACTCATGGCGAAGGAGGACCTGCCCAGGATGCCCTCTACACCTCGCCCTTCGGCCATATGGGCCACTCCTTCCCCGAACAGAGACCGCAGGAGGCAAAGGCAAAACCTCAGAGCCCACCTCATGTGAGGACGTGTCTTGTAATTTTTTTTTGCATTTTGATATTTAACCCGTTGGCCCGGTTGCTTTTCTTTTCCTCTTTTTTCCCCCGGCCTGGGATTTGATGGGACTGGTGGACTGGTGTAGAGGCCAGCTGGGGGGGTTTTCTTCTTAGAACACTGTGCTTTTGACACCCTTCCCCCCTCTGGCCCAATGCGCTTTTCTGGATGCACCTTTGGCTCTACCTAGTCCCCGCTGTGCGGAGATATTGGTCCCGCGCTTGTTTGTCCCCCCGCTCTTGCGTCCCCGCGGGAGAGTTGAGGGTTGGGGTGAGTGGAGGCAAGTTAGTCCCTGCTCCTCCCCGCCATCTGTCTCCTCTCGGGTGGCCGAGAGTGTTGGACCAGGAGGTCCTACTGTTCAGGAGGGTCACTCACCTGGCAGATATGGTTTATCTTTATGTCGGGATGGTCTATCCCCTCCCGACCCCAATGGTTTATATGTTCACTATGTTTTTTTTGGTTGTTTTTATTTTCAGGTACGGGACACTTTTTTGTTATATCATTAGAATACCTAAGGTTAAGATCCTCTGGAAACACTTCTTTATATACGCTAGTTGTCTTCCGCTACAGTGCGGCCTATTGGGCTGTCCAATGTGTGTATGTTTATCTTTCACCCCCCCCCTCGGGATCGGAGTTAAAAGCCTCTATTGGGTTTTGCTTTTCCATCAATATGATCAATGGGGATTAAGATAGTCTCACATAATGTTAAGGGGTTTAACTCCCCTCAAAAACGTAAAAAAGCATTTAGTGCCTACAAACAGTTGCGGGCAGATGTGTTGCTCCTCCAGGAGACACATTTCTCTACGGGTAATCACCCCTCATTTTTCGATAAGGCTTATTCTCGTGGTTATTACTCCACTTATGCATCCCGATCCCGAGGGGTGGCTATTTTTTTACGCAATGGGGTTCTGTTTAACATGGACAGAATGTATAAGGACCCTGAGAGCAGATTTATCATCCTTCAGGGTTCCTTGCAAGGTAAACAGGTCACCCTAGCAAATGTTTATGCACCCAATGACTCACAATTAGCTTTTTTTAAAGCGTTCTTCCGGGTCCTGGATGGTTTTATTTCTCCCCACATGATAGTGGGGGGTGATTTCAACCTGGTAGCTCACTCAGTGCTTGACCGTAGTAGGGACAGAGGCTCCGCTAACGCCTTTTCGAAGTCTCTAAAAACATTGCTTCTTTCCCATAATTTGACAGACTCTTGGAGGGCCCATAACATGGGGGCCAGGGAGTATACATTTTATTCTCACCCTCATGACAGTTATTCCAGGCTGGATTATTTATTCTGTTCTGCAATTCTCCTGGCAAGCTCCACTGCTGCATCCATCCACCCCTGCCCATGGTCAGACCATCAGATGGTTTCCCTAGACCTGTCCCACATGGGCCTTAAGCCCTCAGTGGCGGGTTGGAGACTAAATGAGGCACTTCTTTCCGACCCAATCGTGTTAACGCAGATTTCCTCCCATATTACAGAGTATTTTGCTCATAATGATATGAATGAGGTGTCCCCCCCCATACTGTGGGCCGCACATAAGGTAGTGGTCAGGGGGCACCTGATTCAGTTAGCGGCAGAAAGGAATAGGCAAAGGTTGGCAGACATTCGCAGACTCACGATCGAACTGGACAGACTTTATCACTTACATTCTCAAGATCACGACCCTAACATTCTCTTACAAATCAACTCGCACAGACTAGAACTTGACAGAATTTTGTCTGACAGAACTGAGAAAGCTTTACGCTGGTCTAAGGCCAAGTTTCTGTTACACAGCAGCTCGGCCTCAGCTATGTTTGCTAGAAAGTTGAACCAATCTATTCAAGCACCGCATACATACAGATTAAGAAACGCTCAAGGCACTGCAGTTTCCCACCCCGCTGAGATCCTTAAAATTTTTTCCAAGTTTTACGCTGACCTTCTCTCCCCCCCGGCCTCCCCTCCGGACCGGGCCCTCGAGGCTTGGCTGGAGGAGATACCGCTCCCTAAATTGACTACGGTCCAGATTCAAGCATTGAATGCCCCGTGCTCTGATCAGGAAATTTCTAAAGTTATCAAATCCCTTAAACCCTCCAAAACCCCCGGGCCAGATGGATTCTCGGCCCAGTACTATAAAAAATTTCAGGACTCCCTGACACCGTACCTCAGGGCCATGTTCGATCATATCCTTGAGGGTAATACCTTCCCGGATGACATGCTCTTGGCGAATATGTCTCTGATCCCCAAGCCGAACAGGGACCTCACTCTTCCACAGAATTATAGGCCGATTTCGGTTATCAACACCGACCTCAAGATTTTTGGGCGCATTTTGGCCGACAGGCTCTCGGGTTTTGTACCGACCAGACAGATCACGGATAATATCAGGCTTGCCTCTAATGTCATTCAGGATGCTGATCTATTTTCCCGTAGAGTTTTACTGTTGGGCCTTGATATCCACAAAGCGTTTGATAGTGTGTTGTGGTCCTATCTAGAACTGGCTTTAGGGAGATTTGGTTTTTCCGGAGCCTTTGTGCATGGCTTTAGGGCACTTTACCACCACCCCCGCACCCGAATCAAGCTGCCAGGCTGCAACTCAGACTATTTTACACTGGGTCGTGGAACCAGGCAGGGGTGCCCGTTATCGCCCTTGTTGTTCGCCCTCGCCATAGAACCTCTGGCTCGGGCGATCAACCTCAACCCTGATATTAGGGGCTATGTTAAGGGCGATCAGGAATTTAAGCTGAGCATGTATGCGGATGATGTGCTCCTGTTTTTGACGGACCCCATGGTCTCCATACCTAACTTAGTTTCAGTCCTGCATGATTTCCGGGGTCTGTCTGGTCTGGGTGTTAACCTCACGAAATGTTCAGCTCTGCCAATTAATTTCCCCCAACAGATAGCAGCTCAGATTCAAGCGAACTTTGGTTTTCCTATGGATTGCCAGACCTTCTCCTATCTGGGGATTAAGCTAGCGGCTTCTAGCCATAAAATATACCTTGCTAATTACCCGGCTATGTTTTCCCGAGTTAGACAACTGTTACACACCTGGGACTCTTACCATATTTCATTTTTGGGCAGGGTTCAGGCGGTTAAGATGTCGATCCTCCCTAAACTATTATTTTTATTTAGATCCCTACCCAACTATATTTCCCGTCTCACCCTGGAATCTTTACAAAGTGATATTAATAAGTTCGTCTGGCACAACAAAAAGCCTCGTTTGGGCAAACATATGTTATACAGGAGTAGAGACAGGGGAGGCCTGGGTTTACCGAACATCTGGTTGTACTACCTTTCAGCCAGATTTCTCCAGCTTGCCCAATGGCACTATTCCCCGAGATCAGTGCCCTGGTTGCGCTTTGAGCGCGCCTCGGTGATCCCCTATTACCTCCCCGGTCTTCTCTGGAATAAATCCTTACACATTAAAGAGCTCTCAGCCCTGAATACAGTTGTGAGTCAGTCACTTCGCCTATGGTCCCTGTACAGTGGGAAATTCTCACTTCGTCCCCCTAACCCAAAACTGGCCTCATTTATCGGGAACCCTGAGTTCCCTGCGGCCCTCCAGGATCATGCTGGTTTTGCATTATGGACTAGGGGGGATCTGATCACCTATGGTTCCCTGCATGTCAGGGGGACCTTTCGGTCTTTCGGATCCCTCCGGTCCTCTCATGCCCTACCTAACTCGGAATTTTTTCGCTACTTGCAAATTAGACATTTTTATAACACTTATTTCCCGAGGGCCACCTGGGGGGCGGACACCTTATTTGAGAGACTATGTGGCCCGGAATCTAGAGATAGGGGCGGTATTTCCATCATATACTTATCCCTTACGGATGTGGGCCTTTCGGAGAAATCTGCGGCCATACTTAAATGGGAACTGGAGACGGGAGAGGTAGTCTCCTCGGAGGAGTGGTCTCGCAGAATTTCTAACATGCATAAGTGTACCAGGTCCGAGGCGGTGAAGGAAACGGTGTTGAAGCTCCATACCAGGTGGTATTACACCCCTGCGAAGCTGCATACCTTCTTCCCCACCGTTTCTGGTTCTTGTTTTCGGGGTTGCCCTGATTCGGGCACTCATCTCCATATTTTTTGGAGCTGCCCAGCTCTCAGAACCCTCTGGCAGAAAGTGCAGGACAGAGTGTCGGGTATCATTGGCACCCCTGTCACGCTTACCTTCCAAATGTGCCTCTTTTTTGCTGATATCCCCAGATCTACCCCCCCAGAGCAAAAGCTCTCCCATACTCTCTTTAGTGCAGTACACTGGTCGATTGCCTTATTCTGGCGTTCGCCTACGGTTGCATGGGAACGGGTGCTCAAGAGGATGGCTGCAATACAGTTAATGGAGAGGATTTCCCATACAATTTTGGACACCATGCCGGTATACGACCTTAAATGGAAGTCTTGGTCCCCCTGAGACCCTATGCCTTCGGGCTGGGACTGTCTGGGAGTCTGCTCGCCCCCAAACGGGGTTCAGACCTAGGTTGAGGATCTTGTAGTTCCGTACCCTTTTTGAGCATTTATTTCATTATTTCAGTTTTAGTTATTGTTTTGTGCTATGATTCCTGTTTTTCTTTGGTTTTCTTTGGCATTTCCATACTTGTTGTTATTCGATGTTACAGTCACTACTCCAGTGCTTGGTATAGTGGGGGATACTTTATCTCTGTTTGATGCTTTGCTCTTTGTACCCCCATGAACAATGACTACTGTGTTGGATGGCAGCTATTTATCAACCATTACTCTGTTTTGTACTTGAATGCCTGCTATTCCATTACTGCAAGCAATGTATTGTTGTTTACTCTGTGTACTGTACTTTGATGTTAGTATTCTGGAGCACTCAGTCGCTCAATGTATGTGCCTATTTTTTTTTCTTTATGTCTCAATAAAAGTTCGTATTAAAAAAAAAAAAATGTTCCAAGACATTTTAGCGCCCTTTCTATGTAATACCTTTAACACAGCTGCCAAATCCGCACAATTTCCCCCTGAAATGCTTAGTGCTCGAATAGTGGCTCTTCCCAAACCGGGGAAGGAGCCAGACTCCCCTAAAAACTTCCGACCCATTTCGCTGCTAAATATTGATATAAAAATTTATGCTAAACTTCTTGCTAATCGACTAGATAACATCCTACCCTCATTGATACACCCAGACCAGTCCGGATTTACGAAAGGCTGCCAGGCATCTGACGCCACTAGACGCATGATAGACCTTCTCCACCATGTCGAACACACCCAAACCCCATCCCTACTCCTATCTCTCGACGCCGAAAAGGCATTTGATAGGGTGCACTGGGGCTATATCTCATTGACGCTTCATAAATTTGGGCTATCAGGTCCAATCCACGACTACATAATGGCTCTCTACTCAAACCCATCTGCCAGGGTACTTGCCTCAGACACCCTATCAGATCCCTTCAATATCACTAACGGGACAAGACAGGGATGCCCGCTCTCCCCACTAATATTCAACTTAGTTATGGAACCCCTAGCAGAAAGCATCAGAACCAATAGCAACATACAGGGCATCCGCATAGCAGACACTGAACACAAGATTAACCTCTTTGCGGACAATGTCATACTTTTAATCACAGACCCAGAAAGAACACTACCAGAGGTCCAAAAGATGCTAGCCTGGTTCGGAGAAATATCATATTACAAGGTTAACGACACTAAATCGTATATACTGGATCTGGGAGTAAGTAAGGACACCAGCGATCGACTCAAACTAATCTTCCCTTACAGTTGGGCGAAGCTCAGCACAACGTACCTCGGCATCCAACTTACCCCTAGAACGAAGCTATTATTTGAAGCAAATTATATTCCACTTCGAACTAAACTTCACTCAGACCTGACCAGGCTGGCATCGGTTGAATTCTCATGGCTGGGCAGACTAGCGGCGTTTAAAATGCTCCATCTCCCCCAAATATTATATTTGTTCAGGACTGTCCCGATCCCCATCCCCGCCAAGTTTTTCCAATCTCTGCAATCTCTCCTCTTAAAATTTGTGTGGCAAGGCAAAAGACCCCGTTGCGCAGGGTCCCAACTGACTAAACATCGTATGGCGGGTGGACTAGGCTATATTAACTTCCAAGATTATTACTGGGCTTCCATCCTGACCCAAGCTAAAGCATGGTTCTCCAACGCACCATCCCCTACCCTATGGGAATCCATTGAACGATCCTCAGTCCCAGGCAAGGACCTGGTGCCCTGGCTAATGGCCCTCCCTTTAGGAGGCAAACATCCCCGAACCCTATCTCCCCCAATCCTTGCTACATGCCAAACTTGGTCCAAATTAACAAAACTTTCCTCTGATGACCCTGACTGCTCCAATGTTCCTATCCCCATTGAAACACTTCAACATCTGATCGAAGAATCTGACTTCAAGAGATGGAAAGGGTTAGGAATAACTCATCTAAATGATCTGGTTAGCGAGAATGACATTACACCTTTTCTTATACTATGTGCACAATACCAACTTCCCGGCTCTGATATATTTCTATACCTTCGCACTAAACATTGTATTAATTCCCTCAAAAAACATACCGTATCGATCCCCCGTCCAGCTTGGCCGTTCCTTTCCTCTTCCTCTAAACTTAGTAAGGGCATATCTCTGTTCTATAAACTATTTAACCACAAATTGACATTTGTCAAATCGACTCCTCTAATCCGCTGGGAGAAAGATCTAGGCCACTCCTTCACCGCAGAAGAATGGGAAAAAGCAGGTAGATCCGTCTACAAAGCCACCAGTTGCTCCACCCTCTGGGATCTAGCATATAAAATAACGTATCGTTGGTACCTGACCCCGGTCAGGATATCCAAATTTGATTCTGCAATATCTGACCTATGCTGGCGAAATTGCGGAATGAAAGGCAGCTTACTCCATATACTTTGGCACTGTCCAAAAATCTCGAAATATTGGAAAACAGTATACCAACTTATAACTGAGGTAACTTTAGCTGATGTACCAAAAAAACCTTCTCTTGCCATACTATCTCTATCACTGAACAGGTTCCCCAACCCAACCAGACACATTATAGCTCACATTTTTCTGGCGGCGAGGCTTAACCTTACCAGGAAATGGAAAGATCCACTTCCCCCCACCCTGAAAGAAGTACTTCACACAATACAGACACACTTTATTCACGAATCCACTCTAGCACTAACCCATAAGAGCTCATCACAAACTCTCCTCATGTGGAAACCATGGATAGAATGGACCGAATCCCCAAGGTTGTTACAGATCTTTGAATAAGGTCAATAACATATGGATCTCTAGATTCACTAACAGAGCGGGCGGAGCACCCTACAGGGACGCAGAAGTGATCCCTATACGGGGTGTCCAGGTGGGGGGTTCCTCCTGCACTTCTCCCACAGAACGACTTCCAACACATAATGAAGGTCCGTACTGAGCTCCCCTGTGTAACTTGTATCACATCGCGTAAACGCTAAGCTTCTTGACACATGAAGGGTAACGAATAGGCGGTAGTCCATTCTTGTACTTCCTTGGATATCACCAGTAGACCCAGGTAACGGCATTATAGCATATGAGTCATGGTATCTGTTTCTTTGTTATCTACTGATTTGATGTTATTTCTTTTTCTGTTTTTTATTTTCCTTTCTATTTGTACAATGGAACTGTATATGTTACATGTGCTATGAGACAATCATCTCTGTTCACCATTTGTTTGTAATGAAAATCTTTAATAAAAATCTATTGAGAGAAAAAAATTATAGACTGATTATTTCTTTGTCAGTGGGCAAACGTACAAAACCAGCGGGGGATCAAATACTTTTTTCCCTTACTGCAGTAGTAGATTTTTTCCTTACCACTCTTAACACTTTTTTTTACATTTCAGAATGCATAGGGTCCCTATATACAATAGGCAAACAACTTTTTATGAATTCCTCAAATTCAAGACTACATCAGTAACACAAGTTCCTCGGTCATTGTTCCTTTTTCTCTTTGTTTTTTCTCTGTCATCAGTTTCTATCTATCTAATGTTTATCGATAGTGATGTTGAAAGCTCTATTCAAAATATCACCCATATTACTGCTTTCTTTAAATCATTTCCATAATTCAGCCTCTTCAAAACCCCTTCAAAACCCTCCAGATAACTACAGTTCCAGTATAGCCAAAATAAACTGTCTACCAAGAATTCCTCTGCTATGTCCTGATCTAGTTTGTACACAAACTGGATTTGCTATAGCTCCTGGTATTCACAAATCTATCTCTGTAAAAAAATTGCCTACAAATGTGATACAACCCTTATGTACATGACCTGTGAATTTTTGTTTTAACTTATTATCATCCAAATACAATAAAAGTGATCTATATCTGACAACTAAGTACAGCACATGCATAGAATAAAAAAGCAGAAGAAGAAATCCAGGTAATTCACACAAACTATTTGGAACAGAATGATATGGTATTATCTTACCCACAGGTGACCTACGGAAAGACATATCCAAGAAACTTACCAATATTTGTTTGTTTTACTTTATTTCATTTTCAGTTCTTATTATGTTCTTACTCTGCATGCTAACTGACATCTTTTGATGCTAAATGTTAGCAATACCAGATACATCCTTGTTATGTCAGTGCATAATTCAATTTTAGACATTTTTTTTAGACATTTGGACACTGAAATATTTTGTTTCGGAATTTAGTTTTCCTCCGAAAAATAAATTTATTTATTTTGTTTCGTTAAAAAATGCATTAGTCCAAAAATCCAAAATAATTAAGGTCGAATCTGTCATTGAAGGCTTATGGTGTCTGTCGAATGTTTTAAGAAGATTCGACGGAGCAGCTAAACTGTACGACGCCGCAATCGTACATTTACGGTTGAATGTTCCGCTTACAGGCTATAGTAGAATTCTAATGTTGAATGACACTAGTAATAATTATATTTATCAATTATTATTACTAGTCAATCAGCATTAGAATTCTTCTATAGCCTTTGTGCGGAGCATTTGACCATAAATGTCTGCTCGCTAAGACTGCTTCGTTGAATCTTCATGTCAAATCTTTTTTCGAATAATCTTGAACTAATGGAGTTAGGTCAGGCACATTCAACCTTTTTTGCTATTGTCTCTATATTATCAAATCTTTTCTCTCTATGTCAAATCTTTTCTCTCTATGCAGAATAATCTTGAACTAATAGAGCTAAGGTTAGGCACATTTGACCACAGGTTTGATGGACACAGATCGCTATTGTCAGCATCATGTCGAATCTCCTATCTATATCGAATTGTTGTCGCAACGAAAACGAAAATAAAACATTTGTTTATGTCGGATCTTTCAGTTTTTGGATTCTGCATGTTTGTTACCTTTTGTTAAAACGATAACGAAAATACCCCAAATTCAGACGAAAATGCATTCGGACGAAAACGAATGCACATGTCTAATAATTTGTTCAAAATCCAATAAAAATCTATTGAACAGAAAAAAAAGTGCTCTATACCCCCATCTTGTCTTAACAAAAAATAAAAAATAAATTAGATCATCTATATATTTAGTAAAAAAACGTGATTGAAATCTAGCCTCTATCGAGGCACCACATCTCTGCAGATTGTGTAAAAGGAAAAAACACCTGATTATTCAGTGATTGTCAGACAAGTTCCAGCTTTTGTTAGATATGACCGAAAAGGAATATGTCCAATTCTAGATAACAATTTTCTTTCTTCAAAGGAAATATACAGTATAAGGGAAGATCTTACTGATCCTGTAGATTTAATACTTTGAATCATTGACCCATAATTTGTATCCGGGTAAAGAATCCTGGCTTTACTCTGACTTTCCTGATCAGGGTCACAAATTTAAAAAGTACTGAAAACATCCATACATTTCAGCATTTCCCTTGTAATCTGTTTACTTTAAGATGATTTAGCAATATAAAGTACTTTAATGGGAAAGCTAATTATGCTGTATATGCTATATATGCTATAGGGTAGGGTTGCCAATACCGAGCATTTGCGCAAGTACTTAACGTATTAGGGGAAGGGGGGGCAGGCAGCCTCACAGATGATCGGTGTGGTGGTGAGGGCAGTTACAAGCACCAATCTCCCTGTATAACTTTCAATAAAGCAACTGACAGTGGTGTCTCCTGTGATTGTTAGCTGCTTTATTAAAAGCGCTACAGGGTGATTGGTGCTTATAACTGCCCCCACCACCACATTGAACACCCCCAACTGTCCCCTGTGTCCTCCTCTGGTTCCCCGTGTATCTCTTCTAGGTCCTCCTCCGGCTCCCCGGGTCCTCCTCTGGCTCACCATGTCCTCCTCTGGCCCCCCCATTCCAGATTTTTCTCGATGTTGAGCAGAGTAAAAAGACAATATATACACTCAATGTCATTTTCTGAATGCACTGAGCCAGTGATCACTGACTCTATCCATTCATAACTGAGCATTGTAAACTGTGCTTACGATACTTCCGTTTATGAATAAACAGGAGCCTCTGTCTCTTGTCCATTCATCTTCAGTGCAGCTGATGCTGCAGAGAAAAAGACTGGGGAATCTGTGTCCTCAGTCCCTTGCCCTGTCTCAAAAGGGAGATGTCAGGGGTCTGTTTAGACTCCTTATAGCTCACCAAAGCCACCCCCCAATAGGGCTGTTAAAAAAATAAAAAAATAAAGAATTGTAATAAATAAATATTTAAAGTTTAAATTGTAAATATAATAAAAAATAAAAAGAATACTGACACTGTCCACTCCTCCCCCCACCCCTTCCCCCAAAAAAGAAAGCATTGTAAAAAATATTTTACAAAAATATATAAATTGTAAAACAAATTATAAAAAAATAATTGTAAAAGTTTATTATATTAGTATAAAAGCTACTGACACAGTCCACGCCTCACCAGTGCCCATCTATGCCATCTATCAGTGGCCTTCAGTGTTGCATATTAGTACCTCCTCATCGGTGCCACCCCATCAGTGTGGCCTCATCAATGGCCCTCAATGTCACCTATCAGTGCCCATCAGTGCTGCATATTAGTGTCACTGTCACATGACATTAAAAAAAGTATTGGTGTCAGTGAGTACTTGAAAGAAAGTATCAGTACTTATACTGGGTCTTAAAAAAGTGGTATCGGTGCAACCCTACTATAGAGTATTAGGCCAGAGAGGGGCTACAGGTACTGTATAGCCTACTTCTTCTTTGTCTTACTGAATGAAGACAGGACACATTTTAGAGAAAAATCTATTTCTCTCTTCTTATCAGTATGCACAAGGAGCTGGTCAGTTTTGAGCACAAGGAGCTCAAATGCATCATGTGCTGCTTTTCCTTCTCCCAGTTTGAGCTCTGCTGTACAGTAGATTTCAAGAGTCTGATACCAGGTCAAATGAAGGTACTTACATTTTTGCATTTAAGAGATACATATAATGATATATCAATGAATATATAATTGCATTCATGCGTGCCATTAAAATATGTCAGAAGTTTCGCTTTAACAGAAATCTATCACTGTACCTGCAAAATCAAGAAGCCAGGAGACTGATAAAGCATTGATAGGACATAATACTGAAGACTATAAAATGTTTACACCCATCTTTATATCAATTTTTTTAACATAGCAGATTTACAAGACACTATATATCCTTAAGCTTAGAAGAAAAGTTATCACAAAGCAAAACACATCTCACTGATTCAGCTATCATGTTATTTAGTATGTGTTTTTCTTACACTGAAAAGCAATAGTACAGTTCACTGGAAGCATTAATTCAACTTTTATTGTCAAGCGAGGTGCACACGGTGAGTGATTAGTTTTATTTGTTGACCCAGCAAATCATTTTGCAAACCAAATCTTAACAAGTTTCCTCACATTTACTACAGTATTGATCGATAAGTACATCAGAAATGAGACAAAAAGACAGTAAAGATGCTGACAAATTGTGGAATTGATCCTGCAGGGTATAAAAGTCTGACAAACAAAGTTCATTCAATTAAATAAACAACATAGAAACCAAGAAAAGTCAAGCTGATAACTGCAGAGTTTTTGAAAGTGGCAGACATATTAAGTTACCTAGCCTGACCTGTGATGTGTATCTAGAGAGGGCCAGATTTGCTATTTATGCAGGGTTTATTAGTTATACTGGGAAAATGGAGTCTGTCTAAATTGAGGACACAATCTGAATGAATCTGTATTTTTTACTGCTTTCTAGTTCACAAGGGGCTAGCATTCTGTTGTACAGTACACAGCGGGGGGGGGGGGGGGGGGGAATAAACCCACCCCTTGGATGTTATTGTCCAAATACTACCCAGGGCTACCCCTTCCACCCTACCAGCTGACATTCACCACACTGACTGTTGCAGAAAATCTGTCTGCTCATTCACTCTACTAAATTTCCTTTTTAGGTACTGCTCTTTACATCCCTATCCCCCTACCAGCTGGCATTCAAGGGACTGATTGTTGCAGCAAATAAGTCCACTCATTACTAGTTAGGGTGACGGTGAGTGAATCTTCAAAAATCAGTCATGAATCCCCAAACAGAATTAGCACCATCACATTGGCACGCCCATCCTTAAGACTTATGCCGACGTAAAAAATCAAATCGGATTATGTTGTCAGAAAATCTGATCATGTGTGGGATTTTCTGACAACCGTGTGTATGCAAGACAAGTTTCGGCCAAAATCTGTCGGATTTTGTGGTCGGAATGTCCGGCCGTGTGTATGGGACATAATAGTTACAATTTTGCCACTAGCCCAGCTGAATTATAGTTCCTAACCCAACAAAAATTTGATTGTGTATCCATATCATATAATCTGGGCTTGCAAGGGGAATTTTAATACACATATACTAAAAGTAATTTATGACTGGCCTGTAATACTAAAAAGATATCTGGGGGAGGTGGGGGGGGGTATGGGGTTGTTGCTATCTTTATGACTTGTAAATTATTATGATAAAGCATAAAGTTATATTTAAATTTCACCTTTAGAAAAAAAACATCCTGCATTGTCTTTCTCATTCATGAAAATGTTTCCACTTTCTGCCAAAATGTATGGCTACTTTATTAATAATTTAGGGATATCCATACATACTTTGATTCCAGCCCTGCATAAAAAAAAAAAACCTTAGTGAAAAGAGGACTGGGATCTGCCTGGAGGTTTTTTTAGTTTGTTAGAGAAATCTCTGTACAAGTGGCTGCCAATATTTACCATTTCTAAGCAGGCATATTGTATTTGCCCATTGGCTGTGTCACATTATAGTGAATCACGGAATATTTGAAAAAAAGCAGATGTCCCACCTTCTAAGACTTGTGCATATCTGAGTTTCCTACTTCTATTTCACATTTACCATTATCCACCCACCTTTAAAATCTCTCTGGGCTCCAACAATAACATTGAACATCATTACATATTAATTGACTACTAGTTTTTTTGTAAGCAGGGCAGGTCATTAACTTTTTTCTCTTAATAATAACAGTATATTCCTGACATTTGCTGTTGATCTTTTGGATTAAGCATCTGATGTACAGTTGGCAACAATTCCTCAGTTTGCATGTGTATTTGCTGATGGCTGTCCATGCTGCCTTAGGTAACCATTCACATATTGCTGCTCTGCTAAAGGTCAAAAATGCCAGTAGGTATTCACATCAGAGCACAAGATTTATCATCTTTCTATAGTAGAATATTATTGATTTGGGCATGCACACAAAATTCATGGGTCGCTGACCTGTGCATTGCTTTGTTATTGTTTCGTAACTCATCTTACATTATTAAACACTTTGCTGGGATTGTTGTATCACTTCAAATAGTTATATATTTTTTTTTATATTGTGTGCTACAAATATAAATAAACAACAAAAGACAGAACGATGCCTATTTTGTATGCTGTGGTCTCCTAAACTCGGTTGAATTACCTCCATATAATACAATGTTCTTGGCATGTTCATATGCCTTTTTTTCTGATAGACAATGTTCATGTTGGTAGGAAGATGCAGTTCTCTTTAATAATCGCTTGTATATTTTAAAGGCTACATTTTTTTAAAAAGCACAACAGTTCTACTAGTTTTCTCAGCAGAGAAAGAGCAAAAACAGAACACAGTAATGCTGAAACAGGGATATAGCAGGTACAGACATTTTAGTAGTAAATGGTGTAAAACATTGCTAAGTCATACTATGAACTGTTAGATGATAAATGAGGTTTGCCATACGTTAGGTGAAAACCTATGGAATATAAGAGGAGACGTAAGAGAGGAAATAGGAGAAATGGAGGGGAAAGAGAGAAATTTGAGGAAAAAATAAAAGTGAAAATGGGAAATGGGAAAGTAATATAGTAGCTCAACCACCGGCTCAGGACAGGTCCTCCTGAAGATGCCACAGCTCCCAGACCTTATCAGGCATTTCCAGCTTATCCTGCAATCCTACTGTCATTTTTTTCATTAACTCCACATCCTTTATTCTGACTTACATGGTCTTGGGATGGAGGGGAGTGCAGCTTCCAGTTGAAGGCAACCAAACATTGTGCAGCTGTAAGGATGTGTAGTGATGAAGGGACCCCACTCTGCTCTAAATAGCAATTCGACTAGCTCGGGGGGAGGGGGGTTATGAGGGATGTCAGAGTTATTGTACAAAGTGGTTTAGAACTCCTCAAAGGAGTGAACGATTTCCTGAGGATGAGATAGTAGGCAGCCCAGACTGTTTTTAATTTGATGTGGAGTAGTCGTGTGAGAGCGTTCAGACAATTTCCAGGCTAATAGGGAGTGGGCCTTATTACCCTTGTCATAGTGTAGTTGTTTTAGCCTAGTCAGGGCCTTTTCTACTTGGCCTAGTGCCAAGAGTCAAGAGTCATTCATAGACGGGTGATTTTTTTGAGTAGGGATAGGGAGCAGGTATGGGCCAAACAGAACCCTGTTCGGTTCGCACCAGAACTCCTGAACACCAAGAAAGTTCGGACCCGATTAACGAACACCATTAAAGTCAATGGGACCCAAACATCAAAAATCAAAAGTGCCCATTTTGAAGGCCTATATGCAAATAACTGGGCATACAATGGTTATAGGGGTCTGGGTCCTGCCCTGGGGGACATGTATCAATAAAAAAAGGTATGTAAAACAATTCATTTTTAAATGTGCAGTGATTTTGGGATTTTTAAAGTGAAAGCATAAAAATAAAAATAAATCCTTCCAATGAAGTGCCCGGGGGGGGGGGGGGGTAGGGTTGCCCTTATTTTACCTGTAAAGTGGCAGATCTGTACCATGTCTGGAATCTGCTGCCAAAATAATTGCATAAAAGCAAAAAAAATACATTTTCCCTGTAAGCTGCCTATATTTTGCTCAGCAACAGCTGGGGAGCCAATGTGAATGACAAGGCCAAATTAAGGACATTTGCCAGGCATGGCACATGTGTCAACTTTCCCTGTCTAAGGGCTGACAGGAGGTTTGAGCCATTATCGTAAACCACCATTCCTGGCTCCAGCTGGCGTGGTGTGAACCAGCTCTGGACCTGTCCCTGCAGAGCTGCAAGAATCTCTGCTCTGATGTGGTTCCTGTCCCCTAAACACACCAGCTGAAGCACTGCATGGCACCTTTTAGCCTGACTCATAGAATAGCCCTTTGAATGCTTAGGGGGTACCTGATGTTCATAGGACAATTCTGCAGAGGAGGGCATGGAGGTAGTGGAGGAGGAGGAGGGGATAGAGTTCACAGGTCTGGCATCATCACCACCAGCTGTATGGAGACGTGGGGGCACAACAAGCTGCAGCACCGAGCCTTGTCCTGCATCCTTTCGCATTGCAAACAGTGTTACTCAGTGTGCTGTGAACAAAATATATCATCACTGCCCATGCTTGCTGGACCACGTGTCAGCAGTAAGGTGGATCTTACAGCTGACTGCCTTGCCCAATGATGCCAGAACATTCCCTTCCACTTGGTTCTATAGAGATGGAACGGACTTACGTGAAAATTAGTAAAGACTAGGAACTTGTCATTATGGTACAGCACATTGTGCGAATTCACGGAAGGGAGCAGATTCCACCAGGCTGAAAGGCAGAAGTTGGTGAGCCAAAAGCTTTGACAAGCTTGCATTTAGACACTGGGCATGTAGGTGACAGGGACTGTATTTTTTTTTCCGCTGCAGCAGTTAGGGCAGAGAAATTTGCTGGCTACAGTCTACAGCTGGTGGTGTGCTGCTGGCAGATGCGCTGCTAGGACCTGGGACACCCTGTGCTATACCATCAGTATAGCAGGGGCAGACTGAAGTGGGTAAGGAGGAGGGACAGTTGTGTGCCCTTTTAGGTGCTCTTGACAATGGGCTGAGTGGTTGGATGTTAAATGCCTTGTTAGGCATGTGGTACCCAAATGGTAGGTGTTTTTTTTAATGTTTGATGTGGCTGAGACACAGTTTGCAGATAGCAACAGTGTGATCTACTGCAGATGTGCTGAAAAAGGCCCAGACAGCGTTTTGGGGAGTGGGCTGGGAAATAACAGCTGCAGAATGTGATGAAATAGAGTGACTGCTCTCTACTCTTTCTTGATGTTGGCCTCCTTGGGGTTGTGCCGCCTCACCTTCAGTTTCCTCCTCTGCTCTATCTGGCACCCAAGTCACATCAGTGACCTCATCATCATCATAATCATCTCCATCTCCTCCATCTTCACCATTACCACTGGAGCTAATTTGGCAATACGCTGCAGCTTGGGGAACATGAATGCTAATATGTCTACCAGTGTCCCTCCCTTTCTCTAGGCTCATGTTCCTGTAATCCCCGACCTCAGAACCAACATCTTAATCCAATAATGGCTGGGCATCATCAAGGAGCAAGTGACTGACACTGTGGTCAAATAACTCAGCTGACTCCTCAATGGCTGATGTTGGGGCTATAGCAGGAATAGATGTGGACAAGGAGGCAGGTTTATGCACTCAAGAAACTGCAAGGGACTGCACACTTGTCCACGAATACACTATAATATAATGCAATATAATGACCCAAAAGCACAGTGACACAGAACTATATGGAATTAAACTGCCAGTAACACACGCAAAACAATATGGCGTTAAACTAGCAGTATTGCACACAAAACTATATGGAGTTAAACTGGCAGCAAAGCACGCAAAACTATATGGCGTTAAACTGGCAGTAACGCACACAAAACTATATTGTGTTAAACTGACAGTAACGCACATAAAACGATATGACATTAAACGTGCAGTAACGCATGGAAAACTATATGGCGTTAAACTGGCAGTAACACTCGCAAAAATATAGGGCATTAAACTGGCAGTAACGCACACAAAACAATATGGCATTAAACTGGCAGTAACGCACACAGAAGTAAATGGCGTTAAACTGGCATTAACAGACACAGAAGTAAATGGTGTAAAACTGGCAGTAACGCAATCAAATAGACGGGTTCAACTACACTGATGCTATCTGAACTATCCCTACTCTAGCTATACACTAATGACAAGATTACTGACACTGTCTCACTAAACTACACTGAAACTATATGAGCTGACCCTACTCCACACCTAATGTATGTATGAATGACACTGTCTCACTACACTACAGTGAAACTATCTGAGCTGTCCCTAATCTAGCTGCACACTATGCAAACTGAATGATGATCCTCCTCACTACACTCACACTCTCCCTAGACTGACACTAAACTAATATTCTACACTGACAATTAAAGCAAAATAGCACAGTATAGCACACAAACTAGCTGGTAGCACTGAACAGAGCCCTGTTCTATCTCTCTCCATGCAAAAATCACAGTGAAAATGGCTGCCGTTGAAAGTATACTTATACACTGGGGGGCGGGAATGAGCCATGATTGGATAAAGTCATAATGACAGTGTCCAATCATGACTCTGACAGTGCTCTGTGATCTGATTGGCTGAAGCTTTCACTGCTACAGCCAATCAGGGTGTGCAATGCACTGTTCAGCACCACAATGCATTGTGGTCAGTTCGGGTGGCCAAACAAACGGTCAAACTACCCATTGGTTCAGCTGTTTTTCGAACATCCAAACAGCTAAAGTTCAGCCTGAACTTATGCTTGGGCCAAACTGTTCGCCCATCCCTAATGGGGAGTTTTGTAGCCTAAGCTCGAAGGCCCTAAGCTCCCTCTCAGGTTTGTGATTTGGTTGCCCTTGTGTCCTTTTTCCTAGCCGAAGTGAGCCCAATGCAGCGACCTCGGATAACCACCTCATGAGCTTTCCAGAGGGTAGAAGGGGAGATATCAGGGTTTTTTTTTTTCTCAGTAAAGTTTCAGTGTAAATTCTAATTCCATTTTGGAGGGGAGGTACTGTAAAAGGGAAATAATTCAGCTGCTAATGGCATGGCTTATGATTAGTGGTACCTAAGTCCAGTGTGAGTAGGATGGGGGCATGATCAGACCAGGAGTTTGGGAGTAGGGATGAACCGAACACCCCCCCGGTTCGGTTTGCAGCAGAACATGTGAATGGGCAAAAAATATGTTTGAACACGCAAACACCATTAAAGTCTATGGGATGCAAATGTAAAAAGTGCTAATTTTAAAGGCTTATATGCAAGTTATTGCCATAAAACATTTTGGGGGACCCGGGTCCTGCCCCATGGGACATGTATCAATGCAAGAAAAAGTTTTAAAAACATTTTTTTGGGAGCAGTGATTTTATTAATGCTTAAAGTGAAACAATAAACATTAAATATTCCTTTAAATATCATGCCTGTGGGTGTTCTTAGTATGCCTGCAAAGTAGTGCATCTTTCCCATGTCTATAACAGTGCCACTGCAAAATGTAATATAGATAAAAATACCAAAGATTCACCAAAGGATGGTGCCACAACACTGTAACCCCTCACAGACACTTGTGTTGGGAGCAGGAACGGGCCCTGCAGTTAAATATTATTTCAAAAATCGTAATTACATGCCCCTGGTAAACAGGGGCAGAAAATTGGGCCTTGGGTGGTGGTGGTGGTTCCACAACACTGTAACCCCTCACAGATACTTTTGCTGGGTGCAGCAACAGGCCCTGCTGTGAAACATGACTGCCAGTTTCTTGTCCACCTGTGGCACCCTCTCTCTCTAGGCTCATGTTACTCCCTTCTTTAACCTGGGAATCAACATCAGAGCTTTCAAATCGCTGTGCACCCTCCAGCAGCATATAACCGACACTGTGGTCAAATAATTCTGGGGACTCCTCCGTGCATGATGGTGGGGCTACAGAAGGCATGACTGTGGACAAGGAGCCGGTGTAATAGGCCCCTTTGACAGCTGCGTTGGAAGGCAAACTACTCTGAACCTGGGTGACAGAGGATGAGGAGGACGAGGATGGATTCATTATCCACTCCACCAACTCTTCTGCATGTTGTGGCTCAAAAACAAGGCCAGCAGCAGCAAAAAAGGACAAGCATACCCCAAGGCCAGCTGCAGAGGATATACTATGTCCATGACCACCACTGTTAACTGTAGACACAGAGGCTGCTTGCCCTCTTTTCATGGCCTGTGAGCATCTGCCTCCCCTTGGTGGCCTTCTGGACATGATGTATTTTTTGTTTTGCAACACCACACTACACTGTATTAGATACTATGTACACCGTTTGAAGTTATTAGAAAGTGTACAATGGCTGCACTGTTTTGTATACTGTGTACACCACCAGAAGTGTAATAGAAACTGTACACACTGTATTAGATACTGTGTTCACTGCCTGAAGTGTATTAGAAATAGTACACCATGGAATGCACTGTAGATAAAGGCTACACTGGATGCATGGTATATATATATATGCTACACTGCCTGCACTGACTGAATTAATACACTGCCTGCACTGACTGAATATAGAGTAAACACTGAATATATAGGCTATGCTAAATGCCACTAACTAGGTTAATCCCACTAACTGAATAACCTGCCTGCTTACTCTAACTCAAGCTATCTCTCTGTCCACGCCAACAACACTACACACAGCCACTTGTAAGCAGCCTTATATAGTGTGGGGCGTGGACTTAGTCCCCCTGAGCCACGATTGGCCAAAGGTACCCTGCCTTTGGCCAATTATGGCTCTCTCAGCAGAGCATGCTGTGATTGGCTAATACATGCAGGTCAGGGGCATGCTTTGGCCAATCATCATACAGCAATGAACTGCGATCTCACAGTGCATTTTGGGGAATTTCGGGGCGCTCTAATTTTCCGGGGGAATGACCCATATGTTTGGTTAATTTCCGAACAAACGAACACCCGATGTTCGAGTTGAACTTACGTTTGTCTCGATCCACAGGCTCATTCCTATTTGGGAGTATCTGCGCGGATCGAGTTATGTCTAACTTGGCATTACTGACAAAGAGGTAGTCAATACGTGAATGCATACAGTGGGGGGGGGCAGAATAAAACATATACTGCCAATCACCAGGGTGGAGAACCCACCAGGAGTCAAAAAGAGCATATCATCTAGTGAGGTGACGGAAGAGTTTTGAATCTCTAGAGGCTCGGTTTAGCGATTTCTGCAGGTTCCTCACATGGCGGTCAAGCACCGAAGAATGGAATAAGTTAAAATCTCCACTCCCCAATTAAGAATTCATTGGGTGTTTGAAAGAGGCGTGCAAACATTTTAGTTAAAAAGTAGATCTGGTGGACATTCGGGGCATATAGAGCACAAAAAGTGACTGCCATTGTCTGCATAGGACAATAAAATGTCCACGCGGGTCAATGTAAGTTTCAAAGCATGTGAACGGGAATCCACTTTTAAAGAGTATGGCTACTCAAGCACGTTTGCGGGGGGTTAAACGACTGGTAAACCTAAAGGGAAGTGTCTGGAAGTGAATGACATAATCTTAGCCATGGTGCTGGATAAAAGCAAACATAAAAGCGCTTATCTGATCTATCAGTAGGAATACTGTGGTACAGAGGTCAGGAGTGACCCATCTCCAGGAGGGGATCCGGATGGTTGCAGAGGACCGTAAAGTGAGCTAGTTGATGGGAAACATAAAAAAGAAAACAAATTAGAAAAACAGAAAGAATTAGGTCAGTACTAAACAGGCCTAACTAAGTTTCTTTATGTCCAGCTGGCCAGGACTAAGAAACGGGCTAGGGGGACACAGAGAAATCCATTAACAGTTACAAAAAGGAACAGTAAAATATTAAAGAAACTCTAGAGGTTAAACCAAGGGGGATCTAGTGAATGAAAGGGTAACCACTCTCATATCTCTATCTATCTGCCCAGGATACAAAAAAAAAGGTAAATCAGGGGCCTAAAGGGGCCATGTGCAAGGTAGGGGGAACAATGAATGTCAGCCAGATGGAATCTCGGTCCACAAGTGGGTGTGAGAAAGGGAGAGGCTCTACTTCAGTCAGACATTTTTTGTTAGGTAGCTTTACGGGGGTGTCTGGGCCTCCAGAGCATTTAGCTGGGGAAACCTTCTGCCAGACCGTGAGCAGTGGGATTGCTACCAAGTCCCACTCCAGTAGCAGAGGAATAAGCATCCCCAGGACATCACAAAAAGCTTCCAGGTCTTCCCGGATTGTGTAGCATGACAGACTGTCCTTGACGTCTTGCTGTGAGGCTGAAAGGAAATCCCCATCGGTAGATGATGTCCTCGTCCTGTAGCGTATAGAGAAGGGGTTGGAGGAGTCTGTGCTTTTGCAGAGTGATCCAAGAGAGGTCTAGAAATAACTGTACTGGTGTATTGTCATAGACTACTTTGCGAATGGAGCAGGCTTTGTGCATGACATCTTCTTTCAGGGGTAAGAATGCACTCTACAGATGACATCATGTGGTTTGGAAGCAGGACCCTTAGGGAGCAGGGCTCAGTGTGCCCTATCCATTTCAATGTGTTTGGTAGGGGGGGATCGGCCAAAAGGTAATTGAATAGGGTTTGCAAGGTAGTTTGCATGTTTTCAGGGCCCTCTGATTCTGGTAGGCCCCTGAAACAGATATTGTTCATGCGCCCCCGGTTGTCCAGGTCCTCAACATGGCACTATATGTCGGCAGTAGTATGCGATGATCTGCACCTTGTAGTTGAGTGCAGTGTACTGCCAGTTTAGTCTCTTGGATTTCCTCCACTGTCATCTCTACTCTATCTGCTAGGTGCTTGAAATTTGCATGAAGTGTTTGAATCTTCGCACGGCCTGGTTCAGCTTGTCCCATGTAGCGCTGCCACCTGATAGTCACGGTGCTGGGGAGACTCACTGTCTCAATCGGTGGTAGTTGGTTGCCAGCCATGGAGACTCGGGTGTGCCCTGATATGGAGCTGGAGCTTGAGAAGCAGGCTGTGGAGGGATCCACGTGTGTGAGGTGTAGGCAGCCAGCCACATCTTGTCTGTCCCGCCGGGCAACTTAGGAGATGATGTAAAATGGCTGTGGAAGGTCGTGGAAGACTCTGGAGAAGATTGTGAGGATCCCTGTGCTTTGAGGGAGCGGGTTCTACTGGATCCACCCATGTACAGGGGCAGAAAGTCCTCTTAAAAATCCATGAAGCTGGAGGCTATGAGAGAGCTAGGAACTCAGACATCCATGCAGGTCAACGTCCGGTCATGCCCCCTAAGACTACATTTTTAGTGGCTACCCTGTAGTAAGGGCATGTGTAATTTGCCCTCCCAACCCACCTCAATGCTGCAATAACTTTTGCTGCTATATACATTCTGTATAATAATAATACTATTACTAATAATACTAATTATACTAAGGTTTTTTTTTAGTATTTGTTAGTTTTGTTAGTATAGGTTATATAGTGTAGTGTAGTTAATTTCCAGGAGAATAAGGTATTTCCTGCCTGCACAAGTTACAGTGGCCATAACTAAACTATTCCCTAATGTTTAACAAACCTGTGCAGTGTTTAAAAACAAATTGGACCTTGTAATTATTAAGGGTGGCATAACTAATGCTTCCAATGGGTCAGAAATGCTTATGATTTCACATTATGAGAACAGAGAAGAAAGCATTTCAAAATATAAAGGCTTAAGAGTTTCATGGGTAAGCAGTTGCCTCCAAATCCATCAACCTTAGGTAGCTACAGTATCTGCCTAATTAAACCCATACACAAAAGGCTTGTTTTCTGATGTTAAAAAAAAAAAGGTTTAGTTTAGGCTTGATAAGTAGTACAATTTGTACTTGTTTTCACATGAAGGCATCAAGGAAAAGTGAATTTTATTGAAAAAAGCTTTGGCATATGTATGATGATTCCTACTGCTGTGCACAAACCTTTATCTACAATTTCTGAAAGATGGCTACTATTCGCATCTCAGATAGCAAATAATTAAGCTGCAAGTTTGAAAATGACTTGCTAAGCTACCCTGTTTCCCCTAAATTAAGACCTAGTGTGATTGTCGGTGATAGCTGCAATAAAAGCCCTACCCCCCAAATAAGCCCTAGTTAAAGTCCTTGTAGGTCTTCTTTTCAGGGTAGGGCTTATTTTTGAGGAAACAGGGTAGGGCTTATTTGGGTGGTAGGGCTTATATTGCAGCCAACACCGACAATCAGGCTAGGTCTTATTTTAGGGGAAACAGGGTATTACTAGACTTGCCAGACTTCACAAATTTATTGCACAATTGCAGCAAGTCCACATTGCAAGACGCCAGATCAAACATTTTGCAGGTCTGCTGCAAGTTCTAGTTTGGTTATGTTGTGCAATAGTCATCCCAACACACGGGTCACTGTGACTTGCAGAGCTCTTGCTATAGACTCACCACTGCAACATTGCTCTTGCTAGAGACTTGCCGTGGAAATTTGCTATAAATTGGAAAATTGTCAACTAGAACTTGTGCTTCAAGCGCTCTGCAATTGTACAAGTTGCCAGTGAAAATGTGTAGCAAGTTAACAAAACTTACAATTCAACACTGACAGTCATTTGTGCCAAGTTATCCTTGCTATCTGGGATATTACATATATATTACATTTGTCTTTTTCAATTAAAGTGCCTGATGTCCAAATATATTGTATTTATTTCCTCCAATAAAGTGCCCAGTGTTGAAATATAAATGCCAATTGTCTCTAATAAACAAACAAAAATGTTCCATGTCTTTAAATCGTATGCATTTTCAAAATAAAGTACCATTAGATCTATAAATCTTCTTCCGATATCCCCCCTTTAACTTTTCCACTGTTTCATCAATGCATATAGGTCATTCTTCACAAATAAAGTTTACTATATGCTTAAGAGCCGGTTCACACAGGGGCGACTCAGATCCGACTTCAGGTCGCCCCTAGTCGCCTCAATGTAAGTGAATGAGAGCCGTCTTAATGCACACTACTGAAGTCGCTCCGACTTCAGAAAAGGTTCCTGTACTACTTCAATCTGACTTGTAGGCGACTGGTACCCGTTGATTTCAATGGAGGTTGCCTACAAGTCAGATCTCTGTCTATACGGAGGCGACTCTCACAGAATTATCAGCTCTCAAGAGGGAACTCCACGCTAAATTTATGAAAAAAATTTGGCATGGGTTCCCCCTCCGAGAGCATACCAGGCCCTAAGGTCTGGTATGGATTCCAAGGGGAACCCCTACACCGAAAAAACGACATGGGGGTCCCTCCTGATCCATACCAGACCCTTATCCGAGCACGCTACCCGGCCGGACAGGAAAGGGGGTGGGGACGAGCGAGCGCCCCCCCCTCCCCAAAGCACCTTGTCCCCATATTGATGAGGACAAGGGCCTCTTCCCAACAACCCTGGCTGTTGGCTGTCAGGGTTTGTGGACGGGGGGCTTATCGGAATCCGTGAGCCCCCTTTTATAAGGGGGCCCCCTGATCCCGGCCCCCACCCTATGTGAATGAGTATGGGGTACAATGTACCCCTACCCATTCACCTGTGAAAAAAATGTACAAAAAAAAACACAACACACAAGGGTTAAAATAGTTTATTGCACAGCTCCAGGGGTCTTCTTTCGTCTTCGGGGGTCTTCTCACCGGACTCGTCCGCTATCTTCTGCTCTTTTGCTAGCTCTTTCACTAGCGGAGGAGCCCGACTCTTTGGTTCTTCTTGCCGGGCCACCGCCCCTTCTTCTAGCTCTTTTACCAGCAGTGGCCCAGTCTTCTGTCGCCGCTGCCACTGTCGCCGTCTTCTGTTCTTCTCTTCTTCTTTTCAGGAGATGTTGCCTCGTCACTGCCTCTGCTCACAAAGACAGGGATGCGGCGTGCGGTGACTTATATAGGGACATCACTGGATGATGTCCCCGCCCATTATGATGTCACAGTCCCAGCATCCTCTGGGACTGTGACATCATAATGGACGGGGACATCATCCGGCGATATCCCTATATAAGTCGATCATGTTCTTCATTCCCTTGTAAAAAGGTTTTTAATGTTTTAAAAACAGAGTTTTTAGAGGCCAAATTTTGAAGATGCACACGGTGTGTAAACATGTGCTATGTGCCATCAGAGGATCGCAATGGACGCATTTGGTGTTTGCAAACCCTTCTAGTATGTGAGAGGAAGGGATTGCACACACCAAACACGTCCATTGATCACTCATGATGGTACATAGCACATGTTGACATTACCAATTTTTGGTGTGCATCTTCAAAATTTGGCTTTACCCCTTGTTTTATGTAAATAGTTAAAAATCTGATTTTATTTTTTTTATTTTTGTGATAATTGCATTTTTGATATATTTATATATTTCTATGTGAGCAGAGACAGCGACGAGGCAACATCTCCTGAAGAGAAGAACAGAAGAACAGAAGACGGCTACAGCGACAGCGGCAGCGGCGACAGAAGACCGTGCCATCGCTTGTAAACGAGCTAGAAGAAGGCGCGGTGGCCCGGCAAGAAGAACCGAAGAGGGGGGACAAGACCCCCGAAGTCAGAAGAAGAGGGCGGCGGCGAAGAAGAAAGCCGGGCTCCTCCGCTAGTGAAAGAGCTAGCAAAAGAGCAGAATATAGTGCAGGAGTCTGGCGAGAAAACCCCCAAAGTCAAAAGAAGACCACCGGAGCTGTGCAATAAACTATTTTAACCCTTGTGTGTTGTGTTTTTTTGTACATTTTTTTCAAAGGTGAATGGGTAGGGGTACATTGCACCCCATACTCTTTCACATAGGGTAGGGGGCCGGGTTCCGGGGGGCCCCCTTATTAAAGGGGGCTCACGGATTCCGATAAGCTCCCCGCCCGCAGACCCCGACAACAAAAGGCCAGGGTTGTCGGGAAGAGGCCCTTGTCCTCATCAACATGGGGACAAGGTGCTTTGGGGTGGGAGGGCTGTGCGGCCCCCTCTTCCCCAAGGCACCCCCCATATTGAGGGCACGCGGCCTGGTAAGGCTCAGGAGGGGGGGCGCTCGCTCGTCCCCACCCCCTTTCCTGGCCGGCCGGGTAGTGTTTTTTCGGCGTAGGGGGCGACTTAAAGTCGTGTTGTAAGTCGACCCAAGTTGTGTCCAAGTTACCTCCAAAAGTCGTGTTGAAAGTCGTGTTGCCCATGTGTGAACCGCTTCTAAAAGTGTGCCTTTTCCAAATAAAGGGATCTGTGTCTTTAAATCTGTAGCTCTGCAGCTAAAATCCAAATGAACCACTTTCACAACATGTCACCAGTGCTTTACTCCATGCACCCACCCCTTCATTAGTGAAAACTCACCAGACAATACTGACCCTTTTGGTTACAAATGGGACAGTAAGAGCTCAGTATGGATAGATAGGTCACTCTTTCACTCCACTCTGTTTTGTGCTCAGGATCCCCATGCAATGCTCAAACTGGCATTTCTCATAAATGCCACAGTGAAGATACAAAAGACCCAATCATAGCATAAAACCACTTTTATCTTAACCTCATATCATAACCCCCTCACATTTCTTTGTGCTGTAACAGCACCATATCTATGCGCATTTGCTTTTTGTCACTCAGTAGATCGTAGATATTCTAATGACAATTCAGAACTACAAGGGTGCAACAAAAATGCAAAAGCACACACAGAAAAGCTAAAATAAATTATGAAAAACATTATGCTACAGAAAGTAGTAAAAATATTCAAAAATATCAATAGCTAAAAGGTAAGGAACCAAAAAGGATGAACATGAGAAGTTAGTCACAAATTACAGGGAGAAGTCAAATGAGATAAATAATTTTTTCTTTTCAGGTTATACAAAAAAAGGTAGTATCTGACTTTACCATTATACATGACAGATATCTGAGTTAAAAAAGATTATAAAACTTACTGTAATTAATATGCCAGCACTATCTTACATTTACAGGTCCTGTTAGAGCTTAGCAATGCTATTACTATACCATTTTTCTAATTTTTTAGGGACCCCATGCTGACCAGAATGATACCTACAGGTTGGTGAAAAGCGAATGTTATACCAATATACAAAAATCTGCCAAAGGTTTAGACAGGTATGAAGAAATGCTGTAAAGTAGGAATTCTTTCAAAAATATATATTTTCCTTAATTTACTAAATGCAAATTGAATTAACAGAAGAAAAATACAAATCATATCAATATTTGGTGTGACTACCCTTTGGCTTCAAACCAGCATAAATTTTTACACTTGCACAAAGTCAGAGATTTTGTAGGGGTAGAGTCAGGTGTATGAATAACTAATAATACCTAGCAGGTGCTAATGATCATCAAGTTTATATGTAGGTTTAAATACCATCATTAACTAAAACAGAAACCACTGTGTAGGAGACTTAAAACTGGGTGAGGAACAGCCAAACATTGCTACTATGGTGAGGTTGTGGAAGAGTTTCCTGTCACAACTCATACACAATGGAAAGACAGCACAACAACAAGACACAAGGTAGTTATACTGCATCAGCAAGGTCTCTTTCAGGCAAAGATTTCAAAGAAGACAGGGCTTTTAAATTGTGTTGTTCCAACTCTTCTGAAGAAGCACAAAGAAACAGACAATGTTGAAGATCATATACACAGTGATCAGCCAAGGAAACCTATGACATCAGAAGATGTCCAGCAGTGTCATCAGCACAGAACTAGCAGAAACCATTGGGACCCAGGCACACCCACCTACTGACTGGAGAATTCTGGCTAAAAGTAGACTTCATGGAAGAAATGCAGTCAAAAAGCTATGAATATAATGAAATAATAATGAATTTGTACAGTATGTACATCAAAAGAAAATTTGTTACAGGAAAGCATTCACAATTTCTAAATGGTCTAAGGTTGCGAGCAATGTACCCCAGGGTTGTGTCTTGGGACTAATTCTATTTAACTTGTTTATAAATGAAAAATAGGTTGGAGTTAATAGTTAAATGCCATTGTTTGCTGATGAAACCAAGCTATGAAAGGCAATAACCTTTGCACAAGATATAGCAACATTATAAGAAAATGGTTAAGGGAGGGGACAGCTACTTGGCAGCTGAGGTTTAGTGCTGAAAATGTACAGTTATACACTAAATATTTATATGCAAGATACTAATTAGGAGGAGCTGCTTTGAAGATATTGAGGATGGAAAAAATGAAGGTACTTGTAGGCCACAAACTCGGCAGTAGCATACAATGTCAAGCTGCAGCAAACAAAGCTAGCAGAGTACTCTTGTTTGTGTTAAAAAAGAACATTCAAGAGATAAATCAATAATTATTCCCCTTTTCAAAACACTGGCTCTTCTTCATTTTGAGTGTACAGTTCATTTTGGTCACCAAATCTCCTGAATAATGCCCTTGAACTAGAGAATATACAAAAAAGGAAGACACACAGCCACAACATGAATTTGGATGAGAAGTTGTTTAATCTTGAAATGCTTAAATTATTCTTTACTGTTAAAGCAGTTAGTGATATCATCTTAGAGCATACAGTAGATAACTAAATGCTTATAGATGTTTCACAGATAGTTTCCCAATGAGCACTATATATAGCGAGACGGAATTTATTAGCAACAAATACACACATACTGTATACACACACTCACACACACACACTCTCTCTCACACACACATAGTTTGAACTGGATGGACCTGTGTTTTTATTCTGCTTTACCAACCACGTGACAACTATGTATTTATGACCACAGGTCAACATCCTACTGTATCCACAATTGTGTGTGTAGGTTTAAGGCATCTTAAAGCATGTTAAATGATTTTTGTATTTGTAATGTTGCTTTTGTATCCATATTAACAATTCATTTCCCCATGAAAGGTATTTATTCATTTTTATTTATTAAATTTTTTGCATTAATGCATATCCCCTATTGTATTCATGTCCGTTTTTAACAAAGGCTTGCATATTAATCCTATAAAAGGTCAGAAAAAATAACAAGATTTAGCTCTCTTTAACTTGGCTCTATTGTTGGGTTTAGCAGACATTTTGATGGATTCACTGAACATTCTGGGAACAGAATTTTGCCCAGTTCTTTCATTCCTATAGCAGACATTGGGGGACCCAAAATGTTACTGCAATTAAAAAAATGAGTGCAGTTTAAGATAAGGGCCTGTGCAGTCAATAGTCACCCAATTGTCCCCTACATCAGAGATGTCATATATAATTATAAGGGGTCAGCTGCACAGAGAAAGCCAACAGCAAAAATATATCAGCTGTAAAATGTCAATATGGTAGCAGCTGTGGCTGTGGTATTAGAAAATGAAGGTGAAAGCGCACATATTATTCAACTACCTAAAGGGAGAACAAATGATTTGTATTGTCACCCATACAGGAAATTTTAAGTGGGAGAAATCTAGGGGCTGCCATTGTTGACTACCTTCTAAATACATTCATTGTTTCTGACTGTAATATTTTTTGTTTTGCTGATTAGGAATGAGTGAATGTGCCTACATTCACTTTGTATTCAAACTAATTGTAAGTTTCAGAAATTGTGAACTTTAATCCAAACTTTATTTAAGCCAATAGACAATGAATCTTGAAAAATGTTTTCTGCCTATTTCCATGGCTAGTAGACAGGTGATTGTCAAACAAAGAAAATGGAAAGCTGAATGTTTGCTTGGAGAATCAAATCAAAGACTTTTTAAAATATGATTAATAGAATAGAGGGCACTTCTTTTTATGCAGTGTCGAGGATGACATGGGAAAAACACCAATCCTTCAAACCACATGTTTGGGAGATGCCTTTAAGCTCTATGCAGTGTTATGCATTGTTATGAAACAGTAAAATTGATCAGGGTCTGCTTTGGATGCTTTGAAGAGCTTTGAGTGGTAAGAAGCCTCTAATCCAGTGCCTGGGTCCTGTCAGCAACCAACATGCTGCATGGGCAGGTGTTCACAAACCTTATAATCCAGGATCTAACAGTAGTTTGAAGCTCCACTCCTCCCCAGGAGTCCATGAGTCTGCAAGGTAGCAGCCAGAGCGTGCTTGTCTGTACAGTGCCGGTATAGTCTGTGACAGAACAGACATAGGCCCCAAGCCTGAGGGCCAGAGCAGCAGGAGCTGAAAAAAAGAAAGCTGTGAGAGAGCTGAGTATAAAGTGCAGGTGTTGCACAAGAGCACAATGGTGCTGTGTGAGGTGGTTGACAGGACCTTACCAAAGGCCTAAGATTAATGCCTGAGCAGTGGTGCTGCAAAACAAAGCTAAGAGGCTTAACCGCTTTAGCCCCGGACCAATTTTCAGCTTAAGGACCAGAGGTCTTTTTACAATTTCGCACTGCACTGCTTTAACTGGTAATTGCGCGGTCATGCAATGTTGTACCCAAACGAAATTTGCGTCCTTTTCTTCCCACAAATAGAGCTTTCTTTTGATGGTATTTGATTGCCTCTGTGATTTTTATTTTTTGCGATATAAATGGAAAAAGACCGAAAATTTTGAGAAAAAAAGATATTTTCTACTTTTTGCTATAAGAAAAATCGAATAAACTCAAAATTTATTCAGCCACATGTCTTTAGTAAAAAAAATGTCAATAAGCGTATATTTATTTGTTTGCGCAAAAGTTATAGCGTCTACAAACTAGAGTACATTTTCTGGAATTTACACAGCTTTTAATTTACGACTGCCTATCTCATTTCTTGAGGTGATAAAATGGCAGGGCAGTACAAACCCCCTCCCCAAATGACCCCATTGAATATTTTTTTTTTGTGATTGAATAATGACACAAAAAAAAAGTTTACAAAAGGATGTCACTAAATGATATATTGCTCACACATGCCATAGTTATATGAGGAATTGCACCCCAAAATATATTCTGCTGCTTCTCCTGAGTACGGGGATACCACATATGTGGGACTTTTTGGGAGTCTAGCCGCGTACGGCACCCCGAAAACCAATCACTGCCTTCAGGAATTCTAAGGGTGCAAATTTTTGATTTCACTCCTCACTACCTATTACAGTTTCGAAGGCCATAAAATGCCAAAATAACACAAAACCCCCCAAATGACCCCATTTTGGAAAGTAGACACCCCAAGGAAATTGCTGAGGGGCATGTTGAGCCCATTGAATTTTTTTTTTGTCCCAAGTGATTGAATAATGACACAAAAAAAAAAAAAGTTTACAAAAAGTTGTCACTAAATGATATATTGCTCACATATGCCATAGTTATATGTGGAATTGCACCCCAAAATATATTCTGCTGCTTCTCCTGAGTACGAAGATACCACATATGTGGGACTTTTTGGGAGTCTAGCTGCGTACGGCACCCCGAAAAACAATCACTGCCTTCGGGGTTTCTAAGGGTGCAAATTTTTGATTTCACTCCTCACTACCTATCACAGTTTCGAAGGCCATAAAATGCCAAAATAGCACAAAACTCCCCCAAATGACCCCATTTTGGAAAGTAGACACCACAAGCTATTTACTGAGAAGCATGTTGAGTCCATGAAATATTTTATATTTTGCCACAAGTTGCAGGAATATTCATTTTTTATTTTTTTTGCACAAAGTTGTCACTAAATGATATATTGCTCACACATGCTATGGGCATAAGTCAAATTACACCCCAAAATAAATTCTGCTGCTTCTCCCGAATACGGGGATACCACATGTGGGGGACTTTTTGGGAGCCTAGCCACGTACGGGACCCCGAAAACCAAGCACTGCCTTCCGGATTTAAATATAAAACGCTACCAAAAAAAACTGTTAGCGATCGCAGGGATCAGGCCTGACTCTGCAAACGCTGCAGGTATGTGTTTAGTGTTTTGTAAGTGACAGTGATCGATCGATACTGCACTTGGGTGGGCTGGGCGGAGGGGCAAAACGCAGGTGCTAGCAGGTATCTGGGCTGATCCTGCTAACAATGCGTTTTTTTGGAACCCTAAACTGCTGGGGACGCTAGTATAGATCTGATCAGATCAGATATTGATCTGTTCAGATTCTATACCACTACGGGAGGTTTATGCTTTACGTGTGGGTGTTAGCGGTACTGGCACTAACCTAGTGCTGCCTGGGGCGACGCAGACCCTGACGCTAAAACCTAATTGATATCACCCGCCGAGTGATCTGGGGGTTAAACTTTTATTGGGTAATAAATGGTGGGTGCCCTGATGCTATAAAAAGCAAATTAACCAGAGTCACCTGTAGCACTTATACGGTGATCACTGGTGAAAGGGTTAACTAGGGGCAATCAGGGGGTTCAAATTTTTATTAGGTAGTATATGGGGGTCCCTGGCGCTATATAAAAACCTGACGGGGAACCTAAATAACTAACTGGCTAACCAGCGTCACCAGTGACACTTATACTGTGATCGCTGGTGAAAGGGTTAACTAGGGGCAATCAGGGGGTTAAAACCATTATTGGGTAGTATATGGGGGTACCTAGCGCTATAAAAACCTGGCGGTGAACCTAAAAAAATAACTAGCTACCTAGCAGCACTGGTGACACTAATGCAGGGATCAGAAAAATGATCGCTTAGTGACACTGGCAAAAGGGGGTGAAAGGGTTAACTAGGGGCAATCAGGGGGTTAAAACCATTATTGGGTAGTATATCGGGGTACCTAGCGCTATAAAAACCTGGTGGTGAACCTAAAAAAATAACTAGCTACCTAGCGACACTAGCGACACTAATGCAGCGATCAGAAAAATGATCGCTTAGTGACACTGGCAAAAGGGGGTGAAAGGGTTAACTAGGGGCAATCAGGGGGTTAAATCCATTATTGGGTAGTATATTGGGGTACCTAGCACTATAAAAATCTGGCGGTGAACCTAAAAAATAACTAGCTACCTAGCGACACTAGCAACACTAATGCAGCGATCAGAAAAATGATCGCTTAGTGACACTGGCAAAAGGGGGTGAAAGGGTTAACTCTAGGGGCAATCAGGGGGTTAAACCTTTATTGGGGGGTGGTAGGGGGCTACCCTGGACCTAACACTAACTGCCCTGACAGTTTTTACTGTCACAACTGACACTGAATGCAGTGATCAGTAAATAAATGATCACTACAATCAGTGACACTGTGACTGGGGGGGGGGGGCGGGGGGGCGATCGGGGGGTGTTTGTGTGCCTATGTGTGCCTACATATCAGTGTAGTGTTGGTGCACACTTACTTTCACTTCTCCTCGTAGTCCGGTCAAAAAGATCGCCCCGAGGAGAATGACATCACTTCCTCCCTGCCTGTGTTTACTATACACAGTGGGAGGAAGCTTCACATTCGCCAGGAGCGATCGAGAGGGGATGGCCAGAAACCAACGGCCATCCCCTCATCCCAGATTGCTCCTGCAGCGAAACGGACCGCCGCATCCAGCGGGAGGGGGGTCCGATCGGACCCCCCCACCCACTGGAAGGCAAGCACGTACATGTACGTGCTTGTTCCTGTACATGCCATTGTGATGACGTACATTGGCATGCGGTGGTCCTTAAGTGGTTAAAGGACATTTTTCATTTTTTTTAAATAATGATGAATATTCTAGCAAGGAAAACTGTACTGTACGTGTACTGTATTGCTGGACTTTGTTTCCTTTCTTTTACATAAAAGTGGACCAACAAGCCTGAAAACAGTACTACTGGTGAGGACAGAACTCCCTGGGAGCACTGCACTTTAGTTAACAACCTCCTAAGAATATTACACATCACAGGTAACCTTCAGGGGTCTGCTTTGTATTTTGGGGCCCTTTGGAGGGGTTTATGTGCTTTTTTTTAAGAAGCTGAAAAAGAATGTAATTTGCCAGCAATTTAAACGGTATCTTTTTTTGTATTTGTAAATATTTCAACACAAAAGTGTGAGGTTCCCCAAGGAATCCACTACTTAGATTCATTAGGGTTTGATATGGATTTCAAGTATGAAACCTTCCAAAAAGACAAAAAAAAAATGTTAGGTCCTTCAAAAAATCCATTACAGACCATAAATCCAAACACGAAGCCTGGCTAGTTAGGAACGGGGGTCTAGCCTTGCTAGGAGGACCCCACTGGCAAAGCACCTTGCCCCAATGTTGAGGACAAGAGCCTCTTCCCCATAACCCTTGCCAGTTTATTCCCCATGACATAATTTTCCCTAGGGACACTGCAAGCACATGTAGTTTCCTTAGGAACCAGTGATAGTAGAAAGCCGTCATATAGAGAAATTGTAGAAAGACAAAACAAATTTAAATTTTTTACAGTAAAATACAGAGCATTTAAACCATCTCTTGTAGGGCTCATTTGCCCAATCACATCCCTCACTCAGCTTTAGGAGAAAAAATCTATTCAACCATCGTTTATGTATTATGGCCAGACAGAAGCATCTCCAATGCAGGTAGATGTATTCATATGTCCCCCTGCATCAGCTGCTTGTGCACGCTCTCTGGGAGAATGCAGCATCACAATCTGTGCCTGCTGTGTCCAGTGGAATGCTGATTGTTGTACTGGGTTGCTGTTGCTATCTCACAATCACCAATCTGTGTCCCTAATCCCTGCCACTCACCTAAAGTGTCCCTAATCACCGCCACACTGAATACCATGTCCCTAATCATTGCCACACGTGATCACAACTGCACCAGTTACAGTGTCTCTAAACACGGTGTTCGTGATCACCGTCAGATCAGTTACGGTGTCTGTGATCACCGCCACACTAGCTACCTTGTCCATGATCACCACCACACCAGTCCTATTGTCCCTGATCACCAGGGCACGCTCAGAAATAGCACAAGAGACCGATCACAGCTGTTTAACGACTACCTGACCAGCTCACTTTTTGCGATTCAGCACTGCGTCACTTACTGCGTAACTGACAATTGCACGGTCGTGCGATGTTGCACCCAAACAAAATTGACGTCCTTTTTTTCCCACAAATAGAGCTTTCTTTTGTCCTTATGTGATCACCTGTGCGGTATTTATTTTTTGCGCTATAAACAAAAAAATGCGACCATTTTGAAAAAAAAACACATTATTATTTACATTTTGCTATAATAAATTTCCTCCCAAAATATATATTAAAAAAACAATTTTTTCCTCAGTTTAGGATGATATGTATTCTTCTACATATTTTTGGTAAAAAAAACACACAATGACCATATATTGATTGGTTTGCACAAAAGTTATAGTGTCTACAAAATAGGGGATAGTTTTATGCCATTTTCATTATTATTATTTTTTTACTAGTATTGGCGGTGATCTGTAATTTTTATGAGGACTGCGACATTATGGTGGACACATCAGACAATTTTGACACATTTTTGGGACCATTGACATTTATACAACGATCAATGCTATAAAAATGCATTGAGTACTGTAAAAATGTCACTAGCAAGAAAGGGTTAACACTAGGGGGCTATCAAGGGGTTAATGTGTTCCCTAGTATGTGTTCTAACTGAAGGGGGAGGGGATTGTGTAGGGGAAGAGATAGATTGCTGTTCATACACTGTATGAACAGATGATCTGTCACTTCTCCCCTCAGAGAACTGGAAACTGTGTTTACACACACAGATCCCAATTCTCAGTGTGCCCAGAGCGATTGCGGGAGCCCGACGGTGATCGCGAACGCTGGGCACTCGCATTGGCTTTGTGGGTGAGCAAGGGGGAAGTTAAAGTGTTTTAGTGCCATGAAATGCGGTGATGGTATGTTATACTATTCTGTGAGCAATAAATATCAAATTAATTAACAATCTATTTCTCAGTTTCTCCTTTACATTGGGGTGCCTATGCTAAGACCAGTTTCCCATCTTTTAAGGCTAAACCCCTTATGTTGCCACGAAGGTTACAGTGTCCCTGATCACTGCCACACCAGTTACAATGATTGTGATCACCACCATACCAGTTACAGTGTCCCTGACCACAGCCACAATAGTTGCAATGTTCGTGATCATAGCTGCACCAGTTACAGTGTGCCTGATCACCTCCACACCAGTTACAGTGTCCGTGATCACCATCAGATTAGATCAGTTACGGTGTCCATGATCCCCACCACACAAATTCCATTGTCCCTGATCACCACTACACCACTCGTATTGTACCTAAACACTGCCACTCACTCAGTGTCAGCAATCACCGCTGCACCACTCACAATGTCCACCACACCAGTTATATTGTCCTTAATCATTACCACAACAGTCATATTGTCCCTGATTACTGCCACACCAGTAATGCTCCTGATCACCACTTCACCAGTTGCAGTGTCCCTGATCATGACAGCACCAGTCACAGCATCCTTACTCTCTACCACACATGTCCCAGTGTCCCTGATCACTGCCACACCACTCATATTGTCAATGATCACTGCCACACCAGTTATATTGTCCCTAATCCCTACTAGGGATGAGCTGAGTGTTCGAGTCGGACCCATGTTCGAACCGAACACCGGCTGTTCACACGTTCGGTGAAATCAGAACATTATGGGCCGTTCACGAGTGGAGCTTACGGCCCATAATTCACTGCGGCATCACAGTGCATTGCTGGCTGAGGAATGGCCAAGCATGCACTATGACCCGCATGCTTGACCAATCATAGCGCCGTCAGCGAAGAGAACCATAATTGGCCACAGGCAGGATGCCTGTGGCCAATAAGGGCTCAGGGGGTTTAGTACACACCCTACACTATATAAGGCCACCTGCGCTATGGCCTTGCGTAGTGTGTTGCGTCGCTAACAGAGAGAGAGAGTGAGATAGACGGAGAGACATTGTCTGAATTTCTTTTTAAGCTATTGCAATTACAGTCGATGTCTTGTGCCACCTGCACAGTGTACACCTGAAGCTATCCCAATTGCTGGTGTTCTTCTGGTCCTATACCACAGGCAGCTGTAGAAGTTACAGTCAGTGTATTGTCCCACCTGCACAGTGTTCACCTGAAGCTACCCCAATTGCTGGTGTTCTTCTTGTCCTATACCACAGGCAGCTGTAGCAATTACAGTTGGTGTATTGTGTCATCTACACAGTTTGCACTTAAAGCTACCACAATTGCTGGTGTTCTTCTGATCCTATACCACAGGCAGCTGCTGCAGCAGTTACAGTTGGTGTATTGTTCCACCTGCACAGTGTACACCTGAAGCTACCCCATTTGCTGGTGTTCTTCTGGTCCTATACCACAGGCAGCTGTAGCAATTACAGTCGGTGTATTGTGTCATCTACACAGTTTGCACCTAAAGCTACCGCAGTTGGCCCTCGAGGCGAGCTATAAGGTACTTATGAGATGGTACCTAGTGCCGGACAGAATTGCGAAGTTTCTGCCGTCCTACTCGCCAAATTGCTTCCTCAACTGCGGCGGAAGAGGTACTCATATGCATATCTGGTGGACCTGCCCGGTGGTGCAATGCTTCTGGGCAACAATATTCCAAATGTTATCCACATTGATCCGGGAACCAGTAGCTCCAGACCCCACACTAGCCCTTTTAAACTCCTACCCAAATTTCTACACTACAGCACAGATACGCCTATCCCTACAGCTTACTACGGAAGCCAAGCAAACGATTGCCAAAGCCTGGAAAACCCCAGCCCTTCATATCACCGAGATGAAAAATCGGGTCACGCAAGCTATGATTCATAGCAGGATTGAAGCTACTGTTTTAGACACAATCCCCCGACACTCTAAAATATGGCAACCATGGGTTGACCACTACCTACCACCGAACTTCGATAGACACTTGCTAGATCCATAGACACACATATTCCTATATATAGTCGTTGGGGCATGATCTCTGGTTTTCTGGTGTGAGTCGGCCGACCTCCCCCCCTCCCCCCCCTTATTTTTCCTATCGCTCCTACCTTCTTTCCCCTTCTCTTTCATCTAGTTCTTCATCTCCACTTCTTTTCCCGTTCTTCCGGCTCCCTCTGTTCCCCTATTCTCCTTCTTTACTGTTTCCCTGTTTGTGTATACTCTCCAAATGTCTTTGATACCTATTGAGGTAACGTATGTTATCAGCCTTGGTTTGGTTCTTGAGATGTCTTCTGCGGCTTACAACATATTGTATTCTGAGTATTAAATACGCTCCAGTCCCCGCCCTGTCACGCAGTAGGCCTCCTTTGGAGCCCGTTGCAGTGCTGGGACTCATTATCTGGTCGTTATTAGAAATCCATACTCCGTATCAACATGCAATTATGATGCATTTCGTTTGGTTTTGTTTGTAACGCACCTAGCTCTCGTTTTCTATTTTATAAAGGTGCTAAACGGCTGACATCTTTGTATTCTTTGTACTTGTTGCCAATAAAAACCTTTGAAACGAAAGCTACCGCAATTGATGGTGTTCTTCTGGTCCCATACCATAGGCAGCTGTAGCAGTTACAGTCAGTGTATTGTGCCACCTGCACAGTGTACACCTGAAGCTACCCCAATTGCTGGTGTTCTGCTGGTCCTATACCACAGGCAGCTGTAGCAATTACAGTTGGTGTATTGTGCAACCTGCACAGTGTACGCCTAAAGCTACCCCAATTGCTGGTGTTCTGCTGATTCTATCTGCAGGCAGCTGTAGCAATTACTGTAGCCAGTGCTGCTGGAAGCTTTGTAACCGATCACAAGGTGCGCCTGTCCACCGACTCGGTTGATCGACTGACGTTCATAAAGATGAATCAGTCTTGGATCACCACCAGCTACCAAGCCTCTGAAGCTGATGTAACCGAATATTTTTTTTGAAATGTCACATCCCTTCAATACTGCCTATGCTGATGCTGAGTGACTATCCTGTTTTGCTGACTGACTATTCTCTTCCTCCTCAATGATCCTGCTGATAGCTTGTAAGAACATTTTTGGTTCTGGGCGCCACCACCAGTGGCTAAGGCCCAATTTTTCTGCCCCTGTTTAACAGGGCGTTTAATTACAATTTTTGATGCAACACTTTGCAGCAGGGCTCATCCCTGCTCTCAAACTAGAGTATCTGTGAGGGGCTGCAGTGTCGTGGCACCAGCACCAGTCCCTAAGGCCCAATTTTTTAGCCCCTGTTTAACAGGGGCGTGCAATTACAATTTTTGATGCAATACTTTGCAGCAGGGCTCATTCCTGCTCTCCAACTAGAGTTTCTGTGGGGTTTTCAGTGTTGTGGCACCAGTGCCTAGGGCCCAATTTTTCTTCCCCTGTTTAACAGGGGCATGTAATTGCAAATTTTTATGCAATACTTTGCAGCAGGGCTCATTCTTGTGGTCCAGCTAGAGTGTATCTGTGAGGGGTTGCAGTGTCTTGGCACTAGCACCAGTGCCTAAGGCCCAATTTTTAAGCCCCTGTTTAACAGGGGCATGTAATTACATTTTTTGATGCAATACTTTGCAGCAGGGCTCATTCCTGCTCTCCAACTAGAGTTTCTGTGAGGTGTCACAGTGTTGTGGCACCAGTGCCTAAGGCCCAATTTTTCAATGTATAATGATTGCATCATAACCTGATACATGGGACTAGAAGATACCACAGGTGCCTATTCGAAAGTTAAAAGAAGGAGGAACCTCATGGAAGTAATATTAATTGATGGTATCATGAAACAAAGATTGTAAGGGTAACAAACAAAATATGATATTATCCTATACTCTTACCTGATATCCATTCAAAAAAAACTGTGCAAGTCTACACAAAAATAAATGAGTATACCACTGCTGTTTTTGGGTATTTCCATAGTAAAGTTCTTATATAGTGCACTATATACTTCAAGAAAAAACTAAAGTAAAAACATATGCAAACAAATATACACCAGCGTTTCTCTTATGGAGTAAAACATACTCTTATACCATACATGTGCATATAAGAGTCAATGTAAGCAACAATACTCCTGTAAATGAATAAACCTAACTGTCACAAATGAGTAAGAATTTTACATCAGAAATCAGTGTTGTGAATGATTTCTTAAAGTGACAAAGTACTCCAATTTATAATAAAGTCCATAAGTGGTGCTACAAACGTGACATGTGCAAAAATAATTATAAGTCCCTGGTATAGTGCAGCAAACATCACAAATAACTGTTATGCCGCGTACACACAAGCGAATTGTCCGGTGTACTTAGTCCGGCAAACAATCTGGCGGATAGTCCGGCAGACTTTCTACCGAATGGACTTGGCCACACACGGACACACAGAAAGTCCGGCGTTTGCTAGCGCGATGACGTACAGCATGTACGACGGGACTAGAAAAAGGAAGTTCAATAACCAGTAGCCAATAGCTTCCTTTTTCGTACTTGCTTCTGAGCATGCGTCATTCTTAGTCTGCCGGACTAGCATACTCACGAACGTATTGTCCGATGAAACCCAAGTCCAGAGGAAAGATTGGAGTGCAAAACTACTTTCTAAGTCCACCGGACTTTACTCTGGAAATGTTCGCTGAAGCCCACGCATGATCGAATTGTCCGCTGAAATGCGTTTCGGCGGACTAAGTACGCCGGACAATCTGATCGTGTGTACGCGGCATTAGATGTGCCAATGTCTTCATACATGCTCCCCCTCTCCAGCTTGCACCCACCAGAAATTACTCCCCACCAGGGGATTTCAGCTTTCATAACACTGGCTGTATAAAGGCTCCAGACCCAGCTGATAACCATATCTCCCTTCTCCTTATTTCTGCTGCCTCAGCATCTCATGCATGTGCAGAGATAGTAAAGACAAGCTTCATATCATAATTCTGCTCAATAATATTTATTAAAACCATATAGTAATACACTTACATAGGTTGACTTGTTCCAGGTGATACACTTCATGGACCCGGTACCAGAAGTGATGCAATCACACTGAACGCTACGCTCTATGTGGAGCCACTCTCTTAAAGACAAGCTCCTGTTGAGTAACCAAAATGCATAAGACTATAACCTGTTCATTCCGGGTGGATATGAATTACTAGATGTTACAGCCCTACTTATCTAGCAAGAGGTCAATTTATTGGTATAAAAATGTTGCCATCTACTTGTTTCAGTTAGCCCTGTACAATTTGTATGCTATCTTTTTTAAGTGCACACAAAGATCCCTAACCTACCTGAAATACCAAGAGGACATTGTTACAGCCCTTCTCTTTCCATATGGCCATGCTGCTGAACAAATTTGCTCTGATTCATTTACCAGACACCATTAAAGTCATTTCCCCGAAATCCTCCTTCTCACCCAAAACAGGCTGCAAACCCCAACGAAAATGTTGTGTATGTTCCATTAATGGAATTCACAATGACACCCGATACTACTGTCCCCAATGTCTCACCCAGCCAGGCCTCTGTATTGGAGAGTGCTTCTGGATCTATCACACATCACTACATCAGTACACTATTAGTGAAGTATTAGTGAAGTGAAGATATTTTTAGTTCAAATATTTCTATTGGGTTTTTTCAGATATAAAACAAAGTAGTACATCAACATTTTATATAGATTTATATAAGTAACCAAAATACCTTACCAGTATCTATTATGATTTGTTTGCAGTACAATACAATACAATGGAAAGTCTGTATGTTGTTAAATACCAACAATTTAGTATTTTTTGGGAGTTTTCCCAGTGTTCCATACAGGAGGATGCTGAGTTATTAATTCTTATGGCTTTGTACCATGTGTAGACATGTCACTGGAGAAGTGATCGAGGGGGTGTACATCTCACCTAGGTTGCTACACAGTGTGAGATGGTAAATCCAGGATGGTTCAGTTTCTCAGCAGCGATATGCTGCTGAATTGTTATTTAATTTTGCCGGGCCTGGGTTTATATGGAATGGCAGGTAGGTTTGGTAGAGGGACCTGTCATTCCACATCCCCCGATCCAGTTCTGGGTTTGGGATCAGGTGAGCTTTGATCCTAATTAGCCTGGGAAGCTAAAGGCTCTGTAGGGTCTGCAGCTGATTGTTCTCAGCCAGGGAATGAACAATCTGTGTGTTGAAGGAAGCTGCAAGCACAGCCACTGCTGGAGCTAAAACTCACCCTGCGACATCCAGGCGAAAGACGCTGTGTTTGTAAGTGTCAGATAGGTGAGCAGAACCTGTTAGTAAGCGCCCAGCCGGGCTAGGACTTTTATTTTTGTTGTACTTAGAAAGCACGGTGTTGCTGTATATTTTGTTTGCTGGACTGTTTGTACCACGAATAAACGCCAAGATCTGCTTTATAAATTCCAAGTCTGCTGTGAACTGTGTCCAAACACACCCTACCCCGGGAAGATCCCTTACACATGTTTTCCATGAAAATGATTGGGGAAGATCACTCTCCCATTTAAGCATATCAGAAGTCTTGGTATTTGGGGGAAAGGAGGAGATGAATTTATAAAATAATGATATGCCTCTTTTATTATTGATTTCGCTAAAGGTGAAGAAATGCCAGATCACCTTTGGAATCTCCATGGTCCTATTAGGATTAAAATTCTTAAGGTGTGGTTTGGAATTAAGTTTACCCGAGAAATGGGTCTTTTGAGTATCTGGCAGGTGATGAAAAATATGTATTCCTTGTTTAATCCAGGGAGTCACATTAAGCCTTGCTTTGCAAAATTCAATAGTTCGTATTGGTAATGGAACATGGACTGGGTGATTTATAGGTTGCAATTTAAAATAAACGTCCAGGCTGTTAAGGTAGCTTTAAGTGTTAGGTAATTAGGTATATTCACTTTAGGGAGTAGATAATAAGTGAAAGCTAAAGAACATAGATCATTACCTTTGACAAATTCACATTCAATATTTAACCATAACTTATCATTTGAATACGTAAACCAATGCTTCATATGATCAAGTAATGATGCATAGTAGTATAAGCAAACATCAGGAAGATTCATGTCACCTTTTTCTTTTGTCGAGGTCATAATCGAGAATGCAACCCTAGGTTTTTTTTCCTTCCCAGATCAAGTTATTTAGTTTCGAGTTGACTTGGCCAAAAAACTTTACTGGTAATGGAATTGGAAGGGATCGGAAGTAATATTAATATATATTAGTATATAATATTTATTTTGGTAGTGTTTGCATCTTGAATGTCGATATTTTACCGATCCAGGATAAATTATTTTTGTGGATGAATTGGAGGTCTTGAGCGATTTGTTTTAGCAAAATAGTGTACTTGACCTCATACAGCTTCTTAGTGGGATAAGTGAAGTGGATCCCTACATATGAGATAGATGGCTTATCCCAGATATACATATAATTTTGACACAAATCGTTAACTTGATCTGGTGGAATATTAATTGGCAAGGTGTAACAATTGCTAGGATTTATTTTATAATAGAATACTATTCCAAAGGCCTCTAAAGTATTCTTGACTTCGCTCAGAGAGGTAACAGGTGACGAAAGTGTCAATGTGATATCATCCACGAATAGTCCCAGTTTATGTTCTATTTGTCCAATTTTAATACCACTAATTTTAGAATTGGTTCTGATAGTTTCCGGGAGGGGTTCGATTATTAATGAAAAAATTATAGGTGATAAGGGGCAACCTTGTCTGGTTTTGTTAGACTTCCTGACATGAATACTTTAGCCGATGGTACCGTGTAAAGGGACATTATGGCTTCATGAATGAAACCGGAAAAGCCAAATTTCCTTAGGGTTTCTGCAATGTAATTCCAATGGACCTTATTGAATGCCTTCTCTGCATCCAAACCGAGCAGCAGAGAAGGTATTAGTTTGTGTTCTATGTGATTGATCAAGTTAAGCATTCTTTTAGTGCTATTGGGACTTTGAGAACCTTTGACAAATCCCACTTGATCTTGACCAATAAGGTGGGGTGTTATTTAATTTTATTTTTTTTAGGTCTGTATTCAATAATGAAATGGGTCTGTAATTAGAAGGTGATGTTGGATATTTTCCTGGCTTAGGAATTGTAATTATAATGGCTTCAAGCATCTCTTTGGGGAACGCTTGATTATGTGCAGCGTAGGTGAACAATTTATCCAGGTAAGGAGACAATTTTTTGTTAAATGCTTTAAAATATTCGCTAGATAATCCATCTGTACCTGGGGCTTTGTTTGTTGGGAGAAACTGCATTACTTTTTTATTTCCTCTTTATATATTGGCCTGTTAAGTTTATCAAGAATACATTGTTCTATAGTTGGTAAGTTTACTTTTACTTGCCAAAAATTTAGCTATGTCCGCAGGTTGCGGATGGTGAACAGTACTATCATTTTGTATGTTATATAAAACTTAATAGTATTCAGCAAATATGTCAGCTATCTTTTGTGGGTTGTATATGGTTTTCCCTGATTTATGGTGCACTAATTTTCTGTTTATTCTGTTTATGGCAAATTTGGAGAGCTAGATATTTACCCGCCTTGTTCCCCTTGAATATTGGTTTAACTTACGTTTTTTTTAAGTATTTCTGATGGTCAGAGATTAGTATCACTCTGAGTTAATTTCTTGCATTATTACATTTTTGTAGAAGGGGAGTATGATTAGGGGAAGCCTTGTGTTCTTTTTCATATTTAGAAATATCAGCTAATAGTTTGTTCACTGCCTGCATTCTTCTTTTTTTTTTTATCACTCAAGGCCATCTGGATTAGTAAACCTCTGGCATATGCTTTATGAGCGCACCATAAACTAGTAGTAGAGACACATTCATTATCATTAATAGAAAAAAAAAATCTTCTAATCTTTCCTTCATCACTGATAGAGTCCTCCCTTGTGATAGGATATATGTATTATTTCTCCATAGTGAGCAGTTGGGAGATTTTTTCTCTAGATTAATGCTCATCGAAATAGGAGCATGGTCAGACCATGTTATGTTTTGTATTTGGGCCGATTACATTTTTTGTAGGAGAAATCTATCAGTGACAAAACAATCGATCCTTGAATAAGTCTTGTGCAAATTAGAGTAAAAGGTATAGTCCTTTTCTGTTGAATGGAGGCAACCCATGGGTCATAAAGGTCTTCTTGTAGAAATACATTTTTCAAACTCTTTCTTTTGGAATGAGATCCCTTAGAGGTTACTATAAGTGAGTCAGTAGTGGTAGTGAAGGGAGTAGATCTAGGATCATTTTCTGAAGGAATTGTTTCAAATCTTTGTTTTTGAAGTTTTCAGGAATACTCCTGAAATTGATATTATTCCTTCTAGATCTATCGCCGAGCATTGCCATTTTAAGCTTCAGTTGTTTAAGTTCCTCTTCTAGTGCAAAATGATCATCCACTAGTTTGTTATGTGCCTCAGTAAACTCTGGCATCAAGGTACTCATGTCATAGTGCAGTGCTCCCCTCAGTGACTGTAACATTTCTTTCATTTCTGTGTCTAAAACTGTTGTGCCTGTGGTTGGAAAGGCTGCTATTTTTTCCTCATAAGGGTTACTAGGAAGAACAGGGTCACAATCAATGGGAGTTTCACTTACTTGTGACACAGACAGACTTCTTTTCTGTCTCACCGGACTGGAGACATTAGACTGAGAGGAGTCTGTATCCTGGTGCTGCTGCTCTGGCTGCATCTGTCCTCTCCCTTTCTCCTCAGAGTGGGCTGCTTGCCTGTTTGTGTGTGAGAGGAGGGACAGGCGCCATTACTATGCCTGAGAGACCCAGCTGGGCTACAGAATTCGCCTAATTTGCGGGGTTTATCCCACGGCTTATGCTTCTGCATTTGTGGGGTATTGTTCCCCCTACCTTCCAGCTACTTTTGTTACCCTCGGATATGCTTTGGGTCGCCGTTAGCTGCTATAGGGAGACCCATTGTTTCCGAGCTCAGCTAATGTGCACCCATTCACCTCAGCCGCAGGCCACGCATGAAGATATTTTTTAAGTGTCCGCCATCTGCTATTTCCCTGTATGGCCTAGACAGTTTATCAATAATGCCTCCACTTGCCGCCTGAATTGATCCTGGACTGTTTATTGACAATTCCTCTGCCTACCCCTTGAACTATCAACCATGTTTCTACCATCCATGTGAATTGACCTCAGCCTGTTAATCAACCATGGTTTTTGCCCATCTCCTGGACTGATATTTTGCCCTGCCCCTGTATTAATGGAATTCAAGGCAACACAGGGGTCTCATGTAAGTGAAGGGCTTCAGAATAGTTTTTCCAAATGGTGAAAAGCTTTTGACTTTATATGGGTTTTGTACTTTTCGGATTAGGGTCTGCAGACTGGAGGCTTTGAAGATATTTGGGTGGGAAGAAGCTTTTGCCCCTTGTCCAGGTCTTACCTGACCGCGTCATTAAGCCTGATGTTTCTGCCTGCTGCCATCTGACCCTGACCTGTTAATCAACCATGCCTCTGCCTGCCCTCTGAACTGACCATGCCTCTGCCTGCTACCTGTACTGCCTGCTTAGGGAACATGTCCCTGCCTACTGCCAGGACCAATACTTTGGCTGTGCTGACCATGTCTCTGCCTGCTGCACAAACAATTCCTTTGTTTTTTGCTGACCACATCTCTGCCTGCTGCCTGGACCAATGCTTTGGCTGTGCTGGCAATAACTCTGCCTGCTACCTGTACTGATTATGGACATTATTCCTCCCTGCTTTTGTTGTCACTGACCAGGACCCTGCTTGTTGCCTGAACCAATACTCTCCTCTGTGGACAAATTAACTAAAATCACAGGTAATCTTTTGTTTACCATTTGCTCACATTTTCATTTTTTCTCTACATTTTCCAAAAACTTGTGTAAAAAAATGACACGTTCAAAAGACTAATTATTTTAAAGTAAAAAAAAAAAACTGTGCTTGGAAAAAGGTGACAAAATGAACTCCTTCGGTGAAAAAAAAAGCAGCAACTCTACTGTGAGATATTGGCAAAGTGCAACTTAAATTTAACATAAAAAGGGTGCACTATTAACTAATAATGATAATAGCAATCATAAATATAAATATATGGCATGTGTAATCTATAGAGATGGGCCGAATTCCCTTGGTTTGGTTCACACTATAACTCTCGAACATTGCAAAAGTTCGAACCTGAACTGCAAACCCTATTAAAGTCTATGGGACCCAAATATGAAAAATGAAAAGTCACCATTTTGAAGGCTTATATGCAAGTTATTTGTCATACAAATGGTATGGGGCCCGGGTACTGCCCTGGGGGACATGTACCAATGCAAAAAAATACTTAAAAAACATCTTTTTTAAAGGAGCAGTGATTTTAATGATGCTTAACCACTTAAGCCCTGGACCAATTTCCAGCCAAATGACCAGGTCCCTTTTTGCAATTTGGCACTGCGTCGTTTTAACTGACAATTGCGCGGTCGTGCGACGTGGCTCCCAAACAAAATTGGAGTCCTTTTTTTCCCACAAATAGAGCTTTCTTTTGGTGGTATTTGATCATTGCGGTTTTTATTTTTTGCTTTATAAACAAAGATAGAGCGACAATTTTGAAAAAAATTCAATATTTTTTACTTTTTGCTATAATAAATATCCCCCAAAAATCTATAAAAAACATTTTTTTCCTCAGTTTAGGCGTATTCTTCTACACATTTTTTTTTGGTAAATAAAATCACAATTAGCAATTATTGATTGGTTTGCGCAAAAAAGTTATAGCGTTTACAAAATAGGGGATAGTTTTATAGCATTTTTATTAATATTTTTTTTTACTAGTAATGGCAGCGATCAGCGATTTTTATTGTGACTGCGACATTATGAGGGACACATCGGACCTTTTTGACACATTTTTGGGACCATTGTCATTTATACAGCAATCAGTACTATTTAAATGCACTGATTCCTGTGTAAATGACAGTGGCAGTGAAGGAGTTAACAACTAGTGGGCAGTGTAGGGGTTATGTGTGACGTTATGTGTTTTTTTATTTTAGGGGGGCGTGGTCTGTCATGTGACGTCACTGATCGTCTTTCCCTATAAAAGGGAACAGACGATCAGTGACAGCCACACTAGGAAGCACGGGGAGAGGTTTGTTTACACAGACCTCTCCTAGTTCTTCAGCTCTGTGACCTGATCGTGGGACACCAGCGGCGATTGGGTCCACTGGTCCCACGGCCATGGTCATGGAGCTCAGGACCAGGTCGGGAGCACGCCGCCGCAGGTGCGCTCCTGACCCATGGCTGGGCACTTAAAGAGCCACGTACAGGTACATGATTGTGCCCAGCTATGCCATTCTGCCGAGGTATATCAGCGTGAGGCAGTCCTTAAGTGGTTAAAGTGCAACAATAAAAAGGAAATATAGTGCCTGGAGGGCCCCCTCAGTTTGCCTGTAAATTTGCACATCTATACCATGTATAGAACCTGCAGCAGCAAAACTGTCATTTATAAAGAACAAAAGATTAAATTTAAATAGATTTTCCCTGCAAGCTTTCTTTATTTTTTAAACAATGGCTTGGGGAGCCAGTCTGTATGATGAAGCCACAATTTACTCGGAACAAGATTAGAGATTTTTTGGATAAATTCTTGTGTCTCTATGGCAGACTTTGGATGGAAATAACAAAGTTTTTCAGAGATTTGAGATCCCAATAACACTTAATCAACCATATCAGCACCTGGGGCTTGATAGCTGCTGTTATTCCAGGACTGATTAATTTTGGCAAATGTCAGCCAGTCAACAGAGTCTGTGGACAGACAAGCTATTTTATCTGTAACAAACCTCAGACAGCACTGAATGTCTGTTTAGAAAGCACACTGTATGCAGGGCAGCCCAGCAGCTCAATTGCATACTGGGCAAGTTCTAGCCACTGGTCTATTCTCATGACCCAGAAACCCAGTGGATCATCTACTGGAAAGCTCTCCATGTCTATTTTCCCCCTTGATAATCTTCCACCATATAATGCAGATACTGCTGATGGGATCTTAAAGCTGACAGCTCTGGGTGCCAAGGATTTTTTTTAAAATACATCACTGAGGCAGCCCCCTTCTCCACCGCTCCTCCTTTTACCAACAGAAGCCTCAAAACTAGCTTTTCCATCAGACTGTAACTTAGTCTGGAAAGGTATTACATATACTCCTGTTTAAGGTGTCCTCAAGATATTTCATCCTGTGCTCCCTCTACGAGGGCAGGATGAGATCCGAGACTTTCCCCTGGTAACAGTGGTCAAGGAGGGTTGCCAACTAATAATGTCCCTTCTCCTTGATGCCACAAATTCTTGGATCCTTTTGCAGGCTTTGAAGAATAAGGGAGCACATTCACCACAAGTCCTCTGGGTCACTGAAGATTACAGTATCTGGAACTGCCTGCTCCCAGCCACGTACTACTCCCAAGTAGACATGGGCCAAACACCCACACACCCCCCCCCCCCTGTTTGGTTCACAGAAGAACTCCCAAACAGGGGAAATGTTCTAACCCCTAACGGCGAACCCCATTGAAGTCTATAGGAGTGGAACAGGAAAAATCAAAAGTGTCCATTTTGAAGGCTTATACGTAAGTAATTGGCCATAAAAGGGGTATGGGGGTCTGGGTACTGACCTGAGGGATATGTATCAATGCAAATGTTTTTTAAAACAATCGTTTTTTTCAGGAGCAGTGCTTTTAAGTATGCTTAAAGTGCAACAATAAAAATGAAAAAATTCCTTTAAATATAGTGCCAGGGGGGTCCCCTTAATGTTCCTCTAAAGTAAAGCATAATAAAACATGCTGCAGTAAAAATGAAATTACTAAAGAAAAAAAGTTCAATCCCATTTAAAATAACTTGCAGTTACAATTGGCTTTTGAAACAAATAAAGCAAAAAATTACATGGGGTCCCCCAGTCCACACCAGGTGCTTCAGGTATAGTATGTATTTGCATAAAAAAAGTAAAAAAAAAAAAAAAAAACGCCATGGAGTCCCCCCAAAATCCATACCAGACCCTTATTAGGGAATGCAGCCTGGCAGGTCAGGAAAGGGAGGGAATGAGCAAGCTCAACCCCAGAACCATATCAGGCCACATGCCCTCAACATGGGGGTGTGTGATTTGGGGCAGTTTTTATTTTTATTTATTCAGCTACCAGCAGGGAAACCCATTGACAGATGATGGCTTCCCGGCTCGCTCCTTAACAACCAGCTTATACTGCGCACCTGATTGGGCAATGCTTTGCTCAATCACGGCGAAGAATGCACTGTGCGTCACTCAGTGCATTGCGGGGTGTTCATTGGGGTGAACAGTAGTAAGCGAGAAGTAAGCAATGGCAATATGGACAAGAACATATCCCTCGCAAAGTGCAGAAGTTGAGCTTGCTGGACCGACTCCGGAAATCCACAGATTATCAGATTGTTGTGTCAGGATCTGTCCTCCTTGACAGCAACTTTAGAATTCATGCAAGTCATGCAAGTTCTTCATCATGAGGAGAGTGTGTATCCACTAGCATAATAAAGGAAACTGAATAGTCACATAACTTATCCTCAATATAGTCTACTCTGTCTCCCTGTTCTTGGATGTTAGCTTGAATATTCATATTGTGTTGTAATGATGCACCAAGGGAGGTTGAGTATTATGTTAGACAATCAGATAACAGAGGTGGGGATTGCTACAAAGGGATTCATCGGGCTGCTGAGATGTATTTTCCTCAGAGCTTTAGGATCTTCAAGTCCAGGGACCCTGCAGCACAATCTGAGGAGTCTTGACAAGGTCTAGACTTGGACTTCGGGTGGAAAGGGTAGAAGCTCCTTATGGTGGTGGGTATGGCTGGGAGCTAAGCAGGTCTTCTTCATGTGCCATCTGTCTGCTGCTTGGTCCAAGGCTGCTCCAGCTCTCTGCTGCAAGCCTCTGCCAGAGCCTTTTTTTTTTGAACAGCGGCGAGCCTGGGGAATAAGCAATTCAGCTTGCTGGCCTGAGGTGAGTCATGGCATCTGCAGGGTTGCTGATGTTGGAACTGCTGCTGTGGAGTGCATGGGGGTTCTGTAAGATGCAGTGATCCCCAGGGGTTGAGTTGAGCTCCTGGATCAAGCAGCCATTTAGTAGCGTGGTGGCCATGCCCCCTAGTTTGTACTAGGTTTATCCACATCAAATCTGGAAAAGACAAGGAATTGTTTTGTCTTTAACCTCAGAGAGAGCTTCTACTGTTTACTTGTTTTTATCCCATCAATATATTCTAGTCTCCATCATAATCTTTTAATAATTGTGTGTATCTTGTTTGCTCTTTAATTCCCTTCCCAGATTTTTACCCTGGGCCTCCTTCTCCAGTGTTGCTTATTTGGCAATAGCTCTGCTATCTATTTTGTTTTACAATGAAATGCAAGAATAACTACACCTAGTGTACTTCTATCTAATACTTGTGTCTGAATGGTATCTATCTACCTATCTATCTATCTATCTAGTATTTTTTTTTTTTGCAAAGTGAAAGATTAAGAGATACAAGGAATACTCATTTCCTATTTAATTTACACTATGTCCATAATAAGTACTGGGGAATAGGAAAAATCTAGGTTGTTCCAGCATTTTAACATGCATCTTAAATGTGTCTTTGTTTGTTGCATTTTATATTTTGATTAAAAAATATTCAATATGTGTATTTCTATGTCTTAGCATATAAGGCATACAATAGAAAAGCCATGTCTTAGCTAGGTAACAAAGTTATTGCAAAGATTTATGACATGTTACACCCCATTTGCCTCATTGCATACCAGTGGTGAAAGTCATTATTTTTTATGTTGCACCATTTTTGAGGGATGATCAGTTGTGTGGTAATCAATCTCATTATGTAAAGATGAGCTTTTTTTTTCTCTAATGCCTCTAAATCACGATATAACACTTACGTGGTGTCTTTCAAAGAATAGGTTATAATAATTATGAAAAATGTATTATTGAGAGATACAATGTTATAGTAATCTAACAATAAACAATATAATTGCATAGTGTTATCTGTGCTCAGAGGATTCACTGGAATAACTGTACACTGTAAAAATATAAGCCAAATGTCAAATTTTCAAATAGATTGTTTAACCTGATTAACACCTACAGTACACATATACACACACACACACACACACACACACACACACACACACACACACATATATATATATATATATATATATATATATATATATATATATATATATATATATAGTATTTTTTTTAAAGGAAAGTTGATATATTCTTGTGTAAAACTCCAAGTTCATAGGAAGTAACTAACCATTTAGAGACAAATACCATTTCATATTCCCTTTAAAATATCTATACCCTAAGCTCTAGTTTTCCATACTTCTGGATATAATTCTGAAAGATGAGATTTTTTATATCACAACAAAGTATAAAAAAGCATTGAGCTATTGACATTTTAGTTGTAGCGTATTCTCCAGTGTTGATTCAGTATAATGATAACTAAATTATATTAAATAAAAAATAGATATTTTCCTTTTTATTTTAAGTAACATACCAAACAAAAATATCCAACAAAAATATACAAAAAAACAAAAAAAATATCACTATGAAGGAAAAAAAGTATTAGCAGTGAGGAGAAAATCGTATTCTCCAAGGGGATGTTCACCAGAATTAGGATTTATATACTGTATATATTGCATGAACCTATATGAATATATACAGTATAATAATGCATGTATTGCATGCAGCAAATTACATGTGGTAGTAAGTAACATAGCAGACCATGGATGGTGTGTGATTTTTTTTTATTGGTATCCTTCCCTATTTTTCCACATAAATGGGCCCTGAGTCCCTCCTCCCGAACCATACAAGGCTACAAGCTTTCAACAAGGGGGGGATACCTTGCCAGAGGTAACCCACTTTTAAAGCACCTTGTCCCTATATTAATGAGGACAAATCACTCTTCTCTAAAACCCTGGCTTAGTGGTTGTAAGAGTCTTCAGAAAATAAAGGATACTACCATATATCACCCCCTCCTATGTGAATAGGAAGGGTTACCCCTACTCATTCTTTAAAAGTATAAATAAAACAAACACATTTTTACACATCCTTCATTTAACCACTTAAGGACCAAGACTCTTTCTGAGATTTGGTGTTTACAAGTTAAAAAACATTTTTTTTTGCTAGAAAATTACTTAGAACCCCCAAACATGTATGTATATATATATATTTTTTTTTTTTCTAACACCCTAGAGAATAAAATTGCTGTCTTTGCAATACTTTCTGGCAGACAGTTTTTGCGCAGTGGTCTTACAAGCACACTTTTTTTTTTGAAAAAATAAACTTTTTTGAATTGAAAAATAAGACAACAGTAAAGTTAGCCCAATTTTTTTATATTGTGATAGATAATGTTATGCAGAGAAACCACTAGGGGGCAGGGTAAGGGTTAAGTGTGTCCTGGGGAGTATTTGTAACTGTGGGGGGGGGGGTCACAGGGAGCAGAGATCAGTGACACTGTCACTAGGCAGAACCGGGAGATGCTTGTTTCATTAGCATCTCCCCGTTCTTCCTCCCTGTGAGACGATTGTGGGTATCCCCACGGCAATTAAGTCTGTGGGACCTGCGACCTGACTCACGGAGATCCCGGCCGGCATGCGGGTGTGCCACCAATGGTGTGTGTGTGCCGCCAACGGCATGGCGGCAAATTTAAAGGGACGTACCTGTACGCCCATTTGCCCAGCCGTGCCATTCTGCCGACATCAGCGTGCGCCAGTCGGGAACTGGTTAAGAGCTATGAGTGGAAATTACATTTTGACATTGCTTCTGACCTGCAATGGTATGGAGACGGGTGGGGACCATCTTCCCCTCACTCGTCTCCATATCTAACAGGACACAGGACCCGATCGCCTCCACTGCTACTGACCTCTCTGCCCCTATCCCACTGCCGTTAAAAGGGATCTTGCAGCGATCCTGCTGCAGAGACCACTTTTATCAGAAGAAGAGGATAAAACCACCTCTGAAGACCACCCGCCGAAGAAGAGGATACCAGGGTTATGGCAGCTAGCTGCTGCCATAAGAACGATATCCTTCTTCAAAAAGCAAAAAAAAAGTTCCTCGTAGATCCAGCATCAATTACACCATTCAGCAATGTATATTCACTTCAATCATGATGAATAATGCCTGCCAACCCCCCAAAAAACATGCTAACTCATTCTCACACATGGATGACTACACAGAAGAGGATACCAGGGTTACGGCAGCTAGGTGCTGCCATAATAACGATTCCCCTCTTCAAAAAGCAAAAAGCAAAAAGCAAAAAAAAAGTTCCTCATTGTAGATCCAGCATGAATTACACCATTCATCAATGTATATTCACTTCAATCATGATGAATAATGCCTGCCGACCCCCCAAAAAACATGCTGACTCATTCCCACCAATATGTGACTACACACTAATGACAACTCCTTGAGCTGTCATCTGGAATGAAATTGAAGGGGTGAGGATAATGACTGAGATCATTGACTAATATGGTCATAGTCATATTTGCTAAATGACATTGACTAAATATGGCAACACGGTGATGGTGATGTCAGCCACTATGCCTGCTCCTTTGTCTACTTGACTGGGGATTCCAAGCCATAAAATTAATTGGTCCATGTGACTTCAAGGTTCCTATAAGCATCAACATCTAATGCCGCGTACACACGATCAAACAATCCGGTGGAAAAGTCCGACAAACTCAAGTCCGCCGGACAATCCTTCTGTGTGTAGGACTTTTACCCAAAAGTACATCGGACTTAGAAAGTAGTTTTGCACTCCAATCTTTCCGCCGGACTCGCATTTCGGCGGACAATCCGGCCGTGTGTGCGCCAGTCCGCCATACTTTTGAAATTAACCGACTTTTCCCGCCCGGAGAAAAGTCCGCTCATTTTGAGCGCGTCTCCAGGTAGCCGGGGCCAGCGAAGGAGGCGTTGCTGGCCCCGCCACCTGGTATGGACTTAAAGGGGAATCCATACGCTGAAAAATCGGCATGGGGTCCACCCCTAGGTCCACATCAGACCCTTATCTGAGCACGCTACCCGGCCGGCCAGGAAAGGGGGTGGGGATGAGAGAGCGCCCCCCCTCCTGAGCCATGCCAGGCCATGTCCCCGCAACATAGGGGGTGCCTTGGGGAAGCGGGGGGCCGCGCGGCCCCCCCACCCCATAGCACCTTGTCCCCATGTTGATGAGGACAAGGGCCTCTTCCTGACAACCCTGGCCGTTGGTTGTCGGGGTCTGTGGGCGGGGGGCTTAATGAAATCCGGGAGCCCCCTTTAATAAGGGGGCCCCCGGATACCAGCCCCCCACCCTATGTAAATGAGTATGGGGTACAATGTACCCCTACCCATTCACCTGTGGAAAAAAGTAAAAATAAAACACAACACACAAGGGTTAAAATAGTTTATTGCACAGCTCCGGGGGTCTTCCGTCTTCGGGGGTCTTCTCGCCGGTCTCCTCCGCTATCTTCTGCTAGCTCTTTTGCTAGCAGAGGAGCCCAGCTTTCTTCTTCGCCACCACCGCCCTCTTCTTCCGACATCGGGGGTCTTGTCCCCCTCTTCGGTTCTTCTTGCCGGGCCACCGCGCCTTCTTCTAGCTTTTTTACAGGCGGTGTCCGGTCTTCTGTCGCCGCTGTTGCCATCTTCTGTTCTTCTCTTCTTCTCTTCAGATGTTGCCTCGTCGCATCCTCCGCTCACAATGGCAGGGACGCTGCATGCGGCGAATTATATAGGGACATCACCGGATGATGTCCCCTGCCCATTATGATGTCACAGTCCCCTTTAAGTCCATACCAGGTGGCGGGGCCAGCGACGCTTCCTTCGCTGGCCCCGGCTATCTGGAGACGCGCTCAAAATGAGCGGACTTTGCTCCGCGTGTGTGGGCCAGTCCGTTCATTTCAAAAGTACGGCGGATAGTCCGGCGGACTTAGTACGCCGTATTAGTCCGCTGAAAAAGTGCCATGTGTGGGCAAATAGCTCGTTCGGAAAGTCCGGCGGACAGTCCGGCGGGAAGTCCGTCAGACTAAGTCCGCCGGATAGTTGGCTATGTGTGTACGCGGCATAAGAATGCCTTGAAACCATTGAGAAAAATGCTAGGCATTTTGTGATGTGTGCCCATGCTGAGTGAACAACCCCTGTGGTCAATGTGCAGCAGGACACTACTACAACTACAGTGATTCTCCACTTACACAGTGGCCCCACTTGCATAAAATGTGCCTATTACATTGGTTCAAGATGGTCCAATGTAACTATGCAATAAAATTCATACCTAAAAGTCAGAAAGGAGGGGGCAAAGCAACAAGATGGAGCTGCTTGGTGACGTGTAGCTGAAGGCTCCACAGGAAGCATGTAAGCAGGAGAGCAAGACTTAACGGAAAATATGCCACCTAGTTTTAGAAAAGCCCAGATTTCAAATGGAGCAGAAGAACTGATTACAGAGCGGTGTTTATCTGATCAGTGGTGGAGGAAGGCTGATCGTGGCAGAGCCTCCACTGCCAGAAGAGGTGTAAGGAGTGATAGCGCAAAAGTGAAAGTACTGGTCTGCCAGCTTAATCTGCATGGGTGACTGAAGCCACAGCTGTCTACAGGTCTGCTGGTTCATGTGCGCCTCCTATAATAATTGTTAAATAGTGCAGCGCTATGAAATAAACTCTAAAATATACATACAAATATAAAGTGAACAATTCTTATTAATAGTGATTGTCTCACACTCTATTGAGTCCTTGTGTGGCCGCTTAAAAAATATTAATGGAAAAAGAAAAAATAATAAAAACAATAGTGAAAAAACAACTCCTGTATTTTCTGAAAAAAATGTTCTCATAAATGTGTTATAAGCAAAAACACTGCTGTGCAGATCTTCTCTCTCTTGAGTATAATGCTATGTGCACACCATCACCTGCCAAAATGCTCGTTCACCTCAAGGATCATCTACTGAGGAAGCCCAATGAGAGGGTGTTGTTTTGCATATATTGTTTTTCCAATGCTGCTTGCTGCAATGCCCAGTTATAGGTGGAGGCAGTGGCTTTCCTTTTTGTATTACTTGTCTCGGTGTGCCTACAATTTGCCTCCCCACCTGCTATTTCTGCTGTTTATATCTTTGCTTTCCTGATACTCCATTGGCCTGTGCATTTACCATGCCCAAAAGAATGGACTGTATGGAATGATCTATTGGGAAGGAGGGCCTATGAAAGATTGTACCACTCCGAAGGGGCAATACTAAGCTGCTCCATCTTGATACATAAAACAGCTGATCCAGCACTGCACCACTATAATTCGAAAAAATCAACACATGTGATCCATACATGGTAAAAATTCCACAGATTCCAAAGTGAATCTTAAGTGTTAGTATAGTACCCCAGTACTATAGAGTTCATAAGTCTTCCAAAAATATGTCTTCCATTAAATGCACTTCACCATGCAAGAACACTCTGCCACCACAAGCAGCCCACCTTACTATTATGACCTACTTAATATTCAGTCAATATACACCTGTCCCTTTAAGGGAATACTTTCCTGTATTAGGCAGTTTGAATTCTCTCATTAAGACATAGGATCTGTCATATATATCCAAAATTCCAGAGAATAATTATCAAAAATTATTTAAACAATCCTAATGTTTTCTATAAAAACACCAATATTTATTAATAAAAAACAAGTAGACTTCTGGTTTCCGGTGCCATATATAAAGGGAGTGAGGCACAGCGCTCCACCAACTTTTTCAGGTCAATTCAAAGTAAAGTGACTTAATATCTCTCTGGCTATCTTTCCCTCCATTGTGAGGGCAATATTTACCATAGTAGGTGTCTTCCTTCCTAGCTGAGCCTTTTGATTTACACCTCCAAGATGTGAAGTATGTTATATTTAAGTCTCTCCTGCTCCTTGCTTGCATTTTCATTGTTGCTATACCTTGTTCCTGTGTATACACTGGAGAGTACTTAGACCCACTGTGGGTGTCCTTTTTCTCTTTCAACACACCTTGCAGGACTGACTCACTGGTCCTACTTACAGTGAGGAGGCTCAAAGCTTAGCTGTACAGCGTGTTTAATACAAATCTGGAAAAAGTTAAGTCAAGAGATGCCACTGTTAATGTAGTTCACTTGATTGTTTTTTTTTTTTTATACTTAAATGTTATTGAAGAAAAAAGTTTGACATGAGTTAGAGGAATTGTAACCAAAAAATGAAGATTGATGCTTAAGTAATCAATATTGGTATTATGCTGAAGTCATCCAAGGATTAAATGGCAGTAACCAACCTGTGTATCAATATGACCCAATGGGAGCTTTTGAGGTGCACAGATTAGTAGAGCCAACAGTGGTGCATGGTATAAACATTATAACTGAGTATGAAAAACATTAGCGGGCAGAGGTTGAACCTTGAGTGTAAGTAACAGGGTGAGTAAGTAAGTACCAAGGTACATAGAGAAATTTCCAAGTGCTGAGTAAGGTTGGTTGTCATCTCATAAGACTATCAACAATAGCAAAAGAAGATGACCTTAGAGACAATATCTAAGATAGCAGTAAATATGGGTACCTGATAGCATCACAAGTTACTCATTATTGAGCTCTTGCTGGGATTATGGCAGAGTATTACATGAGTATGTTGGGTAGTCCCTATGGGACATCAAACCTACACCTGGAGTCGCCTAACCATGGAGCCCAGTGGGCAAAAAACTTGTGTAGAGTAAGGTGGCCTTTACCATGCATGAAGTTCATTTGCAGATGTTGGTTAAAGAGGAAGTAAACCCCACCAAAAAAATGCTATTTTTACAATATTTCTATGTTTATTAACATATCCAAGCAAAAGATATATTAATAACTCCAAAACGAGCGCTGGAAGTACCTTTTTTTGTAGTTTTATTTTTTGTATCTTCCGGGTATCGTCTGCGCCATTCTTTGTGCTGTTTTCAGAAGCCGATACGGACGTCATTTCCGCCCTTAGTTCGTATCCCTGCCGAAATCTCACGCATGCGCTGTAGCATCGTAACCAAGCCTCGTTCTCAATTGCCGTTACTACAGCAACAGAGCATTGTTCAGTCACAAGGGGGAATATCAGGAAGAAAAGAATAATTACTGCATCGCGAGACTTCTCCTCTGTGCCATTCAGAGGAGAATCTCACGCACAGTAATATCAAGGCAAGCAGGAAAGACAGAATTGGCATTATATACATGCCGCCTTTGAAAGTGCATACTGCGCAATCGCGCATGACGTCACGAACATTAAAAAGACGATTTATATCATAATTACACAAGTAAGTGCACTTTCACAGGCAGCGACAGCTGCCTGTGTTATGTAGTATCTGATAAGCTTAACTTGTATCTGAGGGTTTACAACCACTTTAAGTATGGTTATGAAAAGTGGGAACTTGAATGTTTCTCAAATTTCATGCAATAGCTAATTGTGCAGCTATTAGAATATGTGTCATTATGGGATGGTATTGCAGGTGCCATGCTTCAAGCCCTAATCCCAGCAAGGTCAGTGGAGGGGTAATAAGACAGGTCATCCTGGGGTGTAGAGATATTAAGGCATGTATGAAATTCCAAAATGTTGAAATTCCACCATACATGAGTCAGCAGGCCACAATTTTTCCAACATAGGTTAGAGTGGGTTGGATAGAGATGGTATAGTTTTACTGGGGTATAAGAAGAAGAAGAATCTTTAGGACTGATGTGAAATTGATCTCTTGGTGCCATGCTTGAACATTCACAGTGAAATGCAAGTTATGCTCCTATTGCTCCATGGTTTGTAGCTTCTGATAAGTCAGTCTGGAAATTAGGATTCTGTCGATTTTTGTTCATAGAGATGAGTGAGATCCTGTAGGAGGGCGGAGGTCGACCACTGCGTAGCTTGCAGAGCAAATCTTTTGCTTAAATATTTATAGAAACCCCTGTGACAAATGTTCACTTTGGTTTGTAACATCTGAAAGCAAGTGAGCTTGTCATCTTTAGACAAGTCCCCAATGGTATGAAGCCCAGCAAAGACCCAGGAGTTGATCAGATCACTAGATCTCAGAACAGAAGGTTTAATGCTGTTAAAGAGAGCGGCGTTAGAAGAGATTTAGGTATCCCCTGGAATGTTTGCAGGATAGATCTCCAAACTTTTATCATTGCATTGACCGTATTGAGATAAGTATGTGGTGGTTTTAGTTGTAACCATAATGCTCACAGTAGTTGTTTGGTAAAGCAGCCAAATGTGACCTCTTTCATTTTTAACCATAAGTGATGGGTGATTAAGAAGACCACCACCTTTTGATTTGATCCAGTAGGATAGCTCTATAATATTGTTTGACCTCTGGAGCACCTAGTCCAGCTGCAATCCTGGGAACATATAGGATGGAGCGGCAAACTCTGAGGTGTTTTCCATACCAGATGAATGTGTTAAGGAGCCATTAAAGTTTGGAGAGTTTGTCCTGCAGAAACATAGTAAGGATGGAGTGGAATAAATAAATAATTTTGGGCATAAGAAACAATTTCACCAGAGCGATTTTCCCAGCCTAAGTTGCTTTTATTGTGCTTACACTGTGGCACATGTCTTGTAGTTTCTTAACCAATCTATCAAAATCAAGTCTTACTAAGGTAGTTGAGGGAGCTGTCAACTGAATGCTGAGGTGTATTAATGATGATGCTGGGGCCTAAGGGAAGGGAGACAAGTCAGATATGTATTGTTTTAATTAGTCCAGGTATATGCCCAGCATAAAAGCTTTTGAGCAGTTAACTTTGTATAGAGATACTAGTCCACATAAAGTGAGGAGGTTAGTGAGGGCCAGTAGGGATTGAGTCAGGTTAGTAAGAGCAACTATTGGATTATATTGGGAAAGACAGGTGGCAAGAATTTTTGCATCGATTTTGAGGTTGGTGTCAAGCAAGGGAATTGGTCTGTAATTGGCTGGATCTGCATGTGATTTGCCCTGTTTGGGTATGGCATCAATCACTACCTCAAGAAATTCCATGGAGATATGTCATGTGTATGCAAAGTGGGAATATGCCTTGCAAATATGGGGGCTGAGAAACCTGGGAAAATGTTTGGACCTCCTTTTGCTAAAACGGTTTGTCGAGCTCTGAAAGTGTGTAAGAGTAGGAAAATGAATGGAATCTAAAAATGTTTTTATCTGAGTCAGGTCGTCTCAGTGGGAAAGGGGTCTAAATAACTGCTTGGGAGTAAGAATCGGGGTAACCTTTGAAGCTGTTGCAATGGCAACGCATATCTACTAGACTTTATTTATAAAGGCTTATTTTTTTTTTATTGAAGCAAATGAAAATTGATCATGAGGTGGTTTATGGTGCCAACACATACTAAGGTTAATTCACTATAGAATCATAGGCTGTTCACATAGAAAAATGAATGCTCATAGATGGAACTGCTAAATTAACTAATTTATATTAACTATTTTGTAACTATTATCCTTGGAACAATCCTGAATTGCTATTGCCAGATTCTGGAGGTCTCCTACAGTCAATTCCAACTTACTAAAATAAGTCAGAATTGTCCAAGAAAGTCGAAGCTTTCCTGGATGATGATTAAACATCTACCATTCAGTATCTAAAATAATAAATAGATGCAATGTGAAAGAATGTGTTCCCTTTGGATCTTGTAATGCACACCCACTCACCCTGAGGGTGATTAGACAACTTTCCAATGATTCTTCTCTTCTTTCTTCTATTCTTTTCTACTCTCTGTACTTTATAGCTAAATTCTAGGCAAAGAATAAAACTACCAACTAATGCAGTTATGTATTCACTAATAAAAACATGCAATGTGTTTTCAAAGCAAAACTGTATACTTAAAAAAAATCTCATTGCAGGTGAATTACAGTGCCTGCTCCTCCTACCTTGTTTGTGCTCCCTTGCTATCTGATGCATCCCTTCAACTATGTAAAAGTCCAATGTAAATTTCTGTTTTCTTGGGGACAGTCAAAGTTTGCTTCATACTCAGAAATACAAGTTCACAAACTAAAACAGTGTAGAAGCATGGATAAAGTAGGAACAGAATCTGTGGCAGTGGACGAGAATTGTTAATGAACATGCTGGCAAGAAGAGAGAGAGAAGGACTTTATTAGTGTTTAGTTACTAGTTCACTGTTCACATAGTATCCTGGGGTGTGGTTTGATGCAAGGTTCCTGACCAAGCTGTTCTGCTGTTGCAGGTGAAGTAGAAAAATCTGTCTGTGCCTGCATCTGCATCAGAATAATGACTGTTTCTCATAGATAGATATTAATAGTGCTTAGGCGGTACAGTGATTGGGCCTGTGCAGTCATTCATCAACCATAGGAAAGGTCTGACATTTTTTGACATAGAGCATAGAGTAGGTCAAGGGTGGGTTGAAAGAAACTTTCTTTCTTTACCCATTTAGGGCAAATTACATATTCCTTTTAAGCTAATACTAGTTACATTCCCCCCTTTTTCTACATTCATTTTATTGAGTTATTTATAATAAATGTTGCTTGTTACTTAATGGAATGAAACAATAATGAAAAAAAATACACCATCTTAACTTAAATCTATCCATTCATTAAAATGAATAAATAAACATTACACATTAATGTATAAATAAAGTTTTTGTGGGTAATAAACAAAGACAACACAAAGTGAAATAATTCATAATTTGCATCATTTTGTTTTTTACCCAAAAGATTTTTCTTACTACTCGCTTACATGGCAGAAAGGTTTTTCACATATTTAGCTGCTAAATCTATTAACCCTGTCCTTAAATTATTTCTGATGCGTTGGAAAAAGACAATGAAAAGTGAATTTAGGGGGTGCTGGGCTAATGATTGCTAGGAGATGTCAAAAAATACTTGCTTCCTACAGACATCATCCTTCACCCACTGGCTTTCCATGCTGAGACACTTATGAAAGCTAAAATCATGTCATTTACAGCAATATCATATCTGACAAAGTAAAACTTCCAGAAGTATCAATCAAAGCCACCAGGAGCACTGCAAACACTTAATACTGTGGCTGCATGTAAATGTGATGTGAGTTAACGTTGAGCTATAATTTTAGTCATGCTTTTTTCACATTTTAATTATTGGTTGTATAATTAAGGAAGAAATAAGTAACGTGGCTTAGTAGCACTTCTGTCTTGCAGCACTATGGTCCTAGGTTTGAAACCTACCTTTATCACTACCTGCATGGTATTTGCATATTCTCCCTGTGCTTGCCTGGTTTTCCTCTGGGTGCTCCAGTTTCCTTCCACACTCCAAAGACATTCTAGCAAATTAATTGACACCTGTCTTAAATGCTCCTAGTTTGTATATGTATGCAAGAGAGGTAGAGACCTTAGTTTGTAAGCTCCTTGAAGGAAGGGACTGATGGGAATGTACAACATATATGTAAAGTGCTTTTTAGATGGTTGGCACTATATAAATACCTGTAACAAGTAATATAACTCATAGACATTTAGTTTGCAAAAGTAATTTATGTCATAAACAATTGCCATCTTTATTTTGCATAACATGCAATTTTCACTTGTTTCATACTTTTTGACATCTCACTGCAGATGATCTCCTCCAGCCTCTTTTAGCCACTTCCATGTGCATTTTCACATGTTGCAATCTTGACTGCACATTATTATTCTAGACTGGCTTTCTAGCTTAGCTACCCCTGCTCTGGACTGGCAACTGCTCATGACCATATTTGGCCAATGCCATGGGGAAGCATCTCTTCAAAAAAAGTTAAAAGCATCAATCGTGTTCTGGGAAAGATTCGGACTGATCCTGCATCCACCTAGGTAAGTATGATTCTTAAAAAAATTGAAATCTATACTTCTCTTTTTATTAACCACTTGCTGCCCGCCCTATAACAGAAACACGGCGGCATAGTGGTTTAAAAATCCTGACCGGACGTCATATGACGTGATCAGGATTTTGAGCCGCTGCCCGCCCCTGGGGGCACGCATCGCGGCGATCGTTGTTGTCAGTCTGACACCCTGCAACTACGATCTCGGTAAAGAGTCTCCGACGGAGACTCTTTACCACTTGATCAGCCGTGTCCAATCACGGCTGATCACAGTGTAAATAGGAAGAGCCGGTGATCGGCTTTTCCTCACTCGCGTCTGTCAGACGCGAGTAGAGGAGAGCCGATCGGCTGCTCCTCTGACAGGGGGTTATCAGCACAGCCCCCCCGAGGATGCCCACACTGGACCACCAGGGACGCCACCAGACCACCAGGGATGCCCAGCATAAGGTATGCCACCGTAGACCACCTGGGATTCCAGTCAGTGTCCATAATGGATGCCAATCAGTGCCCACAATGGGCATCACTGATTGGCATGCATTATTGTTTGGCACTGATTGCCATCCATTAGTACAGTATAATATAATACAATGTCGCCTATCAGTGCCCATCCGTGCCAGCTATCAGTGCCAATTTGTGCCACCTATCAGTGCCCATCCGTGTCGCCCATCAGTGTCACCCATCAGTGCCGCCTATCAGTGCCACATATCAGTGTCCATCAATGCCACCTCATCAGTGCCACTTCATTGGTACCACCTCATTGGTGCCCATCAGTGCCGCCTTATCAGTGCCCATCGGTGTAGCCCCATCAGTGCCCATCAGTGAAGGAGAAAACTTACTTATTTACAAAGTTTTGAAACTGAAACAAAAAAAACATTTTTTTTTCAAAATTTTCTGTATTTTTTTATTTGTTTAGCAAAAAATAAAAACCATAGAGGTGATCAAATACCACCAAAAGGAAGCTCTATTTGTGGGAAAAAATGATACAAATTTTCATTTGGGTACAGTGTAGCATGACCACGCAATTACCATTCAAAGTGCGACATCGCTGAAAGCTCAAAATTGGTCTGGGCAGAAAGGTGTTTAAGGGCCTGGTATTGAAGTGGTTAAACAAGCTGAACTTAGAAGCGAACTTTGCAATCTCCAGTTTTTGTATCAACCCCAAAGTGTATGTCAAGCCAAAAGCATATTTTTTTTTGGTATAGAGTAGGGAAAGATTTTTACTCCATTAGTAAGATTTTTTCCTAACTTGTTGTCTCTGTGACAATGGTTTTACCAGATAGGAAGTGTGGAAACATCTGCAACAAGGACATGGATAGAAATACAATTCTGACCATAGGTTCACATCTATGCAGTTGTGGTTGACGCGGTTTTCTGGGGTGTTTGTATTGCCTTTTTAATTCATACTTTTTTTGCGTGCAGTTTCCATGCATTTTTTTTTCTCTTTAACAAACTATAAATATCTGGTTGTTAAGGACTGGGCCTGGAAGCTGGCTGCCACGTCCTTAACAACCAATGGGTCATCAGCTGGCAGCAGGGTTCCCCGCTGACAGCCGAATGTAAAAAAAAATTGCCAGCAATAAAAAAAAGCAACAAAAAAATGGCATGGGGAGCCCCCAATCCATTTGAGACCCATATCCGCCTCTTCCCCAAAACCCTGGCCGGTGGTTGTGGGGGTCTATGGGCAGGGGGCTTATCCGACCCTGGAAGCCCCCTTTAACAAGGGGGGCACCAGATCCTGACCCCCCCATGTGACTGAGTATGGGTACCCCTACCCATTCACCAAAAAAGTGTAAAAAGTGAGTAAAGACACAATATGAGTTTTTGACAAGTCCTTTATTAAAATATTTAAAAAAAAGATGTTCCCTTGTGTAGATCCATTGTCAATCACAATGCCCGCAGCCACTCTCAACCCAAAAAAGAAAAAGCTCTGCTCGCGCTTAAAGCCCCCATCCTCTGCCTGCTCAGCCTTCTGACAGTTCTTAAATTGCTAAGGGGCAGGGCATCCTGGTGGCATTACTGGGTGACCCTGCCCCTTGTGATGTCACTGACCCAGCATGCACTGGACTGCACTGGACATAAAGGACTTGCCAAAAACTGCCTACTATCATTTTTTACACTGCACTTTTTTTGGTGATCGAATAGGGGTACTATGTACCCCATACTCATTCACATGGGGGTGGCCAGGATCTGGGGGCTAAAGGGGGCTTCCAGATTCTGAATAAGCCCTCCACCCACAGACCCCCACAACCACGGACAGAGTTGTGGGGAAGAGGCCCTTTTACCCATCAATGGGGACAAGGTGCTTTGGTGGGGAGCCCCCCCTGCCCCAAAGCACCCCCTATGCTGAGGGCATGTGGCCTGGTTTGGTTAAGGAGGAAGGTGTGCTTGCTCGTCCCCTCCCTTTTCTGACCTGCTGGGCTGCATGCTCAGATAAGGGTCTGGTATGGATTTTGGGGTGACACGCTGCGACCCTGATCTCTGTAAAGAGCTGTGGCCATGGCTCTTTAACCATGTGATTGGCTGTGTCCAACACAAGCTGATCATATGTAAACACGGAGATGCCAGTAACCGGCTCTCATCACCTCCCACTGACAGAGTTTGTGGCGAGGAGAGCCGATCAGCGGCATTTCTTCCCAGGGGACATCAAGACATGTAATCAGGGCAATGATCATCAGTGCCCTGATTACAATAACACACAACCAGTGCCAGCAATCAATGCCCACCAGTGCCAGAAATCAGTGCCCATTAGTAATACCAGTCAGTGCTGGCTATGAGTGCCATCTATCAGTGCTGCCTATCAATGCCCACCATTGCTACCCATCAATGCCCATCATTGCTGCCCATCAATGCCCATCAGTGCCACCCATCAATTATCATCAGTGCCCATAAGTGCCACCCATCAGTGCCCACCAGTGCCACCCATTAGTGCCCATCAGTGCCACATAATAGTACCCACCAGTGCCACCCATCAGTGCCACCTATCAGTGCTCATAAGTGCCACATATCAGTGCCACCTTTCAGTGTCCAAAAGTGTGGCATATTAGTGCCTCTTTATCAGTGCCCATCAGTGCCACATATCAGTGCCCACCAGTGCCACCCATCAGTGCCTCCTATCAGTGCTCATATGTGCCACATATCAGTGCCACCTATCAGTGCCCAAAAGTGCCGCATATTAGTGCCTCCTTATCAGTGCCACCTAATTAGTGTCCACAAGTGCCGCCTCATCAGTGCCCATAAGTGCCACCCCATCAGTGCCACCTCTTCAGCATACATCAGTGAAGGAGAAGAATTACTTATTTTGAAAATTTACTGACAGAAACTAAGAAAAACTTTTTTTTATTTAAAAAATTTCAGTTTTTTTGCAAAAAAAGCAGTGATTAAATACCACCAAAAAAAAAGCTCTATTTGTGTGAAGAAAATTATAAAAATTTCACATGGTTACAGTGTAGCATGACCGCGTAATTGTCATTCAAAGTGCGACAGTGCTGAAAACTCAAAATTGGCCAGGGCAGGAAGGAGGTGAAAGGGCCCTGTAGGCAAGTGGTTAAGAATGCTGCATCTGGCTTCCCAGGCTGCTTCTTAACAACCAGCTATATATAGTTTGTTATGGAGAAAAAAAAGTAAAAATGCATGAAAACTGCATGCAAAAATGCATAAAAACATGGGTTTAAACACACACTGCAGCCTTATGGAGAAAAAAAACGCATTTAAAAACTCTTGCATTTAATAACGCACCAGTTGATAAATGCATAGATGTGCCCATTGGAAAACATACTAAATGGACTGTAGTGTGTTTCTGAAAACTGCAGACTGCACCAAAAAATGCATAGATGTGAACCTAGTGTGAAAGAAAAATGGTAGTGTGAAAGGTAAAATGTTGGCAGAAGAGCAAAAAGTAATGCCGCATACAAACGACCGGACTTTCTGTCAGAATAAACTCTGACAGTCTTTCCGACTGAGTTTCCAACCGAACAGACTTACACGCGATCACACCAAAGTACGTTCCTTTCAAACGCGATGACGGGATTAGAAAAGGAAGTTCAATAGCCAATAGCTGCCGTTGCGTCGTATTTGGTCCGTCAGACTAGCATACAGACGAACGATTTTCCCAATAGGAATTGATTCCGTCAGAAAGATTCAAAATATGTTCTATTTCTAGGTCTGTCTGACTTTTTGAAAAAAATAAATCCGCTGAAGCCCAATCGGAATATCCGATGAAATGATTCCGTCTGACCTTTTCTGCTGGAAAGTCCGGTTGTGTGTACACGGCATGCAGGGCCGCCATCAGGGGGGTACAGGCAATACTGTTGCAAAGGGCATGAGCGTGTCAAAGGGCCTCCCCCCAGCAGCACACAAAATACAATTTTTATCTGCAGGCAGCCGCTGAGCCGTGCAATAGAGAAGCAGAAAGAAGCATACAACCCTGAGCCACCGCCGTCTTTCACTAGCACCCCCGGCAGGTTATCGAGGCCAACACTTGCTCTGCTTCCTTCCCTGCTGAGGCGGAGCATGCTGGCTGCTGCTAGGTTAGTGTGCAATCTGATTGGCTGGACCTCAGGCAGGGGGTGTGGTCAGTTCGTCAGTAGTGAAATTGGACCCAGCCTTCTCAGGTGAATGCAGATACAGAGAACAGCGTGGAGGATAAGTCACAGAGTTAGTGTTTGCTGCTGCCTGTGCCCCCCATGCTGTCGATTTTTACTCACTCACTTATTCTTTGGATGGGACACGGCCACCTGAGGCTGACAATCTGCCATGATGGAGTTGCATGGATGAGGATGGAGTTGCATTGTGAAATCATCACCCTCATCCATTTTCACAATACAACTCCATCATCCTCACCCCCACCCAGCATCATCCATCCCTCTAGCATGCCCACCCCCACCCAGCATCATCCATCCCTCTAGCATGCCCATCCCCCCCTAGCATCATCCATCAATCTAGCACACCCATCCCCACACAGAATAATCCATCCCTCTAGTATCCCATCCCCACCCAGCATCATACATCCCTCTAGCATGCCCATCCCCTACCCAGCATCATCCATCCCTCTAGTATCCCATCCCCACCCAGCATCATCCATCCCTCTAGTATGCCTATCCACGCCCCCAGCATTATCCATCCCTCTCCACAATGTATGCTCATCCACGCCCAGAATCATGGAGAGGGATGGATGATGCTGGGAGTGTGAATGGACATACATTGTTACATTGTGGAGAGGGATGGGTGATGCTGGGCAGGGATGGGGATACATTATGGAGAGGGAATGATGATGTTGAGCATGGATGGGCATACATTGTGGAGAGGGATGGATGATGCTGGGCATGGGTGGGCATACATTGTGGAGAGGAATGGATGTTGCTAGGCGTTGGTGGGCATACATTGTGGAAAGGAATGGATGAAGCTGGGCATGGGTAGGCATACATTGTGGAGAGGAATGGATGATGCTGGGTGTGGATGGGCATACATTGTGGAGAGGGATGGATAATGCTGGGCGTGGATGAGCATACATTAAGTTGTAAGAGTATTAAAATAAAAGTGGGCCCGGGGGGACTCGGGGGGATGGGCAGTGGGCGGATTTGGCGGGAAGGCCAGTGGGCAAGCCCTGCGTAATGTTGATGGTCAGGCCCTGAGGGGCCCAGGTCAAGCTGTGTAAGGGGCCCCAGAATTTATGATTGCTGCCCTGACGGCATTAGAGGAAATCTCACTAACAGAGCTCTGGACTTTTCCAAGAATAAAACATTTTTGCATGACCAAGCTATGAACTTTCCAGCATTAACATATTTTTTTTATCAAGCAGTAATTCAGATTTAAAACACTGGCCTATGCAGCTGCAGGCACTGCGGAATCTTCACAGTTCACAGTAGAAGTATGGGATTTTCAGCCACTCTCCCCTCGTCTAAAGGGGTTGTATACCCACATTTTTAACTTTTACCTACAGGAAAGCCTATAATAAGGCTTACCTGTAGGTAAAAAAAATATCTCCTAAACCTGTACGGTTTAGGAGATATTCCCCTCGGTATGCGCCGCTGACTGCAGCGGCGCATGCGCACAAGGGGTTTCTCGCCGTCAAAATCCGGCAGCGGCCGAGTGGCCGGACTGAAATCTCCCGCGCGCATGCGCGGGAGTGACGATATCGCGGCTCCGGCCACTCACAGCGCCGGAGCCGCGATACCCGGAAGAAACGCCGAGGGAGCATGTCAGCTCCCTCGGCATGGATCGGGCCAGATGTCGGGGCCTCGTTCTAAGGTAAGTATTTCATAATGAGCTAGTATGCGGTGGATACTAGCTCATTATGCCTTTTGCTTTGCAGGTTTAAAAAAAAAAAATGTGTGGGTTTACTACCGCTTTAAGCCCTTTTACCAGCTCAGTTCACCCTGTTCCTTTCTTGCCCAGTAGTTACTTGAAAGTCTTCTAATATCCGCTGTTAAGTCAAAAAGTTTTTTAGGAGGAAGGACTGGGGTACCACAACATTACAATTCTGTTTTGCTAAAAATAACATAACTTTATTTATACAGATCAACTCTATGATGAAATAACAAAAGCAATACAGATATAAAGACCAAAAACTTAATATGGCTCTATCATCCACTTAAATGGAGCACATATAAGTAACCTGGGGAAAGCCCTCTGTCATAACAACCATTTATCCTATAGTGGTTGTCATAGGTAATTCAGCTCAAATTGTTTCACATGTAGCCAGGAGCGGACTATGGTTATCTGACCACCGCAAACTGTTTATTATTAGCCTAGCCTTGTTTCTATATCCCCCTAGTGCTGGATTTCAATCACTGACATCATTTCCTAAAGCTCGAAGAAAATTAACGTATATATAATCAAATGATCCCAATAACATAATCTCAGGAATATTTTAGGAAATTAAGATCTATAGTGTTAAAATATATATGGGTACATAAACGTTCTAGGATCTCATATGCAACTCTTGTAAAAGAAAATACATATGTTAAACTAAAGATTGTAGGACTGATTTACTAAAGTAAAGTTTGATGAAAGGAAATTAAGTTTGCTTCAAACACTTGTTTGTGTGTAATTTCAAGTTGTCCTTTAGTGGAAAGGATATTTAAATTAGCTGTAATTATTATAAAAAATATTTTTTTTATGTAGTTTGTACCAATCTACCTTATGAAATCATTACGAATTATATATTAAATTATTAATATGAAAGATATGTTTTAGTGCTATGTAGATGATTTGAAGTAAAACAATAGATTTTTTTAGGGTACAAGTTATTTCTATTTGTTTATGCTAGTACTACCCTGTTTCCCCGAAAATAAGACCTAGCGCGGTTGTCGGTGATGGCTGCAATATAAGCCCTACCCCCCAAATAAGCCCTAGTTAAAGTCCTTGTAGGTCTTATCTTCAGGGTAGGGTTTATTTTCGGGGAACAGGCTAGGGCTTATTTGGGGGGTAGGGCTTATATTGAAGCCATCACCGACAATCATGCTAGGTCTTATTTTCGGGGAAACAGTGTATTATTTTTATACAAATAGGGGGATGCTTTCGAAAAATGTATTCTGGTAAAAATGTTATATTTCTTGTTGTCAGTTTGTTATACACAGAGATTTTGGGTAATCTGCAACAGATCTGCATGATCCTCCTTTGATTCAATGCTTATTTTTACTGTCATAGCAGAGAACAGTGATGGACTGGAAGAAATGTTCAGCTTGAATAAATTACCCTCTATATTAATCATTCTAAACTTACTTGGTGTAGTAAGTAAAAAATATACATCACCTGCATTAAAATTCAAACGAAACATATAATATAATGTAGAAGATGGGGCCATAGAGATAACTCCTTTGAGTCTTGTAGAACCTCTCTTGCTATGTTTTTTCCATCACTATACAATAATAACCTTCCCCTAAGGGTAAAGATCCCCTCCTGCCCCCAAGATATTTTTTCTCAGGCTGGCTGCCAGAGATGGAGCTCACTCCTGTCAGCACATTCCCAAGTATTGCTCACCACCTGAAGGCAACTACTCTCCCTAATCTTCTATATACAGTGGGGATCGAAAGTTTGGGCACCCCAGGTAAAAATGTGTATTAATGTGCATAACGAAGCCAAGGAAAGATGGAAAATCCCCAAATGGCATCAAATTACAGAATAGACAATCTTATAAAATGTCAAAAAAAGTTAGATTTTATTTCCATCTTTACACTTTCAAGATTACAGAAAACAAAAAAATGGCGTCTGCAAAAGTTTGGGCACCCTGCAGAGTTAATATCTTGTACTGCCCCCTTTGGCAAGTATCACCGCTTGTAACTGCTTTTTGTAGCCAGCCAAGAGTCTTTAAATTCTTGTTTGAGGTATCTTTGCCCATTTTTCCTTACAAAAGTGTTCCAGTTCTTTGAGATTTCTGAGCTGTCTGTCACGCACTGCTCTTTTAAGGTCTATCCATAGATTTTCAATAATGTTGAGGTCAGGAGATTGTGAAGGCCATGGCAAAACCTTCAGTTTACGCCTCTTGATGTAATCCCCCGTGGATTTTGAGGTGTGTTTAGGATCATTATCCATTTGTAGAAGCCATCCTCTCTTTAACTTCAGCTTTTTCACATATGGCATCAAGTTACCATCCAAAATTTGCTGAAATTTTATTGAATACATTTTTCCTTCTACTCGTGAAATGTTCCCTGTGCCACTGGCTGCAATACAACCCCAAAGCATGATTGATCCACCCCCATGCTTAACAGTTGGACAGAGGTTCTTTTCATTAAATTCTGCGCCCTTTCTTCACCAAATGTACCTTTGCTCATTCCGGACAAAAAGTTCTATTTTAACCTCATCGGTCCACAGAACTTCCAAAATGCCTCAGGCTTGTCTATATGTTAATTTGCAAAGTTCAAACGCTGATTTTTGTGGTGAGGACGTAGAAGAGGTTTTCTTCTGTTGACTCTTCCATGAAGACCATATTTGTACAAGTATCTCTTTATAGTGGAATAGTGTACCACAACTCCAGTGTCTGCCAGATCTTTCTGGAGGGATCGTGCAGTCAAACGTGAGTTTTGAATTGCTTTTCTCACAATCCTGCGAGCTGTTCTGTCTGATATTTTTCTTGGTCTTCCAGATCTTGCTTTAACTTCCACTGTTCCTGATGACTGTCATTTCTTAATTACATTCCGAACAGAGGATATTGACATCTGAAAATGCTTTGCTATCTTCTTATAGCCTTCTCCAGCTTTGTGAGCGTCAACTATTTTCAGTTTCAGTTTTCTAGACAACTGCTTAGAAGAACCCATGGTGCTGATTGTTGGGGCAAGGTCAGATGGGTCTGGCCATTTAAAACCTTTGAGATTGACATCACCTGGTCTTCCCAGATGATGATTGAGAACAATCACTGACACTGGCAGGTCTCAGCTTTGCAAAGGGGGCAGTGCATGCTATAAATTCTGCAGGGTGCCCAAACTTTTGCAGACGCCATTTTTTTGTTTTCTGTAATTTTGAAAGTGTAAATGATGGAAATAAAATCTAACTTTTTTTGACATATTATAAGAATGTCTAATCTGTAATTTGATGCCATTTGGAGATTTTTCCATCTTTTCTTGGCTTTGTTATGCACATTAATTCACATTTTTACCTGGGGTGCCCAAACTTTCTATCCCCACTGTATATCTGACTCCAGTTAACTGCCAGTAATTTGAGCTGCGAGCTAAAACATAGTTTTTTAGGAGGGTGGGGTGCAAAAAACATTATAAGTAGAGTGCTGCTACTCTTCATTACTCCTGTTGTTTAATGCAAACTTCTGCTACAGCTGTTACACATTCTTCCATTATCAGAAAGTACCATATATATTGTGCTATGCTAAGTTTTGGTAATAGTAGCTGTCAATCAAAGACACATTACACAAACTATGCCTTAAGACTAGAGGAAAATGTATTGCATTCTTTTTTTTTGTTTTACTTTCAATAGTTTTTTTATTGAGTTTATCAAAAACATAGATACACAGGTACAAAAAAACTTTTTTTAGACACAAAGTTCATGAAGCACAAATAGTATTCATCAGAAAGACAATAGTATACTGTGGTCTCCCGCTTGACTCTGACACAGTCCCCATTCGTGCCTCAATCGTGGGTAAAGAAGATGGCAGCCCCCCTGGCACCCCCAATGGGATCTAGCTGTGGCGGGAGAGGGGGGCCACCCCCCCTGAAGAAGTAACATCGAGTAAGAGGAACGATGTAGACTTGGTCCAGGCCGAAGCTATAATAGACAATTAATCAATTGCACTGTGTGTGTTGGAAAATTATGAAATTGGTCGTTCCATAATCAGATCGGGAGATCCAATCCGCTTCAGAGTCAGTACTTGTGAATAATGCAGAATAAACTATAAGTGTGTCGGTAACTGTGCCCAACTGAAAAGGACGTAGATGCACCTCATGTGGCATCAATGTCCAAACACCCCAGTTGTCTGCTGCGAGCCAGGGGAGGTCATACACATGTATGTCTGCAGGCCAAAAGGCACCAGACTGATAATCAGTGCATCTGTTAGCTAGCAGTCACATAAGGTGACCCATCCTTGGTGTCCCCACTCCAACAGATAGAGGTTATGGCCGTGTCCTTACAAAAAAAAATGTATCTCATTCTTATGATCAGCACTATGATTCCCAAGATTTATTTATTTTACTCTGTTAATGTCCTTTTCATCTAAAAATGTAATAGATGTAAAATAGGTGTATTAGGTATAAAATTGAATAGATATATCTAGAGACTGACAAAAAAGATAACCTTTTTTATATTATTGATAGATTTAACTTCTCTTGATTACAACTCCTGTTTCCTTAACTTAAAAAGAATCTTATGGGTAGGCTAGTTAGAGTTGATCTCCCTCCATCAGTGGTGGTGTTCTTTTTAGATTGGCCTGATATTAGATCCATATTGGTCCAACGATGCACAATTTTCTGTATCATTTCCCTTTAGGCTGGAGTTATCATATGTATTGTTTTATGAATTTTTAACCAACATGACATATAGCATGGAACGCTTAAATCTGTTGTAGTTACTCAAGTAAAAACAAAAGCATGGCAAATGTAGGCAACATCATAGTTAATGATTCTTTGAAAATGTTTGAAAGGAAAAACAGTAAATTTAACCTTCCAAACTCTGAGGCATACACACAGGGGAGGATTACCCTTTTCCACGGGTCTTCTAAATGACCACCCTCTGTAGCTATCCCTGAACCTGTCTTTCAGTTCTACTCTTGTGCCTCCTACACTAAGAAAGGTATATCCTTACTATATTCTAAACTTAGGGCATAATCCGCACATTGATTATTAGTGCAGGAGGATGCCCACTGGAGACCATCAAGTGAGCCCACCAGGGATGGCAATCAGTGCCCATTAGGATGGCACTCTGTGCCCATCAGTGATTGCCTGTCAGTGCCTCCTGATCAATGCTGCCTATCAGTGTCATCTATCATTGCCACTCATAAGTGCCCATCAGTGCTGCATATCAGTGCCATCTCATATGTGCCCATCAGTGCCACCTCATATGTGCCAATTGGTACTGCCTCATCAGTGTCGCCTCATAAGTGTTCATCAGTGAAGGAAAAATACAGCATACAGGACTTTTCAAAAATGCAACTGACCCTTGAATGGTGTGAAGATTTCTATAGGATTTAATGGTCATGCATTTTCTTCTACTTTTGGTAAGCCAAAAAAAGAAGGAAAACTGATCAGTGAGGGACCTTATTGTAGCTATGCAGATCTGGCCATCCCCGCTGTTGGATGCCTGCAGTCCATATCCCTTGTGCACACGGTCAGACATTCTGACAACAAAATCCATCAGATTTTTTCAGACGGATTTTGTGCCAAACTTGTCTTGCATACACACGGTCGGACAAAGTTGTTGGAAAATCTGATCGTTCGGAATGAGGTGACGTTCGTTGCCTACGACAGCACTACATAGAGGCTAGTAGCCAGTAGCTTTGGTCTCGTAATTTATCTGAGCATGCATGGCACTTGGTCCCTCGGTATTCTCTGCAAACGATTGGAAAAAGTCTGATCGGATTTTGTTGTCGAAAAATTTTAGATCCAGCTCTCAAACTTTTTCCATCGGGATTTCCAATGGAAAAAGTCCGATAGAGCCCACACACGATCGGATTTTCCGACACCATAATCCGATTGGACCTTTTCCATCTGAAAATCCGACTGTGTGTACAGGGCATTAGGCTTGTGCAATTTGTTTCGTAACTAATCAAAATTCAACCAAATTTAGCATCTTTCAGACATTCAGATGCATCTGAATGTCCGAATAAAAAATTAACGAATTTCAACTAATACAATAGAAATGATAGCGGGTACGAATGAATTCGACATGATTCAGTAATTTGTTAAAGATCTAATGAAACAAAAGGTCAACTCAAAGTAAACCTTACAGTCCAATGAGCTGATTACATTTGTGCTGGAGGTTGGATTACTGGCAAAGTTAATTCCTAAGAACTGAGTGAGAAGGATGTTGTATTGTATTTGAGAAGAGGAGAAGAGATATTGTCATTGTGCGTGTTAAAAGATTCAATAAACAAACGACTTTCCAAACTACAAATCATTATCATGAATATTACAGTGGGGATCGAAAGTTTGGGCACCCCAGGTAAAAATGTGTATTAATGTGCATAACAAAGCCAAGAAAAGATGGAAAAATCTCCAAATGGCATCAAATTACAGATTAGACATTCTTATAATATGTCAAAAAAAGTTAGATTTTATTTCCATCATTTACACTTTCAAAATTACAGAAAACAAAAAAATGGCGTCTGCAAAAGTTTGGGCACCCTGCAGAATTTATAGCATGCACTGCCCCCTTTGCAAAGCTGAGACCTGCCAGTGTCATGGATTGTTCTCAATCATCGTCTGGGAAGACCAGGTGATGTCAATCTCAAAGGTTTTAAATGGCCAGACTCATCTGACCTTGCCCCAACAATCAGCACCATGGGTTCTTCTAAGCAGTTGTCTAGAAAACTGAAACTGAAAATAGTTGACGCTCACAAAGCTGGAGAAGGCTATAAGAAGATAGCAAAGCGTTTTCAGATGTCAATATCCTCTGTTCGGAATGTAATTAAGAAATGACAGTCATCAGGAACAGTGGAAGTTAAAGCAAGATCTGGAAGACCAAGAAAAATATCAGACAGAACAGCTCACAGGTAGTGATGGACGAACTTCCGACGGGACGTTTCGCGAACGCGAAACGCGAACGGACACAAACGTTCGCGAAAACGACCGTTCGCCGCGGGCTCCATTGACTTCAATGGGAGGCGAATTTCGCAAACCTTTAGGTCGAATTTGCGGCCACGGGGTAATTATTAGGGGGTAGCACGTAGTCCCACCACCTGGACAATAGCATAATACATGTATGAGGTGAATTTGGGATCGATAACTACAAGCATTTTTTTTTTATTTGGGAAATTGTTCTGACAATTCAGGACTATGGAGCTAATGAAGGCAATGGAGGAGAGGGAAGGTCAGGGACCAGGGTAGGCAAACAAGAGGGTGCAGGAGATACAGAGCACTGACAGCAGCACCGTAATACAGAGCACTGACATCAGCACCGTGACATACAGCGCTGACAGCAGCTCCGTGACATACAGCGCTGACAGCAGCTCCGTGACATACAGCGCTGACAGCAGCTCCGTGACATACAGCGCTGACAGCAGCTCCGTGACATACAGCGCTGACAGCAGCTCCGTGACATACAGCGCTGACAGCAGCACCGTGACATACAGCGCTGACAGCAGCTCCGTGACATACAGCGCTGACAGCAGCTCCGTGACATACAGCGCTGACAGCAGCTCCGTGACATACAGCACTGACAGCAGCTCCGTGACATACAGCGCTGACAGCAGCTCCGTGACATACAGCGCTGACAGCAGCACCGTGACATACAGCGCTGACAGCAGCTCCGTGACATACAGCGCTGACAGCAGCTCCGTGACATACAGCGCTGACAGCAGCTCCGTGACATACAGCGCTGACAGCAGCTCCGTGACATACAGCGCTGACAGCAGCTCCGTGACATACAGCGCTGACAGCAGCTCCGTGACATACAGCGCTGACAGCAGCTCCGTGACATACAGCGCTGACAGCAGCTCCGTGACATACAGCGCTGACAGCAGCACCGTAAGCAGCCCCAGGAGGAAGTCAGCACAGCACAGGGATGGTGTGATCCCCTCATAATAAGAACCCCCAGGAGGAAGTCAGCACAGCACAGGGATGGTGGGAGCCCCTCATAATAAGAACACCCAGGAGGAAGTCAGCACAGCACAGGGATGGTGGGAACCCCTCATAATAAGCAGCCCCAGTAGAAATATGACACCGCTCAACCTCTTCAAAGAGGAGGGTAGGGGCATATAGTACGGTGTGCTTTTTTGGGTCAGGGAAGTGAGCCAAATGAATTAAGAAGGTCTGTGTGCTTGATTCCAAAAATTGTTTATAGACATATACATGGTCTACTGATCACATGTGTTGAATTCCTCCGAGATCCATGCCTCATTCATTTTTAGAAATGTGAGGTAGTTAACACTGTCGTGAGCTAGGCGAGTACGCTTATCGGTCACAATCCCCCCTGCTGCGCTGAACGTCCTTTCGGACAGGACACTGGATGAGGGGCAAGCCAACAGTTCGATTGCAAATTGGGCAAGCTCTGGCCAGAGGTCAAGCCTGCCCACCCAGTAGTCTAGGGGTTCATCACTCCTCAGAGCGTCCACATCGGCCGTTAACCCAATGTAGTCGGACACCTGACGGTCTAGGCGTTCCCTGATGCTGGATCCGGATGACACCTGTCGATGGGTCGGCTGAAAGAATGACCTCATATCCGAAGTCACCAACACATCTTCAAACCGGCCTCTTCTTGCAGGCGCTGTTGGATTGGTACCCGCAAATCCTTCTCTGGGAGTGGGAATTGCTCCTCTGCCAGCGCACGCAAAAGCAGAATGCAGCATTTCTCGAAGCAAGGCCTGGAAGTGCTGCATTCTGACAGCCCTCTGCGACGGCGGTAACATTTCCGCCATTTTGTGTTTGTACCGGGGATCTAAGTACGTTGCCACCCAGTACTGGTCCTTGACCCTCATGCTTTTTATACGGGGGTCCCTATTAAAACACTGGAGCATGAAGGCCCCCATTTGCACTCAAGCGGAAGGTATGTGGTGGTGGTGGTGTTGTTGGTGGTAGTGTCTTTGGGGGTGCACATAGCAGAGAGTGAAGAAGAGGGTGCAGATCGAGAGGATGAGGAGGGTGCAGAAGAATAAGGCTGAGTGAGCCACTCAACCAAGTCTGGTGCGTCCTTTAAAGTAATTGAACGCACCTTCTGCAACTTCCCACTTTGGCTCAAGGCTGTTGCTCCTGCCCTACCCCTACCACCCCTGCGGAAGGGCCTGCCTCTTCCTCTGCCTGTCATTTTTTAAATCACCCTGTGACAAAACTCTTAGTCCCTATACCGCTGAAGGACTGCTGCAGTATAGGGCAGCGGTCAGCAGTAGTGCACGTCAACCCTATGTATTGTGGACCGATAGCGGTCCTTACAGAACAGCAGACTGTACTGCACTCAGGCCTATGTACCGTAGCACCCTATACCAAGTTACCAGTCCTTATAAAAACTTTTGTGGACCAAGCAGGTTGTGTGTTAGTGTTTAGCAGACTGTGCGTCAGTCCCTATACCGCTGAAGGACTGCTGCAGTATAGGGCAGCGGTCAGCAGTAGTGCACGGCAACCCTATGTATTGTGGACCGATAGCGGTCCTTACAGAACAGCAGACTGTAACGCACTCAGGCCTATGTACCGTAGCACCCTATACCAAGTTACCAGTCCTTATAAGAACTTTTGTGGACCAAGCAGGTTGTGTGTTAGTGATTAGCAGACTGTACGTCAGTCCCTATACCAATGAAGGACTGCTGCAGTATAGGGCAGCGGTCAGCAGTAGTGCACGGCAACCCTATGTATTGTGGACCGATAGCGGTCCTTACAGAACAGCAGACTGTACTGCACTCAGGCCTATGTACCGTAGCACCCTATACCAAGTTACCAGTCCTTATAAGAACTTTTGTGGACCAAGCAGGTTGTGTATTAGTGTTTAGCAGACTGTGCGTCAGTCCCTATACCGCTGAAGGACTGCTGCAGTATAGGGCAGCGGTCAGCAGTAGTGCACGGCAACCCTATGTATTGTGGACCGATAGCAGTCCTTACAGAACAGCAGACTGTACTGCACTCAGGCCTATGTACCGTAGCACCCTATACCAAGTTACCAGTCCTTATAAAAACTTTTGTGGACCAAGCAGGTTGTGTGTTAGTGTTTAGCAGACTGTGCGTCAGTCCCTATACCGCTGAAGGACTGCTGCAGTATAGGGCAGCGGTCAGCAGTAGTGCACGTCAACCCTATGTATTGTGGACCGATAGCGGTCCTTACAGAACAGCAGACTGTAACGCACTCAGGCCTATGTACCGTAGCACCCTATACCAAGTTACCAGTCCTTATAAGAACTTTTGTGGACCAAGCAGGTTGTGTATTAGTGTTTAGCAGACTGTGCGTCAGTCCCTATACCGCTGAAGGACTGCTGCAGTATAGGGCAGCGGTCAGCAGTAGTGCACGGCAACCCTATGTATTGTGGACCGATAGCGGTCCTTACAGAACAGCAGACTGTACCGCACCCAAGCCTATGTACCGTAGCACCCTAGACAGACCAAGTTACCAGTCCTGATAAAGAGCTTTGTGGAACAAGTGAGTTGTGAATGATTAGCAGACTGCAGCAGAAGGGCAGCAGTCAAGTATAATATTCTTTCTATATTTGGAAGAAAGAATATTATACGTGTACAAGCCTATTACCGTACCACTGATACCAGTCCTGAAAAGAACCTTTGTGGAACTAATAGTAACAGCAAGTCTTTAAAATTATCCTCACTGCCTGACACACTGCTTCCTGCCTGTCCCTATACAAATTGGCAAAAAAGAGTAGGCTGGAACGATTAGCTGGAATAGCTCTTTTGTGGACCTGATAGTAACAGCTAATGATGATGATGATGATGATGATGAAGAAAGACTAATCTGGCTGAGCTGTCCCTAAAATAGCAGCATACAGCGCTCTGTCCCTTTATCTAAACTGACAAAAGAAACTCAGGCTGCTGACCTAACACCTATACCAGTCCTGAAAAGAACTTTTGTGTACCAAATAGCTAGCGTTTTCTCTGTCCCTACTCCACACAGGATCCTTTCCCTACAGTGACAGAAGAAAGAATGTAAAATGGCCACCGGATCGGGTGTATTTATAGGTTAGGGGGAATGTCCAAGTGTCCATGAGCTGTCATGTCTCAATTGGTTGTCCTGTAACACATGATAAACGTGTCACGAAAGGTTAAAGTTCTTGTATACATTAAACACGTAAGTCCGCCGGGGCGAACGACGGAAAAAGGCGTTCGAACCCGCGGACGGCGAAAGTCGGAAATTCGCCGCGAAACGACCGCCGGGCGAAACGTTCGTCCATCACTACTCACAGGATTGTGAGAAAAGCAATTCAAAACTCACGTTTGACTGCACGATCCCTCCAGAAAGATCTGGCAGACACTGGAGTTGTGGTACACTATTTCACTATAAAGAGATACTTGTACAAATATGGTCTTCATGGAAGAGTCATCAGAAGAAAACCTCTTCTACGTCCTCACCACAAAAATCAGCGTTTGAGCTTTGCAAATGAACATATAGACAAGCCTGAGGCATTTTGGAAACAAGTTCTGTGGACCGATGAGGTTAAAATATAAATTTTTGTCCAGAATGAGCAAAGGTACGTTTGAAGAAGAAAGGGCACAGAATTTAATGAAAAGAACCTCTGTCCAACTGTTAAGCATGGGGGTGGATCAATCATGCTTTGGGGTTGTATTGCAGCCAGTGGCACAGGGAACATTTCATGAGTAGAAGGAAAAATGTATTCAATAAAATTTCAGCAAATTTTGGATGGTAACTTGATGCCATCTGTGAAAAAGCTGAAGTTAAAGAGAGGATGGCTTTTACAAATGGATAATGATCCTAAACACACCTCAAAATCCACGGGGGATTACATCAAGAGGCATAAACTGAAGGTTTTGCCATGGCCTTCACAATCTCCTGACCTCAGCATTATTGAAAATCTATGGATAGACCTTAAAAGAGCAGTGCGTGACAGACAGCCCAGATACTTGCCAAAGGGGGCAGTACAAGATATTAACTCTGCAGGGTGCCCAAACTTTTGCAGACACCATTTTTTTGTTTTCTGTAATCTTGAAAGTGTAAATGATGGAAATAAAATCGAACTTTTTTTGACATATTATAAGAATGTCTAATCTGTAATTTGATGCCATTTGGAGATTTTTCCATCTTTCCTTGGCTTCGTTATGCACATTAATCCACATTTTTTACCTGGGGTGCCCAAACTTTCGATCCCCACTATATATATATATATATATATATATATATATATATATATTGAATTTCAACAAATGAAATTATGAAATTATAGCATATATAACGAATGAATTTGACATGATTCGAGATTCAGTATAACGAATATTGACACTCTATAGAAATAGCAAATTATCAGAAAACATATTAACATAACGAATATAACAGAACAAAATTATGTATTTTACGAATGATATTGAACTGAAACTAAACTAAATTTTCCGTTCTGCACAAGTCTAGTATCCCTGACAAAGAATCTTCTGTATGCGTGTCATGATAGTTCACTTCACTGGGGTAGGAATGCTGCACGGTTATGCCCAAGGTATTTTCATATCGTGTCAGTGATAACAAATTTTTTTCTTGACTCCCAGAGGCCCTGAAAAGGAGCACCCCTAAAAATATGAAGAGATATTATTTTTTCTTTCTTGGATCTTCAAAAGATTGGGTATAACAGTGGGAAGAGTTTATAAATATGAGATGAAACCATAAAATGTTTGGAAAACAGTTTAAAACCAGTTTCCCTGGGTATACAGGTTATTTATGCCTCATGTATGAAGTAACTTATTTTTTGATAAAGTGTTTCAATATGAATTTGTGTTCCCTCACAAATGTCTGGAAGGCATTGTCATAAAGACCAAGAGAAAAATCAGGATGACCCTTGACTGGGAGCATTCCACAGCTACAAGGTCAGAAATATAATTATAGTAGGCTGCCTGCAAGACCTTCAAGGCGTTACCTACTAAGGGGTGTGATTATATAGAGGATAGTATTCCCAAGAAAATCTACAAGGGGACAGCAAGGATGATTGGTGTGGTCTCCTGTTCAAATAGAATACATCTTTTACAGGAGGGATTTTCCGCTGCATGTGAAGTCCAATAACAGAATATGGGATAGTGAAATCCCCAGTCATTCTAAAGGTTGGGAAGAGTTAAAATGGTCCAATCTAGTCTGTGTTGTTTTTGGCTCCCGAGAAAGTTTAGAAATTCTATATGTATTGAGTTGAGGAAGGACATGAGAAAATATAGGAGATAGTTTGATAGAAATATCGTAGTTTGGGAATGATGTTAATTTTCAGTGCACTGTGTTCCCAAACCATGAGAAAAAGAGTTGTTCATATTTTTTAGGTCTTTATGGCTGATTGCATAGCGGGGGGGGGATGGGGGGGACTTGGCTATGAATGTATCCTCCAGGGCTGGGGTAATTGTATCTCTAGGTATTGCAGGAAAGAAATGTTCCACTTAAATATAAAATGGGGTTTTGTTGTCTGTTGTATAGATAAGTTGACAAAAAACTCAGGTTTTGAACATATCTTGCATTACTTAAATTCAGCCAGAAGGTTCTGGAGAGAGAATTTGGGCTTTGAAATAAAGAATAGGAGGTTGTCTGCATAAGCTGTGATATTATAATGAGGAGGGGTAACCTTAAATGCCTTTAATATGTTTTAGGAGGGACTTGACCAAGAGAATGATGATTAATGGGGCAAGTAGACAGCTCTGCTGCATGCCGATGGAAAGGGGAAGAATTCTGAAATAGTTTAAATGAACTTGAAAACCACCAAAGGTTTCTAGACCCAAGGCACCAAGCTTTGATAACGGGGATGGTCCTCCAAAAACGTAGCCGCACCCACTGAGGTTTCATATTGCAAGTGACCTCACATGACTCACTGGAGCTACATACACTTGAGCATAGCAAGTTTATCAAGTGGTAGGGATATCTGGGCTGGATGTTGTTTGGTTCAGAGGAACCCTGCTGACAATCATTGTGTGCCTTGCTTTGCCTTCCAACATGTAAGTGGCCAACTGTATTGCTTTTATATCCATTAATGGTGTCATACTGCACTTAGCTGCACCCTCCTTGTTTCTTCCATTTTCTTTTTGAGGCATCTCTTGGGGAGCAGCAGCCATTAGCAGAAGATTGAAGTGCCCTATCAACTGCATCTAACTACTAGTTTACTCTAAAGAGGAAATTACTTTCACACTGGGAATGTTTTGTTTTTGTGCATGTGTGTACACATATAGTTGTTTTCACATCTTAGGGAGGAAAAGCAGAGGGCACAGGTGGCTGGAAGATTGGTACCAGATGAGGAGGAAAAGTCTAGGAGGGCATTCTTGAAAGCAAACGTCTATTTGTATAGACCAAGGTGATCTGATTATTGAGCATTGTGATAATTTTATGTCCAGTCAGTCAGTCTTTAATATAATCTGATAAACCCTGCCAGATGTAGGCCATGAGGGCTTTGCCATTCCAGGTGAGTTCAGTAGAGAGACTTTGAAACTGGATAGCATACTTTATAACTCCTACAAACCTTGGTGAAGGCATAGGAGGGCACTTGTTGCAGGGGAGGCTTGTGATGTCTCATTGAGATCTAAAAATGCAATAATGGTATTGAGTCCAGGATCACCTTGATGCTGTAGGTAAGGAACATGGAGATCTGTAGTTGATCTAGGTGGGTTGAGCGGGTATGGAGATGATGACTTACTTGGACTTGACTAGCTTCCTGGGAATTAAGTCTTTGAGATAGAAGATCACTAAGGTCAGCAGGTGACTATAATTCACCATATACGTTTATGATTCAAGCAAACTGTCATGAACAAGGGTCTTTATCCACAAGGAGAGGGAGACCGTTTAGGTGATACAAGAGCTCACCTAATGCTGTATAGAGACATTAGAGTCAGGGATGCACCTAAGGCACGCTGGAGTGAAGGATGACACAGGATGCTTGGAGGTCACTGGGCTACATAGAAATGTACAGGGGTCACAGAGTCGCTGAAGGCACTGGAGTACTGGGGTCACAGTCTGGAGACACAGGGATGCCGGAGACACAGGTGATGCTAGAACACAGGATCACTGGAGATGCACTGGAGAGTCTGGAGAAAAAGGACACACTGGACATAAGGGTTACTGAGACACAGCAGTCTATGAAAAGCAAAGGAGTCTTAAAATGCAAGTAGGTCTCAGGAGTCTCTGGAGGCACAGAGGTCTCAGCAGACTTTTTAGGGTCCTCCGATTTCTTATGGAGATTTTTATTTTTTTACATAAAAAGTGCAATAACCCACAAGCAGTCAGTGATCAACAATCATAATTCCTCTTTCACCGATTCAACTAATGTCCGAATATAAATGTAAAGGCATGAGCTACAATGAAAAGCTATGCTCTTGAAGATGAATATTAATTTAGAAAACAAAAACTGTGAATCTTAGAAAACCATAAAACAACAAAAATAATGAAGAATTTTATGTTTGAGTACCCTCAAATAATTTTATTCAGGCTTATAAATATTCATAAAACATTAAAGCAAAATATCGGTGCTCCCTAGTTGTAATCACTCTCAGACTTTCTGGTTTAAAGACAGGCATATTCTTGATAGGTGGCCAGACATTTTATTGAGCAAACAGTGAGCACTCCGTAGCATGGGGACCAATTATTTCTTTTGTTTGTTTTTGGATGCAGCATTGGACCATATTTTATATACTGCATGAATGACATTTTCTGGCATATGCTTTTGGATATTTGGCCAGAAAACTGCTCATAGTGAGCAGCAAGTTCCTTGATAAACAATGTCAAATTTAGAAAATTGATTGGGTATGCTTTTTAGTTTCAGGGATCAAGCTTATCAGATAGTATTACAAGGAAGGAGTAAGCTAAAAAGGAATGTATGCATTTAGTCTACACTATGTTCCCAGGAACTTTTATGTGAAAGTTTGGACAAGTTGTTTTTGCATTGAAGGAAGTTAAATTGAGCAGTATTCCTGCTTTTAATTTATACACTGGTTTACATGTTGACTCAAGGCCACAAATTGGGGACTATTTAATACTTTTCAGTTGAAGGCAGAGTAATACTCTTTGCCGCAGCTCCAAACAATTGCATACACATTTTGGCTTCTTCCTTTGAATTTGATTGCTGGGGCAAGCAGAAACTGTAATCTAATTGTTTGAATGTTTTCAGCCAAAATGAATAAACAGTTCCCTCTCTCCTCCTGGCACAACATCCTGAACTGATGGGGCCTGGGGCATTTTTTTTTTTTTAACTGCTGGGAGCTATGGAATTACTCCTCCTACACTCAAAATCAATTAAGAGTCCCACCCTTTCATTGGGCCTCCTGCTAAACGGATGGCAGAGGTGATTATTAAAAATGGAACTTCATCCTCCTAACACACTTTCCATCATTTCACCCCTATCCCCTTCTCTCTAATAAATGAAGATTTTAATTTTTGGTGAAAATACATCCATACATACAGTTTCCCACAGTCTCTTGGGATACGGTTATCATGCATATTTATTACTATATCAAAAATCACACATTTCAGCAAAAATTTAGGCAGTATTTAAAGAAATTAACTGTCTTGAGATAAACATAGAGGTTTGGTTCCATTGTTGATCTCTTCTAAAAATTAAACATGCCAAGTTGGTATGTTATTCAATGGCTTTGGATCTGTTGTTGTCACCCACCTGCTAGAAACAGAATAGACTAGAAATTCTGACTTTTTCCAACTCACATGAATCTAATACACAAATCTTTTCAAAGTCAGTAATTCAGAAAAGGTCAATAGAAGGCGAATGGCAGGTATGGTGCTTGTTGTGTGCCACATCCAAAATTCACATAGAAAGAGAAAAAGGGGTTCCCCTGGGTGGACTTTATAGGCAACACAATATATTCATGGAAAATAGAGGAATTTCAATAAAGTAATATCAGAAAGAATATATATATATATATATATATATATATATATATATATATATATATATATATATAAATAAAACAATCATTTATTAAAGGTCATACATAAAAAAAACATTTTCACATTGATTTTCTGAAGATAATGCAAATCACTGTGTCAGACATAAATGTGGAACAATCTCCTTACACCCGACGCATGCGACATTACTTTATTGAAATTCCTCTATTTTCCATGAATATATTGTGTTGTCTATAAAGTCCACCCAGGGGGACCCCCTTTTCTCTTTCTATGTGAATCTTGGATGTGGCACACAACAAGCACCACACCTGCCATTCGCTTTCTATTGACCTTTTCTGAATCACTAACTTTGAAAAGATTTTTGTATCATGTGAGTTGGAAAAAGTAAGAATTTCTAGTCTATTCTAGACATGTGCAGAGTAAAATATTTCGTTTCGGAATTTCATTTTCGTCCGAAAAATTAATTTATTTAGTTACTCCCGAAATTCGTTTTTATTTATTTCGTTTTTCGTTCAAAAATTGCATTCGTTCAAAAGGAATTTTTCAAAAGTGTGTTTGTCTTATTTAACTATTTTTTACACTTTCTTTGTGAAATAGTAGGGGTACTTTTGTACCCCCTTACCATTTCAAACGGGGGTGGGATCTGGGGGTTCCCTTATTAAAGGGGGCTTCCAGATTCTGATTAGCCCCCCGCCCGCAGACCCCCACAACCACCAGCCAGGGTTGTGGGGATGAGGCCCTTCTCCACATCAACATGGGGACAAGGTGCTTTGAGGGGTCACAGACTCCCAAAGCATCCTCCCAATGTTGAGGACATGTGGCCTGGTACGGTTCAGGAGGGAGGGGGGGCGCTCTCTCGTCCCCCCCTCTTTTCCTGCAGCCTGCCAGGTTGCGTGCTCGAATAAAGGGTCTGGTATGGATTTTTAGGGGGTCCCCCACGTCAATTTTTTTTTTGACGCAGGGTTCCCCTTAATATCCATACCAGACCTGAAGGGCCTGGTAATTGAATTTGGTGGACCCCCACGCTTTTTTTATTTATTTATTTATTTTATCAATGACTTTCAATGAGTGTTCTCTTTATTACGGAGCCGACAATTCATAATAGCTGCGAGTGATTTTAAAGGACTTTTTTTCCTGCATAAATGACACTTTGTGCAGGGACAGTTCTAAACACCAGAAACATGCGCCCCATTCACAGGCATACTATAGACACCCCCAGCTACGAAATTTAAAGGAATATTACACTTTTATTGTTTCACTTTAATCATTATTAAAATCACTGCTCCCGAAAAAACTGCTTTTTTGAAAACTTTTTTTTGCATTGATACATGTCCCCTGGGGCAGGACTTAGGTCCCCAAACACTTTTTAGAACAGTAACTTGCAGAATCTTTTCTCTCTGTCAAATCTTTTTTCTCTGTCGAATATTTTCTCTATATAATCTTGGACTAATAGAGGTAAAGTTAGGCACATTCGACCACAGGTTCTATAGACACAGATTGTTATTGTCAGAGTCACGTCGAATCTCCTATTCTATATCGAACTGTTGTAACAACTAAAACGAAAATAAAGCATTTATTTATGTCGGATCTTTAGTTTTTCGGATTCTGTGCTTTCGTTATCGTTTGTCAAAACGAAAATACCTGAAATTCGGACGAAAATGTATTCGGACGAAAACTAATGCACATGTCTAGTCTATTCTGTTTCTAGCAGGTGGGTGACAACAACAGAACCAAAGCCATTGAATAACACCCAGTCCACCCAAGGAAACCCCCTTTTCTTGATTCAGAAAAGTATCAGGGCAGGCAGGCATCAAATAGCATTTCAAATGCAGATCAGCTTTGGCAGCCCCTTATATGTCAATACAGTCTCAGAATTGCTGTTTGTTTTTCAGCAACATACAAAAAAAAAAATCCCATCTTCCCTTGAGGTACCAGTCATACACTCCAGGAATCTAGCTGCTATGTCAAGCGTAACTAATACAAGGGGATACTTTGGACCCTTTATCTTGCTCTGTTTAGTTCTAGATAAAGAGTGGAACTTAAAAAATTTTTTTAATAATACCAAGCTTTTTAAAGACGGGTATAAAAATGCCCTATAAGTCTTTTTTTCATAATCATAATATGGATCTCCGTTAAATAATACACTCATCTACAATTAAAAATCAAGACAGGAAAATGGTGCACAGTCAAAATAAAACATAAGTCAAATTCCTCTATCTGTACCCAAAAATGCTACAAAAAACAATCCCAAGCACATAAGAAAGAAACAGGAGGAGAGTACACTGGGGGCACAATGTAGAGAGTACAATGTGATCAGTAGATTCCAAACAGCTAGGGAACAACTAGTGCTCAGGATAAAATAAAATCAATAAAGAAGGTTAATACTGGGGCGTGGCTTGGACGGGACCCGAGATGGCTGCCTAAACAGGGAGCTCCCGCACCGAGAGGACGAAAACGACGCCTTACTAGAGGATCCAGACGAGCACCAACCATGGGCAGGTCTAATAGGAGCACCTCGACCCCCCGCACTGTTAAAGACCCCGGGACGCAACTTGGGAATAGCATCCCGGAGATGTTCCGCTCCCGCCCGGCGGGCCAGCACGCGGAGATGCAGGCCTCCCGAGACTCACAGGCCGCATCCCCGGACTCGCGTAGATACGCCGCGGACCGGACGTCAGAGAGCCCCGCGGTGCCTAGCCTCTTGGATCTCCAGAGGGATCTGCAGAACGTTGTGCTGGACATTAAACATACCCTGACCTCTGCCATTGCCGAATTGAAGACGGACATTCATGCTATGAACCACCGTCTAGCAGCAGTAGAAGACACTTCCCAGTTACAGGCTGCAGCTATCAGGCAAGTGCAACGATCTTTTGATTCACAACTTCCCCATATATATGAGCTCCATCGCCAAGTGGAAGTCTTGGACAATAGGGGCCGCAGGCACAACCTTAGACTGAGGGGGGTTCCGGAAGGTGTAGATGCGGCCGCCATGCCACAAACAGTCTGTGCCATTTTTAACAACCTGCTGGACCGGCCTGCAGACACCCCGATCGAGATGGAACGCATCCACCGTGCGCTGAGACCCCCCCCCCCTCGAGACTCCGATCCCCCTAGAGACATTATCTGCTGTATCGTTAACTTCCCTCTTAAGGAAGAAATCCTCAGAAAGGCGAGAGAACGGGGACGTATTTTATTTAACGGAGCAGAGGTAAAACTTTTCCAGGATCTCTCACAAATAACTTTGCAGAACAGGCGCACATTACGCCCCCTGCTGGACATACTGCGAACACGCAATATCCAGTATAGATGGAAGTTCCCATTCTGTCTTTCAGCCACCTCCAGAGGGCGCACCGCAATGCTCAGGACCCCAGAGGACTTACCTATGTTTTGCGAACAGCTAGACATACCGTTGGTGGATATCCCGGAATGGTGTGCCTTTTACTTCCCTACTGAGCCGTGGAAATCAGTGGCCCTTAACGCATTGCCTAAGAGCCAGCGACCGAGCTCCAGACGCCGCAGATTGGATCCCACCTCACCTGGAGACCGCCAGTCCAGAAGAGACCCCTCCTCACGCAGCGCACACCTGGCTGACACCCCAAGACGAGATCGCCAAAATGACTAGTCTGCCTTGACACCCTTTTTCTCTTCCTCAAGGCCCCGCCTGAGGACAGCGACAGAACTTACCAGTTCCACCTTTACAGGCACCTGTTTTGGGTGCTATCCTCCCCCCCCCCTTCCCCCCCCCTTTTTTTTTTTTCTTTCTCTTTTTTGGCATTTTGTCTCTCTCTCCAACCAGCTCTAGGCAAGAAAAGCCGTTGACTCTCCATACCTTGTAAGGCTGGCTTCTTTGGAAGACCCATCTGACTCTCACCACCCCGTGTGGACGACATCTCTGGATGAACACCCTCAGCAAGCACTCTGACGTCCTCATCTACTTAGATCCAGGTACTGTCACTGTTCGGGCACCTGCCTGTTCACAGGCTAGAGACATATTATGGAATCCTGTCCCCTTAACGGGGCTATGCCAACATCTATTTCACTATCAGGACTCTTCCAGTAATGGTAATTGTAGACCCCTCTACCTACATTCCTCCGCCCCCCCCTTCTCCCCCTTCTCTGGTTTTATTTTGTTTTGTTTTTGTTTTTGCTTGTTTTTTGTGTGGGATTGCACGGCTGTCGTGTTGCTCCTTAGACGGCACGGCGCACGAATATGTTGCCACTTTGATAGGCTATCTGTTCACGCTCTCTTTCTCTCCTCATATTTATGGGGCCTGAAATAGGCGTACTTTATGTTATTTATGCCTTTGGTATTATGCCTCTATTTGTTTATGTTCAGGATGCAATTGAGTTTCAACACTGGTTATTTATATGTGTTCCCTATACTACCACACATCACATGCTTATACGACGGCCTCCCTCCACCTTTGTATACTTAGCAGGCCCTCGTCTTTGGTTTTGGAGGACTGCTCTTACACACAGCAGGTGACGGCTACGCTAAGCATCCTACACTGCGAATTAGTCCCCATGCCAATGTCTATTATTGAGTACTGCCCTGTACAATACGCACCTTCCTCTGTCTTATCTGTTTGCCATACCTGTCCTTCTCGGTGCTACTTCTCCTGATCCTCCCCAAGCTCACTGTCCCCACACAGACGGTCACCTTGACCCGAGCTGACCATCCGGTTCTCCCCCATTAGGTGGATAGGCACGCCTACGCCCACCTCCGGTATAAATCCTTGTCAGAAATCTACTTGGATTCCTGAATACTTTCTCCCCCTTCCTTCCCTCCTCTCCCCCTCCTTACCCTCTGTTCCATTTTCTGCCCTTTCCCCCCTTCCCCTTCTCTGCGCCCCTTCCCCCCCTTCTTACGCGGGGCCGCTCCTCTTCCTACTCCCCCATTTTTGAGACATACAGTCAATCCCCACTTAATATAAGAAAAGAAAGGAAAACTTTTTTTTACTTTTTTATTTTTTACGCTATATTTACCTCTCCTCACGCTCATAATCCCAGATCCTTGCAGTCTAGCACAATGCGGGAAGTTTCGAACACGCAGACACAGCTCTCTCTGAAATGCCTCTCTCTTAATGTAAAGGGTCTGAACCTTCCGGAGAAGAGATCACAGGTTCTTTCGGCCTTGTCTAAACATAAAGCACACTTTCTCATGCTACAGGAAACACACTTCCGCTCCGATGCGATCCCTAAGCTGACGAATCATATGTACAAATGCACGTTTCACTCCACCAACCCTGCCTCCAAGACTAAGGGGGTATCTATACTTATTTCCAAACTTGCTGATTTCCAACTGATACCTTGAGTGATCAGGATGGTAGATATATCTTTATCAAAGGCACATACGCTTCCAAGCCTATTACGGTGGCTAATATCTACTGTCCGAATGAACATCAAGTGGCCTTCTTTAGGAAGGCTTGTGATCTTTTGTCCTCATTTAAGGAGGGTATCCTAATCCTGGGGGGAGACTTCAATGTCCCACTCAATCCGGCCCTGGACTCCTCTACGGGAGCCTCGACACTTCCTTATCGAGCTCTAAGACAGATTAAAGTTCAACTACAGAACTTGACTCTCCACGACACCTGGCGCACCATGTTCCCGATGGACAAAGACTACACCTTTTATTCCCACCCGCATCAGAAATATTCCAGAATAGATTATATATTTCTCTCCCAGACCGACCTCTCACTCCTCTCCCAAGCTACGATAGAACCAATGTTCCTTTCCGACCACCACCCCATAACAATGACCCTTACTTTCCCCGACTCTAAAACGATATCCAAGACCTGGAGGCTAAACCCAGAAAATTTACAACACCTAAACGCCAAATTGCGACTTTACTTTCAGGAAAATACCTCCCCTGAAGTCTCACCCATCTCACTCTGGGAAGCATATAAATGCGTATTGAGGGGGGAACTTATCTCCATGGCTGCAAAGGCCAAACGACAACACCAAGAAAGGATCACGTCCCTTATTAGCACAATCAAGAGACTTGAAGCAGCACATAAGCAATCGACCCTGCAAGCCACACTGCAAGACCTCTTATACGCCCGTTCTTCTCTGTTAGATGAACTGGGCAAACGAACCAGACGTAGATATGTCCTTCAACATAGAGTGTTCTATGAACACGGCAATAAGAGTGGGCGGCTGTTAGCTCGCACGATTCAAACAGCTAAAACCTCGTCTATAATTCACACTCTCCGGGACAATCAGGGATCTCTCCTCTCTAAAAATGAAGACATAGCATCGCACTTTGAAAAATTCTATTCTGCACTCTATAACCTACCAGAGGCCAACGCAGGGCCTCCTGACGCACCTGACCGACTTTCACAAATAAGAGACTTCTTATCTCAATATAGCCCCAACCCAATTACCCCACAGCAGACCACGAACTTAGACCAACCGTTCTCCACCGAGGAATTATCCCTTGCCATCAAACAAATGAAGCCGGGCAAGAGTCCGGGCCCTGATGGCTTCCCCCTTACCTATTATAAAAGCTTTTCTGACATACTCTCTCCGCGATTGCTGACGACTCTGAACTCTCTTGCGAACCCCGCTACCCCTGCGGGGCATATGTTAGGAGCCCATATAGCCGTCATCCCCAAAGAGGGTAAAGACCCTTCTCAGGTCTCTAATTACAGGCCTATTTCTCTACTGAACGTAGATATCAAGCTCTATGCAAAGATGATAGCAAATAGACTCACCTCTTGTCCCTGGCCTCGTCTCCCCCGACCAGGTGGGTTTTGTTCCGGGGAGAGAGGCTAGGGACAATACTATCCGGACTTTAAATATCCAACACTGGCTCTCTACAAGCGAGACTGAGGGATTCCTTCTTTCGCTTGACGCAGAGAAGGCGTTTGACAGGGTGGCCTGGGACTATATGCGGGAGGTTTTGAGGGCCATTGGCCTCCCCCCCGTATGCTCACATATATCAATGCTCTCTATACAAATCCTTCCGCAAGGGTGAGAGCCAACGGCCTCCTGTCAAACGCCTTCCCCATCAGTAACGGCACTCGACAAGGATGCCCATTATCCCCCCTGATATTTGTACTAACATTGGAACCCCTTCTCAACAGAATACGTGCCAACACAGACATCCAAGGGATCTTTATTAACCGTAGGGAATACAAGGTTGCCGCATTCGCGGATGATATTTTATTGACCCTCCAAACGCCCCGGACATCTTTACCTAACCTCCTAAAGGACATTAAGACTTTTGGACTCTTATCCAACCTCAAAATCAACTATTCTAAATCCCACACCCTCAACATCTCTCTTCCCCCACAGGACGTATCTCACTGCCAAGACTCCTTCCCCTTTCAGAGGAAGAGGGAAGCGATCACCTATCTTGGTATTCAACTCACCAAGGGAACGGCGGGTCTTTACGCCCATAATTACCTGTCGGCTCTAGCCAGAATCCAAGCTGACTTGAAGAACTGGGCAAACCTTAATGTATCATGGTTTGGCCGCTCTGCCTTAATAAAAATGATAATCCTTCCACGCATATTATATCTCCTACAGACAATCCCAATCCAATTACCCCCATCTTTTTTCCTATCATACAAGAAGTTATGCACACTGTTTATTTGGAGAGGCAACGCTCCCCGTATTAAATACGCTCGCCTGACGCGCCCTAAGACCAAGGGTGGCATTGCCCTACCTGATTTATACCATTACTACCTAGCATGCCACCTGACGAGACTGGTGGACTGGAAAGCTCATAGAAGAGGAAAGACTTGGGTGGCCTTGGAAAGCTCTTTCTCAGTTTACCCATTGCACACTCTTCCCTGGCTCTCACCGAAGCACTGGCCCCACTCCGTTAAGACCCATCCGCTCATTCACACCTCACTGCTGGCCTTCAAGAAAACGGTAGCCTCCCACCATCTCTCCTCATACTTAGGCCCATTCACCCCCTTGAGGGGAAACCCTGACTTCTCTCCAGGGGAGTCGACCACGTTTCTTATGCAGGAATGGCCACATAATGACGTCTTAGCTCAGCAATTCTTTCACAAAGGACGACTAAGATCCTATGACGCACTTAAGACTACCTCACTCACGAAGGAGTTCCCCTTTTGGACCTATAGACAATTAAGGCACTTCTTCACCTCCCAGAATCATACAGACGTTTGGACAAGACGACTCACCCCATTCGAATCTCTTCATTCCCAAACCACACCACAAAGACATCTAATATCCCAGATCTATTCTATCCTTCAAGACGAATCCCACACTCCTCAGACTGATCCCCCTAAAGCATCATGGGGTAGGGACCTGCAAATCTCCTTCACAGACGATGACTGGGGTACTATCGCCACGTATGCACATACAGGCTCACTGAATGTAGCCATTCAAGAAAACGGCTACAAGATTATCACAAAGTGGTATAGGACACCTTCCCGCTTACATAAATTCTCTCCCTCAATCCCAAACGTTTGCTGGAGGTGTAATTAAGAAGAAGGCTCTATGCTCCACATATGGTGGGAATGCACCATGCTACAACCATTTTGGAAAGAAGTACACGCCATTATAGCACAAGTCACCACATACACCCTTGATTTTAATGCTGCTCCGTATCTCCTCCATCACACTTCTTTGACCAAACGGTCATATCACAAATCTCTGGCCATGCACATGGTAAATGCCGCTAGACTATGCATCCCTGCGCTTTGGCGCTCCAATAAGACCCCTACTATTAGAGACTGGCTGACAAGGATTGCTAAAATTGAGGAGATAGAGGAACTGATCTATACCTCCCAGGACCGCATGCAGAAATTCTCCACCACGTGGGCCTGCTGGACGCATTTTAAGTCCACGGGAAGATATAAATCTTACTTTCCACATTGACAGTTATAACTGTAAGCCACCAGAGCTGAACCCTGGCTGGACCTGAATGTTGTAATGGGGCCGGGAAGAGGAGCGCCCCCCCCATCCTCCCTTTACTCCCTATACTCCACCCCTTCCCCCCTAACCCTACACAGCTGCCCCTCTAGGGTCCCCCTTATGGACCCCCTTGCTCCCTTCTTCCCCATGTCTTCCCCTCCCTTCCCCACTTTTACCCTCTTTTCTTTCAACTCCCCATAGGTATACTCCATTTCATTAGCACACTACCCAACGAGAATGCCCCTCACCCCGTGAAGTAATAACACCGGGAGGCACGTCGAACCTCATAAACCTATATGCAAGTTTCATGATCCCTTTGAGGCTGCGAGAGGGCCGAGCATTGGTGGTCCCCGTGGTCATTGTCTATTCTTGATTAAACTAGCCACCACTAGACTGGAGCCTCCCGGGAGCACGTAACTGTTGGTAGTAAATACACTAATTCTATCCGTTTATTAGTCATATCTATATAGTACATTGTGTACTCTATCTCTTCATGTCTAGTAACTCGAATGTCTTGCTTCAACGTGATTTGTCCTTGTACCGCACAGTAATTGTTGTTACCTTTCTGTACCAGTTTGCTATGACATGTATGTGATTACTTTATCTTTGAATAATAAAAAAAATTTTGTGGAAAAAAAAAAAAGAAGGTTAATACTAATTGGTGTAAATTTAATTTCTAATCTACTTGGATTATCCCCATTTCATCAGTGGGTACCATGTCTAACGGGAATTGTGTTGTGTAAATCATGCACCATGTATGCATTCGTTGAGCAAATATTTAAGGACGAATACTGTTATGCAAAATGTGAGTAAGTTGTTTCCTTGGAAACCCAGATCCTGACTTTAGGGAAGAAGCTGACAACCTGAAAGGGAGTTTGGACTGTACCCATCAGGTGCTGGCAGGGGCCAGTACAGAGAGGATGAAGATTTGGAGATGCAAGCACCAGACCATGGTAGTTAGGTGGCAGATGGGGTAGAATCAAAAGCATTAGGGAGGCCATTTGTGAGCTGATACATCCCAATAAATAGACCAGGTTGTATAATGCTGGGGATCTCAGTACAGGATTAGTATTACTGGAACAGAGTGACTCCCCTAGCTGCCAGGGGAACAACTCCTCCAGTGAGGATGAGGTCAAGGTTAAAGGAAAGAATAGACAGATAATGATGGTAGGGGACTCAGTTATTAGAAGGACAAGTAATGCAATCTGTCACAAAGACCATGATCACAGAACAGTATGTTGTTTTTCAGGCACTCAAGTTTAGCACATCGTAGATCAGGTGGACAGATTGTTGGGTGGAGCTAGGGAGGATCCAGCTGTCATAGTACATATTGGTACCAATGAAAAAGTTAGAGAAAGGTGGAGCTTCCTAAAAAAATATTTCAGAGACTTAAGAACTGTGTTAAAAAAATGGGACTCCTTGGGGGGCGCATGGGCGGCACGAACCGGGAAGGAAGCATAGGCTGAGAGCTCTGTGACCTGCGCAGACGAAAATCACTACCCTGGGGCTAATAACTCTGCATTTTCACTTGCTTCCACTCCGCACCCCTGGCGAAACACTCAGTGCATGCGGGGACCCAAAAGTCACTGCAGTACACTGGCCCAAAAGTTCCCCAATGACCTACCTACTAAGGGTGAGGGAACAGAGCAAGATGCCCTAAAATGGGGCTCAAAAGAGACAGGCGCGGACTCCTCCACATGATGCAGCCTCCTCACCGGCTCACTCCCTGGCAGACTGTAAGTACTCTTTACAACTAACAAAGGCAGATTTTCATGAGAGCCTCACGCTGATGTATGACAAGATAGTGCAGAAATTTCAATCTGAGCTGCATAAGTCTACCAACACTCTTTCATTGGAGATTGCAGGCCAGGGCAGCAGAACTGATTTGCTTGAGACCAAACATGATGAGCTGGCTCTGTTCTGCTCAGACCTTAGGAAAAATCAAGAGTCTTTATCGTATACAGTTTTACAGCTCCAAGCTCATATCGAGGACCTGGACAACAGGAATAGACGTAATAATCTTAGGGTATGGGGGGTCCTCGAATCTGTGACTGACTTATTGCCTAATATCCGGAAGTTATTCCAATCTCTCCTGCCTGATGCCCCGCTGTTGGCATTTTCCCTGCGACAGGATTCATAGGGCCTTGCGCCCACCCCCTGCCTGAAAAGCCCCCTAGAGACATTGTATTATGCCTCAAAGACTTCCTGATCAAAGAGGAAATACCCCTAACTTACGGTTGGAGGGTACCTTGATTCAAATATACCCTGACATCTCCCCCACCATGCTGGACAAACGCAGGAAGGAGGTCACCTCTGTTCTCCAATCTGCCAGAATTCACTATCGCTGGGGGTTCCCCTTTATGCTTCAAGCTTCGAGGGCAAGGAGCTTCTAGTTAAACTGGGCCTCTTAGATGCTGCAGCACTACCGAGAATGCCATCTACCACACCTCATTCCGCCATCTGGGCCACTCCACCTCCCAGAAGAGACCATGGAACTGATGTTGAAACTATGACTAACTTTGTCTCTTTCTTCTCACTCAGTGGATTCCAGGTTTTTCCAGGTTGATGTTCTAGAAGTACTCCCGCATTGCTTTCAAACCACAGATGTCTCCCGCCTTAGAGCTGAATCTCAGTTCCTTCCACTGGTTTGTCCCCCTGCTCCACTCCCGTCGAGGCCTATTGGCCCCCCTACAGCTCGTCCATGTTGGGGATGGTGAGCCCCTTGCAGGTACTAGCGCATAGAGACTTAAGTAATGTGCTGAGCCACTGGACTCACGGGTTCAGAGTTTTAGACCTTAAGGTCCACACTAATTTTGTTTCTTAGGTCAGCGGGAGTTCTTATCCCCTGGCCCCCCAAGACTATACCAAGCCATTTTTTTGGCCTGGTTACAAAGTTATTTTTACAAATTTTTCTTCTATCATTTTTTCTGACTTTTTTCTTTCCTTTTTTATAAGTCCTTAATCTTGATGTATCTCCTTGAAAATGATGCTAGTACAGCAATTGTACCGTATGTGAATGCTGACTTGGGTCTAGCCTTATGTATCTATAACATGCTCAATGTATACTCATTTGTGCTGTTGGTCGTCCAGTACTTGGACGCCCCGCGGGACCTGGACTCTCCCCTAACCTATGGCTCTCTACCCTTACCCCACCATGGGTCTTAAAATGTATTACCCATAACGTTAAGGGATTTAATTCCCCTCAAAAAAGAAAGAAGGCCTTTAGGACTTACAAATCATTGGGAGCAGATATCCTCCTCTTGCAGGAGACGCATCTCTCCACCAATAATCATGCCTCCTACTTTCAAAAGGCATATAAACAATGTTTTTTTTCAACCTTTGAGTCCAGGTCCAGAGGGGTAGCTATTTTTATTAAAAACTCTGTATTGTTTCAGGTACAGCGGACCTATATTGATCCACATAGCAGATTTGTTATAGTGAAGAGCTCAATACAAGATACAGTTCTGACGTTAGCCTTGAAAGGTTTCACTCACCTCACATGTTGGTGTGGGGGGTTTTAATTTGGTGGCACACTCCATGCTGAACAGGTCCCGAGCAGGCCTGGCCTCCAATGCCTTTCCTAAATCCCTCCATTTTTCCCTCAAGGTCCAGCAACTGACTGATGTTTGGAGGGCCCACAACGTTGGCTCTCGCAAATACACTTTCTATTCCTACCCTTATGATGGCTACTCTTGCCTAGATTACTTGTTTTGCACACCCTTCCTGCTTACAAATTCAACTTCTGCTAACATACATATTTTCCCCTGGTTGGATCACAACATGATATCCAGCCAACCCTCGTGTATAGGTCTCCCTTATGCTACCAGAACTTGGCGCATTAACGACTCACTTCTTACAAACCCCTTAGTGTTTACACAACTGACTGAATGCCTCACTGAATATTTCAGGCACAATGACATAGACGATATGTCCCCTAGGTCACTCTGGGCAGCCCATAAAGCTGTGATGAGGGGCCACTTGATTGACATTTCCACCATCAGGAAACTCCAAAAGACACAAGAAGCTCAAAAACTCACTTCAGACCTCGGTAAACTTTATCACAAACCTAGCCAAACCCCATCCCATGACCTGTTAATCCAATTAAATAAAAAAAAAGGGCCATAGACACTATACTTTCAAAACACACCGAAAAAGTCTCTCAGGTGGGCCAAGGCATGCTTTCTTCTCCACAGCAACTCGGCCTCCACTATGTTTTTTTTTTTCTCAAACAGAAAGGTTTTATTGAATATACAAAAAGTAACAGACAGTTCCAGAGTAAATTCGGTACATGTGAATCACAAATTATAGTACATAGAAAATGAGATTATTCAGGCAGAGCATTTCAGACTCTCGCTCATAATTAGGTACAACGGGGATGTTTTTGTTTAGTTTGATTAGCCCTGCATGGGGTTTTAACCACTACAATACAGGGCACTTTCGCCACCTTCCTTCCCAGCCCAAATTTCAGCTTTCATCGCTCTCGCACTTTCAATGACAATTGCGCCGTCATGCTACACTGTACCCAAATGAAATTTTTATCATTTTGTTCGCACAAATAGAGCTTTATTTTGGTGGTATTTATTCACGACTCTGTTTTTTATTTTTTGCGATATAAGCTCAAAAAAAGCGGAAATTTGGAAAAAAAACAATATTTTATTTTTTTCTATTTTAAAAGAAATCCAATAAAATCAAATTTTGTCATAAATTTAAGCCAAAATGTATTCTGCTACATGTTTTTGGTAAAAACAATTCTGTTAAGTGTATAATAATTGGTTTGTGTGATCACAGACATATGTACGCAAATGATCATGTACAGATGTGTGCAGGTGATCACGTACATATGTGTGCAGATAATCATTGGAACATGTGATTTTAGTGGGACATATGTGGGGGACATGTGTTTTTTTATTTGGGGACATGTCTTTTTATTATTTGGGGACATGTGTGTTTTGGGGACATGTGTGGTGACATGTGTATTGTGGTGACATGTGTGTTTACACTGTGTGGTGATGTGTGTATTACACTAGACTGGTGATCAGTTAGTAAAAAGCTGTAAAACAGCTCATACTCACTGATCACCAACGGGCTACAGCGATCTGCTCTCCTCTCCTCAGCGATGACTTCTGTGTGAGGAGAGGATGAGCCGATTGCCTAGCAACCGGCTGTTTGTTTACATCACATGACGACCGTGATTGGACACGGCCGTCATGTGATCAGGAGGGCCAATCACAGAGCCCTCCTGCCGATCTGAGATGCACCGTGTCCGGGTGACACGAGCACATCGGGATCCCGCCGCTGCGTGGGCACGCGCGCGCGCGCGCGATCCCCCTCCTTCTGAAGGACGTTCCTGAACATCCTATCAGAAGTAGACAGCTCCCATCCGGCCGTATATGTACATTGGCCGGGTGGGAAGTGGTTAAACTATACGATCATATACCAAGTCTACTAGAGCTAGTCCAGGGACATCCAACAAAGGTGCCCAGAGTTTCTCATATTTGCCTCCACTATGTTTGCTTTTAAGCTGAAGCAACATACCCAAACAACACACCTCTACAAATTATGGGGCAGAAATGGCAACCTTACTTCCCATCCTAAAGACATTCTACAAATCTTCTCCTCTTTCTACCAAGAACTATACTCCGCTCCGAACTCACCTCCTACCACCTCTCTCCAGACTTGGTTAGGCCTCCTGACGCTTCCCCAACTCTCAGAGGAGCAGTTACAGATCCTTATTGCTCCATGCACTACAGAAGAAGTGCCAACTATTATCTCTTCTCTTAAACCCTCTAAGACACCTGGCCTGGATGGGTTCTCTGCCACCTATTACAAGAAATTCGCCAATTCCTTAATCCCCAAAATGACCAAACTTTATGACTTTATCTTACAAGGGAAACACTTCCCAGATGAGATGCTTTTGGCAAATGTATCTCTTATTCCCAAACCGGGGAAAGACCATACCTTACCACAAAATTTTCGGCCCATCTCTGTTATCAATAACAACCTAAAAATCTTTGGACGTATCTTAGCAGATCGTCTAGCCTCAGTCATTACCACATTGATATCCCCTGAACAAACAGGGTTCATACCATCTAGGGAAATCACTGACAACATTCGCTTGGCCACCAACATTATTCAGGACGTGGACACCAATTCCAAGAGGGTCTTGCTCCTGAGCCTAGATATTAACAAGGCCTTCGATAGTGTTCTCTGGCCCTACTGGGAAACAATTCTATCTAAATTTGGCTTTAACAGAGAATTTGTTAATGGATTTAAGGCCCTGAATCCTTATCCCTGTACAAGTATTAAAATCCCAGACTGTAACTCTACTTACTTCCCCCTGAACCGGGGAACGAGACAGGGGTGCCCCCTCTCCTATTCACCCTCGCCATGGAACCTCTGACTAGATCTATCTCGGACAATCCTAATATAATGGATTATGTAAAGGGGGATCAAGAATTCAAAATCAGCTTATACGCAGACGATGCCCTTCCATTTATCTCTGACCCTCTCATCTCCCTTCCTAACCTATTTGCCACCCTAAACTCTTTTCACCAACTTACAGGATTAGGAGTGAAGCCATCTAAAATGCACAGCATTGCCCATTCATCTCCCCCAGCCGCTACTGACCTTCCTGAAGGACACATACAAACTTTCCTGGAACCCCTCCTCATTACAATATTTAGGCATAAAACTAGCCCTTACCCTTAAACAGATTTACTCACTAAATTATCCACAAGCCTTCTCCACTTCTTAACCAGTGGTCCTCCGATCATATATCCTTTTTAGGCTGCATACAAACAGTAAAAATGTCCATCCTTCCGAAGCTTCTCTTTTTCTTCAGATCCCTGCCCATTTATGTGCACCATTCCACATTACAATAAAACCCAATCAGATTTTCTTTAATTTATATGGCAAGAAGGGGAAGAAGAATAGATTGAGTCGCCCAGTGATGTATAGAGCCCGTATACAAGGGGGGTTGGGATGTCCCGATCTATGGAAATATTTTCTGGCATCCCACCTAGTCCAGACAGCGCAGTGGCACGCCAACCCTGCATCTATACCATCGCTGCAATTTGAGCGAGCCTCGGTTGTTCCATACCACCTCCCTGGCCTCCTCTGGTCGAGCTCAATCACCCCTAAAGATATTACCCTATTAAATGGCATTGTGGGTCAATCCCTCTATCTCTGGTCTCTTTATTGGAAGAAATTCCAATTGAGGTCCACTGTCCTACTCCTGTCCTCCTTCATAAGTGAACCCCTCTTCCCTACAGCCTATCATTTGGACACAGCCTTCCATGACTGGACAGAACGTGGCCTGACGAACCTAGAAGCCCTAGTACAGGACACATCCTTCTGCTCATTTGCACACTTACAACAAACGCATAACATGGATAGATCCGCTTTCTATCAGTACCTTTAGATAAGGCACTTTTACTCTACTAAATTTTCTAATACGATAGAATCCTCTAGAACACCATTTGAACATATGTGCGAGGAGGCATCTAGAGATAGAGGAACTATCTCCACCTGACACAGATATCTTAATGACCACAACACAACTCCCAAATCTGCTGAAATGTTGGGCTGGGAAGCTGAGACGGCTCAGGAGTTTCTAGTGGAAGACTGGCAATATATGGTTGACAATATGCACAAATGTACACGCTCCATATCCATCAAGCAAACAGTTCTCAAGTTCCACACTAGGTGGTATTACACCCCAGGCCGTTTACACAGGATGTTCCCTCTGGTTCCTGACACATGTTTCAGAGGATGTCAGGACAGGGGCACATTTCTGCATACATTTCAGGGGATGCAAACTTTTAGAACACATTTGGACTAAAACATCCACCTTGATCACCAAGATAACAGGTATTTCTGTTACTCTAACCCAAATGTGCATTCTATATGCAGAACTCCCAGGAATTATCCCTCTACCAGAAACTGATTCATACCCTCTTCAGTGCAATTCAATGGGCAATTGCACTGAACTGGAAGGCTTCCCCGGGCTCTGTGGTAACAGGTGCTCCTCCGTATGGAGTCCTTTAGACTAATGGAAAGAATCCACCATACCCTCCTAGACTCCTTGCATATATTAGAACGTAAATGGAATGTTTGGACTGCACACCTACTTAGTTGAGGGCTTGAAGACCCCTAGTTTCTCACTGTTTCCACCCTGACAGCACAGATCTCTGGACTTGTCATTCATAAATAATTTGGAGATGGTTAGTCCAGAATGTCTTATGAAGCTGCACTTAGGTATGATACTATGAACTGATGTTGTCTGTACTTGTACTGCGTTAAGCTCGCACGTCAAGAGTTTTAGTCCTCTTATTATTTTCATTTTTCTCTTAGTTACTTTGTCATATTTTTCATTATGTTCTTTCTTTAGACTTTGTCTTTCTCCCATACTCACTGGATGGATTGTTTACTCACCTATCTGATGTTCTATTAACATGTGAGATGTACATGCCGGTCAATTCATCTTTATTTGTAACTATACTGAATGTTCTTTTAATGCTTGTACACTCTGGAATTTTCAAGTTAAATTTCAATAAAAAAGTTTGTGAACGAAAATAAAAGGACCTCCAATGGGGCATTCTCAGAAAAACTGCCTATACTTCAAGCCACACCAGAGAGGAAGCAGGAGATTACAGAACTTAACAAGTGGCTGAGGAACTGGTGCAAAAAGGAGGGATTTGGGTTCCTGGAGAACCGGGCTGACTTTTTGGCTCTATAGCAGGTACAGACTGCACCTAAATGGGGAGGTTGCAGCTCTGTTGGAAGAGAAGATGGGCAAAAAGTTAGAGAAATTTTTAAATTAGGTGGTGGGGGGTGGGATCAGAGGAAGCTATACCTGGCAGTGACTGAAGGTCAGAGGGTGCTACTGGGGGCAATAATGATAGTGTAGCTAGAATACCTAAACCCAAGGTAAGTAGGTTGGCAGAATCCAATTGTAATCTCAGAACTAAGGAGGAAAATAATTTGCACACGAACAATGTCAAGATCTACCCTACAGTTTTCTGTTTGTAAAATTCTTACCTCTTTGCTGCAGTGTTTCTGCTATATCTGTAATCCAATTCACATGTGCTGCTGGCTTCTGTATTCACTTATGTGTGTTGCCTACTCTACTGTGGATTTTTATTTAGTTCCCTTCTATCATTTCCTGTCCCACCTCCTAGTCTGCTTCCCTGTGTATTGATATAAAATGGATAAACTGAAGATGGTGATTTATGAGGAGAATTTTGACATGGGGGTATCAGAAACTTGGTTTAACTTGGTTTGACAGCTTACACGACTGTCTTTAGATTGTCCAGTGGTACTCCTTGTATCAGAGGGACTGGGAGAATAGAAGAGGGGAAAGGATGTGCTGGTATGTCAACAATGATTTGCGACTTCTGGTTTCAGCACCTTGCCTCTCCTGCAGGCATAGTGCAGGCTGTAGTCACCCTCCTTGCACCCACTCTAACTGCCACAGTGGGCACTGCAGTGCAAAGGGGAATGGGGCAGCTCCACATTGAACTCCAGGCTCAGAGGCTCTTTCATGTAGAGGAGCAGATTTCTTCATTAGAAGACCACAGCTAGCTATGCTATGCTAGCATGCATCTCGACTTGTCAGGGCTGGGCTCAGCACTTCTCAGAGCTGACCGCTCAGCTGTTAGCTAATTGCCAGCTCCCATCTCTCCACAGTTACTCAGCTGTTGATGATATCCTGCTCATCAGTCCTGCCTACTTAAGTCGTTCAGCCCAGCAGATCTCTGCCTTCACCTTGGTCAACATCACAGAGATTATCTCCTGCATTTCTGTTAAGTTACTTGCTTGCCTGACATCCCCTCTGGATCCAGATCCTGCTTGCTTTTTTACTATGCTCATCTCTGGCTCCCTGGCATTTGGCTTGTCTGACTATCCATTCTGGTTCCTGAACTCTGTCTATGGTTTGACTACGTTTGTTCTATTTACTTTTATTATTAAACAAGTGTGATTTAACTGCACTTCTGTCTCCTTATTTCCTCACCTAAGATTCTGTGGGTTATTGGTTATTCTTGGTTACAGAGGCACAATCCCTCTTTGTTTATTGTGCATCATGGGACACAGAGCCTAAGTAATAACTCAATGGGGTATTTAGGCCCCTTCAGGTGATGGACACTGGTATACCCAATATAGGAAGTTTACTCCCTATATAACCCTCCTTCCAGGAGTACCTCAGTATTTTCCCCAGTGTCTAACATGTTGTTCACAAGAATAGGCCAATCGTGGCTCGTTTGAAGCAAAGTGTATGCACTATAAACAATTACTTGAAAAATCTGGGTTGGATTCTCAACCAAGAGAAGTCTTCCTTAAAACTGATAAAAAAAGTATTTGTGTCTGATCATAGATACAGCCCAGAAAATGTGTCCTTGCCTCCAGCAAAAAACAACTCCATAAGAGAGTTGGTACAGATGGTCAGGTCAAAAGGAGATCCCTCCATTCACCTTTGCATGATATCATTAGGAAAGATAGTGGCTTCTTTCAAAGCAGTTCCCTATGCCCAGTTCCTTTTGATACTGTTGCAAAACAGTATTCTATCTGCTTGGAACAAAACAGGCCTGGAAAGTCTGGAAATTGGTAATGATAGATGCCCGCCTTTCAGGCTGGGAAGCAGTACTAGAGAAGACCACTGTCCAGGGACAGTGGTCAAGATCCGAAAGAGCCTAGCCCATCAATAGCCTAAAGATTAGGGCAGCGCATCTGGCTCTGAAAGCCCTGACTTTCAGGTTATGGGATTTCCTGTCAGGATCCAATCCGACAATGCCACAGAGGTGGCCTATATCAATCACCAAGGGGGCACCAAGAGTCTTGCAGCACAGACAGAGGTGAACCATATTCCAACTTGGGCAGAAAATAATATTCCGTGCCTATTGGCAGGCGGACTACTTGAGTCGCCAGCAGTTATTCCCAGGGGAATGGTCTCTTCGCCTCAACATTTTCCAGGCTGTTTGTCAAAGATGGGGGACATAGATCTTTTAACATAAAGATTCAACATGAAGTTAGTCAACTTTGTGTCCAGGACAAGGGATCCATTTGAATGTGGAACAGATGTGTTGGTGACCCGTGGGATCAGTTCTCACTGTTCTATGCATTTACCCCTATTCAATTGCTGCCTCGACTTCTTTGCAGGATCAAACTGGAATGAAAGTCGGTAATTCCGGTAGCACCAGCATGGCCCAGAAGGTCATGATATGCAGAAATCATAAAGATGGCAGTTTAGGATCCATGGTTCCTTCCACTACGGCCAGACTTACTCCCACAGGGGCCGATATTCCATCCTACCGTACGAATGCTAAATTTAACAGCTTGGCTATTGAAACCCATATTCTGAAGAAATGTGGGCTTTCTGGGTCAGTTATCTCTACTTTAATTTATGCAAGGAATCCAGCTTCCAGAACTATATATTATGGAGTCTGGAGGGCTAATATTTCCTGGTATGAATCCAAAGGTTGGCACCCTCGGAGATATATCATAGGAAGAATTCTTGCCATTTTACAATTAGGGGTAGCGATGAAGATGGCCTTGAGTACTATTAAAGGCCAAGTCTCATATTTATCGGTCTTATTTCAAAGACCGCTTGCTACACATTCCTTAGTCCGGGGTTTTATGCAAGGGGTGGTGCGGCTTAATCTGCCAGTTAGATCACCTTTGAACCCTTGGAACTTGAACTTAGTTTTGTCAGTGTTACAAAAACAGCTATTTGAACTGATACAGCATATTCCCTTAGTCCTTCTGACAAGGAAGCTGGTGTTCTTGGTTGCTATATCCTCAGCAAGGAGGGTTTTGGAATTGGCTGCCCTTTCTTGTAAAGAGCCATACTTGATTATTCATGAGGACAGAGTGGTGTTACACCCTCGTCCAGATTTTTTGCCAAAAGTGGCCTCAGGTTTTCACCTGAACCAAGATATTGTCCTGCCATTGTTTTTTCCAAAACCATGTTCCAGGGAAGAAAAGTCACTACATTGTCTTGATCTGGTGAGAGCAGTGAAAGTCTATTTAAAGACAACTGCTCAGATTCGGAAGACTGATGTCTTATTTATTCTGCCAGAGGGTCCTAAGAAAGAACAGGCAGTATCAAAATCCACTGTCGCTAAGTGGATTCGACAAGTTATAATTCAGACTTATGATTTAAGGGGTAAGATTCCCCCTTTTCAAGTCACTCTACCAGCTCGGTTAGTGCTTCTTGGGCAGTGCGTCATCAGGCCTCCATGGCTCAGATCTGTAAGGCCGCAACTTGGTCTTCAGTACATACATTCACCAAATTCTATCAGGTGGGTGTAAGGAGGAATGAGGATATCTCCTTTGGGCACAGTGTGCTGCAGGCAGCAGTATAGGTCCTCAGGTCTGGGGGTACTCTGCTCGTTGTCTCTCCCACCCTTCAAATAGCATTGCTATGGGACGTCCTATTAAGTTATTACTTAGGCTCTGTGTCCCATGATGTCCGATAAAGAAAATAGGATTTTTATAACAGCTTACCTGTAAAATCCTTTTCTTGGAGTACATCTCTTTTTGAGGTTTAGATATATTGCTTTGCTACAAAAACGGAGGTACTCCTGGAAGGAGGAGGGGTTATATAGGGAGTGAACTTCCTGTATTGGGTATACCAGTGTCCATCACCTGCAGGTGTCTATATTCCCCGTTAATTTATTACTTAGGCTCTGTGTCCCATGATGTACTCCAAGAAAAGGATTTTACAGGTAAGCTGTTATAAACATCCTATTTTTTATTGGCTCCGTGCTGAGGTTCTCTCCTGGGTTCCACAATGCGGTGAGACATGCTTCCAGAAGGACGCCAAGGTCCTGTGCACCTCTTCACTCTCCTCCCTGTCGGATGAGTACTGCTATTTTAGTGGTCTTTGACAAAGGTTAAGCCTCCACACCGGCCATATGATTGCACAATTGACCTTCAACCTGGTGTCATACCCCTTTGTGGCCGGATTTACTCTTTGTCTGTCTTGGAGGATAATGCCATGGAGGAGTATGTTGCAGACGCACTTTCTCGAGGTTTCATCTGCAAATCCTCGTCCCCTGCTGATGCTGGTTTCTTCTTCATAAAGAAGAGGAGCGGTGAACTGACACCTTGTATTGATTATAGGGGTCTCAACTGTTTCACGATTAGGAATGCCTATCTGATTCCTAGACCCAGTGGATCTCTGCCATCACGTTAGTTAACATCACAGAGACACTCTCCTGCATTCCTGTTAAAAGACTTGCTTGGCTGACATTCCTTCTGGCTCCAGATCCCGCTGCCTGTTTTACTACGCTCATCTCTAGCTCCTTGACGTTTGGCTCGTCTGACAATCCATTCTGGTTACTGAACTCTGGCTATGTTTTGACTATGTTTGTTCTATTTACTTTTATTATTAAACAAGTGTGATTTAACTGTACTTCTGTATCGGTCTCATTTCATGGTTTCTGACGCCACTTCTATCTAACAGGGACATATGGGAAAAGCTAGATGACATGGAGAATCCCTCACAAAGAAATAATCTGCATATTATAGGTATTATAGGGTATTATAGGTTTGGCAGAGTCAGTGTATCCAATGCCCAGCTCATGAATGTTTGCTCTAAAATCATCTCTTAGCAACTGGACCTTCGCATTCCCTGCACTATTGAGCGTGCTCATCGCATTGGTCAGCATACAGAAAATCACACCAAACCTCGCCATTTAATTTTCAGATATCTTAACTATGCTGATAAAATGCCATTATGCAGAAATTTAGCAGTTCATGTTCTCTATCCATTGATGGCACAAACCTACTGCTCTTTGCAGACTACTCGGTAGCAAGGCGTTCTTTGCGATCTGCTCGACACTATACAACAATCAAGTTAAATTCACCCTAGCCTATCCAGCAGTCTTACATGTCCATTCTCACACAGGAGAACATCTTACTTTTACCTCCCTGGAAGATGCAGAACAATACATCAACAGTACTTCCGGCATGGAAATAGAACACACCAATTCTGCTGATGGATCTACTGCAAAATCAGCTAATGCTTCCACTGCTTTACCTAGACAACAACACAGTTCAAATAAGTGCCGTATAAATGTAGTCCCTTTGCTTACTAGGATGGCCACTCTGGAATTCGCTTAATGACACCTGGAACTTTTTATTACTGGAATCATGCAGGAGATGGGTAGTATTACCCCTTTGTCTTCTCTCCCCTTGAACTCCCTATTACATTTTATGAGCTAAACCATTGCACCATTAATTTTTGATTGTTAGTTACACATTTGTTTTACCACTAATACACAATGCTAAGCACATGTATGGTTACCTTTTAAGCTCAATGTAGTTAGCCAGCTCCTTGCTCCCTCTATGGGTTGAACCCTGAGCCACATTCTCACTCTAATAAGCTTGTCCCTTCACCCAGCTTTAAATGGCCCCTCTCTCTTTTCTACATCCCTCCTCTATACTCTCCACTCACATCTCCCTCCCCCCCCCCCCAGCTCTCTATTTACCCCTAGGAGATGAGAAAATGACTGGCGGGAGCACTGCATGGGGGTTGGTCCTCATGTGGAAAAAAATGAGGTTAGTACTATATGTTGGGTGGCTTCTTCACCTAACTTTTTTGTTTTGTTTTTTGTTCTGATTATTTGTTCATCATATTTACCTGTTTTGTACCTATGCCCTCAGGTGACTTACAATGTTTTGGTGACTCTCAGATGAAAGGCACAGTGGGGTAGATTTACTAAGACTGGAGCATTCAGAATCTATTGCAGCTGTGCATGGTAGCCAATCAGCTTCTAACCTCAGCTTGTTCAATTAAGCTTTGACAATAAAACCTGGAAGATGATTGATTTCTATGCAGAGTTGCACCAGATTTTGCCCTGCCCAGTTTTAATAAATCAACCCTAGTGTTCGACGGGAGGCTTCATCCTAAGCTTCCAACTCTCTACTCTATTTTACACCAGAAATGGCTTCTCTGATGGATAGGAATCACCTAAAGATTGTTTCCTGGAACGTTAAAGGGTTTCACTCTTCAAGTAAGTGCATGGTAATCCTTAGATACTTAAAGCTACTCCAGGTGGATGTGATACTACTTCAAGAGACCCACTTGTCTGCAGGTGCTTTAAGCCATCTTTGCAAAATATGGGTTTGTGATGTATATGGTTCACCGGCAATAGGCTGCAAGACTGGAGTGGCTATATTGCGCCACAAAAATCTGAGACATACTATTTGAGATATACGGATACTGAGTGCCCTCACTTGGTAGGCAGAAACTTCAACTCTGTTATGTCCCCATCAGAGGACCGCACCAGTGATGATATCTGCAAGCCACAAAGACCTACTTCCCTAACTGCTGACTCTACCCTTTTAGCCCAGTCCATTGCTTCAATGCGTTTTGTGGACCTATGGCGCTTAGCACACCCAACTGATCGAGATTGTACCCTTTTTTCGCCCTCCCCACAATTCTTTTTCACTCATCGATTATTTTAATGTCTCCCCTGCATTACTATCAGCACTGCACAATACAGAAATCAGCGATACGAGAATTTCAGATCACAGGCCCATCGCTGTACACTTGACAAATGCCAAACCCTCATTTCCCTCACCCACATGGTGCTTTCCTTCATATCTGGCAGACAACGAGGACTTCCGCTACATGCTATATGAAGCCTGGGCAGAATACGCCTTTACGAATGGGGCACACCTTACCAACGCAAACTTTTTTTCTGGGAAGCAGATAAAGCCTTCCTGAGGGGGGAAATTATATCATATACTATTCAATTTAAAAGACACTCTAAGAATTAATACATGCAGGCCAGTGAAGCTTTACGCTCAGCACAAGAACACTTAATGTTAAACCGCACCCCTGCTAACATACAAGCATGGCAACAGACTAAACGCAGTTTTGACCTATGGGCAGAACAGCAAGGAGCAGCTAAAACAGCAGCTAAAACATCTTATTTTACTTTGTTTTCACAGGTTTGGTAACAATTTGGCCAAATTATTGGCTAAGCTATGCTCAGTTCCAAGGTGACCTACCCACATTTATGCCTTGAAAAACACGGTGGCTCCCTTGTTACCTCACCTGCAGAAATTAGTAAACTACTTGCAGACTAATACTGTATACAACCTTATACTCTGAGGACCAAACAGCGCTAGCTAAGATCCGTCTACCTAAACTCAAGTCCACTCACTTAGAGGTGCTCAATTCTCCCATCTCTGTTGAAGACATCCAGTTGACTATTAAATCTCTGGCATCTGCCAAAGCACCGGGCCCAGATGGCTACATGGCTGAATTCTATAAATTGACAAAAGACTTTATCCCTGGCACTCTGAAACATGTCTTCACCGCTATGTGGGATGGTGGCCCTTATCTTCCTATGGGAACGTAGGCGCACATTAGACTAATCTCCAAAAAAGGAAGGACCCCTACTTACCACCCAATCTCCCTGATCAATGTAGACATTAAAAAGCCTCTATCCAGGATACTCAATTTGTCTGATTGCATCAGTGGCATCACTGTGGGCAACCAAATCTTCCGTTCCACCCTATTCGCGGATTACAAATTATTCTCCACCAACCCTCTCTCAGACTATGACAGATTATGAGAACTTTTTGTGGCCTTTCCATTGAGCTCTAGCTTTAGGATTAACTTTGATCAAAGTTAGGTTTTATCACTTCACCCCCTGGTATCTACTACATGGAGGTTATCATCCCTGTTCATCTTGGCTCCCCACCAAATTACCTATTTGGGTATCCATATAGGCTGAGAACCTTCCTCTCTATGTGGTCTTAACTATCCACTTCTAATAACCAAAATTGTGAGGGATCTGGAAGCTTGGGCAACCCTCTCTTGCTCTTTGGTAGATGTCACTTTTCAAAATGGTATTGTTTGCACGTCTACTTTATCCAATGCAGCCCATATGTCTTCTATTAAAGCACTCTGATGTACAGAAAATCCACAAGGCACTTTCTGCCTTCATATGATCCCACAGAATAGTGTTACAAAAACAATGTCTTCCTAAGTCAAATGGTGTTGTAGGCTTGCCTAATTTATGTTTTTACAACCTCTCCTGCCTGCTTAAACCAGATCTTGATTGGTTGTCTGGAAAATCTAGGTAGTCTAATATTATACTTGAGAGCACTTTGGCCTCTCCGTATGCCCCTTCAGCTATCCTCCACTCGAATCTCAGAGCTCTATCACCCCGCCTTAAATCAAGTGTTCTCATCAAGGATATGGTTCTTGCTTGGAGAGAGGTGCGAAGACTGCTGGGATTGCCCTCGAGTATATCCTCCCATTTACCCATTCAAGGTAACCTTATGTTCCTCCCATCTATCTTACACAAAGCCTTCGACCAATGGTGCACTCAAGGCCTCAATAAAATAACCTCCCTGTATCATGGCAAACCTGGCTAGTTCAAGTCCTTTCAAACCCTCTCACGAGAATTTTCATTGCCATCATCGCACATCTTCTATTATCATCAATTACTAGACTATTTATGGTCTTGCTGTGGACCTAAGACTGATCCCTTTCAAAAGTCATTCATCGATATAGTACTCAAGAGAGACTATTATTCCATTTCCAGCCTATACTCCCACCTCATTACACACCAGTCTGATAAGTGCCATCTTGCACCATTCCAAAAGTGGTCTACCATCTTCAACGATAATTAACTTCCTGAAAAAAATCCTAGAGAGATACCGATACATCCACAAGTTTGCGATCTCAGAGACCATGGCATGAAACGCCATGAGCTTCGAGTTCGTGTCAAACCCATGTTCGACTCGAACATCGTCTGTTCAGCCGTTCACCGAATTCTGAATGTTATGGGCCATTCGTACCAAATTCGAGTGGTGCGTCGCGGCCATAATTCACTGCAGCATCGCAGTGCATTGCTGGCTGCTGATTGGCCAAGCATGCACTATGACCCGCATGCTTTGGCCAATCACTGCACAGAAAAAATGGAGAGCCATGATTGACCAAAGCGAGAGAGAGAGAGAGAGAGAGAGAGAGAGAGAGAGAGAGAGAGAGAGAGAGAGAGAGAGAGAGAGAGAGAGAGAGAGAGAGAGAGAGAGAGAGAGAGAGAGAGAGAGAGAGAGAGAGAGAGAGAGAGAGAGAGAGAGAGAGAGAGAGAGAGAGACTGTCATTTAATTTGAGTTAGAGTAGGCATGTGAGTCAGTTAGCTTCAGTTACAGTGTGCAGAGGATATATATGCATAGCTGGTGTTGTGTGTGTGTGTATATATTTATACACTGTATTCAGTTTAGCTAGATCCGTTGCTGTTATTCTCTTCATAATATACTGACAGGCAGGGAGCTGCAGTATTTTCACGTAGTGTACTGTGTCCTTTGCACAGTGTGAACCTAAAGCTTACTTGAATACAATTGCTGGTGTTCTCATACAAATACAAGCAGGGAGCTGCAGTATTTTGTTTTAGTGTCCTTTGCACAGTGTTCACCTAAAGCTTACCTGAATACAATTGCCAGTGTTCTCATACAAATACAGGCAGAGAGCTGCAGTATTTTGTTTTAGTGTCCTTTGCACAGTGTGCACCTAAAGCTTACCTGAATACAATTGCCAGTGTTCTCATACAAATACAGGCAGGGAGCTGCAGTATTTTGTTTTAGTGTCCTTTGCACAGTGTGCACCTAAAGTTTTCCTGATTACAATTGCCGGTGTTCTCATACTAATACCACAGGCAGGAAGCTGCAGTATTTTTAGTTAGTGTACTGTGTCCTCTGCACTGAAGACAATTGCTGGTGTTCTCATACTAATAATACTACAGGCAGGCAGTTGATTCTGCTAGCTGCAGTATAATCGGTATATATATATATATATATATATATATATATATATATATATATGTATATATATATACATCCCAGCTTTGTGCAGCTACATCTCCCTGCAGGCCATTAGTATGTCTGGAAGGCCAACAAGGAGAGGCAGACATTCAAAAGCCAATAAAAGAGGGCAAGCAAGCTCTGTGTCTAGAGGCAACAGTGCTGGTCGTGGACACGGTGCATCCTCATTGCTTGTCCTTTTTTTGGCAGCTGCCCGAAACATGCCGAAGACTTGGTAGAGTGGATGACCAAGCCGTCCTCATCCTCCTCATCCTCTCTCACCCAGGCTCAGGGTACTTTGGCTGTCAAAGCAGCTGCCAATGTGACCTCTTTCCTCGGCCCAATGGGGAAAAAAAAGGGGGGGAAGGGACTTGGAGGTTGGGAAGGGGAAATATATAGGTGTAACAAGAGGGAAAGGGAGGACAGGAGGGGGTAAGCAGACCCGGAATTTAGAAAATCAGGGTCAGAAGGTGTATCTCCGACTTAAATACCAGGTGTCAACATTGCTTTCAGGGAGTCAGAAGTAAAGTAGTCGATCCAAGTGAGCCAGAGAATTTTAAATTTGTTGAAGGTGTCATTGTCCAGAGCTATCATTTCTTCCATACGCATAATGACGTTAACCCATATACAGGGCTTAAGGTAAACTGGGGTAGATTACTAATGTTTGCCGTTGATCAAGATGCAATAGATACGGCCTCGTCAAATACGCCACTGCACTGGGTAATGTTATATATATATATATATATATATATATATATATATATATATATATATATATATATGTTGGGATAGAGATTACACGACAGGTTAGTGATTTTTTTTTTTATGTTTAACCTAAACCCAGCACTACAGGAAGTGAAGAAAAAGCTAAAAATATGGGAGACGTTACCCCCATCGCTGTCGGGTTGCATACATTTTATAAAGATGAAGATTCTTCCTAAATTTCTATATTCAGTTAGAAATTCACCAGAGTGGATACCGAAATAGTTTTTTACACAATTAAATAGCACCTTTTCTTAAGTTTTATGTAGAAATAAGCTACCTAGAATTAAATTGACTACACTTATGTGACCATTGGCACAAGGGGGACTGGCCTTCCTATATTTTCATAAATATTATCTGGCGGCACTGCTGGTAACGGCAGGTGGATGGTTAAATCCAGATAGATATAATCCTGGTTTAATGTTGGAGGCAGTCGTGTTAAATTCCACGAAAGCATTGAAGGCATTGCTGTTTCGAGACTTGAAATCTCCATATGATCGCCCTCAATGGTAACACCCTTAATGGTAACAATTATAAAGGCATGGAGAGAAAGTTTAGTATAGGAAAAACATCCCAAGTTGATTCTATCTCCAAGTACCTCAATCTCAAGTTTGCTGATGATACAAAGCGAAACAGGGTAAGAACTTTACAGCAGGCTATAGAAACTTTACCGGAAGACGTAACTAAAACAAACAATTCTTAACAGGTTCCTGCCTGGCCCACGGCAAGATGATGCCAGGGCAGATCTGTCATCCCTGGGGAAGGATGTCATATGATGTACTCCCATTCACTCCACTCGTTCGTGCCCTCAGGGGCATGCATCGCTATGATCAAGGATAAGGTGTGTCCCTCAGACACTGTGATCTATGATCAGTGTAAAGAGCCATTGAAATTGGCTCTTTACCACGTGACCAGCTGTGTCCAATCAAAGCCAGTCACAAATGTAAATAAACCACGTTAACTTGCTTTTACTGGGTTCTCCTCATCACCCACCAATCCTATGTAAGAGGAGATTGCAGGAACAGTGAGTTACCGGTTAACCCTTGACAGTACTACAGTACTGATTGCCCCAGTGATAAGAGTACCGATCTGCAGCCCACCAGAGTACCGGTCTGCAGCCCGCCAGGTTACCGGTCTGCAGCCCGCCAGGGTACTGGTCTGCAACCCGCCAGAGTACCGTCTGCAGTGTATCAGAGTACCTGTCTTCAGCCCATCAGAGTACCTGTCTTCAGCCCACCGGAGCATCAGAGTACCTGTCTTCAGCCTATCGGAGCATCCGAGTACCTGTCTGCATCCCATACGAGTACCTGTCTGCATCCCATCAGAGTGCCTGTCTGCATCCCATCAGAGTGCCTGTCATGCAGCCCATCAGAGTGCCTGTCATGCAGCCCATCAGAGTGCCTGTCATGCAGCCCATCAGAGTACCTGTTGTTCACCCCATTAGTACCAGTCGTGCAGCCCAGTAGTATCTGTCATGCAGCCCAGTAGTATCTGTCATGCAGCCCATCAGTACCTGTCAGTTGTGCAGCCCATCAGTACCTGTCAGTTGTGCAGCCCATCAGTATCTGTCAGTTGTACAGCCCAGCAGTACCTGTCATTCAGCCCAGCAGTACCTGTCATTCAGCCCAGCAGTACCGGTCATGCAGCCCATCATCATGCGCCCACCTCATTATGTCATCTCTCTCTGCCTGCGCTCCAGACTTCATTCTGCTTTGGACTGCACTCCACGGCCAGCGTCTGTGCCACTTCCTGGCCATTAGCGGCTACAGTGCCTCAGCTTGACGGACTATCAAATGACCACATCCATGCTCAGTTTTTAAAGTGACTGAATGCTCACACATCACATCCAAAATGTTGTCTGTATTAAATACATTTTTATAATTAAAGTGTATGTTATCTCTACACCCAGAGGCGCCTCTTCCTTTGCTTTTTTTCACGGACTTTGAAACATGGTTTCTGTCCTTCACTGATGGCAGCCCTGGATCTTGGTTTTAAATGATTTCCTTTGTTCTACTGGACAGTAGCTTTTATATTTATAATCATATGGATCTTAACATAATATGGACTCTCATTCATATAATTGGATTTTTGGTTTCAATTGGTGAGAGACTGGTGGACACTTCAATGCTACTTGAATGTCGGGTTCCTGTATGTGGCCAGGCTGTAGAAAAGTTTCAAACATGTGGTATCACCAAACACGGGAGGAGTAGCAAAATTTATTTTGATGTGTAACTGTTGGTATATGCATACTATGTGTTGGAAATATCTTATAAATTGACAACTTTGTCAGTTGTGTATCTTCTTCCTCTTCTCTCTCCAGTGATGTCTTCTTTGTCCATCGCCACCCACTAAAAATAAAAAACATGATCTTCCTCCAACGCTGACTGCCTCTGTTATGTTGGCTCCCGCTGTCTACCATTTCTGTTCCTTGTGACATCATGTGATGGGCCCTCTGCCACACCAAATTAAGGCAGTCACATAGCCTTTATTGAATTAAATCACCTAAAAAAAACATATAAATGTAAATGTATACTTGTAAACAATCTCATATTTATCTTTTCCGAACTATGTTGTATAACAGTAGCCACAAAAGCTTATATTTTTAAGTTATATTGAGTAGAATTTTCTGTTAGCAATTTTGTTTCCTTGTTTTAGCCTCTACAAATACTGTGATTCAACTTGTTCATTGGTTATACACTGAGATTTCATTACAGATATTATGCAAAAGAACGCCTTTGGGAAAATGAGAAAAGGATAGCTTCTTATAAATATTAAGTGATTCAGTAGCACTTCTGGAAACTGTAATTTGAGTGCTTCGGGCCTCGTTTTTGTAACCATTCCAGTTTTAAACAATTTGCAATCAATTTGCTTTTGCTATTTTTCCATAATTCTATATTTATGTGCTCTTTCTGATACCCTGCTGGGGTTGTTTGTTGTTTCTGTGGCTTAACTAGCCGCGTCTATACATATTTTTAAGACTTTTGTATATGAATCATATTGCAAATCTAGCACACTATTTTCTGCTAGATATACTGTCAGTGGTCAGAAAAAGAGAAAATCCTATTCAGAAAAATGTCAGACCACTTTATTAAAAACATTCAAGCACACCGGTAAGTGTTACTGTGGATGTGGTATTGAACTCATCCCAAAGTTGATGCATCTGCACACCATGCTAGTTAAAGTATATGTAAAGCCAATACATTTAGTGTAGGGCAGGAGTTGGTTCAGACCCATGTCTTCTTTATTTTTATTAAGATAGCATCAACAGTTCAATCACACTGTTCCTTGGCCTACTGCATTTTTTTTGTTTAACAAGAATAGGAAACACACCTGTTATTCTAATACCTGGTACACACAATCAGTTTTGTTTTTGTTCAACTCAGAGGAGCTTGGAGGGAGCTTGTTGTACTAACTGATATTAGTACAGGGATCTCCCTGATAAGCTATTTAGACTGCGTGCCTGACTGCCCCTGCCAGAACACACCGATCAGTGCTGGCAGCCAATGGATCAAATGCCATCAATCAGATGTTGGTTTTCCAACATACCCATCCAACAGAAGCTGGCTGTTTGGCTGGCTTCTGTCAGACAGGCTGATGCACACATGGGTCAAATGTTGGCCAGTTTCTGTTGAACTGGCTGAAACTGGTCAATATTTGGGCCATGTGTGCAGATCTTAATATTGGTCAGCATATCCAACATCTTTATTGAAATTAAATAAATCCAACATTTTAATTAGAGAAATGGCTTTTATGTAGTTGAACTTGCAATATCCTTTTAGCCCTTGTACACACGGTCGGACATTCCGAAACACAATATGCATCGGATTTTGTCCGAAACTGGTGTTGCATACACACGGTCGGACAACGTTGGCGGAAAATCTGATCGTTCGTAACGTGATGACGTTACTTAGTTACGACGGGACTACGTTTAGGCTTAGTAGCCAATAGCTTTGGTCTAGGCATTTGATCTGAGCATGCATTGCACTTTGCCTGGTTGGAATTCTCTACAAACGATCAGGTAAAGTCTGATCGGATCATGTTGTCGGAAAACTTTTATATCCAGCTCTCAAACTTTGTTGGTCGGACATTCCGACGGAAAAAGTCAGATAAAGCCCACACATGGTCGGATTATCGGACAAAACGGTCCGATCATTTTCCATCGGAATATCTGACCGTGTGTACAGGGGCTAACAGGTATGGATTTGGATATCTTTATTAAATTCCCTGTTTAGTATTTAGTTTAAAGATTTAAAGGGGTTGTATTTTCTAAATAGGTTCCTTTAAGCTAGTGTATTGTTGGTTCACTTATCTTTTCCTTCAATTTCCCTTCTAAATGTTTTTTTTCTTTGTTTTCTTTGTCTGAATTTCTCACTTCCTGTTCCTCCTCAGTAAGCTGTTTAGTAAGCTGTTCTGGCTGACTAAACACCACTCGGATGATGGTGTGAAGTTTACTGAGGAGAAACAGGAAGTGAGAAATTCAGACAAAGAAAAATAACATTTAGACGGGAAAACGAAGGTAAAGGTAAGTTAACCAACAATGCACTAGCTTAAAGGAACCTATTTAGAAAACAAAAAACGAACCTTTACAACCCCTTTAAAATGACATTAGGCTCAGTGGCAGGTCTAGTGGGTGTACATTCACATAACCCTCCTGAACAGGACCAGATATGGTCTAATATCCTTCAATCACAGTTATACAAAGTTACAAATGTAGATGCTATCAGTAGATATTTATTTAGAACTGTCTTTTGAATTATGTACCTTCAGATGTCAGAAATTATTACAGTTTATATCTAGACTTCTTCAATGCAGGTTAGAATTTTCCTGCACATTCTCCCAAATCTATGCTGAGGATAACTACCAGTGAATACTATACAGTATATTTACAGTATATTTGTTTTCTGACTTCACTGTACAAACATTCACATGCACCAATAAAATTTAGCTGCAGTGAATGTTTGATGGACTTCAGATTCACTGCTTTTAAATATACCCCACAGCTGTCCTTGTGTAATTTCATATAGAAAGTCAGAGATTAACAAACTCATTAAAATTACCATGAAGCTATGTAACTGGTAAAGCTTAAAACCCTTTTGCATGCTAAATACCTCTGCCTAAAATGACCTAACAAAAAATGCTGAATAAAATGTTTGGCTTTTGATTTCACAGTTGAAAAATACCATGTACTGTGCTGAAAAATTAGTAAGTGACTTCTGATATGTACAAAAGGCAAATGTTTATATCTGATATTATAAAGTGAATAAAGCCTACCCTGCTGATCTGCAACTGATTGAGCATTATTAGAGTCTGTAGGGCATGTCTACCGTTTTTACTTTTGTACTTCACAACCCTGCTATATGTCACTTTTAATAACTAAAGGATTTTGGTTCCATTGTATATCACAAAGGACTGGTGTGATGTTATTTACAAGCACACTTTTTATTTTATTGATGGTTTTGAATGCCGTGCTCAGGGGCAGTGGAAAATAATCCATGTCTGCCAGAATGTCCATCGGGAAGGTTCTGCTAATTATCTTCTGTAGATTGTGTGCTCAATAGCTGAATGAATTACCTGTATTAGGCTCCTTGTATCAAAGGAGCCTCAGAGCTGTCACACTGGTGAAACTGGAGGTCTATTAAAATGTTGCAGAAAAATGCAGTACATTTCCTTGTACCAAATACAAGAAGCATTATGAATTTGTGAATTCAGAAAATATATTGCTTTGATACATATCTATCCCTTTATAGTCTGAGGTTTAATAGCAAATTTGATATGAATCAATGGAACAATGACTAATGTAACTTAACTTACTGATTCTGCTATACGACAGTCAAAAGCCAATTCCCTGATAGACTGCAGTAGTGTTTTTCTTGCCTATGATTGGAAAGGGAATTACGTGTGTCATGTTGTTAGTTTAAAAGTTACAGCTTGATCAAATTATAAGAGTATCTACAGCTTAGCATTTGATGTATTCTGTTAAAATGTGCAACATTTTTTGATGTGTTTTTTTATTTTTTTTATGTACTGGCTGGAAACTCAAAGAACAGAGGCTTAGTAAAAAAATAAAATAAAATAATGTGGCTTTTGTGCAAAAAACACATTCCAACTCACATACAGCAAACAGTGCAGAGAGGATGATAGGATTACATTCCTCATGTTTCCCTATGGATAAAGACATAAGGCACGAGTGACACGTTCAACAATCCCTAGTGGTTTCCCCAAAGGAATATATGAAGGATGCACTCCAGAGTGGTAATACATGAGGTTGTGCTCACTGCAATACTCTGGTTGGCAAGGGAGCACAACAGAAAAACAATAGCTCTATTTATTCCTTACTCCATTCAAACAAAAAAAAATCTTTTGTATAGAGTTTAAATACATGCGCACACACAGACTCAGTGGACACACACACACACACACATACACACACACAGACTCAGTGGACACACACACTCAGAAAACTTTTTTTTTTTTTTTACATTGCAAGGAAAGTCAGTTGTGTGATCTACAGAATGATATAGCACTTACATTAGTTATTATAGAGTGGATAATGTGCTTTGGTTCACTTTTTCAGCCATTCCAGTTTGCTCTGTGCCTGTCATTATATTATTGTTGTATAATAGCTCCCAGTAGTTCCTGTTTCTAGACACAGCTCCCTGATGACACCATGAAATCCAGTAGTCTGAAGGCAGGAGTAGGTTGGATAAGTTTATGATGATGTAAAAGACCTAAAAGTCCTGAAAAAAAAAGTCCTGATAGGCTCCTGGGAGGATAGAAGAATGGAGAGTACCAACTACCAAGCTATTCCCATATATAAAGCAGCACTAAAATACTGTATATTATATGCTCACATGAATTAAATGGTATGGAAATCTATTTGAATACAGTATAGTCACTTTATAAAAGGAATTGTAAAGTATGTATGTATCCTCTATCTGAAACTGTTCCGCACTTTGTATACCAGAGCTCTTATTTGAAACATATTTTGCACCCAATGATGTTTAACCACTTTCAGACCGGACCAATTTGCTGGTCAAAGACCAGACCACTTTTTGCGATTCGGCACTGCGTCGCTTTAACTGACAGTTGCGCGGTCATGCGACGTGGCTCCCAAACAAAATTGACGTCCTTTTTTTCCCACAAATAGAGCTTTCTTTTGGTGGTATTTGATCACCCCTGCGGTTTTTATTTTTTGCGCTATAAACAAAAATAGAGCGACAATTTTGAAAAAAAACGCATTATTTTTTACTTTTTGTTATAATAAATATCCCCCAAAAATATATAAAAAAACATTTTTTTCCCTCAGTTTAGGCCGATACGTATTCTTCTACATATTTTTGGTAAAAAAAAAAATCGCAATAAGCGATTATTGATTGGTTTGCGCAAAAGTTATAGCGTTTACAAAATAGGGATAGTTTTATAGCATTTTTATTAATAATTTTTTATTATTTTTTATTATTTTTATTTTTACTAGTAATGGCGGCGATCAGCAATTTTTATTGTGACTGCGACATTATGGCAGACACATCGGACATTTTTGACACATTTTTGGGACCATTGTCATTTATACAGTAATCACTACTATATAAATGCAGTGATTCCTGTGTAAATGACACTGGCAGTGAAAGGGTTAACTAGGGGAGTGTTACTAACTGTGGGGGGGTTGGGCTTTCATTTAGTGTACACTGATCTCTGCTCCAATCACATGGAGCAGAGATCAGCGTCACTAGTTGCTAGGCAGAATAGACAAATGTTGTTTACACAGCATTTGCTCTATTCGGCCGCTCCGTGAGAAGATCGCGGGGATGCCCGCGGCGATCGAGTCCGCGGGTCCCGCGACCGGACTCACGGGGGTCCCGACCAGCGCGGGAGCGCGCCGCCGGCGGCGCGCTCCCGATGGCAGGGCGGCATCGAATATTGGACGTACCTGTACGCCAATATGCCTGCCTGTGCCATTCTGTCGACGTACATCGTCGTGCGCTGGTCGGGAAGTGGTTAACTTGTGTCTTGGATAATAAAATCAAGGAATTTTTACAAATTATTTTGTTTCTCATTGCTGCTAAAAAAAAAAAAAAACACAGGGAATTTACCCAACCTTCCAACATATACTGTACTATAAGCTCATCTCTCTGTTACTCTGCTCTCTTTTAGTTGTATGTTACTTGATAACACCTGAACACAGCAGAACAACTGCTTGGATTTGTGTACTGCTGCTTCCTATTGCAGCCTGGGTTCTGCAGTACAGAGGATTTAAAAAAGCTGATACCAAGTAGAAGTAATTTTTTAACAGCTTGCTGGCCACTCTATAAATAAATTTGGTCAGGATGAGCACCCATATGTCCTTAGAACTGGTGTCTTGGAGCCCTGCAGAGGTGTGATCAATGACCACTATGTCCAGATCACAGCTACCACTGTGATTGGCCCTGTACCATGTGATAATTGTGAACAATTATAACCATCACAGTCAGCAGTAGTAAACAAGGCTGTCATTCATGGTGCCATTGTTTACTACTGTGTGATCCTGTTATTGGTCACAGCGATCACATGGTACAGGTCCAATCACAGCAGTCTTGCACCAAGTGAAAGCCGTGGCCAATCAAAACTATCACAGTGTAGACAATGACAAAATTAATGATGCAAAATACAGTTAGACACGATTATACAGAAATCGTGTAATACCTAAATCAGCCAGTGCTGAATATCTCCTGCATATTAAAATATGGGGACACAGCCTATCCCTCCAATGTACTGAATTTTTAAAAGATCATATACAGTATACATAAATAAGAGGGCATATGGACAATATAGATAATGATTATTTTAACAATCTTCTGAAAGGGTTAATGAGATCACACTTGGACAGTCAGTTTTTATTACAGGCAATTTTCAGCTACACATCCCTTTCCTTTTCCACCTCTGTGCTCACCTCTGCTAAGTGAAACCAAAACTCTACTAAAGAGTCACTGAATTCTGTAGTTCAACAGAGCAGCTTGTCAGATGCTTATTAAGCAGCTACCTGTTTTGACAGCATTTTAGAGGTTTTTAAGCTGAAAAACTCTACATACCACACCAGTCAGAGGCTAATAATAGATTTTTGACTCACACAGACTCTGCAATTTGTAACAATTTCTCTCCCAGCTTTGCTATCAATGAGCAATGGTTGTGAACTTCCCTCTCTCTTCATTTGCAGAGCAGTCCAGATTGCAGCATTGTATCCCTGGCAGAGTTATTTCTTTTGACTCACAGGACCCTGCCTTTCTCACAGGGGTGCTCCATTTTGCAATCAACTCCTGCAATAAATCTTCCTTCCACCCTCAGGCTGCTGTTTCACCCTCAAGGCAGGGTTACCACTTTCCTCACCAAACATAAGGAGACAGAGCACTCTCCTTGTGCAGTAAAAAAACATTTTTATTAGAAAAATAAAATAAAAAATAAAATAAAGTTAGAAAAATACTTATAAAGCCACTAGTCTTGTAAGCATTTAAATGGATACATATCCAATATATACGCCAGTCAGAGCCTGGCACCTGAAGACAGATTACCAAATGTAAACCTTCCCTTTTCACATGCTCCCACCGAAAACCCAACGCATATCAAAGGTAACCCTTTTTCCCCATGCCTGTACAGCACAAATTAGTGTTTTAGACTCAAATTTTAATAAGGCCGCTGGCAACAGCATGCATAGAAAAGGGATATACTCCAGGAACAAAACTATAATCCTGCCAATTCATAAAACTCTGGTTAGGCCTCCTCTGGAGTTTTCTGTCCAGGTCTGGTAACTAGACATGTGCGATTAGTTTCGTACAAATCACAAATCCGTATGAATTTCCCTAAATTCTTACGTTCGGGAGGATCCAAAATACGAATTGCCATGTGTGTGAATTTTGTACGAAATACGAACTTTTGTTAATGAATGTTGGATCAGTCGTCGTTGTCGACTCATTATGCTTATTGGGAGGGGCTCCCACCATCCCTGTGCTATGTTGACTTCCTGCTGGGGCTGTACCCCTGCTGTGCTCATTATGGGGGGCTTCCACCATCCCTGTGCTGTGCTGACATACTGAGCACAGCAGGGGTACAGCCCAGTTTTGATCCCCCGCACTGTACGGGGTCACTGGAAATTGTTTGGTGTTACCACGCATGTGCTCTCCCCACATCCCCTGTGACCCCAAACAGTGTGGCGGATCTATCGAAACTGGAGCAGGCAAAAACTGGACCAGCGGTGCATGGCTGACAATCCCCTTCTCTCTTTCATTTTAAAATCTTAACGGAATGAACTGAAGAGAAGCTGATTGGTTGCCATGGGCAACTGCTCCAGATTCTGTTCGCTCTAATTTTGATCAATTTCCCTAAATGTCTTTTTATCTGTTCTAGCAGTCATATGTGTAAATAAGAAGAATGGCGGGGGACATCAGGGCACATTAACCACTTCAGCCTCGGACCAATAAATACCTTAAGGACCAGAGGTCTTTTTCCAATTTCGCACTGCGCTGCTTTAACTGGTAATTGCGCGGTCATGCAATATTGCACCCAAACGAAATTTGCGTCCTTTTCTTCCCACAAATAGAGCTTTCTTTTGATGGTATTTGATTGCATCTGCGATTTTTATTTTTTGCGATATAAATGGAAAAAGAGCGAAAATTTTGAAAAAAAATGATATTTTCTTCTTTTTGTTATAAGAAAAATCGAATAAACTAAATTTTAGTCATACATTGAGGGCAAAATTTATTCAGCCACATGTCTTTAGTAAAAAAAATGTCAATAAGCGTATATTTTTTGGTTTGCGCAAAAGTTATAGCGTCTACAAACTAGAGTACATTTTCTGGAATTTACACAGCTTTTAATTTATGACTGCCTATCTCATTTCTTGAGGTGCTAAAATGGCAGGGCAGTACAAACCCCCCCAAATGACCCCATTTTGGAAAGTAGACACCCCAAGGAAACTGCTGATGGGTATGTTGAGCCCATTGAATATTTATTTTTTTTGTCCTAAGGGATTGAATAATGACAAAAAAAAAAAAAAAAAAAAGTACAAAAAGTTGTCACTAAATGATATATTGCTCACACATGCCATGGTTATATGTGGAATTGCACCCCAAAATATATGCCGCTACTTCTCCCGAGTACGGGGATACCACATGTGTGGGACTTTTTGGGAGTCTAGTCGCGCACGGCATCCCGAAAACCAATCACCACCTTCAGGATTTCTAAGGGTGCAAATTTTTGATTTCACCCCTCACTACCTATCACAGTTTCGAAGGCCATAAAAAGCCAAAATAGCACAAAACCCCCCAAAATGACCCCATTTTGGAAAGTAGACACCCCAAGCTATTTACTGAGAGGCATGTTGAGTCCATGGAATATTTTATATTTTGCCACAAGTTGCGGGAATATTACAAACTTTTTTTTTTTTGCACAAAGTTGTCACTAAATGATATATTGCTCACACATGCTATGGGCATATGTGAAATGACACCCCAAAATACATTCTGCTGCTTCTCCTGAGTACAGGGATACCACATGTGTGGGACTTTTTGGGAGCCTAGCCGCGTACGGGACCCCGAAATCCAAGCACCGCCTTCAGGATTTCTAAGGGCATAATTTTTTTATTTTACTCCTCACTACCTATCACTACCTATCACAGTTTTGACGGCCATAAAATGCCAAGATGGCACAAAACCCCCCCAAATGACCCCATTTTGGAAAGTAGACACCCCAAGGAAACTGCTGATGGGTATGTTGAGCCCATTGAATATTTATTTTTTTTGTCCTAAGGGATTGAATAATGACAAAAAAAAAACAAAAAAAAAAGTACAAAAAGTTGTCACTAAATGATATATTGCTCACACATGCCATGGTTATATGTGGAATTGCACCCCAAAATATATTCCGCTACTTCTCCCGAGTACGGGGATACCACATGTGTGGGACTTTTTGGGAGTCTAGTCGCGCACGGCATCCCGAAAACCAATCACCACCTTCAGGATTTCTAAGGGTGCAAATTTTTGATTTCACCCCTCACTACCTATCACAGTTTCGAAGGCCATAAAAAGCCAAAATAGCACAAAACCCCCCAAAATGACCCCATTTTGGAAAGTAGACACCCCAAGCTATTTACTGAGAGGCATGTTGAGTCCATGGAATATTTTATATTTTGCCACAAGTTGCGGGAATATTACAAACTTTTTTTTTTTTGCACAAAGTTGTCACTAAATGATATATTGCTCACACATGCTATGGGCATATGTGAAATGACACCCCAAAATACATTCTGCTGCTTCTCCTGAGTACAGGGATACCACATGTGTGGGACTTTTTGGGAGCCTAGCCGCGTACGGGACCCCGAAATCCAAGCACCGCCTTCAGGATTTCTAAGGGCATAATTTTTTTATTTTACTCCTCACTACCTATCACTACCTATCACAGTTTTGACGGCCATAAAATGCCAAGATGGCACAAAACCCCCCCAAATGACCCCATTTTGGAAAGTAGACACCCCAAGGAAACTGCTGATGGGTATGTTGAGCCCATTGAATATTTATTTTTTTTGTCCTAAGGGATTGAATAATGACAAAAAAAAAAAAAAAAGTACAAAAAGATGTCACTAAATGATATATTGCTCACACATGCCATGGTTATATGTGGAATTGCACCCCAAAATATATTCCGCTACTTCTCCCGAGTACGGGGATACCACATGTGTGGGACTTTTTGGGAGTCTAGTCGCGCACGGCATCCCGAAAACCAATCACCACCTTCAGGATTTCTAAGGGTGCAAATTTTTGATTTCACCCCTCACTACCTATCACAGTTTCGAAGGCCATAAAAAGCCAAAATAGCACAAAACCCCCCAAAATGACCCCATTTTGGAAAGTAGACACCCCAAGCTATTTACTGAGAGGCATGTTGAGTCCATGGAATATTTTATATTTTGCCACAAGTTGCGGGAATATTACAAACTTTTTTTTTTTTGCACAAAGTTGTCACTAAATGATATATTGCTCACACATGCTATGGGCATATGTGAAATGACACCCCAAAATACATTCTGCTGCTTCTCCTGAGTACAGGGATACCACATGTGTGGGACTTTTTGGGAGCCTAGCCGCGTACGGGACCCCGAAATCCAAGCACCGCCTTCAGGATTTCTAAGGGCATAATTTTTTTATTTTACTCCTCACTACCTATCACTACCTATCACAGTTTTGACGGCCATAAAATGCCAAGATGGCACAAAACCCCCCCAAATGACCCCATTTTGGAAAGTAGACACCCCAAGGAAACTGCTGATGGGTATGTTGAGCCCATTGAATATTTATTTTTTTTGTCCTAAGGGATTGAATAATGACTAAAAAAAAAAAAAAAAAATGTACAAAAAGTTGTCACTAAATGATATATTGCTCACACATGCCATGGTTATATGTGGAATTGCACCCCAAAATATATTCAGCTACTTCTCCCGAGTATGGGGATACCACATGTGTGGGACTTTTTGGGAGTCTAGTCGCGTACGGCAATCCGAAAACCAATCACCACCTTCAGGATTTCTAAGGGTGCAAAGGCCATAAAATGCCAAAATAGCACAAAACCCCCCCAAATTACCCCATTTTGGAAAGTAGACACCCCAAGCTATTTACTGAGAGTCATGTTGTCTGAACGAAAAAAAAGAGATTGATCGGTGGGTATGCCCACCATTAGATACCTCCCTTCATCCACCCACTTCTAATGATGGACATACATGCACCATTTATATATGCCGAAGCATGGGGGCATCCTCCCGCAAAAAAGTTATGCCGCGTACATACGTTCAAACTTTTCCATGGGCAAGCCCCCTGTCGGAATTTTGACCGTATGTACACGGCATTAGGAGCAAAATCACTCCTCCACCCCTTATGCCCCCATGCTTCGGCATATATGCTCTTTTTTAACGGTGGTGGTGAAATCACCGCCTACAGCACTGGAGTCACGGCTTTATGTATCGTGGGAGCAAACGCTGTTGCTGTCAAGATAAATAAATCCGCGCTGCAGCTGAATGGCGTACCTGCTAAGCAAATTATGGTTAACGTTAAAACAAAGTAACATCCCAGTAAAACCTTACCATACCATACCTGCAAAGCAATTGCCAAAAAAAACAGTAAAAAATAAAACATTTTTTAACACAACCTGTGCCTAAAATATATATATGCCGAAGCATGGGGGCATCCTCCCGCAAAAAAGTTATGCTGCGTACATACGTTCAAACTTTTCCACGGGCAAGCCCTCCGTCGGAATTTTGACCGTATGTACGCGGCATTAGGAGCAAAATCACTCCTCCACCCCTTATGCCCCCATGCTTCGGGATATATATGCTCTTTTTTAACTGTGGTGGTGAAATCACCGCCTACAGCACTGGAGTCACGGCTTTATGTATCGTGGGAGCAAACGCTGTTACTGTCAAGATAAATAAATCCGCGCTGCAGCTGAATGGCGTACCTGCTAAGCAAATTATAGTTAACGTTAAAACAAAGTAACATCCCAGTAAAACCTTACCATACCATACCTGCAAAGCAATTGCCAAAAAAAACAGTAAAAAATAAAACATTTTTTAACACAACCTGTGCCTAAAATATATATATGCCGAAGCATGGGGGCATCCTCCCGCAAAAAAGTTATGCTGCGTACATACGTTCAAACTTTTCCACGGGCAAGCCCTCCGTCGGAATTTTGACCGTATGTACGCGGCATTAGGAGCAAAATCGCTCCTCCACCCCTTATGCCCCCATGCTTCGGCATATATGCTCTTTTTTAACTGTGGTGGTGAAATCACCTCCTACAGCACTGGAGTCGCTCTTTATGTATGGTGGGAGCAAACGCTGTTGCTGTCAAGATAAATAAATCCACGCTGCAGCTGAATGGCGTACCTGAAAACATGAAAAATGGTTAACAATAACACAGTAAACAGTAAAGTATAAAAAATTTGAGAGAAGAGAGAGAGAGAGAGAGAGAGAGAGAACAATAAAACGACAACTATTTTTGGTTTTTATATTTTATATTTTTTTTGGTTTTTTTATTTTACTTTTTTTTTTTTATACACTTTTTTTTGAACTGTAAACTGTAACTGTAACGGTTCGGGTCTCTCAAAATGCGATGGGATCTTGGGAGACCCTGTGTAAGTGTGCCTAGTCTGTGAAATGCTGTACCCTACGCTAATACTTCACTAGTTCATGGTAGCGTTCAAAACACTCACCCTGACAAAGACCAGGATTGCCAGGACAGCGTGGACAATAAGAATGGGTGTCACGCCTATATCCGCGCTTGCTACAGACACGACATCTTTTTTGGGGGGCTCGTTGGGTAGGGGTACTCGGGAGGACATAAGAATAATGCCTCTCATGCAGCCGGCTTACTGCATTTGGTTGGGAATGGTGAGGTACAGAACCGTCTGGAAACAGAAGCTCTGTGACAACCTCTCTTTGGAAGAAAAGAAAGGTTAATGTTCCGCCTGAAGTTTTGTATAGCACAAAAGCATTCAGCAAAGCCAATTGAAATAAGTAAGCAGACACTTTTTTGTACCAGCGTCTGGTCTTACGGGAAGTTAGATACGGCGCCAACATCTGGTCATTGAGGTCCACCCCTCCCATATTTTTGTTATATTCGTGGACACAGAGGGGTTTCTCCACAATACCAGTCGCCGTAGAAATTTGGACCGTCGTGTCTGCATGAAGGGAGGTAAGAACGAAAACATTCTTATTATGCCTCCACTTCATAGCGAGCAAATTATTACACCGATAGCAGGCTCTCTCCCCCAGCCTAAGACGGGAATCTACAAGCCGCTGGGGAAAGCCCCGGCGATTAGGTCGCACGGTGCCACATGCTCCAATCTGATTATCAAATAAATGACTAAACAGTGGCACGCTGGTGTAATAGTTGTCCACGTACAAGTGGTACCCCTTTCCGAATAAGGGTGACACCAATTTCCACACTATCTTGCCAGCGCTTCCTATGTAATCAGGGCAGTTCTCCGGCTCTACGTAACTATCTTTACCCTCATAAACCATAAAGCTCCATGCATAGCCTGTGGCCCTGTCACAGCACTTATAGAGCTTGACCCCGTATCTGGTACGCTTGTTGGGAATGTACTGTTTGAATGACAAGCGACCAGTAAACTTAACCAGGGACTCATCAACGCAGACAACTTTTTGGGGAGTAAACAAGTCTGCAAAACGTTGGTTGAAGTGGTTTATGAGGGGCCGAATTTTGTAGAGCCGATCGTATTCAGGGTCTCCACGTGGACGACAAAGTTCATTGTCACTGAAGTGCAAGAACCGCAAGATCTGCTCGTATCGTTTCCTGGACATGGAGTTAGAGAACACGGGCATGTGGTCAGCCGGATGCGTGGACCAATAAGCCCGCATCCGCATAAATTTATGTGTGCCCATGTTGAGGGAAAGGCCCAAAAACGTCTCAACTGGTTTCCAATCTCTGGCAAGAGACGGCAACTGGGGATTAGCGGCGATGCGTTGACCAGCATATAAATTGGTTTGGTCCACAATAGATCTATAGAGATCTTCCGTGAGATACAGAGAATAAAAATCGAGTGGCGTAAAATCATCTGTATCCACCTGAATACCGGGTTGGGCAGTGAATGGGGGAAGTACGGGTTCTGCAGAAGTGGTGGGCACCAAATTGGGATAGGCGAATTCTGCAGGAAGGGCACTATGGGTACGACGGGCCTGTCTTTGTCTTCTTCTTGGTGGCAGCGGGACACTACTTGTGCTTGCCACCTCGCCAGCTTGAACTGCACTTATGGGACTCGCCACGTCACCACGTGATACTGCAGTGCTGGATGTACGTCCAGGGTGTACTAGGCCGCTGGTGCTTGCCAGTTCACCAAAAGGATGAGCGGCGCTAGTACTGGCTCTATACTCCATACGAGGGACTTGCGGTTCCTGCACCTCAACAACATCAGAAAATCAGGGTCGGGTACGCCTGACAATAGCAGGGACCTCTTCTTCGTCGTCAGAGCTATCTGACATGGAGGCGCTGTCCTCTACAGGTTCGTATTCTGAGCCTGAATCTGACAGATCAGTGTCTTCCTCTTCACTATCTGTCATGCTCAGAAACGTGTAGGCCTCTTCACTAGTGTACCTTCGCTTTGCCATTTTGGGCTCTAAATTTAGGGGTACAGTAGTGAGACTCACAGGTAAAAAAGCACCTAGCCTGTCAGCGACTGTATAAAACGCTACCAAAAAAAACTGTTAGCGATCGCAGGGATCAGGCCTGACTCTGCGAACGCTGCAGTTATGTGTGTTGTGTTTTGTAAGTGACAGTGATCGATCGATACTGCACTTGGGTGGGCTGGGCTGGGCTGGGCAGAGGGGCAAAACGCAGGTGCTAGCAGGTATCTGGGCTGATCCCGCTAACAATGCGTTTTTTTAGAACCCTAAATTGCTGGGCACGCTAGTATAGATCTGATCAGATCAGATATTGATCTGTTCGGATACTATACCACTAAGGGAGGTGTATGCTTTGCGCGTGGGTGTTAGCGGTGCTGGCACTAACCTAGCACTGCTTGGGGCGACGCAGACCCTTTCTGACCCTAAAACCAAATTTATATCACCCGCCGGGTGATCAGGGGGTTAAACCTTTATTAGGTAATAAATGGCGGGTGCCCTGATGCTATAAAAGCGAACTACCTAACCAGCGTCACCCGTAACACTTATACGGTGATCACTGGTGAAAGGGTTAACTAAGGGCAATCAGGGGTTAAAACCTTTATTGGGTATTTATATGGGGGTACCTGAAGCTTTATAAAAAGCTGACGGGGAACCTAAATAACTAAATAACTAACTGGCTAACCAGCGTCACCAGTGACACTTATGCAGCGATCGCTGGTGAAAGGGTTAACTCTAGGGGCAATCAAAGGGTTAAAACCTTTATTAGGTTATATATCGGGGTACCTAACGGTATAAAAACCTGGCGTTGAACCTAAAAAAAAACTAGCTTCCTAGCGGGACCAGTGACACTATTGCAGCGATCAGAAAAACGATCGCTTAGTGACACTGGTAAAAGAGGGTGAAAGGGTTAACTGGGAGGGCAATCAAGGGGTTAAACCTTTATTAGGGGGGGGTAGGGGGCTACCCTGGACCTAAAGGGGCCTAACACTAGCTGCCCTGACACTTTTTACAGTCACAACTGACACTAAATATAGTGATCAATAAATAAATGAACACTACATTAGTGACACTATGACTGGGGGGGCGGGGGGCCGATCGGGGGGGTGATCGGGGGGTGACTGGGGTGAAATGTGTGCCTGTGTGTACCTATGTGTCAGTGGACTGTTGGTGCACTTACTTGGACGTCTTCACTCCTCGCTGTCCGGTTCAAAAAGACCGCCACGAGGAGTGTGACATCACTTCCTCCTCCTGTGTTTACATTTTCACAGGGGAGGAAGTTCGTCACTGGCCAGGAGCGATCGAGAGGGGATGGGCGGAAACCAACGGCCATCCCCTCATCGCCGATCGCTCCGGCACCGAAAGGGACCGCCGTATCTAGCGGGAGGGGGTCCGATCGGACCCCCCACCCGCTAGAAGGCATTCACGTACATTTACGTGATTGTGCCTGCCTGTGCCATTGTGTTGACGTACATTGGCAATATGGCGGTCCTGAAGTGGTTAAGACACACCAGGGCACATTGGAGCACATCAGGGCACATTGGGGCACATCAGGGCATATTGGAACACATTGGGGAACATCAGGGCACATTGGGGAACATTAGGGCACAGCATTTACCAGCCAGCATGCAGAGTAGCGCAGAAAGAATGTATAATAAGTTCTCTCTCCGCTGCTCCCTGGCAGCTCCTCCTCTCTTCTCATCCATCCCAGATGATGTCACAAGCAAATAAGGGTAGATGAGAAGCGAGGGAAGGGATTGTGTGGACGGACAGGGACCAACTAAGACTAAATGGCCATCTCTGCTGCAGACAGTCAGTTCAAGGAATGTTCAGAGTGAGGGAGGGGTACCCCAGCTTTAGCAAATTGATTTTCAAAAATGCTAACTGCTCCATTAGCTGGGGGGGCAACTGGGATCTTTGGGATGATTTTTATGTTTCCCGTCACAGAAAACACCCGCTCACTCTGGACACTTGTCGGAGGGCAAGACAGTAGCTCCTTGGCAATATCTGTGAGGGCAGGCCCTCCTCGCTCTTCTCCTGCCAAAAAAAATTGGATCTGTGGTGGGGTGCACTGGTGGGGCTGACAAATAGGACATGACAAACTCCTTTGCTGATATGGGTTTCTTGGGGTGCACTATGCTGGAGATTCCCATTAGGGTGTCAAGTGCCTGAGCCAAGACAGTAGATGCTCCGCTGGCAGGAGCTCTGCTCACTTCACTAGATGATACATGGGAGAGGGGGTGTTCAATATCTTCTTCCTCCTCTTCCTCCTCTCCCAGCCTTACCATCTGCCTTTCCCTCTGACGCACCCTGTCGATTAGTCTGTCCCGCCATGTTGTCAGAGCACTACACTGCACAGCCATTTTGCCCTTTATGTGAGGGTCACACATGGCAGCCAGCATCAGTTCTGGGCAAGAGGTGGTCAACTCCTGTGTGCGCCTGCCCAACTCCATCAGAAATGTGTTTAGCAGAGCCAACACCTCAGGTTGAGGGCCACCACCAGGCATAGGTTCCTCAGCAGACTTGAACCGCTCCAATTTGCTCTGAAGGTGGTTGAAGAGTGGGATCACATGACCAATGCTGGCATCCTCACAGCTTAGGTGTTCTGTGACAGAGAGGAAAGGTTTGAGCACTGCCACAATCTGCCCAATTATGGCCCAGTCCTCCCTGCCTAAAGGTCTCTCTATGCTATGTTATGATCACAGGCCATGGCATGGAGAACCTTCTGCTGCTCAAGGATGCGTTCCAGCATTGCTAGGATTGAATTCCACCTAGTCCCCACATCCTGTTTTAGGCAGTGTTCTGGAAGGCCTGCCTTCCTCTGTTCCACCCTGAGGAGGTGGCTGTCCCTCAAACTCAGATGAAAGTGGCCAGCCATCTTCCAACAAGAGTCCACCACTTTGGACAGCCTTCCATCGCCACCAGAAATGACCTCCACCAACCGAAAACTGTCAGTTACCACCTGGTGGAGAAGGTGGGCTGAGCAGCGCACACCCACAAAGCTGCCATCCCTTACAGCCTTGACCATGTTGTTGCCTCCATCAATGACAACATAGCCGATCCGGTAGTTGCTGTCTGCCTGTCCAAACCACTGCAACAACATTTTCTGCAGGGCTTGCAGGATGTTTTGCGCTGTGTGCTTTTCATCAAGCACCTCAGCGTGAAGGAGGAAGGAACGGTGCCCCTGTTTGTCAACTGCTGACAAGGATCCAGATGTTTGAACTACATCATGGGACACCTTGACCTGCCACCAATGTGCCGTCAGGGACAGGAAGGCATGCTGGGCACTGCACACACTCCACAGGTCAGTGGTCTCCTCCTTGAGCACCCCAACACAAGACCTGTGTAAGGCTGGCATACAGTTTGGCTGAAGGTCTTACGTGATGGCACACGGTACTGTGGTGCAACAGCTTGCATGAATTGATTGAAGGGCTCACCTTCCACCATGTTGAAAGGTGCTCCTCCAAATGCAATGATCTGGCCAATCAGGCGTGTTATTTTACATACCTGTGCCCGAGACACACCCTTACTCTGAAAGCCACCAAAATCTTCCAGGGTGGACTGGCTGGTATGGATTGTATGCAGGATGGTAACAGCATTCTTTTCTACAAAGTACAATATATCAAGAAAGTGCAGCACTAAAGTACACTTATATGTGAGGATTAGTGTATGTGACAAACAAAATCAAAACTGTGACTGTGGATGACCAAGATTTGGGACGAGGATTTCGGAGGTGATCGATCATTGGGTCGGCAATCTCTCTGTTTGGGCTACCAGAGCCTCCTTTAAGCCTTGATGACACACTACTATATGGTGGAAGTGTCCAACTTATCCAGTTAAGGGTACCTACCTTCAATGACTATCCAGTAGTCGGTTGCAAGAATTTCCATCACTTGTGTTTGAAAATTTGAATCCCAGGAGTGCTGTTTGGAAATTTAAACCTCAGGAGTCCAAGTGCACATTTTCTCTGGGACTTTAATCACTGGTGTTTATACAGTTGGACTGTTTATATTCATTTTATATTTTGATTTTGTTTGCCACATACACTAATCCTCACAGATAAGTGTACTTTAGCGCTGCACTTTCTTGATATATTGTACTTTGTAACTTGGTTTGTTTATGTGTGAACGGCTTAGCTGTGTTCATTCACAGGTATTATTATTAATTTGTTACAATTAATTTTTATTTTATTTTTTACTTACGTTTTTTCACTTACACTTGTATGGTAGCACAGTGTTTTCCCTTTTATACATAATAGCATTCTTTTCTGCCTTATACTGGCTGGTGGTGCTGGCACTCATGGTGACTGTGACGGTGCCACTATTGGTTCCCCTTTTGGCGTTTGGAGGAGTGGCCATTATACTTTTCTCCCCTAATGGCACTCCGTGGTGGTGCACACACATCTGATGGTACATGCCACTATTACTAAGATGCCCTATGTCTCGGCCCCGGCGGACCTCCCTGCCACAGTGATTGCATTTGGCCTTCTGACTGACACCGATTCTTTTAAAATGCTGCCAAATGCTGGAACGGCAGTCACCACCAATGACACTGCCTGATGGAATCCCTTCCACTGCAGTGGTCACACTCTCTTCCTGAGGTTCGGCAGGAGCAGGAGGAAGAGACCTGAACATGCCTGGTATTTTGGGTGCTGGGATGGATTGAGGTCTAATGGTTGTATTGGTCCATTCTGATGCTGGAGGCTTAGAAAGCACTTGGGCAGGGGTCTTTTCAGGAGAGAAAAGTAGTGGGGACTGAGGGGAGCAACTATCTGGGCTGTCGGTGGTGCCAATATGGGTAGAGGGCTGGAAATTAAATTTGTCTACAACAATGTCAGGAATGCCTGCTTCCACCTCTTCCACGTTGCCAAGGGAACAGTGATCATTAGAAGCAGTAAACTCTGTCTCCTTGCTGATCACTGCCAAGCTCCTTGTAGTGCTGATGGTTATGGCACTGGCAGCAATGGTGGTGGTGACATCATCCTGAGCCTCAGCCTCCTGACATGTTTCCTGCTGCATGGCCAGGATCTCCAGCTTTGGCTGCACAAAGGTATGTGCACTGGGAACCCCTTTGGCCTGCCCTCTTTCAAAAAAGGTACCAATGGGCAGCATGCTACCAGCAGCAGTGGCAGAGGTGGTAGCATAACTTTTGCTATGAACTGTGCTGCTGGTTCTAGGAGGTAAATCCTGGAACAGCTGGCAACATGCAAATGTCTGCTGTTTGCCAGGCTCTTTACCACCAGCAGTCTTCACTCCCATTCGCCTCAGCTTTATGGAAGGTGAGCTGAGCTCAGAGAGTGCAGAGACAGAACGCCCCACCTGCTGCTCATGTACACAGCTCATAGATCTCCCTCTCCCAGCAGCACTCTTACTGCATTTTTGGCCTTGTTTGCTGCTCATTTTTCCTTTAAAAGTTAGAAAAAGGTAGACAAATATAATATGATTTTGATTGCAGTAAACTAACACCAAAATCACCAAATGTACAAAAAAAAATATTATACCAACAGAAAATAACAAAATATTAACTAAATGAAACAAAAAATGAAAAAAAATGATCTCTCAAAACCAACCAAAAAATGAATAAAACCAGAAACTAAACACTAACAGATGATACACTTGCAAACTACAACAGATATAAACTAACATGAACAATGAAAAACTAAGAATTGTAAAGATATTCGCTCAGATGCACAGACAAATAATCATGTGATCTGCTCTACTACACTAACTAACCCACAAAGGGAAGTCACATGATCGGGCCTGCCCTGTAGGCCTCAGCAGCAGAAGAAAACCTCTGATTGGTCAACCAACAGTCACATGTTATTTCTGTGGTAACAAAATGAGAACCGAAAAGTGAACGCATCTAACGAAAATTCGTATTTCGGATCGGAAATTCTTCAACAGAATTTCAGATAAAAACCAAACTTCCATCAGCATCGACTGTCATATTGAGGTATATATATTTTTGCCTTTAAATTCATTGTAAAGAATGTTCGTAATTGTTACGACAAGTTAACGAACCTAACGACAATTTGTATTTCGTCCGAATCTAAATTTAATTTCGGACACGAAGTACGAATTAATTCTAATACGAATGTAACAGAACAAAACAAAACAAATTTATTGACGGCGCCCATGTCTGCTGGTCACCAGTCCTCCAAAGGGATGTGCTGGAGCTGGAGAGAGTCCAAAGAAGGGCAACAAAACTAATAAGCGGAATGGAGGACCTCAATTATGAGGAACGACTGCAAACACTAAATTTATTCTTGCTGGAAATAAGACGCTTAAGAGGGGACATGATAATCATCTAAACATATCTCAATGGGGATCCTAGCATAGGAAATAAACTATTCAGTCATGGGGATTGTAAAAAGACACAGGGGCACACAATGAGACTGGAGGAGAAGCAGTTTAACCTTAAACTGTGTAGGGGGTTCTTCACTGTTGAGCAATAAGGATGTGGAACTCTCTCCCTCAATTGGTGGTGGCTGTGGGGAGTATTAGATATTTATAAAGACTCTTAGATGTACATCTTAAAGGACACAGTATAGAGGGATATGCAAATTCATTATAGACACTGATTCACATACACCTACACACAGGGCCGGTGCTACTACTAGGCAAACTAGGCAGCCGCCTAGGGTGACTTGCTGCCTAGGGTGCCCGGCCACTGGTGTTCCTACTCTCTTCTCTCTGCAGCAAGCAACTAAGTCTCAGCATCAGCAGGCAGCCGCCGCTCCGTTTGCACATAGTGTCAGCGGCGAAGGACTGTGTCTGTGTCCTGACTCCCCAATGAATGGACGCAAGCAAACATTTATTGATGGGTGCTGGTAGGCTGCATTTGATGGGCGCTGGGAAGATTGCATTTGATGGGCGCTGGTGGGCTGCATTTGATGGGCATTTCATTAAAAAGGTGGGGTTTACATGAGCATGGGAAAAGGGGTGGAGTCAGGGGTGGAGCCAATGGGGGGGCGGCAAAATTAGGTTTTGCCTAGGGTGTCAAAAATACTTGCACCAGCCCTGCCTACACAGGTTGAACTGGATGGCTAATTGTCTTTTTTCAGCCTTACCGACTATGTAACTATGTAACAGTCAGTCAGCATTAAAATGTTTTTTTGTTTTTTTATACATTATAAATTTAAAATGTGCTTTTTTTCCCCTATAATCCCAAACAACTAGGTATATGGAACTCAAATGTTAATATCAGTCATCCATAAACTAGGTGCAGATTCTCTTTTTTTAGTCCTTCTCACTCCAGGATTCCTTCGGAAGTACTATGCAGTGGCTTTTCTCTATTTTCTTGTCTCCTAAAGTAGCAGTGTAGACTTGCAACTGTGCGTTAGCTCTCTGTTGCAGGGGCCCCCTCTAGTGGTTGATACAGCTGTCACCCAGCCAGTGCCATTAGTACAGTGTCAGCATACAGCATTTATCACTGATCACTGTATTAGTGTCACCAGGGCTGGATTTACATCTCAGGATCCTATAGGCAGCGGTCCAGGAAACACAACATTTCAGTACAAAACACACTAAAGTGAATTTTAGGGTAAACAAAAGCAATGAACTACCCATATTTTTTGTAAAATTTAAAAGACGATGATGCACCGAGTAAATTAAATAGATACTCAACATGTCAAACCTTAAATTTGTATTCACCTGTGAAATGGCAACATACTTCAGTACCCTATATTTTCTATATTCAACGCTTCAAAAACCCCCTATAGGTCATTAGTTTAGCGTTACAAGGGAGGTCTGGTGCTAAAATTATTGCTCTCACTCTGGTGTGCTCTGCGATATGTAACAATGCAATCAATGTTTTCATGTGTAGACACCCCAACATTTACGTTTGTACGAATGTATATGTGGGGTGGAGGGTCCTTGGGTGTAACTTTTTTTTATGCTTAACTTTTTTTTTCACCACGTCACAAATCACCACAAAAAGTCATAAAAAATGTGATGATTTTTAGGTGACAGGTTCTCTTTAATGAGACATACAGGGTCTGAAAGACCCTGCATGTTTCCTCTGGGCTCCACTAGATATATTGCAATGCACATCACATTGCAATACATCCCCTCCCAGCTATGCTAACCAGGGAAAGTAAAAGAGTGACCCAGAAGTGGCGCCATACAAGTTGCTTTCTGGGTCACTAACAAGAAGGGGAGGAGGGCGGATGAGTGTCTTCTGTTCACTCTCCCCTCCACCTGCCAGCATCCACCATGTGGGTCTCAGGTCCACAGATGGGCAATCGAAGCCCGGGAATACATTGTGGGGTGCGTGGGGGGGTGCTGGTACAGGGGATGTGTGGAGGCAATCACCTGTCAGTTTTACACACAATCCTAGTGACTGCAGCCACCGGATTGTGTGTGAAACCCTCACTGTCAGGTCTGTATAAGGAACAATAGGGTTAAGAAGAAAAAAATCTCATACAGATGGGTGCCCATTCTAGGAAGAACGCCTGTAGGCACATGCCTAATATGCCTAGTGGAAAATCTGGGCCCTGATCATTATGGGATTTCAGACCAGTGATGGACTTAAAGAAGTTGAATGCCTTTGTCAATATCAAAAGTTTTGCATGGAGTTGCTGCAAATCATTAGGACAGTAGTTTAGCCAAACAAAGCCTACTTGCACATTCCAGTTTATCTGAGTTCTGCAGGAGGTCATTGCCACATCTATATTTGCTGTGTCCCATTTGGGCTGGCCACAGTCCCTTGTATGTTCTGCAAGGTTTTATTGACTGTTGTTGCTCTCTTACATCTTAAGAACATTTGCATTTTCCATTATCTGGACAATTTTTACTCTTGTCAAGCTCCAAACAGTAGTTGTTAATGAACAGGGATGTGATCCAGCAGTGGGATTGCTTCTCCTAGGATCAAAGGATTATGCTATCTCTTCCTTTATGTCAAGATTTTCAGTGGTGGACGGTTCTGGCCAACCCTTCTTTGGGTGTGCCACTCAGTCCTAAAGATTGGATCATTGTTGCCACAAATGTCAGTTACAAAGTTTGGAGGCTCATTGCTTGGACAGTTTAGTCCAAGGGTGGTGGGAAGGGCTGAACCTGAGGCAGTCATTTCTAGAAGCGTGCACAGGTTTTCTGGTCCTGAATTATTTTGATAATCTGCTCTGGTGACACCAGGTAAAGATCCTCATTGACAACAAAACAGTTGTGTTGTGATTTGTAAAGTGGGGATGCATCAGGAATATCTCTTTTCTAGCGTTTCTTCCAAGATTTTCCAGTGTGCAGAGACATGTCCCCTGGCATTGACATCAGCCTATCTACCAGAGGTAAAGAACTCTGTGACTGATTGCTTTTTATTTTTGGATGGGCACAAATGTGAACAAGAAAAATTGACAGGGTGTTTTCTCACACTGGGGCATGCCAATAGTTGATCTCATAGCAACCTCAAGAAATGCTCAAGCTCCATGTTTCATCTCCCATTTCAGGTGTCCACAAGCGATGAAGCAAGATGCATTCACAGTTGTTTGAGACTTTCCTCTGATTTATACATTGCTTTTTATTCCATTACTACTACAAATACTGTTCAAGATTCAGAAACAGCTCAAGCCATAGTGATTGCACTATACTGGGCAAGAACTCCTTTGCATCGCCTCCTTCTGCAGATGGTGGATAAGTTCCTGTTATTATCCAGCAACAGCGATTTTCGCAGTCAGCTTTGGATATTGCCTTAGCCAACAATGCTATGAGAATAAAGATTTTGTCTCTCTCATGCCTCACTGGGAGTAAATGGGCAGAAGGACCTATAGTAACAAATTTCATGAGGGCAGTTTTTAAGATGTAGAGATGTGCACAATGGCAAAATGTGTTTAGATTAGTTTCGGATTTGTTAAGGTAATAATTTTGTTTTGTAATATTCATTATGTTAGAATGATTCATATTCTGCATTTGTGTAGTATATTTGGATTTGGTTAGTATATTTATTATTTTCTAATCAATTACAATTTTGGAAGATGACAATTTCCATTCTATTGTATTCTAATCGATTATATTCTATTGTATACAAATTGATTTGATTTTGGAAAACTTAAATATTTTGTCTATTTTATTCTATTCTAGTCTATTTTTTTCTATTCTAATCTATTCTATTCTGTTATATTCTATAAAGCAGCCTAAGTAGGAATCATTCTCCTTTTTCACTTGTATACCTTCATTTTCGAATTTGAATTCTAATTAATTTCCAGATTCATTTTCAAATTCGGATAATTTGTTATTTTGTTATGTTATTTTGTTTCATTATAATTTATTTTGATTTGTTGTTGAAATTCATTACTATTATGATTAGGAAATTTGGATACATCCAAATCTCTGAATAACAATAATTTTGTCTGAATTTCAATTCGTAGCTAAACGAATTGAACATGTCTATTAAGATGCACCCTCCAAGGAAACTGTTATTTCAATCATCGGACTAACCTTTAGTCCTAAGCATTCTGATGGTACACTTTCATGAACCTCTAAAAGCATTCTCCATATGGTGAATCCTATAATGTACATTCATTTGATTGAGGTGTAGAAACCCATGACAGTGTTGTCTAACTGTTCATGGTTAACAAGTGGGATAGCTTTATTTATTTATTGATTGTAGGATTAAAGAGGAGCTCCACTCAAAAGGGAAGTTCCATTTTAAGCACCCAGCCAACCCCCCTCCCCCCGCCACATTTGGCATGTCATTTTTTTTTGGGGGGGGTACCTCATTTTGACAGGTACCTGCTTCCTCTTCTGCTCGCATCGCCTAAGCCTAGGTACACTTTTTATAGCTGCTAACTTTTAATAAACACAAAAACAGATGAAGCTCTGCTTTAATTGTGCAGCAAGGGTTTATTTGACTATTTTGATTCTCCATCTAGTGTTTTATCTTGAATGAAGTTTTAAAGGCTTCTATGCATGATATTGTCATAAAAAAGTGTTTGGGGACCTGGGTCCTGCCCCAGGGGACATGCATCAATGCAAAAAAGTTTTAAAAACTGCAGTTTTTTCGGGGAGCAGTGATTTTAATAATGCTTAAAGTGAAACAATAAAAGTGTAATATTCCTTTAAATATTGACACCTGGGGGGTGTCTATAGTATGCCTGTAAAGGGGCGCATGTTTCCCGTGTTTAGAACAGTCTGACCACAAAATTACGTTTCTATAGGAAAAAAAGTCATTTAAAACTACTTGCGGCTATAATGAATTGTCGGTCCGACAATACATATAAAAGTTCATTGATAAAAATGGCATGAAATTTCCCCACAGGGGAACCCCGAACCAAAATTAAAAAACAAAAAAATGCATGGGGGTCCCTATAAATTCCATACCAGGCCCTTCAGATCTGGTATGGATATTAAGGGGAAGCCCGCGCCTCAATGTAAAGAAAATGATGTAAGGTCCCCCCAAAAATCCATACCAGACCAGCACGCAACCTGACCAGCAGCAAGAAAATAGGGGGGACGAGAGAGCTCCCCCCTCCCTCCTAAACCGTACCAGACCACATGTCCTCAACATTGAGAGGATGCTTTGAGGTAGCCCCCCAAAGCACCTTGCCCCCATGTTGATGGAGAGAAGGGCCTCATCCCCACAACCCTTGCCTGGTGGTTGAGGGGGTCTGCGGGCGGGGGGCTTATTGGAATCTGGAAGCCCCCTTTAACAAGGGGACCCCCAGATCCCTGCCCCATGTGAATTGGTAATGGGGTACAAATGTACCCCTACCATTTCACAAAAAAAGTGTCAAAAGGGTTAAAAAACACAAGAGATGGTTTTTGACAAGTCCTTTATTAATTTCTTCTTTCTGCTTCTTCTTCCAACTTCTTTCTTCTGGTCTTCCTTCTATGTTCTTCTTCCTCCATCTTCTTCTTCTCCATCTTCTTCATCTATCTTTTGGAATTAGGGCTAAAAAGTTCAACCTTGATTTCCTCAGACCATAACACATTTTCCCACATCCTTTTGGGAGACTTCAGATGTGTTTTTGCAAAATTTAGCTGAGCTTGGATGACATTTTTCTGTCTCTGTTTTCTGTCTTTTTTCTGTCTTGCCAAAGGGCTTCTGTCTTGCCACATTACCCCATAGCCCAGACATATAAAGAATGTTGGCCTTGTATGGTTCAGGAGGGGGTGCTCTCTCGTCCCCCCTCTTTTCCTGTGGCCTGCCAGGTTGCGTGCTTGGATAAGTGTCCAGTATGGATTTTGAGGGAGTACCCTACGCCATTTTTTTTTATTTGGCGCAGGGTTCCCCTTAATTTCCATATCAGACCTGAAGGGCCTTGCATGGATATTAGGGGGACCCCCACACATTTATTTAAAACATTTAATTTAAGGCATACTATAGACCCCCAGGCACGATATTTAAAGGAAAATTTCATTTTTATTGTCTCACTTTAAGCATTAAAAAAATCACTGCTCCCAAAAAATGGCCGTTTAAAAAAAAAATCATTGATACATGTCCCCTGGGGCAGGACCCAGGTCCCCAAACACTTTTTCTGACAATAACTTTCATATAAGCCTTTAAAATGAACACTATTTATTGTTCATGTTAATGTCTTATAGACTTTAACGGTGTTCGTGTGTTCTGCCAAATTTTTTGCCTGTTCGGTATGTTCTGGTGCGAACCAAGGGGGGTGTTCGACCCATCCCCACTTGCCAAATATCCCTGCAGCTCCTCTACTGTTGCTGCAGGCCTCTCGACAGCCTCTCTGACCAGTTTTCATCTCATCTTTTCATCAATGTTGGAGGGACATTCAGTTCTTGGTAATGTTATACTGTTGTGCCATATTTTCCCAACTTGATGATGCCTGTCTTCACTGTGTTCCATGGTATATCTAATGCCTTGGAAATTATTTTGTACCCTTCTCCTGACTGATACCTTTTAACAATGAGATCCCTCTGATGGAAGCTCTCTGTGGACCATAGCATTTGCTATAGGATGTGAGTAAGAAAATGTCAGGAAAGACCTACTAGAACAGCTGAACTTTATTTGGCGTTAATCAAAGGCACTTTAAACGATGGCTGGGGTGTACTGACTCCTATATAACATGAGTTTGAATGTGATTGCTTAATTCTGAACACAGCTACATACCTTCATACATACCTTCATAAGAGGACATGCACACTTATGCAACCACATTATTTTTCGTTTTTTTATTTTTACTCCTCTCCCCTAAAATATTTCAGTTTGTTTTTTCAACTGAGTTGTACAGTTTATAGGTCACATTAAAGGTGGAAAAATGATTCTGAAATTATTTATCTTTGTTTAATTTTTTTATATCACAGAAACCAGACATTTTAACATGGTGTGTAGTCTTTTTATATCCACTGTATATCTATCTATATTGATAGATAGATAGATAGATAGATAGATAGATAGATAGATAGCTATGTATATGTGTGTGTGTGTATATATATATATATACATATATATATATATAGAAGAAATAGACTTCAGATAGATCACATGCCCATCCTGCTATATATATATCAGATCAAATCAGAAGTCCATCCTATATATATGTATGCGCAACCAACAACCATAGTCGTTAAGGTTGAAAAAAGACACCAGTCCAACCAGTTCAACCTGTGAAGTGAGTGTGCATGTGTTTATGTCAATAGTAAATCATATATCCAAGTATGTTGAGATCTTTAAGGTGCTTATTTAATAGTTTTTTGAAGTTATTGATGCTCCCTGCTGATACCACTGCTTGGGGAAGCAAATTCTACATCCTTACCGCTCTGACATTAAACCCTCTACGCAGTTTAAGCTTAAACTGCTTCTCTTCCAATTTCAGTGAATGGCCAAGTCTTTTTAAACTCCTTTTCACTGAATTTTTTTTTCCTTATGCTAAGTTCACCAGTAATGTATTTGTACGTTGCTATTATATTCCTTCTCAAGCGTCTTGTCTCCAAAGAGAATAAGTTCAATACTTGTAGTCTTTCCCCATAGATTAGATCCTCTAGTCCCTTTAGTAGTTTTTTTTGCTCTTCTCTGGACTCTTTCCAGTTCCAGCACATCCTTCTTGAGGACTGGTGCCCAGAACTGGACAGCAGTCTTGTAGAGTGGGTGAATTATAGTTCTATCTCTGGAGTGAATCACCTATTAATACATGCTAATCTTCTGTTGGCTTTACTTGCAGCAGCTTGGCATTGCATGCCATTGCTGAGCCTGTCATCTACCAGTGCCCCCAGGTCCTTTTACATCCTGGATTCACCCAGAGGAACTCCCCCTAGCGAGTAATGTACATTTGTATTTTTAGCACCCAAATACATTACTTTACATTTTTCAACATTAAAGCTCATTTGGTATGTAGTTGCCCAACCTATCATTTTATTTAGTTCTTCTTGTAAGTTTTCCACATCCTGCACAGAAGGTATGGCCCTGCTTAACTTTGTATCACCTGCAAATATTGAGATTGAGCTATTTATCCTATCCTCTATATTGTTTATGAATTAATTAAACAGAACTGGTCCAAGGACAGATCACACCAGACCAATCCGAGTACTCGCTATTTATCACCACACTTTGGAGCCGCCCTTGTAGCCAGTTTCTACATATGCGTTAGATATTTGGCAAGATGTTAAACCTTTCCAAATATCTAACGCATAAATACATCTTGAAATTCACTATTTAAATGCAAGCAATGTAAGTAACTGAATTTGACTTGAGATCAGCGGTAATGAATGGTATGCCTTAAAAATGTAAAATCAAATAAAAAAGCTCTTATTTTAGTAATAGTACTAACATTTTTGATCCTGCTCATTCATGAACCAGGAAATAAATCACTTGTGAACCTGAGAATTAGGATGTATTATCATTATGATGTACAAGAATCAGAGAATTTCGACACCACTTGTACTCCAGCACTCACCTCCCGCCCCAAAGCTTTTTTTAAAGCTAAAGATAATGCATTACGATTTAGTTCCCACTTGAGATTTGTTAATTTTCTTTTCTGATCTGAAAATGCTATGACAATTTTATTTATTTATATATATATATATATAGCGCAGTATATGTCACTTTTTCAGTGGAAAAGCTTTAAATGCACAAAAACTTCCCTTGTGAATTTAGATCGATAACATTTGCCAGGGCTGTTCAGGTATTGGATTCCTTTGTAAAACGAAATTGATATTCAAATATTTTAAATTGTAAAGTTTTGTACAGCTAATCTAATTTAGGAAACATTTAGTATGAATGTTGAACCTTTTAAATCTTATATGATTAAAGACGAGAAATTACATTCATCTTGGAAAGTATTGCTCCGATATTAAACAGCTTTCATGTTATAATGAATCTATAAATTAGTTTATTTTACTTATACAGATTTTTAGTTGGTTCATGCAGATCTTTTGTAATAATTTATAATTTATTCAAAATAACAAAGTATATCTAATTCTGAATTTTTGTAAAATGAAAATGTACCTCTATTTTTAATCTTTTTAACTTAACCTTGCCATAGTTAATGCACAGTAGAAATACCGTAAATATTAGTAATAGTAAATACAGTGCAATGAAGCTAACAATTTTTCTTTAGTTCCAACTTCACATACAGATTGCATCCCCAAACAAATCCTGCACAGGGGGGTGAATACTTTAAGAGGCACATTGCTTTACAAAATACTGTAGCACTGCATGTAAACCATATACTTCTATGTGAAATAAAATGCATTTATTTGTTGACATTGGACTTCAGGAATTTGTCATTGAAAGTGCTCTGACTGCTCCTACTGCTTTCTCCCTCACAGTAGCATATACATGGTAGCAGATTCCTGGTGGTGCACTGGTCTGCTTCATGAGAGGGTGCATTTACTCGACTTCTGAATGAGAGTGGAGCATATAACTTTACTCTACTGTTTCTGGGTTGGGTTTACTGCATTTCTGTGAAGGGTAGATGGTGGTAAAGCTAATTCAACCCCTCTGACAGGCTTGATGCGTTGAGACACACCCACAACTATATGGTTGAGCAGCCCTTTTGTGGTGGTCAAAAGCTGCTACTCTGCTTGGGCAGTAGTAGCATCAATTTCTTAAAAACCTAATTTCTGGATAATACATCACGGGACACAGGAGCTTCATTACATAGTGGGTTATATAGGCACCTCTGGTGATTGGACACTGGTTAACCCCAATTAAGGAGAATTCCTCCCCTATATAACCCCTCCCATATGGGAGGCACCTCAGTTTTTTCGCCAGTGTCTATGGTGGTTGGTCACGTAAAACATGTGCTATGAAGAAAGCTCTGTGCAGGTCCCTATGGGGGCCTAAGGGCTACAACAAACCGGATCCATATCTCGGGCAGATATTTGACTCCCAAGATGATATGGTACCCGGGTAGTGATGGCCGAACGGTTCGCCCGGCGGTCGTTTCGCGGCGAATTTCCGACATTCGCGGTCCGCACGTTCGAACGCCTTTTTCCGTCGTTCGCCGCGGCGGACTTACGTGTTTAATGTATACAAGAACTTTAACCTTTGGTGACACGTTTATCATGTGATACAGGACAGCCAATTGAGACATGACAGCACATGGACACTTGTACATTCCCCCTAACCTATAAATACACCCGATCCGGTGGCCATTTTACATTCTTTCTTCTGTTAAGATAGGGACAGGTTCCTGTGTGGAGTAGGGAGAGATAAACCACTAGCTATTTGGTACACAAAAGTTCTTTTCAGGACTGGTATAGGTGTTAGGTGTTGATAGGTTTGCTGTGCTGCTGATTCTTGCAGCAGCCTGAGTGTCTTTTGTTAGTTTAGAGAAAGGGAAAGGACGGTGTATGCTACAGGGACAGCCAGATTAGTCTTTCATCATCATCATCATCATCATCATCATTAGCTGTTACTATCAAGGTCCACAAAAGAGCTGTTCCAGTAACCACTAATCGTTCTCTTTTTTTGCCAATTTGTATAGGGACAGGAAGGAAGCAGTGTTGTCAGGCAGTGAGGGTAATTTTAAAGACTTGCTGTTATTATTAGTTCCACAAAGGTTCTTTTCAGGACTGGTATCAGTGGTACAGTAATAGGCTTGTACATGTATAATATTCTTTCTTCCAAATATAGAAAGGATATTATACTTGACTGCTGCCCTTCTGCTGCAGTCTGCTAAACATTCACAACTCACTTGTTCCACAAAAGTTCTTATAAGGACTGGTAACTTGGTATAGGGTGCTACGGTACATAGGCTTGAGTGCGGTACAGTCTGCTGTTCTGTAAGGACCGCTATCGGTCCACAATAGATAGGGTTGACGTGCACCACTGCTGACCGCTGCCCTATACTGCAGCAGTCCTTCAGCGGTATAGGGACTGACGTACAGTCTGCTAATCACTAACACACAACCTGCTTGTTCCACAAAAGTTCTTATAAGGACTGGTAACTTGGTATAGGGTGCTACGGTACATAGGCTTGAGTGCGGTACAGTCTGCTGTTCTGTAAGGACCGCTATCGGTCCACAATAGATAGGGTTGACGTGCACCACTGCTGACCGCTGCCCTATACTGCAGCAGTCCTTCAGCGGTATAGGGACTGACGTACAGTCTGCTAAACACTAATACACAACCTGCTTGGTCCACAAAAGTTCTTATAAGGACTGGTAACTTGGTATAGGGTGCTACGGTACATAGGCTTGAGTGCGGTACAGTCTGCTGTTCTGTAAGGACCGCTATCGGTCCACAATAGATAGGGTTGACGTGCACCACTGCTGACCGCTGCCCTATACTGCAGCAGTCCTTCAGCGGTATAGGGACTGACGTACAGTCTGCTAAACACTAACACACAACCTGCTTGGTCCACAAAAGTTCTTATAAGGACTGGTAACTTGGTATAGGGTGCTACGGTACATAGGCTTGAGTGCGGTACAGTCTGCTGTTCTGTAAGGACCGCTATCGGTCCACAATAGATAGGGTTGACGTGCACCACTGCTGACCGCTGCCCTATACTGCAGCAGTCCTTCAGCGGTATAGGGACTGACGTACAGTCTGCTAAACACTAATACACAACCTGCTTGGTCCACAAAAGTTCTTATAAGGACTGGTAACTTGGTATAGGGTGCTACGGTACATAGGCTTGAGTGCGGTACAGTCTGCTGTTCTGTAAGGACCGCTATCGGTCCACAATAGATAGGGTTGACGTGCACCACTGCTGACCGCTCACCTATACTGCAGCAGTCCTTCAGCGGTATAGGGACTGACGTACAGTCTGCTAATCACTAACACACAACCTGCTTGTTCCACAAAAGTTCTTATAAGGACTGGTAACTTGGTATAGGGTGCTACGGTACATAGGCTTGAGTGCGGTACAGTCTGCTGTTCTGTAAGGACCGCTATCGGTCCACAATAGATAGGGTTGACGTGCACCACTGCTGACCGCTGCCCTATACTGCAGCAGTCCTTCAGCGGTATAGGGACTGACGTACAGTCTGCTAAACACTAATACACAACCTGCTTGGTCCACAAAAGTTCTTATAAGGACTGGTAACTTGGTATAGGGTGCTACGGTACATAGGCTTGAGTGCGGTACAGTCTGCTGTTCTGTAAGGACCGCTATCGGTCCACAATAGATAGGGTTGACGTGCACCACTGCTGACCGCTGCCCTATACTGCAGCAGTCCTTCAGCGGTATAGGGACTGACGTACAGTCTGCTAAACACTAACACACAACCTGCTTGGTCCACAAAAGTTCTTATAAGGACTGGTAACTTGGTATAGGGTGCTACGGTACATAGGCTTGAGTGCGGTACAGTCTGCTGTTCTGTAAGGACCGCTATCGGTCCACAATAGATAGGGTTGACGTGCACCACTGCTGACCGCTGCCCTATACTGCAGCAGTCCTTCAGCGGTATAGGGACTGACGTACAGTCTGCTAAACACTAATACACAACCTGCTTGGTCCACAAAAGTTCTTATAAGGACTGGTAACTTGGTATAGGGTGCTACGGTACATAGGCTTGAGTGCGGTACAGTCTGCTGTTCTGTAAGGACCGCTATCGGTCCACAATAGATAGGGTTGACGTGCACCACTGCTGACCGCTCACCTATACTGCAGCAGTCCTTCAGCGGTATAGGGACTGACGTACAGTCTGCTAATCACTAACACACAACCTGCTTGTTCCACAAAAGTTCTTATAAGGACTGGTAACTTGGTATAGGGTGCTACGGTACATAGGCTTGAGTGCGGTACAGTCTGCTGTTCTGTAAGGACCGCTATCGGTCCACAATAGATAGGGTTGACGTGCACCACTGCTGACCGCTGCCCTATACTGCAGCAGTCCTTCAGCGGTATAGGGACTGACGTACAGTCTGCTAAACACTAATACACAACCTGCTTGGTCCACAAAAGTTCTTATAAGGACTGGTAACTTGGTATAGGGTGCTACGGTACATAGGCTTGAGTGCGGTACAGTCTGCTGTTCTGTAAGGACCGCTATCGGTCCACAATAGATAGGGTTGACGTGCACCACTGCTGACCGCTGCCCTATACTGCAGCAGTCCTTCAGCGGTATAGGGACTGACGTACAGTCTGCTAAACACTAATACACAACCTGCTTGGTCCACAAAAGTTCTTATAAGGACTGGTAACTTGGTATAGGGTGCTACGGTACATAGGCTTGAGTGCGGTACAGTCTGCTGTTCTGTAAGGACCGCTATCGGTCCACAATAGATAGGGTTGACGTGCACCACTGCTGACCGCTCACCTATACTGCAGCAGTCCTTCAGCGGTATAGGGACTGACGTACAGTCTGCTAATCACTAACACACAACCTGCTTGTTCCACAAAAGTTCTTATAAGGACTGGTAACTTGGTATAGGGTGCTACGGTACATAGGCTTGAGTGCGGTACAGTCTGCTGTTCTGTAAGGACCGCTATCGGTCCACAATAGATAGGGTTGACGTGCACCACTGCTGACCGCTGCCCTATACTGCAGCAGTCCTTCAGCGGTATAGGGACTGACGTACAGTCTGCTAAACACTAATACACAACCTGCTTGGTCCACAAAAGTTCTTATAAGGACTGGTAACTTGGTATAGGGTGCTACGGTACATAGGCTTGAGTGCGGTACAGTCTGCTGTTCTGTAAGGACCGCTATCGGTCCACAATAGATAGGGTTGACGTGCACCACTGCTGACCGCTGCCCTATACTGCAGCAGTCCTTCAGCGGTATAGGGACTGACGTACAGTCTGCTAAACACTAATACACAACCTGCTTGGTCCACAAAAGTTCTTATAAGGACTGGTAACTTGGTATAGGGTGCTACGGTACATAGGCTTGAGTGCGGTACAGTCTGCTGTTCTGTAAGGACCGCTATCGGTCCACAATAGATAGGGTTGACGTGCACCACTGCTGACCGCTCACCTATACTGCAGCAGTCCTTCAGCGGTATAGGGACTGACGTACAGTCTGCTAATCACTAACACACAACCTGCTTGTTCCACAAAAGTTCTTATAAGGACTGGTAACTTGGTATAGGGTGCTACGGTACATAGGCTTGAGTGCGGTACAGTCTGCTGTTCTGTAAGGACCGCTATCGGTCCACAATAGATAGGGTTGACGTGCACCACTGCTGACCGCTGCCCTATACTGCAGCAGTCCTTCAGCGGTATAGGGACTGACGTACAGTCTGCTAAACACTAATACACAACCTGCTTGGTCCACAAAAGTTCTTATAAGGACTGGTAACTTGGTATAGGGTGCTACGGTACATAGGCTTGAGTGCGGTACAGTCTGCTGTTCTGTAAGGACCGCTATCGGTCCACAATAGATAGGGTTGACGTGCACCACTGCTGACCGCTGCCCTATACTGCAGCAGTCCTTCAGCGGTATAGGGACTGACGTACAGTCTGCTAAACACTAACACACAACCTGCTTGGTCCACAAAAGTTCTTATAAGGACTGGTAACTTGGTATAGGGTGCTACGGTACATAGGCTTGAGTGCGGTACAGTCTGCTGTTCTGTAAGGACCGCTATCGGTCCACAATAGATAGGGTTGACGTGCACCACTGCTGACCGCTGCCCTATACTGCAGCAGTCCTTCAGCGGTATAGGGACTGACGTACAGTCTGCTAAACACTAATACACAACCTGCTTGGTCCACAAAAGTTCTTATAAGGACTGGTAACTTGGTATAGGGTGCTACGGTACATAGGCTTGAGTGCGGTACAGTCTGCTGTTCTGTAAGGACCGCTATCGGTCCACAATAGATAGGGTTGACGTGCACCACTGCTGACCGCTCACCTATACTGCAGCAGTCCTTCAGCGGTATAGGGACTGACGTACAGTCTGCTAATCACTAACACACAACCTGCTTGTTCCACAAAAGTTCTTATAAGGACTGGTAACTTGGTATAGGGTGCTACGGTACATAGGCTTGAGTGCGGTACAGTCTGCTGTTCTGTAAGGACCGCTATCGGTCCACAATAGATAGGGTTGACGTGCACCACTGCTGACCGCTGCCCTATACTGCAGCAGTCCTTCAGCGGTATAGGGACTGACGTACAGTCTGCTAAACACTAATACACAACCTGCTTGGTCCACAAAAGTTCTTATAAGGACTGGTAACTTGGTATAGGGTGCTACGGTACATAGGCTTGAGTGCGGTACAGTCTGCTGTTCTGTAAGGACCGCTATCGGTCCACAATAGATAGGGTTGACGTGCACCACTGCTGACCGCTGCCCTATACTGCAGCAGTCCTTCAGCGGTATAGGGACTGACGTACAGTCTGCTAAACACTAATACACAACCTGCTTGGTCCACAAAAGTTCTTATAAGGACTGGTAACTTGGTATAGGGTGCTACGGTACATAGGCTTGAGTGCGGTACAGTCTGCTGTTCTGTAAGGACCGCTATCGGTCCACAATAGATAGGGTTGACGTGCACCACTGCTGACCGCTCACCTATACTGCAGCAGTCCTTCAGCGGTATAGGGACTGACGTACAGTCTGCTAATCACTAACACACAACCTGCTTGTTCCACAAAAGTTCTTATAAGGACTGGTAACTTGGTATAGGGTGCTACGGTACATAGGCTTGAGTGCGGTACAGTCTGCTGTTCTGTAAGGACCGCTATCGGTCCACAATAGATAGGGTTGACGTGCACCACTGCTGACCGCTGCCCTATACTGCAGCAGTCCTTCAGCGGTATAGGGACTGACGTACAGTCTGCTAAACACTAATACACAACCTGCTTGGTCCACAAAAGTTCTTATAAGGACTGGTAACTTGGTATAGGGTGCTACGGTACATAGGCTTGAGTGCGGTACAGTCTGCTGTTCTGTAAGGACCGCTATCGGTCCACAATAGATAGGGTTGACGTGCACCACTGCTGACCGCTCACCTATACTGCAGCAGTCCTTCAGCGGTATAGGGACTAAGAGTTTTGTCACAGGGTCATTTAAAAAATGACATGCAGAGGAAGAGGCAGGCCCTTCCGCAGGGGTGGTAGGGGTAGGGCAGGAGCAACAGGCTTGAGCCAAAGTGGGAAGTTGCAGAAGGTGCGTTCAATTACTTTAAAGGATGCACCAGACTTGGTTGAGTGGCTCGCTCAGCCTTACTCTTCTGCACCCTCCTCATCCTCTCGATCTGCACCCTCTTCTTCACTCTCTGCTATGTGCACCCCCAAAGACACTACCACCAACAACACGACCACCACCACCACCACCACATACCTTCCGCTTGAGTCACTGGAATTATTTTCCGATCCATATCAAGAGGACATTTCTGATGCGCAGCCACTCTTGGTATTGGATCAGGAAGAGGAGGTAGCAACAAGCGCTACTCAGCAGTCTGACGCCAGTACCCAGATCAGCCCAAGGAGGAGGTTGGTCCCCGGTGTTGCTGCCTACTCTACTTATAGCGGTGGGGAAGGTGACGTTGATGATGACGTGTCTAGTGATGTCACGTGGGTGCCCACAAGAGAGGAAGAGGAGGGGAGTTCAGAGGGAGATATGGACCAGCAGATAGGGAGGAGAAGCAGCAATGACTTACATTGCACAGCAGGGACAAAGCAGACTGCAAATGTATCAGGAGCGAGTCATCGACCATGTACGGTCACATCTGGCGCTCCCAGGACACCGGCACATGGCTCCGCAGTGTGGGCTTTTTTTAACGTGTCCGCTGCTGACAATAGCGTTGCCATCTGCAATCTTTGCAGTCAACGCGTTAGTCGCGGTAAGCCCAATACTCACCTAGGGACGACCGCCTTAAGAAGGCACATGAGCAGCCATCACCGAGCCCAGTGGGAGCAACGGAACACACAAAGCCACACTGCAGGCTCTCACCGTCCAGCCTCGTCTTCTACTTCTCCTTCTCCTCTCTCCTCACAATTGTCCTCCACTCCACCTTCCATCACGCCAAGCTCACATTTTTCTGCAAAAAGGCAGGCTTCCGTGGGCCTAATGTTTGAGCGTAAAAAAATGATGACGCCGGATAACCCTCTTGCCCAACGGTTGGCGGCTGGCTTGTCAGAACTCATAGCCCGCCAACTACTGCCATATAAACTGGTGGACTCGGAGGCCTTTCGCAAATTTGTGGCCATTGGAACACCACAATGGAAGGTCCCAGGAAGGAAGTATTTCTCAGAGAAGGGCATCCCAGAGCTATATGGCCATGTTCAGCGGCAAGTGAATGTATCTCTGGCACACAGTGTCGGTGCCAAGATACATCTGACCACAGACACGTGGTCTAGCAAACACGGGCAGGGAAGGTATATCAGTTTTACTGCCCACTGGGTGAACCTTCTGACGGCCGTCAAGCATGTAACCCGTGGCACCCGTGTAGATTTGGTTTTACCGCCACGGATTGCATGCAGGCCTGACTCTTCTTCTCCTCCTCCTACTCCATCCTCCTCCCTCTCCTCCTCAGCTGCCTCCTCCTTTTCCGCTGCTAGCGTCTCTTCCACTGCACCGCCCAAGCTCCCCAGAACCTATTCCACATGCCAGGTGAGACGTTGCCATGCCGTGCTGCGTCTGTTGTGCCTGGAAGCAAAGAGCCACACTGGCCCGGCACTCCTTTCAGCTTTGCGTTCACAGGCAGATGAGTGGCTAACACCGCTCAATTTGACAGTTGGTAAAGTGGTGTGTGACAACGGTGCCAATCTGCTTAGCGCATTGAAACAGGGCAAAATCACGCACGTGCCGTGCATGGCACACGTCTTAAACTTGGTCGTGCAGCGATTCCTTGTCAAATACCCTGGGGTCCAGGACATCTTGCGGCAGGCAAGGAAAATCTCGGCCCATTTCAGAAGATCTTACACGGCCATGGCTCGCCTTGCTGACATTCAGCGGCGACACCATCTGCCGGTCAGACGTCTTATTTGCGATTGCCCGACGCGATGGAACTCAACCTTCTATATGCTTGATAGGCTGCTCCAGCAGAAACGTGCAGTTAACGTCTACCTGTATGAACTCTGCGAAAGAAACGGTTCTGGGGAGCTGGGTTTTTTTTCACCGCGCCAGTGGCTGCTCATGCGCGACACATGCAGACTTCTGCGGCCATTTGAGGAGATCACCAAACTGGTCAGTCGCAGCCATGGCGCCATCAGTGACATGGTACCTTATGCCTTCTTTCTGGAGCGTGCATTGCGTCGTGTCATTGATCAGGCTGTGGAGGAGCAGGAGCGGGAAGATGAGGAAGTCGCAATGCTGGATGAATTCCCAGGGGGGGCTACTCTATCTGAGACAAGTCAACAACAGGAGTCTGATGAGGAGTCAGAGGAGGATGGTGCCGGGGCGGATGAGCAGGAGCAAGAAGAGCATGCTTTAAACCTTTCTGGGATCCCTGTTGTGCGAGGATGGGGAGAGGAGAATGAAGAGGACGACATTATCCTGGATGATGAGCAGGAGCCAGGCCACCACACCGCTTCCACTTTAGTGCAAATGGGGGCCTTCATGCTCCAGTGTTTTAATAGGGACCCCCGTATAAAAAGCATGAGGGTCAAGGACCAGTACTGGGTGGCAACGTACTTAGACCCCCGGTACAAACACAAAATGGCGGAAATGTTACCGCCGTCGCAGAGGGCTGTCAGAATGCAGCACTTCCAGGCCTTGCTTCGAGAAATGCTGCATTCTGCTTTTGCGTGCGCTGGCAGAGGAGCAATTCCCACTCCCAGAGAAGGATTTGCGGGTACCAATCCAACAGCGCCTGCAAGAAGAGGCCGGTTTGAAGATGTGTTGGTGACTTCGGATATGAGGTCATTCTTTCAGCCGACCCATCGACAGGTGTCATCCGGATCCAGCATCAGGGAACGCCTAGACCGTCAGGTGTCCGACTACATTGGGTTAACGGCCGATGTGGACGCTCTGAGGAGTGATGAACCCCTAGACTACTGGGTGGGCAGGCTTGACCTCTGGCCAGAGCTTGCCCAATTTGCAATCGAACTGTTGGCTTGCCCCTCATCCAGTGTCCTGTCCGAAAGGACGTTCAGCGCAGCAGGGGGGATTGTGACCGATAAGCGTACTCGCCTAGCTCACCACAGTGTTAACTACCTCACATTTCTAAAAATGAATGAGGCATGGATCTCGGAGGAATTCAACACATGTGATCAGTAGACCATGTATATGTCTATAAACAATTTTTGGAATCAAGCACACAGACCTTCTTAATTCATTTGGCTCACTTCCCTGACCCAAAAAAGCACACCGTACTATATGCCCCTACCCTCCTCTTTGAAGAGGTTGAGCGGTGTCATATTTCTACTGGGGCTGCTTATTATGAGGGGTTCCCACCATCCCTGTGCTGTGCTGACTTCCTCCTGGGTGTTCTTATTATGAGGGGCTCCCACCATCCCTGTGCTGTGCTGACTTCCTCCTGGGGGTTCTTATTATGAGGGGATCACACCATCCCTGTGCTGTGCTGACTTCCTCCTGGGGCTGCTTACGGTGCTGCTGTCAGCGCTGTATGTCACGGAGCTGCTGTCAGCGCTGTATGTCACGGAGCTGCTGTCAGCGCTGTATGTCACGGAGCTGCTGTCAGCGCTGTATGTCACGGAGCTGCTGTCAGCGCTGTATGTCACGGAGCTGCTGTCAGCGCTGTATGTCACGGAGCTGCTGTCAGCGCTGTATGTCACGGAGCTGCTGTCAGCGCTGTATGTCACGGAGCTGCTGTCAGCGCTGTATGTCACGGAGCTGCTGTCAGCGCTGTATGTCACGGTGCTGCTGTCAGCGCTGTATGTCACGGAGCTGCTGTCAGCGCTGTATGTCACGGAGCTGCTGTCAGTGCTGTATGTCACGGAGCTGCTGTCAGCGCTGTATGTCACGGAGCTGCTGTCAGCGCTGTATGTCACGGAGCTGCTGTCAGCGCTGTATGTCACGGTGCTGCTGTCAGCGCTGTATGTCACGGAGCTGCTGTCAGCGCTGTATGTCACGGAGCTGCTGTCAGCGCTGTATGTCACGGAGCTGCTGTCAGCGCTGTATGTCACGGAGCTGCTGTCAGCGCTGTATGTCACGGAGCTGCTGTCAGCGCTGTATGTCACGGTGCTGATGTCAGTGCTCTGTATTACGGTGCTGCTGTCAGTGCTCTGTATCTCCTGCACCCTCTTGTTTGCCTACCCTGGTCCCTGACCTTCCCTCTCCTCCATTGCCTTCATTAGCTCCATAGTCCTGAATTGTCAGAACAATTTCCCAAATAAAAAAAAAATGCTTGTAGTTATCGATCCCAAATTCACCTCATACATGTATTATGCTATTGTCCAGGTGGTGGGACTACGTGCTACCCCCTAATAATTACCCCGTGGCCGCAAATTCGACCTAAAGGTTTGCGAAATTCGCCTCCCATTGAAGTCAATGGAGCCCGCGGCGAACGGTCGTTTTCGCGAACGTTTGTGTCCGTTCGCGTTTCGCGTTCGCGAAACGTCCCGTCGGAAGTTCGTCCATCACTATACCCGGGCCTCGTCAGCCGAAGAAACGAGGTTTGGCCTGTAAGTCCTCTCCTATTGGAAGACTGGGCTCTGGGAAAACCAGACTTGGTGTACTGTTTACACAGAGCGCACAAAAGTTTCTGGCAGAGTCTTTTACATGGTCCAGGTAGGAGGCTCTTCTGAGAAAGAGCCCCAGATAAACCTGAAGGTTGGCTAACACTGCCCGCCGTGATGGGTGAAGGCTGGGATTTGTCTGTTTCAGCAATTCCTGCGGCGAGGACAGGTAAGGGAAGTTAATCCTATATATATAATAATATGATGGATTTCTTCATTTTGAGTAGTTGTATGTCTTACCTGGTTTTCACCACTAGAGGGAGTAAGAGCAGCCTGATGCATACTTACATGCCTTTCAGTACACATGCTCAGTGAAGCCTGGTTCTCCAGCTGTCTCACATCTCCACTGCAGTCCCTGCCACAATAGAGGTAATACAGGGGTCCCACGTAGTCTGGGGGTCCCACGCAGCTCCGATGGAGTTTCCCTTTCCCCCCTGGATTCCGCGTTCCTCATGCACCGTGTGCATGCACGCGCGCCGGGCGCGCTCCCGGCCTAATGGAGGAGGGGGGAGTGTGGTTGTGAGCCGCGCACGTCAGTGTGCACGGCACTGTACTGCGCAGGCACCAGGCGGCAGTTTTAAAAAGCCTAGAGAGTCAGGGGGCTGTAAGTGGAGACACAGGAGCTGTGGGCAGTAAGCATCCCAGGGGATTGGATCCAGGCAAACCTTAGACACCTACTCAGCATCAGGTTGTGCAGTTTAAGCATATATATTTATTTTGAGACTTTAAGCACAACAGTGATTGCACTTTGTACTAGTACCTCTGCTTTGTAGCTTAGGACTATGTATCCTCGTAAGAGGGTCTCAGGGGGAGGTAACAAGAGCACTGGTAAATCACCGCTTAGGTCCAGGGGTTCTAAAAGTGCCTGTAAGTTACCTTCCCCCCTGCAAGACTGGAGCCAGCCTCTCAGGATGAGTCAGTGCCCCTGTCAGGTTTTTCACCCTCGCCTAATGTGTCAGCCCCGGTATATGTCACTGGGGACTCCCTTAGGGCTACATTGGAGGGTTTTGAAGGGAGAATAATGAATTTTATTTCTGCTTCCCTGAAAGATAGCAGGAAAAGGGGTAGATCCCCTCCCTCTGCTGAGATTCCTCTCTCAGATGATTCTTCTGACAATGAGGAGAGATCCCTGTCATGGGACAGGGATCTTGAGCAGTCGGAGGAATCAGATAAGGAGGAGAGAGTCCCCTCCTCCCAGGCGCTCAGAAAACAGGTGCGGTATTATACTGAATTGGTGCGTACCACATTCAGAATGCCTGCTGCTGAAGTCGCTACGTCCTCTGTTTCTTCCCTGGGAGTCAGGAAAGTCCCACAGACTGCCTATTCCTTCCCAATTCATCCCTTAATGGATAAATTGTTGTATGAGGATTGGGGACATCCCGATAAACTGTTTGCTCCTCCTAAAAGGTTTTCTATGCATTATCCTCTGGAGGAAAGTTTTACCAAGAAGTGGGGGGTCCCATCTGTTGATGCGGCTGTTTCTTGCGTGAATAAAAACCTGACTTGTCCCTTGGATAATGCGCAGGTATTTAAAGATCCAACTGATAAGAAGCTGGAAACCTTATTAAAAGCCTCCTTTTCCATGACTGGCGCTGTAGTGCAACCTACAGTCGCAGCCGTGGGATTGTGTCAGTTCCTCAAAGAACAGGTTAAGCAGATGCTTGGGCTCCTTCCCAGTGAGGAAGTAGAGAATTATGCAGAAATACCTCATATTCTGTGTTTCATGATTGATGCGATTTTGGATTCTGTCCAACAAGCATCACGTTTGTCTCTCCTGTTGGTACACATGCGAAGGGCCCTATGGCTAAAGAATTGGGCAGCTGAGCTGTCATGCAAGAAGCATTTTATTGGGTTCCCGTTTAAAGGGGAACGTTTGTTTGGAGAAGAATTAGACAAATTCGTCTAAAAAATTTCAAGGGGTAAATCTACTCTCCTTCCAGTCAAAAGGAGCAAACGTCCTTCATTTAGGCATGCTCTCTCTCCTTGAGCATCTAGCTCTAAGCAGTGGGGACGGCCTTCTCAACCCTCCTCTACAGGAAAGGCTCAGGGCCAGGCCCAGGGGCAGAAAAAGACTTGGGGGCGAAAGCCTGCCAAGCAGAGCCCAAAAGCTTCCTTGTGAAGGGGCGCCCCCGCTCGGCCGAGTGGGGGGAAGGCTCCTTCATTTTGCAGGAGCCTGGCGGGAAGAGATCCGGGACAAGTGGGTGATCTCTTCGGTATCTCTGGGCTACAGGCTAGAGTTTCAGGAGATTCCAGTTTCTCGCTTTCTAAGGTCAAGGATCCCCAGGGATCCAGTAAAGCAAAAACCGCTATTTCTGGCCTTAGATCACTTACTATCCCAGGGGGTGATAGAAGAAGTGGACCCAAAAGAACAGGGTTCAGAGTTTTACTCGAATCACTTCACCGTTCCAAAGCCAAATGGAAGTGTCAGACCTATCCTAGATCTGAAGGATCTGAACCGGTTTTTATGCATCCAGTCCTTCCGAATGCAGTCAATCCGCACTGTGGTCTTCTCCCTGCAAGGGGGGGAGTTTATGGCATCAATAGACATCAAGGATGCATATCTCCATGTGCCAATTTTTCCTGCACACCAAAAATTTCTAAGGTTCGCGGTAGAGCGGCGCCATTTTCAATTTGTGGCCTTGCCATTCGGGCTTGCTACGGCCCCTCGAGTCTTCACAAAGATTCTGGACCCTCTCTTGGCAAACCTAAGAGCTCAGGGTATAGCCGTCATGGCTTATCTAGATGATTTGCTTCTCATGGAGAAAACAGTAGCGTTTCCTGAACCACAGCATTACCAGAACGCTAGAACACCTGGAATGCCTAGGTTGGATTATAAACCTAGAAAAGTCGTCCCTACAGCCTGCCACCAGGTTGGAATACCTGGGAATGATCATCGACACCGCTCAGGGCAAGGTGTTTCTTCCAAGGCCAAAAGCCTTGGCCATTGGGGATCTGGTGCACCTAATTCTGGGCAGGAGATCTTCCCCTATTCGATTGTGCATGAGACTGTTAGGGAAAATGGTCGCCTCCTTCCAGGCCGTCCCATTCGCCCAGTTTCACTCAAGGCCTCTGCAAAGATGCATCCTTGCGGCTTGGAACAGGAAGCCCCAATCCTTGGATCTTCCTAAGCATCTATCCCCAGGGACATGCAAGAGTCTCGTCTGGTGGTTACAAACCAAGAATTTGCTGAAGGACAAAACTTTTCTTCCTCTTCCATGGAAGATTATTACGACAGATGCCAGCCTGACAGGCTGGGGAGCAGTGTTGGAGGAGACGTGCTCGCAGGGGAAATGGTATGCGATCGAAAAGCTGTTGCCCATAAATGTCTTGGAGATCCGGGCAGTTTATATGGCTCTCATAAAGTGGTCTTACAGATTATGAGGTCTCCCTGTTTGGGTTCAGTCCGACAATGCCACAGCAGTGGCTTATATCAATCACCAGGGCGGTACCAGGAGTCTGGTTGCGCAAAAAGAGGTGAATCCCATACTTGTCTGGGCAGAAAAGTATGTTCCGTGTCTTTCTGCAGTCTTCATTCCAGGAGTGGAAAATTGGCAGGCGGATTTTCTGAGCTGCCAGCAGTTGTGCCCAGGAGAATTGGCTCTGCACCCCGACGTGTTTCGGAACATATGTCACAGGTGGGGTACTCCAGATGTAGATCTGTTTGCATCCAGGTTCAACAGGAAACTGGACAATTTTGTGTCAAGGACAAGAGATACACTTGCTCAGGAGTCAGATGCTCTGACAGTTCCCTGGGATCAGTACAATCTGATCTATGCCTTCCCCCAAGCTCACTTCTGTCGTGGTTCCTGGGAAGAGTCAAGAGGGAGACAAAATCGGTCCTTTTGGTGGCCCCGGCTTGGCCCAGGCGACCGTGGTACGCAGAGATCATGAAGTTGGCAGTAGGCAGGCCATGGATCCTCCCTCTCCGGCCAGATCTGCTCTCACAGGGTTCAATTTACCATCCTGCTTTACACAGTCTGAATTTGACGGTTTGGCTGCTGAGACCCACATTCTGAGAGACCGTGGCCTTTCGGGGCCAGTCCTTTCTACTCTGGTCAATGCCAGAAAGCCGGCCTCCAGGCTTATTTATTACAAAATCTGGAGGGCATATGTTTCCTGGTGTGAACTCAGGAAATGGCATCCTAGAAAGTATGTCATTAGCAGGATCTTGGCCTTTCTCCAGTCAGGCCTAGAAATGAATTTGGCCATAAGCACTATCAAGGTGCAGATTTCGGCCCTGTCAGTGTTTTTTTTTTTTGAAGCCACTTGCATCGCATTCCCTGGTGCGGGCTTTCATCCAGGGGGCCATCCTTTTTTCCGGACCCACAGTCCGTAGAAGAAGAATCTTTGCACACTTTGGATGTGGTTAGAGCAATCAGTATATATCTTCAAGCAACTGCTCAGATAAGGAAAACTGATTGCTTGTTTATTTTGCTGGAAGGCCCTAGGAAGGCGTCAAAATCCACTCTCTCAAGGTGGATTAGACAGGTTATTTCTCAAACCTATAGTGTTAAAGGGAAAATCCCTCCTTTTCGAGTGAAAGCGCACTCTACTAGGGCTTTAAGTGCTTCTTGGGCAGTGCATCACCAGGCCTCCCTGGTTCAGATCTGTAAGGCTGAAACTTGGTCATCAGTCCACACATTCACCAGATTCTATCAGGTGGATGTCAGAGGGCAAGAGGATATTGCCTTCTGGCGCAGTGTACTGCAGGCTGCAGTTTAGGTCCTCCGGTCCCTGGCGGTCTATAATTATGATCTGTGTCTCCCTCCCCTCAATCTGAGCATTGCTTTGGGACATCCCACTATGTAATGAAGCTCCTGTGTCCCGTGATGTATGATCAAGAAAATGGGATTTTTATATACAGCTTACCTGTAAAATCCTTTTCTTGAGAGTACATCACGGGACACAGAGCTCCCGCCTCTCTTGGGTTTTACGTCGTTTCTTATTGCTTTGCTACTAAACTGAGGTGCCTCCCATATGGGAGGGGTTATATAGAGGAGGAATTCTCCTTAATTGGGGTTAACCAGTGTCCAATCACCAGAGGTGCCTATATAACCCACTATGTAATGAAGCTCCTGTGTCCCGTGATGTACTTTCAAGAAAAGGATTTTACAGGTAAGCTGTATATAAAAATCCCATTATCCCCTCTCACCATGTTCTGCCTTCCAAATGATGCTACTGAGCAAACTTCCATTATTTTGATGATGCAGGAGCCATTGAAATGGGAAACTCAGATGCATAGCTCGTCACCTGATTGGCTGAAAGCACAGGAGGTCCAATTGGATGCCGGAAATGGAAAGGAAGAAGAGATGCATGGGAGGACAGAGAAGCATGGAGGATGCAGGAGCCGTCGCTTGACCCGCTGCATGTGCTACAGCTTGCCGCCATCACTCGCTGCCTGACCCGCCACCAGGATGGGGTAAGTCAGATGGTGAGTGGGCGAGCCGGGGGGGTCACAGTGACTGCATATGATGGGCACAAAGGCTGTATGATGGACACAGAAGCTGCATATGATGAGCACAGAGGCTGCATATTATGGCCACAGAGGTTGCATATGATGGGCAAGGAAGAAGATATCCAAGGAATTGAGAATGTCAATCAGCAGTGTTCAAACTCTAATCAAGAAATGGAACATGAAGGGTTCTGTTGAAACCAAACCAGTGTCAGATAGACCAACTAACATTTCAGCCACAACTGCCAGGAAAATTGTTCGGGATGCAAAGTAAAAAAATAAAATAAATAACTTAAGGTTAAATACAGGACTCCCTGAAAATATGTGGTGTGACTGTTTCAAGATTCACAATAAGAAGGCACTTGAAGAAACATGGGCTGCATGGTCGAGTCGCCAGAAGAAAGCCATTACTACGCAAATACCACAAAGTATCCAGCTTACAATACGCCAAAAAGCACAGAGACAAGCCTCAAACCTTCTGGCACAAAGTCATTTGGAGTGATGAGACCAAAATTTAGCTTATTGGCCACAAGCATAAACGCTACATTTGTAGAGGAGTCAACAAGGCCCATGATGAAAGGTATACCATTCCTACTGTGAAACATGAAGGTGGTTCGCTGATGTTTTGGGCATGTGTGAGCTACAAAGGCACAGGACATTTGATCAAAATTGATGACAAGATGAATGCAGTATGTTATGAAAAAATACTGGAGGAACATTTGCATTCATCAGCTAGGAAGCTGCACATGGGACATACTTGGACATTCCAACATGACAATGATCGAAAACACAAGGCCAGGTTGACCTGTCATTGGCAACAACAGAATAAAGTGAAGGTTCTGGAGTGGCCATCTCAGTTTCCTGACCTCAATATCATTAAGCCACTATTCTCTGATCTCAAACGTGCAGTTCATGCAAGACAGATAATTAACAGGAACTAGAGCCTTTTTACCAAGAAAAATGGGCAGCTTTATCATCTGAGAAGATAAAAAGCCTCATTCACAAATGTGTGAGGGGAATATGATCGTTTTTGGTTTTATCTGTAATTTTGCTTTTGACTCTCCTGATGTTTTAATCTAATTTTTTTGATTTTTTAAATTTTTTTGATTTTTTAATTTATGTTTTGAATCCACCTAATTCTCAATATTTCAATTTCTACACCTTCTGTATAATGAAATGGTTCTTTCAAAAACATTATTTATGAAAGCCTCTGACAGGTATCCTGTAAAGAGAGCAGCGTACATAACATAGTCGGATTAATCACTATACATCCATACATGCTTACGAAGGGTTAATACCGCACGTATTAAAGAGTAGTCAGAACTGATTGCCTCCACCCTCAGATGATGTCAATACGACGAAACGCGTCAGGGTGGTAGCACATGTTTGCAGCATAGAGGAACTGACAGGAGGGAGGAAGAGACGCACAGCTTTAACCATGAGCTACTAAGTGGTGACGGTCATTAGCGGTTGATGCTATTACTTCCCCCGAGACTGTGGTTAAGAACTATGCATGCTGAATGAATCAATGCCTTAAAGAATTAATTTTGTGTGAGTGCAACATTTTTTACTTAAATAAATCGTATTTTTATAAGACAGTATCACGCTATGTTTGTTTTCCCGTAATTGCTTCTTTCGGAGATCTTGAATTACCCGACACTTATGCAGTGGATGAGATCCAACCGATGATTAAACATCTGAGATCCCGTGGAACCAAGCACATCCGATCGTGTATTACCTGCGCTTATGAAGCTGATGAGATCGAACCGATGAGGAGTAATTTCTGAGAGCCTATGTAACCAGGCATATCTGGTAAGAATATTACTAAGGGGGGTCACCTCATCTTTGAGACTGCACCCCATTAAATTCGGGATTACTGCATCATACTAGTGGAAGTATAATCATGTTAAGGAAGGATTGCAGCGTACACTCCCTGTGATTTGTACCAGGACGCTTTGTTTCAGTTTTGATCTTTAATTCTATTGTTTGCTGATGGACTGAAATAGATATTTCGTTTTAACCTGTTTGCTGAAACTATCCCAATTACTCAGCTTAATTTGGATATATGGACAGTGTTCATGGACAATACTTAGTGTGTATGACTGCATTTGGGAAGATATATATGTTTTCTCCATAGTTCGTATTAGCACAAATCACATATAATTTTTTCTTTGTTTTATGAAGTATTATGCGCTGTTTTTTCTACGGGTGAATTGATTGATCCATTCACCTCGCAGATTTTTGTTTAATATTTTCTAGTGGTTTTATTGATTTAATACCTTTTAGAACAGCTGCTCAAATTCCACAGTTCCCAGTTAGAAAGCATATTCTTTGATGCTAAGCGCCTTTCATTTGCATGGTTAACGGGCGGAGGTTATCCTAAGCAAAGGTACACAGTTGTTCAGCTCATTCACAAATACTGCAAAAGACTTCAAGCTGTTATTGATGTTAAAGAGGGCAATACACAATATTAATAACTTGGGCATGTAAACTTTTGATACAGGTAATTTGGGTAGGTTCTGCTGTGATTATGATTTAAAAAGAGTAAACACAGTTGACTGATAATAAATTGCTTCAGCCAAATACTAAACATGAGTAAAAGAAAAGTTTTGTGTTATCATTCATATTCTCTGAACAATGGCCAAGAAATCATACATCCTGCCAGGGTATGTAAACTTATGAGCACAACTACATCAGTATTTTTTGTAATGAAGTAACCACTTATTGTTTTGTATGTCTGTGTCAGGAGCAATTTAATTTTTTTTTTTACAATATTTTCTTTGCGTTAGCAGCAGCCTGCACGCAACAAATTTCTAGTACTGCGCCCCACATGAAGAATACATTCCTACACACTTCTCTCCCTCCTCCTGCCAGGCTCTGGTGCCCTCCTTCGCTTACTGGGACCGCAGGCAGCGGCAGAGGTGATCGGGTCCTTTCTCCTGTTTGCTATGGAGACGAGTGAGGCGAATATGGCCCCCACCCGTCTGTATACCATTGCAGGGTGGAAGCAACGTCAAAACGTCACTTATGCCCATAGCTCTTAAAGCCGCATTTAAAAAAATTTTTTTTTAACCACTTAAGCCCTGGACCATTTTGCTGGCCAAAGACCAGGCACTTTTTGTGATACGGCACTGCGTCGCTCTAATTGACAATTGCGCGGTCATGCAAAGTGGCTCCCAAACAAAATTGACGTCCTTTTTTTCCTACAAATAGAGCTTTCTTTTGGTGGTATTGGATCACCCCTGCGTTTTTTTACTTTTTGCGCTATAAACAAAAAAAGAGCAACAATTTTGGAAAAAAACACATTATTTTTTACATTTTGCTATAGTAAATATCCCCCAAAAATATATAAAAAAATGTTTTTTCCTCAGTTTAGGCTGATACGTATTCTTCTACATATTGTGGTAAAAAACAATATTGAAATAAGCGTTTATTGATTTGTGCAAAAGTTATAGTGTTTACAAAATAGGGGATAATTGTATGGCATTTTTATTAATAGTTTTTTTACTAGTAATGGTGGCGATCAGCGATTTTTATCATGACTGTGACATTATGGCGGACACATCGGACATTTTTGACACATTTTTGGGACCATTGTCATTTATACAGCAATCAGTGCTATACAAATGCACTGATTTCTGTGTAAATGACACTGGCAGTGAAGGGGTTAACCCCTAGGGGGGCAGTGTAGGGGTTAAGTATGTCCTGGGAGTGATTTTAACTGTGGAGGGCGTGGCTACGTGTGACACATCACTGATCTCTGCTCCCGATCACAAGGAGCAGAGATCAGTGACACTGTCACTAGGCAGAATGGGGAGGTGCGTGTTTACATTAGCATCTCCCCGTTCTTCCTCTGCATGAGGCGATCGCTGATATCCCTGCGGACATCGAGTCCACAGGACCTGGGACCTGAGTCACGGAGCTTGCCGTGGGCATGCGCACATGCCGCCGGCGGCGCGCGCGCGCCCGCAGACTGCCTTTTAAAGGTCAACGTACAAGTACATTAGTTTGCCTGTACGAGCCTTTCTGCTGACGCGGTTAAACAACATTTTTTTTATTATTATTACATTTTAGTATAAATATGAGATCTGAGGTCTTTTTGACCCCAGATCTCATATTCAAGAGGTCCTGTCATGCTTTTTTTCTATTACACGGGATGTTTAAATTTAAAAGAACAATGTAAAAATAAAAATAAAAGGTAAAATAAATAAGAAAAAAAATCAAATACATTTTAAACGCACCCCATCCCGCCAAGCTTGCATGCAGAGACTAACACATACATGAGCAGCGCCCACATATGAAAACGGTGTTCAAACCACACATGTGAGGTATTGGCATAATTATTAGAGTGAGAGGAATAATTCTAGTCCTAGACCTCCTCTGTAACTCAAAATAGCAACCTGTAGAATTTTTTAAGCATCGCCTATGGAGATTTTTAAGGGTAAGCGTCTGTCAACATTCCACGAGTGGGCACAATTTTTGGACGTTCTAATTTTCTAGCAAAAAAAAAAAAAAAACAGGTTTTACTTGTAAACACCAAATCTCAGAAAGAGGCTCAGGGCTTAAAGTGGTTGTAAACCCACTTAAAAAAAAACACTGACACCTGCAGTACAAAGGCATAATGAGCTAGTATGCATAGCATACTAGCTCATTATGTAATAATCATCTGAGATCGAAGCCCTCCATGTGGTGCCCGCACATAGCACCGGCCAGCGACATCACTCCCCGTGTTACTTCCGGGTATCGCGGCTCCGGCGCTATGATTGGCCAGAGCCACAATGAAGTCACTCCCGCACATGCGCACGTTAATGGCACACTCACTGAAGCAATAACACATATGTGCCATTGCTTCAGTTTTTGTCAGTGCGCATGTGCCGATATTGTCGGCACATGAAAATACAGGGGATATCTCCTAAACCGTGCAAGTTGAGGATATATCGTGGGTAGCTACGGGTAAGCCTTATTGTAGGCTTACCTGTAGCACAACGTGGTTTCTAAGTGTTTACAACCACTTTAAGTGGTGTTAACCACCTCAATACAGGACACTTAAACCCCCTTCCTTCCCAGACCAATTTTCAGCTTTCAGTGCTCTCTCACTTTGAATGACAATTACTCAGTCATGCTACACTGTAACCAAATGAATTTTTTCTAATTTTGTTCACACAAATAGAGCTTTCTTTTGGTGGTATTTATTCACCACTTCATTTATTATTTTTTGTAATATAAGCAAAAAAAGAGTGAATTTTTTGAAAAAAAAACAAAATTTTCTACTTTCTCTTTTAAAAGAAACCAAAAAAATCGAATTTTGGCAAAAATTTATGCCAAAATGTGTTCTACTACATGTCTTTGGTAAAAAAAATCCTGATAAGTGTATGATCTTTGGTTTGTGTGAAAGTTATAGAGCCTACAAGCCATGCTATGCATAATTGAAAATGTATCAATCCTAATGCACTGATGGCCTATCTCAGTTCTTGAGGCCCTAAAATGTCAGGACAGTACAATAACCCCCCAAATGACCCCTTTTTAGAAAGAAGACAGTCTGCAGTAATTGGTAAGAGGCATAGTGAATTTTTTGAAGTTACAATTTTTCCCCCACAATACTTTGGAAAATTAAGAAATATATATATATTTTTTTTCTTCACTAAATTATCATATTTACAAGTTATTTCTCACACATGGTGCAGGCATAATTGCAATTACACCCCAAAATACATTCTGCTATTCGTCCTGAGTATGGAGATACCCCATGTGTCAGACTTTTCCACAGCCTGGCCACATACAGAGGCCCAACATCCATGTAGCACCATCAGGCGTTCTAAAGGCATAAATTAACACATTTTAACACATGAAACACATTTCATTTCCTGAGTACCTATTACATTTTTGAAGGCCCTGGAGCACCAGGACAATGGAATTACCCACAAAGTGACCCCATTTTGGAAATAAAACAACCCAATGTATATTCTGTGAGGCATAATGAGTCTTTTGAACATATAATTTCTTTCCACAAGTTTTTGGAAAACATGGAAAGAAAATGAAAACCTATTTTTTTTTCACAAAGTTGTCAATTTAGAAGATCTTTCTAACACATAACATGTACATAGCCAAAATGACACCCCAAAATACATTCTGCTACTCGTCCTGAGTATGGCGACACCCCATGTGTCAGACTTTTCCACAGCCTAGCAACATACAGAGGCCCAACATCCATATAGCACCATCAGGCGTTCTAAAGGCATAAATTACACATTTCATTTCCTGAGTACCTATTACATTTTTGAAGGCCCTGGAGCACCAGGACAATGGAATTACCCACAAAGTGACCCCATTTTGTAAAGAAAACAACCTAATGTATATTCTATGAGGCATAATGAGTCTTTTGAACATGTAATTTCTTTCCACAAGTTTTTGGAAAACATGGAAAGAAAATGAAAACCTATTTTTTTTCACAAAGTTGTCAATTTAGAAGATCTTTCTAACACATAACATGTACATAGCCAAAATGACACCCCAAAATACATTTTGCTACTCGTCCTGAGTATGGCGATACCCCATGTGTCAGACTTTTCCACAGCCTGGCCACATACAGAAGCCCAACATACAAGTACCACCTTCAGGCTTCTAACATATAGCAGGTACACACCAAGAATTACACACCAAAATACATTCTGCTGAGCAAAGGGTAAAAAAAAGGCTCACCTGTGGTTTTAGCAGGCAGGGACACCGTTCCAGAGCAGTCAAAGCATTTTCTACACAGCCAAAGGAAATGTCCAGGAATTGTCCAGGCAGCAGACAGATATGGAAAATTATGAACATGGTTCAGTACAGTCCAAGGTTTAGCAGGCAGTTCAGGCATAGGCATGTCCAGTTCAGGTGGCAGGCACAGGCATGGCCAGTTCAGGTGGCAGGCAAAGGCAGGGCCAGTTCAGATGGCAGCAGGCGGCACTTTGTACATTGGGCCTTGGTCAGGTAAGACCCAAGGACAGGGGTAGAGGCTTCTTCCCACCCAAATCTCTACGAAGCCTCCGAGTCTCCAGACCCTAATCCGAGAAAAAGAAAAACCTGGAGAAAAAGGTTTTCTCGAAAACTGGAGCCCCTCACATGTGAGACCCCTGTGCTGTACAGTGGCAGGGCAAATGATCAGTTCAGGAGGCAGGCAAAAAGCATGGTCATTTAACAGGCCGAGGTCAATTCACGTTGAAGGCAGAAATATGTTTGGCAGAGGCATAGTCATTTAACAGTCCGGGTCATACACAGAAATGGCAGAAAGTGGAAACTGGAAAGAAATCATCTTAATAGTTTAGTGAAGTATGATAGCTTCGATAGCAAGTTCCAATGCAGAGGCCTGGCTGGGAGGGACAGTCTGGACAGTAGTATCGGGTATCACGGCGAATTCCTCTACTTGTACACACACGGCATTTTTTTGGGGGTTTGCGACCTGTTTGGGTAGGAGGGAGGATGTCGGGAAAGTGCCTTTCATGGAGTCTGGCTACTGCATCAGAGCGAATTAGTTGAGTGGGTTGGCCATGGGGATAGACAAGGGCTGTGATGACATCTTCTTGGAATCTTAGATCAGGGAACTTTGGGTGCTCTTAGAAAAAATAATATAAGAATTGAACATGGCCAGTTGCATCAAATAAACGGCGACTTTCTTGTACCAAAACAGTGATCTCCTGGTGGCCAAGTAGGGCTGCATCATCTGGTCATTCATATCCACCCCCCCCCCCCCCCATGTATAAGTTATACTCGTGGATACATTTTGGCTTCTGGATGGGGCCTTTTCTTCTTTGCAGTTCCACCAAGGTGTCATTGTGTATTGTGGAAAGGATGTAGACATCTCTTTTTTTATCTCTCCACTTCACCGCTAGTACCTCGTCAGTCCGCATACTGGCCATTTCACCCTGTTTTAATTTCTTGGTGACCAATATCTGTGGGAAGCCTTTGCGGTTGGTCCGTGCTGTCCCACAGGCCACAGTCTGCTTTAGGTATAGATGGCGGAAAAGTGGGAGACTTGTGTAGAAATTGTCTACATATAGGTGGTAACCTTTCCCAAGCAATGGTTGGATCAGCTGCCAGACAATTTTGCCACTTGTTCCCATGTAGGTAGGGCATCCAGGGGGGTTTAGCTGTCTGTCTTTTCCCTCATAAATTATGAAGTCATATGTGTAACCCGTGGCCCTGTCACACGCCTTATAAAATTTTACCCCACGTCTGGCTCTTTTACTGGGCATGTATTGTTGTATTCCAAGTCGCCCAGTGAAGTGTAATAGGGATTCATCCACACAAATATTTTTATCAGGGGTAAACATCTGTTTGAAACTGGCAGAAAAAAAATTGATTAGGGGCCGAATTTTGAATAATTTAGCATAACTGGGATGATTTCGAGGGAGGCATTGGGCATTGTTATTGAAATGTAAAAATCTCATGATCATCTCATAACGGTTTCTGGGCATAATTGATGAATAGACCGGCATATGGTGGATAGGTTGGGTAGACCAGTAGGAATGGACTTCATTTTTTTTGTTAGCCCCATGTTGAGGGTTAGGCCAAGGAAAATTTTAAATTCTTCCACGGTGAGGGGTTTCCAAAAAAAAGGACGGGCATAGGAAGAACTGGGATTGTTGGCTATATGTTGGCTGGCATATAGATTACATTAAAACAGCGCTCTGTAGAAAGTCCTTTACAGAAATAGCAATGTACGAGCAATCACTAAAAAGTTCTTAATGTGCAGATAAGGTGTCTATAGTGATCTAATCAGCATTGCACGGTGATCAAAGTGCTGTCGACCTTTCTTCCACCATAAACCGGGAGTGCGTCACCACATGCGATGCGTACCCCCTAGGGGGTTAAACTCACCAGACACTGCTGAAAACACAAGCCTTAAGGAGTAGTCACTTCCTTGAGTATGGTAATATATCACCTTAGCGTTGCAGTTCCAAACAGTCCTCCAAGTTTGTCATAAAAATAAAACAAAGTGTGCACATAGCATAATACTGTTTTATTTTTTAAAAGGTTCGCACAAAATAATAAAATCACCCATTTAAATATCTGCGTGCATTGTTTAAAACATCATCAGCATTTCAAAATTGTGTACTTCACCGATTATTCAGATCCCCGAGCCATCCACAAGTGTTCCTCTGTGTACACTGTGCATCACTTCCTGGTCTGTGGTCAGCGGTGGAGCGCACACCTCACTTCCGGTAGCGTCGTGTAGGCCACGCCCTGACGCGTTTCGTCACTTCCGACTTCAACAGAGGGCGTGGCTACACGACGCCGACGGCCAATATATATTCAACAGTCTCACACCCTGTCAACCAATCACGTAGCCCTGCACTATCCAGCCCACATGACGCTGCACATCGTCATGGTAACCGGACGCGGCCAGCTCGGTTCTCAATACAGGGGAGAGATAATTGAATGAACACAAACGATCGCCGAACTACTGGCGACCTCCTTAGCAGAACAGGCAAAATGAACATTACGCCAAAAACAATACATGAAAGAAAGAAACATAGACCTCCTAATTAAAATTACCCTTAATATACACATAAATAAAAATATAAATACAAAATTACATAGTACAGGAAGATAGTGAACTACCCATTAGATCCTCACATGATCCATGTATGTTTGTGTAATATGTGAGCAAGGACCTATATACACATACAAGGTCCATAAGCTGTCTCCCTAAGAGATACATCCTATTTAGAAAAAGCTAGTGTGTATGTCATGTGCATCATCCAAAATATACCTATACTTATACATGTATATATCGCTAATGCATACACTAAATGCACCCCATATAACGCTGAAGTTATAGTGGCAATGAGCAAAGAGTTGTGAATATATACCATATATCCACCACCTCCGAGATTTTTATCTCTATGAGGTGTCATTTCGGTTGAAGGGAGCTTCTTACTAAAATAAAATCACAGGCGAGAACCGACGCAAAAACCTAAAATTATTTAAAATATATAAAAAATATTAAAAATATTCAAAATAACGTAAATATTGTGAGTCAGCACATATTTGAACATGATCCTTCTATAATAGCCTTTATAATAGTATTAGTCAACTCATGTCAAAAATTTAATCATTAGTAGTGTATCAGCCATAGAGTGATTATAATTACCAAACCACTATATGTCTATAGTATTTATATATAAAATTGGTACAGATATGCAATGATGCAAACATCAAAGACCGTACCGTGAATGTCTTCATTACTCCATACACTATATCACCTACATAAGCATCTACCTAGATACTACTTAAAGGATTACTACTTAAAACATTAAAATGTTTAAATATTAAGAGGAAGGGATCGTAAACCAGACAATTTAATAATCACTAATGAAACAATTAATATCTAGGTCCACATTTAACCCCTTTGGTGTTAAAGTGTCAATCAAATATATCCATTCCGTTTCACGTTTGGATAACTCTCGTACCATATTTACCCCTCTCCAGGAGGGTTTCATATGTTCTACACCCCAAAATCTGAGTCCAGAAGGATCCTGATTATGGTAAAGCTTAAAGTGTAGGGATACATTATGATCCTTAAAACCCAGTTTAATATTAGCCACATGTTCCGCTATTCTTATCCTTAGAAGTCTTTTAGTCCGGCCTATATAGATCAACCCACATGGGCATTGTAAAGCATACACAACATACGATGTATTACAGGTAATAAACCCTTTGATTGTAAATACTTTATTATTCTCTGTTGCTAAAAAGCGTTCCATTGCTCTTATTGGTGTGTTTACTTCTTTACACGCCCTGCAACGTCTACAAGCAAAAAACCCTTCTTTTTCCCACAAAGTGGGAGGATGAGTAGGTGGGTCAATCACTTTTTTAACTATCTTATCAGCATAGTTAGGGGCTCTTCTATATATAAACCCGGGTTTTGCAGGTAGCACTGGTTGTAATATTTTGTCCATCAAAAGGATGTGCCAGTGTGATAAAAAGATATTCTCCACCTCCCTATATTGTGAGTGGTACCCTGATATAAAATTCCATTCGTGACTGTTGGAGGTGTGATTGCCCTTATTATTATTACTCAAGAGATTATCTCTTGATGTGGATGCTACTCCTTCAATCACTTTGTCCAGTTGTTTATCACTATAGCCCTTTTCTAGGAATTTTTCTTTAATCCTATTCGCCTGGGAGAAGAAATCATTATCATTGGAGCAGTTCCTTCTGATTCTGGTCACTTGACCTTTAGGGATATTCTTTAACCAGACCGGGTGATGCCCACTCTGTATCGGTAAATAACTATTTGCGTCTGTAGGTTTGAAATAAGCCTTGGTACCAAGTCTTTCTCCATGTCTGTAGATGTTAACATCCAAAAAATTGATACTTTCAGTGCTTATTTCACTAGTCAATTTAATGTGACTAGTATTATTATTCAATTCGGCAAGGAAATCAGTAAGGGAAGATCTTGTTCCAGACCAGATAAAAATCAGGTCATCTATATAACGTCTGTATATCAATAACTCTTGTCTCTTAACAGAAAAGATTTTCTTGTCTTCCCACTCTCCCATAAAAAGGTTCGCTATACTAGGTGCGAACTTAGCGCCCATTGCGACGCCGCGTTTTTGGGAGTAGAACTTTCCGCCATACCAGAAATAGTTATGACCTAAACAGAAATCAAGAGCATTTCTCAAAAAGATTTTTTGATTATGTTTTAGATCATCTCTCCGACTAAGCGCCCAATTAAGGGCCAAAATAGCATCATCATGTTGGATGATAGTATATAAAGACGCGACATCCGCTGTGACCAAGTATACCTCTTCTTTGCCAGCTAAGTCCACTTCTTCTAATATTTGTAGAAGATTTTTAGTATCCTGCAAGTATGCTTTTGTCTGTATCACACTTTTTTGTAGATATAGATCAAGATACTGGCCCATTCTAGAAGTAATGGATCCTATCCCATTAACAATTGGTCTGCCAGGTGGACATTTTATATCCTTATGGATTTTCGGCAAAGTGTAGATAGTAGGAATCCTACTACTACTAGGGGTTAAATACCTCATTTCTTTGTTAGTTAGGACCCCAGTTGAAACGCCGAGATTCACTAGAACCTTCAGCTCATACTCATATTGTTTAGTAGGGTTTTTATCCAATTTCTTATATGTATCTTCGTCCATCAACATTTCTATTAGTTGGTTGTGATAAAATTCTTTTGTCAATAAAACAACCCCGCCCCCTTTATCAGCAGGTCTTATGATCAGCTCCTTTCTTTTTTCCAAACTCTTAATGCCTTCATGAATATATCGTGGATTAGCATTTTTCTGGGGGATGAGAGTTTCCAAATCACGTAACACCAGATTTTTAAAAACGTCTATTTGTTGGTTAGCACTATTAGCGGGGTTAAATAGTGACCTATTCCGTAACCCGCTATCAGTCTGCACTGATGAGGTCGCAGTGACAGGTTGGGAGTTTTTATTCAAAAAATACTTTTTCATATTAATTTTCCTCATATATTTGTGTACATCTATAAATACATTGAATTTGTTTAGTGGTCTCTTCAGGCCACATTTTAAACCCAAATTCAATATATTGATTTCTTTATGTGTCAAGGAGGCTTCTGCTAAGTTAAAAATACCCCCTAGTCCTTTTCGCGTCTTCTTTTCCTGGACCCTTCGTCCTGCTCTGCAGCCTCTCGTTCGTTTCTCCTGAGGTCTGGGGAATAGATTTGATTCCTCTCCCATTGCACCTGTTCCCTCCAATGGGGGTCTTGTGATGGATAGGTCTGCATCGGAGGTCTCCCCCTTCTGGGGTACCCCCGACTTCGTCCTCGCTTCTGCCATCCCCTTCCTCTCCCTAGAAAAGGACGTGGTGACTGTTGATATTCACCATTTTCATGTTGTAATGGATTATACCTGTTATAAACAGGGACCTGGTACAGGTTACCCTGTGGATTCAAGGGTCTTTGTGGATTCAGGGATTTTCCTCTTACGTTCTGACCTCTCACATTACTATTCACCTTCCTAACTGGCGTAGATTGATATACCGGTTGATACGCCGGTCCACCGTTAGTCGGGCGAGTTCTAGTAGTGTGGTCGATATTATCCACGTGTTGTAATTCAATCTGTGGATCATCGTCCTGTCTAATAATTTCTTTATTATCTTCAAATGGACTTCCACTCGCCTGTTGCCATACATAGATGGAATTTGTCTGAAAATCACCCAAATCCCTATGGAATTTCTTAGTTTTCTTTCTTTGTGTGTCTTTGTCTACTTTCTCCAATTTCTTTTTAATACGTGTATTGAAATCTATCAATTGTTGTGAGTCTTTGATAGGTTCTAATTGTGTTTTTAACTCATTAATTCTCGCCTCTAGTTTCGCCATCTTCCTATGTTTCCTTTTTAAAACTAAATCCTGCAATCTAAAACCCACCTCATTAAAAAATTCAAGCCATTCTTTCATAGAGTCAGGGTCGTCTAACCCATCTTGTGGAGTTACCTCCCACCGTAAACTTCTAACTATAATTTTTTCTTTCATATACTGTTCCAAAGTGCAAATATCCCACCATGTTCTAACTTGTTTCTCTAAGGTATTACCTAGAGCCAACATTATCCCATTATAATTAGCCTGAGTGGAAGTATGTTCGTTAATTGAAAAAATGCTGTTAATGTCTATGGTTCTATTCTTAAGGAAGTGTAGTACATCCATGGCTGCAAAGAAAAAACAATGTAAATGCACCAAAACAAAAAGGGTATATTTTAAAACCGGCCTATCATATACCTCTCTGCGCCAAACTAAGACCTTCACACACTCCCTCAATATATATATATATGTATATGCACCAATCTATATGGTGCACCCACATATATAAAAACAAAGATTTTACTATATGCAGATGCCTGCAATAATAATACTTATAAAACCACAGTAAACTAAATAATGACTGCTAAGTATATTAAAACCTAACAGTCCGGACAAAAATAGCAGCCGTTAAAAAGTTAACATACAAATATATAAAAAAAAGTAATACAAACAATTCATCAAGATAAATCTGAGAATATCCGCATTAAAACAGCGCTCTGTAGAAAGTCCTTTACAGAAATAGCAATGTACGAGCAATCACTAAAAAGTTCTTAATGTGCAGATAAGGTGTCTATAGTGATCTAATCAGCATTGCACGGTGATCAAAGTGCTGTCGACCTTTCTTCCACCATAAACCGGGAGTGCGTCACCACATGCGATGCGTACCCCCTAGGGGGTTAAACTCACCAGACACTGCTGAAAACACAAGCCTTAAGGAGTAGTCACTTCCTTGAGTATGGTAATATATCACCTTAGCGTTGCAGTTCCAAACAGTCCTCCAAGTTTGTCATAAAAATAAAACAAAGTGTGCACATAGCATAATACTGTTTTATTTTTTAAAAGGTTCGCACAAAATAATAAAATCACCCATTTAAATATCTGCGTACATTGTTTAAAACATCATCAGCATTTCAAAATTGTGTACTTCACCGATTATTCAGATCCCCGAGCCATCCACAAGTGTTCCTCTGTGTACACTGTGCATCACTTCCTGGTCTGTGGTCAGCGGTGGAGCGCACACCTCACTTCCGGTAGCGTCGTGTAGGCCACGCCCTGACGCGTTTCGTCACTTCCGACTTCAACAGAGGGCGTGGCTACACGACGCCGACGGCCAATATATATTCAACAGTCTCACACCCTGTCAACCAATCACGTAGCCCTGCACTATCCAGCCCACATGACGCTGCACATCGTCATGGTAACCGGACGCGGCCAGCTCGGTTCTCAATACAGGGGAGAGATAATTGAATGAACACAAACGATCGCCGAACTACTGGCGACCTCCTTAGCAGAACAGGCAAAATGAACATTACGCCAAAAACAATACATGAAAGAAAGAAACATAGACCTCCTAATTAAAATTACCCTTAATATACACATAAATAAAAATATAAATACAAAATTACATAGTACAGGAAGATAGTGAACTACCCATTAGATCCTCACATGATCCATGTATGTTTGTGTAATATGTGAGCAAGGACCTATATACACATACAAGGTCCATAAGCTGTCTCCCTAAGAGATACATCCTATTTAGAAAAAGCTAGTGTGTATGTCATGTGCATCATCCAAAATATACCTATACTTATACATGTATATATCGCTAATGCATACACTAAATGCACCCCATATAACGCTGAAGTTATAGTGGCAATGAGCAAAGAGTTGTGAATATATACCATATATCCACCACCTCCGAGATTTTTATCTCTATGAGGTGTCATTTCGGTTGAAGGGAGCTTCTTACTAAAATAAAATCACAGGCGAGAACCGACGCAAAAACCTAAAATTATTTAAAATATATAAAAAATATTAAAAATATTCAAAATAACGTAAATATTGTGAGTCAGCACATATTTGAACATGATCCTTCTATAATAGCCTTTATAATAGTATTAGTCAACTCATGTCAAAAATTTAATCATTAGTAGTGTATCAGCCATAGAGTGATTATAATTACCAAACCACTATATGTCTATAGTATTTATATATAAAATTGGTACAGATATGCAATGATGCAAACATCAAAGACCGTACCGTGAATGTCTTCATTACTCCATACACTATATCACCTACATAAGCATCTACCTAGATACTACTTAAAGGATTACTACTTAAAACATTAAAATGTTTAAATATTAAGAGGAAGGGATCGTAAACCAGACAATTTAATAATCACTAATGAAACAATTAATATCTAGGTCCACATTTAACCCCTTTGGTGTTAAAGTGTCAATCAAATATATCCATTCCGTTTCACGTTTGGATAACTCTCGTACCATATTTACCCCTCTCCAGGAGGGTTTCATATGTTCTACACCCCAAAATCTGAGTCCAGAAGGATCCTGATTATGGTAAAGCTTAAAGTGTAGGGATACATTATGATCCTTAAAACCCAGTTTAATATTAGCCACATGTTCCGCTATTCTTATCCTTAGAAGTCTTTTAGTCCGGCCTATATAGATCAACCCACATGGGCATTGTAAAGCATACACAACATACGATGTATTACAGGTAATAAACCCTTTGATTGTAAATACTTTATTATTCTCTGTTGCTAAAAAGCGTTCCATTGCTCTTATTGGTGTGTTTACTTCTTTACACGCCCTGCAACGTCTACAAGCAAAAAACCCTTCTTTTTCCCACAAAGTGGGAGGATGAGTAGGTGGGTCAATCACTTTTTTAACTATCTTATCAGCATAGTTAGGGGCTCTTCTATATATAAACCCGGGTTTTGCAGGTAGCACTGGTTGTAATATTTTGTCCATCAAAAGGATGTGCCAGTGTGATAAAAAGATATTCTCCACCTCCCTATATTGTGAGTGGTACCCTGATATAAAATTCCATTCGTGACTGTTGGAGGTGTGATTGCCCTTATTATTATTACTCAAGAGATTATCTCTTGATGTGGATGCTACTCCTTCAATCACTTTGTCCAGTTGTTTATCACTATAGCCCTTTTCTAGGAATTTTTCTTTAATCCTATTCGCCTGGGAGAAGAAATCATTATCATTGGAGCAGTTCCTTCTGATTCTGGTCACTTGACCTTTAGGGATATTCTTTAACCAGACCGGGTGATGCCCACTCTGTATCGGTAAATAACTATTTGCGTCTGTAGGTTTGAAATAAGCCTTGGTACCAAGTCTTTCTCCATGTCTGTAGATGTTAACATCCAAAAAATTGATACTTTCAGTGCTTATTTCACTAGTCAATTTAATGTGACTAGTATTATTATTCAATTCGGCAAGGAAATCAGTAAGGGAAGATCTTGTTCCAGACCAGATAAAAATCAGGTCATCTATATAACGTCTGTATATCAATAACTCTTGTCTCTTAACAGAAAAGATTTTCTTGTCTTCCCACTCTCCCATAAAAAGGTTCGCTATACTAGGTGCGAACTTAGCGCCCATTGCGACGCCGCGTTTTTGGGAGTAGAACTTTCCGCCATACCAGAAATAGTTATGACCTAAACAGAAATCAAGAGCATTTCTCAAAAAGATTTTTTGATTATGTTTTAGATCATCTCTCCGACTAAGCGCCCAATTAAGGGCCAAAATAGCATCATCATGTTGGATGATAGTATATAAAGACGCGACATCCGCTGTGACCAAGTATACCTCTTCTTTGCCAGCTAAGTCCACTTCTTCTAATATTTGTAGAAGATTTTTAGTATCCTGCAAGTATGCTTTTGTCTGTATCACACTTTTTTGTAGATATAGATCAAGATACTGGCCCATTCTAGAAGTAATGGATCCTATCCCATTAACAATTGGTCTGCCAGGTGGACATTTTATATCCTTATGGATTTTCGGCAAAGTGTAGATAGTAGGAATCCTACTACTACTAGGGGTTAAATACCTCATTTCTTTGTTAGTTAGGACCCCAGTTGAAACGCCGAGATTCACTAGAACCTTCAGCTCATACTCATATTGTTTAGTAGGGTTTTTATCCAATTTCTTATATGTATCTTCGTCCATCAACATTTCTATTAGTTGGTTGTGATAAAATTCTTTTGTCAATAAAACAACCCCGCCCCCTTTATCAGCAGGTCTTATGATCAGCTCCTTTCTTTTTTCCAAACTCTTAATGCCTTCATGAATATATCGTGGATTAGCATTTTTCTGGGGGATGAGAGTTTCCAAATCACGTAACACCAGATTTTTAAAAACGTCTATTTGTTGGTTAGCACTATTAGCTCTTGATTTCTGTTTAGGTCATAACTATTTCTGGTATGGCGGAAAGTTCTACTCCCAAAAACGCGGCGTCGCAATGGGCGCTAAGTTCGCACCTAGTATAGCGAACCTTTTTATGGGAGAGTGGGAAGACAAGAAAATCTTTTCTGTTAAGAGACAAGAGTTATTGATATACAGACGTTATATAGATGACCTGATTTTTATCTGGTCTGGAACAAGATCTTCCCTTACTGATTTCCTTGCCGAATTGAATAATAATACTAGTCACATTAAATTGACTAGTGAAATAAGCACTGAAAGTATCAATTTTTTGGATGTTAACATCTACAGACATGGAGAAAGACTTGGTACCAAGGCTTATTTCAAACCTACAGACGCAAATAGTTATTTACCGATACAGAGTGGGCATCACCCGGTCTGGTTAAAGAATATCCCTAAAGGTCAAGTGACCAGAATCAGAAGGAACTGCTCCAATGATAATGATTTCTTCTCCCAGGCGAATAGGATTAAAGAAAAATTCCTAGAAAAGGGCTATAGTGATAAACAACTGGACAAAGTGATTGAAGGAGTAGCATCCACATCAAGAGATAATCTCTTGAGTAATAATAATAAGGGCAATCACACCTCCAACAGTCACGAATGGAATTTTATATCAGGGTACCACTCACAATATAGGGAGGTGGAGAATATCTTTTTATCACACTGGCACATCCTTTTGATGGACAAAATATTACAACCAGTGCTACCTGCAAAACCCGGGTTTATATATAGAAGAGCCCCTAACTATGCTGATAAGATAGTTAAAAAAGTGATTGACCCACCTACTCATCCTCCCACTTTGTGGGAAAAAGAAGGGTTTTTTGCTTGTAGACGTTGCAGGGCGTGTAAAGAAGTAAACACACCAATAAGAGCAATGGAACGCTTTTTAGCAACAGAGAATAATAAAGTATTTACAATCAAAGGGTTTATTACCTGTAATACATCGTATGTTGTGTATGCTTTACAATGCCCATGTGGGTTGATCTATATAGGCCGGACTAAAAGACTTCTAAGGATAAGAATAGCGGAACATGTGGCTAATATTAAACTGGGTTTTAAGGATCATAATGTATCCCTACACTTTAAGCTTTACCATAATCAGGATCCTTCTGGACTCAGATTTTGGGGTGTAGAACATATGAAACCCTCCTGGAGAGGGGTAAATATGGTACGAGAGTTATCCAAACGTGAAACGGAATGGATATATTTGATTGACACTTTAACACCAAAGGGGTTAAATGTGGACCTAGATATTAATTGTTTCATTAGTGATTATTAAATTGTCTGGTTTACGATCCCTTCCTCTTAATATTTAAACATTTTAATGTTTTAAGTAGTAATCCTTTAAGTAGTATCTAGGTAGATGCTTATGTAGGTGATATAGTGTATGGAGTAATGAAGACATTCACGGTACGGTCTTTGATGTTTGCATCATTGCATATCTGTACCAATTTTATATATAAATACTATAGACATATAGTGGTTTGGTAATTATAATCACTCTATGGCTGATACACTACTAATGATTAAATTTTTGACATGAGTTGACTAATACTATTATAAAGGCTATTATAGAAGGATCATGTTCAAATATGTGCTGACTCACAATATTTACGTTATTTTGAATATTTTTAATATTTTTTATATATTTTAAATAATTTTAGGTTTTTGCGTCGGTTCTCGCCTGTGATTTTATTTTAGTAAGAAGCTCCCTTCAACCGAAATGACACCTCATAGAGATAAAAATCTCGGAGGTGGTGGATATATGGTATATATTCACAACTCTTTGCTCATTGCCACTATAACTTCAGCGTTATATGGGGTGCATTTAGTGTATGCATTAGCGATATATACATGTATAAGTATAGGTATATTTTGGATGATGCACATGACATACACACTAGCTTTTTCTAAATAGGATGTATCTCTTAGGGAGACAGCTTATGGACCTTGTATGTGTATATAGGTCCTTGCTCACATATTACACAAACATACATGGATCATGTGAGGATCTAATGGGTAGTTCACTATCTTCCTGTACTATGTAATTTTGTATTTATATTTTTATTTATGTGTATATTAAGGGTAATTTTAATTAGGAGGTCTATGTTTCTTTCTTTCATGTATTGTTTTTGGCGTAATGTTCATTTTGCCTGTTCTGCTAAGGAGGTCGCCAGTAGTTCGGCGATCGTTTGTGTTCATTCAATTATCTCTCCCCTGTATTGAGAACCGAGCTGGCCGCGTCCGGTTACCATGACGATGTGCAGCGTCATGTGGGCTGGATAGTGCAGGGCTACGTGATTGGTTGACAGGGTGTGAGACTGTTGAATATATATTGGCCGTCGGCGTCGTGTAGCCACGCCCTCTGTTGAAGTCGGAAGTGACGAAACGCGTCAGGGCGTGGCCTACACGACGCTACCGGAAGTGAGGTGTGCGCTCCACCGCTGACCACAGACCAGGAAGTGATGCACAGTGTACACAGAGGAACACTTGTGGATGGCTCGGGGATCTGAATAATCGGTGAAGTACACAATTTTGAAATGCTGATGATGTTTTAAACAATGTACGCAGATATTTAAATGGGTGATTTTATTATTTTGTGCGAACCTTTTAAAAAATAAAACAGTATTATGCTATGTGCACACTTTGTTTTATTTTTATGACAAACTTGGAGGACTGTTTGGAACTGCAACGCTAAGGTGATATATTACCATACTCAAGGAAGTGACTACTCCTTAAGGCTTGTGTTTTCAGCAGTGTCTGGTGAGTTTAACCCCCTAGGGGGTACGCATCGCATGTGGTGACGCACTCCCGGTTTATGGTGGAAGAAAGGTCGACAGCACTTTGATCACCGTGCAATGCTGATTAGATCACTATAGACACCTTATCTGCACATTAAGAACTTTTTAGTGATTGCTCGTACATTGCTATTTCTGTAAAGGACTTTCTACAGAGCGCTGTTTTAATGCGGATATTCTCAGATTTATCTTGATGAATTGTTTGTATTACTTTTTTTTATATATTTGTATGTTAACTTTTTAACGGCTGCTATTTTTGTCCGGACTGTTAGGTTTTAATATACTTAGCAGTCATTATTTAGTTTACTGTGGTTTTATAAGTATTATTATTGCAGGCATCTGCATATAGTAAAATCTTTGTTTTTATATATGTGGGTGCACCATATAGATTGGTGCATATACATATATATATATATTGAGGGAGTGTGTGAAGGTCTTAGTTTGGCGCAGAGAGGTATATGATAGGCCGGTTTTAAAATATACCCTTTTTGTTTTGGTGCATTTACATTGTTTTTTCTTTGCAGCCATGGATGTACTACACTTCCTTAAGAATAGAACCATAGACATTAACAGCATTTTTTCAATTAACGAACATACTTCCACTCAGGCTAATTATAATGGGATAATGTTGGCTCTAGGTAATACCTTAGAGAAACAAGTTAGAACATGGTGGGATATTTGCACTTTGGAACAGTATATGAAAGAAAAAATTATAGTTAGAAGTTTACGGTGGGAGGTAACTCCACAAGATGGGTTAGACGACCCTGACTCTATGAAAGAATGGCTTGAATTTTTTAATGAGGTGGGTTTTAGATTGCAGGATTTAGTTTTAAAAAGGAAACATAGGAAGATGGCGAAACTAGAGGCGAGAATTAATGAGTTAAAAACACAATTAGAACCTATCAAAGACTCACAACAATTGATAGATTTCAATACACGTATTAAAAAGAAATTGGAGAAAGTAGACAAAGACACACAAAGAAAGAAAACTAAGAAATTCCATAGGGATTTGGGTGATTTTCAGACAAATTCCATCTATGTATGGCAACAGGCGAGTGGAAGTCCATTTGAAGATAATAAAGAAATTATTAGACAGGACGATGATCCACAGATTGAATTACAACACGTGGATAATATCGACCACACTACTAGAACTCGCCCGACTAACGGTGGACCGGCGTATCAACCGGTATATCAATCTACGCCAGTTAGGAAGGTGAATAGTAATGTGAGAGGTCAGAACGTAAGAGGAAAATCCCTGGATCCACAAAGACCCTTGAATCCACAGGGTAACCTGTACCAGGTCCCTGTTTATAACAGGTATAATCCATTACAACATGAAAATGGTGAATATCAACAGTCACCACGTCCTTTTTTAGGGAGAGGAAGGGGATGGCAGAAGCGAGGACGAAGTCGGGGGTACCCCAGAAGGGGGAGACCTCCGATGCAGACCTATCCATCACAAGACCCCCATTGGAGGGAACAGGTGCAATGGGAGAGGAATCAAATCTATTCCCCAGACCTCAGGAGAAACGAACGAGAGGCTGCAGAGCAGGACGAAGGGTCCAGGAAAAGAAGACGCGAAAAGGACTAGGGGGTATTTGTAACTTAGCAGAAGCCTCCTTGACACATAAAGAAATCAATATATTGAATTTGGGTTTAAAATGTGGCCTGAAGAGACCACTAAACAAATTCAATGTATTTATAGATGTACACAAATATATGAGGAAAATTAATATGAAAAAGTATTTTTTGAATAAAAACTCCCAACCTGTCACTGCGACCTCATCAGTGCAGACTGATAGCGGGTTACGGAATAGGTCACTATTTAACCCCGCTAATAGTGCTAACCAACAAATAGACGTTTTTAAAAATCTGGTGTTACGTGATTTGGAAACTCTCATCCCCCAGAAAAATGCTAATCCACGATATATTCATGAAGGCATTAAGAGTTTGGAAAAAAGAAAGGAGCTGATCATAAGACCTGCTGATAAAGGGGGCGGGGTTGTTTTATTGACAAAAGAATTTTATCACAACCAACTAATAGAAATGTTGATGGACGAAGATACATATAAGAAATTGGATAAAAACCCTACTAAACAATATGAGTATGAGCTGAAGGTTCTAGTGAATCTCGGCGTTTCAACTGGGGTCCTAACTAACAAAGAAATGAGGTATTTAACCCCTAGTAGTAGTAGGATTCCTACTATCTACACTTTGCCGAAAATCCATAAGGATATAAAATGTCCACCTGGCAGACCAATTGTTAATGGGATAGGATCCATTACTTCTAGAATGGGCCAGTATCTTGATCTATATCTACAAAAAAGTGTGATACAGACAAAAGCATACTTGCAGGATACTAAAAATCTTCTACAAATATTAGAAGAAGTGGACTTAGCTGGCAAAGAAGAGGTATACTTGGTCACAGCGGATGTCGCGTCTTTATATACTATCATCCAACATGATGATGCTATTTTGGCCCTTAATTGGGCGCTTAGTCGGAGAGATGATCTAAAACATAATCAAAAAATCTTTTTGAGAAATGCTCTTGATTTCTGTTTAGGTCATAACTATTTCTGGTATGGCGGAAAGTTCTACTCCCAAAAACGCGGCGTCGCAATGGGCGCTAAGTTCGCACCTAGTATAGCGAACCTTTTTATGGGAGAGTGGGAAGACAAGAAAATCTTTTCTGTTAAGAGACAAGAGTTATTGATATACAGACGTTATATAGATGACCTGATTTTTATCTGGTCTGGAACAAGATCTTCCCTTACTGATTTCCTTGCCGAATTGAATAATAATACTAGTCACATTAAATTGACTAGTGAAATAAGCACTGAAAGTATCAATTTTTTGGATGTTAACATCTACAGACATGGAGAAAGACTTGGTACCAAGGCTTATTTCAAACCTACAGACGCAAATAGTTATTTACCGATACAGAGTGGGCATCACCCGGTCTGGTTAAAGAATATCCCTAAAGGTCAAGTGACCAGAATCAGAAGGAACTGCTCCAATGATAATGATTTCTTCTCCCAGGCGAATAGGATTAAAGAAAAATTCCTAGAAAAGGGCTATAGTGATAAACAACTGGACAAAGTGATTGAAGGAGTAGCATCCACATCAAGAGATAATCTCTTGAGTAATAATAATAAGGGCAATCACACCTCCAACAGTCACGAATGGAATTTTATATCAGGGTACCACTCACAATATAGGGAGGTGGAGAATATCTTTTTATCACACTGGCACATCCTTTTGATGGACAAAATATTACAACCAGTGCTACCTGCAAAACCCGGGTTTATATATAGAAGAGCCCCTAACTATGCTGATAAGATAGTTAAAAAAGTGATTGACCCACCTACTCATCCTCCCACTTTGTGGGAAAAAGAAGGGTTTTTTGCTTGTAGACGTTGCAGGGCGTGTAAAGAAGTAAACACACCAATAAGAGCAATGGAACGCTTTTTAGCAACAGAGAATAATAAAGTATTTACAATCAAAGGGTTTATTACCTGTAATACATCGTATGTTGTGTATGCTTTACAATGCCCATGTGGGTTGATCTATATAGGCCGGACTAAAAGACTTCTAAGGATAAGAATAGCGGAACATGTGGCTAATATTAAACTGGGTTTTAAGGATCATAATGTATCCCTACACTTTAAGCTTTACCATAATCAGGATCCTTCTGGACTCAGATTTTGGGGTGTAGAACATATGAAACCCTCCTGGAGAGGGGTAAATATGGTACGAGAGTTATCCAAACGTGAAACGGAATGGATATATTTGATTGACACTTTAACACCAAAGGGGTTAAATGTGGACCTAGATATTAATTGTTTCATTAGTGATTATTAAATTGTCTGGTTTACGATCCCTTCCTCTTAATATTTAAACATTTTAATGTTTTAAGTAGTAATCCTTTAAGTAGTATCTAGGTAGATGCTTATGTAGGTGATATAGTGTATGGAGTAATGAAGACATTCACGGTACGGTCTTTGATGTTTGCATCATTGCATATCTGTACCAATTTTATATATAAATACTATAGACATATAGTGGTTTGGTAATTATAATCACTCTATGGCTGATACACTACTAATGATTAAATTTTTGACATGAGTTGACTAATACTATTATAAAGGCTATTATAGAAGGATCATGTTCAAATATGTGCTGACTCACAATATTTACGTTATTTTGAATATTTTTAATATTTTTTATATATTTTAAATAAGTTTAGGTTTTTGCGTCGGTTCTCGCCTGTGATTTTATTTTAGTAAGAAGCTCCCTTCAACCGAAATGACACCTCATAGAGATAAAAATCTCGGAGGTGGTGGATATATGGTATATATTCACAACTCTTTGCTCATTGCCACTATAACTTCAGCGTTATATGGGGTGCATTTAGTGTATGCATTAGCGATATATACATGTATAAGTATAGGTATATTTTGGATGATGCACATGACATACACACTAGCTTTTTCTAAATAGGATGTATCTCTTAGGGAGACAGCTTATGGACCTTGTATGTGTATATAGGTCCTTGCTCACATATTACACAAACATACATGGATCATGTGAGGATCTAATGGGTAGTTCACTATCTTCCTGTACTATGTAATTTTGTATTTATATTTTTATTTATGTGTATATTAAGGGTAATTTTAATTAGGAGGTCTATGTTTCTTTCTTTCATGTATTGTTTTTGGCGTAATGTTCATTTTGCCTGTTCTGCTAAGGAGGTCGCCAGTAGTTCGGCGATCGTTTGTGTTCATTCAATTATCTCTCCCCTGTATTGAGAACCGAGCTGGCCGCGTCCGGTTACCATGACGATGTGCAGCGTCATGTGGGCTGGATAGTGCAGGGCTACGTGATTGGTTGACAGGGTGTGAGACTGTTGAATATATATTGGCCGTCGGCGTCGTGTAGCCACGCCCTCTGTTGAAGTCGGAAGTGACGAAATGCGTCAGGGCGTGGCCTACACGACGCTACCGGAAGTGAGGTGTGCGCTCCACCGCTGACCACAGACCAGGAAGTGATGCACAGTGTACACAGAGGAACACTTGTGGATGGCTCGGGGATCTGAATAATCGGTGAAGTACACAATTTTGAAATGCTGATGATGTTTTAAACAATGTACGCAGATATTTAAATGGGTGATTTTATTATTTTGTGCGAACCTTTTAAAAAATAAAACAGTATTATGCTATGTGCACACTTTGTTTTATTTTTATGACAAACTTGGAGGACTGTTTGGAACTGCAACGCTAAGGTGATATATTACCATACTCAAGGAAGTGACTACTCCTTAAGGCTTGTGTTTTCAGCAGTGTCTGGTGAGTTTAACCCCCTAGGGGGTACGCATCGCATGTGGTGACGCACTCCCGGTTTATGGTGGAAGAAAGGTCGACAGCACTTTGATCACCGTGCAATGCTGATTAGATCACTATAGACACCTTATCTGCACATTAAGAACTTTTTAGTGATTGCTCGTACATTGCTATTTCTGTAAAGGACTTTCTACAGAGCGCTGTTTTAATGCGGATATTCTCAGATTTATCTTGATGAATTGTTTGTATTACTTTTTTTTATATATTTGTATGTTAACTTTTTAACGGCTGCTATTTTTGTCCGGACTGTTAGGTTTTAATATACTTAGCAGTCATTATTTAGTTTACTGTGGTTTTATAAGTATTATTATTGCAGGCATCTGCATATAGTAAAATCTTTGTTTTTATATATGTGGGTGCACCATATAGATTGGTGCATATACATATATATATATATTGAGGGAGTGTGTGAAGGTCTTAGTTTGGCGCAGAGAGGTATATGATAGGCCGGTTTTAAAATATACCCTTTTTGTTTTGGTGTATATAGATTACATTGCTCCACAATGTCGGTTAGGAGATAATTGGTAAAAAATAAATGAAAATAATAAAGTGGGGTTACATTTTCCGTCTGTATCTGAGGGCCTGGCTGGGATGTAAAAAGGGGAATAACAGGTTCTACTGACGTATCGGGCAGCCATGTTGGATACAGCAGAACATCTGGAAGGCTAGTATGGGCACTGCCTCGTTGATGGGATGCTCCGTTGCTAGTATCTGGCCTATCTTCAAGGAAGGTTGCAGAACTGCTGGTGGATGCCTGCCTATCCCGGAGTGCTGCGCTGCTGGTGGATGCCTGCATATCATCCTGGAGTGGTGCGCTGCTGTTTGATGTCTGCGCCTGCTCATTTCTCCCGTTTCTCCTTGTTAGGATTCTGTCTTCCACAGTTTCCATCTCGGAGCCACTGCTTTCCACTGGCTCATAATCGCTATCCGAGTCTGACGGAGAGAGTTCCCCGCTACTCTCGTCCGACATACTCTGGAGCATCTGGAAAGCCTCCTCTGCGCTGTACGACCTTTTAGTCATGTTGACGGGCAGATGTCAGATGGCGGGCGGAAGATGTCAGATGGCGGGCGTCAGATGTGCCTGATGGCGGGCGTCAGATGGGCCTGATGGCGGGCGTCAGATGCGCCTGCTGATGGCGGGCGTCAGATGCGCCTGGTGATGGCGGGCGTCAGATGCGCCTGGTGATGGCGGGCCGATGCGCCTGGTGATGGCGGGCCGATGCACCTTGTGATGGCGGGCAGATGCGCCTGGTGATGGCGGGGCAGATGCGCCTGGTGATGGCGGGTCAGATGCGCCTGGTGATGGTGGGTCAGATACGCCTGGTGATTGTGGGTCAGATGCGCCTGGTGATGGCGGGTCAGATGCGCCTGGTGATGGCGGGTCAGATGCGCCTGGTGATGGCGGGTCAGATGCGCCTGGTGATGGCGGCAGATGCGCCTGGTGATGGCGGGCAGGTGCGCCTGGTGATGGCGGGTGGCTGATGTGTCAGATGGCGGGCTGATGTGCCAGGTGTTTTTGGGGACACTGTGTTTTGGGGGACACTGTGTTTTGGGGGACACTAGCTGGGAGATCAGTGGGTAAACAGCAGACAAACAGCTAGAAAACTCACTGATCTTCCCGGCTGAAGCAGATTTCTCTTCCTCTCCTCACTGACAGGTTCTGTGTGAGGAGAGGAAGAGATGAGAGCAGTTACAACTGCTCTCTATTTACATTACATGACGACTGTGATTGGACACAGTCGTCATGTGATCAGGAGGGCCAATCACATGGCCCTCCTGTTGTATTCTTCTCTCCAGTCTCCGGGGGTCTCAGGCAGATCGGGATCGTGCCGCTGCGCGGGCACGTGGCGGCGCGATCACCGGTTATCTGCCACCCATCCCCCTTTGTTTACTTACGATGGCTGTGAATAGACACAGCCATCGTGCGGATCAGGAGGGAAAATTACATTGCCCTCCTGCCGATCCGAGATGCGGCGTGTGTGGGGGACACGAGAGTAGAGAGCTCCCACCCGGCCGTTTATATGCAGTGGCCGGGTGGGAAGTGGTTAAGTAGGGATGGACCGAACACCCCCAGTTCAGTTTGCACCAGAACATACCGAGTAGGCAAAAAATTTGGCAAAACACACAAACACCGTTAAAGTCTATGGGACACGAACATGAATAATCAAAAGTGCTCATTATAAAGGCTTATATGTAAGTTATTGTTATAAAAATAACATGCCCAGGGGACATGTATCAATGCAAAAAAAAGTTTTAAATTGACGTTTTTTCAGGAGCAGTGATTTTAATAATGCTTAAAGTGAAACAATAAAAGTGAAATATTCCTTTAAACATCATGCCTGGGGGGTGTCTATAGTATGCCTGTAAAGTGGTGCATTTTTCCCGTGTTTAGAACAGTACCACAGCAAAATGATGTTTTTAAAGGAAAAATTGTCATTTAAAACTGACCGTGGCTGTAATGAATTGTCGGGTCTCGGCAATATAGATAAAAATCATTGAAAAAAAGAGCATGGGATCCCCCCAAGTCCATTACCAGGCCCTTTGAGTCTGATATGAATCTTAAGGGGAACCCCGAACCAAAATGTAAAAAAAAATTGCATGCGGGTCCCCCTAAACTCCATACCAGGCCCTTCAGGTCTGGTATGGAAATTAAGGGGAACCCTTAAGAGAAGTATGGTCTTTATAATATTTGGCTAATGATGTCACCCAGAACCCCCTTGTTTACAAACAGAAGCCAATAAGGATTGTCATTTAGAGACAGTAGTGATAGTGCTACTAAACAACAGATTCCCTGGTTTGTTGATAAAAAGAAGACAGTGGGGTCTGTCATTTAACAGTGCTACTGCTACCATCACTAAGGACAGGTAGCTCCGGCTCTCTCTCTGGGTGGGTCCCCAGCTGTAGTGGGCTCTCTGTCCACTCTGTCTGCTCTCTACTATCCCAGGCTCCTCTTGGACCCTTATCCGAGCATGCCGCCTGGCAGGTCAGGAAAGGGAGAGGACAAGCGAGCACCCCCCTCCTGGACCATACCAGGCCGCATGCCCTCAACATGGGGGGTAGGGTGTTTTGGGGCTGGGGGACCTTAACAAGGGGGCCCCCAGATCATGGCCCCCCACTCTATGTGAATAGAAATTGGGTAAATCATACCCCTACCCAGTTACCAAAAAAGCAGTGAAAAGTAAAAAAAAACAAGAGCCAGTTTTTGACAATTCCTTTATTAGTAAAATAGCTCTGAGCCGCTGTCTCTCCCAATGTCTTCTCTCCTGGTGTCGTCTCTCCCAGTGCCCTCGCTTTCTTCCACTGCCATTTTCTCCCTAAGCTGTCATCTCCTGGTGTCATCGTGTTCTTCCTCCTCCTCCTCCTCCTCATGTTGTCGCCGACGTCTTCCTCTTCTGTCGCGTAGCTGTCTTCCTCCGTTGTTATGTTCCCCGCTCTCCGGTACCTCTTATATAGGCATGGGGCGGGGCCATCCAATGACGTCGCCCTGAGAGCCCACCCCTTGTGACATCACACGACCAGAAGAAGAAGACGTCAGCAAAGACGACAACAATGGGAGAGACAGCTTGGGGAGAAAACAGCAGTGGAAGAAGGCGAGGACAACAAGAGAGATGACACTGGGAGAGAAGCCACCGGGAAAGATGACATTGGAAGAGACAAGGGATCAGAGCTATTTTACTAATAAAGGAATTTTTCACAGCTTTTTTGGTGAATGGGTAGGGGTATGATGTAACGGATACCCATTCACATAGGGTGGGGGAATTGGGGGGGACCCCATGCCATTATTTTTTTTAAATTTTGGCATGGGGGTCCCCTCTGAATCCATACTAGATAGATAAGAGCATGGTATGGAACTGGAGGGGAACCATGCCGTTTTTATTCGCAATTTTTTTTTCAATTCAGGAAGCCCGCTGACAGCTGATGACTCATCGGTTGCTAGAGATGTGGGGGGCCGGCTTCCTTGCCCCTTGCTTAACAACCAGCTTTACACAGTGTGTTTTACAGTGTGTTTAAAAAGAAAAAAAATGCAAAATGCATGAAAATTGCATACAAAAATACATACAAAAACACTGATTTTAAAATGCAAAATGCACTGAAAAACCTGCTGGAAAAATGCATCAAATGCAGCTGAATAGATGTAAACCTAGACTTAGGGATGTGTTATAAAATCACCTTTGTGATTCCACCTTTACTTTTTATTTTATTTTTTAACCACATCTTCATCCTCCTTCCTGCAGAATCTTTAACAATTTTATCTGAAAATCCTTTAAGGTATCCCAAAACATACCATCAGCAATGGTACTCATGTGTGCTTTTAGGAATACAGGTAACTGATCTGGTATATGGTAATTAGATCGTATCAAATTTAAGCAGAAGGAATTAATTTTGCGCTTTTGATCTAAGACCAGTTTAAATGTATAACAAGTGCAAAGTAATCTATCACATTCCATGGTAAGTAGGCAATAGAATATAATCTAGTGAGAGTCTTGTCATCTTCTATTGTCAGGTCTATACGAGACTCCTCTACCTGGAATGGATCATCATATTAAAGTGTTACTAAAATAAAATAAAAATGTTTTAAATGAAGCGCATACTGGTATGCGTCGCCATTCCTAATCTTATGATAGATAGAGAAGAAAGATTTCTTCTCTATTTATCTTAAAATAACAAATATGTTATACTTATCTGCTCTGTGTAGTGGTATTGCACAGAGTGATGCTGATCCTCCTCTTCTGGGGTCCCTGGCAATGATCTAGGCTCCTCCTCTTCTTTTTAGGGACTATTATAGCCAGCTGCTGGCTATGGGGAGAGTGTAGTCTGCACGCTCCCAACCTGTGTGTTTATGAAGCCACGCTCCAAAGACTTGCACGGCGGTACTTAGGCTCGCCACCCCCCCCCCCCCCTTCCTCTTTACTGCATCTGATTGACAGCAGCAAGAGCCAATGGCTCCTGCTGCTGCTGCTTGAGTGCTATGTAAAGAGGAAAAGAGGGGAGAATAGATGCAGCTTTGCACAGTGCTGATCTCTTCCCCCCCTTCACACAGATTGGGAAATGTCAGCTTCCTGGCGGTGCAGACACGTGGACTTGTGAACAAGCCTGAGCTCATCCCTAGTGCCGGACTATCATTGATTTTGAGTGAAAAAAATGCTTTTGCAGCTTCTTCTGGATTTTGGTATTTCTGCATGGGGCTCCGTAGTTTGGAGATTTCAAAGTGCCTTGGGAGGTAAGAAATCTCCTATCCAGTGTCCAGGTTTTGAGGACAACCAACAGACTTTTATAATGATGGTCTGCTGAGAGTTGCAGGGGGAGTTGGTGTTGTAGTTGCTGCCATGGAGAAAATCTCTGTGTGGAAAGTTGATGTATGTGTTAAGGCTGTGTGTGTCCAAGGAACTTAAGGCTGTGTGTGTTCAAGAAGCTCAAAGAAGTATAATAAGCAGTGGCGGCCGCGGGTGCCACCCCACCCCCCCCCCCCCAGGCAGTCACAAAAAACAAATGGCCCTTTAAAAAAAAATTGAAAAAAGTCCTTAAATGCATTGTATTCGAGCGCCGGACACAGTGCACTATGTGAAGCGCCATGTCAATGCAATCACAAGATTGCAGACGCTGCGCTTCATTTGCAGGGTTTTAACCTGCCTTGTAGCGCAATGAAAAGTGCCAATCTGCATCCGCCCGGCGCCCATAGTACGTATTACTATGGCCGTGTGCTTTGAGTGACAGACTAGTTAGTATGTCACTTCCGGTTTTCCCTGTGTCTGTCCAGTGCGCCCGAGCAGACTCCTCCGCTTGCCACTGTGTTAAACTTCAGAGACAAACAAAAAGCTAAATGCTGGAAATCCACAGGAGAGGGCATAGCTGAATGATTCCACTGACACAGCCAAACGAGATAAAGAAGCATTGACAATCAACACAAGGCTGGTCTCCTTATTTCCACAGGATGGATGGATGGGGAGGCTTCACGTGGGCTGTGTGTTTAACAAGTGCTGATCGTCAATGCTTCTATTATCTCCACTGGTGTTGCTGTGTCTCGGTTTGGCAGTGTCAGTGGAGGCACTTGTTAAACACACAGCCCATGTGAAGCTTCTCCATTATCCTGTAGATATAAGGAGACCTTAAAACTGCCTCACCATTCAGTGGTGCAAACTATTAGTATATGAAAGCTAGCTCTAAATTAAATTATATCCTGCACATATATATATATTTTTTATATGTTATCTATCTTTGGATGTTATGCAAGCTTGTCAATTTCTTTGTATATAAATAGATTGCCTGTTTGACACATTTAGGTTATTTTACTGTATACCAATAAAGTTTTGTTGCTATGTTCAAGCTTTCACGTGTCTTTCAAGTGTCTGAACTTAATTGTCAGGTTTTTTATCTTGTGACAGTGCTAGTTCCTGCCATCAGGTGAGTATGGGGAAAACTGACGCAAGCTTTGCACTAATGTACTGTAGACTGTGGGGCTCCAGATTTCTGTGACTGAGTGAAGAAAACTAGGTGTTCTCGGAGGGGAGGGGGGGGGGTTGTGCTTTATTCTTTTATTGAAGAGGAACAAAAAGGCTACAATCATTAGGGTATACAGACATATTTTAAATAGTAATAACCTCAATATTAGGTAATACATTTGTATGTAATAAATTTACCACTAATTTATTCATAAATATAATGTTCCATATCCTCATATTAATCAAGATATCGTATCCCTCTCGTTCATGAACTTGAGAATCATAATCATAATCCCGGAGTAAAATTTCCATCCAGGTAGTAATAAGTATACTGAACCTTCTCCTCCCTTCCCTCTTTCTCTTTTCCCCACTTTAACCACCTCAATACAGTGCACTTACACCCCCTTCCTGACCAGACCAATTTTCAGCTTTCAGCGCTCTCACAGTTTGAATGACAATTACTCAGTCATGCAACACTGTACCCATATGAAACTTGCGTCCTTTTTTCCACACAAATAGAGCTTTCTTTTAGTGGTATTTAATCACTAGTGAGTTTTTTATTTTTTGTGCTATAAATAAAATAAAGCGTACATTTTGTGAAAAAAATGCCTTTTTCTTTGTTCATACATTTTTGCTAATTAGTAATTTTTCTTCATACATTTTGGCCAAAATGTATACTGCTACCTATCTTTGGTAAAAATGTAAGCACATACATAACATTTGTACACATTTTAGGTGGTGACTAGCCTCTGCTTCAGAGTGATGGCTTGCCACATGTAGGTGTCCTGCCTGCTAATATAAGGGGATAGCAAAGCCAACAGACAGTGAAAAACGGGGTCCGTCGTCCAGAGATAATTCCTGAAATCATCAGGGTTATTCTCCTGGATCTCACTCAGCAAAGGCATATGAGAGAATTGGTCACGCTGGAGTAACCAATTCTTGGTCCATGAACTCCACCTCACCCTGTTCATGGTTCAAAGTAAGAACCCCAACACCAAGCCCCCGCACAGCACAAATGCTACGACGAGTACGCAACCGCAACATGGCTTCAAAATGGTCGGCTGATCAGAACAAACTAAACAGAACTCACTGAAGAACAGCAAGGCCTGTGAATAGCAAGCTGAAAATCAGTAATGAGTGGACAAGAAAGCACAGAAAAACAGATACAAGCTGACTACACTCACTGAAAACCAGATACAAACCCAGAAGCACAAACTGAACTGCAGTAAAACAATCTGAAAAAGCATGAGTTTGAAAAGCGCAAATCGTCTCTCACCAAACTTCTACTAACACAAGATTAGTAGAAGGAGCCCAAAAGGATGTATTGAGCTTTCTTTTTCTAGTCCCGTCGTACTTGTTGTACGTCACTGCATTCTTGACGGTCGGAATTAGGTGTGACCGTGTGTACGCAAGACAAGCTTGAGCGGAATTCCGTCGGAAAGACCATCATAGCTTTTTCCGACCAAAATTCCGATCATATGTACGCGGAATTAGAATGTATTCATCTTACTCATTTCGTAGTTGATCAGGGCAGTATGTTTGGTGATGTTCAGCCATTGATTCAGGGCAGAATTGGCTTTGTGCAGTACTCCTAAAGGCAGTGAGGACTTTTCTCCTCCCTTCAGTATGGCTCATGTAGAATCTCTGGTATGGTTATTGGAGGATGACTCTGCTTATTTCTTTCAGAACTATTCAGCATGTTCCCAACAGATGCTAGTGCAGTGCAGTCTCATTGCAGACAGAGTGTAAACTGAATTTACTGGTATGGTCAGATATATTTCACTCAGCCTTAGTCAGCAACAACCCATTCCTGCTGCTAGACACCTGCCTACTCAAGTATCTTCCATCACCCACAGCAACCACAGTTGCAGCTCAGTATACCCTGCTACCAACTGTGCCGCTACCCGGTTTCCACTTGCTGCACCTACTCTGCCTTTAAACCCATTGAAGATTACCTCTTCTCTGCTGCCTGTGGCAATCCCAAAGAAATCCTTCTTAGTAACTGCTCCCTCTTCTTCACCATCCCTCAGCTCTTCTTTTCCATCAGCTGCACTCCCTACTTACAGCCCTGCATTCACATGCAGAACCTCAGTGGCAAAACCCAAAAAGAAACAACATTTTTTTCCCAAATCACACAATCCAGCCACTATTCAATCCTTCGTCTATGCCAGCTGATCTGCTGCAGTCTACTTCCACTGCCCAGCCTGATGTGCCTCTGCCTGATGCCAAGCCTGATGTACATCTGCCTGCTGCCCAGGCTGATGGTCCTTTGCCTGCTCCCCAGTCTGATGTGCCTCTGCCTGCTCCCCAGCCTGATGTGCCTCTGCCTGCTCCCCAGCCTGATGTGCCTCTGTCTGCTCCCCAGCCTGATGTGCCTCTGCCTGCTCCCCAGCCTGATGTGCCTCTGCCAGCTGCCCAGCCTGATGTACCTCTGCCAGCTGCCCAGCCTGATGTGCCTCTGCCTGCTCCCCAGCCTGATGTGCCTCTGCCTGCTGCCCAGCCTGATGTGCCTCTGCTTGCTGCCCAGCCTGATGTGCCTCTGCCTGCTGCCCAACCTGATTTGCCTCTGCCTGCTGACCAGTCTGATGATCCAGTGCCTCCTGATCCGATGCCTGCTTTCCAGCCCTCCTCTGATTATCCTTTGACCATTGACCAACTTGATTTCATGATCCTCTACTTACCGCCCAGCTAGCATTTATTGACTCAATGCCTACTGCCCTGGATTATCCTGTAAAGTGTAGGAATCCATTTTCCATTGGGTCTGACATTTCTGAATCTTTGTGTACCTGGTATGGGTTACCTGTTTTGCCTGAGATTCTTTTTTCAGTTGCCTGGATTGAGTCCCTCTTACAGTATGTTGCTCTGATGGTACCAAAGCCTGGAGGTGCAGACATACCCTTCACAATTGGCAGCTACATTTGCCTTCATGACCTTTGTAGTGGTGAGCTTCAGGGGAGTTGCAGAGTACCATTTGTGCCTTTCCACAATCCAGATGCGATTGTCACAACTTAAGATGTATTAGGGAACTCGTGTCGGTTAACCAGTGCCTTGGGAAACCTAAATGCCCATTGATGTGGAACAAATCCTAGAAACTAGGCAAGCTACACGATTGTAACCAGACATTCCAATGTCAGAGTTCCACTGTTGTCACATGACCCCGGGGCTAAGTTTGTGAATGACCCATGGTACCCCAGAAATGGGATGCCTACTGTCTTGAGGGATCAAATGTCCTACGTCTCTGAGAATCTGACCAACAGGATACCTAGCCAGTTGCCTAACCCCAGTGGTGAAGTACCTAGCCAGTCACCAGACCCAGGTGGTGAGACACCTAGCTTATTGTTGGATCCCGGCACCAGGGCATCTTTTTTGGAACAAGCACTCCTTTGGCTTATGAGACATTTATATTTCTCTGGAATTATGCAGAAACTAAGTATCTTTCATGAACTCCTGCAGCTATGGCTGGATGGAGCATCTGGAGGTCACTCCGAATGACTTTCAGGAAAGGGTTCATCTGCTGGTGGCACTGTGACTCCCAGATCTATAGGCTGCATTTCTGGTGTCCACAAGTGTGTGTCTCTTAATAGTTAGAAGCTGACATCATCTCCTGCAATCAGTCATCACATGATGCTGATTGCAGGAAGTGTATTTGAACCCTGTGCATGTTATTCCTCGCTGCCTTGGTGTTGTCTGCATGTGCCCCTGACCTGCATTCCAGTGTTCCTGTATCTTGTTTCCTGTTCCTGGACCCTGATTCTGACCCTGCAACCTGATTCCTTCCCACCTGGTCTCTCTGTCTTCTGTTACCCTCTCCCTGCCCTGTCTGGTTCCCAGCTCCCTCTGATTTTCTGTGTATGACCCTGGCTCTGTTCTGACTTCACTTAGCATTATCTGCTTGCTGTTTATATCTGGTTTGGGCAGTCATCTATTGTGTATCCCTGTTTGGCTTTCTGGTTTATTTTACACAGTTTGGTTTATTGGAGGTGCATGTACATGTGTGTTGTTCATTTGTACTCAGAGTCACTCTGTGGATGATGAGGAAAGGAACAAAGAGCAACAAGGAAACAAAGACCTGAAGTGTGCCAAAGGTCACGTGGTCAGTATGCCTAAAGGGGGCATACCCAAGTATGAAATGTAAAGAAAGAAATTAAAAGAAAAAAGGGAATGGGTGGGTGGGACACGAGATCCGACGTCCAACGAGGAGGAGGTGGAGGAGGGCAGGCTTTATGCAGCCTGACTCCTCCTACAAATACAGGCTTACCCTGCGGTGAGCCTTACACTTGTACTCAGAGTCACTCTGTGGATGATGAGGAAAGGAACAAAGAGCAACAAGGAAACAAAGACCTGAAGTGTGCCAAAGGTCACGTGGTCAGTATGCCTAAAGGGGCCAAAAAATAACACAGTAGGAAGAAAGCTCAACAACCAGATGACCCAGTGAATAACGTCTAACCTGGAGTGGTGGCAAATGAGTTATGCCTTTGCCGCAGAAAAGGAAACGCTAAGAAAGGCAGTAGCCCCTCCCCTGGCTTCAGGAATCACAAGGCCAGCTATCGCACCCCCTTGAGCCCAACCCAGCGACCAACACAAGATAAATCCTGAGAGTACGTGAACGTCATAAAATGAAACCCACCATGGAAAACCAGCTAAGCACAGCAGGGAGTCCCCACCGCTGGAGACCCGGATGGCTTCAAACGGAAAAGCCGAAAAAATAAAACAACCTGATAGATCATTCAACATGAAAATGCTGGGACTTAACTGGATACGCCCAGAAAGTGCTGAAGGCTGATACCAGCTGGAGGAGCCAAAAAGGAAACTAAAACAAAAACAGAAAAGCAAAGGGAACTGGACGTATCACCATCAGGACTGGAAACCTAACCTGGAAACATGCCAAGCAGTGTCATGGGCTTTCCTGGAATTAAAAACAAAACCCAATGATCGAGGCTGCAATGCAAACCAAAGGGAAAACCAATCCACCACAACTGGAACTGACAAGAAAGTGCGTCACTGGAAACCCGCTTCTGAGACCCGAGCCTACAGATACTAGCCCGGGCCCCGTGATCCACGAAAGCCCCTGAGCCAGTAGAAACCGTGGATCAGTGAAAACTGACTAACCAAACTTCCATACCCCAGGACAACTCCTGGCCGGAGACGCAGCTAGGAAATTAAAGTAAATAGTGAGGAATGGCACCCAACTGATCAGGAACACAACTAGCGAGAGAATCGTGATCAAACAAAAACACCTGCGACAAGAACGTAACCTGCGATAAGGAAACGTGACTGAACGAAAACATGAGAAGCGTGAACCGATCACCGTGAGCGGTTTTAAGAACAGCGGCTGCTAGAAAACACGACCTGCCTAGGAAATGCAGGCTTCACAAATTGATGAAAAACATAAAAGAAAACCCTGGGGGGTACACAAGAGAAAAGAAAAGCCTAAGACACAAACGTGCGGCATATCGGAATAAGTAAGAACACGAGAAAAGGCAAGAAAACACGAGAAACAAAAGAAACATGGGAAACGCGAGAAAATGCATGAGACACGTAAATAGCCTCAGACACGTACAATACATCCGACACTAACAAGCATGAGGAACATAAAAAAGCCTGAGAATCATGAAACTACACAAGGGTAATGACATGAAAGGCATGAGACATGAAACGTGCGGCACATGGGAAATACGGAAGGAAACACCGGACAACACGTAAGGAAACATGTGAATACGTCAAAACCATGGAAAAACGTCAGAAAATGCTAGAAAAACATGGGGAAACGTCAGAAACAAGGGAAACGCAAGAAGTTGCATCACGTAAATAACAGCCATGAACAATGCATCCGATACGTGAATTGCATGAGAAACGTAAAACCCTGATAACCATAAATTTATGAGAACCATAAAAGCGCAAGAACTGTAAGTCGTTTAAAACCGTCAACTGCCAGCAAAAACACACGAGAACGCAATTGTATGAGAAACTGTAAAATTACATGGAAACCATCAAATGTATGAGAAACACCAACTTCATATGTAAATCACATGAGAGACCTAAATCACATGAAAAACAAAATTGCGTAAGAACCGTAACTTCAAGAAACACCAACTGCATGGAAACCGTGAATTGCATGAGAAAACGGCAATTGTATGTAAAACGAGTGAGAACCGTGCGTGAAAACAAAGCATAAGCACGTCAAATCGAATGGGAACATAATCGCATGAGAACGTAAAACGAAACGAGAACATAAAATGCATGAGAACGTGAACTAAACGAGAACATGAGTGTATGAGAATGTTAAAATGAAACAAGAACATGGGTGCATGAGAACGTAAAACGAAACGAGGACATGAGTGCATGAGAACGTAAAACGAAACGAGGACAAGGGTGCATGAGAACGTGAAAACGAAACGAGGACATGAGTGCATGAGAACGTAAAATGAAACGAGGACATAACTGCATGAGACCGCAAAACATGAAATGCCAAAAAACATGAAACGAAAACGCATAACGCTGGAAAGCAAACCATAAAAAAGCATGAGAAACCGTAGTTGCATGAACCGTCAACTGTACCACGGGAAAACGTCAGAACCACGGGAAACGTAAGAAAATGCTATAACAACATGGGGAAACGTCAGAAACACGGGAAACGCAAGAAGTTGCGTGAGACACGTAAATTGCCTGAGAATTTTAACATGCCTGAGAACCATAAATGCGTAAGAACTGTACGTCGTTTAAGAACCGCCAACTACCTGCGAACGCACGAGAAACGCAAATGCATGAGAAACCGAAAATTGCATGAGAAACAACAACTTCATAAGAAAAGTAAATCACATGAGAGACCCAAAACGCATGAAAAACAAATTTGCGTAAGAACAGTAAACAACGTGCTTGAAACCAACAAGCATGAGAACGTCAACTCGAATGAGAACGGAAAACGAAACGAGAACATAACTACATGAGAATGTAAATGAACGAGAACATAACTGCATGAAAACGTAATTGAAACGAAACGCAAATGCAAGAAACGCAAATGCAAGAAACGCAAATGCAAGAAACGCAAAAGCAAGAAACGCAAATGCAAGAAACGCAAATGCAAGAAACGCAAATGCAAGAAACGCAAATGCCTGAAGATGCAACTGCCTGAGAAACGCAACTGCAAGAAGATGCAACTGCTTGAGAAACGCAACTGCTTGAGAAACGCAACTGCTTGAGAAACGCAACTGCTTGAGAAACGCAACTGCAAGAAGCTGCAATTGCCTGAGAAAACGCAACTGCCTAAGAAAACGCAACTGCCTGAGAAAACGCAACTGCAAGAAACGCAACTGCAAGAAACGCAACTGCAAGAAACGCAACTGCAAGAAACGCAACTGCAAGAAGATGCAGCTGCATGAAAACGCAACTGCACGAAGATGCAAATGCATGACAAACGCAACTGCAAGAAAATGCAAATGCATGAAAACGCAAATGCTTTAAGAACGTGACCGCTAAGAGAACGTGAATGGCCTGAAACCGGAACGCATGGGACCGAAAACGCATGGGAAACCATAAAATGCACCAGAACGTAAAATATTGTATGAGAAAACCGTGAATAACCCGAGAACGTGGAGCTCAGGCGGGGGCAGGCCACGTGGAGCTCAGGCGGGGGCAGGCCACGTGGAGCTCAGGCGGGGGCAGGCCACGTGGAGCTCAGGCGGGGGTTGGGCACGCCACGTGGAGCTCAGGCGGGGGAAGGGCACGCCACGTGGAGCTCAGGCGGGGGAAGGGCACGCCACGTGGAGCTCAGGCGGGGGAAGGGCACGCCACGTGGAGCTCAGGCGGGGGAAGGGCACGCCACGTGGAGCTCAGGCGGGGGAAGGGCACGCCACGTGGAGCTCAGGCGGGGGAAGGGCACGCCACGTGGAGCTCAGGCGTAGCGGCTGAGTCTCGCCCTTACTGATCCTCATTGATAAGAGCAGACCTGTCCCTGGGATCCCCCCCCCCCAGCTGCCCCAATATCAGAGATAGCCGGGAGAAACAGGTGGGTGGCCCCCAAGTGGAGCCTGATCTACCCTGGACAGGGGAGCTGACGGCAGCCGAAAGAACCCCCCACCCCGGCAGAAATCAGGAGAAGTGGGTGGCCCCCTCGTGGAGCCAGACCCCCCCCAGGACAGAGGAGCGGATGGCAGCCAAACCCACCCCCCTTCTCCCGACGGGAGAAGCAGGCGGGCGGGCTCCCCCACGTGGAGCCAGGACAGGGAAGTTGATGGCAGCCGAAACCCCCCCTCTCCCAGTGGAAACAGCGGGAGAAGCGGGCGGACGGCGTGTCCTCTTCGTGGAGCCCCCCTACCAGAACTGAATGCACCAGCCGGCGGCTCCCTCATGGAGTTGGATGAGCATGCAGATGCCGCCCCCCCCCACCCCTGCAGCCGGATCTGCCCCAGGAGAGGTGGCCGATCACCTCCCCCTCCCCCCCAGGAGAGATACTGCGTATGTGAGGGGGGGGGGGGGATGGGGAGCTGGCACGGCCGAATGCCTCCCCCTCCCCCCGCCAGGAGAAACGGCGAGTGCAAACCCCCCAGTGGACAAGCACTTTTAAGAGAGGAGCGGACGGGCAGCCAAACACTCTCTCCTCCCGGCGTGAACACCGGGAGGAGCGGGCAGTCCCCTCATGGCGCCGGATCCGCCCGAGGAGAGAAACAGACGGGCGGCCGAACACCCCCCCTCCCCCCGGCGTGAACACCGGGAGGAGCGGACTGGCAGCACCCTCTGGAGCCGGAAACAGCCCGAGGAGCGGACGGCGGCCAAACACCCCCCTCCCCCCGGCGTGAACACCGGGAGGAGGGGCGGGCAGCACCCTCCGGAGCCGGAAACATCCAGAGGAGAGGAGCGGACGGCGGCCAAACACCCCCCCCCCGCATGAACACCGGGGGGAGGGGCGGGCAGCACCCTCTGGAGCCGGAAACAGCCCGAGGAGAGGAGCGGACGGCGGCCAAACACCCCCCCCCCCTCCCCCCGACGTGAACAACGGGAGGAGGGGCGGGCGGGTGCACAGCATATGTGAGGGGGGGAGGGGGAGCCGGCGCGGCCGAAAACCTCCCCCTCCCCCCGCCAGGAGAATCGGCGGTGCAAGCCCCCCCCAGTGGACAAGCGCTTCCCGCAGAATCACCCGGGGAAAGCCTGGGACAAGAAACCTCCCTCCCCTGTAGCCGAGGCGGCCGGGAGAAAGCCTCCCCCGTGCAGACAGCCACCGTCTGGTGAAGCGCCCCCCGCAGCTCCACACGGGGGAAGCCTGTGGCTGGCACAGCGGGAGAAGGAGGCGGGTGGACGACAAGGGGGAGTCTGAGACAGAAACCCCCACCCCCCCTCCCCTCCAGCAGAGGCAGCCAGAGAAGGAGGCGGGCGGGAGGAAGGATCCCCCGTGCAGACAGAAGCTGCCGGCGAGAGAACCACCCCCCCACCACCGATGCCCACAAACGGAGCCGGCGGGGGCCAAAAGCACCCCCGTCCATGAGCGCCCGAGCCGCAGAATGACATCCTCCTCCAACCCGCCGGAAGTGACGTCAGCCACACGAGATCCGACGTCCAACGAGGAGGAGGTGGAGGAGGGCAGGCTTTATGCAGCCTGACTCCTCCTACAAATACAGGCTTACCCTGCGGTGAGCCTTACACTTATCTTTTAAATACATTACAGTATATTATCTTAAATTGTACTTGTGCCTGGTATTCTCTGTGGCAGTCCACACATTTCTAGTCACACCAGTTCCTGACAGCTCTGCATCAAAGGATAGACAGACTTTATTTAATCCAAGTGTATTTAATGGAACACAGTCTATCTCTTTACTTTTAAAATCCTTCGCTCAAACACCTCCTGGACACTTGGCACATCAAGCACCCTATTAGAAGACAGTACACGTTCTACTTCTCAGCCCACAAAATGTATTCCAGAATAGACTACTTTCTAATTTCCACCCTCCCTTCTGTCTAAGGTGGTATCTTTGGAAATAGGTCCACTCACCTGGTCTGATCATTCTCCTATTTTTCTTGATTTGTCCCTGCTAGCTCTCACCTTCAAAAACATGCCAGTGGCATTTGAACAAATTCCTGCTAAGACATGTAGCTACTAAGCTACTAAGGAACAGTTATCTCAAACCCTAATAGAATATTTCCAACTCAACCAAGGTTCCGTTTCGGAGGAGACCACCCTATGCGAAGCGCAAAAAGCCTATTCAGAATCCAATGCATTTCCATTGGCTCTAGTCTTAAAAAAGACAACAATGCAAAGACAAATTGCTATTCTGGGCAAGTTACATATCTCAGAATGGCAACTGCTCCAATATCCCATGGTGGCCCGACTCCGAGAGGTAACCTCTCTCCGTAACCAACATAAAGCCCTACATATACATCAAGTGGCCAGATTTCTTATATGGTCTAAACAGAAATACTATGACCCCCTTCACTACTTCCCTGTTATCCTTTCCCAGCTAGATGGTAGTGTCCCAAAAATAGGACTAAGGTCTTTGGGGATTTTTTACCACAAACAATTGCCTCACCCCCGCCAATAACTTTAATTTCAATCAAGATGCTTTTGATACTTTCTGCTATGTTCTAAAGCTCCCTAAATTATCCCTTTTCTATTTGTCGGTTATTAAATGCATCGATTACCCCTGAGGAACTTGTGCAAGTTGAAACCATTAGCCACTCATATGTCCCTTGGTCCTGATGGACTTCCTTACTCTTACTACAAAAATGTTTCTCACATATTATCTCCACACATGATAGATGTATATAACTCCTTCCTTAAGGGTCAGCCTCTTGACTCACAGTTCCTACATTCTTTTCTGACAGTTATCCCTAAACCTGGCCAGGTAGTTATAGTTATATAGTTATATATACAGTTATATAGCTGATAGTTATAGGCCTATCGCACTCTTAAATTCTGACTACAAATTAAAAAAAAAAAATCCTACCGAACAGATTGACCCAACTCCTACCTAAAATGATAGATAGGGACCAGGTAGGGTTCGTACAAACCAGGCAGGTAGGAGATAACATTAGGTAACAGATTGACCCAACTCCTACCTAAAATGATAGATAGGGACCAGGTAGGGTTTGTACAAACCAGGCAGGTAGGAGATAACATTAGGCGCACTATGGATCTCATAGATCTATTGAATGTTTCGTAAACCGGCGCTTATACTTAGCCTCAATGCACAAAAGCCTTTTGATAGCCTCTCATGGCCTTTCAGGTTTGCAACTTTATCCCATTACGGATTTGAGGGCCCATTTATGGACCAAAATGAAATAAAATATGGGAACTATGGGATTTCTTTGATTATGGAACTGACCCTTCTCCTCCCTGATATATTGCTTGCTTATGCATCCCCCTCCTTCTCCCTCCCACATCTAAATATACCCTAGTACTGCTTCAAGAGAATATTCAGATACTTTTGAATTTTCTATCTCTTACTGACCCAACTCTATCAGGCTATTGAATGTTTACAATGTATACTATAGTTGATATACATATATGTTAGGCCTGATGCTTAGTGTCGATTTTCTTTTGAATTTTGTGTTTTACTGTTTATGCTCATATTTTGAATGCAACTACTGTGTGTATGGTTCTCCATAAAAAATAAAAACAAATGTATTGAAATGTTCTTATATGTTGAATATTCCTTAATAAAAACATAATTATGAACAAATAATTACATTAAAATTAGTAATATAATACTAATTTTCAAAAGACGATTTTACACCAGTTAGTATAATGGAAATTTCAATAACTTTATTTTAATTTATTTGTTGATTAGCCACCTAAAAGTATATACTGTATGGGATTTAATAACTTCTATCATGATAATAAGGCAGGACACAAGTGGGAAACTTTTTTTTTTTTCAAATGAACAGCACAACAGGGTACATTCTAATGAATAGAACATTTAATTTCACCTCATAGGGACTTTTACAGTAATCTTATACACATTTTAATGAACTATGATGGCTGAACAGATGCCTGTTTTATAGCACATAATTTTTAAGCTTCTAGCACAAAGGTCTTTTCTAATAAGCACTTAAGTTAAAACATACAATATTTTAATTATAAAGTTACATTTGTGATACAGGTAATTGAGAACTGTTTGAATTTGTAATCCAAACTTGTACTACAACTGTCTAAAAGCACATACACCATTCTATTTAATTTATTTTATGCTGCATTCTACATATTAATGATATAGAAAGGCCAGCACAAGAAGGTATCAGGAGGGGCATCTACCTGCAGTGCGAGGCTTTCACGTGGGATTAAGGGTAGCAGCTTTGTGCCCTGTATCCTTTTCAAGATTCCCTGTTGCCACTGTAGCACTGCCCCAGGCAGTTTTTACATAGCCACCCACAGCCCACGCTCCTCACTGTCAGAGAACAGAACTCCTATGTAAGGGCCCTAGTGTTGCTGTACAGCACATGGCCATGGCCAGCTTTGTGAAGACTGCAATTAATTACTGTGGTGGAGGATGTATTGTATGCTTGAGGAGGGGGGGGGCTGTTTCATGTGTAACTGTGGAGGGGGGTGGCTGCATTGTATGATATTTGTTTCAGCCAGTCAAGGACCAGTTGTATTACTGATAGTCAGATTATGCCTGCACATTGTTTGCTGTCACCCTATCAAATTGGTATTTAGCATACTGTATATGGTCCTACTTAGATATTATATATTCTTAAAGGAAATCTGTACTCACATCAAACAATGCAAATTAATTTCTTTATGTTACTGCAAGCAACCAGAGCTTTATAGTATGAATATTTTTATATTATGCAGATTTTTGACTAATCCCTCTGGGTATCCTTGTGATTCTTGGTACCATCCAGGCGCCCAGGGATGACGTGGGGCATGTCATGCGTATGAGAGTTATGCTGGTCTAAGTGAGTGGTTTATTCTATGCATCACTTGTATGTCTTTCTGGGACATCTCACCTTTTGATATGTATATCTGTACCCATTGTCCACATTTTAAATATGATTATTTCCCCTTTCTTATGCAAAATCCCCCTGCTTGGTGTCAGGCATATAGGTCCTGAGGAAGCAAAGCGAAATGTCGACCTGCCATATTCAAGCAGCAACAGGGAGCAATACACATGCTATGTGTGGCTTATTTTATTGGAAGCCAACACTATCTGTTTTTAATGTTATATTGTCATTTTTTATATCTATGTATAATACATAAATTATTTTTCTAATAATATTTTGTATTCCTTTTCTGGTACCTATAAAGTCTGCTCCAACGTTCCCTTTTTTTCATTAGCAATTTTATATGGATGTGGTACCACCTTGGCCCTTTCCTTATCTATATAGGCGGATAATACGCCACCCTCCTTTCTGGGCAAAGGATAAATCCCTCACCATTATTATAAGTGAGGAAGAAATTACTAACCCATTCTATTTAAAACTTTCTGAATGCACTATTGACCAATATTTGGGGTACTATGATGGACTATACAGGTACAGAATGGGGAGGACTGATGTCTAAAATTCATAAAGAAGGTGGAGGTGATCATGGGATAGAATTGGAAATTGTGGTTTTGATACATAAACGTAGAAAAGCACTGGAGGGAAAATCAAATCTTTTTTGGCAGGTCAAATTTTTGGAACGATATATCAAAGAAGACTTGAATCCACGTGGTTTGAGGATTCAGGTGTTCCCCAACCTATGGGAGCTTAACCCAGAGTCTAAAAAACAATGGGAGACTAACCTACAGGAATGCACAGTAAAGATGTTGACTGCACTTATTAGCCATTATAATGAGTATATCAGAAATATAGGGATATTATTGAATTTCAGAGACAGAATGTGGCCCATCCTACATTCCAAGAAAAGGATAAATCCCTGAAGAACACATTGAAAAATGTAGTAAAGATCTGGTATACAAAGAAGATCTTACATTTATTAGGGACAAGATGGCATTTGCCTATAGATGGCCTCAGCAGGGAGGGAAAAAGAGTAGAGGCAATCATAAAAAAGGGTTAATACAAAAGTGAGATTGACACCATAGAGCAATGTTTCTCAACTCCAGTCCTCAAGACGCCCCAACAGGTCATGTTTTCAGGCTTTCCCTCAGATGAAACGGCTGTGGTAATTACTGAGGGAAATCCTGAAAACATGACCTGTTGGGGCGCCTTGAGGACTGGAGTTGAGAAACACTGCCATAGAGGGTACTGACTCTGACTCATCTCATGTGGATCTAGGAAAAGGCACAACATGGGTGATGGTTAAATTAGTGGTGGTAAGGGAAAGAAGACTAAAGACCACGCTCATGATAAATATTCTGATTCAGATGCGGGCTTTGAAACTAAAACTGGTGATGGGTCACATGGGGATATGCAGGTAATGGAAAGAGGGGCCAGTGGGTCAGATGTCCTGACAGGTCCAAATCGTACCACTATTTGCCCCCAAACTGCCCTGCAGGCACATACTCAGACACCTAGAATTACAGGAGTGTCAGGTCACCTTGAGGCGAGGTGACAGGTGCACACCGTAGGGATGCGGAGTGCACCGCGAGGTTGTGGACCCTACGGCTGACTGCTGCAGACGGGGACAGATCCCACTGGGGATAGAGCGTGAGATTCCCTGGGGCGCGGAGTCTAAGAGCCAGCTGGTGTTCACCAGAGCTTCGAGTGGTGAAGATGGTCTTGGCTGCAACTGGCTCCAGGTCGCGACCCCCAGGGTCCCCCAGCTCACACCCACAGTAGGCAACAGGAGGATAGGGATGGTGAGGGACAAAGCCAAGGTCGGGGCCACAAGCAGAACAGAATAGTCGGGTACACGCCAATAGGTCAGGGTCACAGGCAAGCAGGGATGGTCAGAACACGCCAAGGTAGGTAACGGAAATCAGTAGCAGAGCACACGACAGGAAACAGGAAGCTAATACACAAAGGAATACACAATGGTTGATCAGCACTGAGCCCTGCAGTGCACAGGTTTATATAGGCTCCCTGATAGGGCCTGGGGTGGAGCCATGCTTAGAGGAGAGGTTATAAAAACCACCAGGTGGAAGTAGCTGGCTTCTTAGTCTGAAGACATGAGGGAAGGTAAGCAAACACAGGAAGATCACTGCATAACCATGACAAGGAGCTGTTTCAAAATTTGTTTTAAAATCATGAAAGAAAAGGATTTTCAATTAATTCCTCCTGTACAGGACCAGCCCAACAAACAGCTGGCCCCACACAGTCTGGATCGGTATGCATACAGGGGCAAATAGATATTGAACAGCTACAGATCATAAATCTATCTACTAAGATACTCTCCCAGGCTGAGACACAGGTCCTTGCTTTGGGGTTGAGCTTTTGTCCATCTTCATGTGCAGACAGTTTTGAACTGGTTAAGGATCTGAATTTGTTTGCCAGAAGGCTAACATATAAGTATATGTACGATAAAGAAAGCAAAAAGAAAACACAGGAAAAGATCGATCAGGACCAATGGAAGGGCTTTACTGTTAGGGACTTTATGGCATTGAAGGATCTCATGGATCTGCTGGATGAGAATGAGTCCACCGCTGGAAACTATGGTGAGGCAGGTCCTCCAGATTCCAATCTGGGGGTCCATCCTGCACCACCGGCTCCAGAGATGGACTCCAGATTCCGAAAAAAATCTACCCAATTCCCACCTTTGAAACCGAATCTCTACATATGGATGTTTCTATCTCAGGTGACTGCAGACATTGAATTTTAGCGCTGACAGAGCAAAAAATAATGGGATTTTTATATACAGCTTACCTGTAAAATCCTTTTCTTGAGAGTACATCACGGGACACAGGAGCTTCATTACATAGTGGGTTATATAGGCACCTCTGGTGATTGGACACTGGTTGACCCCAATTAAGGAGAATTCCTCCCCTATATAACCCCTCCCATCTGGGAGGCACCTCAGTTTTGTAGCAAAGCAATAAGAAACCACGTAAAAACCCAAGAGGGGCGGGAGCCCTGTGTCCCGTGATGTACTCTCAAGAAAAGGATTTTACAGGTAAGCTGTATATAAAAATCCCATTTTCTTGATCATACATCACGGGACACAGGAGCTTCATTACATAGTGGGATGTCCCATAGCAATTCTCAGATTGAGGGGAGGGAGACACAGATCATAAATATAGACCTCCAGGGACCGGAGGACCTAAACTGCAGCCTGCAGTACACTGCGCCCGAAGGCGATATCCTCTTGCCCTCTGACATCCACCTGATAGAATCTGGTGAATGTGTGGACTGATGACCAAGTCGCAGCCTTACAGATCTGAGCCAGGGAGGCCTGGTGATGCACTGCCCAAGAAGCACTAACAGCCCTAGTAGAGTTGCGCTTTCACCCGAAAAGGAGGAATCTTCCCCTTTAAACCATAGGCCTGAGAAATAACTTGTCTGATCCACCTTGAGAGAGTGGATTTTGACGCCACCTGGCCCTTTCTAGGGCCTTCCGGCAGAATAAATAAACAATCAGTTTTCCTTATCTGAGAAGTTGCTTGAAGATAAATACTGATTGCTCTAACCACATCCAAAGTGTGTAAAGATTCTTCTTCTGTGGACTGAGGGTCCGGAAAAAAGGATGGTAGGATTACATCCTGATTCAAATGGAAACCCGAAACCACCTTAGGTAGAAAGGACCTGTTGGGACGCATGACCACCCGGTCCTTATGGATAATTAAATACGGCTCCTTACTGGAAAGAGCTGCCAACTCTGATACTCTTCTAGCCATAGATATGGCTACTAAGAAGACCAGCTTTTTAGTCAGGAGAACTAAATCCAGATGCAAAGGTTCAAATGGTTGCCCCTGTAAGGCCGAGAGAACCAAATTCCGATCCCATGGGCATACCGGAGGTTTAACTGGCGGTTTTGTCCGCATAGCCCCCTGGATAAAAGCCCGTACTAGGGAATGTGATGCAAGCGGCTTTTGAAAAAATACTGACAGGGCCGAAATCTGCACTTTGATAGTGCTTATGGCCAAATTCATTTCTAGGCCTGACTGGAGAAAGGCCAAGATTCTGTTATTGACATACTTTCTAGGATGCCATTTCCTGAGTTCACACCAGGAAACATATGTCCTCCAGATCTTGTAATAAATAAGCCTGGAGGCCGGCTTTCTGGCATTGACCAGAGTAGAAAGGACTGGCCCTGAAAGGCCACGGTCTCTCAGAATGTGGGTCTCAGCAGCCAAACCGTCAAATTCAGACTGCGTAAAGCAGGATGGTAGATTGGACCCTGTGAGAGCAGATCTGGCCGGAGAGGGAGGGTCCATGGCCTGCCTACTGCCAACTTCATGATTTCTGCGTACCATGGTCGCCTGGGCCAAGCCGAGGCCACCAAAAGGACCGACATCATCTCCCTCTTGACTCTTCCCAGGAACCGCGACAGAAGCGGGCTCGGGGGGGAAGGCATAGATCAGGTTGTACTGATCCCAGGGAACTGTCAGAGCATCTGACCCCTGAGCAAGTGCATCTCTTGTCCTTGATACAAACTTGTCCAGCTTCCTGTTGAACCTGGATGCAAACATATCTACGTCTGGAGTACCCCACTTGTGACATATGTTCTGAAACACGTCGGGGTGCAGAGCCCATTCTTCTGGGCACAACTGCTGGCGGCTGAGAAAATCCGCCTGCCAATTCTCCACTCCTGGGATGAAGACTGCAGAAAGACACGGAACATGCTTTTCTGCCCAGAGAAGTATGCGATTCACCTCTTTTTGGGCCACCAGACTTCTGGTACCGCCCTGGTGATTGATATAAGCCACTGTGGTGGCATTGTCGGACTGAACCCGAACCGGGAAACCTCGCAGTCTGTAAGACCACTCTATGAGTGCCATGTAAACTGCCCGGATCTCCAAGATATTTATGGGCAGTAGACTCTCGGTCGCAGACCATTTCCCCTGCGAGCACGTCTCCTCCAATACAGCTCCCCAGCCTGTCAGGCTGGCATCTGTTGAGATAATCTTCCATGGGAGAGGAAGAAAAGTTTTGCCCTTCAGCAAATTCTTGGTTTGTAACCACCAGACAAGACTCTTGCGTGTCCCTGGGGATAGACGCATAGGAAGATCCAGAGATTGGGGTTTCCTGTTCCAAGCCGCAAGGATGCATCCTTGCAGAGGCCTTGAGTGGAACTGGGCGAATGGGACGGCCTCGAAAGAGGCGACCATCTTCCCTAACAGTCTCATGCACAACCGAATGGAGGAAGATCTTCTGCCCAGAATCAGGCACACCAGATCCCCAATGGCCAAGGCTTTAGCCTTGGAAGAAACACCCTGCCCTGAGCGGTGTCGATGATCATACCTAGGTATTCCAACCTGGTAGTCGGTTGTAGGGACGACTTTTCTAGGTTTATGATCCAACCTAGGCGTTCTAGGTGTTCTAGCGTTTTGGTGACGCTGTGACTTAGGAACGCTGCAGTTTTCTCCATGAGAAGCAAGTCGTCTAGATAAGCCATGACGGCTATGCCCTGAGCTCTTAAGATTGCTAAGAGAGGGTCCAGAATCTTTGTGAAGACTCGAGGGGCTGTAGCAAGCCCGAACGGCAAGGCCACAAATTGAAAATGGTGCCGCTCTACCGCGAACCTTAGAAATTTTTGGTGTGCGGGAAAAATTGGCACATGGAGATATGCATCCTTGATATCTATTGATGCCATGAATTCTCCCCCTTGCAGGGAGGAGACCACAGTGCGGATTGACTGCATTCGGAAGGACTGGATGTGTAAAAACCGGTTCAGATCCTTCAGATCCAGGATAGGTCTGACACTTCCATTTGGTTTTGGAACGGTGAAGAGATTTGAGTAAAACCCCGAACCCTGATCTTTCGGGTTCCAACCATCACCATAGACACTGGCGAAAAAACTGAGGTGCCTCCCAGATGGGAGGGGTTATATAGGGGAGGAATTCTCCTTAATTGGGGTCAACCAGTGTCCAATCACCAGAGGTGCCTATATAACCCACTATGTAATGAAGCTCCTGTGTCCCGTGATGTATGATCAAGAAATTATGTTTAATCAGCAGTAAGCCATTAATGAGTTACAAAATAATAGAGACCTAGCCATAAAGATGGCGGATAAAGGAGGGAACGTTGTGGTAATGAACACTACTGATTACCACGAGATGTGTATGACCATCCTTTCAAATAGGGATTGGTACACCTCTATATCATTGGAGAAGGCACAAGAATTCAATCATGAATATGATGCATTGATACACAATGCTTTTCCAATGGGAACAATAGACAAAGAGATATACGAGGCCCTAAAAAATCCCTTCCCAAGAATGGCTTCTTTCTATTCCCTACCAAAGACACACAAAAACATTGCAAAACCACTGGGACGTCCAATACTATCTGGGATAGGGACTAAGACTGAGAAAGGGAGTCGTTTAGACGACAATTTCCTACGCCCACACGTCCTTGAACTTCCATCATACATAAAAGATACTTCTTAAAAAACTCTTCAATGTCACTGTACCTGCAGATCGCATACTTGCATCAAATGATGTGGAGGCACTGTATTTCAGTATCCCTCATACCAGTGGACTTACTGTAGTGAAAGAATTTCTTGACAAGAATGATGGGGTGACACAACCTCATAACAACTTTATACCGCAACTACTGCAACACATACTTCCCAGAAATGTCTTTACACTTGATGGGTCCTACTACCTCCAGGTGCAGGGAGTTGCGATGGGGACTTGTTGTGCCCCATCATATGCCAACCTTTACCTGGAAGGTGGGAGCGTACTCGGTTTGCTGACTGTACTTTGTATGTCTGTCCAGCAATTTATGCTGGTATAGATATACAGACGACATTTTCATTATATGGAATTCCAGTAAAACTGAATTGCTGGTGTTTCCGGACAAACTGTCAAAAAATAATTATAACTTGAAGTTCACTATGAATAGTGATCCAGTGTCAATATATTTCATGGATATTAATATTTTCAAACAAGAGGATGGATATCTAGATACTTCACTTTACAGAAAACCAACGGCGGGAAACACTATCCTCAATGCATCCAGTGCCCACCCTCAATCTCTAATTAGGAGTATACTCCCAGTATTTGTGTATAAGATGGAACTGTTCAAAAGAAGATGATTTCTCCAGAGAAGCAAAGGCATTGAGAATGGGACTATTGGATAGGGGATATTTGAAAACTACCCTAAGGAAAGCCTTTAATAAAGCCTGCAGCTAAGCCGACAAACATTGTTATTCGGGACCAAAAGAAACAAACAGGAAGATAGAGTAAGATTAGTGATTACTTTCCCGAATAACCATGAGATTGTGAAACAAACTCTGGAGAAACACTGGCACCTCCTTACAGGGGACCCAATTCTGAAGAAATGCATTGCAGACTACCCCCAGATCACACATAAAAAAATGTAGATTATTAAAGGACCGTCTAGTACATACCCACCTTCAGGAATCCTGCGGACAGGCTGAGAATTTGGTGGGGATGTTCAGATGTGATGACTGTGAATACTGTGGCTGGATCTTAGAATCTTTCTTGCTGCCAAATGTGTGTTTGCATAGGATTAAACAGTATGTGGACTGTCAAACTACATGTGTAATTTACATTGCAATGTAAATGTGGATCCCTTTATATAAGAAAAATGTTTAGAAATCTTTGGAGGAGGATTTATGACCATATTTATTACATTAGGAGGAATCTTCTATACACCCCCATTGGTAGGCATGTTGCTCTCCAACATAGACATGATACCTCGATGATACAGTTCAGTCTTGGAAAGAATCACTGAAGATCCTAGGGGTGGTAATGTGGATAAAAAGTTATTACAATGGGAGGCTAGGTGGATATTTTATTTAAATGCCACCTCTCCTCCAGGCCTAAACAAAGCTCTAAGTTATAAGCCCTTTTTGGGATAAACAATCAAAAATCTTTTCTCTCCCCTTTGACTTTATCAGACTATAATGGATGAGGCAGACGATACCAATACACATTTCTATGGATACTCTCCTTTCCATTTAACTGTATGTGGCCCGGATAGTTATATGGTCTAATTATGAAATTTAATAGAATAATTTTGACTAAATATTAGTGAATTGTTTCTATAATGGAAAATGAAAGGTTTGACAATGGATATCTACATAATACAATTGTCAGGGGTTATTGAAATATGATGCATTACTTATGGCATGCCTTATGCCTCCCCCTAGGGGTGGCCTGGAGTTGAGTCTCATATTTGTTGTTTGTCAGCTCTCTAATGGGGGAACCCCTGCATGGACAACATGAGACAGTTTTTGACAATTCCTTTATTTAAAGTCTTCTTCTTTCCATCTTCTTCGGGCACTTCTTCCTTCCTTCTTCCTTCAGTTTCTTCCTCCATCTTCTTCTTCCTGCTTCTTGCTCCGGGGCTTTCGTCTGGAATCTTCCTCCGTGGTGTCTTCTTCTCTGCTTTGTTCTTGGGCCGCTCTGCCTCCATGGGAGGCTCCCGCTGTGTGACGCTCCATGTTTGTCACGGTTGCTACAGCAACAAAAGGGAGTTTGCGATCTGCCCAGCACTAGTCTCCACACATCACATGTTCCTCCTGCTTCAGCTCAGATCGGGTGACTCCGCTCCTCTGATTTAGCTACACAAGCCAGAGCATTGGTCAGGAAGCCTGGTCTCAGCGTGGCCAGCCAGCCAGCAAGCAGGACCTGGGTTTTCTTCTGACATTGTTGACATAACACCTGGGGTCACAGTGAGTTTTGACATCCCTCGTTCCATTTCACACTCACACTTCACACTGTCACATTTCAGTGTGCTGTAACTTTTACCATCTATGCAATTACAGCCACAGAGTTTGCCGCTGAGGCTTGTCTTACACAGGACACTTCAATCCTGACATTTTTTTTAACCAACATTGATCTTACAGTGGGATTTTATGTTTCAATGTCAGACTTTATAAATTTTAATTTTCACTTCATGTGCATCCGATAAATGAATGAAATACTTGTATAGCGCACAATGCAAACTGAATCGCCTCTATAATTGATTGTTTATGCAGCACTGACCCCCGAAGGAGCTGCTGATTTTATTGGGCTTTTCCATTACCTTCTTCACCTCGTGTATGTCTAGGGGTTTCCCGAGGTTGATGGCCCAAGAACTGCAGAGAGTGACACAGATCCACTTAAGGGATTTTTATTTGCAAATCCGGTTCCCCAGAAAGTGAATCCCAGGATTACTGTGACAAACTGTCAGATTTTTTCATCGATAAAGTCAAAACCATCAGGTAAACAATTTGTCAGAAGAAAACATCTGACCTCAGCCAGCAAATACATAAAGAGGATGTCTGCACCAACATACCGCAACCGCCAAAATTTTCACTATCCCCAATTACCGTAGACACCGCAAAAAACATCATTAATAAACTGCGTGACAGTACCTCACCTACTGACATCATCCGCACAAAACTACTGAAAGAATGCTCCGACATCGTGGCTCCAACCATAACCCACCTCATAAACTGATCATTCCATGAAGGGATTGTTCCCAGCATCCTCAAATAAGGCATCGTCAAACCTCTACTCAAGAAACCAAACCTGGACCCTCAGGATTCAAACAACCGTAGGCCAATTACAAGCCTCAACACCATTTCTAAGATCATGGAGAAAGCTGTAGTACATCAGCTACAACTCCACCTGGATACTCACAAACTCCTGGACCCGCTGCAATCAGGCTTCCGCCCGGGTCATGAAACAGAAACAGCTCTCCTCAAGATTTGGGACGACGCCCTCGAAGCAACAGATGACGGAGAGCCGTGTCTCCTCGTACTGCTAGACCTAAATGCAGCGTTTGATACAGTAGATCACAATACTCTACTCGTCCGCCTCACAGGTAGTAGTTGGAGTCCAAGACATAGATCTCCAATGGTTCGCGTCCTTCCTAAGAAATCGGTCACAGACAGTGAAACTAGGAAAATTCCTCTCCAAAACTCGGCAGTCACCTGCGAAATCCCTCAAGGCTCTCCTTTGTCACCCGTTCTCTTCAACATTTACATTCGCCCACTCCTTCAAATCATCAGATGCTCAGATCTCTGTTTCCACTCTTACGCTGATTCAAAGAAGAAAGTAGACAAAACACAGTCTCTCAATGAGGGTTAGAGGGTTTCAGGTAGAAAGTACAGGTTCTCTTGGATCTTAGTCAAATAGGAAGTCTCTCACTTTAGAAATCCAGAGAATAGCCATTCACAACTGCATCCTCACCCTTATTGGATAGAGCTCCTCTCACCAGGCCTAGCATCCGATAGAGTGCTCAGATAAAGCAAAGTCTCTGCCACAGACATGTTGTAAAACACTTGAATAAACTGAAGGATGTAGACAACTTAGAGAACCCTCATATGGTACCAGCATCTTGCAGCCAGTCCGGCGATACCATACGAGTGCAGATTTGCTTGGGGTCTTTCAACTAAGCCTCCAGGCTCTTTCTGAGAAGCCAGCCTTCCACGTGGCTTTCTCCCGAAGAGTCCTCCCCTGGTTCCTCTTTCAGTTGCTGGGCCTCTCCACAGATGAGACAGCACTGGACCATCTCTGAATCCTCCTTCTAGTTACTTTGCCTCGGGCTAGCCAGCCCCGGGACTAGTACCCTCTCCCAGAGTGCACAGCAGGACAACCCGTCCACTGAGTTGATTCCGAGAAAGATAGTACTCAATGCACCCAGTTGAACTGCGTTCTCACACCTGCCAGAGATGACAGCGCCACCTATAGCCAAGCAGAACACAGTTCAATCCAGCTAGACTGGTACCGAGACCACAATTTGGTGTAATTGAACCCAAAACCAAACTGCGGTTCAAGGAATGTTAAATAAGAAAAAACACATAGCGCATGCTCTTCAGGCCCCGACGCTACATTTAAATGACTTATAACAATCTCTCATTGCTGGAACCCATTGAGCACTGCATTTTTGTCTATTTGAAGATCAACACAGCCAGTCTTTTAGTCCCCTTGGATGGGCCCTGTGACACTCATCTGGAAGGTTTGATCATAATCTGCAGGGAGAGAGGCAGAAGGTGCAGATGCAAGTGTCCTCATGCTGCAAGTGATTTAGTAGTGTGCACATAGAGACTACAATCTTTCAGGGACTTTTTTATGAAAATAAATTACACTCTACAGTTAATTTTTTTGATTTGAAAATGGCTGGTGTAGTAATATGGCTGAACCAGAGTGACTCCATCTTTGTAAGTTCATATAGGATTAACTTGGGTTAACTTTACTAGTTGGCTTAGATTCTGTATCTGCAGACATAGGCAGTTATTCTGTGGACATGCACATAGGGAAATATAGCTTGCATAGGCAGTTTTATTCTGTACTGTCTAAATAAAGAAATTGTGTCACAATATGTCTGGGCCACAGATCCCATGACTGTGATTCAGAAGCAGATGACATGAGTAATGATATGTAATGATAGGTAATGATAGGTAATGATGATGTGTAATGTACGCCTCTGTATTAACCACACCCATGTTCTATGCAATGATTGGCTGATAAGGGTGCATATAAAATGCAGCCCCTCCCACAATACACTACACAACTACTGAATTGTAATATTGGCTGGTCTGTTTTTCTTGTTGTCTCCTGACACTGCAGTGTTATGTAAAGGGTTTCGTGAGTATTAGAATTGTGTTAGTTATACTTCTAGCTGGTCTTTGTCAGGTATATAGAAATACCATTTTAATCACAACAGAATGGAGGCACTCGCTGAGATTTTGGAATTTAGGAATTTAGGACTTGGCAGGGTGTGGTCAAACATTGAAGCTTTGACAGACACAACCCTGGCCAGATAAATTTTAGTTAAGAGAATTGTGAGACGGACCAGGCTGTTAAGAAGTGGCTTATGAGAAGCCTGTGTCCTTGGTGGGACTCTGTTTAAAAATCTAATATTAGGCTCCTTTAGGGAAATAGAAGGAAAAAAAAGGTAATGGGGCAATTACCAATTACTACCGGAACCCACAAAACTTTTGCTCTATCTGGCTTTTCTTGTCTATCGCATTTGCATTAAAGTAATAAGATATCTGTTTTGTTGTGTGGAATACAGGGCTGTATGGGGTAAGGCAGCCCCTGTTTTCACTGTTATATGATGTCCCAAAAGGGGAAAATTAGATTAGAGTGAAGTAAATTTCCCTTGTTATGTTTAGGTATCGTGGAAAGGGTGAGTACTGTTATATGCATGTTCATATAAGTTTGCTAAGGTATTCTTTCAAGAGACAATGGTATAGTATATGAATAATATGACTTCTCCCCTTTGCTAGTATGTTGTGTTGGTTATGGAGCTCTGGAATGATAGGTGCTTGATTCTGCTTGAGAAGTGCATAATTTGTTTGCACATGTTTAACATGTGTTTTGGTAACTCTTGGAAGGGTATCGGAATGGTATTTTTTGCAGGTTGTAAAATGTATGTGTTAGGTGGAAGGGGGTTGATTTGACAGGTGGGTATTTTGGAAGAATGCCCAGGAGTGATGAGATTTAAGTAAGTGAGTAAGGTGTTAATTAAGAACATCCTACATTTTTTGAGGGTAAAGTAAGTGAAGTAAGAAGGTAAAGGAGAGATTTGAGGTATTTATTAAAGAAGGGTGTGCATTTTGCAAGGTTTTTCAATGCATTGTTTTTTATATACAAGCCGGGTTTCAACGCCCTTTTAGAATTGACATAGGAGAAAGAAAAAAAAAGTGAAGGAAAGTACATTTAAAAATGGGAAGTTAGGTTTTGAGATTTAAAGGGGACATTCTATTTGCGTTGAGGAAATGATTTTAAAGGACAGCCGGGATAGGAGGTTTTGGGCAGGTAAGGAAATTAACACAGAGAGAGTTTTGTTTAAAATAAGGATTTTTAAAGTGTCACAGCTAGTTTCATTTGGATTATCAGATAAAAGGTGTTGTTAAAATAGGATTTTTAGTGTAGACTTACCCTGTTACCTTGTTTGTGTGTCTGTTTGTTGATTATTTGTTTATTGTTGTTTGCTGAAGTTATAATGAGTCGGTACAGGTGGGTTGGTGGGATGTGCAGATCCCTGTTTGGCAACGGGCACGGGGAAAAGGGACAACAAAGGGTAAAAAGAGAGAGAGCTGGTGGGGAGTCTAGAAACCTTGTTGATAGCACCCCACCTCGTACAATGAGCAGCCCTGGTGCTGGGGTCTCGTGAGACTTTTGCGGGATTACGGTACCAGAGATTCATAGAGACATCAAGATGTTGGTTTATTGGGCAGTGATTAGATTGCTGTTGGATGCACTGACAGGGGGGCATGGTTACTGTTTTGGGGGATCTGAGTTAGGTAGAGGGAGATTATGAATCTTCCTGCTTCCCCCTCTGAGCTGGTGGGTTTGGGGGTGTGATTTCTGACATGGATCTCCGGTGAGGCGCTAGGGTCGCAGCTTCATGGACTATTTGTGGACTGTGGTTAGTGGCAGTCCTTGGGTCGCCCTGTTTACAGTTTCATAAGACTGACACCTGGGTAGAGAGAACTGGTTAATGGAGAGAAATGCTTAATTTTATGTGTATGTGAATTTTTGTCTTGTCTTGGAATTCCAATTTAGAGTATAAGATTGTTTTTGTTTTCTGAATTCAGATAAATTGTTGGTTAAGTTGATATATGTCCTATGATTCTGCCAAGACAGAGAGCGTTGCTAAAGTGGGCAGGTGAAGAGGGGAACAAATTTCAACCATACTTTCACCACGGGTTTTGTGGGGAGAATACTTCTATATTTGCATTCCATAGTCAGCGAGTCAGGGACTTGCTGAAGTGGAAAATGAATGTTAAAGAAGGATCTGATTCAGAAAAGTTATCTATAAAAGGTACATGTTTATTGTTAAGATGTTGCAACTAGTGTCAGTCTATTCATGAAATGTGTTGGGCATATATTAAGCCCATATTCACTCCATAGTAAATTGGGAACATTAAAAGGGGAATGTGACATGTCACTGATAAAATTACTAAATGTTTTTTAAAGGAATCTGATCAGATGCAAATTTTTAGAGTCTGACTTTAAGACGATTTTGGGTGTGGTTGCCTATCCTTACATTATTAGAGTTAAAGTGTGTTTTTTTTTTCTGATAACAGCAAATGTGCTATATTTGTGCAAATTGTTTTGATAGTGTTTAAGCTGTATTAACAATGATTTTGAAATATTGATTTTGACAGGGTTGAGAATATTATGATTAAGAGCCCAGAATTCGAAAGTAAATAAAAGGGAAATTGTATATTCCAGGCGCTACGCCAGAGGAATTGTGGTTAGTAAAGAAAAAAAGAAGTAACTGTGTTGTGTAATTCCAGACACTAGAGAGAAAAATATTAAGGTTTGAAGGTGTTATGAATGAAATTAAGAATGAATGGAATGGCCAAATGAATGTGGAATGAGAGTTGTTGTGTATAACAACACACAGGGTATCATTTTGATTAGTAGAAATATTTTAAGTGTGTGTCTGGAATGTGCACAACAGGGTGTCTCATATTGTGTTTAGGCCCGTGTTATACTTTCCTTAAAAGTTTGGGGTTAAATTTAATTAAAAGAATTGATAAAGGGATTTTGGTAAAGGAAGGGTGAAAATTTAAAAAAATGTTTGAAGAAGTTACTGAAATTAAATGACTATAATCAAGATACATTGCTGCGTATATTGAGTCCATGGGGTACTAAGATGTGATGGGAAGGATTTATTTGAAATAAGCAATCAGAATGACTATTCTGGATATCTACCTTCTGAATTACCAGGGTGTCAGTCATAGAGTGTTGGTGATGAAATGTTGTTTATCCATCAATGTTTTGTTTGTTGCTGATGATCAGACATATTTGCAAAGTTGGGAGACTTCTGAGTCAGAATATGTGTTTGGGTAAAATGTTCTGTCCTAAGTGCCTTGGGTCCACTTGGATCCCGGGAATAGAAGAAACTAAAGAGGTTTAAGTTTTGTTGAAGTTCTGCTATAATACTGAATTTGGAAAAATGTTTAGTTAAATATATTGAAGCTATATAATGAAAACCCTTGCTGAGAAACATTTTCATTCCTGCATGTTTTACTTATGTTTGAGTCAATTAAGAATATTATTTTTAATATCTCCAATGGTTAAGGCCTGAATTGATCAGGTAGATTCTGTGACTACTCATGTCAGATGAGGATTATCTGCCCCAGCCAGCCTGCATTCACCCACAGCCCTTTTCACATGAAGAAATGCCCACCCCAGTCATACCCTACACCCCAGCCATACCCTGCCCTATGCCCTATATCTTATCCTAATGAAGTGGTGACTACAGCTTTAACATGGAAATCTTTGTTGTTCATCTTTGTTGTTCAAATACCATAGGAGGTGCTCAGATGACTAAAGGTGGACTCCGGCTGGAAAATATTCCTGCGAATGATACCTCAAGGGGGAGCCACATGACGCAAACCTGGGGTACAAAATTCCTGTGAGCATCACATGAAAAAGATCCAGATGTGCCAGCGGAAAGTCCCCGGTCTCGCCCAACGCATCAGTTCCAGTCTGTCTGTGGATATCAAGTTCTGTCCTTATTAAGAGGCAGTATTTTGGGGTAGAGAATTCATGTCTGTACATATGAGTGATCGCAGAATTGAACTAAAAGGTTTTGGAAAAAGTTGAGCAGAATGAGAGTTATAATGTGGACATTTCCTTTTCCTTCCTTTTCTGCAAATCTAATGGACATTCAGAAGCCATCCAGGAAATTTTCTTTTTGAGTATTTCTTTGGGACTATTTTCATTTGGCCTAAAGGCTATCATGCCCCTCCCACTTGTTTATATGGACTGTCACGCCCCTTCCTCCCTTTTGCAGTCCATGGACAATTGCTATGCAGCTGAGATTACATGTTTGTTGTTTCCTATTTTTGCATGCTTAGAAGGTGGTCCGGGTAAGGGTCGGGGGGAAGGGTAATATTGGGATTGTTGTTGTAGTGTGCCCAGGACATGCTCGACCATTTCAGTGTATTCTGTTTGAAGGGATGCTGGCATAGGCACTGTATTGTATATGTATTGGTTCACATGTCATCTACCAGCCTCTGTGTTCTAGGGGGATCCTTAAGGTTATATGTGGCCTACCCAATAAAATCACTAGTAACACACTCATTGGACATAGAGGGGATGTGCATTCAGAGTCTACAGGAACTCCACAGTGCTTGACACCTTAGATCGTGCCCTACGTCACACTTCATGCATGCCTCTGGCCCCCATACTGAGATGGCCAAGCTACTTTCACAGCTTGCTTTTTTAGGATTCTCTGAGGGTGCCCAACAGGTCCTTAAGCAGACAGCCACTGGCCTTGGACAACAGCACATACATTTGTTATGGAAGACCATGCCATCCATGGATTCTGAATGATTCCAGGGGATGATGTTACTTGGTCTCATTGGTTCTGGTAGTGGTTGTTCTCAGGGACAGTGAGGAACGTCACTTGCTCAAGGCTAGTGTTCGTCCTGGATGCCCCCTCAAACACCGTTATGCTAGGTCATTGTTTCTGGAAATGAACATGACCTGGGCATGGTTCCTCTCAGGAGCCTGAGGGGGTATTGACATGATGAAAAAGCAAAATAATTGCTTGGGAGCCCCCTGGGTAACATGGGGGGTTTGGTCTCAATGCTGAATCCTGGATTGGGGATATTGCAATCTGTGTTGTACTGATTTTGCTTATGGTATTACTTTTATATGCATGCTTCAGGTTTATTATGTGCATGGTTTCCAAGGTACTTGACCTTCCAACCCAGCTGCAACTAATAGGATATATCTTAACTTTTACTATGGCCACCGGGATGAGTATGTCCCAGTGAGAAGAAGTAAGTCATGTTCATGGTTTGTCATGACTTGGAGGGGATTGTAGTAATATGGCTGAACCAGAGTGACTCCATCTTTGTAAGTTCATATAGGATTAACTTGGGTTATCTTTACTAGTTGGCTTAGATTCTGTATCTGCAGACATAGGCAGTTATTCTGTAGACATGCACATAGGGAAATATAGCTTGCATAGGCAGTTTTATTCTGTACTGTCTAAATAAAGAAATTGTGTCACAATATGTCTGGGCCACATATCCCATGATTGTGATTCAGAAGCAGATGACATGAGTAATGATATGTAATGATATGTAATGATGTGTAATGATGATGTGTAATGTATGCCTCTGTATTAACCACACCCATGTTCTATGCAATGATTGGCTGATAAGGGTGCGTATAAAATGCAGCCCCTCCCACAATACACTAGACAACTGCTGAACTGTAATATTGGCTGGTCTGTTTTTCTTGTTGTCTCCTGACACTGCAGTGTTATGTAAAGGATTTTGTGAGTATTGAAATTGTGTTAGTTATACCTCCTAGCTGGTCTTTGTCAGGTATATAGAAATACCATCACAGCTGGTGAGGATTTTTTTAAAAGTGAAATCAAGTTCAGTAATTTAGTACTACGTATGTGGGGTATTTTTATGCAAAAAAAAAAAAAATCACTCTAATTATGATCTCTAGATTTCAATATGGCTGGTTTTCCTGTTCAAATGGGGCCAATACAATTGATTACGTATAGTGTGTGTGTGTAGGCACTACATTATTTTGGGGTATTTTTATGTGACATAATTACACTTTAATATTGGTTTCTTGTATTAGAAATGGTTGCTATGGGTCCTGTTGAAAAAGTCTAGTCAAAGTGTTTAAACACAGAAAAAGATATACACTCTGTTGATTTCTAAGTGTAAAAATAGCTTGTGGGAGTGCTGTGATTCACTGTACTGTAATGTAGTTCAATACTGGGAACTGCAATATTTTGGAGACTTTTTTCAGTGAAAAAAATTCACTCTAATGTTGCTTTTTGATTAAAGGTATCTGGTGTCTGTCCTGTTCAAAAATTGTGTATAATTTCTCTAAGGCCGCGTACACACGCGGGGACTGTTCGCTCAACTTTGTCCGCTGAACAGTGTTTCAGCGGACAGTCCGCCCGTGTGTGGGCTTTCAGCGGACAGTTTCAGCGAACAGTCTGCTGAACAAAGTTTTTCGGAATTTCCGAAAAACTGTCCGCTGAAACTTTGTTTCAGCGAACAGTCCCATCGTGTGTAGGCTTGTTCGTCAAACAAAGTTCCGCGCATGCTCAGAAAGGATTTACATGCCGAAGGTTGCATTGCAGTGTATAGGACGTCGTTTTCTAGTCCCGTCGTACGTGCCGTTCACGTCATCGCGCACGGTTTCAGCGGACTGTTCGTTCATCGTGTGTGGGCAAGTCCGTCCATGCTAAGTTTGAGCGGACTGTCCGCTGAAACTGTTTGATGGACAAAGTTGAGCGAACAGTCCCCGCGTGTGTACGCGGCCTTATACTATTTATGTAGCCAATACAATAGTTAAATAAGTGCACTGTATTGTTGAATTTTTTTATTAAAAGTTGACATGTGTGGGTGCTGTTCAAAACCCAGCCTAGTGAAAGTGTATAGCTGCTATACACATAGTCACTACAACATTTTGTTGGCTTGTTTCATCAAAATAAATACACTGTTGATTTTGAAGTGGACCAGTATCCCTCCTGTTAAAAATGTGGTCTAGTAAAAGTTATTAAAGTATAACTAAAGACCAACTTTTTTTTACATTTTGGATAGAAAGTAGAGTGATTAGAACAGCTATGAGTTTGTATTGCTGTCTGCGCCCCCGTTTCTCCCTCTCCATTTGTCCTGTTTACCAATGTCATCAAAACTTACTTTCACTTTGACAAGTCACTTTCAAAGAGGAAATCCCAAATTTTGCATTGTCACCAGTCTTTCAATGGGGACACTAGTTCTCCCCAGGATTCCCTAATTTTGGAAGAATTTCCTGTTGTGGCTATGAGACAGGAAGTGAAGAAAAATCTCCCCTATGAGACATAGCCGGCAAAAAAAGAATGACAGGAGTTATAACCCTCCCTTACTCTATCCAAAATTAAAACAAGTTTTGCACTTAGTTCTATGTTAAATACCGTGAATAGAGTCAGTGCAATATGTATGCCTTTGTTCTGTGAAATAATATACTATACTTTTTTATTTCTTGCTTTAAACCTCCCCTGTCCCTCTGTCTCAAACCCTGACTTTCTAAAGCTGCTTATATAGTTAGAATCGAGTATCTATAATTCTGTCTGTGAAAAAATACACTCATATTTAGATTTTTGGATGAAAACCTGCCTGATGTGTCCCCACTTACACAGTGTCTGTACAATTCCTATATGTTTTTTTTTCTTTAAAATAATTCACACTAATTTTTGTTTATTTGTTTTTTTTTTAAACCTGCTTGCTGATTCCCTATGAGGATTATTTGACATTATTCTTGGACAGATGTAAATAATATTGTAGTTAGCTATAACACTATTTACACAGATACATTCCTAGCTAGTTTAAAAAATAAGTCTGTCATGTTCCTAAAATATCATTTAAAATGGAAGTAAACCCTTCCAAACAACTTTGACCTACAGGTAAGCCTAGATTAAGGCTTACCTGTAGGTCCAAGTAATATCTCCTAAACCTATATGGTTTAGGAGATATTTGCCCGAAAATGGGCACCGCTGTCTACGGCGCATGCGCCGTAGACAGCGGCGCGCAGGCGCACTAAATGCGGCAAGTCCAAGAATGGATTTGCCAAATTTGTCTACTCCCGTGCGCATGCGCGGGAGTGACGTCATCGCGGCTCCGGCGAATGGCAGCGTCGGAGCTCCGAGACGCGACTCCCGTGCGCATGCGCGGGAGTGACGTCATCGCGGCTTCTCCGCTGTCATTCGTCGGAGCTGCGAGAGACGCCACAACCAAGATGGATGCGGCGGACTACAGGTGACAGCGGCGACTTCGCTGGCTCCTGTGTCAGGTAAGTGACACATAATGAGCTACTATGCGATGCATAGTAGTCCATTATGCTTTACCTTTGCAGGGAAAAAAAGAGGAAGTAAACCCATCAGGGTTTACTTCCTCTTTAAGAATTAAACATATCTTTTAAAATTCTTGTCTTGATAAAGCTGGAATAGAAACAGAATACTAAATTACCTACATTAAGAATGATCCACTGAAGCTACAAAAAGTTACAGAACATTTTGGGGACCTGTTACATTAAATTTCTTACACTGACTGAAGGTCACAAGAAAGCAGTAAGAGAGTAGTTTGTCGCATAATAAAACACCTGTTTTAAATCCCTGGTTTGGTACATTCACAACTTTTTATGTGTAAGAATCACCTATGATCAAAGGCCTCCTGTCTTGGAAGTTAAAAAAAAAAAAAAAAGGTTGAAGGAAAGTATCATAAGATAAATCATGTATACTGCATGTGTACTGCAAGAATGCATCTTATATGGCAGAAATCTGTGTAAATCCTGAGGAGGCTTATTAGACTTTTTGTTATATTTATTTGTATTTAAAGGATGAATGGTTAATTGCTTTCTCTTCATTTTAGTATACAGTACTAGTATTGCTCATTAGTCTTGATAAATAATTGCTTAAAATTATACCTTAATTTCTGGGGGGAAAAAAAAACATGAAACATGATAAGAAGTAGGAAAAAACGTAAAAGTAATTTATAGGATATCTCGTGTTTATGGTGAAAAAGAAAATAATACAGCAGCCTTTGCTCTTTTTTAGAGCCATAATACAACTTTATTAATTTCATTTTCCGAAGAAGAAAATTACATTTATTTAGAGGATATTCTCTCTGTCTAGGTTAGCAGTAAAAAAATGTGGCTGATTTGTTCTTAAAAAAATGCAGTTAAATTGTTGCCTTCATTAGGGATTAGGGTTGGATTCATCACTGTCATGGGTTCAAGGCAAATCCTGCATGTTTGAGATTCACAGTCCCAACAAATGAATACAGGAATTTGGTAGACCAAATTCTTTCAAACCATCATGCACTGTCTGGCCATTGAATTTTAGCTGGCTTAGAAGGGGTTGTGTTATGTGTCAGCACCCACACTATAAAATAATGGGTTCCCAGCCGCCATAAATCAGTGTGTGTTATTGTAGTTTAGGTAGAACTGATAGTCTGCGTATGGATAGTTAGTTGTCTGACAGTGGTACACTTTACTATATAGTGCTAAATTACTTTTAATTACTGTGTGATGGGCAATATATCCTTGTGTACCTCCCCTATGCTCACACTCCACAGTCCTTTTTATGACTACCTTTATGTGTGTGTCAGCAACAACTGTTTAGCTGCTGATTTGCCCTGACAGCCTTTTTTAAATTGTCTTTTATTTCATGCTTATATATTTTTATATTTTCTGCTAAAAAACGTTTTGGAGTTTAGTGTTTTAGGGTTTATTGGGGGGGGGGGTGTTTTACTAATACATAAAATTTAAGATAATCCACTTCCAACGCTACTTAAAAATGCATTTTTTTAAAAGTTGAAATGAATCAGATTTGGGGCTGTTTCTGTATTTAGGCCAAGCTAAATGTAGAAATCACAAATCAATTACAAATACAAATACAATACAATATGTGATATCAGAATACAGTATCAATGACTCTATCTGAGAAAATTCTACTGTTTTGTAGCATTACATACATACAGCTTAAAGCCTTTGTTAACCTAAAAAAATTAAAAATATCCTGTTCCTTTAAAGCATGGTGCTTGTGCTGTGTAATTTGGCCTCCTGAAATACCTGGTCGATCCTGACAGTTTTTGCCCTCACTTTTGTAAACTGACCATGGTATATCATGGTTGCTGAGCCATGACACTGTGGTCAGTTTAAGGGCTTCCATCAGCCGCTGTATCTCCTGTCTATCTTCTGTGCTCTCCTCCGTCCTCTCCCCACCCTTCTTTGCCTGTCAGCTCTGTGCCCACCCCCCTCCCCTCCTGCTGCTCAAATTAGGGGTAAATTTACATTATCCTCTCTCTTTCATGTAATGTCCCCCTGTGACTTCTTCATAAAAAAATTGCATCTATATACCTGTTTACAGAGCGCTGATTGGCGCTCATGAGATATATCACCGCTCTCCTCTCTCGCATGACAGCTGCAGTGGGCAAGGCCATCTCTCTCCTTCTCTCCTCCTCCCCTCCTGACTGATGTTAGCGGGGGATCCTGGGCCCCGCCCACTGCAGCCGGCAGGCTGAGATAGGAGAGAGCTTGTGGGTCACATGAGCACCATTCTGCATTGTATAAACAGGTATATAACTGCATTTTTTTTATAAAGCACTGTCACAGGAGGACATTACATGAATCAACAGAGAGGATAATGTAAATGTAATGGTCATCGAATAAAAGAAGCAGCTGGCAACTGAATAAAATCAAAAGTATTTATTTTCAAGCCTTCACAGTGAGTACAGTCAGCAGCAGACTAGTTTCGGTGATAAGCCATGTTCACAGCACTCATGTATGTAAAAAAGCATGAACATTTATACATAAGACTGCCACATGACTACTACTCCTCTCAAATCCACAGTGTGCTCAATTCAAGTCGGGGTGATTGGTTACACATTGTCAACAGATGTATAGATGACAAATGAGAAGCAAAAAGTCTAGCTATAATACAACACTTGAGATACAAAAAAATACAACTGACACGGAGGCACTTGTTCTCCTCCAGGAGATCCGATTGGAGGTGCAAGACATAGACAAATGACTGACTAGAGAAGAGGCCTCAGTGGGGTCTCTGGAGACCCGAGTGGCACAGCTAGAAACAGTGCAGCAGAAGCACCAAGAACAGCTGGCAGAGGTACAACTTCATGCGGAGGACTTGGAGAACCAGAGCCGCCGTCAGAACCTGCGGCTCCAAGGCATACCCGAAGAAATGGGCCCAGAGAATCTCACAGAGACAGTACGAGCTATTATACACAAAATACTGGAAGTAGTTATCCCTGTGGCCCTGGAATTTGATAGAGTGCACAGGGCACTCGGCTCCAAACATATGGATGTGGAAAGACCCGGTGACATTCTCTGCCGTCTGCACCGTTACAGCCACAAAGAGCAGATTATGCGGCGGCTCATCTCAAAGGCCCCATGGACTTTGACGGAGAGCAAATCACAGTGTACCTGGACGTGTCCAGAGCAACCCTTCTGAGAAGAGAAATGCTGAAGCCCTTACTGGAGAGGCTCTCCTGTGTGGAGCTAACATATAGATGGGAATTCCCCATCCAGCTGACCATTCGGAAGGGGAACGCATTCTTCACCTTACGATGACATGCTGAACTTCCAGAACTGTTCGCCTTTCAGGAAATAGATCCGATCCCGCTGCGGGACTGGTTGAGTCCCCTACTCAGCTTGTGACCCCTGCTGTGACAGCAACCATATAGGGCACTGAATTGGAGTCCTAGGAGTGTATTGAGACCAGGTCTCTCAAACGCCTTTGGTGTTTTAGCTGTTTTGGTTTACTGATTTATCAGTAACCCGCTCTCTTCTTTTTCTTTTTCCCCTTTCACTTTTTTCCCTATTTTCTGCCCTTTCCCCTTCTTCATCCTACTAACCCCCCTCCCCTCCCTTCACCCCTCCCACCCCGTACTACACTTTCCTCTCCCCCCTCTCTTTTTTTTATTCTCTTTCTTTTTGCCTCCCTCTCTCATATGCAGCGATCAAGCGGCTGAAGGCATTTTTTTACGCCTTTCACTTAGTGGATGTATGGAGAGTTTTGAACCCGGATCATAGTTTCATAGTTAGTAAAGTTGAATAAAGACACCAGTCCATCCAGTTCAACCTGAGTGAGTGTCTACAATTGTCCCTATCCCTGTACATTGCACACTCACATCAGTGAGTACCCTCAAGGAGCCCACAATCCAAGGTCCTCATTCATATACTAGGGCCAATTTTGGACAGAAGCCAATTAACCTACCCGCATGTCTTTGGATTGTGGGAGGAAACCAGAGTACCCCAGAGGAAACCCACGCGGGCACAGGGAGAACATGCAAACTCCAGACAGGTAGTGCCATGGTTGGGATTCGAACTAGCGACCCTTCTTACTGCTAGGTGAGAGCGCTAACCACTACACCACTGTGATCACAGGGACTACATGTTCTTTTCACACCCACACAATTCAGACACAAGAATTGATTTATTCATGTTGCCTCAAACCCTTCTTTCAAAGGTGAGATCGGTCTTTGTAGGATCTGACACCTTCTCTGACCACGCCCCGATCTTTGTAGACATAGACATGCTAGCCCATGGTCCCAAACAGTGGCAATGGAAGCTAAACGACACACTAATCCAAACCCCCGAAGTAGTTGAGGAGGTTTCTAGGGAACTGAGGAACTTTTTCTCCTCTAATATAGATTCAGACAGTAACCCCCGATGGTATGGAAGACTCACAAGTGTACAATTAGAGGGCTCCTGATAAAAATCGGTACCCGCCTTAAGAAGAAAAGAATCCAACAGACCCTTGATCTTTTGGAAAAAATCAGGACTTTAGAGTCCACCCATAAACAATCCCTGGCTACCCAGGCGCTCATGGATCTTACAATTCTGAGAAATCAACTGAGATCCCTGACCCTGGTCAGGGCGAAGGAGATCGTTGATAAATGTAAGCGTGCCTTCTATGCGCATAGTAATAAATGTGGTAAACTACTCGCAAGGGCCTTGAGAGCCCAAAGGGCATGAGCCTTTATACCTGAACTTATGGGGGAAGGTAACTCCAAGGTACACTCCACAGCGGAGATTGCAGATCAGTTTCGTAAGTACTATGCCTCACTGTAAAACCTGCCACGTCACTCTTCCGAGAGAGAAAAGTCTCTAGAACGGAAGTCCATACAGGGATATATTCAAAAGTTGGGCCTTCCCCAGCTACCAGACAAGGTGTTGGTAGCCATGGAGGCACCGCTCTCAGGAGATGAGGTCACGCTAGCCATATCCTGAATGCAGAATAGAAAAGCCCCAGGTCCCGATGGATGTTCACTCCTTTGCTACAAGACCTTTGGAGAACTTCTCACCGCCACACTTCCTTGCAGCATACAACAACGCAGGGGAGGGGGTGATACCCCCAGAGGATTCATTAAGGGCATTCATTATGGTGATACCCAAGGAAGACAAGGACCCCTTATTATGTCAAAACCACAGACCAATATCCCTCCTTAACATCGACCTAAAAACCTTTACTAAGGTTCTCTCAATGAAGTTATCAGAGTGGATCCTATTGCTTGTCCACTCAGATCAAGTTGGCTTTGTACCTTCGAGAAGTGAGGGACAATACCACAAAGGCAATTAACCTCTTCCATGCGGCCAGAACAAGAGGTACCCCGATGCTACTTCGTTCGACTGACGCTGAGAAACCGTTCGATAGGGTGCATCGGCCCTTTTTGTTTGAGACCCTTCGTCACAAAGGGCTAAGCCAGCAGATGATGAACTGGATATGAGCCATTTATTCCAGACCCTCAGCCCAAGTAAAAGTGGTCATCTCTCCTCCCCCTTGGGATCACCAACGGGACGAGGCAGGGATGCCCACTGTCCCCATTGATATTTATCCTGTCTTTGGAACCCTTCCTATGGTGAAAGACAACCCCAACATTTCAGGACTTCCCCTAAGTGACACCCTGTCTCCTAAAATAGCAGCTTTTGCTGACGACTTACTCTTTTTCGTATCCAATCCTCTGATTTCCATTCCTAACCTGATGTCAGAACTGAAAAAATATGGAGCACTATCCTTTTTCAAAATCAACTTCAGAAATCGGAGGCTTTAAATGTCTCCATACCACCCTCTCTGGCCAACCTTATACGAGCAGATTTCACCTTTAAATGGGCGAGTTCCCATATCAAATATTTGGGCATTCACCTGCCAAGTAAGATAGAGGATATCTTCCCCCTCAACTTTCCTCCTCTTCTGATGGACATCAAAAAAGACATACAGAAATGGCAGAAAGGCATGTTTTCCCGGTTTGGGCACTGCAGCATAATAAAAATGAACATTATGCCCAGATTACTGTATCACCTACAGACCCTTCCTATCAGAATTCCAACTGCTTTCCTTAGAACAGCGAACCAAGTTCTAGTCTCATTTGGGCCCAGAACCCCCCCACCCCCCGGCTGGCTCAGTCAATCCTCCGCCTACCTAAAATGTGTAAATGTGTGGGGGAATGGCCCTCCCGGACGTAAGCTTGTATCATGCGGCATGTCACATGACAAGAATCATTGACTGGTGTCTCTACGGGGAGCTGAAGCAATGGAACCAAATAGAGCAGCTCCTGGCAAGAGTTGAGTTAGACGTGCTGCCATGGTGCAGAAAGAATCTACCGGACTCTGCATTAAATCATCCTACAGTAGGAGAGACATGGCGGATAGCCCAAAAATCTTTCTGCGAGCATTTGATCGCACCCACCCCCTCACTGCTTACCCCAGTAATTGGAAAATTATGGATTTTAGCCCGGGACTCAGTGATCCCAGATTTCAGGAACTCAAAGGGAGTGAAAGAAGTCAACTCTGCCATTTCACCAGAAATGGACAATGGATATCCAGGGAAAACATCATGGAAGACCCTCTCAGCAAACCTCTCCTTCTGGCAGACACTCCAATTGTCCCACTATATTAAATCGCAGCCCCCTCCGGCACCCTTTGAGAGAGCCCTGACATCATTTGAGCTCCTCTGCCAGGAACAAGAGCCAGTGTGGCATACAATCTCACTAACATACCAACTCCTTGTCACACCTCAAAGAGGATACAGACCTCCCTACATAGCCAAGTGGGAACGTGACCTGGGAGTACAACTATCCGACAGACAGATAGAGAGATTAATTCTCTTCATGTATAAAACATTGGTGTGTGCCAACCAACAAGAGGCAGGATTCAAAATATTATCAGTGGTACTACACTCCCGTCCAGTTACACCGGATGTTCCTCCAGAGTTTTTCCCATTTTACCACCCGTTGGGACTTTCCCAACTGAGGAGGGGCGATATATAGGAAACACGTCCACATCGTGCCACCACCCCATTCGAGGTCATACTATTACAACTATAAGGGGTTTCATAGTATTGTGTTAATGGCGGTGGTGTCGGCACAATATGTATTTCTGTATGTGGACGTGGGGAAGAATGGCCGGATGGAGGAGTCTTCGCCCAGACGGAGTTCTACCAGTGTCTCCAGACAGGTGGCCTGGGATTGCCACCTGATACAGATAATGTGGAAGGACTCCCCTTCTTCTTCATAGCTGATGAAGCCTTCAGTCTTGGCGAGCACGTGATGAGGCCATTCCCCCAAAGAACGCTCACCCCGGAGAGGAGAGTTTTTAACTATCGGCTGGCCAGAGCAAGAAGAGTTGTGGAAAATGCCTTCGGAATAATGGCCAGCCGGTTCCACGTTTTTCTTACTCCCATACACATGGCGGAATATAAACTTAATCATCTTGTCCTTACATGTTGCATCTTGCACAATTATTTAAATAAGAACTCTTCAAATTATATTTCTTCATTTGGGCCTGAGGCCGGACTTGTTCCCCAAAATAATATGACGGGCCTGGATACTGGCCGTACTGGCTTGGCCCCCCCAAGTGCCCGTGAGGTTTGTGAAAAAGATGTGACTTATTTTAATGGTAGGGGGGCCATTGCGATGCCACACAATGTTTAATTTTACAAAAGAAAAATAAATAAAGAAGATAAAATCAGGAAATTTTTTTATTGCTTGCTTTTCATTTGGGCTGTCTCCTATGTTCTCCTAGTGCACTTGTAGTGCCAAGTGTATTTTAATTTATTAAATAATGCCCATTGTCACTGGAAACACCAAATCACTTTTACCAAACTGGTATTTAGCATTTAAAGAAGACGCCACACATTGTTGATTTGAAAACTTTTTAATATGGCCACATTCACATGTGCCTTTTAATATATTTTTTTTAATATATATTTTTTTTGATAAAAAATGTAATTTTTTTTTCTATTTCAAACATTTTAATAGAAATGTTTATTTTTATTTTATAATTTTTTATTTTTTTTTACTTTTTTATAGGTTTTTTTTTGGCTTTTTCAAACCTTTTTTTGTTTGTTTTTCTATTTTAACAATATTTAAAAAAAAAATCAGCCACAATCTTGAACTTTGTAAGTTTCAATGTTAATAAAAACTATAACGGAAATGAAGAACATGATCAATATTCTGGAGAAAAGGATTATATTCTCTCCAAAATATTGATCATGTTCTTTATTTCCTGCTGCATATTGTCAAGCCGATTCCTCATGAGATCCAGGCTAGTTCGCATGGCATCTATTTCGTCATTCCAGCCCATTATCTGCCCAATCAGGCTTTGAGCGCTGTCACTCGAAAATGGGACCCTTTCCAGAACCAGAACATCACCTACAATAGATGATAAAAAATTTCTTAAAAAATATGCAGTCAAACATGGATTAAATGAAGCTGGGGTGTCAGACACTCACCTGGTGGGGTGGCCATCTCCCCTACTTCCTCCACCTCTCCTTCTTCCACATCCTCGGGGGGGGGGGGGCACTGGTGCTTGGAAATGGTTACCTTTCCCCAACCAGAACATCACCTAAAATAGATGTAAAAACATGTCTTTAGAAATATGCAGGCATATATCGATTACCTGAAGCTGTGGTGTCAGACACTCATCTGGTGGGGTGCCCATCTCCTCTCCTTCCTCCACCTCTCCTTCCTCCACATGTACATCCACGGGGGGGGTGGGGCTAACCTCACATTCATGCTGGCAAGGTCGGCTGTCCCTGGGATCCTGCTGTCTGAGTCTTTTCTCCCCTTTGAGAATTAAACAAAACAAAAGGTATACTTAGCACACAGATATTTTAGGCCAGAACTAGGAAGATGAAACATTGCTTAGAAGAGTTGTACAATTGTCTGTTTAAAAAGAGATGCTGTCAGGAAGATCCTTCTCACCGGCATCCGAGCAGCGTAAAATGCAGAAGATCTTCTGTGCGGTAAGAAGAGCGTTATCGCGGTCGGCGGTGCCTGCGTGCGCGGGCACGCGGGAGCGCGCGCGGCCGTTTGACGCAATTGGCGCCAATAGTGCTATTTAAAGTGGATCCTTGCTTTACTGCCTTGCTGCCCGATCAACAGTGTTCCTGTGTACTCTGGTATCCTGTATCTGAATCCGAATCTGAATCCGTATCCTGATCCGTATTGAACCCGGCTTGTTCCTGACTTCGCTGTTTGCTGCCTGCCCCCGACTTTTGGCTTTGTACCCGACTACTCTTCTGGATTTCGTTTCTGTACCTGATCTGCTCGCCTGTGCCTGACCTGGACCGTTGTACTACTCCGTTACCTGCCAGTTTCCTGTTTACCGCTGCTGGACTACAGGACACCTCCCAGTCCACCACCTTACCCGGCTGTTGTCTCCTCTGTGCCCTGTTGCCTCTTATCTCTTGCTGCGGATTACGTCCGTCACTACCCGCTATATCCTATTTGAACCTGCACCCACTGTTGGACTACAGAACTCCTCCCGTTGTCCATTGTATCCTGTGGCCACTTGCACTCTGCTGTCGGACTACAGGAATCCTCCCGCTGTCTGCTGTACCTTGCCATCACCTGCACTCCGCTGCTGGACTACAGGACACCTCCCACCATCAACGGTCCGCTGCTTCCTACATCAACCATCCAGTCAGGCACTTGTGCTCCTCTGTGCTCCCGAGCCCCTGTCATCACTACCAGGGCCTCCCGAGTCAGAGGTCTACGAGAGGCCGCTCCCTGCATTCCGGGCTCTGCCTTAAGGTACGTGACAGATGCAAAAGTTGAAGACATGATTACAATTCACTTTGCAAACAACTACAATGCTTACCTTTTTTGGCCAAGTTTCACAGATGGGCCCCCCCCCCAAGTATACCATGGAACCCCTGTGTGGTTTACCCTAATAAATGTTCTCTGGTGTCCCACACTTTTGCTCATGAGTGCAGATGTGTTAACCAGCTGCCAAGTGTTCTCTCCTTAAATTCCACTGAATGTTGTTTTCTAGTTATTGTAGTTTCAAACACATCTAAACAACAATGTTCTAATCTTTTTTTTCTTAAGACAAATTACCAAGAACAAAATTTATGTTTAAACCCTGTATCATAAACGATGTTTCCCATGAACAACGAATGAGGGTTTCTTATGAACGATACGATTACTGTATCCACCAACATGAAAGCAGCAATTTTAAATTGTACAACAGTAAAGAAAAGCACATGGATCAGTATGCAATAATCATAATAGGAACACACGACAAGTACTTACTTTTTTGAAGAACTTTCTTTATTCTTCTGTACTGATCCGACTCCCTCAATTTAAGGTCGGACCACCGTTTCCTCAATTGGTCTTTTGACCGTCGTACCCCAAAAAGATTTTGCAGGGTCTTTACAACTTTTGCCATGATTCTGGCCTTGCGCAAGTTCGGATGGGTGTATGGTCCATGCTTCCCATCATAATCCTTACTCCTCAAGATTGCCACCATCTCCACCATCTCTTCAAAGGCCATATTGGAGGCCTTAAATCTCCTGTTCCCGGATCGGGACGTTTGTGGCTCCGGGGATTCCTGACTACTGGAGTCATTAATAATATCTACCTGCTGTGTATCCGCCATGTTTCTCCTACTGCACACCGTAGAGAAAAAGGGGCGGGAAATATTTGTGGAAAAGAACGTCATGGGCAGGCAACGCAGGTGAAGTTCACGCATTCACAGTGAAAATAAAGCTAACATGCAACTGTCGTAGTACTTATGTACATTCTGTGCGCAGCGAAAGGGCAGGAATAAAGTTTACCAAAAGAACGTCATGACACAGGCGGGGTTCGCGCATGCGCACTGTATATGTATAGCCAATATGCTACTGTCGTACATATATACGTTCTGTGTGTAGAGAAAAAGGGTGGGGAAACATTTTAGAAAAAGAACGTCATGGGCGGGCGACACAGGCGGGATTTTACGCGTGCGCACAGTATATAACGCCAACATGCACATGTCGTACGTGCGAGGAGGAAATCGGAACGGAAGTTGCGAGCACGGAAAATGAAGGTAAGTTAAAAAATATCCCAAAAACAGTGGCATATACTGCTTGTAGATTGAGGTCTATATTGGGCTAAGATTAGGAGAGTCTGGGCTAGCATTATTGTTTTGGTCTTGTGTATTGTCTTTCAGAAAAAATGAATAATATGAAATTTAAAGATAAAGAATTCTTGACCCAATTTATAGAGAAGTACAAGGAGATGAAAAATCTGTGGGAAGTAAAGCACAGTGCTTACTATAATAAACAAGTAAGGAAGGCAATGCTGGAGAGACTTCTGGCATTTGTGCAGACTTGGATCCCAGAGGCAAACTTGGACTTTGTGGAAAAGAAAATTGGCCTATCGAGAAATATGTACAGAAAGGAGCAGAAGAAAATCATGAATTCCATGAGATCAGGAGCATCAGCAGATGCTGTATATGTACCCAGGCTGTGGTACTTTGACAAACTGCATTTTCTTGGCGACCAGACTGAGGCCAGGGAATCGTTTTCAACCCTTCCCTCCACCCTTCCCTGCAGCATTCCCTCCACCCTTCCCTGCAGCATTCCCTCCACCCCAGCAGAGGCTGATGAGCAACCTGGGCCTTCCATCATGGAAGAAGCTGATGCAACCAGCTTGAGCCAGGTATATTGTTACAATACATATTTATTGTCCTAATATTAATGATGTTAACTAGATGTTATAATTTAAACAATATTATTGATTTTACCAAAAAAAATAAGTATACATATCAATTTACAGTAGTGGCCAAAACTGTTTGTCACCAGCAGAAACAATAAATACTGGGGTCAGAATGATACACTTGTATATGTTTTAACAGAATTTTAAAGTCATGAGATGAAAATGGTTTATGATTGATAAACAAAAAAACAAAACTATGTCCCTTTTTTATAAACAGGATGAGATCAGCCAGGAGGAACTTGTGGAAAGTGGCAGGCAGGAAGAGGTTGGGCCCACTGTCAGCCAGGAGGTGGCCGGGCCCAGTAGGAGCCTCACCCAGTCTCAGGTGCCTCCCCTCCGTCTTCAGGCAAAAAGGCCCAAGAAGGGGATGGTCACACAGGAGGAATCACTGCGCCTCATTAGAGAGGCTACAAATGTCCTAAGGACCCCCCCAAAGCTGAAGAGGCCTATGGCTGCTATATAGCCAGCCGGTTGCAGCAATTAGTAAGGTGCCAAAGCCTCCAATGTGAGCGACTAATTTTCTCTGCCTTTCAGAAGGGGCTGAGTTAACTGCCAGAAGCCAAATCTTGGATCAAGTTCCTCCTGTTCCTCCTCCTCTTCCTCTTGCCACAAGTACACCACCAGAGACACAGCCTCACAGGCAGTCTGCAGGGAAGTCTGCAGGGAAGGGTGCAGTGAAGGGTGGAGTGAAGAGAAGAAAGTGATGACCTGGCTTCAGTCTGGTCTGACCGAAGACACAGCCTGTTGTACCACAGCCTGGGGACATATATACCATCTGCTGCTGCTCTTGATCTCTGGGATTCATGGACCAGATTGTGCTCGCCATTATATGTACTTCTTAATATCCCAATTTTCTTTTCCACAGACTTGATGTGTGCCCTGGGGCCAAAAGGCTACACAAATTACTCAAGTTTCTCCAGCGTTGCCTTCATCTTTATCTTGTTAACCAGAATTAATGGATATTTTATTTTGAAAATATACTTGTCTATGTGTTTTTAGTCAAATACATTCCTAAAAGACAATGTCAAATGAACAAGGGACACCAACCTCCTTGAGGTTCCAAAAATAAAAATATATAATGTTATTGTGGTAACTTGGCACCAAAATCAAAAAATAAAAAGGTTATTGTGGTAATGACACACAAAAAATAAAAAGGTTATTGTGGTAATGACATACAAAAAAAAATATATAAAAAGAAAATGTTTATTGTATTAACTTGACAGAAAAAAAAAATATGGAGATCGCTAGAAAATAATTTGGAAATAATCATACTAAAAATCTGGATGAAATAAAAAATAATAGAAGAGGACTACAAAAAATAGTTTAAAATACATTATTACTGGGGCGTGGCCAGCGCATGAGCTGAATGGAAGCTCTGTGAGAGAGCTCTGTGACACGAACGGGCATATTAGCGACAATTCACAGCGAATATCGGTAAAAAAGATACGAACAGACAACGGAAGAGTTCCTGAATCCGAAGGTGATGTCAAAAAGCGGAAAGACGAACGGAAAATGAAAAAACTAACGACATTCTCCTCTCAGTCAGCGGGAGGGAGGAAAAAAGATGGCACAGATCCTCTCACAGCTGCTGTACCAGCAACAGCCTCCTCAGGGAGAGTGCAATACACTGACAGGCCTGATGCTGCTCTAGAAGAATCACCTCAGAAAAAACATCTGGAATCTCCTCATGAGGAAGATTACCTCAGCCCTACATGTCGCAGCCCGGCTAAAACTCGTATCAAACTGGATTTCACAGGCCAGGAGGTAAGCTATAAAATACCTCATATTAGTCAAGATAACACAGTCATAACTCCTATAGCTTCACCTATAGCCGCATTCCCCACTAATAACCAGCCTATTCTGGACACCCAATTAAAAGAAATGCTATTAACTTTACATACTTCGCTTCATACGGATATTTTACAACTCACAAATCAATTCTACAAAGCAGTGAACTCCTTAGGTGAAAGAGTACACACTATTGAGAACTCTATGGGAGACATGACCAATACTATTAATGATTTAATAGATGCTCATGAAGAAAATAAAGCTGAAAAAGAGTGGCTTAAATTTAAAATCGCAGATTTAGAAGACCGCTCAAGGAAGAACAATCTCAAAATCAGGGGTATCCCTGAAAATATACAGCAGTCTGATCTTAAAAAATATGCCACTGACTTATTCTCCAACTTGCTGCCAGCTATACCAGCCTTAGAGCTCACAATTGATCGTATCCATCGGATTCCGAAACCGTCATTTCTCCCTCCACAGATACCACGTGATGTACTACTTAGAGTACACTTCTACCATGTTAAAGAACAAATCCTATATAAAGTGCGACATCTAGGACAACTTCCACAACCATATAATACAATCCAGATTTATGCTGACTTGTCTAAACATACTCTAGATATGAGAAGACAACTTTCCACGATTACAAAAGCTCTGCGTAATCATAAAATTGAATACCGTTGGAAACAACCATCTAAACTACTGATACAGAAGAACGACACCTACCATACAATCACTTCTGTGGAACAAGGCATTAAGTTACTTCACGCATGGGGTATTATCCCCGAACCAACTCCACCTATCGGAGCTAAGAAGAATCTGGAGAAACTTACGCCACAATGGCATTAGCTTTCATTGACTAGATCCGGTAAAAATACAATCCTATCTATAGGAAACCGATCTATCAGCTTGCCCGCCGTGCCGTGCGATACTAAATCTTTGGAACAGCTGACCTTTGAACTAATTCCCCATTCTAATGTTGCAGTATACATTGAAATGTTTACCACTGCAAGTTAAGTTTAATGTTTGGTTATATTTTTGTTTGTGCTTTTACTTTTATTTTTTTCTTCACAGTATCCTATACACAACTCATAGCATTCAAAGGGACAGGTATGTTGTGAACCTACAAAATTTGAATCAAAACTTTTCAGTCACTACATTTTTGGACATTCATAGTCATTTCAGACTACAGATTGTTCACATGGAAGTAGAATTTAAAGCTATTATCAGGCTAGTATGTACTTACTTTTTCCATCTTATTAATATCCTTTTATGAGTATAAAGTTAATATCTTTAAATACTAATGGTCTTAACCATCCAGCAAAAAGAGCGTCGATGTGGCAAATGGCTAACACCCAGCGATGTCAAATATTGTGTATACAAGAAACCCATTTCAAAACAGGCGCTACTCCCACTTGCACCCATAAGAACTTTCCTCACATATTTACAGCATCAGGCCAACAGAAAAAAAGAGGAGTACTTATTGCCATACATCATTCAGTTAATTTTCAATTGCATGAATCTTGTAATGGACGCCGTGGCTGGGTCCTGGAAGGAAGCTATATTTCCCCTCTGTTTGGGTTGTGGTCTCTTTAAGGGAATAAAATTGAGTAACCCACCTGTTAAGGAAGTGTCTTTAAAAGCAAGACAGGAAGTGGTAGAAGGGTGTGGAGGAGTGGAGGAGACATGGTGGATGGTGTTTATGTTGGATTGCAGCTACTGAAGTGGACATCAATGTCCTGTTTGGAAGGCTCCTGGCAGGGGAAGCTACCTGCCATCAATATCAAGCTCTGTATTGATAAAGACAGCTGTTCTGGACTTTGCAAGTCGGTGAGACTACAAACCTTTTTCCTTTTGTTTTTTGGCTGCTGTAAGCTATTTAAGTTTAATAAACCTTTTGCTGTGTGAAAAGCCTGTGTCCTGCGATCTACCTGGTCCCCCGAACATTGCAAGTGGTGCTCGAATGCGGGCAGCACAAAGTAACAGGTGTTTTTCTTGCTATTTATTTTTTTTTAATTTTTTTTTGTTCTCTCTGCATTGGATTTGAACTGACATTTAAAGGGACAGTACAGTGACTTTATGTCCTGGGTTAAAGCTGCACAAATGTTGAAAGCTGAAACAATGGAGGAGCTAATTAAACAGCTGTCCTTGGCTAATATGCAAGCGCAGACTCGCCATGAGGAAGCTAATCAGCGCTTAGCAACCCAGCTGGAGGTACAAAGAACGCAGCTGGAGGTACAAAAAACGCACCACAATGAGGCGCTGGCTCTACAGCAAGAAAATACTCGCCTGTTGGTGGCCCAGTTAGCAGCCCAGCAAGCGACCCAACAAGGGGTGATGCAGGCTCAGATAACTGCCTTAAAAGAAGCGGTGCAGCAGCTTTCTCAGGGCCGTGAACAAGTGGCCGTTGCCCCTGGCAACCAGGTGACCATAAGGGCAAGCCATTTCTTGCAGAAGTTGTCCCTGAGTGATGACGTAGAGGCGTTTCTGGCAACCTTTGAGAGGACGGCAGAGAGAGAAGGGTGGCCCCAGGACCAGTGGGCCGGCTTAAATGCTCCTTTCCTCACCGGAGATCCTCAAAAAGCCTATTTTGACCTACCACCAGAAGATGCAAAAAATTATCAAAAACTAAAGGCAGAAATACTGGCTCGGTTGGGGGTGACTACGGCCGTTCGGGCCCAACGAGTGCACCAATGGAAGTATCGTTCAAACCGGCCACCGCGATCTCAAATGCATGACCTGGTGCAACTAGTAAAAAAATGGCTGCAGCCCGAAGTGTTGTCTGGCCCCCAAATTGTGGAGCGGGTCGTGCTGGACCGATACTTAAGGTCACTGCCAGATGACCTTCAACGGTGGGTCAGCCATGGAGACCCCAAAACCGCGAACTGCCTTGTGGAGATGGTGGAACGATATACGGTGGTGGAGGATCTGCTTGGCCCCACCAAGCGTCAAGGGCCCAGTCTGCCACGGCCCTTCCGACCAACTGCCGCCCTTCGAAAGGATGTCCCCAGGAGCCCTGGAACCAACCCCCCGGAAGGCCAAGAGTCACACCCGTTACCCCCTCAGCGACCTGTTCCCGATCGGAGAGGAGGGGATGTACAATGTTGGCGATGTCATGCCTGGGGCCATACCCGGGCCCACTGCCCATTGCAGGAAGAACCCGTGGAATGCGGGGTTCTTCGGAGGGGGTCTTTTTATGCCCATAAATCGTGTACAACACATTTTGACCTTGGAGAGAGGAATTTTGAGTGTGAAGTCCAAGTGAACAACCACCCTGCATGGGCCTTGCTGGACTCTGGAAGCATGGTAACCCTGGTTCACCCTAGAGTAATTGGGAAGATCGGTCCGGTAAGCAAAATTTTGCGGGTTGTGTGCATTCATGGGGACACTAGAGAGTACCCTCTCATCTCGGTGTCCATCTCCACAGCATGTGGCACTGGTACTCAAGAGGTGGGGGTGGTAAAGAACTTGGTACATGACGGTATCATAGGACGAGACTGTCCATTATTTGCAAAACTTTGGAGACAAGGAGAACTATCTGAAAGGTCCAGAGACTGGGAAGAAACTAGTCCCTCTGTTCCTGTTGTAGAGGGTAATAACCCTGAGATGCCACATGTTCATAATATGGACCCAGTTGATAAAAACGCCAAGACTTTGGTTAATAATGATGAAAATAGTGCTGATACTGTTAAAGATGTCAATATGTGGGGTTCTCAGACCTACCTGAACACTGAGGGGGGGAACCTTCCCCGCTTCAGGTAATGCTGGGGGAAGACGATGAGGAAATGGCCTCTACCCCTGACTTGCCAGATTTGGGTGTTCCCCAGGGGGCATTTGGTACTGCCCAGATGCAGGACCCCACTTTGGCCAGGGCACGGGAACAGGTTGTAGTAATAAATGGGGAGCCCCAAGAGCCAGGTGCTAATGAGCGGTGGCCACATTTTTCAATATGTAATGAATTGCTTTATCGGGTTACTAAAGTGAGAGAAAATGTGGTAGAACAATTATTGGTACCCCAACAATATAGACGCAAGGTCCTGGACCTGGCCCATGATGATGTTTTAGGGGGACACCTGGGAGTTGAAAAGACGGAGGCACGGATCGCCGACCGGTTTTACTGGCCAGGCTTGAAAGCAGAGGTAAGGAGATACTGTACCTCTTGTCCCACCTGTCAGTTGACCGCTCCGACGACCCATTTCCGGAGCCCGTTGGTCCCTCTGCCCATAATTGAGGTCCCATTCGAGAGGATAGCCATGGATATAGTGGGTCCCTTGGTAAAGTCGGCTCGAGGTCATTCTTACATACTAGTGATCCTCGACTATGCCACTCGTTATCCTGAAGCACTACCCCTGCGGAATACCTCCTCTAAGGCTATTGCACGGGAGTTATTCCAGTTGTTTACACGGACGGGTTTTCCCAAGGAAATACTCACAGACCAGGGCACCCCGTTTATGTCGAAGGTTATGGCCGATGTATGCAGACTGTTCCGGATTAAGCAGCTGCGCACATCGGTCTACCATCCCCAAACAGATGGATTGGTAGAACGTTTTAATAAGACCCTTAAGTCTATGCTCAAGAGAGTGGTACAAAGGGATGGGAAAGACTGGGACTGCCTGTTACCAGCTCTCCTGTTCGCTATCCGAGAAGTGCCCCAGGCCTCCACTGGGTTTTCGCCCTTTGAATTGGTATATGGGCGGAGACCTCGTGGATTACTGGACTTTGTTAAAGAAGAATGGGAAAGTGAACCAATTCAGCATAAAAGTGTTCTTGAATATGTCTCTCAAATGCAGGAGAGGATCCGAACTGTGATGCCGCTAGTTAAGGAACACTTACAAAAAGCCCAGGAGGCTCAACGACGGGTCTATAATAGGGCGGCCAAAATTAGGAACTTTCAAGTGGGGGATCGAGTAGCAGTGTTGATTCCCACTGTGGAAAGTAAATTCTTGGCCAGATGGCAAGGCCCTTTCGAGGTTGTAGAAAAAATGGGAGAGGTAAATTATAGAGTCCACCAGCCAGGCAAGAGGAAACCCTTCCAGATATATCATGTAAACTTGTTAAAGCCCTGGACAGACAGGGAACCAGTGACCTCCCTGGCTAGTACAAAACTTGAGCCTCGGGTTGGGGTGGAGAGTGTCCAAGTAGCAAAGACCCTGTCTAAAACCCAAAGTCAGCAGGCAAAGGAGTTCTTGCAGCGAAACAAAGAGAAATTTTCAGACTTGCCAGGGCTCACTAGTGTCATAGAGCATGATATTATCACAGAACCAGGTGTCAAAGTTTTTGTCCGGCCTTACCGCATCCCAGAGGCTCAAAGGAAGGCCGTTTCAGAGGAAGTAAAAAAGATGTTAGACCTAGGGATTATTGAGGAATCGCAGAGTGAGTGGTCGAGCCCGATTGTGTTGGTACCGAAGCCCAACGGAACTCTGCGATTCTGCAATGATTTCCGTAAACTTAATGAAGTTTCCCGGTTTGATGCCTACCCCATGCCCCGGGTAGATGAGCTTATCGAGAGACTAGGTCCAGCCAGGTATATCACTACGTTAGACCTTACCAAGGGGTATTGGCAAATCCCGTTGACTAAGGCTGCTAGAGAGAAAACAGCTTTTTCTACCCCGGAGGGGAGTTTTCAGTACAAAAGGATGCCTTTTGGATTGCAAACTGCTCCCACCACGTTCCAGAGAGCAATGGATAGGATTTTACGACCTCACCGGAAGTATGCCTCAGTATACTTGGACGATATAGTCATTTTTAGCAAAGACTGGGAATCACATTTGCCCAAAGTGCAGGCAGTGCTGGACTCTCTTTGGAAGGAGGGGTTTACAATAAACCCTGAAAAATGTGCTTTGGGAATGGAGGAGGTGAAATACCTGGGTTATATCGTGGGTAGAGGGGTAGTGAAACCGCAGGTCAACAAGATAGAGGCTATACAGAATTGGCCCCGCCCCCTCACAAAAAAGCAGGTACGTGCATTCCTGGGCATGGTGGGATACTACAGGAGGTTTGTACCCAACTTTGCCACGTTGGCGGCTCCGTTGACCGATCTGACTAAGGGTCGGAAATCGGTCATGGTGGAGTGGAATGCAGACGCTGAGAAGGCTTTTTTGGAGCTCAAGTCAGCGCTGTGCCAACACCCTGTCCTGGTAGCACCTAATTTTTCAAAAGAGTTTGTTGTCCAGACTGATGCTTCCGATGTAGGATTGGGAGCGGTGTTGTCACAGGTTATTCATGGCGAGGAACACCCGATAGTCTTCCTCAGCAGGAAGTTAACACCAGCAGAGAAAAACTATGCCATAGTTGAACGAGAGTGTCTGGCCATTAAGTGGGCTCTGGAATCCCTCAGATATTACCTTTTCGGGAGGAAGTTTAGGCTGATTTCTGACCATGCCCCTTTAACATGGCTGAGACAGGGAAAAGGGACTAATGCCAGGGTCACCCGGTGGTTCCTGGCACTCCAGGAATTTAAATTTGTAGTGGAGCATAGGCCCGGGAGACTGCATCAAAATGCAGATGCCCTCTCCCGAGTCCATTGTTTGAGCTCCACTGTTGCCTCCACCTCCTTGGCGTTGGGGCACAGGGGGGGGATATGTAATGGACGCCGTGGCTGGGTCCTGGAAGGACGCTATATTTCCCCTCTGTTTGGGTTGTGGTCTCTTTAAGGGAATAAAATTGAGTAACCCACCTGTTAAGGAAGTGTCTTTAAAAGCAAGACAGGAAGTGGTAGAAGGGTGTGGAGGAGTGGAGGAGACATGGTGGATGGTGTTTATGTTGGATTGCAGCTACTGAAGTGGACATCAATGTCCTGTTTGGAAGGCTCCTGGCAGGGGAAGCTACCTGCCATCAATATTAAGCTCTGTATTGATAAAGACAGCTGTTCTGGACTTTGCAAGTCGGTGAGACTACAAACCTTTTTCCTTTTGTTTTTTGGCTGCTGTAAGCTATTTAAGTTTAATAAACCTTTTGCTGTGTGAAAAGCCTGTGTCCTGCGATCTACCTGGTCCCCCGAACATTGCAATCTATTGTAGATACCAATGGACGATACCTCATATTAATATGTACCATTGATAATACACTTACTACATTGGTAAATGTGTATGCGTCTAATAAAAGGCAATCCCATTTTCTGAATGGCCTGATGAGAAAAATAGGTAAATGCCGAAAAGGTGCCTTAATAATTTGTGGAGACTTCAACACAATACATGAACAAGAACTAGACACTTCTAATCCCAAAACCAGAACCAACTGTGCACTTAAATTTTTTTTGAATAAAAACAATCTCTATGATGTATGGAGATGCCATCATCCTGGAGATCGTGAATACACATATCATTCCCTGGTACATAATACCTATACTCGTATCGATTATATTTTTACGGATAAGTGGTTATTGCAGCGGGTGGGGGAGTCTGACATTGCACCCATCACTTGGACTGATCATGCCCCAATTAGTATGACTATTCTACCTAAACACTCTCAAACGACCCATTTTCTATGGAGAACAAATGCATATCTTATCAAAATGCCTACCTATGCTACAGCTATACAAAACCAGATAACTGAATTCTTTAAATATAATGTGGGATCGGTGTCAGACTCCGCCACCCTATGGGGTGCTCATAAAGCATTTAGTAGGGGAATCCTAATGCAACTGAATGCTCAATTCAGGAAAAATAAAACGAAACTCATTGAGAAACTTACTGCTGACATTAAAACATTAGATTCCCAAAACCAATCTCACCCATCACAACAACTGAAAACTAAACTACAAATATTACGACAGGAACTCAGAACGACTTTATTGGATACATTTGAAAAACATACTAGAAAACTTAAAGCTAAATATTACCATACTAGCAACAAAGCAGGAAAAAACATGGCACTTCGGATCAAAGGCAGATATTCCAAATCAAAGATTCCATATCTATACCACCCTATTACTAGAGAAAAATTGCAAGACCCCCAAGACATAGCGAATGCATTTAGATGTTATTATAGCTCCCTTTACAATCTTAAAGATGATTCTCAAACTCCCACACCTACCCCAAAGATAATAAGTGATTTCTTAGATACTATTAGTCTCCCATCATTAACTACTGATCAAATCTCTGATCTTAACGTCCCATTTTCAGTGGAAGAAATTGCTAGAACTATAGACTCCCTGCCCAACAATAAATCTCCGGGCCCAGATGGAATGATAGGAGAATACTATAAATTACTTCGAGATATACTGGCTCCCCACTTATGCTCACTTTTTAACGAAGCGGCATCCAAATCAGAATTTCCGGCTGAGATGCTTCAGGCCTTGATCATAACACTGCCGAAACCAGGCAAAGATCCCAATGCTCCCCAAAATTTCAGACCGATTTCATTATTGAACATTGACATCAAAATATACGCCAAAGCAATAGCGAATCGACTGATGAACTACATACCAGACCTCATTCACAAAGATCAATCTGGCTTTACTAAAGGTCGACAATCTTCAGATGCAACGAGATGTCTGATTGATATTATACATTTCACTGAGAGACATCAAACGCCTTCTCTGCTCCTTTCTTTGGATGCAGAGAAGGCGTTTGATAGGGTCCATTGGGGCTATTTACAGTCAGTGCTTTTAAAATTCGGCTTTCATGGAAATATTTTATCGGCAATTTTTGCACTGTATAAGGGCCCCTCAGCGAAAGTATACACAAATGATATGATGTCTAGGCCCTTTGGCATCTCGAATGGAACACGACAAGGTTGCCCCTTATCTCCTTTAATATTTAATTTAGCCATCGAACCTCTAGCAGAACGTATACGATCTGACACAAAACTATCTGGTATAAAAATTGGGCAAATAGATAATAAAATAAGTCTGTTCGCAGATGACATAGTGCTTATAGTGTCTGATCCTATTTCATCTCTCCCGAATCTCTAAAATATACTAACGACATTTGGAGCAGCATCATATTATAAAATCAATGAAACTAAGTCCAATATTTTAGACCTAGGATTAGATAACACAACCAGGCAGTTATTGTCTAATAAATACCCCTACCACTGGAAAGACGAGGGGATTTCTTACTTAGGAATCACTCTCCCTAACAAAACAAAACAGTTATTTAAAACAAACTTTTTACCATTTAAGAAACATTTTGAAACAGATCTGACAACACTTAGTAAATTCGAATTTACATGGGCTGGTCGCCTGGCAGCTTTCAAAATGATGACCTTACCAAAATTATTATATCAACTCAGGTCCCTTCCAATATGTATCCCTAAATACTACTTTAAATCCTTACAAAGCAGTTTGGGAAAATATCTATGGAATGGCAAAAAATCCCATTGCGCATACCATATACTAATTAAACATAGAAATATAGGTGGTGCGACCGTACCTGATCTACAGGATTATTATGACGCAACTCTTTTGACCCAATTGCAAGAATGGTTCTTGCCTACTCCTAAAACTTTATGGGGACAAATTGAGAAAGACATCACACGACAGCCTAATATGCAATTCTGGTTACTTAGTAGGAAAATTAAGTCCACAATTACAGCTCAATACCCACCAACGGTGAAAGCGACGCTACACTCTTGGCAGAGAATCATCACATACAAATGGGATAAAACTCCAATCACGGTGTTAAACCCTCCTCTAACAATTATACCAACATTAATTCCTGGCGTACAAATACACGACTGGAATTTGGGTGGGGATATCAAACTTGGTTCCTTCTTCCAACAGGGCTCATTAAAGTCTTTTTCTCAGTTAAGCAATGAATTACAGCTTCCGAATTCTGAGCGATCTACATATATTCAAATAGAAAAGTGTCTGCTACACAATCCACAACTCAGAGCTTCAATCCCGGTTAAAATATGGTCTTTCCTCAATAACCATGCCACCTCACAGAAAGGAGTAGCTACAATATACCCAATTCTAGGGGAAAAAAACATACCCAGCAAACTACCTTCCTTACTTAAATGGGAACAAGATTTGGGGCAAGACTTTTCAATTAAACAATGGATGGCTTCCCTACGAAGCATATATAGGGCCACTGCATGTGTTACACTATGGGAACTGGCACAAAAAATTGTTCAAAGACAATACCTGACTCCACATATCCTAGCAAAATTCAAGGGGAACTCGTCGCCTAATTGCTGGAGAAATTGTACCCAATTGGGGACCCTATTTCATATTATGTGGGACTGCCCAAGCTTACATAACTACTGGCAGGCAATCTCCCATTTACTCACTTCCCTAACAGGTATTGTCCTTCAACTTTCACCAGAACTAGCCATTCTGAATATGAATTTACATACGATTCCCAAACAATATCGTAAAGTAGTAACACATATACTTTTAGCTGCGAGACTATCCATAACTAGAAAATGGAAAACTGACTCTCTTCCTACTATGACAGAAGTTATAGAATTAACCCAAGTCCACCACTCCTATGAATTGTTATTTCCTAATGACAAATCCCTATATATTAAGGAACAACAACTATGGGAACCTTGGAGTACATGGTACAAAAATTATACTTCCACAATTTAGATAATGCTGATTCTTTAATCATATAGAAGAAAGAACTCCTGTGCGTTTTAATATTTTTTTTTTGGATGGCTTTAAAAATAATTTCATAGCAAAGTGACAAATATATCACATATTTGTTTATCTAAATTGAGCTGCGGAGTAAGAATAGATCTTTATTTTCCTTCATAAAAGATAACTACTGTGTTTGAATTTCCTTTAGGATGTTGGCCTAGGTACTCCAAGACACAGATAGATCCCTGTGAGGGGTGTCTTGGGGTCCAGAAGTGGCCATTATCCATATCGCTATTTATAAATCTTACAATAATTATATTACGGACTTTATTATACAAATTCTAAGAGACTTACTCTTGTTCGAGTCCCTTTATGACTATGAATATTAGATACTTAGGAATACTACTTTATTCTTTATTGTGGATTATTTGTTTCTATGCTATATTATGCTGAGAAAACCCTGTCACTACATTATACTGTGTTATGTAACTTTTATTACTATATATTATTTTTTTTTGTTTTGTAACCCTTGTTATAACTAACTCTGCTAAAAATCTCAATAAAAACATTTGAAAAGAAAATACATTATTACTGAGATGGGGCTTTAAAATAAAAACAATATCATTCATGAGATCAGGAGAAATAATCCAGAAATGTGTTTGTGAGAACTCTGTGTGAATATGAGCAGCAAAGCAACTTCATTCTTCTAGCATTATAAAGAAGATGCGCTGCATTTAAACAAGCACAAAATTTGCAGCATGATGAATGTGCTACTTCCAATACGAACTGGAGTTTTACCAGACCGATCGCTTCCGTCTCGTACTTGCTTCAGATCGTCATTTTTGGTCTGTCGGAACAGCATACAGACGAGCGGATTTCTACATCGGAATTGGGTCCGGCGGAGTTCCGGCAGAAAAATTTGAAACGTTCCATTTCTAAAGTCTGTCGGATTTTTGCAAATCAAAAGTCCGCTGCAGCCCACACACGATCGAATGGTCCACCGGAATCGTTCCGTTGGACCTTTGATGTCAAAGTCCGCTCGTGTGTACGCGGCATTACTCCTATTCTATCATTCAGTTGAGTATTATTCTTTACTTAGTATACAGGGCTAACGACTCACAAATCGCACCCTTCCCAGATCTTGCATCCATGGGTATATACAAATGTTCATACCTTGTTCTGAATCACGTCGTTTTCCAGTTCTATTGTACTTACCGCATACGCAAAACTAATGTGATCCTTGTACTAATGTATAATCATCTGTTCCATCTTGTACCTTTGCAAATAAAGAATTAAAAAAAAAAGTCTATGGGACACGAACATGAATAATCAAAAGTGCTCCTTTTAAAGGCTTAGTTATTGTTATAAAACGTGTTTGGGGACCCGGATCCTGTCCCAGGGGACATGTATCAATGCAATTTTTTTTTTTTTAAACAGCTGTTTTTTCGAGAGCAGTGATTTTTTAAATGCTTAAAGTTAAACAATAAAAATGAAATATTCCTTTTAAATAGGGGGGGGGGGGGGGGGTGTATCTATAGTATGCCTGTAAAGTGGCACATTTTTCCCATGTTTAGAACAGTGCCACAGCAAATGAAATTTCTAAAGGAAAATTTGTCATTTAAAACTGATCGCAGCTGCAATGAATTGTCGGGTCTTGGAAATATAGATAAAAATCACTTTTGATTTTTCATGTTAATGTCCCATAGACTTTCCCCGAACACTGCATATTGTTCAGTGTTCGCAGAACATGATTGACCAAATATGGTCATATTTACATTTGGTCAGTGATGTCATAAAGCATCCCAGGCCAGTTTGTTTACACACACCAGCCAGCCAAGTGTTTCTTATAAGATTGCCCTGTATTTGGCTCTGTCCATCTTCCCATCAACTATGACAAGCTTCCCTGTCCCTGCTGAAGAACAGAATCCCTACAACATGATGCTGGCACTACCATGTTTCATGGTGGGGATGGTGGGTTCAGAGTGATGTGCAGTGTTAGCTTTCCGCCACACATAGCGTTTTGATTTTAGGCCAATAAATGTTAAATTTTGGTCTCATCTGACCAGAGCGCCTTCTTCCACGTGTTTGCTGTGTCCCCCACATGGCTTCTTGCAAATTGCAAGTGGGACTTCTTATGGCTTTCTTTCAGTAATGGCTTCCTTCTTGCCACTCTTCCATGAAGGCCAGATTTGTGAAGTGCACGACTAATAGTTGTCCTGTGGACAGATTATTTTACCTGAGCTGTGGATCTCTGCAGCCCCTTTAAAGTTACCAAGGGCCTCTTGGCTGCTTCTCTGAATAATGCTCTCCTTGGCTGGTCTATCAGTTTAGGTGAATGGACATGTATGGTAGGTTTGCAGTTATGCCATACTCTTTCCATTTTCGGATGATGGATTGAACAGTGCTCCATGAGATGTTCAAAGCTTGAGATTTTTTATAACATAACCCTGCTTTAAACTTCTCAACAACTTTATCCCGGACCTGTCTGGTGTGTTCCTTGGCCTTTATGATGCTGTTTATTCATTAAGGTTATCTAACAAACCTCTAAGGGGCTTCACAGCACAGCTGTATGTATACTGAGATTAAATTACAAACAGGTGGACTCTATCTATCTATTAAGTAGGTGACTTTGAAGGCAATTTTAGTTAGGGATATTAGAGTAAAGGGGGCTGAATACAAATGCATGCCACACTTTTCAGATATTTATTTGTAAAAAATAGTAAAACCATTTATCATTTTCTTTCCACTTCACAATTATGTGGCACCTTGTGTTGGTCTATCATATAAAATCACAATCAATTTAATTTACGTTTTTGGTTGTAAAATGACAAAATGTGGAAAATGTCAAGGGCTATGAATACTTTTTCAAGTCACTGTATGGCAGTAGTAGTGAACATCATAGTTACACATTTACATAGTAGGTGGGGTTGAAAAAAGTCCATCAAGTCCAACCTATGTGTGTCATTATATGTCAGTATTACATTGTATATCCTTGTATGTTGTGGTAGTTCAGGTGCCTATCTAATAGTTTTTTGGAACTATCAATGCTCCCCACTGAAACCGCCACCTGTGGAAGGGAATTCCACATCCTTGAAGCTCTTACAGTAAAGAACCCTATATGCAGTATAAGGCTAAACCTCTTTTCTTATAATCTTAATGAGTGGCCACATGTCTTATTAAACTCCCTTCCATGGAAAAGTTGTATCCCTATTGTGGGGTCACCAGAATGGTATTTGTAAAGTAAAATCATATCCCCTCTCAAGCGTCTCTTCTCCAGAGAGAATAAGTGCTCGCAACCTTTCCTCATAACTAATATCCTCCAGACCCTTTTAATAGCTTTGTTGCCCTTCTCTGTACTCTCTCCATTTCCAGTACATCCTTCCTGAGGACTGGTGCCCAAACCTGGACAGCATACTCTAGGTGAGGCTGGACCAGAGTCTTGTAGAGTGGGAGAATTATGCTTTATCTCTTGAGTTAATTCCCTTTTTAGGCCGGGTTCACACCGCTGCGATGCGGGAACACCGCAAATCCGCGGCGTTTTCCCGCATGGCATTACTCCCGCCGGCAGTTCACACTGCCCTATGCGGACAGCTGGGAGTGTCAATGATATGTTAATGACACCCCCAGATCCGTCCGCATATCGCAGTGCGATCTGCCGACTCGCACAGGAATCTAATCGCATGGTGTGAACCCCCATGCGATCCGATTCTGTTGCGGACCAAAAAAAGGGTCCCGTGCGAGTTTGCTGCGGGAGCGATGCGAATTCAGCCATACTATCTGTATGGCTGTACTCGCATCGCTACGGAGATCGGATGTGATTTGCGGTGCGAATCACATCCGGATCTCCCTCCGCAGCAGTGTGAACCCAGCCTTAATGCATGCCAATATTCTGTTTGTTTTGTTTGCATGCCATTGCTGAGCCTATCATCTACTAGGACCCCCAGGTCCTTTTCCATCTTGATTCTACTACTCAAATGCTACTCAAATGCATTATTTTACATTTTTCCACATTAAAGCAGATTTCCACCCACAAGTGGAACTTCCGCTTTAAGTACTCCTCGCCCCCTGACATGCCACAATTGGCATGTCATTTTTTTGAGGGTGGGTCTGGGTATCTGGTTTGCAGTGGGACTTCTTGTCCCACTTCTTCCTTCCAACTTCTGACTACCTAGGTGATTCCTAGGTGTCCCCTCCCTCCCGGCAATGTTCTGGGACATGTGACAGGTCCCAGAACATTGCCTGGCCATTGACAGAGTGCAGCGCGGCTCGCGCATGCACAGTGCATGCCTGGCTGTGAAGCCATAAACTGTCACAGCTGGCTGCCCACACTCACAATGTCTGCGACGCAAAGAGGAGGGGGATAGAACGGAGGCTTTGGGCAGCCGCATCGCTGGACCATGGGACATGAGTGACATGAGTGGCTGGTTATTAAAAGTCAGCAGCTATACTTTTTGTAGCTGCTGACTTCTAATAAACTAAAAAAACAGTGGAACACCACTTTAAACCTCATTTGCCATGTAGTTTCCCACCCCATTCATTTGTTGAGATCTTCTTGCAAAGTTTCCACATCCTGTGGAGAAGTTATTGCCCTGCTTGGCTTAGTATCGTTCACAAATACAGAGATTGAACTGTTTACCCCATCCTCCAGGTTGTTTAGGAACAAATTAAATAGGATTGGTCCCAGCACAGAACAGTGGGGGACCCCACTTTCCACCCTTGATCATTCCGAGTACTCCCCATTTATGACCACCATCTGAACTTGCCCTTGTAGCCAGTTTTCAATCTATGTACTCACCTTATGGTCCATGCCAACGGACCTTACTTTGTACAGTAAACGTTTATGGGGAACTGTGTCAAATGCTTTTGCAAAATCCATGTACATCACGTCTACGGGCCTTCCTTTATCTAGATGGCAGCTCACCTCCTCATAGAATGTTAAACATTGTAAGATAGCAGGTAATTTTTGTGACATAGAAACATTGACAGGAGACACAACATCATTTGGTAGTGGATCATTGTGACTGATAATGATTTTCATTGGTTTTACAGGGTTGAAGCAAGTTTCCACCTGCTCAAGATTTAATAGGTTACATTGTCTGTAAAGGAGAAAAGTAAAAAAAGATCATTAGACAAAATGAAGCTGGCAAAAATACAGAAAAGGAAAAAAAGATGAAGCCAAAGATATTTTCTTTTTTATTATCAAATACATTTTTAGCAATTGATACTTTAAACATATATTTTTTTAATTGTGGTTACATGATTTAGTTACACTTAAACTTGAGGTTGTAATTGTATGTGAAAGCATGAGAAAGTGCAGGGAAGTAAACACTTTTTGGAGGCCACTGTGTATTCCTATAAACTTAAACATACAAAACTAACATACATAACTAAATTATATTCCCTTCATTTGCAATTAGTTAAGTGAATTAAATGTTTGTATTCTGGGAAAATAACACCTCTAAATGAATAATTTTCATTGACAAGACACAGAAATGTCTTGAAAAAAATCCATGACAACAGTGTGAAGATAATTAGAAAAGTCATGTCCTGCATGTGCATTTGCTAACGATGTCAATTTGTGCATTTGTCTCTCCGATATGCCGTTTGCTGCATCTCTTGGGGAGGGGGGCTTATTTACATGATTTTCTAATCTGTAACAGCAAGCAGTAACACACTTAGAAGCATATGGAACTATAGGGATCCATCTACTCTAACAAATAACACAGAATTAAGAATCTGCACTATATTGCCTATTAACTGTATGCATTTTGACAGTTTTTTTTTTAACTGTGTATTATTGAGGCAATTTCTCTGTATCAATATTTTGTCATTGGTTTTTATTTGTGGCTTATATATAAAATGTAGTGGTGATGCATACTTTAACCACTTCCCGACTGGCGCACGCTGACGTACGTCGGCACAATGGCACAGGCAGGCAAATGGGCGTAAAGGTACATCCATTTAAATTTGCCTCCATGCCATCGCGTATGCGCCAGTCGGGACCTCTGTGAGTACAAACGCAGGTCCCACGGACTCGATCGCCGTGGGGATACCCACGATCGTCTCACAGGGAGGAAGAACGGGGAGATGCTAAAGTAAACAAGCATCTCCCTGTTCTGCCTAGCAACAGTGTCACTGATCTCTGCTCCCTGTGATTGGAGCAGAGATCAGTGATGTGTAAAACACAGCCACACACCCCTAGGACACACTTAACCCCTACACTGACACCTAGTGGTTAACCCCTTCACTGCCAGTGTCATTTACACAGGAATCGGTGCATTTGTATAGCACTGATTGCTGTATAAATGACAATGGTCTCAAAAATGTGTCAACATGTCCGTCATAATGTCTCAGTCACAATAAAAATTGCTGATCGCTGCCATTACTAATACAAAAAAAATATTAATAAAAATGCCATAAAACTATCCCTTATTTTGTAAACGATATAACTTTTGTGCAAACCAATAACTCGCTTATTGTGATTTTTTTTTTTTTTTTTTTTTTTATACCAAAAACATATAGAAGAATATGTATTGGCCTAAACTGAGGGAAAAAAAATGTTTTATACATTTTTGGGGGATATTATAGCAAAAAGTAAAAAATAATGTGTTTTCTTTTTTTTCAAAATTATCGCTCTTTTTTTGTTTATAGCACAAAAAATAAAAAACGCAGGGATGACCAAATACCACCAAAAGAAATCTTTATTTGTGGGGAAAAAAGGGCATCGATATTGATTGGGAGCCATGTTGCATAACCGCGCAATTGTCAGTTAAAGCGACGCAGTGCCAAATCGCAAAAAGTGGTCTGGTCTTTGGCCAGCAAAATGGTCCGGTCTGAAAGTGGTTAAACTATTATTATTTTGAGTCATGTAGAAATATAAGCTCCAGGCCAGCCAGGTATAACAATTGTTCTTTTATTTATTTATTCAGGCATACCACTAGATTCCCATTCCAACACTACCAACTAATACTAGGGTAGTCTTACTTGAGTGAGATTGAGTTAGTGATTGATTTCAAGATAATCTATATGCAGCTGGGGAATTGAACACTCAATAAGAGGATCAGGAATCGATTGATCAGGTACTGTGAATTCATATAGCTTGGCAGTTTTATTTCTATAAAAAAAAAAATCAGAAATAAATTATACTGAAATAAGATAGAAGTTATTTTATTTTGGTTTTTAAGGAAATCTGTCATAAGAAAATACTATGCATGCTTCCATAACAAACCTTTCTATTTAAGTAAAGGTCTGACTATCATATTGAAGTAATAGCATCAATGCTTATTGAGTCCCTGACCCAAAAAAGTACATAGATAAGGAATTTTGACTTTTCTTCCACTTTCGTGTGCTACCTGCTGTATACAAATCCAAAAATGACAGCCTTTAATCATTTGTTAACACCACTTGCAGTTTGATTTGGTCTTCCATCCATTTACAGGCCTTCATTTTATGCTGTATATCGCTGGTCATTTCATAAAATTAAAAAAAAATTAAAATGGAATAAAATCAACATGGCATTTTTATGCTGGATAAGGGTTAGGGCATATGATAATTATACTGCCTGGAGGGATCTTCTGTTACTTACTGTCCTGGGCACAAGAAGTGACAGAGATTGAAAAAAATAAAACTTTTTAGCAGTGTATAGCAATGCTAGAGCCCCCATTAAGCTTTTTCTTGGTGTTTGTGTTCCTGTTGAAAAGTTTTGCTCACTTCTTCTCTGGGTTTGTGAAAAGCTATAATCTATATAAAAATCTCCTCAAAATGCAATCCAAAATTATGGCTGTAGGCGCAATTTTTTGCTGCTTAAAATTTTCTTATGAGTACTTTTTAAGTCAAATGTACATAATTCCTCAAGACCTTGGACATACACCAGGGCTTCCTCACTCATACCAATGATATGGATAAAAGAAATGGGCGTGTATCATGTGATTGCTGTGTCCAAGCACAAATTTCACACAAATTTAAACAAAAGCCACATGGTGCGGCTTTTTTGGTTCTCTCTCCTCACACCAATGGCTCTGTCTTTTCTGTGAGAGAAGAGAAAGAGCCATTATTGAGGTATGTACAATGGTTATCTACAGCCTATCACATGGTGTTTACACAGCCATAGCACAGCACAGCAAGTTCAAAGTGTCCCTGATCACTTTACCAACCATGTACTATTCAATAAACTGCAGCCAGCCACCTGTCACTTGTCAAAATGTCACCAGGCTTGCTAGGAACAGTGTCCCTGATTACAGTGACAGCCAGACTGCTTTACACCAGCATCCTGATCACCTCCATACGAGTGTCCTGACATCACCCTACCAGAGTATTGATCACCGCCATACCAGCATCTGATCACCACCATACCAGTGGCATCCTGATCACCACCATACCATCATTCTTATCACCACCACACTAGTGTCCTGATGACCGCCATGCTAGCCCCCTTATTACCATCATAGCAAGTGTCCTGATAACTGCCACACCAGTGTCCTGATCATCTCCATACCAGTGTCCTGATCATTGGCACACTAGTTTCCTGATCATGTGACGCCAGTGTCCCTGATTGCAGCGAGTCCAGACTGCTATACACCAGCATCAGTGTACTGATAACCACCACATTAGTTTCAGTAGACCCATTGTTCCTGACCAGATTGCAATGAGGCTAGACCACTATACATCAGCACAGTGTCCTGGACACTTCCACACTAGTGTCAACAGGAGTTTCACCAGAACCTTAACGCCATGTGCCAAAATGATACTGAGTATGACAGGTGAGAGTAGCAGGAAACCCTCACTCTCAGACTCCAAATTCTGATTATGAACCAGCTGAGATCAGTGGCTCAGTAACGGATTCAGAGGGGAAAGGGGTCCAAGCAAAAAGAATGAGGCATTCTGAGAGCAGCAGGAAACTACCAGCAGCACAATACTGTGAAGTGGCATGCACCAGCAGTGCAGTGCACCCAAAAGAAAAGCCCAAGTACTAGTAATAGGATGTCATGGCAGTCATCAAGAATTAAGGTCTATACTATTGTCCCAGAGGCACTTTTAAATCCTGTATGGCTACCTTCAAATTTGGCAACACCTACAATCCCATTTACAGTGCATTTATTCAAGCAGAAACCCAAAATGTTACTCCCCTTAGTAATTCAAATTTATTTTCATAGTCCATTTTTTTTTAATTCAGTTGTGGGCCAGTGCAATATGTATACCCAGCACTATATTACCGAAAATGCCAGCTCCATTTACTGTATGCTCATCCACTTTAGTGGAAACCAATCACAGTTCAAGAATGCAAAGTGTTTCTTGGGCTCACGCTAAATATGGGACTCAAAAAAAGGATTGCAGTCCTATTGTTCCACAAACCCCATTCCCCATATCCCACTCTATTCAATTATTATGTCCAGGACCCACTACAAAATATTTGTTACAATTCCCTTGCCCTGAATCCAATATGCTTTATAAAATTAGGCCACTGATCAAATATTTTACCTCAACATTTTCAAAAAACGAATACTCCTGACAAACATATATATGTTGATGAGTCCCTCATCCAATTTGCTGGCATGCTGGGCATCAAACAATACATTCCAAATAAATGGGACAGATGTGGGATAAAGTTATACAAACTTGGGGGGCACTGCATGGAGCTTGGAGTGGATGGCATCACACTAACTGAGCTCCAGGACAAAGATGGCTCCCTAGCCTGAAGATTGGTCCCTCGTGGCTTTAGAATGGGCCAACTAATCTAATCCAACTTGTCCTTCCCAAGATCTAAACTACTCAGGATTAGAGAGGACACTTGACTCTTAACACATGAAAACTCATGTTTAATCAGTTTTTGCTGCCAGACGAAAGAAAACTACCAATCCAGCCTTTCTGACTATGGCATGGTCTCCTTATTCACCAAATACAGTCTAATAACACTTGTTTGATTCTATTAAGTTTTTACATTTTGCTGTGATTGACTATATATTCTATTACAGTCTGATCACTTGGATCACACGCTGATGCATAGCTATGCCTCAATATTAAGTCTTCTTACATAGAATGTTTTCCTAATCATTATATAGCTGTTTCTTATGGTTACTACTATCGTAAGTAGTTTACATAGCTTGGAACATACTAGATAAGGCTAATGCCAGATATTTATTTTTCTCATTATCTTTCCCTTTCCCTTGCTCCCTTCCCACCTCCCTTCATTTCCTACTTTCTCTAACCGTCCCCCCTTTTTTTCTTCTTTTTTTTTTATATACTGGGTGTTTGCACTACCTAAAAAAATGTACATTGGTGATTTCCATACTACATTTCGATACTACATTTTCTAGATCTAATTGTATTTGTTTGCCATGGTTGTTTGGCGGCTGTCTAATAATTTCTTAGTTAATATAGCTTGATCAATAAAAATGTGACATTATCGCTCCATTTTATTATTGCAGTAAAGAGAAAACTAGCAGAATTTTAGCTGCATAGTTTTGGGACCCTCCTACTACCCCATCCCAAATTGTAGAGTTTCTCTGCTCTAATATTTACTTGAAGATTTATTTCATTACTTCTACAGATTGATTTACCTTTGAGTACTTTGACATTTTAGTGTCCAATGTATTGTTACCTAACCTTATTAGTGTTCACTCTGAGAAGGTTTTTTTGTCTCTGGTTAAGAATCTTTGTTTAGTACGGTAAGCCTTTGATTTATTTAATTTTTTTTTTCTTTTATTCCTATACTTATTTATATTCTCTGTGAATTACCCATTGCTATTAAGTACAATGGCTTATTCCATGCTGGGTAAAAATCCAATGAATGTATTATTTCTCCATTTATTTTTAATCACAATATTTCACACAAAGTCCAGAAATGGAAGAACCTGAGAATTTGCAACAAACCCTTTGGCTTTTGGTTTCTTTAAACCATTACTCAAAATTCAAAGACAATTTGTCTGGGCGCAAGAAACACCAAATTTACTTATATTTAATGATTAGATCTAAGTCCTCATTCACACTAAGCATGACTTTGAAATCGTGTGAGTTCATCTGAACAATTTCAAAGATGCATTTTAGTCTGACTTTGGGGCTGTCTTAACCAAGCCGATATAAATTGGCAGAATGGCACGGCCGTGGGTCGCACTCACGACCCAGTCCTGAGCTTTGTGGCCACGGGACCTGCGGACCCAATTGCTGCTGGTGTCCCACAATTGGGTCACAGAGCTGAAGAACGAGGAGAGTTAAGTGTAAACAAACCTCTTCTTGTGCTTCCTAGTGAGGCTGTCACTGATCATCTGTTCCCTGTTACAGGGAAAGCTGATCAGTGACGTCACATGCCAAGCCACGCCCCATACAGTAAAAAACACACACTTAACCCCTACACTGCCTCCTAGTGGTTAACCCCTTCACTGCCAGTGACATTTTTACAGTAATCGGTGCATTTTTAATCACACTTATTGCTGTATTAATGGCAAATCCCAAAAATGTGTCAAAATTGTCCGACGTGTCCGTCATAATGTCGCAGTTACAATAAAAATCACTGATCGCTGCCATTACTAGTAAAAAAATGATTTAAAAAATGCCATAAAACTTTCCCCTATTTTGTAGACGCTATAACTTTTGCGCAAACCAATCAAACGCTTATTGTGTTTTTTTTTTGTTTTTTTTACCAAAAATATGTATAAGAATATGTATTGGCCTAAACTGAGGAAGAAAAAACATTTTTTATATATATTTTTTATAGCAAAATGTAAAAAATCTTTTTTTTTTCAAAATTGTCGCTCTATTTTTGTTTATAGTGCAAAAAATAAAAACCACAGAGGTGATCAAATACCATGAAAAGAAAGCTCTATTTGTGGGAAAAAAGGACGCCAATTTTGTTTGGGAGCCATGTCGCACAACCGCGCAATTGTCTGTTAAAGTGACGCAGTGCCGAATTGCAAAAAGGGGCTTGGTCCTTTAACTGCAAAATGGTCTGGGGCTTAAGTGGTTAAAAGACATCTGTGCAGGTTCATGTAAAAAAGTCTATTGAGATCACCCCCAAAGTTGCCAAAAGTAGTGCAGGGACTGTTTTTGAAATCGGTGCGGCGCTACAAAGTCAGCCTCACGCTGATGAGGAAGCTCCTATAGCCGGCAATATGCTTCGATTTGACATGAGATTTGACCTGTCAAATTGCATGTCAAATCCTGCCAATGTGAATGAGGGCTTAAGACTCAGGTGGCATGGAACTTCCAGACTTTAAACTACAGTATATTATTTTGCCATACACATAGCTAGAGAAGTGAATTATCATTGTCATGGGAAGGACAAAGACTCTTCTATACCATTTTCGATTACATTTCTACTGTGGGTCAGTCAGTCTTATTATCCTAAACAAGTAAAGCAACACCTGATAATTGGGAAGAAACTGTAGCTATTACTCATGATCAGTTGACCAAATATCACAAAATATGGAATGCATTGTTTATTTTCATATATTCTGACAAATATAGGAGCTTAATGGGTACTTTAAAAATATGTAATGCTGTTATCCTTACTTTTATTATCTTCTGATTTATAATACTTGTCTGGTCATGTGAAGTTTTTTTCACAGAGAATGGGATACATGGTCCACCTTTTTCTGTTCCCTTTTTTCATTATTTATCTTTGGTTATTTTTATCAATTGTGTTCTATTGTTTCATTCTGTTCCACTAAAACTTAGTTCTATTATTTTGACCTCACAGAGATTGTACTCACTGAAAATTTCTAATGCTGCGTACACACGACCAGACTTTCTGGCAGACTAGGTCCGAAGGGATTTGTCCGTTCATCTGTATGCTGGTCCAATGTACCAAATACGACACAAGGGAAGCTATTGGCTATTGAACTTCCTTATTTAGTCCCATTTATGTCATCACGTTCAAAACGAATGGACTTTCGAACGGACTTAGTCCGTACGTGTATGGCCAAGTCCGTTTGTTCGGAAAGTCCATCGAAACTCCGCCGAAAGTCCGTCGGGAAGCCCATCGGACCTAGTCTGCTGGAAAGTCCAGTAGTGTGTACACGGCATTATACGACATGTGATTTAAATTCAATGTATTGAAAATGTGGTTATACATATGCACTAACTTGTCAGAGAGACCTGGAGGTACACATATAACTTCCAAGTGTAGGATCTTGTATTGCCACTATTCAAAAAGGGGTACCAATTTTATGTGGACAACTTTTACACAAGCCTGCCCCTTTTAGACCATCTTTAGCTCCAGGAAACTTTAGCCTGTGGTACAGTGCAGCCAAACTGCAAGGGCTTCCCACAAAGATTAGTTGCCACAAAGCTTAAAAGGGGGATTGAGCCAGTTTGCTGAATGAAGATATTTTGGCCGTTTAATGGAGGGATACATGGGATGTGGAAGGCATGGTCTGGTCCAAAAACTTGATTGTATACACAACTACAATCGGTTCATGGAAGGTGTAGGTTATAATGACCAAATGTTACAGCCCTACTTAGCCACTAAAAAATCTATTCATTAGTACAAAAGTATCTATCTATCTTTTCCACTTGTACAACTCCTCTATCACAAGTCCACAGAAAGACCTATCACCTTCTTATACTACAAAGACAACATCCCTTATCTATCAGGAAGGCCCTGTAGCTAAACACATTCATCCTGATACAATGAGCAGGCTGCATGAAAACCCTTCATCGCTCCTACCCTAACAGACTGCAAACCCCCCAAAAAAATGAGTGTATACTCCAGTAACAGAATTAGTTGTGACACCCGATATTATTGTCCCTAATGTCCCTTTGAACCTGGCCTCTGCATAGGAGACTAATTCCATATCTACTAGACGTGCAGAATGGAAAAATTTGTTTAATTTTGGATATTTTCATTAAGTTACTAATTTAGTTTTGTTTTGTAATTTGTTTAGCGTCGTTTTGGAATTCGTTACAGTTCATTTCATTTTCATAAAATTTGGTTTATTAATCTTCTAACAAATAAAATACATAGATGGTGCTGCACTCTAAGTGATGGCAAACAGGTAAAAGTAGCTACTATAAAGTATTGAAAATCATAAATTAAACTCCAAAAAAATACAGTATAAGTGCAAATAGTAGTAAAGAATCTAAAGTGCTAAGTGCTCAAAAATGCATAGGTGGTAAACTCCCAATGTACAATATAGGTGCAAATAATAATACAAGGTAATAGCATCCAGATTGATGATATCCTAAAACAAGATAAAGTGCTAGTGCCAAAAAAACAAAGGAATAAGGTCCAAAGTGAGCATAAGTCTTAAAACAGATACTGGTGGATAGAGTGCAAAAAATAAAGTGCTGGGCTCCAACTAACACTCTGTGCAGGTGTAGTGAAGTGGATACTGATTTTCCTCTTCAATGCAGTCACACTTCAGTGTGCAATAGCTCCTTACCTTACCGCTGTAAGGTAGCAGCGTAAGAATAGCCGGTGGAAATCTGTAAATCTGAGATCCTGCAGTATTTCTTATGGATGGCAATATCAAAAATATCATCTTTGGAGCCTGATGTCCTATTAGATGGTTCTCATTAGAATAACATATCTCCTTTGTATAAGTCAGTAGCGGTGGAAATCCTCCCAGGTGGGCACATCAATGATATGTAGAAATAAAACAGGGGACCCAGATAGTGAAGTATATAAAAATGGGTATTTATTTAATAACTGCCAAAATTGGTACTCACATAAAAGCAGATGTACAAAACAAAACAAAATGAGCAGCAAGCTTGCTGCCTGGCGACACTTCCAGTGCTGTCTATTCCAACACGTATCATCACCATCACATGACTTCATCGGGGAATAAATACTAGCACTAGAAATGTTCTTAAATAGGTTTAATATTGTATCAAATGCACACCTGACCATTCAGGCATTGCCAGTAGGGGGCCCATGACAGCTTCCGCTTCAATATACCTGTCAATCACAGCTAGCTGACGGGTAGATCAGGTCTAGGGCTAGCTGATGGGTAAATCAGCTATTCTGCTCACAGGACATGCAGGGAGAGAGGTGAGCTGAGGGAGGAACATCAGTTTGGGGTGGTAAGCTGAGCACAATACCTGGCAAAGTTTAATGCCAGGATGGAAGTTTATGTGGAAATATGTGAAGGGTTGGAATAGCAGCGAGTGTGTTGGAGCCCTGCAGAGTTTGCAGCCCCCCAAGCTAACATATATCTCCTAAGCAGGAACACATCACTATCTCCCCAAGCATTCTGTCCAGATAATGTGCAGTTAATTTATGACCTTTCCATTTAACCCTGTATTATCCAAACTCTGTTCAATGAAAAGTGTAAACTAACCACATAAACACTTTATATACAAAATAAAATTCCCCAATAAAGATCAGAACATGATGTTCACATTTGCATGGAAGCACAATTGAATGAATGCTGATTATTCAGAGAATTACCGTATTTATTAGACATGTGCAGAGTAAAATATTTCGTTTCGGAATTTCGTTTTCGTCCGAATACTTAATTTATTTAGTTACTCCCGAAATTCGTTTTTATTTATTTCGTTTTTCGTTCAAAAATTGCATTCGTCTGAAAATCCACATGAATTACGGTCCAATCTGTCTTGGAAGGCTTATGGTGTCTGTCCAATGCATAAAGAAGATTTGACGGAGCTAACTATATAGCATACTTTAGAACCCTATTAAAGTCTATGGGACTACAACGTTCAAAATCTAAAGTGCTAATTTTAAAGGCTAATTTGCAAGTTACTGTCCTAAAAAGTGTTTGGGGACCCGGGTCCTGCCCCAAGGGACATGTACCAATGCAAAAAAAAGTTTTAAAAACTGCAGTTTTTTCGAGAGCAGTTATTTTAATAATGATTAAAGTGAAACAATAAAAGTGTAATATTCCTTTAAATTTCGTAGGGGGGGGGTTGTCTATAGTATTCCTGTAAAGGGGCGCATGTTTCTGGTGCTTAGAACTGTCCCTGCACAAAGTGTCATTTATGCAGGAAAAAAAGTCCTTTAAAATCACTCGCAGCTATTATGAATTGTCGGCTCCGTAATATAGAGAACACTCATTGAAAGTCATTGATAAAAAAATAAATAAATAAATAAATAAAAAAGCGTGGGGGTCCCCCAAATTCAATTACCAGGCCCTTCAGGTCTGGTATGGATATTAAGGGGAACCCTGCCTCAAATTTAAGAAAAAAATTTGACGTGGGGTTCCCCCTAAATATCCATAACCAGACCCTTCAGGTCTGGTATGGATATTAAGGGGAACCCCGCGTCAAATGTAAAAAAAAATTGACGTGGGGTTCCCTCTAAAAATCCATACCAGACCCTTTATCCGAGCACGCAACCTGGCAGGCCGCAGGAAAAGAGGGGGGGACGAGAGAGCGGCCCCCCCTCCCTCCTGAACCGTACCAGGCCACGTGCCCTCAACATTGGGAGGATGCTTTGGGGGTCTGTGACCCCTCAAAGCACCTTGTCCCCATGTTGATGAGGACAAGGGCCTCATCCCCACAACTCTGGCCGGTGGTTGTGGAGGTCTGCGGGCGGGGGGCTTATCAGAATCTGGAAGCCCCCTTTAACAAGGGGACCCCCAGATCCCGCCCCCCCCTGTTTGAAATGGTAAGGGGGTACAAAAGTACCCCTACCATTTCACAAAGAAAGTGTAAAAAATGGTTAAATAAAACAAACACACTTTTGAAAAATTCCTTTATTAAAAATAAAAAAATTAAAAAAAGATTCCAGCGGCGGTAATCCACTCTTGCTATCCAGCGATGGACGTTCATCTCTCCAGCGATGGCTCATCTCATCCAGCGCAGCGTATCCATCCTTCTTCTGTCTCCGTGGAGGAGACACTGCAGGCATTCCGGCGGCTGACGTTTCTTATATACGGAGGGCGGGGCCACCCGTCACCTGACCCCGCCCCCCTCTGACGCAAGGGGAAACCCGGGGTTCCCCGTGACGTATGGGTGACCCCGCCCCCCTCTGATGTAACGGAAACCTGCCTGTGTTACATCAGAGGGGCGCGGGTCACCCATACGTCACAGGGAACCCCGGGTTTCCCCTTGCGTCAGAGGGGGGCCGCCGGAATGCCTGCAGTGTCTCCTCCACGGAGACAGAAGAAGGATGGATACGCTGTGCTGGATGAGATGAGCCATCGCTGGAGAGATGACCGTCCGTCGCTGGATAGCAAGAGTGGATTACCGCCACTGGAATCTTTTTTTAATTTTTTTATTTTTAATAAAGGAATTTTTCAAAAGTGTGTTTGTTTTATTTAACAATTTTTTACACTTTGTTTGTGAAATGGTAGGGGTACTTTTGTACCCCCTTACCATTTCAAACGGGGGGGGGGGGCGGGATCTGGGGGTCCCCTTGTTAAAGGGGGCTTCCAGATTCTGATAAGCCCCCCGCCCGCAGACCTCCACAACCACCGGCCAGGGTTGTGGGGATGAGGCCCTTGTCCTCATCAACATGGGGACAAGGTGCTTTGAGGGGTCACAGACCCCCAAAGCATCCTCCCAATGTTGAGGGTATGTGGCCTGGTATGGTTCAGGAGGGAGGGGGGGCCGCTCTCTCGTCCCCCCCTCTTTTCCTGCGGCCTGCCAGGTTGCGTGCTCGGATAAAGGGTCTGGTATGGATTTTTAGAGGGAACCCCACGTCAATTTTTTTTTAAATTTGATGCGGGGTTCCCCTTAATATCCATACCAGACCTGAAGGGCCTGGTAATTGAATTTGGGGGACCCCCACGCTTTTTTTTTTATTTATTTTTTTATTTTTTTATCAATGACTTTCAATGAGTGTTCTCTGTATTACGGAGCCGACAATTCATAATAGCTGCGAGTGATTTTAAAGGACTTTTTTTCCTGCATAAATGACACTTTCTGCAGGGACAGTTCTAAGCACGGGAAACATGCGCCCCTTCACAGGCATACTATAGACACCCCCCCCCCCCCCCCTATGAAATTTAAAGGAATATTAAACTTTTATTGTTTCACTTTAATCATTATTAAAATCACTGCTCCCAAAAAAACGGCCGTTTTTAAAACTTTTTTTTGCATTGATACATGTCCCCTGGGGCAGGACCCGGGTCCCCAAACACTTTTTAGGACAGTAACTTGCAGAATCTTTTCTCTCTGTCAAATCTTTTTTCTCTGTCGAATATTTTCTCTATATAATCTTGGACTAATAGAGGTAAGGTTAGGCACATTCGACCACAGGTTCTATAGACACAGATTGTTGTCAGAGTCATGTCGAATCTCCTATTCTATATCGAACTGTTGTAACAATGAAAACGAAAATAAAGCATTTATTTATGTCGGATCTTTCGTTTTTCGGATTTTGTGCTTTCGTTATCGTTTGTCAAAATGAAAACGAAAATAGCTGAAATTCGGACGAAAATGCATTCGGACGAAAACGAATGCACATGTCTAGTATTTATGTTTATTGAGGATTGTTTTTTTAATGTACTAACAGTTAAGCTTCATACACACAATACGAAAATTGGATGAAAAATACCACTTTTGGAGCATTCGTGCATATGAGCATATCATTATTATTTTTTATTTATTTTTTGGTGGGGGAGTGGATCTTGGGTGGGAGTTCCCACACTTTTTTGCCCAGGAGTTGACCCCTGACTACAATCTCCACAAAATAAGGTGCCATCAAGTAAAAAAGCTCTTTTTTCTCCTGCCCACAATTTACCTCAGATTGATGAAAATCCTATCCTGTTAGATGAGCATAAAGCCTCTGACAAACCTGCTTCAGCACTTGAACAGCAATGCTGCAATCACTTTACAGAGACATACAATCTGATATGGACAAAGCAGTCTCCTATACATAGACCCAAATCTCACAGATTACTGAAAGCACAGAAGGGCTAGAAACTAAGGTGGGAGAGATAGTAACAGCCCACAATGATTTAGTGGACGCATACCAGGAACAATCCCAGGAAATGCAGAAACTGAAAGATAGACTTATGGAACTTGAGGACAGATCGAGAAGGAACAATGTTAAAAGGAATTCCTGAATCTGTATCTCAATTGGAATTGTTTCAAATCTTTCTTTATTATTTCTTTATAATTATAAAACATACAAAACATCCATCAACATCCCTAACATCCATCAACTACTACATATTTAAAAAAAAAAAATATATATATATATATATATATATATACTGTATATATAAATCAGCCCTCATCCCTCCCACCTACCCCATCGCTCCTCACTTCCTCACTTACAAATATTCCTTAAGGTTCCCTGAGGTGCAAAACTCCTCCCACTTTTTCCAATGCTTTGAAATCGGATTCTCCACATATCCTTCTTCTCTTATTTGCTTCTCCATATAGTGTGTTTCACGCATTTCACTTCTCAATTGGAATTGGTTAGCTATTTGCAAACCCTCTTTAAAAAGATTCTACCGTCGGTATCTAAACATCGACTAAAGCCAATTGTTTGCAGGGGATTGTGTGATGACAGACTGTTTGCCTAAAATCCGACCATTATTATGCTCTTTCAGACAATTGTTGTCCAACTTTCGGCCAACAAATATTGGATGGCAGGCTAGTAAATCTTCAGGGACAACGGTCTGTTGTCATATTTTCATATCATCTGTACACAAGTCCTTCACACAAAAGTCCAAAGTACAAACACGCATGCTCGTAAGCAAGGACGAGCCAGAAGCGATCAGTCTTGTAAACTAGCGTTTGTAATGGAGAAATAACATTTGCGATGCAGCAAATTATGAAATGTCGAAATTCAGTGCACATTCTTTTTAGCGATTATTGATTGGTTTGCGCAAAAGTTATAGCGTTTACAAAATAGGGGATCGTTTTATGGCATTTCTATTAATATTTTTTTATTTACTAGTAATGGCGGTGATCAGCAATTTTTTACATTTTTTTTTATTGTGACTGCGACATTATGGCAGACACATCGGACATTTTTGACACATTTTTGGGACCATTGTCATTTATACAGCAATCACTGCTATACAAATGCAGTGATTCCTGTGTATATGATACTGGCAGTGAAGGGGTTAACCAGTGGATGGCAGTGTAGGGGTTAAGTGTTCCTAGGGGTGTGTTACTGACTGTTGGGGACTGGGCTTTCTTTTAGTGAACACTGATCTCTGCTCCAATCACATGGAGCAGAGATCAGCATCACTTGTTGCTAGGCAGAACGGGGAGATGCTGTTTACAATGGCATCTCCCAGTTCAGCCACCCGTGACACGATCGTGGGTATGCCCGCGGCGATCGAGTCCGCAGGACCCGTGACCAGACTCACGGGGGTCCCGACCAGCATGTGAGCACGCCGCCGGCTTGCTCGCATTGGCAGGGCGGTATTTAAGGTTAGACGTACCTGTATGCCTGCCCGTGCCATTCTGCCGACGTACATCAGCGTGCACTGGTCTGGAAGTGGGATAATAGTGAAGCTGCTTTACTGGTGATGCCGATGGAGTTATGGTAAATGTATTTGAAAAGGCTTTTTTTTCTAGTGATATGATTATGCGTGTTTTATTTTTTTGGGCAAGTTACCACAACACCATTATCCCATAGTTTTTAATATCAAAGATACAACTATGTTGGAGTCCCTTGTTAATGTTACATTGTATTTTTTGAAAATGTAACTGCCTACTCCCAAACTGTCATTTGAAGTAAAACACATAGCCAAGTATTATTCTACAGAATGTTTTTAATGTGCATTAAAAAAAGAAAACACATTAAATTAGAGATGCTATCTGCCATCCAAATATAAAGAACTTAACCAAAAAATGCATTGAATGCATAGAAACCTATAGAAAGAATAACAAATAAAATGATTATTCAACAAAGCAAAAAACAATAAAATTAGTAAAAGGGTAGGGGTGCAAATCCCCAGACCAGTGGCCTTGTTGGGGTTCTTGTGGCTGGTTTGGCCACTGACCGCCATGCTGCTGTTGTGGGTGGGTGGGTTGGCTGTGGAGATGGTGGATGTGGGGCCACAAAATCACACAAGTGTGTTTTCAGCAATTTGGCTTCACACCCCCTTGTTGAGGAGCTGCAGGATGAGTTCCTCACACCCGTTCCTTTGCTCACTGTCCATCTGCCTTAATTTATTGGCAGTCAGCACCGCAAATCCCTCAGACTCATCTGGGTCTGTCCGGATGGCAGTAGTGACCTCCTCCAGATTCCTGCTCTTCCTGGACCTTTTAGAAGGAGGGCGTAGGGGAGGGATCTGTGACTCCGTCTGGCTGCTGACTTCTCCAGACTGACACTTTCCTGTGTATGAAAATGGGACATAATTAGAATATTTTTTAGGGTTTGGTCATCAATCACACACAATTTTGATCTCTTTATTGTTGCAAATTGAATGTGGAGAAATAGAAAAGTCCATCATTCTGACCACAACATTTTTTCATTCTTGGTCAAATAATTTTTTTGTCACTACTGTCTATTGGAAACCACTTTGTAAAGGCAGAATGTCAATAACGTTATTTGAACAATAACGTCTAGTTATCATCATTGTATTTTTGGATACAAATATGTTCAACAACGCTATACCTGGGTCAAGCCGAGCTTCTCCATATCCTGTGAATCAGGACCTGTGTAGACCTCAGGAGCTGTGGCCTCAGCAGATGTCGAAGGGAGCTCAGGCAGTGATGGCCTGGGTTCATTCTGGTTGATCAAAAACCGCTGGCTGTGGTAATACCACAGCCTGCGGACATATAGGTCATCTGCTGCTGCTCCAGATCTCTCTGAGTCAAGGACCTTGTTGAGCTCCCTTTTAAAAGTACTTCTCAGGTTGGAAATTTTGTTCTTGACATAGTTGATGTCTGCCCTGGGATACAAAGGCTTCACCAACTTGAGCAGTTTCTCCAAAGCTTCCTTCCTCAATATTTTATTGGAGTAATCTTGACTCTTGACCTTTCAGAGACAGTGCATCTCCCAGTACAGCTCAATGAATTGTAGTAAAAAATCAGGCACTGTAAATTTATCCGTCATGATAAATGATATGCTGCCTGAAAGACAGAAAACAAGACAAACCATAAGGTCTGCCTTAACTCATAAGCTGGTCCCAATATAGGCCTCAATCTAAGCAGTATAGGCCACTACCCACCTATGCCCCAAATTCCAATTGCCCTTTCGTTTTATGGCTCCTTTCATCTGCTGGTGATGGTGATCATTGGTCCTCCACTCCAAGATTGTTCCTATGGCCATTCCATCAACTGTGCGTTCTGGCTTTATATACACTGTGCATGTGTGAAATTCCCAGCAAACTCCTAGTGTCATGATGCTGGGGAGTGAACATATCTCTTCTGCATGCTACACACGCGTCAGAACCTTAAGGAGGCACACCATGACAGATTTGGTGGATTCCAGGCCACCCCGCAGTGGTGGAGCTCAAGAGGAGGCATACATCAACCCCCATGAGCAAGGGTGAGATGGTGGAGCATCCTAGAGAAGCACGATTACGACTGCAAGATGCATGATTACAAAAGGCCCAACAGCCAAAAGGACTTCATGGAGAATGTCATCGCCATTTTGCATTGTGAACTTTCAGGGAAACGATCAAAGGACCAAATCAGAAAATGATGGCCTGATTTCAAACGCTGTGAACAAGACCAGATGGAGTACATACATCAGATCATAAAAAAGTAGGCAATATTTGCATTTAATCAATATGGATATGTGAAAATTAGCTGTCTTTATACAAGTATCTCGAGAGAATTCAAATGTTTTCTAAAATCTTTGTATGACTTTGTATTCTAAAGATGAAGGTAAATATAAAGCAGATATGAACATTCTTATTTGCTCCTGTTTTTGGATATTTCTTTATTTTTGGATCAAATGTATTTCTCTTCTTACAGGAAGGCACCAAAAAAGGAGTCTACAGCCAAGCCACCACAAGGGGCGAAGGGAGGCTACCCCCACTCAGGCCCCAACAGGGGAGGCAACAAGGCCATCTTCCCCACAAAAACGTAAGTGCCAACTTCAAACACAATAATTTAGCCACCGACAGGGGTGTTTCTAGGTGGGCCAAAGGCCATGGGCTTAGGGCTTAATTTTAAGGGGTCAAGAACACTTTCTGGCTGCTGCCTGGCTCATCAATGCCAACAAATGCAGCCTTGCCAGTGTAGACATGAGTATAAGAGGCCTCGGGCAGCACAGTCACAGAGTCACGCCTGCTAGGATGATCATCATATATCCCCTATCCCATAGGAGACAAGAGGGTTGGGGGGCAACTGCTATACTTGTTCAATGTTGGCACTTGTCCAATGTTTGTCCTCTGTAAAAGGACACCCCCTTCCCTTTTCTATGCATTTTTTCACAGAAAAACAACCAGAGTGAAGCATGGTGGAGTCCACTAATCAGGAGCCAACATTGACATCAGACCAAGTGTAAGGTTGGTCAACTAATGTAGCAAAATGGATGTTAGAAACAGATGAGATTTGGAGTGGCTTAATGAATGGTGTATTTTTTCTTTTTAGAGGAAAATTAGTGTGGTGAGTTCATCCAGGATATTTATTTGAAGCCATGAGATCTGACTCCTGAACCCAGCAAAGACCTTGCCATTGTGGACGTTAAATCCCCTGATGCGAGTCACACTGAGGGCCAAAGTGACCCAGAAGAAGAAAGTATTCAGGAGCCTCTTGTTTGCGCAAGTAAGTATTCTTGGAATCTGCCTTCAAATGTGTATACATGTCGAGTGTTTAGATGTCCAAACAAAACACCCACACATTAGCAAAGTATGTAGTGCCTTAACATTAGCATGGAGAAGGAAGAGGTGGAAGGAGCTGGCAGTGTTGCTAGGTCCCTGAGTTTTGGAGACCCAGTCACCAGGGCCAAGATTACAAAGTAGTTGCAGTGTGTGCATTCCTAGTAGTGTAGGTGTCTGAAGGACAAGCAGGTTGCAAACAACAACAGACTGGGTAGGTGAGTATTTACGGAATTTGACTAGTAACTTGACCATAGACTCACTATGTAAGCCCTCAGCCACTTGACCATTGTTCCATTAATACTTTTTACTCTTCTTACTAGGTCATGATCTTCCACGATGCACTATTGGCAGAATGAGTGCAGATATGTTGCATTGTTTGAAGGATCTGGAGTAAATCAAGAAGGCTGCCACTGCTTTACAGCAAAGAATCCAACATTTCGTGGACATGCTTGTCAAATTTTAATTTCCTGTTGCCTGGTCTGAAGTTTCTTGTTCCACTTGTTGGCTCCTGTTTGCCCTTTAAATATTTACCATGTTTTTATGACTTTGAAATGTGAAAGTTTAGGGACAGAACTCAGAGTTTCTCCATTCCACTCCTCTAGGTGCACCACCAGGTCTTGTTTTCTGAATTTTCCTCAGTGTAAAAATGACAAATTACTAACAGTGAAAATGACATCACCTGTGCCAAATTCAACAAATATAGAAAACATAACCTGGGTTTGCATCTTGAGAAGGTGTCAGGGCTGGCTTAGCCCTTCCTTCTCTGGGCTGGCTGCTCCTTTGTTGGTCTTGAAGGATAAGGCCATGGAGGAGTATGTTGCAGACACTTTTTTGAGGTTTCATCCACAAATCCTCATCTCATGCTGGTGCTGGTTTCTTGTTTGTGAAGAAGAGCGGTGAACTGAGACCTTGTATTGATTATAGGGGTATCAAACGTGTCACGATTAAGAATGGCTACCCGATTCCGTTGATTACAGAATTATTTGACCGCCTCAAGGGAGCAACGGTTTTCACAAAGCTAGATTTGAGAGGGGCATACAATCTTGTGCAGATTAAGGAGGGCGACAAGTGGAAAACTGCGCTTAATACCAGAACAGGCCAATATGAGTACCTGGTAATGCCTTTTGGCCTTTGTAACTCCCCGGCAGTTTTCCAGGAATTTAATAACAATGTCCTTTGAGATTTGTTGCAGTTATGTGTGGTGGTTTATCTTGATGATATCATCACGTTTTCCAAGTTCCTGGAGAGCCACCACACAGTCTGTCGTGTGCTTCAGAAACTAAGAGAGAACAATCTCTATTGTATACTGGAGTTCCATCGTGAACAGGTTATATTCCTGGGCTATGTCATTTCCACTGCTGGTTTTTCGATGGACCCAGAGAAACTTTCGGCAGTCCTACAGTGGCCTCGACCCATGGGTTTACATCCTCTGCAGCGTTTCCTGGGCTTTGCCAACTATTATCGCAAGTTTATTTCTTAACTTCTCGTCTCTGGTCAAGCTCCTGACTGATATGACCAGAAAGGACGGTAACCCACTGAGTTGGTCTCCGGAGTCCATTACGTCCTTTGAGACTCTCAAGGCTGCCTTTGTTTCTGCTCCTGTGTTGGCACATCCTGATCCTACGTTGCCTTTTATCCTAGAAGTTGTTGCTTCTGAGACTGGAGTTGGCACCCTTCTGTCTCAACGTCCTAACTCTGAGAGCGCTATGCATCCGTGTGGCTACTTTTGCAAGCAATTGTCACCTGCTGAGTGCAATTACGAGATTGGTGACAGAGAGCTGTTGGCGATCATTTTAGCCCTGAAAGAATGGAGACATCTCCTTGAAGGTACCACTGTGCCGGTTCTCATTCTTACTGACCATAAGAATCTCACATTCTTGGCTAAAGGCTAAGTGCCTCTCTCCCAGAAGGATGCTTTGGGGGTCATAACAATGTTGAGGGCATGTGGCCTGGTACGGTTCAGGAGGGGGGGCGCTCTCTCATCCCCCCTCTTTTCCTGCGGCCTGCCAGGTTGCGTGCTCGGTTAAAGGGTCTGGTATGGATATTTAGGGGGAACCCCACGTCAATTTTTTTTCATTTGACGCGGGGTTCCCCTTAATATCCATACCAGACCTGAAGAGCCTGGTAATTGAATTTGGGGGAACCCCACGCTTTTTTTTTTTTTGCAAATCTGTTTATTGGAATTTAGACAGCGAACAAGCAACAAGCAAACCAAAAACAAAACAAAAAAAAAATACACATACATTGGTCACGATTAGTGTTACAGGCGTGGCGTGTACAGAGTTGTAATATAAAACAGTTTGCTACATACAAAATATGTCAGAGAATTTAAGGCCCCCTCAACGGCCACAGAGAGCTGTCTCCATGTGCAGTAGGACAGCTCGGAACTAAAACATGCTACTCAGATATACAACATTTTCACTGGTGCAGATTCCTATTCATTAACAAATGATAACGTGTTAAGTAGGCTGCGGGTCTGAGGATGTGGAGGTGTCTGCCAGCCAGCTGGACCAGACCTTGTCATATTAACATAGCAGTCCTTGTAAAGAGACAGGCTGCCGTTGACCAATTTTTTCCACAGGGAGAGAGGAGGAGGAGTTGGCTTACGCCAGCTGAGTGCTATGGCCTTGCGGGCGTAGAAGAGAAGTAGCCCAGCCAGGGTGCGCCGCGCCAAAGTGGGAATTACATGATCTATCAGGCCCAGTATGCAAATTTCCATAGAGGGTTGGAGCGATATGGAGGTGACCCGTGTTATGACCCCTAGTATCTCCTTCCAATAGTCAACAATGGCTGGGCAGGTCCAAAAAATATGAGTGAAGTCCCCCGGTAATTTGTCCCACACTGCCAACACCCCGGGGGGGAGGCGGGGTTCATTTTGTGCAATCTGTATGGGGTGAAATATGCTCGGTGGACCATCTTAAACTGTATTAGCCGATCTCTCAGGAAGACCAGGGATCTGAAGGGGAAGTCCCACATGTCATCCCAATCATCATTATCAAAGGTGGGAATGTCGCACACCCACTTGTCTCTGAGTTTTCCCAAGGTAGGGAGGGAGGTCATTATCAAATGGGAGTAAAGTTTCGAGGTGGGCTTATTTTCACATCTGGACTTGAGGAGGTCCTCCAGTGTGGATTGGACAACCTGGGGGGGGAGAACTGGAGAACTGGCACCTGAATGCATGGGAGAGTTGTAGATACCTAAAAAAATAACTCTGCGGGACGTTGAAATCAGAAATCAACTTGGGGAGTGGAGCCAGCGATTGGTCGGAAATCACCTGGTCCACTGTTTTAATGTTGAACTTAGTCCAAGCATGGGGTTCAGGCAGTTTGTAAAACTGCTCCAGGGTGGGGTTCAACCACAAGGGGGCAGCTGGAGAAAGTGCTTTGGTAGGGTATTTTTCAATTTTGAGTCCTACCCCCCATGCACGCAGCGTGGTGCGAATGGAGGGGGTCAGCGGGTACGAGGCTTTTGGGCCACGATAGAGTAAAAATTTCAACGCCTCCAGTGACCCCAACACCACCGCCTCAACCAAGGTGGCAGGGTTTGTCCTATCAGGAGTGAGCCACCAAGCCGCAGTAACCAGCTGGGTGGCTAGAAAATATTTGTACAGGTCAGGTCACGCCAGTCCTCCCTGGGAGGACGGACGCGTAACTGTTGACCATCTATACCTGGGGGACTGGTTTCCCCAGATAAAGGAGGTAAAGAGGCTATGCAGGCGGAAGAAAAAGGATTTAGGAATCCATTGTGGAGATTGGCGAAGTAAGTAGATACATTTTGGTAGGATTTTCATTTTTATCAGGTTTATCCGCCCTAGCAATGATAGGGGTAGTGACTCCCATGCCTTCAGTCTCAGCCATGTCTCCTGAACCACTGGGGATAGATTCAGGGGTACGAAGTCCGAAGCCTGCCTCGAGACCACCACCCCAAGGTACCTGAAGCTCTCCACCCACTGTAAGGGTATATCAGGGGGGGGGGCGGTGTCGCGAGCTGCTGGGTCTATAGGGAACGGAAGCGACTCTGACCAGTTAACTTTAAGGCCCGTGATCGTGGAGAATGAGTCAAGAATTTGTAATGCCCCTCTGAGTGAGGAGTCCGCGTCGTTAAGGAATAGAAGGAGGTCGTCCGCATAGAGGGCGACCCTCTCCTCCAGCCAGCCAACACGCAGGCCCCTAATATGTAGGGAGGTAAGTAAGGCCTCCGCCAGTGGTTCCATTGCGATGGCGAATAGGGCCGGAGAAAGAGGGCAGCCCTGTCCCCTGGACAGAGGGAAGGACCGTGAGAGACCCCCCAACTTAATGGCTGACGTGGGGTGCTTGTAGAGCGTCTGTAGCCACTTAATAAATACCAAGGGGAACCCCATTCTGCGGAGGACCTCCCACAGAAAAGGCCACTCTACAGTGTCGAAGGCCTTCTCTATGTCTAGGGAGGCCACCACCCGGGAACCCTCATTAAGGTGTTGAGCATGATGTTGGTAAATAGGCGTCGTAAGTTGATGTCAGTGGCTCTATTAGCCATAAAACCGGTTTGGTCCGTCTCAATCACAGACGGCAGTAGGGGCTGTAGTCTCGTAGTGAGCAATTTGGTAAGAATTTTGAAGTCCGCATTTAGGAGGGCGATAGGTCTATATGAGGCGCAGAATGTGGGGTCCTTAGGGGCCTTGTGAATTAGTATTATGTGTGCATGGCTCATGGAGGTGGGAAGGGTGCCCTCCGCCAGACAGTGAGTATAGAGCTGGGCCAGCTGGGGGGCAAGTAGGTCCCCGTGGGTTTTGTAGAACTCTATAGGGAGACCATCTGGACCCGGGGATTTTCCTGCGGGAAAGGAGCAAATGGCCCTCTGTACCTCCTCCGGGGTAATGGGCCTCACCAAATTTTCTCTCTTGGCGTCCGAGAGCCAGCCGAGTGCCAGGGGGTCCAGCCAAGGTGCCAGGTCCTGTGGTCTGAGATCCGAGGGCAGTACGGAGGTATAAAGGGAACTATAGTATTGCCTAAATGCGTCCAATATGTCTGGGAGAGAGGAGACCGATTCACCGGAAGGGGACACCACACTAGGTATCACCGTCAGGGGCAGGTCGTGTTGAGCTAACATTGCCAGGAGACGACCGTTCCCGTCCCCTTGTTCGAAAAATCTTTGCTTGTTGCGGTAAAGATCCAGTCTGGTAAGTTCTGTGAGGTAGAGGTGTAATTCTCGTTTCGTTGCATTAAGGGCCTCAAAACTAGTCGGTAGGGTCAGCTGTGTAGGCCTCAGTCTGGGTATCTACCTTGCTCTGTAACTCAGTCGTGGTGGCGGCCTGTTCTCTACGGATCCCAGCTATGGAGGAGATATAATGACCTCTACTGAAGGCCTTGAATGCGTCCCAGGTAACCTCTGGGGAGGAGGACCCTGCATTAATTTGCCAGTATTCGGTAAGGTGGGGCGGGATAGTGTTGGCCAAATCGGCGTGGGAGAGCCAGTGGGTTCCCAAGCGCCAAAGGGCTGAGGTTCGGGAAGTGGGGGAGCGGACATTAAGGAGGAGGGGGCAGTGGTCCGACAGCCATCTGGGCAAATATGTGGCGTCTAGCACGTCTGATAGCATGGCTGGATTGGCAAAAGCTAAGTCGATGCGTGAGGATGTTTTATAGGTGGTGGAAAAGCAGGAGTAGGCCCTAGTTGAGGGGTGTTTCCACCTCCAGACCTCCGTCACTCCCTTGGCTTGCGCCCAATTGGATAGGTCTGAGGAGCATTGTTTTAGGGGGACCGGTCTGTCTAAGTCCGGGGCTAGAATGGCGTTAAAATCACCCATAAGTAGCAGCCTAGCGGGGCAGTATGGGGTAACCTTTTCCAGGATAGTGTATAAGGTGGATGCTGAAAAGGGAGGAGGCAAGTATACATTTACCACAATATATCTCGTTCCCCAAACTGTGAAAACTACTATCACATATTTGCCTTGAAGGTCGGTGTGAATCTGCTCCACTGCACATGGAAAGGATTTGCTGATCAGCACCGAGACCCCCCCTGGCATAGGTAGAGTAGGAGGCATGAAAGGCTCTCTGGATCCACGGCTTCTTTAGCGCCAATAGTTTGCTGCCCATGAGGTGCGTCTCCTGAAGCAGTATCATATGGGGGGAGTGCAATTTAAGATATTTAAATAGAACTGCTCTTTTAAATTTAGAATCTAGCCCCCGGACATTCCAGGATAGGATATTAAAAGAGGACATGTCACGTGTGGCCATCAGATGGTTCCATTATTATGTCAAGGAGACGCACATGAGTGTCAATATCGTGTACCAAGAGCCGCCTAGACCCAGAGAGCCCATTGTAGGAAGAGTCGTGACCAAACATTAACCATACAAACAAAAAAGTAAATACATAGACAAAAAACAAAAGTACCCTTGGTGACCGCAAAGGGTCAACCCTGCCCATATCTGATGGCATCCCTGGAACTGGGGAGCGATCAGATCGGGCCTATACCCAAAAAATAACAATTTAACCCCTTAAACTGTGCATGGCAGCAGTTCAATGCCGTGCGTGAGAACGTGTTGAAATCCTCCAGGGGGGCAATCCGCTGCAGGTTAGCAACAACACTCCGTGCTAACCCGAGTGCCTCTAGTGCAGAAAACAAAAAACAAAAAAAAAAACAAAACAAGGGGGAAAAATATAGCTTCCGCGGTGTATTCCAGCCGGGATGGAGAGGTATATCCCCGGCACAGCTACAATCGTCACCGAGACAAGCCAGAAGGGGGGGGAGCAACAACTTATCTTGTAGAGTTCCGTGTGGATAGCTCGCCTCAGCGCAGCCCAGTAAGCCAGGCATCCGCCTCGGCTGGCGTGTCGAAAAATTTGACAGTGCCCTCATGCTGGACTCGCAGGCGACTAGGATAGAGCATTCCATATTTAATGTTACGGTCTCGTAGTCTGCGCCGAACATCAGTGAAGGTCTGCCGTTTTCTCTGTAGGTCCAGGGAGAAATTGGGGAACAGCATGATGCGTGCATTACCATATTGCAGATTCGGGTGCTTCCTGGCCTCAGCGAGTATACGATCTCGATCACGGTAGTTGAGGAAACGTACCAAGAAGGCACGTGGGGGTGCACCCGAGATAGGTCGACCCATCGGAACCCGATGTGCACGTTCTGCCACATACGTAGGGGGGATATCAGTCAATCCCAGTAAATCTTTGAAGAAGGCTTCTGCAAAGTCTGCCGGTTGGTCTCCCTCCGAACCCTCAGGAAGGCCCAGTACCCGAACATTGTTACGTCGCATTCGGTTTTCGGCATCATTTGACTTCGCCACTAAAGCTTTAATTGTGTTGTGTATGTCAGTGAGTTGGTCGGCATGTTGTCCCGTTCAATCCTCCACCTCCGAAATCCGGTGTTCAGATTCTGAGAGACGCCCCCGTATTTTATCCAGGTCATTACAGATAAGGTTGCACTCCTCTGCCAGGTGATCGATCCGTACCAATAGAGATGTCCTGCTGCTTTCGATCGCTGCTAAGATCATGTTGGTGTCACCTGTGGGAGGCTGGGGTGAGGAGGGTGAGGGAATGTCAGCTGAGGAACCGTCTTCCATGTCAACCAACAAGGCCTGCAATTTCTGGAGTAAGGCGGGGTCCCCGCGGGGGGGGAGTGGGGCTGCAGCCTGTGCCCTGGGCTGTTGCACAGTTTTTGGTGGCTTCTTTGAAGGCATCAGATGGCTCCCTGACTGGCAGAAGGTCTCTGTAGCCAGAGTAAAGGAAGAGACGGGGACTGCGGAGACAGGGGGGCCAGCAGGTGGCGTTATTTTGTAGTAATATGGTCGCTATGTGCAATGCTGGTGGTGCAGACAGTTTTCTGGTGAGTCCAAAAATTGGCAGAGCCTCGGTCGTAGAAGTTGCGGGCGGCAGTCCAGCTGGGGGGGCAGCTCAGGTGGCAGTGAGCTACAAGAGGGGGAGTCAGGGGGACCAAGATTGTGCACAGTATGGCTTGGTGGAGCAAGATGGACTCAGAACGTGGCACCGGAGTCAGGAAGGAAGGCCACAGTATGCCTGGAAGTGAAGGCCGATGCCCTACACTGTGGGCAGGCCAGGGTGTCCTTAGAAGGGGTCCGGAGCAGGTGCAGAGGAGGCAGTAGATCTTCCGGGTGTAGCAAGATGGCCGCCAAGCACCAGCCAGCGCCACAGAGCACTGTGCAGGAGAGCCACTGCACGGCTGTAGGAACCAATCGGCCAGTAGAGGGGTTCTGCCACTGAGGGAGGCTGAGAACAGGCCCAGGGTGTTCAGGAGGCTGGTGGTAGGTGGCAAGGCCGCAGCCGGGTGTACCAAGATGGCTGCCGCACTGGGAGCAGGGTCTAAGCCTAGGCCCAGCAGCACACTGGGCGCAGCAGGAGAATGGAGGGCTGGCAGGGCAGCCGAGGGTGTCAGCAACTGTGTCCATTTGGCAGATGCCGGTCGCGGTGGCCTTCCGGTGGCCAGCGGCGCAGGAAAGAGCGGCAGGCTGCAGGCTGCACTAGGCCGCACTAGGCCGCACCAGGCCTCGGCCTCAACGGACGGCACCGGGGGTCCCGCGGGTCACCAGGCCCCACCGGAGATGCAGGGAAGCCAGCTGGAGGACAAGGGGGGATCCCTTACCTCACCGCTGGTCCAGGAGAGGATCGATCCGCAGTGCACAGGCTGGGAAGATGGCGGCGGCCACCAGCGTGCAGGCTCCCAGCCGATCGCGGGCCAGAATCCACACAATGGACCTGTCTACTGTAGCAGGCAATGGAGGAGAGCAAGAAGGTATGTTTTTTGGCCGTTTTCGGACTTTGTAAGCCAAGGATGGCAAAGGATTGAGCCTAGGATGTCTGGAGCTCTCCACTTAGACCTCTGTCGCCGCTCACATCTGGACACGCCCCCCCACGCTTTTTTTTATTTATTTTTTATCAATGACTTTCAATGAGTGTTCTCTGTATTACGGGAGCCGACAATTCATTATAGCCGCAAGTGATTTTAAAGGACTTTTTTTTCTGCAGAAATGACACTTTGTGCAGGGACAGTTCTAAGCATGGGAAACATGCGCCCCTTCACAGGCATACTATAGACACCCCCAGGTACAAAATTTAAAATAATATTACACTTTTATTGTTTCACTTTAATCATTATTAAAATCACTGCTCCCGAAAAAACTGACATTTTTAAAACTTTTTTTTGCATTGATCCATGTCCCCTGGGGCAGGACCCAGGTCCCCAAACACTTTTTAGGACAGTAACTTGCATATTAGCCTTTAAAATTAGCAATTAGATTTTGAATGTTCGAGTCCCATAGACTTTAATAGGGTTCTAAAGTTCACACTAAGTTTAGGTCTGTTCGCAGGTTCTGGTGCAAACCAAACAGGGGGGTGTTTGGCTCATCCTTATCCGTGAGGTGTAGTAAGATGGCTCTGCCTTTGAAAACGTCCATGACAAAATGCGTAAGGCGGAGCTACGCATTTACGTCATTTCCGTTACGTTAGGAGGCAGCCTGGAATGCAGGTGAACCAGCTCCTCTAGACACTGTATGTGCTTTAGTGTAGACGGTTTAGGACCTTACCCAATTGCTGGGAAGGGCTTTGTTTTTACTGTGTTTACTTTTAATTGTTTTAAATAAATTTCTATGGTAATACTACACTATGGGAGCTATATCTCTTCCTTATTAGGACCTATCCCTGGGCAATCCAATAAAATTCTATGTTGAAAACTACTCATATATACATCTAAAATTAAAATTCAAATAAATTCACATATATAAGTGAAATAGCCAAACACAACGTGGTGTAATCAGGAGGAATACCCCCAGCTAAGGTGCTCATATAAATCTAGTGTGTATATACATAGAACAACAATTTCATAAACAACAAAGTGTCATGCACAACAAAGTGATCAAAGTTGCATCAAAAGTGCTGAGTGCATATTATAACCGTGAAAATGAAAACACACAATAATCAAAATTGCATCAAAAGTGCTTAGTGCATATAATAAACGAAGAACAAATTAAAACACACAATAATCCGGCTGAGTGAACGAAGTCCAATGAAAGTATCAAATGCAATTATAAAGTGACTCAGTGCTTGTACAGTGCATGAAAACTCTTCCTCCACTCCGGTGATTCCACGTGTTAGTGCGCACACTAGATAATTACCTCACCGCTGTAAAGTATACAGCGTATCTGCAGCCTTCTCAGAAGTACACAGGGAATCAAAGGGGGGGGGGACTTCAAGTAGCCACTCTTTAGTCACCGTCCATGTAGCCGTTCCATAGGTAGATTCCAATATGGCTCAAAAAATAAGTGTAAGGGCGACCATAGTGTAGTAAATTTTAAAATCACAAAATGTATTCACAACTTAAAATTACTCACAAACAGCCGAGGTGTGTCAAACAGTAACAACAACCGAGCTATGAGCGAACCGCTCGGGTGCAGGCGTCACTTCCGGTCTCCATATCCTACGCGTTACGTCACTTCCCGTGACTTCAACTGGGATGCGAGAGCCATAGACGGAAGCGCAGTTAAGAGGACTGGGCAGGAGCGGCTCCAACCTGTATTCAAATGAGGACACTCCCTGTCTAATCTACACAGCGGAGCGCCAAAACAAAATACTAGCGAAAAAGCAAGACACGCTATGTATGGGTCACAAAAAGATATAATTAACCACTGTTTTTTTCTATACTTATTCTTTACATGAGTATGTGTCTCATGGAAGTGTTTGCAGCATCCAGCTAACCAGACAAAATTACCACTCCTTATTCCATACATAGCGTAGGAGCCTAAATTAAACACTTATCCCTGGGCAAGCTCTGATTTTCTCCCTGGATATTGTGAGTGGTAAAGTGCATAAGAGGAGATCAGTGTGGATATCTTGGTTTGCTGGGGCAGTTGGAAAAACCAGTGAGAGGGGCTACCGGTATATTGCTGAATAAGCTACCAAGAGAGACCATCTACGGATAACGATACACACCCATCACCCCTGTAGGGGAAACAGGAGCTGGTGAGTGGGGACCCTTGAGGGGAAGCACAACAGTCACCTGATCTGCTCACAAGAGCCATTTTTATTTTATTGAACACTTGGCAATCCTGGAGCTTCACAATTTTTTAAATTTTCATAATTTTTTTGGACTCACTTATGGTTTTAAGTGTTAACTAATTTTTTAACTGTTGTGGCTTGTATAATTCATACACCCTTTTTTTGAGTGGTTCATTATCACAAATCTGATTGGATACATTTTGAAAAATCTTTTCTGTACCATTTAACGGACTGGAATTTTTAGGGGTTTTTTTTTTCTATTTTTTGGTATACACAGTGTCTTCACAGCAATAATTAGTTACACGTGTATGTATATCCATATTGGCCTGGGCACTTGGTATTAATCACTTATGTTGGTTTGAAAATTTTGTTTTTATGCAATATTATTACTGATGCTTCCTTGCACGTTATATAATAATATATGCACATATGAGGTATTCATTTACCATGTCACATTATATCACTGAATACCCCAATACTAGATTCTCAGAGGGGTATTATTGGTCAGGGATTAAGTTGTGGTCCCCGTCTACAGGTAGCACCATTCACCCCACTTATTTTACCCATTAAAAGGTAAATACAGACATGTTTAGACTGATAACTACTACACTCAATTCAGTTTAACACAAAAATCTATGAAAAAAATTTGATTATCAAATTATTGGTAGGGTTTATCTTTAAAAAAACGATTTCAAGGTATAATAAATAATGCTAAATGTACCTTATTTTACACTCTATAATTAATCCTTATGAGATATTACATTCAGTAACCAAACTTCCACAGTTTGTTATTTTAACCACTTCCCGACCAGCGCACGACGATGTACGTCGACAGAATGGCACGGGCAGGCATATTGGCGTACATGTACGTCCAATATTCATTGCCGCCGTGCCATGGGGACCCCCGTGAGTCCGGTCGCGGGACCCGCGGACTCGATCGCCGCGGGCATCCCCGCTATCGTCTCACGGAGCGGCCGAATGGAGGAAATGCTGTATAAACAACATTTTTCCATTCTGCCTAGCAACTAGTGACGCTGATCTCTGCTCCATGTGATTGGAGCAGAGATCAGTGTACACTAAATGAAAGCCCAACCCCCCCACAGTTAGTAACACACCCCTAGGAACACTTAACCCCTACACTGCCACCCACTGGTTAACCCTTTCACTGCCAGTGTCATTTACACAGGAATCACTGCATTTATATAGCAGTGATTACTGTATAAATGACAATGGTCCCAAAAATGTGTCAAAAATGTCCGATGGGTCCCCCACAATGTCGCAGTCACAATAAAAATCGCAGATCGCCGCCATTACTAGTAAAAAAAAAAAATAATAAAAAATTATTAATAAAAATGCTATAAAACTATCCCTATTTTGTAAACGCTATAACTTTTGCGCAAACCAATCAATAATCGCTTATTGTGGTTTTTTTTACCAAAAATATGTAGAAGAATACGTATCGGCCTAAACTGAGGGAAAAATTTTTTTTTTATATATTTTTGGGGGATATTTATTATTACAAAAAGTAAAAAATAATGCGTTTTTTTCAAAATTATCGCTCTATTTTTGTTTATAGCGCAAAAAATAAAAACCGCAGGGGTGATCAAATACCGCCAAAAGAAAGCTCTATTTGTGGGAAAAAAAGGACGTTAATTTTGTTTGGGAGCCACGTCACACGACCGCGCAATTGTCAGTTAAAGCGACGCAGTGCCGAATCGCAAAAAGTGGTCTGGTCTTTGACCAGCAAATTGGTCCGGTCTGAAAGTGGTTAAAGTGGTTTAACCCAGCTCAGACTGACCCCATAAAAACTTGTCTATCTGCAAGATAATTTTTTCTCTGACAACAATGAGATACTACTGCTTGTAAATTCCCACAACAAAAAAATTAAAACAAACAACTCTCTTGTAGCTCAGTTTCAATGTACTGCACAAATACTATGCCCTTAGTGGACACACCATTTAAATTAAAAATAAAAACCTGTTAAACCTTTTCAACAAAACAACCAACACCACGCCCTTTCAGTGTCTTTCTGATAAAACCCATATATACTCACCATAAAGTAAACTCAAACAATAATTAGAGAGAGCAATGAAGCTTGGTGAGCACAAAAGAAACAAATAAATATTTTTTTCCCGTTCAATATATCCGCCCCATTATATTGACTAGTTATAATGGCTTTTCCAATATACTTTTTCACCTAAAATTACAGGATAGTAAGTAAAACAAAATCTGTGGGGTATTCTCCCTCTTTCTTGGAGTTATTCTAAAACCCACTAATAAAACAAAAAACTAATTTCAGTATTGTTCTGAAGCACGATTATGTTGGTCGCCAATTATGTTACCCATAAGTTATATTTGAGATTTAATATCTCTCAGATATGATTTGGGTTAATGAGAGTTCTTTGACCATAAGTGAAAGCTTTAACACAATAACAAAGATGTATTGGTATATAGTAAGGATGTCTAAACTTAATACACAGAAATCTATCTATTGTACAGGAAAAGGGTAAAAATCATGGATTACATGAAGGAATACAGAGTATAATACTCAAAACATTAATGTACAAAACAACAGAGCAGAAAAGTCATAAGACAAACATTTAGATACAAGTATAAGGGAAATTTCCCATAGTTACCATTCCCTCAAAGGTTCACATTCTGGTGGCTGCTCTACCATAGTGTGTGCTCTCCCCTCCCATCTAGTCTGTATATATCATTACAGGCCCATGCCTCATTGGTTGGCATGGCATGGCTCTGATTGGTGGGCCTCCCTATTCCTGGTTAAGGATTGGCTACATCTCCAATCCCTATACTTCTTATAAATCAGCCCATGTGCAAATCCTTGGCACAGACTAATTTCAGCGGGGGATTTAACTTGACCTTTCCAGGGAAGTTAAGTATTGATTATGGGCTGGCAACCTTCATTGCAACTGGCCAACTGGAAGCAGTGCTGTAGGTCCATATGCAGTATGGACCTGGCAGTGAAAGGGTTAAAAGGAAAAACTGTGTTAAGACTGAAGCATGTGTTTTGCCTTAGCCCTCTAAAAACTATGATATACCATTCTACTAGTTTTGGAGGTTTTTGAACTAAATGACAGTCATGTAAGTGTTAAAGTGGTTCTAAAGGCAGAAGTTTTTTTTACCCTAATACATTCTATGCATTAAGGCATTAAGGTAAAAAAAACCTTCTGGGTGCAGCTTCCCCCCAGCCCCCCTTATACTTACCGGAGCCCCATGTCTATCCAGCGATTTGCATGAGAGCAGCACCTCTCCTGGGTCCCTCTCTCTCCTCATTGGCTCACACAGCAGCAGGAACCATTACCTGCTGCTGCTGTCAATCACAGCCAGTGAGCCAATGAGGAGAGGAACAATGTCCATTCACAGGAGCATGGCTCAGGAGCGAGCCTGCTCAATTGCCTCTTAGCAAGAGGCTTCAATTTGAGGGGTAAGGAGCCAGAGCCCAACAGTGGGAGATGTAAAAGAAGAGGATCAGGGCTTCTGTCAGGAAAGGTTCCCTCCGCTGGTAATATCAATCATTTGGCATGCAGTACTGCGATCCACCAGCAGGTGTCTCCTGCTGGAATTATGTCATCTTTGGTCCGCAGTACTGGTGTCCACCAGCAGAGGGATCCTGGCAGTATGGAGCAGGTATTGCCTTCTGCAGTCAGGCGTCACATGACTGACAGCAGCCATTATAAATACCCGGCAGGTGCACACACACCTCGCCTTGGTATTGTTCCTTGTGCCCTGACCTGCTGCTTGCGATCCTGATTCTGTACCTATTCCTGTGCCCTGAACCTGTGACCCGTGGTTCTGATCCTTTTTCCCTGTCCTGGTCCCTACCCTGTCCCACCTGTTACCATTATCCTTGTCCTGCAGTCTGATCCGTCCATCCTCTCCCTGTCCTGTGTTCCTTACCCCATTTGCTGATCTCCCCGTGTATGACCTTGGCCTGACTTGTGACTCTGATTCTGGACTGCCCTTGTTTATTTGCTGATCCTCTGTGTATGACCCTGGCCTGCCTATCGTTTACGGTCCTAGCATTTGCCATTTATTGTACATATCTGTCTGTTGTTGTTTGGGGGTCTTTGTTGGTTGGTTTATTGCACTGTGTGGTTGTATTTATATTATTCACTTTCTTTAATAAATCATATTTCACTTATACACGTTTGGGTTTCCTCTGTTGCAGTCCACACAGTTCTGGTCTTATCTGATACTTAACAGAATACCAAGGCCATCCCTGACCAGAAGTGGCTACACAGAGGAACCATCTTGGTGCAGGTTGCTTACAGAAATGAATTTAGAAGTGATTCGTTATTATGCTTTGTTGGCGTCTGAGAGTGGTGACTATCTCCGCCAGACACTGAAAGGGTGGACCAGTGATCAGCTGTTGGAAACCATTGGTTTAGCTCACTCCTGGGTTGATCAGGGCTGTATGTTGTTTGGGGATGTTCAGCCATTAATTCAAATCTGCACAGAGCTGGCCCTGCCCTGCATCCCAGGGGGCCAGGATGATTTTTCTCCCCCTTTCAGTATTAATCAAGTCACATCTCTGGTATGGCTTCTGGAAGATGATTCCCCTTACTTTTTTGAGCATTACACAGCCTGTTCCCAACAGATGATAATAGAATGTGTTGATTCCGTACAATCCCTTGTTAGACAGGCAGTATGTAACCCGCAGTTTGTACAACCACTACTTTTAGCATGGTCTGGTATTTTGCAATCAGCCACAGCCAGCCCACAACAAACCATCTCTGCTACCAAACACCTGCCTGCCCAAGAGTCTCTTCCTCCATCACCTATGGCAACCTCAGTTTCAGCCCAATATACTCTACCTCCCACCAAATATCAATACCCTGTTTCTTCCTGCTGCACATATCCTGCCTTTAATCCAACTGCCTCTTTCCCATGGCCCACTATCCCTCAAGAACTTCCCCCAGCCACTGTTACCTCTTCCCTGCCATATTCCAACCCTTCTCTCCAGTTTGCTTCATCCCCTACCTATAGATCTGCAGCTACCTACAGGCCTTCAGTAGCTAAATCTAAAAAGAGACGGAAGTTCTTTCCTACCCATTTGATCCTGCCAGTAACGCAACCTGCCTCCACATCAACCAACCTGCTCCAGCCTGACACCTTGCAGCCTGATGTCCCGGCCTTCCAGCCAGATGCCTTGCAGCCTGATGTCCCGGCCTTCCAGCCAGACGCCTTGCAGCCTGATGTCCCGGCCTTCCAGCCAGACGCCTTGCAGCCTGATGTCCCGGCCTTCCAGCCAGACGCCTTCCAGCCTGATGTCCCGGCCTTCCAGCCTGATGTCCCGGCCTTCCAGCCTGATGTCCCGGCCTTCCAGCCAGACGCCTTCCAGCCTGATGTCCCGGCCTTCCAGCCAGACGCCTTCCAGCCTGATGTCCCGGCCTTCCAGCCAGACGCCTTCCAGCCTGATGTCCCGGCCTTCCAGCCAGACGCCTTCCAGCCTGATGTCCCGGCCTTCCAGCCAGACGCCTTGCAGCCTGATGTCCCGGCCTTCCAGCCAATCGCCTTGCAGCCTGATGTCCCGGCCTTCCAGCCAATCGCCTTGCAGCCTGATGTCCCGGCCTTCCAGCCAATCGCCTTGCAGCCTGATGTCCCGGCCTTCCAGCCAATCGCCTTGCAGCCTGATGTCCCGGCCTTCCAGCCAATCGCCTTGCAGCCTGATGTCCCGGCCTTCCAGCCAGACGCCTTGCAGCCTGATGTCCCGGCCTTCCAGCCAGACGCCTTCCAGCCTGATGTCCCGGCCTTCCAGCCTGATGTCCCGGCCTTCCAGCCAGACGCCTTCCAGCCTGATGTCCCGGCCTTCCAGCCAGACGCCTTCCAGCCTGATGTCCCGGCCTTCCAGCCAGACGCCTTCCAGCCTGATGTCCCGGCCTTCCAGCCAGACGCCTTGCAGCCTGATGTCCCGGCCTTCCAGCCAGACGCCTTGCAGCCTGATGTCCCGGCCTTCCAGCCAATCGCCTTGCAGCCTGATGTCCCGGCCTTCCAGCCAATCGCCTTGCAGCCTGATGTCCCGGCCTTCCAGCCAGACGCCTTGCAGCCTGATGTCCCGGCCTTCCAGCCAATCGCCTTGCAGCCTGATGTCCCGGCCTTCCAGCCAATCGCCTTGCAGCCTGATGTCCCGGCCTTCCAGCCAGACGCCTTGCAGCCTGATGTCCCGGCCTTCCAGCCAGACGCCTTCCAGCCTGATGTCCCGGCCTTCCAGCCTGATGTCCCGGCCTTCCAGCCAGACGCCTTCCAGCCTGATGTCCCGGCCTTCCAGCCAGACGCCTTCCAGCCTGATGTCCCGGCCTTCCAGCCAGACGCCTTCCAGCCTGATGTCCCGGCCTTCCAGCCAGACGCCTTCCAGCCTGATGTCCCGGCCTTCCAGCCGGCCTTCCAGTCTGATGTCTTGCAGTCTGATGTCCCGGCCTTCCAGTCTGATGTCTTGCAGTCTGATGTCCCGGCCTTCCAGTCTGATGTCTTGCAGTCTGATGTCCCGGCCTTCCAGTCTGATGTCTTGCAGTCTGATGTCCCGGCCTTCCAGTCTGATGTCTTGCAGTCTAATGTCCCGGCCTTCCAGTCTGATGTCTTGCAGTCTGATGTCCCGGCCTTCCAGTCTGATGTCTTGCAGTCTGATGTCCCGGCCTTCCAGTCTGATGTCTTGCAGTCTGATGTCCCGGCCTTCCAGTCTGATGTCTTGCAGTCTGATGTCCCGGCCTTCCAGTCTGATGTCTTGCAGTCTGATGTCCCGGCCTTCCAGTCTGATGTCTTGCAGTCTGATGTCCCGGCCTTCCAGTCTGATGTCTTGCAGTCTGATGTCCCGGCCTTCCAGTCCGATGTCTTGCAGTCTGATGTCCCGGCCTTCCAGTCCGATGTCTTGCAGTCTGATGCCCCAGCCTTTCAGTCCGATGCCTTCCAGTCTGATGTCCCGGCCTTCCAGTCTGATGTCCCGGCCTTCCAGTCTGATGCCTTCCAGTCTGATGCCCCGGCCTTCCAGTCTGATGCCCCGGCCTTTCAGTCCGATGCCTTCCAGTCTGATGTCCTGGCCTTCCAGTCTGATGCCCCGGCCTTCCAGTCTGATGCCTTCCAGTCTGATGCCCCGGCCTTCCAGTCTGATGCCTTCCAGTCTGATGCCCCGGCCTTCCAGTCTGATGCCTTCCAGTCTGATGCCTTCCAGTCTTATGTCCCGGCCTTCCAGTCTGATGCCTTCCAGTCTGATGTCCCGGCCTTCCAGTCTGATGCCTTCCAGTCTGATGTCCTGGCCTTCCAGTCTGATGCCTTCCAGTCTGATGTCCTGGCCTTCCAGTCTGATGTCCCGGCCTTGCAGTCTGATGCCTTCCAGTCTGATGTCCCGGCCTTGCAGTCTGATGCCTTCCAGTCTGATGTCCCGGCCTTGCAGTCTGATGCCTTGCAGTCTGATGTCCCAGTCTCGCAGTCTGATGTCCCGGCCTCGCAGTCTGATGTCCCGGCCTCGCAGTCTGATGTCCCAGCCTCGCAGTCTGATGTCCCGGCCTCGCAGTCCGATTCCTTCCAGTCTGATGTCCCGGCCTTGCAGTCCGATTCCTTCCAGTCTGATGTCCCGGCCTTGCAGTCCGATTCCTTCCAGTCTGATGTCCCGGCCTTGCAGTCCGATTCCTTCCAGTCTGATGTCCCAGCCTTGCAGTCCGACGCCTTCCTGTCAGATGTCCCGGCCTTGCAGTCCGATGCCTTCCAGTCTGATGTGCCTGACATCCCAGTGCCTGCCTTCCAGCTTGACGTCCCAGTGCCTGCCTTCCAGCCTGACGTCCCAGTGCCTGCCTTCCAGCCTGACGTGCCGCTGCCCACCTTCCAGCCTGACGTGCCGCTGCCCGCCTTCCAGCCTGACGTGCCGCTGCCCGCCTTCTAGCCTGACGTGCCGCTGCCCGCCTTCTAGCCTGACGTGCCGCTGCCCGCCTTCCAGCCTGACGTGCCGCTGCCCGCCTTCCAGCCTGACGTGTCATTGCCTGCCTTCCAGCCCGATGTGCCAGCTTCCCGGTCCGATGTGCTTCTGTCTGCTGCCCTGCTTGAAGTGCCCGTTACCCAACCTGATGTGACTTTGCTCATAGCCCAGCTTGACGCAATGGACTTTCCCCAGCAACTGCTACTTGGAGCGTCCGGAGGTCGCTCCTTTGAGGGGGGGGTACTGTCAGGAAAGGTTCCCTCCGCTGGTAATATCAATCATTTGGCATGCAGTACTGCGATCCACCAGCAGGTGTCTCCTGCTGGAATTATGTCATCTTTGGTCCGCAGTACTGGTGTCCACCAGCAGAGGGATCCTGGCAGTATGGAGCAGGTATTGCCTTCTGCAGTCAGGCGCCACATGACTGACAGCAGCCATTATAAATACCCGGCAGGTGCACACACACCTCGCCTTGGTATTGTTCCTTGTGCCCTGACCTGCTGCTTGCGATCCTGATTCTGTACCTATTCCTGTGCCCTGAACCTGTGACCCGTGGTTCTGATCCTGTTTCCCTGTCCTGGTCCCTACCCTGTCCCACCTGTTACCATTATCCTTGTCCTGCAGTCTGATCCGTCCATCCTCTCCCTGTCCTGTGTTCCTTACCCCATTTGCTAATCTCCCCGTGTATGACCTTGGCCTGACTTGTGACTCTGATTCTGGACTGCCCTTGTTTATTTGCTGATCCTCTGTGTATGACCCTGGCCTGCCTATCGTTTACGGTCCTAGCATTTCCCATTTATTGTACATATCTGTCTGTTGTTGTTTGGGGGTCTTTGTTGGTTGGTTTATTGCACTGTGTGGTTGTATTTATATTATTCACTTTCTTTAATAAATCATATTTCACTTATACACGTTTGGGTTTCCTCTGTTGCAGTCCACACAGTTCTGGTCTTATCTGATACTTAACAGCTTCTCTGGGAAAAACCATTGCACAGAGCACTCAAGTACATGTTTTGTTTTAACTCCAATCTTTTGCACCATTTTAATTTGGTAACCAGTTACAAGGAAGTTCCGGTTACTAGCTCCTTCCCACTGATGAAGGAGGTTCTACCTTCAAAATGCATATGGGTAAAGGAGAACAGAGCACTGTAGCAGTGTCTGAATTGTTTATCCCTGGTTATTGCAATATTAGAGCCAGCCTCCAGCAGGCTAACCTACAAAGAATACCTGTTCTGATAAGCCTATATTACAGATCTGCTTGTGATTAAAATTATGTTCCAATACAATAAAAAATATTTGTGATATTATTCAAGGAAAAGCACTTGTGTTTGTTTGCATTATAGCATTACTGCAATTTATGGAGAAGAAGGTTTTACTGTTACTCATCACAGGAGAGTACTGGAAGGAACAAGTATGATGTTTGTAGACATCCAGGGCTGACATGGAGGCATTGAGGAAGGAAGCAATGAAAAGATTCTGAACTGTGTCTGTGAGTAAAGCAAAGCTGCAGTGGACTGAGTTTCTCTTGGTATGAAAACTATCAGAGACATTGCTTGCTATATTCCCCCAGAGGATAACGTATCAGTGACAGTGTGTTTGGCTCATCCCTATGGCTAAGCAACTATTTAAAAACAAGATGTTTCAGACAATAGAGTAATCCATGGTCCTCAAAGCCTCTACAGGAAACTATTTTATTTTAAAATAATTGTGAGGTTTTAGGAAATGCATAAATATATTAAAGTATAATTGTCTTCAATTGTAACATTGCTTCAAATAAGGATTCCAATGTGTTTACTAAAACTAAAGGATAATACGTATGTTTCAAAGGTTACAATACAAGTGGTAGTAGAACAAATAATCATTATTTCAAAGCAAACAATATCTGTCAAGATTAATGAATGATATTTGCAATTTGGTTTTATTTTTCTCAAAGCATGGATTTTGCTATCAGCAGCTATTGACATCACACTTGCTGTTATTATTCAGACTACAAGTTGAATATCATTGTTCCAAATACTGAACAGTGACAGCCAGCCATAACACTTTTGTTTTCTTCTCACAATGGATTGAAGATCTTACTCAAGAGAATAGTATTAAAGGGGTTGTAAACACTTAAGTTTTTTTACCTTAATGCATCCTACGCATTAAGGTGAAAACACATCTGTCCTTCACTGGCCCCCCAGCCCCCCATTTCCTTCGCGGGAACGCAATGTCTCTCTCTCTCAACAGTGGTACCGGCTCTTGATTGGATAGATTAATAGCAGTGCAGCCATTGGCTCCCACTGCTGTCAATCAAATCCAATGACGTGGGTCCCAGGGGCAGGGCCAAGTCCGGCATTCGTGTCTGTGGAAAATGTGAGCACATGCTGTATTGGGAGCATGACCACAAGGTTACCCCCTCGGGCCCTAATTGGATGAAGCCTTGCATCTGACTGCTGGTCAGGTGCAAGACTTTGCCAATTAGGGCACAGAGCACTGTCAGAGCTTTGATTGGACTTAGTGATGATGACTTTGTCCAATTATGGCTCAGTGCTCATGGTCCCACCCCACACTAAAAAGGTTCCTTCCCACATGAAGCTTTTGTAGTGTGCACTTGGGGTGGAGATAGATAGAGCAGGGCTCAGTCTGCTACTAGAAGGTCAGTGTGTTCACCAAAGCCCCATACACACTATCAGATTTTCTGCAGATTTTTTTCCTTCAGATTTACCAAAACCATGTAGGGCAAGGGCCTGCCCGATTGCATACAAATTGAAACTCTTAAGGTTTGACCTCATATTACATGGTTTTGGTAAATCTGAAGACAAAAATCAGCAGAAAATCTGATAGTGTGTATGGGGCTTTACTGTAACTCTTAGTGTAGTGTTAGTGTAGTGTGAGTATAGTGTGAGAATAGTGTAGTGTCAGTGTAGTGTATTGGTGTAGTGCAGTGTTTAAAACAGCATTACAAAACAATTAGTTCTGTATGCCGTACAGTGTGGTATATCCACAGGCAAAGGGGGGGGGGGGGGTGGTTCGTCCCCAGGCAGGGCACATTTGCCTCTGTTTAGTGTTGTTGGCTGTGCTATATAGCCACAGCATGCAGAGGAGGTGGTAGACTGGCTTACTAAATCATGTTCATCATCCTCATCCTCTATGACCCAAGCTGACACTAGTGTGCAGTCCACTGCAGCTGCCGGAGCAGCTTATTCTGCCTCCTTGTCCACAAGTACTCTTGCCATAGCCCCAGCATAATGCATGGAGGAGTCAGCTGAATTATTTGAATACAACATTAGCCACTTGCTTCTTGAGAATGCACAGGCATTACTTGATTCTGATGTTGGCTCTGAGATAGAGGAAGGCAGTAACGTGAGCCTACAGAGGGGGGAGAACATTGATAAACAACAAATTGTCAGTCATGTCCCTCAGCCACAGCATATTGCCAAGTTGGCTTCTGTGATGATGAGGATGGAGGGGATAATGATGATGAGGTCACTGACTCAACTTGGGTAATGGATAGAGTAGAGAAGGAAAGTGAGGGGGAGGCACAATCCCAATGAGGCAGGATGTCCTCCAGAGGTAGTCATTATGGAAGAGTAGAGCGCAGCCACCCTATTCCATCAGAATTTGGAGCTGTTATCACCCAGCCCACTTCCCACAGCTCAGTTGTGTGGACCCTTTTTAGCACATGTGCAGCCGATCGCATGGCAAAGCACCAGCTTTTGCAATGTTCGAGAGTTCTGGCAAAACCCGAACCAGGAGGTGTTCAACTCATCTTTAGTCTGTGCATGCTAGTGTATTTTTAATATATTTTAATATATGTATATATATATATTGTAAGGGATCTTCCCGGGGTAGGGTGTGTTTGGACACAGTTCACAGCAGACTTGGAATTTGATAAAGCAGATCTTGGCGTTTATTCGTGGTACAAACAGTCCAGCAAACAAAATATACAGCAACACCGTGCTTTCTAAGTACAACAAAAATAAAAGTCCTAGCCCGGCTGGGCGCTTACTAACAGGTTCTGCTCACCTATCTGACACTTACAAACACAGCGTCTTTCGCCTGGATATCGCAGGGTGAGTTTTAGCTCCAGCAGTGGCTGTGCTTGCAGCTTCCTTCAACACACAGATTGTTCATTCCCTGGCTGAGAAGCAATCACCTGCAGACTCTACAGAGCCTTTAGCTTCCCAGGCTAATTAGGATCCAAGCTCACCTGATCCCAAACCCAGAACTGGATCGGGGGATGTGGAATGACAGGTCCCTCTACCAAACCTACCTGCCATTCCATATAAACCCAGGCCCGGCAAAATTAAATAACAACTCAGCAGCATATCGCTGCTGAGAAACTGATCCATCCTGGATTTACCATCTCACACTGTGTAGCAACCTAGGTGAGATGTACACCCCCTCGATCACTTCTCCAGTGACATGTCTACATATCCCCCCCCTCTTTTTCAGACCGGAGGGCTGAGCCTTTTGTCCCCACAGACAACTTACCCTTGACAATGCGTCAGCATTTGCCTGTAATTTCCCTGGCCTGTGTTCCACAGTGAAATTAAAGTTTTGTAGGGAGAGAAACCATCTAGTCACTCTTGCATTTCTCTCCTTGTTTAACTTCATCCATGTTAGGGGGGCATGGTCTGTCACCAACTTGAATTTCCTGCCTAGCAAGTAATACTTTAAAGATTCTAGGGCCCACTTCACTGCCAAACATTCTCGCTCCACAATGGCATAATTTTTCTCGGCCGGGGTTAGTTTTCTACTCAAGTACGTCACCGGATGCTCCTCACCATTCACTACTTGTGAGAGTACTGCACCTAAGCCTGTGCTAGAGGCATCTGTCTGGACCAGAAATTCTCGCCTGAAATCGGGGGTGACTAACACAGGTGGTTGGCACAAGGCAGACTTAAGGCTTTGGAAAGCCTTCTCGGCCTCTGGGGTCCACGTGACCATTGCTGTCTTTCCGCCCTTTGTCAAGTCAGTTAGCGGAGCAGCAACTGAGGCAAAGTTCGGCACAAATCTACGGTAATAACCCGTAATACCCAGGAAAGCTCTAACCTGTTTCCTTGTCAGGGGTCTAGGCCAATTCTGTATTGCCTCAATTTTATTTAGCTGTGGCCTAACCAATCCTCTTCCAACAATGTAGCCCAGATATTTGGCCTCTTCTAGGGCTAGAGCACACTTCTCGGCATTTATGGTCAACCCTGCATCACTTATGGCATCCAACACGGCCTGTACCTTACAGAGGTGACTTTCCCAATCAGGGCTAAAAATGACCACATCATCGAGGTAGGCGGCTGAGTAATCACGATGTGGTCGCAGAATCAAGTCCATCAACCTCTGGAAAGTTGCAGGCGCTCCATGTAACCCGAACGGCATCACTACATACTGGAATAGCCCATCAGGGGTGGAGAAAGCAGTTTTCTCTTTAGCCTCGTTAGAAAGTGGAATCTGCCAATAGCCCTTTGTGAGATCGAGGGTGGTTATGTACCTGGCGTTACCCAACTTCTCAATCAACTCCTCTACCCTGGGCATAGGATACGCATCGAACTTGGAGATCTCATTCAACTTTCTGAAATCGTTACAGAACCTCCAAGTTCCATTGGGCTTTGGGATTAGCACAATTGGGCTGGACCATTCACTCTGTGACACCTCAATTACCCCCAGAGCAAGCATGCGTTTTACCTCGGCAGATACGGCTTCCCTACGTGCCTCGGGTATCCTATAGGGCTTAAGGTTTACTCTGCTTCTAGGCTCAGTTTCAATGTGATGATGGATGAGGTGTGTACGCCCTGGGAGGTCAGAGAACTTGTTTTTGTTTTTCTGTAAAAATTCCTGAGCCTCCTGTTTCTGTGACACTGATAGAGTATCACCTACCTTGACTGGAGGGATTGGTTGTGACAAATTATTAACAGTATTTGTCGCCCCCAAGGATTCCCTGTCTTTCCAGGGCTTGATCAAGTTTATGTGATAAACTTGGAAAGGCTTCCTTCTACCTGGTTGGTGCACCTTGTAGTTCACCTCACTGACCTTTTCAACAATTTCATAGGGACCTTGCCACTTCGCCAAGAATTTACTCTCAACAGTGGGGACTAGTATAAGGACCCTATCGCCTGGGTTGAATGTCCTGATTCTTGCGGACCGGTTGTAAATTCTACTTTGGGCCTCTTGAGCCCTCTGGAGGTGTTCCCTTACCAGGGGCATTACAGTGGCTATACGGTCCTGCATTTGTGCTACATGCTCAATAACACTCTTGTATGGGGTGGACTCATTCTCCCATGTCTCTTTTGCAATGTCTAGTAGACCCCTAGGGTGATGACCATAGACCAACTCGAATGGTGAGAACCCTGTGGACGCTTGGGGCACCTCCCTAATAGCAAACATGAGGTAGGGTAATAAATGATCCCAGTCACGACCATCTTTTGCCACCACTTTCTTCAACATATGTTTCAAAGTTTTATTAAATCTCTCCACCAATCCGTCCGTCTGGGGGTGGTACACAGAGGTACGGATGTGTGAGATTTTAAATAGTCTGCATAATTCCTTCATTACTTTCGACATAAATGGCGTACCTTGGTCAGTTAGGATTTCTTTGGGGATCCCAGTCCTAGAGAACATATAAAACAACTCACGTGCAATTGTTTTAGATGCAGTGTTTCTTAAGGGTACAGCCTCAGGATAGCGGGTCGCATAATCCAGGACTACCAAAATATACTGGTGTCCTCTAGCTGACTTTACAATGGGACCCACTAAATCCATGGCAATACGCTCAAAAGGCACCTCTATAATAGGGAGCGAAACCAAAGGACTGCGAAAATGTGACACTGGGGCACTAACCTGACATGTGGGGCACGACTCACAGTATTTTTTAATGTCATCATATATGGCCGGCCAAAAAAACCTCTGGAGAACCCTCTCTCGCGTTTTGTCAGTCCCCAAGTGTCCCCCAAGAACATGGTTATGTGCCATGTCAAGCACCTGACGCCGGTACGGCTTAGGTACCAGAAGCTGTTCCACAATCTCATCTTTAACCTTATTGACTCTATAGAAAAGATCATTAGTCACCGAAAAATGTGGAAATCTTTTTTCAGCATCTGGTTCCTGAGGTACCCCGTTCATAACAGCAACCTGCTCTCTCGCATTTTTGAGAGTGGGGTCCTGTAATTGTGCAGTCCCAAAATTATCGCTAGACACCTCTAAGTCTAGTATATTTTGCTCAGTGGGAGGAGCCTCCTCCTCCCCAGCCAGGACCTGCAAAGGAAAACAATCATTTTCATCCTGCACATTTTTATCATTCACAGTGGACAAGGCAACCCCCTTAGAGGTATCCTCACTCCTTTTGGGGATTTTTCTTTTTTCCCAAAGAGCCCAGAATAATGGAAAATCGCGCCCCAATATTACATTATGCATGAGGTTTTTAACCACACCCACTTCATATTGTACGGTGCCTTGTTCAGTCCCGACTTTAGCCAGCACTATAGGGTACACTTTTGTATCACCATGTATGCACACAACACTCATATGCTTTTTAGACTCTAAGTCCCCAGTCACCAGGCTAGCATGCACCAAGGTTACAAGGCTTCCTGAGTCCATTAACGCTTTAACAGGAAAGTCATTGATTGTGATGTTGCAGATTTGCGGTTCAGTCTCTAGTCCAGGAACTGCAGCACAAGATGGTTCCGCAAATAGCGACTGACGCCTGCTAGCGTCACATTCCATGGGTTCAGAGGTCATAGTAGGCCTTTTGAGGTTCACCTGTTAAATAGGGCGCAATTACCTCTGCCCACTCAGCGGCTGGTAACTTCTCTCGCTCAGCCACGCGCTCAAATACTGTTAGATAGGCCTCAACATCGTCCTCAGCAGTCATCTTTTGCAGTGCTTTCTGCACAGTCCTTCTCCCAGAAAAAATCTCTGGAGCGGCTCCCTCCATTGTGGGTGGATTAGCCACCACAGGCGCCTCTCGATTTACTATCAGGTGCTCGATAAGTTGTTGTTGTGCAGCCATCATCTGCTGTTGTGCAGCCATGGACTGTTCATGTCGTCTATTGGCCTCTGTCTGCGCCTGCTGTTGTGCAGCCATCATCTGCTGTTGTTCAGCCATGGACTGTTCATGTCGTCTATTGGCCTCTGTCTGAGCCTGCTGTTGTTGCAAACTCACTTGCATAAACTGCTTCAGCATCTCCTCCATGTTGCTGGACTGTTTTTGGAGTGTAGTTGCAGCTTTCACCCAGGACATCAGCAGCTGTAGCCAAGTCTGTCCACACCGTTGCCCCTAGCAACCGCGTTGCCCGCTACCTCCACCAATTGTAAGGGATCTTCCCGGGGTAGGGTGTGTTTGGACACAGTTCACAGCAGACTTGGAATTTGATAAAGCAGATCTTGGCGTTTATTCGTGGTACAAACAGTCCAGCAAACAAAATATACAGCAACACCGTGCTTTCTAAGTACAACAAAAATAAAAGTCCTAGCCCGGCTGGGCGCTTACTAACAGGTTCTGCTCACCTATCTGACACTTACAAACACAGCGTCTTTCGCCTGGATATCGCAGGGTGAGTTTTAGCTCCAGCAGTGGCTGTGCTTGCAGCTTCCTTCAACACACAGATTGTTCATTCCCTGGCTGAGAAGCAATCACCTGCAGACTCTACAGAGCCTTTAGCTTCCCAGGCTAATTAGGATCCAAGCTCACCTGATCCCAAACCCAGAACTGGATCGGGGGATGTGGAATGACAGGTCCCTCTACCAAACCTACCTGCCATTCCATATAAACCCAGGCCCGGCAAAATTAAATAACAACTCAGCAGCATATCGCTGCTGAGAAACTGATCCATCCTGGATTTACCATCTCACACTGTGTAGCAACCTAGGTGAGATGTACACCCCCTCGATCACTTCTCCAGTGACATGTCTACAATATATATATATATATATATATATATATATATATATATATATATATATATATATATAAAATATATACCATTTTTTATTTATTTTTTACAGTTGTGCTCAACAGTTTGCCTAACCTTGGAGAATTGGTAACGTATGTACCAATTTTAAAGAAAACACATTCAATTTATTTTTTATGGGATTCATATTCAACTGTAGGTCATAACAGAATGTCACAATCATAAAGCAGAACATGGCTACAAGTAAACAAATAGGCTTGTGCAATTTGTTTTGTAACAAATCGAAATTCGGCCGAATTTTGCATCTTTCGGACATTCGGATGCATCCGAATGTCCGAATAAAAAAATAACAAATTGCAACGAATACAAAAGAAATATAACGAATGAATTTGAATGAATTCAACATGATTCAAAATTATTTCAACCGCATTTGAAATTATTTCAACATGATTCGACATTATTTCAACTGCATTCGAAATGATTTCATCATGATTCTGATTCGACATTATTTCAACCGCATTCGAAAATATTTTGTGACCCGAATTTAGGGCCATGTATCTTGGGGTCACTTGGTGCTAGACACTTCAAATTTGGATATGTTGTAGTGCTAGTATTATTGTGTTTGCATACCAAATTTTCTAGGGGTTTCTTGCTATAAGTGACCCCGAGATACATGGCCCTAAAGTCGGGTCTCAAAATATTTTCGAATGTGGTTGAAATAATGTCGAATCATGTTGAAATCATTTCGAATGCGATTGAAATAATGTCGAATCATGTTGAAATCATTTCGAATCCGGTAGAAATATTTTCAAATTTGGTTGAAATATTTTCGAATGTGGACGATTTTTAGAATTCGGTAGAAAACTAAACGAAATCCGAAAATGAATTTAAGGAAGTTAACAAATATAACTTATTGAAATTAATGAATTAAAGAATTAAAACGAAACGAAACTAAACAAATTTTTTCCTTTTGCACATGTCTATAAACAAATGAAATGACCCTGTTCAAAAGTCTGCATACCCTTAATGCTGTGTATTATCCCCTTTAGCATCAATGACAGCGTGCAGTCTTTTGTAGTAATTATCTATGAGGCCCCAAATTCTTTTAGGTGGTATAGCTGCCCATTCGTCTTGGCAAAATGCCTCCATGTCATGCATAGTCTTTGGTCATCTTGTGTGAACCCGCATGTTTGAGATCTCCCTGGAGTGGCTTGATGATATTAAGGTCAAAAGCCTATGATGACCAGTCCAGTACCTTCACCTTTTTCTGCTGTAACCAATGGAGGTTCAACTCGGCCTTGTGCTTAGGGTCATTAGATACAAGGAAAATGATTGCGCTAACCTATAAAAAGTGAATCAAGCAGCTACACACGAATGTGACAAAATTCATATACAAACAAGAAAACTATAATGTAGCGCTAAAAATAAGAAAGAAAATAGTGAAGTGACTAACACCAAAAAAAGGACACTATAAAGTCCAAATAATAAAAATTAATTAGTCCTTGAAATCCACATGGAATTCGGATGTAATATTTCACACGATATATAGGCCGAGGGGTAATCCCAAAGACATTCACGGCAGTAACATCAAGGTGGATAAAATGAAGCAAAAGGGTGGGTACTCTTACCAGGGCCACGGGACCTATGTGTGAACACTAGGTCAAATGAGCATGTATAGATGGATCCTCCACTCTACAGGAGCTGTGCGACAAATCCCAGCAGGTCCATCAGCCAATGGAGGGGCTGTGGATCTTCAAATCAATGGAGGGGTAGTCAGCACCGTCTCGGAGGTTCAAGTCTTCTTTTCCAAAGGTTCCAATGAATGGAAAAAGAACTCCAGCCAATGATTCAACAATGGGGAGAGCCAAACTCATGAGGAAATTCATATATGAAACAAAAAAGAATAACGGCTTCCCATAGTGTAGATTGAAAAAATAGAAATTTCTTTTTATTGGCATAAAACCAGCACATACAATAAAAAAAATATTAAAAACGTGATCACATGATAAAAAAAGGCAATACAAGGAACATGATAACCTCGCCCTACATGTTTCACCCCAAAGGACTTCTACAGGGGCATCTGACTGTTCCCCTGTATTGCATATATATATATATATATATATATATATATATATATATATATATATATATATATATATATATATATATATATAATGACTATGAAAGAGATAGCACCAATCAAAGGTCAGATTTCTCAATTAGGAACAACAAATTTCTTGATAGGACAGCGATACCCACATGATATACCAATGCCACACCTTACATTAGGAAGCCAATCATTTGTCTTGTATCAAAATACCCAGATTATTAGCCGAAACCCAGGACCTATCAGGATGTAATAAAAGCTGAGGTCTGTATATGAAAATCCAGCGAAAATGGGCAAAAAGCCAGCGAAAACAGGTCCTCGTGACATATACTATGACTCAGCCAATGGCAGACCTTAACACTAATATGCCTAAAATAAATATAACCTATCACAGAGGGCTCGCTATTATTGATGGCTTTTACCAAAGTTCAGAGCAAGGCTTAGTTATACACAAACTAAGTCTCACATCCATATCTAGCTAAACCCGGAAGTAGTATGCATCTGTAACAGGGATAATCGTAATGGAAACTATAAAGACTCAAAGAGAGGCTTGGCTGTAAACAAACCAAGTCTCTCAATAGTGTCCTGGAAGTGGCCTGACGTCACCACCGGGATGCCGAACCGGAAGTGCGGCTGGATGAGAAAAATCAAGCCTTGTGTTCACATTGATCTATAGTGGGAGACACCTAAGGACCGGAAATGATGTAGCGCCCGAAGAGGAAGTGAGGCTTGGTACCAATACCAAGCCTCACTTTGGTATCAACCTGAAAAGTAAATAGCCTAAGACCGTAGGTTAGAGGCAAATCTAACCAACCACAGTCAAAGCCCCATGCCCATCTCGACCAAGGACAGAGAGAGACGTGCACACACAGGTGCCCCCAGCAATCCTACAAGAACCAAGGAGCCTCAACAGCTCAGGCCCCTCGGAGCACGTCCACTCAGCACAAAAAACAAACAAAAAAAACATATTCTGTGTTACAAATTAATCTTTAATTGCCATTTTTCAATTTTTATGTGCATCATCATGTGTTTTGTACCAAGGCCAAACGTGTCAACTTGTGATCAGGGCCATTTGGGTGATTTCTGTTATCATTATGATATATAAAGGAGACAAGCAACTATGCCATAATAAATGACTTCATATGATTACAATCCTTAAATAAAAGTCATTTTTTGGCATGATTTGTTATATTTTCAATATCAATTCCACAATTTAACGATTTCTGACAGGGCATGCAAACTTTTGAGTACAACTGTATATTTTCATATTTTTATATAATTTACCTAAACACAGTGCCCATGACAGTATGGTAACCTATTTGAAAATTCAGCCTTTCACGTACTAAGGCTAGGTTCACATTCCCATTCTGCTGTGGGGTCCTGCATTAATTCTAATGGCACGCCACATGCACTGGAAATCGCACACACACTGGGAACGGCACTGCACTGGCAGTTTCCATGCAGGCTGCAGATTCTGAAATTCTGAAGGGACCTTTTCCTGGCATTTCAAAAGGCATGGCAATCCATTCAAATGAATTGGCTGCTGTGCCCACGCAAAACACGGCTTGCAGAGGTGTGAACCTAGGTTTAGTCTATTTATAAAACAGTAGTTAAAAGAGAATAAAGCACAACAAACACAAGGCACAAAAGTAGGACATATAGTATATTGTACAAAGTAAAAGTTAGAAGTATCTAGATTCCTGGGTCAGCTCTTGCTGTTTAGTACAGAAAGTCCAGGAAGGTTTAAAAGGCCCAAAAAAAAGGGGAAAGGCAGAGAGAAAGCTGCTGTTGGTATGAAAAGGAAAAGTTTATTAGTGGGAATGCTTTAGCAGTCCCACTATTGTAATTTTTTTTTATTTATTAGTGGGACTTCTTTAGCATTCCCACTATTGTTGTTCGTTTTTTTATTTTTATGAATCATCTTTTTATTATTATTCCGTACATTTTTTGGCTCTGCGTAACTTCTGCATACTTTCAGCTATTAAAGCCATTCAACTTTTAAAATGTTCAGCTGATGAAAGGACTTCTTTTCTATTATTTATACTTTTTAAAATATTAAGCTTTTTAACACTTTTTTTAACATTAAAGTCAATGAGAGCATGCTTAAAATCTGTAAAATCTTCTTCCACTGCCAAAAGTTTCAGATCCTTTATACTTTCACCTACAGACGCCAAATAAACTTTAAAATGTTCACAAATCATTCAGCTATCTGGCTATATCTTTTCGGTTTGATATCTTTTACAGTTTTTATGAAAAAGCTGTTTAAGTTTAGTGATCATTTAAAAAAAATCATTAAATTAATGCATCCAGGCTTTTGTTGTCTGTTTTGTTTCCATGGTTACCAAAGCTTCTTATACACAGTGATGGGTGGTGGGGGAGAGCACAGACACACCATGTATTGATTTATAATGGAGGAATATGATGGGCAGTTTTGATGGGGGTAATATGATGGGGTAGTTTTGATGCTATTCAGCATTCCCATGTATTTTCTACAGGAAATGCATTTTCTAGTTAGTGGGAATGCTTCAGAAGTCCCACTATTGATGTTCGTTTTTTTTATTTATTAGTGGGAACACTTCAGCAGTCCCACTATTGTTGTTCATTTTTTTTATTTATTAATCATCATCATTATCTTTTTAATTTTATTATTCAGTGCGTTTTTTGGCTCTGCGTAACTTCTGCATACTTTCAGCTATTAAAGCCATTCAACTTTTAAAATGTTCAGCTCTTTCAGCTGACGTGTGCTCTCCTTCAACTTTTTTTCTACTATTTATACTTTTTAAAATATTAAGCTTTTTAACCCTTTTTTTAACATTGATGTCAATGAGAGCATGCTTAAAATCCGTAAAATCTTCTTCCCGCTGCCAAAAGTTTCAGCTCCTTCATACTTTCACCTTCATCTGGCTATAACTTTTCAGTTTGATAACTTTTACAGTTTTTGTGAAAAAGCTGTTTAAGTTTAGTGATAATTTCAGAAAATTTCATTAAATTTAGGGAAGCCAGGCTTTTGTTGTTTGTTTTTTGTTTCCATGGTTACCAACACTTCTTATACACAAAGGAAAGGGAATGATTTGCTGCGGGCTCTCGATGGGATCTCGCTATCGGAGGGGACCTGGTTGGTCACTTTGGACGTAGAGGCCTTATATAATTCGATCCCCCATGATCTAGGGGTTCAGACGATTGAAAGCTTTATTGTGGAGGATGGGCGCATCCCTCCCAATTACAGGAAGTTTATTTTGGACCTCTTATACTTTATTCTCACCAACAATATCTTTATGTTTGGGCGCTCCCATTACCTCCAGGTGCAGGGGGTTGCTATGGGGACCAAATGTGCCCCCTCATATGCCAACCTGTACCTGGGGGGGGTGGGAGCGCCAAATCTTCCGCCAGGAGAATCTACAACGATTCTTCGATCTAATACCAATGTGGCAAAGATTTATTGACGACATTTTTTTTGTCTGGACGGGTGATGAAAAAGATCTGAATACCTTTGTAGATTTATTGGGCACAAATTCCTTTAATTTAAAATTTACCATGGAAAAGAGCTTGTCCAGGATAACTTTCCTTGATGTGCAAATCTTTACTGATCTGGGAGGGGGGATTCAATCAACTCTCCACCGGAAGGCAACTGCGGCAAATTCACTTTTGCATGCATCGAGCTCACACCCGTCCCCTCTGATAGCGAGTATCCCATACGGACAATATCTCCGGCTTAGACGGAATTGCAGCAATCATGAGGACTTTAATTTAGAAGCGAGGGAATTGAGACTACGCCTCCGTCAAAGAGGCTACAGTAACAAGAGCCTTAAAAGGGCCTATACACAAGCCAAAAAACAAAATAGGGCTTCTTTAATACATAGTCATAAACCGCCTAGAAACATTGAAGGGGTGAGATTTATCACCACGTTCAATGAACAACATCAGCAAGTCAAGGGGATCCTTCAGAGATATTGGTATCTCTTAAGGGGGGATCCCACCCTAGCTAAACATCTCCCGGAATATCCGGGTATCACATATAGGAGATCGCGATCTTTGAAGGACTCTCTAGTACAAAGTCATTTCTCTCCTCTCTCGAAGGTGGGTTCCAAAGCAGGATGCACCCCTTGCCACAAATGTGGCTTTTGCCGATATTTATATGCGTCAAAATCTATACGCTTGCCAAATGGCCACATTTTCAAGCCTAAATTTGCTGTAACATGTCAGTCTGTGGGAGTGGTATACATTATGATCTGTCAGTGCAATGCGTTTTATGTTGGGAAGACGAAGCGTCCCTTCTTCCACCGCATCAGGGACCATGTGTCCCTGGTGCGGGGGAGGAAGATGGAAACCCCAATCAGCCGACATTTTGGCTTATACCATCAGTTCAATGATAACCTCATGCATTTCTTCCCCTTGGAATATGTTCCTCCGGGAGAAAGAGGGGGAGATTATAATCACATTCTCTTACAACGGGAGACTCGATGGATACATAATTTGGGGGCCACTCGATCTCCAGGACTCAATGACGCAATTAGTTTTAAACCTTTCCTTGCATAGGTAGGGAGGAAAGCGACGTGAGGTAAAGAGAGGTTCTAAACATTTATTTATTTATTTATTTATTTTTTTTATTTTTTTTGCGCACTGGACAGTAACATTAATAGAGACTTGACAATAAAAAGGTGGTTATTTGAAAGCCACAAAACAATGGGGTATTCAAAAACCAGCGGACTGTGGTAGGGGCTCTATGCTTGTAAAGGGACCCTCTAAATATCTTTTGCCCCCTTTGGTCTGTACGGGCACCCCGGGGCGGGTTTGACCTACAACCCTCCTCAACCAGTTGAGGGTTTGGTTAGCCCGCCCCGTTTCTAATATGGGACATTCCCCCTCTTTGGTTTTGCCGGTTTGCTGCAAGTAAACCAGTTTCTTTTCCCATCTTTCGAAACCAGAGACATATGGCGATCGACATTTGTGTCGGGGTACCTTTGTCCCTATGTACTTGAATTATGACCCATCCGAATTCAAAACCAGGGCATACAGCTCTTAACCATCAAGGTTACCTGTCTCTGACCAAATGGCAGATCTTGGTCATAGTACAGGCTTTGATGGGTCACTACTGGCAAAATCTCTGATTCCGGCCAGAATCCAAAATGGCCGACGCGCTGGAAGGACGTGAAATACGTCCTTCGCGCATGCGCATTGGACATCTACATGCGCACGAAGGGGATCCTCCCAATAGGTGTGCCCGCAGCCCGGCGGTGACGTCAGACGCCACCGGGCTGGAGGCACGAGTTAAATACGCGGCTCCCGGTCAGTGTTATCCAAGTCAACACTTGGAGCTGACACATGGAGCCGCCAAACGGACGGATGAAATTTTGAAATTTCCCTGAGTAGACCACGGTGCTTTACCTAACAGGTAGGACAAACATGTCTTTACTGGATTAATTGGATATTTCTGAAGTCCTAATTTTAGGACCATGTATTTTTTATTTTTGAGATGGCTATAGAAAATTGATGAAGACTTGGTTTCTTCGTTTATTTTTCTGTTTCAGAGATCAGTACAGAGAAACTTCTCATGTTTAGCAACATACTTTATCCAATCTCTATATGACAATATATGGTACACGTGGACACCGGGCAGTTTGAACTGGTTCTATTTTTTTACTGCTTTGTTACTATCAGGTATGTCTAGAATATGGACTGTGCCATTTGATAAATATATTCCAATGGCTGAGATATACTATATACGTGTTTCTCGTGCCTCTGCAGATCCTTTTGGGGATAGGAATAAGGGATCCCTAAAAAAAAAAAAAAAAAAAAAAAAAAAAAAAAAAAAAGGGCTCTTATCGCGGTCCGCTGGCTTGATGAATAAAGGAGGAAAAGACTATTTGTCCTCATTTCAGTGTTAATTGATATACGTAACATATGATAACAACGACAAACAATAAAAGCAACTTACCAGATACATGGGGTAAGATGTTATTTTGTTGAGTATTATGTATATTTCACAGTCCAGTTGCTCATTTATATTTCAGTTTTTTTTTTTTTTTTTGATTTTTTAAAATCCTGTTTGCAATCTCCTCAATAGGAGAAATATATATCCTATGTACTTAATCTGGAGAGGCCATTCATGGAAATGGTTTAGTTGCTCCCTTTCTAACAATTAATTTGTTTATCCATCATTGATATGTCAATTATGTCCCTGTGTTTGAAAAAATGTTCTTTTGGTGATGGTTTCGCTGCTGTTGGGGCCGATTTGTCGGACTGGAGCGAATCCACCACTAGACTGATCGAATCAGATATGTCAAACCATTTAGGTGGACATGTCTCATGCCCTTGTTTTGGGCTTACTGTGTGTACAGAAATACTGTGTATTTGTATTAAAACAAATCTTCTTGTATAATTTCAGTTTTTTTTTGTTTGCTGTATGCTGCAATTGTCCTGAGGAAGCTCTGAAGAGCGAAACATGTAGGAAAGAAACAATGCAGTCTAAATCATATATGAATGTGGTAATGGATGGAGTCATATAAGCTCACATACCAATTTCTTTATATATGTACCTTGTATTTTATATGTTAAATGGATGTAACTGTCTATTTTGTTCGATAAATGTTTTTTGTACACGAAATAAAAATTTCAATGATTTTATATATGGTTTAAGCATATTTAGTGCCGTCAAAAAAGTCCCGGGGGTTGGTTGCCCTCCAGTCCCTCCTCTTCTCATTCCCTTTCCTTTGTATAATTTTTAAATGGGATGTGGCACTTTTTGAACATGTAGAAAAATGTAAGAAGACCATCAGCCTGTATCTATACATATCTTTTATCTATACTTCTTATACACAGTGATGGGTGGTGGGGGAGAGCACAGATACACCATGTACTGATTTATAATAGAGGAATATGATGGGCAGTTTTGATGGGGGCAATATGATGGGGCAGTTTTGATGCTATTCAGCATTCCCACACATTTTCTCCAGGAAATGCATTTTCTACTTTTATTTAAATATGGTACAGACACTGCTTAGTTGAACATGCATTGTTTAGTTCAATTCCTTATTTTTTTAACAGATAATTGCAAAAACTATAATATAAAAAAGTTTCTTTAATAATAATTTTAATATTGTGTGAATGCAATGAAAACATTTAAATATTTTCAGTCCATGTCCAGATACGTTTTTTTTTTGGTGATAATTACTATTTGAAATGATAGCTGATGGGGCTTACATGACCCTTTATCTCAGCATGGGAAATAGTCTTGCTAACTGTCCTAATTATTACTATAAATGTGGATTATGTACAGTATGCAAAAGGCACGTAATTGTGCTTCTGTTTTACAAACAATACACAAGCAGCAACTCTTAGAAGATTGTTCATTCAGTTTAAAATTTATAGATACCATGTAGTAATAAGCAAACTGAGTAAAGTTCAGTTAGCTAGACATTTACTGAAATTTGAAATAAAATTGAAAACCTCAAATACAGTACATGAACCTTATTGAAGTCTATGGCAGCAAAATCTTGCCATATAAGACACATACAAATGCACGGAGTAAGTCTTTCAATAAAGCTTAAAGGGTAACATTAACAACACACAATTCCCTTACATGTTATGCTTGAGGGATGCCTTAAATTTGTGCATAAAGGGGTTGATTTACTAAAAGGAAAATACACTGTGCACTCTCAGTTGCACTCATTTTCTTTAGTAAATGTAATGTGATGAAGTTTCATTATGTAAAGAATACCCAATCAGGTGCAAGGAAAATGAAGAAAAAATAGTTTTGCTTAAACTTGATTGGATGTTGGAAATCAGAAGAGCTTTACAGTATTTACTAAGCTCTAGGGAACTACCACTGTTAAATACAATTGTGGCTACCCAGCCTGGTTATAAAACAGTCAAAGGGCCAAATATGGTCAATGACATCAACCAGGATCCCCAGTGCTGCTGTTTAAATGTTAGCAGCTTTGGGGAAACGGTTTTATATGGCAAGCATTGGGGGTCATCAGGGTGTTGTTGATTGTGATTAATAATGGATAAACATCACTAGACAAAGTGATTGATTTTGGATTTACATTTTTTTTTCTTTTTTTAATAAAATACTTTTTTAAGTGTGTGTTTGTGTTAGTGGGTCATCAGGGTGTTGTTCATCGTGATTGACAGTGGGTCAACATCACTGGAAAAAATTATTTTGGCTTTCCATTTTTTTTGTAGTGTGTGTGTTTTATTTTTGCAAATGAGTAACATGGGTAATATGTACACTACATAGGGGGGTAGGTATATGTAGCCCCATTTATTTTAAAGGGGACTTCCAGATGCCAATTAAACCTCTCAGTAGCAGGTTTGCCAACTTTCAGTAAATTTGCAAACAGTTTATAAAATCCATCATTTTTGCATCTGTCTGTAAATAATGTTCATTATGGGCATGCAATCTGCATATCTGTAACATACACTCATGGACAGATGCAACAATTATGGATTTTTCAAACTGTTTGTAAATTTACTAAACATTGGCAACCTTGCCCAGTAGACCCCCACATCCACTGGGCCAGAAATGTGGCAATGTGGCCCTTGTCCTCTTTAACACTGGGATGAAGTGACTTGCCAGGAGGGCCACCTGGCAAGGTACCCTCCCAATGTTGAGGGTATGGTCCAAGATGGGAGATGCACCTACCTAGGATAAGGGTCAAGTATGGATGCTGAGGGGGACCCCATGCAATTTTTTTCTGCAGGATATGTGACCTGTTATGTTTCAGGAAGGGGAAATCGTACACTCACTGCCCCATCTTTTACTGGCCTCTTAGACCATATGCCTGAGTAAGGGTTAGGTGTGTATTTTTCATACCAGATCCTTACCTATGTAGGGCCTAGTATGGATTTTTAAAGGCTAAGTTCACCTTTTACTAAAAAATAATAAATGCTCATGCTCCTGCAGGTAAAAAAAGTTAATTTATTGTTTTTTTTTTAAATATGAACATTGCTACTGCTGTTGTCAAAATTTGGTACGAGTATACCAAAAGGGCAGATATCAATATCCTTTTATAAAAGAAGATATGTATCAAAAAAGGATAGTGTAGCAACAGATATAATATGTTTCTCTCATTACGCGGACTTCGCTTCTCTAATGTGCATAGACATTTGAAGGCAAGAAGCCCAGCGCATTGCGCTTTATACTTACAAACTGGCAAAAGCCCACACACACACGGAACACGTCTCCAAGCCCATGAGAAGGTATTCATACTGATGGTTTTACCGCTGGTCCCAATTCAACCCAAGTGCGCTCTGCTAGAACGCTGCACTGTTAAATCAGACACAGGGAGACACATCCCAGAATAAAATGTCCACCTGAGTCCATACAATAAAATTTCCATAACACAGTTTTAGTAAATTAACCCCCTTGTCACCAGTCAGTGTACTGATCACCGCCACACCACTCATATGATGATGCTGTACTGCACTGGTGATGGCATGTAAAAAAAAAAATCTTCTAAATTATTCTAAAAAATGTTGACAAAAAACTCACCATGCCTTTTACTAAATACCTCAGACTGTCTACTTTCCAAAAAGGAATCAATTCAGTATACTAGGGATGATGGCTCTCAAGCATCATACTATACAACTATATACTTTCCAAAAATTGATCATTTGAGGGGTATGTGTACTGTCCTGCCATTTTAAGGGCCTCAAGATATGAGACCAATCTATATTTGATCAATTATATATTATAGTTTGCAGACGCTATAACTTTCACACAAACCAATTAATATACACTTTTTTTTTTCCAAAGACAGGTAGCAGAATACATTTTGGCCTAAATTTATGAAGAAATTTGATTCTGATTTTACCTAAATCGTATCATGCTCATGCTTAATTAATATGCAATGTGTATTATAGTTGATTGCTATTGTGTGAGGTTGTGACCAAATCAGTTCTGTTTGTTTTTGGACAATATTAGTACAAATTAATCTCTCTGAAATTACATTTTAGTATTATACATGGCCTTAAAAACATCATACACTGCACAAACATTTAATTTTTCATAATCTTTCTATTCTCACTGCACAATTTTAGGCTCACGGGTTCTAAAAGACCTCAGGCATTTTAATGCTTATTATGTCTCATTATTTCTGTCCTTTCCATCATTTTATTCTCTATTTTCTGTTATCTGAACAGTAGGGACCCCACACAATATTTTGGCTAAGGACCCACATAGAACTAACTTCATGTGGTTGTGTCTCTATTCCATTGTCAATTTATAAATCCATGGAAAGAAATATGTTTATAAATGAAAATATAAAAATATATTTTTTTTATATCTTTATTTGTGTGAAAAAAAAGATATAAATTTAATTTGCGTATAGTGTTGCATGACTGCGTAATTACCAGTTCAAATAGCACAGTGCTGGATAGCAAAAATGGGCTGGTCATGAAGGGGGTAAATCCTTTCAGAGTTCAAGTGGTTAAAAAGGCTTACATGATGCGCAGCACATTGGTGCATTATTTTTTTCTCTTGTTTCTGAAGCCGCGTACACACGATCAAACAATCCGGTGGAATTGGGCGACAATCTGCCCGTGTGTGGGCTCCGGCTGACTTTTTTTACCCAAAAGTCTGGCGGACTAAGAAAGTAGTTTTGCACCTAAATATGTCTGCTGGACTCGCATTTCGGCGGACAATACGGCCGTATTGGTGTGTGGGCTAGTCCGCCGTACTTTTGAAATTAACGTATTTTCCCGCCCGGAGAAAAGTCCGCTCATTTTGAGCGCGGCTCCAGGTAGCTGGGACCAGCGAAGGAGGTGTCGCTGGACCTGTCACCTGGTATGGAGTTAAAGGGGAAGCCCTACCCCGAAAAAATGGTGTAGGGGTCCCCCCTAGGTCCATATCAGACCCTTATCCGAGCATGCTACCCGGCTGGTCAGGAAAGGGGGTGGGACGAGCAAGTGCCCCCCTCCTGATCCGTACCAGGCCGCGTGCCCTCAACATGGGGGGGTGCTTTGGGGAAGGGGGCTGCGCGGCCCCCCCACCCCAAAGCACCTTGTCCCCATGTTGATGAGGACAAGGGCCTCTTCCCGACAACCCTGGCCTTTGGTTGTCGGGGTCTGTGGGCGGGAGGCTTATCAGAATCTGTGAGCCCCCTTTAATAAGGGGGCCCCCGGATCCCAGCCCCCACCCTATGTGAATGAGTATGGGGTACAATGTACCCTTACCCATTCACCTGTGAAAAATTGTAAAAAAACACACAAGGGTTCAAATAGTTTATTACACAGCTTCCGGGGTTCTTCTTCTGTCTTCGGGGGTCTTCTCGACTCCTCCGCTATCTTCTGCTAGATCTTTTACTAGCAGAGGAGCCCAGCTTTCTTCTTCGCCGCCCTCTTCTTCTGACTTCGGGGGTCTTGTTCCCCTTTTCGGTTCTTCTTGCCGGGCCACTGCGTCTTCTTCTAGCTCTTTTACAAGCGGTGGCCCGGTCTTCTGTCGCTGCCGCCTTCTGTTCTTCTCTTCTTCTCTTCTTGAGCTGTTGCCTCGTCGCTGTCTCTGGTCACAATCACAGGCACGCGTAGTACGGAGTCTTATGTAGGGACATCGCTGGATGATGTCCCCGCCCATTATGTTATGATATCACAGTCCCAGAGGATGCTGGGACTGTGACGACATAATGGGCTGGGAAATCATCCTGCGATGTCCCTATATAAGTCGCCGCACGCCACGGCAACAGAAGACCGGGCCACTGCTTGAAAAAGAGCTAAAAGAAGGCATGGTGGCCTGGCAAGAAGAACCGAAGAGGGGGACAAGACCCCCGAAGAGGGGGACAAGACCCCCGAATTTAGAAGAAGAGGGCGGCGGCAAAGAAGAAAGCCGGGCTCCTCCGCTAGTAAAAGTGCTAGCAGAAGAGAGCAGAGGAGTCCGGCGAGAAGACCCCCGGAGCTGTGCAATAAACTATTTTAATCCTTGTATGTTGTTTTTTTTTACATTTTTTTCACCAGGTGAATAGGTAGGGGTACATTGTACCCCATATTCATTCACATAGGGTGGGGGGCTGGGATCTGGGGGCCCCCTTATTAAAGGGGGCTCACGGATTCTGATAAGCCTCCTGTCTGCAGACGCCAACAACCAACGGCCAGGGTTGTTGGGAAGAGGCCCTTGTCCTTATCAACATGGGGACAAGGTGCTTTGAGGTGGGGGGGCCGCGAGGCCCCCTTTTCCCAAAGCACCCCCTCATGTTGAGGGCACGTGGCCTGGTATGACTCAGGAGGGGGGCACTCACTCGTCCCCACCCCTTTTCCTGACCGACCGGGTAGCGTGCTCGGCTAAGGGTCTGATATGGAGCTTGGGGGGACCCCTACGCTGTTTTTTTGTGTAGGGCTTCCCCTTTAACTCCAAACCAGGTGACGGGACCAGCGACGCCTCCTTCGCTGGTCCCGGCTACCTGGAGCCATGCTCAAAATGAACGGACTTTCCTCCGTGTGTGTGGGTGAGTCCGTTCATTTCAAAAGTACGGCAGATAGTACGGCGGATAGTTCGGAAAGTCCGGCGGATAGTCTGATAAGTGTGTACGCGGCATGACAGAGTCCACTATACTTTTTATTTAACAGTAAAACCTGCATTAGCCCCTATACAGCTTTCCAAAAAGGAGTACATGATGTTCAGTATGTTTGTGCTTGTTTCTATCATAATCTACTATAAATATTATTTTATTTTAAAACTTGCCTGCTCCTTCCCTTTTTAAACGCAATCTACTAAAAGAGCTTGTATGATGTGTAAGCTTATGTATGTGATTGTTGTAGTATATTTCTACCTTTATACTGACATAATCCACTGTAATTGCCACTGGCTATTGTCACGGAAATATAGCTCTTTAATATTTATTCTTCATAACAACTGCCTCATCTCTGGTATAGGGGGTTGTGGTTTTTAGATGCCTTTGTGTTGACACTATATTAAACTTTGTAGGCAATGCAGTGTGCTTGTTCTGTCCTGTCTATAAATTTAACCGTTCGGTTCTGGTCTATTACTTCTAGATATAAGTAATGTGACATAGCAAAATCTTCCTAAAAAAGCTAGTCTTCAAATTTTAATTAATCAGATAGGAGTTGTGCTGCTTAATGTAAGCCAATGAATAATGTACATTATTCATAAAAAAAAGTGCAAATTGTGGGATGGCAGAATACAGTGCCACTGAAGTTGCCCCAGGGAATTGTAGTGCTCTGTAATGACGCAAAACTTAAAGGCATCTCTAAAACACTTAATTCGAAGAATTTGTGTTTAGATTACACAAAATAATGGATACCCCGCTGTTTAGTATGTATTCAATTCATTTATTTTTATTTTTTGCATTCGGATATGTCCCCTTTCTTTTATGGTTCCTTGACTTGATTTGAAAAGGGACAGAATTTTTTTTAAGACTGACCTCCAACTGACTTTGAGTTTGAATTACGGTTTGCAAATTGCATACATCCTCCAGTCCAGTGAATTGAACCCAAGATTTCCCCATCACTATTCTTTAGCAAATCAATCCTATTATCTCAGATATACAATTCATTATAACAAAGTTCTGACTTACATTTTTTGAACAAATGGGCTAAATTACTAAACCATGTGAGTACTCACTTCAGTTATCCAACTATATGAAAGGCAAATTCATAGTCACTTTGCTTATGCTTTTCACATGATTAGACAACTAAGGTGAATATTCACACACTTTATTTTGTGAAGATTCTCAACTCAATTAAATAAAACATCCACTATATCTCAGAATTCATTTTTTGTTTTTGTTTTCAATCGAGCCATTGGCTTTTATATTTTGCAAACATTAATGGTACATTGTTTTTTTTTTCCAGAGAGTCTTTTATAATTTGTTATCAAATTAAAATTAGAGAACAACTGGCTGCATGATATAAGTTAACTAAAACCATGGCTAAATGAATATTGTTTCAGCAGCAAAGTAATGCATATATATTTAGACTTCAAGTAGTTCTTCAAATGTAAACCCAGCATGGTAATTTAATTAGCTTAATATTATCAAAATAATTAAAAGTTCTCTGGTTTAAATGACATTGATTGAATAAATTCAAAATGCTAACATGGAAATATAATTGTCTTTTCAAGTGAAATGGTTTTCTGGGCTGTAACAATGCCAAAAAAACAAAAGAAGCTAATTAGAGCTGGCAAAGGTTATTGAAACTATTTGATTGATGCAAGCTGATTTTTTTTTCATTCCACAATGCTTAATTGTTTAATTGCTTTTAACCAAAAAGAACCAAAGTCAGTCTTGGGATTTAAATATCACTTAAGCACAGCGAACTGCATTTTATGCTTAACGTGTTGTAGTTGCTTAGATAACAGGGTAGTATTTATTCAAGCATTTTTCAGTTCAGCACATAACATATTTTAAAAACATACCTCTAGTATTACAGTGTGGCAAGTGGCACTTTTTCCATTAAGGCTGGATTCACACCTATGCATTTTTAGTGCTTTTTTCATTTTTCAGATTTGCACTGCAGAGTATGTTCCATAGGAAACCATGCTGAATGGATTGTAGCGCAAATATGTAAAATTCAAAAAGCACTAAAAATGCATAGGTGTGAATCAGGCCTAAGGGGGAGATTGACCAAAACTGGAGCATTGGAGTAGCTGTGCATGGTAGCCAATCAGCTTCTGGCTTGTTTAATTAAGCTTATACAATAAATCCTGGAAGCTGTGTTTTTTTTTTTTTTTTTGCAGAGTTGCTCTAGATGCTGCATGCTCCAGTTTTATCAAATCCCTCTAAAAAAAAAATGCAATGATTATTTAGTAAATTAACCTTCAGACTCACCCACATAAGCCAACTACAGTGAGTAAATTATATTTTAGAAATTCAGTGTTGTGACCAAAAGCCAAATTCCCTCTTGCCCCAACACAAGATGTTTAATATGTGACAAATAAAAAGTTAAAGTTGAATATCTATTTTTCCCATTCCTATTTTTTCAGTTACATTGGGCCAGCTTGGACCAATTAAACTTATGCATGTGCCATAGCTGGCTGATCCCTGCAGAAGCTTGAAATCACTTTAGTAGACACTGCTACTACAGATATTGCTTCTGGGTACTGTGCTGATTGACTGTCCAGTGAATACAGGAGATCGCTCACATGACTGTGAGCCATTCAGAGAACACTGCATTTTTTCAATTAATGGAAACTTTTCTGTGATTTAACTAGGTGGAGATTATGACAACACTGCCTTGCCCCTCCACCTTGTCCAATAAGAGAACACTTTGGGATGAGACATAGAAGCCAGCAGCAATCACTGTAGTAGAGTTGCCTACTACAGTGATTTACAGCTTCCACAGATATACATTAGCCAGGTATGACTAATATATAGTTACATTGGTCCAAGCTGGACCAATTTAACTATGCAAAAATAGCAATACCTGGAAGTCATCTTGAACTGTAATGTTCAATTTAGAGGTAATGATGTGACATAAAAGTAGCATTGACTGATTGATCTGGTTGATCATTGTGGCAGATGTTTATAAGGAAAGCACCCAGTACAGAGTGAAAAATTAAGGTCTTTTGTGCAAAGAAAGTAATCTACCTGTATACAAGACTCTTGCCCAGAGGTACATTGGCATCTGCTTATTTTCAAAACACATAGCCAAACATTGGGAAAGACTTCAAAAGGTCTCATACTCCTGTCTCCTGATATGATGTGCTTGCTGTGCTTCTGGTCTGATACCCTAGATTCCTGTTCCAACTCTACTTTAAAGACACACTAATATAAGTTTGTAATGTTAAAGGGCACTTTTTTTTATTTTATTTTTTAAGAATTGAATTAGTTTTAACAATAGCAGTACACCAATAATTACAATATTATTATTTCAAACAGTCTACACATTTTATACTGTCCTGGTTTGAGCTTGATGGAGATCTGTACTTGATTTTTTTTTTTTTTTTTATTTAAACTTACATTTTTATTAAGATTCTAAAATAACACATACAAATAAGAAAACAATCTGCACATGCTTGGTCTTATAGTACTATAGACCAGGATCACTTAAAAAGGAACAAAGATGAAGTTACAGAGTAATAGTTATTGGTTAAGAGTAGGGATGAACCGAACACCCCCCCCCCCCCCAGTTTGCACCAGAACCTGCGAACGGACCGAAAATTTGTACAAACTTTAGAACGTTCGAAATCAAAAGTTCTAATTTTAAAGGCTAATATGCAAGTTAATGTCCTAAAAAGGGTTTGGGAACCCAGCTCCTGCCCCAGGGGACATGTATCAATGCAAAAAAATACATATAAAACTGCTTGCAGTTTTAATGTAATGTCTGGTTTCGGCAATACGGATGAAAATCATTGAGAAAAATGGCATGGATAGCCCTCAGGCCATATATACTCAGAACAGCAGTATACAGGCGGTGCAAAAAAGACAGGGACTGTGTAGGTTTGTTTTAAGTAGAATCTGTTTGTGATTTTGAACTGGTACAATTTTAAAGTGTAGCTACAGTCAAAAAAATCTATTTTTAAGCTTTTTGGAAAATATAGGGAAGGGTTATCACCCCTGTATATTTTTTTTTTGCCGTCTGTCTTTTTTCATCTCACTTCCTGTTGTCTCCTTCCGTTTGCAAGTAGGAGACATTTGTAAGTTGGATGTTTGAAAGTAGGGGCCTGCCCTATATGCTCTGCAGAAATTTGGGCCTAAGGTGTTGGTGTTGCCAGTGTCGCACAGTTACTCATTGATGGCCCTCTGCTGCGTGTGCAGCCACTGCAGCATGGCCAACGCAGACTTTCCTGGCCTGCCTCAGGACATCCTGTAAGCCCGGGTACCAGCCCAAGAACCGCTGCACCACCAAGTTAAGGACGTGAGCCACACAGGGCACATGGGTCAGTTGTCCCTGTCGGAGGGCAGAGAGGAGGTTGGTGCCATTGTCGCAAACCGCCATTCTTGGTTTAAGCTGGCGTGGCATCAACCACCTCTCAGCCTGCCCCTGCAGAGCTGACAGAATATCTGCCACACTATGGCTCTTGTCCCCCAAGCACACCAGCGCAAGCACAGCATGGCATATTTTTGCCTGCGTACTTGCATAGCCCCTTGAACGCCTATGGAGCACCGCTGGTTCCAAGGAAAAAGCACAGGAAGAGGCCGTGGGGGAAGAAGAGGAAGGGATGGAGGAGAGAGGTGTGTCACAACCAGTAGTAGCATTTTGGAGGCGTGGTGGTGGAACAACCTCCAACACTACTGCACCTTGTCCTGCATCCTTCCCAGCTGCCAGAAGAGTCACCCAATGCACCGTGAAAGATAGCTAACATCCCTGTCCATGCCTGCTGGACCATGAGTCAGCGGTAATATGCACCTTACCGCTGACCGCCCTGTCCAGCGAGGCATGGACATTGCCTTCCACATGCCGGTAGAGAGCCAGAATCGCCTTCCGTGAGAAAAAGTGGTTTTAGGGAACCTGCCACTGAGGAACCGCACATTACACAAACTCACGGAAAGGGGCCGAGTCTACCAACTGAAAAGGCAGCAGTTGAAGTGCTAGCAATTTAGCCAAGCTAGCATTCAACCGCTGGGCATGTGGATGGCTGGGAGTGAACTTCTTTCGATGGTCCAGCAGCTGGGGCAAGGAAATTTGCCTGCTACAATCAGACGTTGGTGTACCGATAGCAGATTGCCCGCAAGTACTTGGAAGTGACACCCCTAATTCTACACCTTCATTCCTCTCAGTGCAGGTTTCAGAGAGGACTGAAGGTATAGTGGGTTTGGAGATCCCAGCTGATGAGGAGCAAGGAGAGGTCCGCTCTGTTCTTTGGTGTGGGTCTTTAAGGTACACTTGCCAACAAACTGCATGGCAGGTCAACATATGTCTGGTCAAGCATGTGGTACTCAAGCGGCTGATGTTTTGGCCACGTTAGATACGCTTGAGACATATGTTGCAAATAGTAGTGGTGCGATCTGATGCACTCGTCTCAAAAACGGTCCACACCAAAGAACTTTTTGAATACTGCGCAGAGGCAGCGCCCTGCACAGGTGGAGCTCTGCGGTGTTATTCAGTCAGTGTGCTGCCCTTAAGCTTGCCCCTGGAGGGCATCCTGCCTCATTGGAGATGTGCCTCCTCCTCTCTCCTATCAGGCACCCAAGTGGAGTCAGGCAGTATGCTGCAGCTAGTGGAACATGACTGCCAGATTGTTGTTCTTCTTGGGCCTCCCCTCTCTCTGGGCTCATGCTACTGCCTTCCCCTAGCTGGGTATTATCATCAGAGCCTTCAAAACGCTGGGCATCCTCCTGGAGCATGTACCCAACACTGTGCTCAAACATTTCAAGGGACTCCTTAGGAGGACATGGTGGGTCTAGGGAAGGATTGACTGATGCCATTGAGACGAGGGAAGAGGCTGCATTGGCAGCTGCTTTGCCAGTACCCTGTGCCTGGGTGAGAGAGGATGAGGAGGCTTGGTCATCCACTCCACCAAGTCTTCAGCATGTTTGCGGCTCAACACATCCAGCTGCCGAAAATAAGGACAAGCGTGTCCCATGGCCACATGCTGATGATGATGCACCGCGTCCATGACCAGCACTGTTGCCTCTAGACACAGAGCCTGCTTGCCCTCTTTTATTGGCTCATGACTGTCTGTCTGCCTCTCCTTGTTGGATTTCCAGACATACTACTGGCCTGCAGGGAGATGAGAACACCAGCAATTGGGGTAGATTTAGGTGCACACTGAGCAGATGACACAGTACACCGACTGTAATTACTGCAGCTTCCTGCGATATAGGATCAGCAGAACACCAGCAATTGGGGTAACTTTAGGTGCACACTGTGTAGATGACACAGTACTCCGACTGTAATTACTGCAGCTGCCTGTCTGTTGTATAGGATCTGGGGGTGCTTTGGGGAAGGGGGGCCATGCGGCCCTCCACCCCAAAGCACCTTGTCCCCATGTTGAGGAGGACAAGGGCCTCTTCCGGACAACCCTGGTCGTTGGTTGTTGGGGTCTGTGGGCGGGGGCTTATCGTAATCTGGGAGCCCCCTTTAATAAGGGGGCCCCAGATACCAGTCCCCCACCCTATGTGAATGAGTATGGGGTACAATGTAAAAAATTTAAATAAAACACAACACAAGGTTTTAAAATAATTTATTGCACAGCTCTGGGGCTTCTTCCGTCTTGGGGGGTCTTCTCGCCGGACTCCTCCGCTATCTTCTGCTAGCTCTTTTACTAGAGGAGGAGCCCAGCTTTCTTCTTCATCGCCACCGCCGTCTGGGGGTCTTCTTCTGACTTTGGGGGCCTTGTCTCGTGATGGACGAACTTCCGACGGGACGTTTCGCGAACAACGAACGTAGCCAAAAGTTTGCGAACCACAAGGTTCGAGGCGGACCCCATTGACTTTAATGGCAGGTGAACTTAAAGCGGTTCTGCACCTAAAAAATATTAAAAGCCAGCAGCTACTAATATTGCAGCTGCTGACTTTTAATAAATTGACACTTACCTGTCCCAGGGTCCAGCGATGTCGGCGGCAGATGACGAGCGATCGCTCGTCTCTCTGCTGCCCCCGCCACCATCCTCTGTCAGGGAATCGGGAAGTGAAGCGTTGCGGCTTCACTGCCCGGTTCCCTACTGCGCATGTGCGAGTCGCGCTGCACGTCTTTTATGGTCCCCGCTGTGTCCTGGGAATTGTGTGTTTCCCAGAACACAATGGGGGGGCATCTGCGGGAGTCTGCGGCGGTCTGTCCCAGAAGTGGGTGCAGATACCTGGATTATCCAGGTAACTGCACCCCCCTCCCCCCTGAAAGGTGCCAATAGTGGCACCAGAGGGGGGGAGGGATCAGATTAGTGGAACTTCCCCTTTAGGGTGGAGAACCGCTTTAAAAACCTCCAGGTCATATTCGCAGCACACATAGTCCCACAACGTGAACACTGACCTAACAAAAGTATTAAGTGAATCTGGGATCGACAACGACAAGCATTCTTTTTTTATCTGTGACATTTTGACAATTCAGAAGTGCATGAACGCCATGGAGGAGAGGCAAGGTCAGGCCAGGCTATGAAGGGGGTGCAGGAGATGATCAGTGCCACAGATGTCAGGGCAGCGCAGTCCTGTGCCAGTGTCCCAGTGTGCCAACCTGTGCTTGAGCCCCTCCCTCTGCCTGGACCTTACCCCCACCTATGCAGGGCTCCACTGCGGTGGTCCGGAGGTGCCAGTCCAGTGCTGATCCTCAGCCATGGTGCTGACACTGCCTGCTGATTGACTTCTCCGCTGCTATCTCCCTGACACCAGCACTGAGATAGAACACTGACACCAGCACCACGATAGAGACTGAGCACTGACACCAGCACTGAGATAGAGAGCACTGACACCAGCACCGTGATAGAGAGCACTGACACCAGTACCGAGATAGAGAGCACCGACACTAGCACCGTGATAGAGAGCACCAACACCAGCACCGTGATAGAAAGCACCGACACCAGCACCGTGATAGAGAGCACTGACACCAGCCCCGTGATAGAGAGCACTGACACCAGCACCATGATAGAGAGCACAGACGCCAGCACCATGATAGAGAGCACCCACGCCAGCACCGTGATAGAGAGCACCGACGCCAGCACCGTGATAGAGAGCACCAACGCCAGCACCGCGATAGAGAGCACCGACGCCAGCACCGTGATAGAGAGCACCGACGCCAGCACCGTGATAGAGAGCACTGACGCCAGCACAGTGATAGAGAGCACTGGGACCACACCAGCACCGAGATAGAGAGCACTGACGCCATCACCGAGATAGAGAGCACTGACGCCAGCACCGTGATAGAGAGCACTGACGCCAGCACCGTGATAGAGAGCACTGAGACCACACCAGCACCGAGATAGAGAGCACTGACGCCATCACCGAGATAGAGAGCACTGACGCCAGCACCGTGATAGAGAGCACTGACGCCAGCACTGTGATAGAGAGCACTGACGCCAGCACCGTGATAGAGAGCACCGACGCCAGCACCGTGATAGAGAGCACCGACGCCAGCACCGTGATATAGAGCACTGACGCCAGCACCGTGATAGAGAGCACTGACACCAGCACCGGGATAGAGAGCACTGACGACAGCACCGAGATAGAGAGCACTGACACCAGCACCGTGATAGAGAGCACTGACACCAGCACCGTGATAGAGAGCACTGACACCACACCAGCACCGAGATAGAGAAAGCACTGACACCAGCACCGAGATACAGAGCACTGACACCACACCAGCACCGAGATAGAGAGCACTGACACCAGCACTGATACCAGCAACTCGCTGTGGGGCCCAAAAATATGACACCGCTCAACCTCTTCAAACAGGAGGGTACGGGCATATAGTACTTTGTGCTTTTTTTGTACAAGGAAGTGAGCCAAAGGTAGAAAAAAGGTCTGTGTGCTAGATTAAATAAATCATTTATAGAGTTATGCATATACATGGTCTACTGGTCACATGTGTTGAATTCCTCCGAGATCCATGCCTCATTCATTTTTATAAATGTGAGGTAGTCAACACTGTCGTAAGCTAGGCGAGTGCGCTTATCGGTCACTATCCCCCCTGCTGCACTGAACATCCTTTCGGACAGGACACTGGACGAGGGGCAAGCCAACAGTTCCATTGCAAATTGGGCAAGCTCTGGCCAGAGGTCAAGCCTGCCCACCCAGTAGTCCAGGAGTTCATCACTTCTCAGAGCGTCCACATTGGCCATTACCCCGATGTAGTCGGACACCTGTCGGTCTAGGCATTCCCTGATGCTGGATCCGGATGAGACCTGTCGATGGGTCAGCTGAAAGAATGATCTTGTATCAGAAGTCACCAACACATCTTCAAATCACCGTCTTCTTGCAGGCGCTGTTGGATTGGTACCCACAACTCTTTCTCTGGGAGTGGGGATTCCTCTGCCAATGCATGCAAAAGCAGAATGCAACATTTCTCTAAGCAAGGCCTGTAAGTGCTCCATTCTGACAGCCCTCTGTGATGGTGGTAACATTTCCGCCATTTTGTGTTTGTACCGGGGGTCTAAGTACATTGCCACCCAGTACTGGTCCTTGACCTTTATGCTTTTTATATGCGGGTCCCTGTTAAAACACTGGAGCATGAAGGCCCCCATATGCACTGAACTGGAAGCAGTGTGGTGGCCTTGCTCCTGCTTATCATCCAGGATAATGTCGTCCTCCTCGTTCTCCTCTCCCCATCCACAGACGACAACAACAGGGATCCCAGGAAGGATTAAAAAGTGCTGTTCTTGCTCCTCCTCATCCTCCCCGGCACCATCCTCCTCTGATTCCTCTTCAGACTCCTGTTGTTGACTTGTCTCAGATAGAGTAGCCTCCCAGGAATTCATCCAGCATTGCGACTTCCTCATCTTCTGCTCCTGCTCCTCCATGGCTTGATCAATGACACGACGCAATGCATGCTCCATAAAGAAGGCATAAGGTATGATGTCACTGATGGTGCCATGGCTACGACTGACCAGTTTGATCTCATCACAACCCTATATACTTTACACCTATACCAGTCCTTAAAAAGACCTTTGTGGACCTAGTAGCTAGTGAATTGCAGACTGTCCCTGCTCCAAACACCAAACTGCTCCTCAATCCCTACACTGATAAAAGACAGCTGCAGAATCGGTCAGCACTCTGCAGCACAGCAGTGCACCATAATATACTTTCTATATTTGAAAGAAAGACAGAATGTAAAATGGCCGCCAGATCAGGTCTATTTATAAGGTAGGGGGTATGTCCATGTGCTGAAATGTCTCAATTGGCTGTCCTGTACCCCATGATGGATGTGTCATCATAGGTCAAAGTTCTTTTACACAGTAAACACGGAAGTCCGCTGGGCGAACGGCGAAGTTCTTCACAATGTAAACGAGTATGGCTGCCGCGAACAGTGCCAGAAGTCCGCCGGTTTGGCGAATTGCGAACAAGCAAAGTTTGCCGCGAACCGACCGCCGGGCGAACCGCAAGGCCATCTCTAGTCTTGTCCCCCTCTTCGGTTCTTCTTGCCGGGCCTCCACTTTCTTCCTATAGCTCTTTTACTAGCGGTGGCCCGGTCTTCTGTCGCCGCCACCTCGTCTTCCGACTTCGGGGGTCTTGTCTCCCTCTTCAGTTCTTCTTGCTGGGCCTCTGCTCCTTCTTCCAGCTCTTTTACTAGTGGTGGCCGGTTTTCTGTCATCGTCATCCTCATTGCCGCCTTCTCTTCTCTTCTTCTTCCTTGAGATGCTGACTCGACGCTGTCTCTGGCCGTAATGACAGGGGCGCATTGTGTGGCGACTTATATAGGGACAATGGGCGGGGTCAACGGGTGATGGCCCCACCCCTTATGATGTCACAGTCCCAGAGTTGTGTTTTATTTATATTTTTTTTCACCAGGTGAATGGGTAGGGGTACATTGTACCCCATACTCATTCACATAGGGTGGGGGGCTGGTATCTCTGGGTCCCCTTATTAAAGGGGGCTCCCGGATTCCGATAAGCCCCCCACCTGCACACCCCGACAACCAACCTCTAGGGTTGTCGGGAAGAGGCCCTTGTCCTCATCAACATGAGGACAAGGTGCTTTGGGGTGTGTGTGTGTATATGTATATGTATGTATATATAATTATTATATATATATATATATATATATATATATATATATATATATATATATATATATATATATTTTATAAATCTTTATTTAACAAAACATATTTTTTTACAATTTTTCTTATCCAACATTTACAAATCCATTCTTAGTCAAGTTCCTAACCTATATTTTCTCAAATCCGTTTATTATTCTTATATTAGATCCATAACCCTTCCATTCTTACTCAATCATACCCCTTACTCCCATAATCATTCTTACTGTTCTTCCACAATATTCACGCATCTTTCCCACACCGAGAAAAAAAATCCCTTTTTTCCATCCCTCTCCCCTCCCCTATTCCTCTCTCTTCTGTCTCCATTTGTGTTATGCTCCTATATTTCCAACAATAGAGACGATGATATTCTAAATTCTTCCCACACTTCCCATGCTGCCATTATTTGTTTTTTTTAAACCTTTTTCGATTGTCATCCATTCTTCCAGGGAACGCATGTCGCTCATCTCAGTTATCCACTCATCTATAGAGGTCGCTATCTTAATTTTACATCTTCTAGCTATAATCGTTCTTGCTGCTGTTAAGAAACATTTTAAGGTAACTTTTTTTATAGTTTTCACCAATCCTGGGATCTTTGATAATATAGTTACTAATATGTCAGGTTGCAACTTGGCACCCGTCACTTCCCAATATATTTTATATATATTATTCCAAAATTTCTGGACCTCTGGACAAAAATACCAAATATGGAACATTGTACCTATTGCCCCCTGACATCTCCAACAGATGCCTTTATTATCTGGGTTAATTCTATGCATATCTGTCAGACATCTATACCATATGACTAATATTTTGTAATATATTTCTTGATGCCTACTAGAAATCAACATCTTGTGTGTTAATGATTGCCTTCTCCCATTTAGCCCTGGGAATAACCATCCCCAACACTTCCTCCCATTTTTTTGCATAGCTTATCTCCTGTTCCTTATTGTTCAAAACTAAATATTTATATACGTTAGATAGACTATGTGTTGGTTTCTGCTCTTCTAAAAATAATGCTTCCAATGCTGTTATTATCCAATGTCCCCTCTTTCTCGAGAGAGGTTATACATTCTTGGAGTTGCCAGTATTGCATCCATTTCCCCTCATGTTCCCTTCCCAGGGTTTCCAACTGAGGAAGTCTATTACACTCCAATATCTGTACTATCCTTGTATCCTCTTTTTTCTGCCATTTTAGGAAGGTCGTAGCCCCCCTTGCTGGTGGAAATTCTGGATTTCTGAAGAGGGGTGTCATTGGGTCCACATGTGTGTATCCTATTCCCCTCCTCACCAATCCATCCCATACTTTCAATGTTCATACAACCAGAAACGTCATCTCTTCTCTAGGGGGCCTATTTTCCTTCTTTATCCATGGCAGTGATTTAAATTGTATGGCAACAATCTTTTCCTCTAGTTTCACCCACTGTTTGTGTTCCGCATTATGAAACCAGTTCATAATCCTAGCCACAAATTCCGCTCTAAGGTAAACAGACAGGTCTGGGAGAGCTAAGCTGAGCTTTTTTTAGCCTAGTTAGGACTTCTCCACTGATTTTGGCAGGCTTACCTGCCTCAGATAAAACTCCCAATAGCCTTTCTTAGAAGGTTTGAGATATTTGTTGAGGGAAATATTGGGATAGTCTGGAAAATATAGTGTATTTTTGGCAGTATATCCATTTTTATTATGTTTATATGGCCCGTCCAAGAAAAAAAATCCCCTTATCATATAGTTGAAGGCTCTTTCTTTATTTTTTGCATTATTGGGAGATAGTTATACTCCTGGAGCTTCTCTGTCAGGAAAGGTTCCACCCACTGATGATACTGTCTGACATTTGGTATGTAGTACTGTGGTCCACCAGCAGGTGTCTCCTGGCAGTCTGGAACTGCCTGGGGAGCCTTCCCCTGTTAGTAGTAGTATATGATCCTTGGGCCACATTCCTGGCATCCACCAGCAGGTGGTTCCTGACAGAGTGGGGGCGACATCATCTCCTGCAATTAGGCATCACCTAGGGTAATTGCAGGAGGTGTGTATAAGTACCCGGGAGACACACTGATACCTTGCCTTGGTATCTTCCTTGTGCCCTGACCCTGTGAAGCTCCTTACCCATACCTGTACCTGTACCTCATCCTGTCTGTTACCTGAACCCTGGACCCTGAGCCTTGTACCTGACGGTCCCTCCTGTGATCCATCCATCCTCTCCTTGTCCTGTTTGTCTTCCTTCCCCAGCTGATAACCCCCCGTTGTCTACCCTGGCCTGGCCCTGTTTATGATTCTGGTATTCCTCTTTACTTGTATATATTTGTGTTATTATTTGTGGGTTTCTGTTGGTTGTTTGGTTTCATTTCTCACTTTAATTCCATGTATGTCTTTATTAATTTGAATCGCTGTCCATGTTTCATGGCTAATACATATAGTAATGGAGACAGGGGACATCCCTGCTAAGTTACATTCACTATATTGACTATGTCGGATACCTCTTCATTCGCCCGTATTATGGCGGTTGGATTCTGGTATAGAACCATTATTTCTTTTCTTACATCAGAGGTCACAGAGCCATAGTAATAATTATGTGGGTTATATCGGACCATCAGGTGCTGGACACTGGCGCGCCCCTTAAGGCGTGAACTTCCCCCATATAACCCCTCCCACTACTGAGAGTCCTCCGTTTTTTCACCAGTGTCTAAGGTGTTGGGCACGTGTAAGGATGTGTTGTACTGAGCTTTCTGGGCAGTAATGAGAGCCAGCCATCCTGACCGACTCCATTCTGATGTTTCCGTAATGGACTAAATGAATGGTACCCGGGCCTCGTCATCCGAAGACGCAAGGTTTTGCTTGCAAATGCTTTAAGAGCTGGGCCCTGGGATCCAGTACTTTTTGGAAGTAAGGCCAATAAAAGTTTACTGGCAGGGTCTTCTCAAAGGTCCAGGATTGTGGGATAACCTGAGTGTTCCCCGATTCCTGAAGGTTTCCTTTTAAGGTCTCAGAGCCTACCGTGAAGGGCGAACATTGGATTTTTTATCCCTGATAAACTCTGCTGCGAGATAAGGTAGTGGAGATTTTCTCAGGAATTTCTTCTTCTATGTATTGTGTTGTCATGTCATGTCTATGTGTCACCACTGGAGGCTGTATTGAGTACTCACCATTCTGATGGGAAATAGCAGAAGCTCCACTCTCTTCTCCGTTCAAGCCAACTCAGACCCTCAGGTAAGATAAAGGGGGGTCCTGGGCCCCCAGATTGGCAATGTTTGTCTGATTGAATGCCAGCCAGCTGTCTTTTTTTTCTTTCACAAAAAAAAGTTTTTCTTGGCAAGCCACGGCCGTTTGCTGAGCGGAGGATTTACCCTCCCGCCGCCCGCCATGATGCAGGCACTCATGCGGGAGATTCAACTTCCCTGTTTGAAAGAGGAAGGGGGGCCGTTTCCATGTGGGGGGAGTGGCTAAGCAATGCCAGACGCCGGCCATATGTGTAGGAAGTAGTTTAGAGCTCTGCAAGAGAAGCTGCTACCTGGTGGTGGAGGGACAGAGCACTTACTGGTCAGGTTTGGTGACATATGCATTTCCCTTTTGACAGCATTGTACTGTATAGCTAGGATTAATAGCAGTTATTGCACTGTACTATAGCCTAGAAAGTGAAATGTTCTTTTGCTGCTATTGCCTCTGCTTTGTACTGTAAGCTATGAGTGGCAAAGGGCCTGAGAGGTAAAAAGAAAAATACGGCCAGTCAGATGAGCCGCCAAGGGTAGAACACTTCTGTCTCTGTGTATTTTTTCTACCATTTAAAAGATTATTGCTATGATGTCTCACCATAGTAGGACTAAACATAGCAGATTCCCATCTAGTCCTCTGGGCCCTTTTGTTGAGGTGCAGGAGGCTGGGGATCAGGTAGATCTTCCCAAATATTGGAAGATACTTATTTTTCCTCTTGGAGGATCCTAACAGGGAGGGAGTAGCCATAAAAATCAGGTGTTTTGTCTACTCCCTTACTTAACCCTTTTGTTGCCTGCAGCACAGTCTCTTGCGGTATCTACCTCTAATCGGGTTCATCTGAACCTCCCCCACCTGGGGATGTTTTTCCTATTTATGCATAGCTATGTATTCTGAATGGGAACATTTCTATGAAAGAAATTGGGGGTTCCAGCTATTAATGCTACAATCACTTAAGTGAGCAGAGTCTCACACGTCCAGTAGATAATGTACTGACGTTAAAGGATCCAGCAAGTTAAGGTTGTATTTTCCTTTTAAAGACAAAATGTCTTTTGCAGTTCTGGACTGCAATTGGAGTAGCTCAGTCCATTAACCCTTTAACGTCTGCTCCACTATTTTGGTGGAGCATATTTTGGGTCACGCCAATGCATTGGAATGTGGACTCAAAGGGGTTAAGGAACAGGTGTGAGATACCTGAAAGTTCTGCCTGATCAGCAGGCCCGGCAAGGGGCTGGTGTATTTTACGCACTGTGTCTCACATGATGCTATGAAGGACTTAATCGTTTAAGCCCTATGGCTTATACTTGGACTAGTGCATTTTTGCAGAGGTCTCTTAGCCAGTCTGTGTCCCTTCCTGGGGTACATCCAAAAGGGGTAAAGCTCTCTTTACCATTAAAAGGAGATGCAAACAGTTCTCTTTTAATTGTGTAGCCTCTCCTATGCCTGGGGTATCTACCTTTAGGCATTCTCGTCAGTCTCAATCATCAGGTTCAGGAGAAAGTTCCCAGAGGCAGCACCAGGATCTTGGGGGCAGAAAGCCCATCAAGCAGAATGCTAAGGCCTTCTCATGAAGGAGCACCCCCACTCGTTTGGGTGAGGGGAAAGATCCTGCGATTCTCAAAGTTTGGCAGGAACAATGTTAAGAGCAGAGGGATTTCTGCAATTTGTTTCTCTAGGTTACATTTAGAGTTTCAAGAGCCCAGATGGCCCAGTCTGCTTTCGATCTGAGGGTCCAGGGTTCAGGTCCTGTTTGGGTGCTGCCTGTGGGGTCCTTGGGGCTGCTGATGCAGCAGTCTTTATGCAAGAGTGTCCATCTCTTCAAAGAATGCTCCTAAAGTTCCAGAGATTCAGAGGTTCCAGGTTCCTAAGGTTCTGGCCTCTGGATCAGCTGTTATCCCAGTCGATGATATCAGAGATTCCCTTAGTGGAACAGATTTTTTTTTGGCTCAAACCTTTTAAGGTCCCAGTGCCAAATAGAGAGGTAAGACCCATTCTAGATCTCGGAGATCTGAATCGGCACTTGAACATCTGATCCTTTCATAAGTCGATTGGCAGTGCCCATCCTGCAAGGAGGGGAGTTGCATATCTCCATGTGCCAAAGTTTCCCACTTACCAGAAATTTCTGTGGTTTGAAATTTAAAATTATTTTTTCAATTGTGGCACTGCCATTTGGCTTAGCCACAGCATCACAAGTGTTCTGAAAGATTCTCTGCCATTATAGCCAGACCTTCTTGAACAAGGTCCGATATTTCATCCTACTTTACGGACAAGGAGTTTAACAGGTTTGACTGTTGAATCTCACTCTATAAAAGATTGTGGGTGATCTCCTAGTAGTGTCTGCTTTGACTAATGCCAGGAATCCGACTTCCAGAATTATTTACTATAGAATCTGGAAGGCATAGGTTTCTTGGTATGGATCCAGAGGTTGGCACCCCAGGAAGTATGTCAATAGGCAGGATTCCTGCATATGGGATCTGAAATGAAGCTGGCCTTGACTTTTATCAATAGCCAGATCCAGGCCGTGTCAATGTCTTTTCCTATGGCCTCTTGCTTCCCACTCTTGGTGCATAGCTTATTCAGGGGGTAACGGTTTATTCCCCCTATCAGGGCGCCTCTGAATCCATAGGATTTAAGATTGGTCTTATAGGCTTTGTTAAATCAGCCGTTTGAACCTTACAAGAAATTCTGTCGGTTCTTTGACAAGAAAGATAATCTTTTTTGCTTGCCATTTCTTCTGCTAGAAGAGTATCAGAACTAATGGCTCTGTCTTGTAAGGGACATATTTCATCATGCATAAGGATGAGGTGGTTTTATGTCCTCATCCTAAATTCTTACCAAACGTTGTAACAGGTTTTCATTTAAACCAAGATATTATTCTTCCTTCTTTCTCCCCAGAAAGCCTTAATCTGGGGAAGAGAAAGCACTACAGTCTCTGGATGTAGTAAGAGTGATCAGAATCTATTTAAATGCGACAGCTCAGGTTTGCAAAACACAGGTTTTGTTTGTACTGCCAGAGGGTCCAAGATATGGACAGGCAGCGTCAAGATCCACTATTTTCCAAAGGGATGTGTCAAGTGATTGCTCAAGCTTCAGCTTAAAGAAGAAAGTTCTTCCTTCTCAGATTAAGAGCACACCCATCCAGGGTGATTAGTGCCTCTTGGGTGGTGCATCATCAGGCCTCTATGGCTCAGATCTGTAAGACCGCAACTTAGTCTTCGGTTCAGACATTTATCTGATTTTATCAAATCGATATTAAAGGTCATGAGAATATTGCTTTTGGGCACAGCATATACTGCAGGCTGCAGTATGAGTCCTCTGGCCTCCTGTTTCCTTGATTCTGTCTCCCCCTTCAGTTGCCATTGCTATGGGACATCCCACATAGTTATTACTATGGCTCTGTGTCCCCTGATGTAAGAAAAGAAAATAGGATTTTTATAACAGCTTACCGGTAAAATCCTTTTCTTTGATGTACATCAGTGGACACAGAGGTCCCTCCCTTCTTCTTATACACTTTGATTGCTTGGCTACAAAACTGAGGACTCCCAGTAGTGGGAGGGGTTATATGGGGAAGTTCACGCCTTAACCACTTTCAGACCGGACCATTTTGCTGGTCAATGACCAGAGGTCTTTTTACAATTTGGCACTGCGCTGCTTTAACTGGTAATTGCGCGGTCATGCTATGTTGTACCCAAACAAAATTTGCGTCCTTTTCTTCCCACAAATAGAGCTTTCTTTTGATGGTATTTGATCGCCTCTGCGATTTTTATTTTTTGCGATATAAACGTAAAAAGACCGCAAATTTTGAAAAAAAATGATATTTTCTAATTTTTGTTATTAGAAAAATCCAATAAACTCAATTTTAGTCATACATTTAGGCCAAAATGTATTCAGCCACATGTCTTTGGTAAAAAAAAAGTCAATAACTGTATATTTATTGGTTTGCGCAAAAGTTGTCACATCTACAAACTAAGGTACGTTTTCTGGAATTTACGCAGCTTTTAGTTTACGACTGCCTATCTCATTTCTTGAGGTGATAAAATGGCAGGGCAGTACAAACCCCCCCCAAATGACCCCATTTTGGAAAGTAGACCCCCTAAGGAAATTGATAAGTGGCATGTTGAGCCCATTGAATATTTTATTTTTTTGCCTCAAGCGATTGAATAATGACAAAAAAAAAAAATTATTTTTTTTTTTACACAAAGTTGTCACTAAATGATATATTGCTCACACATGCTATGGGCATATGTGAAATGACACCCCAAAATAAATTCTGCTGCTTCTCCTGAGTACGGGGATACCACATATGTGGGACTTTTTGGGAGCCTAGCCGCGTATGGGGCCCCGAAAACCAAGCACCGCCTTCAGGCTTTCTAAGGGCGTAAATTTTTGATTTCACTTCTCACTACCTATTACAGTTTTGAAGGCCATAAAATGCCAAGATGGCACAAAACCCCCACAAATGACCCCATTTTAGAAAGTAGACACCCCAAGCTATTTGCTGAGAGGCATGTTGAGTCCATGGAATATTTTATATTTTGCCACAAGTTGCGGGAAAATTACAAACTTTAATTTTTTTTTTTTTTTTTTTCACAAAGTTGTCACTAAATTATATATTGCTCACACATGCCATGGGCATATGTGAAATGACACCCCAAAATAAATTCTGCTGCTTCTCCTGAGTACGGGGATACCACATGTGTGGGATTTTTTGGGAGCCTAGCCGCGTACGGGGCCCCGAAAGCCAAGAACCGCCTTCAGGTTTTCTAAGGGCGTAAATATTTGACTTCACTCCTCACTACCTATTACAGTTTTGAAGGCCATAAAATGCCAAGATGGCACAAAACCCCCACAAATGACCCCATTTTAGAAAGTAGACACCCCAAGCTATTTGCTGAGAGGCATGTTGAGTCCATGGAATATTTTATATTTTGCCACAAGTTGCGGGAAAATTACAAACTTTTTTTTTTTTTTTTCACAAAGTTGTCACTAAATGATATATTGCTCACGCATGCCATGGGCATATGTGAAATGACACCCCAAAATAAATTCTGCTGCTTCTCCTGAGTACGGGGATACCACATATGTGGGACTTTTTGGGAGCCTAGCCGCGTACGGGCCCCGAAAACCAAGCACCGCCTTCAGGCTTTCTAAGGGCGTTACAGTTTTGAAGGCCATAAAATGCCAAGATGGCACAAACCCCCCCCCCAAATGACCCCATTTTGGAAAGTAGACACCCCTAAATTTAGGGGTACACTAGTGAGACTAGGTAATAAATGGCGGGTGCCCTGAAACTATAAAAAAATAACCAACCAACCAGCGTCACCTGTAACAGTTATATGGTGATCACTGGTGAAAGGGTTAACTAGGGGGCAATCAGGGGGCTTTATGCGGTAGTATATGGGGGTCCCTGGCGCTATAAAAAGCTGCGGCGAACCTAAATACCTACCTGCCTAACTAGCGTCAACTGTGACACTAATACAGCGATCAGAAAAACGATCGCTTATTAGGCTGGAATGTGAACCCAGCCTTAGTGACACTGGCGACGGGGGGTGATCACGGGGTTAAACCTTTATTGGGGGGTTAGGGGGGTACATTAGAACTAAAGGGGGCTAACCCTAACTGCCCTAACTGCCCTAACAGTTATTACAGTCACAAATGACACCAATGCAAAAAAAAAATGACATTGGTGTCACTGTGACTGGGGGGCAGGGGTAATTGGGGGGGTGATCGGGGGGGTGTGAGTGTGCCTGGCATGTTCTACTGTGTAGTGTTGTGTTGGTGCAACTCACCGATCCTCTCTCCTCGGTGTCGGAACGAAAAATACCGACACGGAGGAGAGATTACATCACTTCCTCTCCTGTGTTTACATTACAGGAGGGGAAGTTATGTCACGGAGCATTTCTATTTGTCGGGAGCGATCACGAGGGGGTGGCCATGAATGAATGTGTCCCTTGATGTACATCAAAGAAAAGGATTTTACAGGTAAGCTGTTCTAAAAATCTTATTTTTTTTCAAGAAGCACTGGGCCCACTCACCATTGTCTTAATGTTTCTTCAAGAAATCACCATCCCACCCTATCAAAAGCCTTCTCAGCATCGAATGCCAGGAGGCAGGATGGGATGGCATGTTTCTGAGCATATTCTATTTATGTCAAGGTCTTCAGGGTATTGTCCTTCGCCTCTTGTCCCTCTATGAACCCCACTTGATCTAGGTGAATGCATCTCTGCAGTTTCGACATGAGTCTATTGGCTATGATCTTTGAGTATAGTCAAAGATCAATATTTGTCAGCAAGATTGGTCGGTAGTTTCCAGAGTATATGGTCCTTCTCTGGTTTAGGTATGAGTGAGATATATGCCTGCATAACCTGTGGAACAAATGGTTGAGAGGTAGAGTTAAAGGTCTGCTTCATAATTGGAATTAGTAGATCTTTAAATTGCTTATAAAACCATGAAGTAAAACCAACCAGACCAGGACTTTTACCTGGTATTAATGAATCAATTACCTTCTGAATTTTCGATCTCTGAGAATTCTTTTTCTAATTGCTCTACCTCTACTAATGTTAAAGTTGGTACAGCAGTATCCTTTATGTATTGTCGTATAGTCTACTGAAATATTTCAGGATTGCGCTCTGCTAATTGATTAGGTATATTATGCAATCAGGAATAGAAAGTATGGAATGCTTTCAAAATCACTTTTGGATCATATACCATATTGCCTGTCTTCACCTTAACAATGGCTGTGGTGTTTATTCGCTGGCGTAATGCTCTAGCTAATAATTGACCAGGTTTGTTTCCTTGTTGATAATATAAGGTGCAATTTTTATCTCTAATCTGTAATGTTTGTTCATTTAATAAGGTTCATAATTCTAGTAGCTTATGTGTTAATGTCATTAATATCTCCTGTGCTGAATATTGTTTATGTTACTTTTCCAACTGAGCAATTTCCTGTAAAAGCTCTACTGATCTATTTCCTTTTGCTTTTTTTAACCTAGCTCCATGTTTTATAAAAAGATCCCTCACTATACATTTCAATGTTTCCCATTGGTTAGAGAGGGAAGTACTATCATTAACGCGATCCTGCGTAAAATTCACTATCACTGACCCGATCTCTGAGATACATGCCCCATCATATAATAAATTGATGTTTAATTTCCATGTGCCTCTAGATGCATTACTACTGAGCACGTCCATTACTAGAAATATAGGGGCATGATCCGACCAGAGAAAGTTACCTATCTCTGAGGAGGAAATCATAGCCACTCCCAATTGATTTATCAAAAAATAATCTAATCCATGGTATGTGCCATGAACTTTTGAATGAAACGTGTAATCTTTCTCCAATGGCTGGAATGCTCTCCATATATCCACTAAGTGATATCTATCAAGCATTTCTTTAAATTTACATTTCAGTACTCACCTGGGGCCCTGGTGGTGCTGTAGTATCCATTTCTCGGTTAAAGACAAAATTTAAATCTCCTACTATTTTCACCCTCTCTGCTCTTTCCATAAAATCGTAGTTGAGTACCTATTTTAATCTGGTCCAAGTTAGTTAAATAAATATTAATAAATGTATATTTTTTACCATATATATTTAATTTTACTAGTAATGCCCTACCATCACAATTCGTCCATTTATCTATAACTTGATGGGGAATTGATTTATGAATTACTATAGAGACTCCTCTAGATTTTGAATAGGCATAGATATCTGGTCCAAGTTAGTTAAATATATATTAATAAATGTATATTTTTTACCATATATATTTAATTTTACTAGTAATGGCCTACCATCACAATTCGTCCATTTTTCTATAACTTGATGGGGAATTGATTTATGAATTACTATAGTGACTCCTCTAGATTTTGAATAGGCATAGATATCATGATACCAGACTGGATAGTGCCTATTTTGTATATTTGGTATATGATCAGAGCGAAAATGCATCTGTTGAAATAAAACAATGCCAACATTTTGTTTATGAATAAAGTGTAGGACTTGCGATCTTTTTGCTGCTATGTTTAACTCTCTAATGTTAAAAGAACAGATTTTTATGGCACACATAAGGCAAAAGAAGAAGAGGAGGAAGGGAGGAAGGAAAGAGGAAAAAAAGCCCCCCCGCATAATCCACTCACCCACGTATCCTATACACTCACCCAGTCACACAAACCGAACACGCTTCCCTATACAATTACTCCCTACTTGACTTTGAGTTTAACCCTACTATGTAAGTTCCCTACGTTGGGGAATGAGCCTATGGATAGGACATGCCTAGTCCAGATTTATTTATTTAACAATTCTACAATTAACAATAAATACCAGTTCTGTTCTTACTACCATGTACATTTTCACATCATATCCCTTCAATCACTTTACCTCTTATTTTTCATTTTGTATATAGCACATTTCCAACCCAGAGGAAAAAAAAAAAAAAAGAACCCCCTCCCCATGTCCTTTTACTTTCCATTTAATCACAGTCATACAATATTATGTGAATAATAGTTCTTATTTTGCTACCATATGCATTTTCACACAATACTAGTCAAATCAATTAACCTCTAATTTTTCATTATACATATACCACCCTATCGGAAAAAAAATTATTCTCTCCCTCTCCTCCACCCCCCCATATCCTGTTTCATCTATCTCCTTCTATGTTGCCCTCCTGAGAAGTCCAGATATATTTGTGACCATAATGGTATTTCCACTGAAGGCAATTAAAGCCGATACAAAAAATCAGGGCGATCCCCAATGTCCCGAAATAAAAAATGTTGTCCATTTTGTTGAGCTATTATCTGAAAGGGGAATCCCCATTATAAAAAAATCTCTTTCTCTCTTAGTGCCTCCAATAAAGGTTTAACTGCTTTCCTCCTGAACAATGTGAATCTGGACAGATCCTGTAGAAATATAAGCTTGGTGCCATCAAACTCAAAATCTCTTTGTAACTGCGCTGCTATCATTATGCTTTCTTTAACCACTTTCAGACCGGACCATTTTGCTGGTCAATGACCAGAGGTCTTTTTACAATTTGGCACTGCGCTGCTTTAACTGGTAATTGCGCGGTCATGCAATGTTGTACCCAAACAAAATTTGCGTCCTTTTTTTCCCACAAATAGAGCTTTCTTTTAAAGGTATTTGACTGACTCTGCGATTTTAATTTTTTGCGATATAAACGTAAAAAGACCGCAAATTTTGAAAAAAAATGATATTTTCTAATTTTTGTTATTAGAAAAATCCAATAAACTCAATTTTAGTCATACATTTAGGCCAAAATGTATTCAGCCACATGTCTTTGGTAAAAAAAAAGTCAATAACTGTATATTTATTGGTTTGCGCAAAAGTTGTCACATCTACAAACTAAGGTACGTTTTCTGGAATTTACGCAGCTTTTAGTTTATGACTGCCTATCTCATTTCTTGAGGTGCTAAAATGGCAGGGCAGTACAAACCCCCCCCCAAATTACCCCATTTTGGAAAGTAGACACCCTAAGGAAATTGATAAGAGGCATGTTGAGCCCATTGAATATTTTATTTTTTTGCCTCAAGCGATTGAATAATGACAAAAAAAAATTTTTTATTTTTTTTTTACACAAAGTTGTCACTAAATGATATATTACTCACACATGCCATGGTTATATGTGGAATTGTACCCCAAAATACATTCTGCTGCTTCTCTTGAGTACGGGGATACCACATGTGGTCGACTTTTTGGAAGCCTAGCCGCGTACGGGGCCCTGAAAACCAAGGATTTCTAAGGGCATACATGTGTAATTTCACTCCTCACTACCTATCACAGTTTTGAAGGCCATAAAATGCCAAGATGGCACAAAACACCCACAAATGACCCCATTTTAGAAAGTAGACCCCCCAAGCTATTTGCTGAGAGGCATGTTGAGTCCATGAAATATTTTATATTTTGCCACAAGTTGCGGGAAAATTACAAACTTTTATTTATTTATTTATTTTTTTCACAAAGTTGTCACTAAATGATATATTGCTCACACATGCTATGGGCATATGTGAAATGACACCCCAAAATAAATTCTGCTGCTTCTCCTGAGTACGGGGATACCACATATGTGGGACTTTTTGGGAGCCTAGCCGCGTACGGGGCCCCCGAAAACCAAGCACCGCCTTCAGGCTTTCTAAGGGCGTAAATTTTTGACTTCACTCCTCACTACCTATTACAGTTTTGAAGGCCATAAAATGCCAAGATGGCACAAAACCCCCACAAATGACCCCATTTTAGAAAGTAGACACCCCAAGCTATTTGCTGAGAGGCATGTTGAGTCCATGGAATATTTTATATTTTGCCACAAGTTGCGGGAATATTACAAACTTTTTTTTTTCACAAAGTTGTCACTAAATGATATATTGCTCACACATGCTATGGGCATATGTGAAATGACACCCCAAAATAAATTCTGCTACTTCTCCTGAGTACGGGGATACCACATGTGTGGGATTTTTTGGGAGCCTAGCCCCGGAAACCAAGCACTGCCTTCAGGATTTCTAAGGGTGTAAATTTTTGATTTTACTCCTCACTACCTATCGCAGTTTTGAAGGCCATAAAATGCCAAGATGGCACAACCCCCCCCCCCCCAAATGACCCCATTTTGGAAAGTAGACACCCCTAAATTTAGGGGTACACTAGTGAGACTCACAGGTAAAAAAGCACCTAGGCTGTCAGCGACTGTATCAAAACGCTACAAAAAAAAAACTGTTAGCGATCGCAGGGATCAGGCCTGACTCTGCGAACACTGCAGTTATGTGTGTTGTGTTTTGTAAGTGACAGTGATCGATCGATACTGCACTTGGGTGGGCTGGGCTGGGCTTGGCGGAGGGGCTAAACGCAGGTGATAGCAGGTATCTGGGCTGATCCCGCTAACAATGCGTTTTGGGAAACCTAAACTGCTGGCGACGCTAATATAGATCTGATCAGATACTATATTACTATATTACTAAGGGAGGTGTATGCTTTGTGTGTGGGTGTTAGCGGTACTGGCACTAACCTGACGCTGCCTGGGGCGACGCAGACCTTATCTGACCCTCAAACTTATATCACCCGCCGGGTGATCAGGGGGTTAAACCTTTATTAGGTAATAAATGGCGGGTGCCCTGAAACTATAAAAAAATAACTAACCAACCAGCGTCACCTGTAACAGTTATATGGTGATCACTGGTGAAAGGGTTAACTAGGGGGCAATCAGGGGGCTTTTTGCGGTAGTATATGGGGGTCCCTGGCACTATAAAAGCTGCGGCGAACCTAAATACCTACCTGCCTAACTAGCGTCACCTGTGACACTAATACAGTGATCAGAAAAACGATCGCTTATTAGGCTGGGTTCACACTGGAGCGATGCGGGAACGCCACAAATCCGCGGCGGGTTCCCGCATCACACTGCCCTATGCGAACTCTGGGAGTGTCAGTGAAATGTTAATGACACCCCCAGATCAGTTCGCATATCGCAGTGCGATCTGCAAACTCGGACAGGAATCGGATCGCATGGTGTGAACACCCATGCGATCCATATCTGCTGCGGACCAAAAAAAGGGTCCCGTGCGAGTTTGCGGCGGGTGCGGCGGATGCGATGCGAATTCAGCCATACTATCTGTATGGCTGAACTCGAATCGCACAGAGATCGGATGTGATTTGCACTGCAGTGCGGTGCGAATCACATCCGTTCTCATAAACCGCTGCAATGTGAACCCAGCCTTAGTGACACTGGCGACAGGGGGGTGATCACGGGGTTAAACCTTTATTGGGGGGGTTAGGGGGGTACCCTAGAACTAAAGGGGGCTAACCCTAACTGCCCTAACAGTTATTACAGTCACAAATGACACCAATGCAAAAAAAAAAATGCAATTGGTGTCACTGTGACTGGGGGTGCAGGGGTGATTGGGGGGGTGATCGGGGGGGTGAAGGGGGGTGAGAGTGTGCCTGGCATGTTCTACTGTATTGTGTAGTGTTGGTGCAACTCACCGTTCCTCTCTCCTCGGTGCCCGAATGAAAAATACTGACACGGAGGAGAGATTACATCACTTCCTCTGCCTGTGTTTACATTACAGGAGAGGAAGTGATGTCACGCTGCCATTTCATTCGTCGGGAGCGATCGCGAGGGGATGGCCATGAATGAATGGCCGCCCCCTCATCCCGGATCGCTCACCCGCGGGAAGGTAGGGACGTACATGTGCCTGCCCGTGCCATTCTGTCGACGTACATCGTCGTGCGGCGGTCGGCAACTGGTTAATATGAAAAAAATGTATTTTACATATTACATCCCTCCGTTTCATTTGGTCCCGTTCCTTTTGGGCCTTTTGCTCTATGTGCATGATCAATCACTACTTCTGTAGTTTCCAGGCCTTTTAACAAAGTATTAAATATACTCTGTAGTGTCTGTTTCTGGCAAACCTCTTATGCCCCATACACATGGTCGGAACATTTTGACCACAAAATCTGTCAGATTTTTTCTGATGGATTTTGGTCGAAACTTGTCTTGCATACACAAGGTCACACAAAGTTGTCGGAAAATCAGATTGTTCCGAACGAGGTGACGTACAAAATGTATGATGGGACTACATAGAGGCCAGTAGCCAATAGCTTTCATCTCCAAATTTTTTCTGAGCATGCGTGGCACTTTGTTTGTTGGAATTCTCTATACACGATCAGGAAAGTTTTAGATCCAGCTCTCAAACTTTTTCCGTCAGAAATTCCGACAGAAAAAGTCTGATAGAGCCCACACACGATCTGATTTTCCGACAACATATTCCGATTGGACTTATTCCGTCTGAATTTCCGACCGTGTGTATGGGGCATAACTCTTATATTGTTTCGTCTGCTTCTAATGTCAAGCTTGTCCGTTGCATTAATTACATATTTTAAGTTTTGATCTTGTTCCTGGGTCTTTTCTTCCATTTTAGCATCTATAAACTCAATTTTATTTTGAATGACAGCTAAAGATGTTTTCAATATCTATATTTCCATCTTATTTGTGGTTTCCAGCCTATATACATATTTGTCCATATCCTTTCTTGTCGGTAGTGATTTATGTATGCCTGCATGTTCTAACTGGGGCTATTTATCGCTACTTCCATGTCCACCATGGGAGGCTGTGTATTCCCCGCAGGGCTGCTGTTTAATGTAGGCTCAACATCTCTATTAGGGGAGGTAAAATTAAATTTAGCCGCTATCATGCCTTCTTGTTGGAGTGGTGACTATGGTTGTTTAAAGAAACCCTTAATGTCCGCCTTTTGATTGGCGTTTAGGGGGATTTTTGCTGAACCCCCTGTTGATCCCCTTTTTGTTTTTTGGGTATGGGTACATTTTGGTGGCATATTGTATACAAAATATTTAGTTTAATAATTGTTTATTAAGATAAAATAGGAAAGGGGTGTACAAACATCGATAATCATACAGTCTTCAAATTAACTGGTTCACATGTACATGCAGTCTTGTTTAAAAACAATTGAAAGTGAAACAGAAAGTGAGGAAAGATTAAGTCCAACAAGTATAATCATTGACCAAGTAGAGACAGATACCTATATTAACATCCAAACCATTCATGATAAGAGCATTTATTCAACAAGAAAATGGATTCAATATTGGAGTTTGAGGGGTAAAGAACAGAGGGGGGATAAGGGAGGATAGTTTGTTAAGGAGGGGGGGGTGTGGAGGGGGGAGTAAGAGAGGGGAATGTGGTGGAGTAGAATGGTTTGTTGGCATGCATGTCATCACATTTTTATATCACAAAAAACTAAACCTTTAGGGTCAGGCAAGAGAGGAGGAGGACACATCATATATGGTTAAATGCTGATCTGTTTGGTAAAGAAGTCAATTATAAATGATTGATTGACTGGCAATCCTAAGGGGTTTGAGATATGATTTCCTTTATAGTAGGAGGCCCAAGTTGACGTATAACACTCAGATGTGTCTCTGTTGCTGTGGATAATGCCTTCAATGAGGTGAAATTCAGCAATTCTTTGCAGCCATTTCTTCATGGACGGAGTAGGCGTTTATAAGTGCTGATGAGCTCTTTGGTGGCATGAAAGAGGATGGTCCATGGGTCGTTGGGGAGAGTGATGTCCGTGATCTGTAGAATTAAATCAAGGTATGTTGGTCCAAAAGGGGCGGATGAGTGGGCAAGACCACCAAATGTGAGCATGAGTAGCTTTGTTCCCACAGTTCCTCCAGCACAATGGGGAACTGGCGGGGAACATTTGATTCAATTTTGATGGTGTGTAATGCCACCTGGTGAGTAACTTGTAGTTGACTTCTGCCATTTTTGAAGCCAACGAGGAGACATGAGCTAATTGTAAGATCTTGTCCTTTTGGTTGCATGTGAGGGAAGATCCCAAATCGGCTTCCCATTTAGACAGGAAGGTCGGATGTGAGGGGTTTTGAAGTTCAATTAGAGCTTTGTAGAATAATGAAATGCAATGTAAAGGAGGTTCTTTTTGGTTGAACATCTCTTCGATGCTTTTTAGGTTTTTTAGGTCTCTTAGCCCTTGTACACCCAGTCGGACATTCCGACAACCAAATCCATCGGACAAAGTTGTCAGAAAATCCGATCGTACTTACGTGATGACGTTATTTCGTTAGGACGGGACTATGTTCAGGCTAGTAGCCAATAGCTTTGGTTTAGGAATTTGATCTGAGCATGCGTGGCACTTTGTCCGATCGGAATTCTCTACACATGATCGAACAGAGTCCGATCGAATGATGATGTCGGAAAATTTTATAGACAAGTTGGAAAACTTGGTCCGTCGGATACTCCGACGGAAACTGTCCGATGGAGCCCATACACAGTCGGATTATCCGACAACACGGTCCGATCGGACACCTTCCGTCAAAATGTCCGACCGCGTGTACAAGGGCTTAGAGGTTGGGGGAGTTCTACTGGCAAAACAACTTCCAGAGAGGGAAGTTCCACTGGCAATAACTCAGCACAGAAGATGTATTATTGTGCCAGCACCCAAGACTTAATTTGTCTGTTTGCGAGACATGAATCGCTGGGTACATGATCAACATTGGAGGGAAAAAAAAACCTTTCAGAATAGGAGGCCATTTCCATTGAACACATGTCAATACAGGGATAGGAGAGACCATGGTCCTGATCATCAGGTATTGAGATGCTGAAGAGAGGATAAGCCAGGATTACCCAGCATTCTGCCACCAGTAGTCGTGGGAAAAACTATGAATCCTGAGCTGTGATGGATTAAGCTCTGAGATACACAAGGAATTGCTTAGGAGTCACACGACCCTTTTTGCCGCGTACACACGATCAGATTATCCGGCGGATTATCCGCCCGTGTGTGGGCTCCGGCTGACTTATTGTTCCCAAAAGTCCGGCGACTTAGAAAGAAGTTTTGATTCAAATTTGTCCGCCGGACTTGACAGTCCAGCAGACAATTCACCCATCTGTTTGCTAGTCCACCGGACTTTTGAAATGAACGGACTTGCCCACACACGGAGAAAAGTCTGTTCGTTTTGAACGTGGCTCCAGGTAGACGGAACTAGCCAAGGAAGTGTATTTTGCAGCCTCCATCAGCGAGATTGACACCTCGCTAGCCCCGTCACCTGGTATGGAATTAAAGGGGAAGCCCTACGCCGAAAAAAAACAGTGTGGAGGTCCCCCCAAAGTCCATAGCAGACCCTTATCCGAGCATGCAGCCCGGCTGGTCAGGAAAGGGGGTGGAGACTAGCAAGCGCCTCCCCCTCCTGAGCTGTACCAGGCCCTGTGCCCTCAACATGGGGGTGCTTTGTGGAATGGGGGCCCTGTGGCCCCCCACCCCAAAGCACCTTGACCCCATGTTGATTAGGACAATGGCCTCTTCCCAACAACCCGGGCCGTTGGTTGTCGGGGTCTGCGGGCAGGGGGCTTATCAGAATCCGGAAGCCCCCTTTAATAAGGGGGCCCCCAGATTCCGGCCCCCTACCCTATGTGAATGAGTATGTACCCCTACCCATTCACCTGGGGAAAAAAGTATACATAAAAAAACACAACACAGGTTTTTAAAATACTTTATTAGACAGCTCCGGGGGTCTTCTCTTCTTCCGTCTTCAGGGTTCTTCTCACTGAACTCCTCCGCTATCTTCTGCTCTTTTACTAGTGGAGGAGCCCGGCTTTCTCCTTCATTGCCGCCACCGTCTGGGGGACTTCTTCCGACTTCGGGGGTCTTGTCCCGCTCTTCGGTTCTTCTTGCCAGGCCTCCGCTTTCTTCTTCCAGCTCTTTTACTAGCGTTGGCTCAGTCTTCTGTCGCTGTCTGCTGTCAGAAACCATATACCAGACTGAGACAGAGGTACAATTAAATCACACTTGTTTATTAATAGGAAATAAAAAGGTAAATAGAGTAAGCGTAGTCAAAGCATATCCAGAGTCCAGTAACCGGATGGAGTAGTCGGCCAGGCCAGAGTTCAATAACCAGATCGGGTAATCAGCCGGGCCAGAGTTCAATAACCAGATCGGGTAATCAGCCAGGCCAGAAGTCAGGGATCCAAGTGGAGGAACAGCAAGCAGGATAAGGAGCCAGAAGGGATGTCAGCAAGCCAGTCTTTAATGTAGGAGATAGTTTCTTGTGATATGACCAAGGCGAAGGCAGAGATGAAGTGAGCTGGACAGCTTTAAGTAGGCAGGTCAGACGAGCAGGATCAGGAACAGCTGGGTAACTGTGGAGAGAGATGAGAGCTGGCAATTAGCCGACAACTGAGCAGCCAGCCCAGAGAAGGAAGGGCTAAGCCAGGCCTGACACTATTATAACTCCTCGGTTGAATTAACTTTCTACAAAAGATTTATAGATGACGTGATAATTGTATGGAATGGAAGTAAAGACATGCTGGAGAATTTTCTAACCCAACTAAATAATAACGATAAAAACATCAAACTCGTATGGAACATCGGCGACAAGAAACTTCATTTTTTGGGTCTAGATATTACTCTGATGGAGAACAAACTCATCACAAAAACACATTTTAAAAATATTGATGCCAACAACTATTTATCTATGAACAGTTGTTATCACAAATCGTTGCTGTACAATATTCCAAAAGGCCAGTTAATAAGAATGAAAAGGAACCACACAAATGATTTTATGTCTCAGGTTACATTTATTGGTAAAACATTCAAGGACAAGGGATACACTGAAGAATTTATAGAAAAACATATAAACAATGTCAAAAAAATTGAGAGAACAACGATGCTCCAAGGAAATAAAAACAAAAATCATCAAAACTGGAAGCACCATTCATAATCTTAGATTAGAGTAAAACATGTAGTGCTAAAATTAGTGAGTTAAGGTGATCTGAATCCCTTACAAATATAGTAGATGTAAAGTTAATCCTAAAAAGGATTATAGGAACTGGAAGTGAGAAATCTCCAAGAAAAAGCAAACACATATAACAAAAATGTCCATCATAAAGTGAAGTAATATCGCAGTAAAGATGTCTTGGGTCATGTAGATCATCACATGAAACATTCTTTACTGGAACAGGTATCAGGCATGGAAGGCTCAAGACGACCAATGAGCCGAACTATCACTGAGATCCCGGAAGTGGGTGGGTACTCTGTTGTTCTCTCCTTGGCATCCGCTGGGAAAAGACGAATAGCTGAATCACGAACCACCAAGCAGATATCTGGTCACATGAATGGAATAGGAACCAGAAAAGTCCACACGGGATCCGATGGAGATAGCTGTTACCAGTAAAATGTCACCTTGGCAGATAAAGCACAAAACCTGAGATAGGACCAAAATTTTTTTTTAAACTATGAATCATGGAAGAAAAAAGAAAAAAGGACTCTGATGGTGCAGGTCAAAATTACTGAGTTTTTTTAAAAACCAACATGACAAAAAAATTATATAATGTGATCATAATAAATAATAATGATAAAAAAGCAGTATGGGGAATAGTGTACCTCGCCCAGGCTTTTTTATTATTGTGATCACATTATATAATTTTTATTAATTTTTATTACTGTCATTTTATTATTTGGCACTGTAACTTTACTGTGATGCTAGTATTGATATGTAACCCTCTATGCCTCATTTTCAATATGTATGGTTGTTTAAAGTATTTTAATACATTTTATATAGGGAGCAACATATTTTAGCCCATTTTAATATTATATAGTGATTGTACACATTCACTCTTAACCGGAGTAATACATTCTACATCTGAATATAAAGTTTTAAAATTAGTGGTTTAACACATATTTGTTTTATATGTAATATTTTATCTGCCTAATTAGTCATGTAATATCCATTCACCCAGGATTGGTACTTTCAGATCACCACAAGATCTATCATAGTTTCACCCACCAAGAAAATGGCTACCATTGGAAATGAGACACAATTTTGTGATCTCTAAGAAAATGGCTGCTGTAGTCAATTTTTCTCACCTAGAAAATGCCCGTCCAGGTTGGAGACATTTTCTCCAACAAAAAGGCCGCCAAGTCATTTCCTATTACTGTACATAAATAGAAAGGGCTGTTAGCCAATCCGGTTCGCCTGATTTCTTGATGTAACACTTAGGGAGTGGCTGGATAAACGGATCAAACCAGGAAGTGATGTAAGAGCTGTCTACAATGAATTGTTTGCACAATTACTGCTGTTTTTTAATGCTTTTAATGTAAGAGTCCATTTTGTTTAGTTTAGTTAAACGTTTTTACGCTATGGGACACTTTTTCTTTATCCCCTTATAACACTGACAACATTCGAACCATCATATAATCAGGAGCCTGGAAAGTCAGAGACACTGGTGGAAAACCTGTAGCCATGTCCAGCATTACCAGAAACTGCAGTGTCCTTGTGGGATCAAGAGATGGAGATTTGATCTGCCCCAGGGAGATCGTTAAGGCGGATTATATTCCTCATTGAGGTAAGAGCTCTTGGAGCATTAAGTTCACATGAACATCACATATAGAAGAATCATTCATTACAAGAATTGTTTTTCACAAGATTCGTAGATCACAGTAATTTTTGGCACGTTGTTTGAAAAGGACTTTCTTTCACAGCAATTGACCAATCATTATAATTTTTGTGCATTTTTTGATGGGTTTTGTCACAGTGATCTTTTCAGTGTGTGTTATCCAATTATAGGATGTTGCGCTGATCACTATTATATTTATACCCATTTTCTGTGCACTGTGTACACTAAAGGTCTATCAATTTTCATGTATATTTTATTCACTTATATTTTATTTTATTTGTTTGTTCACTTAGTGGTGCGAGGGATTACACTATTTTCTTTATGTGGCCTGGTATAGTTTAGGAGGGGGGTGGGGCGCTTGCTTGTCCCACCTATCCTGACCTGACAGGTTGCATGCTTGGATAAGGGTCTGGTATGGATTTTGGGGGCCACACACCAATTTTCTTTTAAATTTTGCCTGGGGGCGACCCCACGCCACTTTTTTCATTGATTTTTTTTTTTATTGATCTATATTGCCAGCAATACATTAAAGCGGGGACCAACACAAATAAAATGTTTTCCTTTAGAAATGTAATTATTGCTGTGGCACTGTTCTACACACACAGGCAGACTAAGGTGACCCCCAGGCACGATATTTAAAGTAATATTTCATTTTTATTGTTTCACTTTAGGCATTATTAAAATTAATACTCTTGAAAAAATGAATGTTTTAAAAACTTTTTTTGCATTGATACATGTCCCCTAGGGCAGAGCCCACATCCCAATACACTTTTTATGGCAATAATATGCATATAAGCTTTTAAAATTAAGATTTTTTTATTTTTCATGTTCATGTCCCATATTCTTAAATAGGGTTTACATGTTCGCTAGAGCTTTTTGCCTGTTAGAGGTGTTCTGGTGCGAACCAAACTGAGGGGTGTCTAGCCCATCCCTGGTAGGAAGTAAAGGAGAGTTATAACCCCTGTCAGGTTTTTTTGCCATCTGTGTCTCATTTCCTGTCACTTCCTGTCCCATAGCCAAAACAGAAAGTGAAAGGAAATAGGAAATCTCTCCAAAATGAGGAAATTCCTGGTTGTTACCAGGGTCACCAGAACTAGCGTCCCCTATGATTTCCCCTATATTCCTGTTCTGGTGGCAATCCAAAATTTGGAATTTTCTTTTACTTGCATCTTGGTGATAACAGTAAATGAGACAAATAGAGAGAATGAGTCTCCCTAAGAGGGACACAAACTGCAATAAAAGCCTGACTGACGTTCTATCGACCTCCATTCTATTCAAAACTAAAAGAAAGTTTTGACTTTAGGTATACATTATTTATTTTACTGATGATACTGCTTTACCTTCAGTCATTATTTTCCAGTTGCCTGTATAACAAAAACCTGCCACTTGGCAGCACTGGACAATTCTTCTTCTTTATACTTTATCAAACTTCTAGTTGCTTCCCATCTTGACCAGAGATAGAATTTAAGTGTGTTCCCCCACACCTATTTTCTGTTAGGCATACAGCCCACATAATTTGGGGTAATGGGCCTAGGTGGAGCAGTTGGAACGTTATTATTTTACTGTTGATACATTATTTACTAGAATCTTTTCTGTGCGGTGTTTAAAAGGTGTCTATCAAGTCAGCCTTACACAAGAACCACAAATCTATCTTGGGCATACCGTGTACTATCCATGCACTCATTTCTTCTTTCTCAATACCAAAGGTCTATGAAGGGTGCTTCAAAATTGCCATCATTGCACACTATAAATAACAACAAATGTATTATGCCTTTTGTCTTGGAACTTCCAGGGCCTTCATTCTAAAATGAAAAGACCATGGGTATTCAACTAAGTTAAAAGGACTAATAATCATGCAATTCCTCATCAAGAGACACTTTTAGATAACTCCAAAGTTATGACTCTCAAAAGGTCCTCCTTTTGGATCACTTTAATTCCATCTTCTTCAGAGGAGTGTCTATTTTGATATCTAAAACCCTAATTGTTAAAATCATCGAGGTAAAGACAGATATTCTAAGCTGGCTTATTATTCTGGTTTTAGAGTACATTGGTCAACATTATGCCATAGATAATGTGTATGACCCCATGTGTCAATGTGTCACAAAGCCACACAGCCTGAGGAAGAGCAGGGATGCTTGCAACTGTATAGAGTAGCTGCTATTAATGTAAATGATCTGACAACTTTGATGACCTGAAGATTCAGTTTTATTTGAATTGGAGAACGTGTACCTACGGTATATTATATATATATATATATATATATATATATATATATATATATATATATATATATATATATATACATGAAACAAATGTGTGCTTGGTTAATTGGCAAACTGGGGGGTTGGGGGAAAGCAAGAGAAGAAAGAAAAAAATGCACCACAGACCTGCTAACCCCCATCAAAAGAAAAAAAACACATATAACACACACATCACAAACACATAACAGCCATACTAACCATCACAGCAAGGTGGAGGAGGAGCTCAGCACTGTGGGTGGGAGAGTTTTGTTTGTAGTTTAGGGCTTTCATTTACCTAAAAAAGTCTTTATTTTTTAAAGTAAAATTTCATAGGATTGGATTTCTGCTGCTGTATTTAAAATCTAGATTCACCTTTTACATAAAATGGTCCCTCCACTAGATTAAATGCAGTGTAAAAAATTTCAAATGATTGCTGAAAATAATTGCTATATCTGTAGGCTTGTTCTGTAGGGTGTAGATGACTCTTGGTTGAGCAATATTTTAGGAAAACATATAATAGCAAATTTGTTACTATTTTAGTCATATTAAGATTAATACTGTTGAAGCATTTACATGGGATACAGCAAAAAGTTCCATTACCACTCGTCCTCACTGAATAGATTTTGAGTGCATTATTAATTAGCTCATATAATTAGCAAAGAAAAAAAGATGTTCTGTTTGGGAAGTTCATTTCCACTGTTAAATTGAGACACATGCAAATTAGACCCCGACAAACATGCAATTAGCCTTTCCTTCTGCTTGATTGGATCAGTGTAAATTGTTTGCTAATCAAGCTGATGAAATTAAGGCAAGAAGCTTTAAAAGATAGTTGGGTGTAATATTGTGAAAGAGAAGTATACTCTTAACAGGTATTTCAGATTGATATTAATTTACTGTACTGATAGAGGACTATAAAGATACTGTGTATATATATATATATATATATATATATATATATATATATATAGAGAGAGAGAGAGAGAGAGAGAGAGAGAGATATAGATAGATAGATAGATAGATAGATAGATAGATAGATAGATATAGATATAATGTAGTACATAATATATTTATTGGGGCTGTACAAGTAGTATGGAAAAAAATGTTTCTAATATAAAACCATCAAAATAAATAAATAAATATATAAATATATATATATATATATATATATAGCAAATCAATCAGGCTGTCAGGTCACCTAGAGCCCAGGTGACAGGTGCACACCGTAGGGTTGGGGATGCACCGCAAGGCTGTGGACCCTACGGCTGACGGCTGCAGACGGGGGACAGATCCCACTGGGGTAAGAGCGTAAGATTCCCCGGGGCGCGGAGTCTAAGAGCCAGCTGGTGTTCACCAGAGCTTCGAGTGGTGAAGATGGTCTTGGCTGCAACTGGCTCCAGGTCGCGACCCCCAGGGTCCCCCAGCTCACACCCACAGTAGGTAATAGGAGGATAGGGATGGTGAGGGACAAAGCCAAGGTCGGGGCCACAAGCAGAACAGAATAGTCGGGTACACGCCAATAGGTCAGGGTCACAGGCAAGCAGGGATGGTCAGAACACGCCAAGGTCGGTAACGGAAATCAGAAGCAGAGCACACGACAGGAAACAGGAAGCTAATACACAAAGGTTGATCAGCAGGATAGGCTAGCAGTGCAAAGGTTAATATAGTGTAGTCTGATAGGGGCTAGGGTGGAGCCATTCCAGAGGAAGGAAATAAAAGCAGTCAGGTGAAGCTCAGCTGGTCTCTAGAAATGAACACATGCAGACAGGTAAGGAGAACAACTCTAATGCATAACCATGACACAGGCCTTCCCAAGGGCCATTATATAGAAAAAAGAAATTGGATTGCTGCACAAAACGTTTACAACGTTACATAGTATTCAAGTGTAGTGAAGTCCAGAGCCTCTTTAGGCCTAATGGTGACCTCCAGAGTTAGGGACAGCTGACATCCTTCAGTGAAGAGGCATAGTGGGTGTAATGCAGGTTAGATTGATGGGAGCCAGACAGTTCTTGAATGCAAAGAAATGTATTGTCTCTTAAATAGAACTGTGGGAGAGAGGGTTAAGGCCAGGAGTCCCTTTAGTAAATGCAATGTTAACAGGCAGACTCAGAGACTTCTATAGGTAGACAGCCATGCAGGAAAGGCATCCAGCTAGACACCACATCTGCATGAGTAGGACCGCTGTCTCCTATGGCAGAAATCTTGTAACAGTTTCTAACAACGGTTGCAATGAACTCCTCCACTTCTTCTACAATCCCCTATTTTAGAACTTCACTCAGCTGAGCTCCCAGTCTTTCACTAGACTAACCGATCCACTAGCCACTGGATCTCCTGAGCTCCTCCAATCTTCTCACTCAGTATCCTCCTTAAGTGTCACCCCGGCATTCCTGCTGCATCCCTAGCTTAGCACTCACAGATACTCCTCAAGCATCACCCAGCTTGCCTGCTTGGTCCCTGGCTTGGCACACAATAATGCTCCACAAGTGTCACCTTCACTGGCAGGGTCCCTGGCTTGGCACCTGTTGAAGTTTTCCCCATTCTGCACCATCCCCGGCAGCCAAGAATACTGCTCAGGTACTTGCTTCAGCTACTCACAATGGCCTCCAGTAGCAAAGTGGATGGTCCCTTCGTGGCAACAGCTTCCACTCTACCTCTGACCATAGCTGGTTTTCCGGTCAACAGAACCATTGCTTCTGGATGGACTTCAAGTCACAGTCCCAACCCTATACTGCTCTCTTGCTTCTGGATAGGCCCTCAGACAGCCTAGCAGCCATATATCCCTGGGATAGGCCCAATGCTAATGGCATAGCAACCCAGGGGAATTACAACACATGTCCATCCAGACAGCCATCCAGGTAGCACAGAGCCCCGATCAACTGACTCCACCCGAATAAATAGGTTGTCCCAGCAGGTAAAGGGATCCAAAAAGGTTTAAAAGGGCGGGTTTCACTCAGAACAGGCCTCGCCATGGTTGACCAAAGAAGTTGAGTGCATGTGCTCAGCATCATATCCAGAGGTTGTCTTTGGGAAATAGACGTATGAGTGCTGCCAGCATTGTTGCAGAGGTTGAAGAGGTGGGGGTCAGCCTGTCAGTGCTCAGACCATACGCCGTACACTGTATCACATTGGTCTGCATGACTGTCATCCCAGAAGGAAGCCTCTTCTAAAGATGATGCACAAGAAAGCCTGCAAACTGTTTGCTGAAGAAAAGCAGACTAAGGAAATGGATTACTGGAACCATGTCCTGTGGTCTGATGAGACCAAGAGAAACTTATTTGGTTCAGCTGGTGTCAAGCGTGTGTGTCAGCAACCAGATGAGGAGTACAAAGACAAGTGTATCTTGCCTACAGTCAAGCATGGTGGTGGGAGTGTCATGGTCTGGGACTGCATGAGTGCTGCTGGCACTGGAGAGCTACAGTTCATTGATGGAACCATGAATGCCAACATGTACTGTGACATAATTAAGTAGAGCATGATCTCCCTTCGGAGACTGGGCCGCAGGGCAATTTTCCAACATAAGTACACCAAGCACACCTCCAAGATGACCACTGCCTTGATAAAGAAGCTGAGGGTAGAGGTGATGGACTGGCCAAGCATGTCTCCAGACCTAAACCCTATTGAGCATCTGTGAGGCATCCTCAAACGGAAGGCGGAGGAGCTCAAGGTCTCTAACATCCACAAGCTCGGTGATGTCATCATGGAGGAGTAGAAGAGGACTCCAGTGGAAACCTGTGAAGCTCTGGTGAACTCCATGCCCAAGAGAGTAAGGCAATACTGTCAAATAATGGTGGCCAGACAAAATACTGACACTTTGGGTCCAATTTGGACATTTTTACTTAGGGGTGTACTCACTTTTGTTGCCAGGGGTTTAGACATGAATGGCTGTGTGTTGAGTTATTTTGAAATGACAGCAAGTTTACACTGCTATACAAGCTGTACACTCAGTACTTTACATTGAGCAAAATGTCATTTCTTCAGTGTTGTCACATGAAACGATATAATAAAATATTTACAAAAATGTGAGGGGGTACTCACTTTTGTGAGATACTGTATATATATATATATATATATATATATATATAAAATGTATATATGTGTATATGTATGTCAGAATGTTTATACCAAAATACTAAAGAGTTTTATATTAATGAAAATAAGCAAGGATCTATAGTTAAGGAGATTCCCACTTATTTCCACAAATCAACAAAATTTGTTTGTATTCACGCTAACCTGAACATGAAACTAATACAAAAGTGTGCAAAAATATATATATTTATTTACTATAATTCATTGCGAAATAATATCAAAATATAATTGGTGACAAACAAAGAATATGGTTCAACATTTCAATAATGTGGATGGTACAACTTATGAGGAAATAACCATAGGATCTTATTTAAAAATGTCAATGTAACAAAACAGTAATTTCTTTAAGAGTGATTAATAGCTTCTTAGTGGCTCAGCAGAATGGGACAATAACAAGGTGCTGACTTTAAAAAGTGACCTTTCTCGGACAACAGTAATTTGCACGCTCAGATTATTTTAACGGCACATGGATAAATTTGTTATATCATGTACGGAGTTGGTGATTTTAACAAGACTTATATTGAAGGTAAATATAATTTCCAATAAATTATTTAAATTAAAACATACATAATCACTAAACCATATACTATAAACTGAATTCAGCTTCAATGAGATAATCCACAAGTATGTATCCCTCTCTTTGAATTGGAAAAAGAACAATTTATACTGCAGTTAAAATGATCCCAATTCCAAATCTTATACTACAAAAATGAATTGATTCAGCTTTATATTTATGTCTAATTAATTTCCTACAGATAAATAGAAATGTATACTTTAAAAGAAAACTCAAAATTCTTTGTCTGAGAGATGTCAGCTGTTTGTTCCAATGGACACCTTTCCCTTCCTTCAATCTTATCTTACTCCACACTCCTATCCTCCAAGAAAGTACTGTAGGCGTGGATGTTTTCCATGTAATTAATGCTGTCAAATGATGTATTATTTACTATGTACTCATGACACAACTGCCTAAAGAGGCAGTATAGGATTAAACATCATTTTGGAATTTTCCTTAAAAATGTCAAGATATCAATTCAAATAACCTTTGACCCGAGCCTTAAACAAAACCATGAATATAATAGGGATTTCTATTCTATCGCAGTGTCTGTCAGACTTCGTGTCTCTCCATGAAATATATTGCTTTAAGAACGTCTAACCCACAATAATTAACTTTCCTTCAAATATCATTTGGTAGTGAGGTAATTATTTTTTTTTTTAAAAAGAGGTTATTTCACATGTATTTATTCTTATTCATAGTATTTCAAACATGCTACTCTGATGTTAGTAATATATATACTAATATATTTCAATAAGTATAATAGCTATAATCAAATAACATATAATGAATATTTGTTGAATATTCTAAAATTATAGTACATAAACAAAAATATGTAATAATGTTCAATTAAGTAGGCACATAATTGCCCCATACAATGTAATAATAATACAATAGAAAATATATACAATTAGCACGTCATACAACACTCTACCCAAATTACATTTTTAAACATGCAGCCTGAGCCGCAAGAGGAAAGAATATCGTCAGCCAAAGAAACTGAAAGATTTCTTCTCACAGCCATCACAGGAATCCAAGACAGCACCTGCGGCCCTGCATGCAGATCAGCAGTGGCTTACACAGACATTCCTGATGCAAAGGGACTGGAAATATCCACACAGAATAACTCCTTAGATGCCTCTTCTTCCTCCCTATCATCATCTGCCAGTAACAGCCCAGCAAAATTGCAGATGTGACTGGATTCAGATCCAACCGGTCATCAGGTGAGCCCTATATCTGATCTCATCCCAGCTCATCCACCTCCCATAGCAGCCTTCCCCACCACAAATAAGCCGGTATTAGACACCACCATGAAAGAGATGCTCATCTCTCTTCAGAGCTCTCTTCATAATGATATTGCATCCATGTTTACCAAATTCTCATCACAAATGCACTACATGGGGCAGAAAGCTTACCATATTGAAAGTCAATGACTGAAATGGTTAATGATCTAGTAGATGCCCATGACCATACCCTGGAAGAACAACAGTGGATGAGAGCCAAAATAGGTGACCTCGAGGACAGGTTGCATTGTAATAAAGTAAAGGTCAGAGGTGTACCTGAGACCACCATGCTGCATGATCTTAATACATATGACAGAAAGCTCATTTCCATGCTATTGCCTGTTCTTTTACCCATGGAAACTATAATAGATCGTATGTTCTGATAAGAATATTTTTTTTTCCAAAGACCAACTTCTACTCAAGGTGAGTAATCTTGGCCAACTCCTAGCTCAATATGCCAACCTCCAACTATACGTTGATCTCTCGCAGCATACACACCAACTGAGGAGACAACAAAACACCATTACCAAACCATTCAACAACCACAAAATCCATTACCAATGGGGTTTTCCTACTAAAATAGTCACCAAAATGGAGTTAAACATAATATCTCCACAGAGGATGAGGGCATCAAACTTCTAAACAATTGGGGTATTATTCCTGACAATCCAATCGCAGGGAGAACACCCAGCCCTCCAATGCGAACCTCCATGTTGGTAAGCAATAAATCTGATTAGTGGACTCAAACAAGATCCACGTAACAATACCTCCATTCGGATGCCTTGCTCATTGCAAATTGCTCCAAGAACTTACACGCCATAGTTACATAATCGGCTGCTGTCCTCTGTTGTTTTGTTCCTGCTTACTTTATTCTCACTAATTTGCTTATCTCATCTTCAACTTATTGTTTTCCCTTTTTACCCACATTTATTTCTTTTTTTCTCTACCCCTGAGATCACTCGAAGAATATGGACCAAAGGACATCAACCATCTGATCACACTGAGTAGAGGCTTACTTCCACACAACTGTGAGAGAAACCTTACATATACAGAATCTTACAGCACACAACAAGATGCCTAAATTCCTGTCGCTCAATGCCAAAGGGCTGAATTATCCCACAAAGAGAGCCTCCCTATGGCACACAGCCCAGGAATATAACAGTGACATCATATGTGATAGAGACACATGGGGGAAGCCTCTGTTGTGTCAGAGGGTGTGGGGTCACCCGTTTACATCACCGGGTGGCCCTGCCCTCAGCTATATAAGAACTCTCACAGAGAATAAGCGTCAGTTGGTGGGAGCCTCCCATGGAGGCGGAATGGTTGCGGCTTTTTTTTTTTTTTTTCCGTCCATTGGGCAGCATGAATTTACATTACGGGGCATTTTTATTTTTATTTTTTTAACCACTTGACCACTGGACACTTAAACACCCTTAATAACCAGACCAATTTTCAGCTTTCGGTGCTCTCACATTTTGAATGACAATTACTCAGTCATGCAACACTGTACCCATATGACATTTTTGTCCTTTTTTCACACAAATAGAGCTTTCTTTTGGTGATATTTAAACACTGCTCGGTTTTTTATTTTTTGTGCGATAAAAGAAAAAAGACTGAAAATTCTGTAAAAAAAATGAATTTTTCTTCGTTTCTGTTATAAAATTTAGGAGATTAGTAATTTTTCTTCATAAATTTTGGCCAAAATTTATATTACTACATATCTTTGGTAAAAATAAGTACAAATTGGTGAATATTATTTGGTCTTTGTGAAAGTTATAGAGTCCACAAGCTATGGTGCCAATATCTGAAAATTGATCACACCTGAAGTACTGACGGCCTATTTCAATTCTTGAGACCCTAACATGCCAGAAAAGTACAAATACCCCCCACATGACCCCTTTTTGGAAAGAAGACATTCCAAGGTATTTAGTAAGAGGCATGATGAGTTTTTTGAAGTTGTCATTTTTTCCCACAATTCTTTGCAAAATCAAGATTTTTTTTCCTTTTTTTTTCACAAAATTGTCATATTATCAGTTTATTTCTCACACACAGCATATGCATACTACCAATTACACCCAAAAACACATTCTGCTATTACTCCAGAGTATGGCAATACCACATTTGTGAGACTTTTACACAGTGTGGCCACATACAGTGGTCCAACATACAGGTATCAGGTGTTCTGGAGCACCCAGGCCAATTCTGACATTTCTCTCCTACATCTAAAAATCATCATTTATTTGCTAGAAAATTTCATAGAACACGAAAACATTATATATGTTTTTTTAGCAAACACCCTGTAGAATACAATGGTGGTCATTGCAACTTTTTATCTCGCACGGTATTTGCGCAGCAATTTTTTGAATGCTTTTTTGGAAAAAAACAGTTTTGTGCTAAAAAAAAAAACAGTAAAGTTAGCCCAATTTTTGCATAATGTGAAAGATGAAGTTACGCCGAGTAAATAGATGCCTAACATGTCACTCTTCAAAATTGCACACGCTCGTGGAATGGCGCCAAAAGTCGCTACTTCCCCATAGGTGACGCTTTAACTTTTTTTACTGGTTACATGTTTTGAGTTACAGAGGAGGTCTAGGGCTAGAATTATTGCTCTCGTTCTAATGTTCACAGTGATTCCTCACATGTGTGGTTTGAACACACCGTTTTCATATGTGGGTGGGACTTACGTATGCGTTCGCTTCTGCATGCGAGCACATGGGGACAGGGGTGCTATAAAAAAAAAATGTATTGTTCATTTTACTTTATTTATTTTAGTTTGACATTTTTTTCCCCAAAAATAAATTTTTTGATCACTTTTATTCCTATTACAAGGGATGTAAACATCCCTTGTAATAGGAATATGACATGACAGGTCCTCTTTACAGTGAAATAAGACCCCACATCTCACCTTTAAGCTGGGAAGCCTGAAATAAAATAAAATAAAGATTCTGGCTTTGATCGTATTGGCGAGTCAGTAGAAGCACCGGAGGGTGGCGGGAGGGGGGGAGATGTCTATGGCTGGGTATGGCAGGGTATCTCCGGGTATGGCTGGGTATCCCTGGGTATGGCAATTTATGGCAGGGTATTGCAGAGTATTGGCGGGTATTGCAGAGTATTGGCGGGTATTGCAGAGTATTAGCTGGTATTGCAGAGTATTGGCAGGAATTGAGGGGTTAAATTTCGGTGAGCAGCAATGTGGGCACTGCAGATGCAGCCCACAGCGCTGCTGACACCGATCTCTTCCCCCTCCGCTGTACCGATCGGTACAGAGAGGGGAAGGGAGGAACCGGCGTCATAACATGACGCTGGTTTGTTTACAAGTGATCACTCCGTCATTTGACGAAGCGACCGCGGGGTAAACGGCCGAGATGAGCAGCCGTTTACCATGATCTGTCACGGATGCTCTCGAGTGCGCGCCCCAGGGGGCACGAGAGCGGAATTCTTGGAGGACGTCATATGACGGCCTCTCAGAGTTAAACAACCGCCCTGTAACCGTCATTCGGCTATGGGCTGGTTGTTAAGTGGTTAATAAAGGACTCAAGCTGTCTCTTGTCTTTTTTACCATTTTTGACACTTTTTTTGTGAAATAGTAGTGATACAATGTACCTCATTACCAATTCACATTTACGAACATTCGTTATGATGAATTTAACCACTTTAAGACCGGACCATTTTGCTGGTAAATGACCAGAGGTCTTTTTACACTTTGGCACTGCGCTGCTTTAACTGGTAATTGCGCGGTCATGCAATGTTGTACCCAAACAAAATTTGCGTCCTTTTCTTCCCACAAATAGAGCTTTCTTTTGATGGTATTTGATTGCCTCTGCGATTTTTATTTTTTGCGATATAAACGTAAAAAGACCGCAAATTTTGAAAAAAAATGATATTTTCTACTTTTTGTTATTAGAAAAATCCAATAAACTCAATTTTAGTCATACATTTAGGCCAAAATGTATTCAGCCACATGTCTTTGGTAAAAAAAAAGTAAATAATTGTATATTTATTGGTTTGCGCAAAAGTTGTCACATCTACAAACTAAGGTACGTTTTCTGGAATTTACGCAGCTTTTAGTTTACGACTGCCTATCTCATTTCTTGAGGTGCTAAAATGGCAGGGCAGTACAAAACCCCCCCAAATGACCCCATTTTGGAAAGTAGACCCCCTAAGGAAATTGATAAGAGGCATGTTGAGCCCATTGAATATTTTATTTTTTTGCCTCAAGCGATTGAATAATGACAAAAAAAAAATTTTTTTTTTTTTTTTACACAAAGTTGTCACTAAATGATATATTGCTCACACATGCTATGGGCGTATGTGAAATGACACCCCAAAATAAATTCTGCTGCTTCTCCTGAGTACGGGGATACCACATATGTGGGACTTTTTGGGAGCCTAGCCGCGTACGGGGCCCCGAAAACCAAGCACCGCCTTCAGGCTTTCTAAGGGCGTAAATATTTGACTTCACTCCTCACTACCTATTACAGTTTTGAAGGCCATAAAATGCCAAGATGGCACAAAACCCCCACAAATGACCCCATTTTAGAAAGTAGACACCCCAAGCTATTTGCTGAGAGGCATGTTGAGTCCATGGAATATTTTATATTTTGCCACAAGTTGCGGGAAAATTACAAACTTTTTTTTTTTTTTTTTTCACAAAGTTGTCACTAAATGATATATTGCTCACGCATGCCATGGGCATATGTGAAATGACACCCCAAAATAAATTCTGCTGCTTCTCCTGAGTACGGGGATACCACATATGTGGGACTTTTTGGGAGCCTAGCCGCGTACGGGGCCCCGAAAACCAAGCACCGCCTTCAGGCTTTCTAAGGGCGTTACAGTTTTGAAGGCCATAAAATGCCAAGATGGCACAAACCCCCCCCAAATGACCCCATTTTGGAAAGTAGACACCCCTAAATTTAGGGGTACACTAGTGAGACTAGGTAATAAATGGCGGGTGCCCTGAAACTATAAAAAAATAACTAACCAACCAGCGTCACCTGTAACAGTTATATGGTGATCACTGGTGAAAGGGTTAACTAGGGGGCAATCAGGGGGCTTTATGCGGTAGTATATGGGGGTCCCTGGCGCTATAAAAAGCTGCGGCGAACCTAAATACCTACTTGCCTAACTAGCGTCACCTGTGACACTAATACAGCGATCAGAAAAACGATCGCTTATTAGGCTGGGTTCACACTGGAGCGATGCGGGAACGCCACGAATGCGCGGCGGGTTCCCGCATCGCATGCCTCCCGGCGGCAGTTCACACTGCCCTATGCGAACTGCTGGGAGTGTCAGTGAAATGTTACTGACACCCCCAGATCAGTTCGCATATCGCAGTGCGATCTGAAAACTCGGATCGCATGGTGTGAACACCCATGCGATCCGATTCTGCTGCGGGCCAAAAAAAGGGTCCCGTGCGAATTTGCGGCGGGTGCGGCGGGTGTGGCGGGTGCGGCGAATGGCTGAACTCGAATCGCACAGAGATCGGATGTGATTTGCACTGCAGTGCGGTGCGAATCACATCCGTTCTCAAACCGCTGCAATCTGAACCCAGCCTTAGTGACACTGGCGACGGGGGGTGATCACGGGGTTAAACCTTTATTGGGGGGGTTAGGGGGGTACCTTAGAACTAAAGGGGGCTAACCCTAACTGCCCTAACAGTTATTAGTCACAAATGACACCCGCCGGGTGATCAGGGGGTTAAACCTTTATTAGGTAATAAATGGCGGGTGCCCTGAAACTATAAAAAAATAACTAACCAACCAGCGTCACCTGTAACAGTTATATGGTGATCACTGGTGAAAGGGTTAACTAGGGGGCAATCAGGGGGCTTTATGCGGTAGTATATGGGGGTCCCTGGCGCTATAAAAAGCTGCGGCGAACCTAAATACCTACCTGCCTAACTAGCGTCACCTGTGACACTAATACGGCGATCAGAAAAATGATCGCTTATTAGGCTGGGTTCACACTGGAGCGATGCGGAAACGCCGCGAATCCGCGGCGGGTTCCCGCATCGCATGCCTCCCGGCGGCAGTTCACACTGCCCTATGCGAACTGCTGGGAGTGTCAGTGAAATGTTACTGACACCCCCAGATCAGTTCGCATATCGCAGTGCGATCTGCAAACTCGGATCGCATGGTGTGAACACCCATGCGATCCGATTCTGCTGCGGGCCAAAAAAAGGGTCCCGTGCGAATTTGCGGCGGGTGCGGCGGGTGTGGCGGGTGCGGCGGGTGCGGCGAATGGCTGAACTCGAATCGCACAGAGATCGGATGTGATTTGCACTGCAGTGCGGTGCGAATCACATTCGTTCTCATAAACCGCTGCAATGTGAACCCAGCCTTAGTGACACTGGCGACGGGGGGTGATCACGGGGTTAAACCTTTATTGGGGGGGTTAGGGGGATACATTAGAACTAAAGGGGGCTAACTCTAACTGCCCTAACAGTTATTACAGTCACAAATGACACCAATGCAAAAAAAAAAAAAAAAAAAAAAAAATGACATTGGTGTCACTGTGACTGGGGGGCAGGGGTAATTGGGGGGGTGATCGGGGGGTAAAGGGGGGGTGTGAGTGTGCCTGGCATGTTCTACTGTGTGTGTAGAGTGTTGGTGCAACTCACCGATCCGCTCTCCTCCGTGTCGGAACGGAAAATACCGACACGGAGGAGAGAATACATCACTTCCTCTCCTGTGTTTACATTACAGGAGAGGAAGTGATGTCACGGGGGATTTCCATTCGTCGAGAGCGATCGCGAGGGGGTGGCCATGAATGAATGGCCGTCCCCTCATCCCTGATCTCTCCCGAACGAATGCCGACCGCCGCAGGCACCGGGGGGGGGCCCGATCGGGCCCCCCACCCGCGGGCAGGCATGGACTTATATATACGCCAATATGCCTGCCCGTGCCATTCTGCCGACGTATATCGTCGTGCGGCGGTCGGCAAGTGGTTAAAAAGCAAAAAATATCTTGCTCAGTATGGCAGTTGTCGACTCATTATATTCATTATGAGGGGCTTCCACCATCTCTGTGCTGTGCTGACTTCTTTCTGGGGCTGTACCCCTGCTGTGCTCATTATGAGGGGCTCCCACCATCCCTGTGATGTGCTGACTTCCTGGGTTTTTAACTTCATCATAACGAATAATCGTAATTATTATGACAATAGTAAAACAATATTAACAAACATTCTTATTTTGTCCGTTTCGGAATCTCCCATCGACGACCAGTACCAGTCTCCCACTCCCTTATTATAAAAGGTAATTTTCCCAACCCTCACTCAGCAGCAGAAGAAAACCTCTGATTGGTCAACAAAACACCAGTCACTTTTCCGTTTCCTGAATTTGGATCCGAAATTCGTCTGAATTTTGGATTCCGTATAAAAGAAACTGAACATGTCTAATTCACAAAAGGGGGAGGCCCGGATCTGGGGGTACCCTTGTTAAAGGGGGCTTCCAGATTCTGATAATCCCCCTGCCTGCATACCCCTACAACCACTGGGCAAGGGTTGTTGGCATGAGGCCCTTGTCCCCATCAGCATGGAGACAAGGTGCTTTGGGGGCTACCCCAAAGCACCCTCCCCATGTTTAGGGCATGTGGCATGTGGCATGTGGCCTGGTAAGGTTCAGGAGGGGGGTGTTCTCTCACCCCCGATCTTTTCCTGTGGCCTGCAAGGTTGCGTGCTTGGATAAGGGTCTGGTGTGGATTTTGGGGGAACCCTACGCCATTTAAAAAAAAATGGCACAGGGTTCCCCTTAAAATTCATACCAGACTCAAAGGGTCTGGTATGGATTTTGGGGGGACCCGTATACCATTTTTTTAAATGTGGTGCAGGGTACCCCTTAATTTCCATATCAGACCTGAATGGCCTGGTATGGATTTTAGGGGGTTCCCCTTAACATTCATACCAGACCCAAAGGGCCTGGTAATGGGCTGGGGGGGAACCCATGCTCTTTTTTTCAATGAGTTTTATCTATATTGCCGAGACCCAACAATTCATTACAGCCGCAATCAGTTTTAAATGACAATTTTTCCTTTAGAAATGTCATTTTGCCGTGGTACTGTTCTAAACACGGGGAAAATGTGCCACTTTGCAGGCATACTATAGACACACCCCAGGCATGATATTTAAAGGAATATTTCATCCCTGCTTCTGAAAAAACTTTCTCCACAGAAAGTTGTGGAGAAAGAAAGGAGGAGGCAGTTTTTTGCTCTGCTCCTCCAACATGGCTAAGATGTCACCCGGATGAGGGTCTTTATGGATGACCAGGTTTGCGTATTGAAAAACCTTGGTATTCGATGATTCATTGGAGAGCTCTAGATAACTCCCGGAATCCAGAGTGATCGGACGGCCACCTTGCCTCTCTCTACGGTGACCGAGAGGAGAAGCAGGAACTTTCCGATCCAGCCTGGTAACCTTCGGATGATCCGCATGTACTCACGCCCTCAGTAGTGTGTCGGAACGGAATACACACAAAAGAACCCTGCAGAGGGCTGTCTGCCTGCGCTAACGACTCAGTTGGTCTGGAGTCCACCCATTGCGGTAAGAGTCAAACCTTTTTCAGATTTGGATGCGATAGTGGTAAAGTCAGGAAGGTTTCACCGAATTCGCGAAAAGGACTGATTTTCCCATTCGTTGTTTTCAGTTGGAACTAAGATTTCTTAATTACAAGGACTTCCTCTTTCTTGATTGAATTTTTTCACATGATGCTTTTTTTGATTTTTTACATTTTCTATATAATTTGTACTGAGTTTTATTACTCTTTTCACTTTGGCTTTCACGTATATTCAGCACAACTTTATGCATAATTTTTTCTGATTTGATCCATATTTTGATATTTGATGGTTTTTAGTTGCAGCTCTTAGGTTTGCCCCAAGCGCGATATTTTTGTTTGTTTTTATTTATACTATAGACACACCCCAGGCATGATATTTAAAGGAATATTTCAATCCTGCTTCTGAAAAAACTGCAGTTTAAAAAAAAATGGCATTGATCCATGTCTCCTGGGGCAGGACCCCGGTCCCCAAACACTTTTTATGACAATAACTTGCATATGAATCTTTAGGCCTGATTCACACCTACGCATTTTTTGTGCTTTTTGCATTTTTCAGATTTGCAGTACAGTCCATTTAACATGGTTTCTTATGGAACTTTTTCTGTAGTGCAAATCTGCAAAATGCAAAAAGCACTAAACATGCATAGGTGTGAATCAGGCCTTAAAATTAGCAATTTTGATTTTTCATGTTTATGTCCCATAGACTTTAACGATGTTCGTTTTTTCTTCTGAATTTTTGACTGTTCGCATGTTCTGGTGCAAACTGAATGCGCGCAGGGGGGGGGGGTGTGTTTGGCTCATCCCTATTATCTTTATTGCTTCCACAAGGGAGCTGACAGGCCCCCTATATAGTAGCATAGTGCAGGTGACAGGAGACATCAGAGGTCTATAAAACACACAGAATCTGGTGCAACTGTGCATAGTAACTAATATACTTCTATCTTTAGCTTGTTAAATTTAGCTTTGACAATAAAACCTAGAAGCTAATTGGTTACTATTCACAGCTGCACCAGATTCTATGTGCATCAGTATTGGTAAATCACTGTGTTCACACTTGTGCGACACAACACTCGTCCTACTTTGGATCCGACTTGGCCCTGCGGCTTGAAGTCTGAGACGTGCCCGACTTCAATGAACAGGGATCCGACTTGGATCCCTGCCAATACCAGGCACTGTGTTTGATATGAATCTTGAGGGGGGACTCCACACCAAATTTTAAATAAAAAACCGGCATGGGTTCCAAGAGAATACCAGGCCCTTCGATCTGATATGGATGTTAAGGGGAACATTGAAAAAATGGCGTGGTGGTCCCCCCAAGATCCATACCAGACCCTTATCTGGATCCTTAGCCCAGCCGGTCAGGAAAGGGGGTGGGGACAAGCAAGCGCCCCCAAACCATACCAGGCCTCATGCCCTTAACATGGGGGGTGCTTTGGGGCAGGGGGCACACTGCAAACACCCCCACCCCACCCCAAAGCACCTTGTCCCCGTGTTGACAAGGACAAGGGCCTCTTCCTGACAACCCTGGCCATTGGTTGTCGGGGTGTGTGGGCGGGGGGCTTATCAGAATCTGGGAGCCCCCTTTAAAAAGGGGGCCACAGATTCCAGCCCCCCACACTATGTGAATGAGTATGGATGCATGCCCAAGTCGAATCAGGCAAGAGGACGATCCGACTTTGATCCGACTTCAATGATATTCAATGGGCAGAAGTAGGATCAAAGTCAGACCAAAGTAGTTCAGGGAGCATTTTCAAAGTCGGACTGACTTCTGTTGGACCAGTTAAGAGAGAAAACATTGATTTTCACACATCATGCGACATGAGCTCCCAATGTCGCAACGTTTGTCGCACCAGTGTGAACCTGGCCTTAATGTCACCTTTTCACTCTGTTGAAAGTCGATCAAGCACAGGCTATGTTCAATCAACTGCTTCCCTGGCAAATTCAGCAGAGGTTGACAGCTCTGAACTCAGAAGTTGAGTGTTTCTGGATTCCTACTACCCAAGCAAGACCCGTGAAAAGGAGGACAGGTGAGTTTCAGATAAATATAAGTATAAGTAATCTGAGGACTTTAAAGCCTTCTAAATCTCCTCTACAAGATAACTGGGATTTGGGACTAAAAAGGTAATCCCAATGATTGTTGCTTGTTCACATTTTAGTGCTGCTGCTAATAAAACTCTTAGGTCCCGTTCATATTTTGCATTTAAGGATCTCAGGCAGAATCGCTGCAAATCTGCCCATGATCACACATCTCGCTGCAATAGTGGCAAAATGCAACATGAGTGTTTGGGTGCCATTTACATTTATTGGTACCTAAATGTAGTGTGGTTTTGCCATGATTGTCACACAATAAATCACTCCGTAATCACAGCAAACCTGATCAGATGAAATTTGTCGCACAAAAAAGGCTCCTGACTCTTTTTAAGCAACAAGCTTAATCTGATGCTGTTTTCTGTGATTGCAGCACAATTTATCGCATGGCAGTCGCAGTGGAACTGCATCACATTTTGAATGGCACCCAAACACAAGTGGTGCGTTTTCCCACTATCACAGTGCAAGTTGGGGTTGCTGGCAGAATTGCAGCGATTCTGCCCAAGATCACAAAATGCCAGATGTCAATGGGGTCTTAGGTTGGCAGCAGCAAAAGGATTAAAAGGAAGGGTTATTTTGTGGTTTGTGTCATTGTCATGTCCATCATTGTCCAGAAAATTATTTAGTATTTTTTTTTTATAATTCCACATCATTGATGTATCTTTGGTCCTAAGATTCCATTTATAGTAAACGTTTTCCTTTTTTAACACACGCTTAATATTATATTATGCATTTTTTTATTCTCCCACAAAATGATTTATTTGACAAAATTTCACAATTATTTTGACTTTAGTTTGTAAACATTAATAATAACCAAAACACAATTTCAACCATGCACGATTTATGAAATATTGTTTACAGCTCTTAAAAAATTATCAATTGTATTTATCATGTGCTGCACTGCTTCTATTCCCAAGGGGTCAAAAAAAGTCCCACTGAAGCTTGGCACATTACAATACTAAGACTGAGTACAAAAGAAGCAGAAATTCAAAATGTAAAATTAGGCCAGGTGGAACTAAAATAACATGTTACAAGCTTCCTGTGATAGAGATGGAATGGTAACTCAGCTGGCTTCACTGTCCATTCAGAGCATGAAGGACAAATATTTCATGTTTTCTGCATTAGTGTGATGTATGATACTGTATATCACCCAAATAAATCATCTTCCTTTAAGATGAATGTAAATATAGGGACACACTGCAACATTACTTGATAATTTAATTCTCCTTCATGTCCTTGAAACTTCTCACAAAGCCCTGTAATCTGTTAGAGTGACTTAATGCATTAAACACATGAAGCACTTAGGGATCTAGTAGAACCGTTTCTCAAAATTAGACAGATATTTTTTTCCTGATGTTGCATTACTCTGTAAACAAGCAAAAGTACAAACATGCCTCAATTTTTATTAGGAGAGAAACTCTTTAGGTTAAGATAAACAAAAATAAAAAAATATGTATCATAGTATATATTTGAATAACATATGTGTGCTTATATTTTGACCTACATTTCTGTCATTTTAGTTTAATGGAAACTCCATGGAAACAGCTAATTGAAATACTTATATTTTTATTTTTTTCTGCTTGCCAGAGGATTTGCATTTTTGTCAATCCAGTTCAAAGATTTACACAGTCCTGAAAAACAGTAAGTCCAAGAGGGTGCATTGTTTTTTCTTTAATAGAAAAAATAGCCAGCAACCCAAGAGCTACTTCTTGCAAAATGTATTAAGCACAAAAGCAATGTACAATCCACATAAACTAACACATTTCAGCCAAAGCCTTCCTCATAGCAGTTGATGCTCTTGTGTTGCTGGCTGTTTTTTCTATTATGGATTCACAGTGAACTACACAGCCAATGCACCAACTCCGCTCATCAATTTGTATATAGCAGTAGAGCTTAGGTGAGTTTTTGATTTGACTTTTCTTTGCACAAATTTCTTCACCAAGCCTGCTAAAGGCTCAGTGAGGCAGCAACAGCAGTGAAAGAACACACATAAGCTTATTAATTCATCTTTTTGAGCAACCTGCTTTTCTCTTCTTTCACTACGTTCCTTGTTAGCACATTTTTATTTCTTTTTTACTTCTGCTTTTGTTTCTCCATCTTTCTCTTTCTCCTGTATGGGTAATTTAAAATGGCTGCTACCAAATCATATCTAGGCACTTACATAAGATGCATAACATATATTAATTTATATTTTTGTGAGTTCAGCACTGAGTTTTTTTTTGGGGGGGGGGGTTTGTACGTTTAGTTGCTGTCAATCTGTATGTATGTGTATATATATATATATATATATCTATATATATATATATATATATATATATATATATATATATATATATATATATATATATAGGTATATATCATATTGTGATTTTGTAACATCTGCATGCATATTTTATGTTTGCTAAATTCTTTACATAGTTAAGGTAGGTTGTGGCAGAAAATAAAATACTGTAATTAGACTGCCCATTTGGTATGAGGTTTGGATTCAAAGCCATCTTCATTTGCATGGTTTTGTGGTTTGGAGAAACTCTGAAACCCATAATGCACTGCAAAATCCTTGTCCCTGGTCAGTTGGGTACCAGAGAGTCAACAACCTGAAATGCTGTTATAGGCAAGCCAGCGCCCTCACTGTAAAAGGATGAGATCTCAGTCGATTTTTTTTTAATCTGTGTTGGAGCTGGTTAGGGAAAGCTGACAGGTCTGCTTAGGGAGCGATACAGATATACTGTGTTGTACTGCGCTATACTATGCTATACAGCGCTATACAGTAGTTTACAGTGTGGTGAGCGACATACTCTACACGCTCCCTTGTTTTCACAGTTATATAACCTAATTTTCTTCTTCTTGACTTTGCTTTCTGTATAAGCAGCACACGTGCTTTCTTGCTATCCTCTGTGCCAGTTGTACTAACTTGTAATTAATTAATATATTATTTTATTTTTATTATTATTAATAAAAAAAAACAAAGCTTAGGGGAAACTCTTGTCTCTACAGTATGTTGTAATCTGTTGCATTTTTAGCCACTATTTTATTTAATATTTGGATGAGATGAATCTTCATTTGAGTATATTTTGTTGCCCTCCTTTGAATCATCTATATTCAAGATTTACACGCATGTATCACAGTTTTCTATATTCCTTTTTATACATCTTGCTATTGAATACTGCCAATTGACTTACTGTTAACCAGACTTCTTGGGCTCCGTTTCTCCATTCGGACTATGGTTTCTAGGTTTTTGCTAAATATTCCTTTAGGATCCACAAAATGTAATGTCTATAGTAGACAAAACATCAGGCATGTGTGCAATATTAAGCGTGACATCTTTGTCTCACTTGACATGTAGATGTTCTGCTTCACTAAAATTGTCGAGACATCAACTTCACATCTAATGATAAAATTAGCAACAAATGAGGCTCTGGACATTATAATCAGTCAAAGATGGCATATGTCAGCAGAGGCCATAAGGCTATATGGGGCCTTCTTTGAAACTGGTTGAATTTACTGAAGAGATACTTCTGTGACCTTACAGTTATAAAACATTCTTTAATTATAAAGCATAATGCATACAGTACCTTGCAAAAGTATTCAACCCCTTGGCAGTTTTTGTTTTATTGCCTCACAACCTAGAATTAACATGGATTGTTTGAGGATTTGCATCATTTAATTTACAGAACATGCCCACAAATTTGAAGATTATTTTTTATTGTGAAGCAAACAACAAATAGGACAAAACAACAGAAAAAGTCAATAAGCAGAATTATTCACCCCCTAAAGTCAATACTTTGTAGAGCCACTTTTTGCGGCTATCACAGCGCCAAGTTGCTTTGGATAAGTCTCTGAGCTTGCCACATCTTACCACTGGGATTTTTGCCCATTTCTCCTTGCAAAATTGCTCCAACTCTTTTAAGTTCGATAGTTTGTGCTTGTGAACAGCAATCTTTAAGTCTTACCACAGATTTTCTATTGGATTGAAGTCTGGGCTTTGACTAGGCCATTCCAACACATTTACATGTTCCCCTTAAACCACTCAAGTGTTGCTTTAGCAGTATGTTTGGGGTCATTGTCCTGCTGGATGGTAAACCTCTCTCCTAGCCTCAAATCACACACAGAGTGGTACAGGTTTTGCTCAAGAATATCTCTGTATTTAGCACCATCCATCTTTCCTTCAACTCGTTTCCCAGTCCCGACTGCTGAAAAACATCCCTACAGCATGAATGCTGCCACAACCATGTTTCACTGTGGGGATGGTGTTTTTTGGGTGATGTGATGTGTTGGGTTTGCACTAGACATTTCTTTGATGGCCAAAAGGTAAAATTTTAGTCTGATCAGAATAGAGCACCTTCCTCCATACATTTTGGGAGTCTCAAATATGCCTTTTCTCAAACTCAAAAAGTGCCATTTAGTTTTTTGCTGAAAGTAATGTTTTTTTTTGGCCACTCTGTCATAAAGCCCAACTCTGTGGAGCGTACAGCTTATTGTCGTCCTATATACAGATACTCCAGTCTCTGCTGTGGAACTCCGCAGCTCCTCCAGGGTTATCTTAGGTCCCTGTGCTGCCTCTCTGATTAATGCCCTCCTTGCCCAGTCTGTGAGTTTTGATGTGTGGCTGTCTCTTGGCAGATTTGCTGTTTTGCCATGTTCTTTCCATTTGGTTATGATAGATTTGATGGTGCTCCTAGAGATCATCAAAGATTTGGATTTTTTTTATAACCTAACCCTGGCAGTGTTCTGTTCTGACAAGGGAAAAAGCGATGGATTTTGTGCACCTGCAAAGCAGGGAAAAAATCCATCACTTCCCTCAGTAAAACACAGTTGACAACAAAATACTGGTTAGGCACACAGTTAACCCTTTGATCACCATAGATGTTTAAACCCTTCCCAACCAGTGTCATTAGTACAGTGACAGTGCTTTTTTTAGCATTGGTCACAGTGTCAGTTATGCCTCATACACACGATCGGACTATCCAGTGGACTTAGTCTTAGACTTTGCCGCACAGGTCTGCCGGACTTTCCGAACGAGCGGACTTGCACACATATGACCACACACAAACTGACTTTCTGGCAGACTAGGTCTGGCGGACAATCTGCAAGACTTTTGGCGGAGGTCCACAGGACTTTCCAAATGAACGGACTTGCCCATACATGGACTAAAGTCCATTAATTTTGAACGTGACTTCAGGTACTAGGGACTAGAGAGGGAAGCCAATCTTGCCGCCTCCATTGGTGAGATTGACACCTTGCGAGTCCCGTCGCCTGGTATGGATTTTAAGGGTAACCCCTACACCGAAAAATGACGTGGGTGTCCCCCCAAAGTCCATACCAGACCCTTATCCGAGCACGCAGCCCGGCCGGTCAGGAAAGGGGATGGGGAAGAGCAAGCACCCCCTCCTGAACTGTACCAGGCCACATGCCCTCAACATGGGGGGTGGGTGCTTTGGGGAAGGGGGTTCCCTGCGACCCCCCACCCCAAAGCACCTTGATGCTATTTTGCTAGTGGAGGAGCCCGGCTTTCTCCTTCGTCTTCATCGCCGTCCGGGGGTCTTCTTCCGACTTCGGGGGTCTTCTTCCGACTTTCCGGGTTCTTCTCACCTGGCTCCTCTGCTATCTCCTGCTCTTTTGCCACTCTTTTGCTAGTGGAGGAGTGGACACGGTGAGTGGTGACTTATATAGGCATAAGGGGCGGGGGTCACTGGGTGATGTCACATTGTGACCCCGCCTCTTATGACGTCCTAGCCCCAGCATCCCCCGAGACTGTGACATCATAAGGGTGGGGGTCACCACGTGACATCACCCAGTGACCCCCACCCTTTATGAAAAGAAAGAAAGAAAGAAGCAGGGGAGCCCTGCAAGAAGACCCTTTGAGCTGCCTAATAAACTATTTTAAAAACCTGTGTAGTGTATTTATTTAGTGACACATTTTCCCCTCAGGTGAATGGGTAGGGGTACGATGTACCCCATATTCATTCACATAGGGTGGGGGGCCAGGATCTGGGGGACCCCTTATTAAAGCACCCCGCCCACAAACCCGGACAACCAACGGCCAGGGTTGTCGAGAAGAGGCCCTTGTCCTCATCAACATGGGGACAAGGTGCTTTGGGGAAGAGGGCCACAGGGAACCCCCTTCCCCAAAGCACCCACCCCCCATGTTGAGGGCATGCGGCCTGGTATGACCGGCAGGGCTGCATGCTTGGATAAGGGACTGGTACCGATCTTGGGGGGACCTCCACGTCTTTTTTTGATGTAGGGGCTTCCCCTTAAAATCCACACCAGGTGATGGAGACGGCAAGATTGACTTCCTTCTCTAGTCCCATCGTACCTGAAGTGACATTTCAAATAACATTTATTCCTCTACAATTATCAATGTCAATATGTATTTTGGGTTTGATAGAACAATTTATTCCCACAGCAGCAGGACCTACTTTGGAGGGGCTGCTTTTGTTTTATGCTTGTAAAGCTATAGCTCTTACTGAAAAAAAAAAAACTACCCCCCATTACTTTATGTGGAAACAACTTAATAACAACCTACCTTTATATAGAGAAACCTATATTAATGGAGGCTGTCTCCTCAAATATGAAAAGGTTTGGTCCTAATGGCTAATGGATCCCTCCACAGCCTCAGAAGCCTCTTAGAGGAATATGATTTTGGACCCTTTTCTCTTTGGGTAAATATCAGCGACCATTCGAATATTTTAGGCTGGCATATGTACCATGGGGCAAAAATATAAAATAAGAAATCAACCAGCGCTAAACACAATAATTAAAGTGAAAAAAGTAAAAAAATGCAGCTAGAATACTATAGGTCAAATTACCAAATCCCACATTACAAAATCAAAAAGTGACAGTACAGCGCAAATAAATAATAAATAATCAATACAAAGTCCATATAGTGAAAAATGATATATGCAGTAATCAAGAAGAATCCGCTTGTGCAGTGTGTCTTCAATCAATATATCAAGTGACGATGTGATCCCTTCACCATTGAACAAGTTGGACTCTCACCTCAACTAGTGGACCCCTGATATATCAGACAGGTCAAAAACACATGTTCCCATCAAGGGTACATCATAAGATTGCAGCAGACCAAACGGAAGTACTCCCAGGTAAGGTTCTCCTCCGTATCATCAGATCAATGTGATATCATATATAAAAAAAGAACAAGCAAATCTAGTGCTCTCCGTTGATACCAATTTATTAAAAGCAAGTAAAAGAAAAAATTACACTCACATTTGTGTGCACTGATCTCCAGTGCTGAGTGCTAGGCAAAGAGTACCATGCGTGGATCAGTGTGTCAGCTTGCGGATGACGTCACGGCGCGAGTCACGTGGTCCGTACGCGTTGCGTCCCAAAAAGTAGGCGGGACTTCATCAGCGGTGGCTCAATATTAGTGTGTTGGTTTAAAAGCGGCCGTCCGACGTCATTCCGTCACCGCTGATGAAGTCCCGCCTACTTTTTGGGACGCAACGCGTACGGACCACGTGATTCGCGCTGTGACGTCATCCGCAAGCTGACACACTGATCCACGCATGGTACTCTTTGCCTAGCACTCAGCACTGGAGATCAGTGCACACAAATGTGAGTGTAATTTTTTCTTTTACTTGCTTTTAATAAATTGGTATCAACGGAGAGCACTAGATTTGCTTGTTCTTTTTTTATATATGATATCACATTGATCTGATGATACGGAGGAGAACCTTACCTGGGAGTACTTCCGTTTGGTCTGCTGCAATCTTATGATCTACCCTTGATGGGAACATGTGTTTTTGACCTGTCTGATATATCAGGGGTCCACTAGTTGAGGTGAGAGTCCAACTTGTTCAATGGTGAAGGGATCACATCGTCACTTGATATATTGATTGAAGACACACTGCACAAGCGGATTCTTCTTGATTACTGCATATATCATTTTTCACTATATGGACTTTGTATTGATTATTTATTATTTATTTGCGCTGTACTGTCACTTTTTGATATGTACCATGGGACTGTATTTTTTTTTTTAAACCAAGCTAGTATAAATACCATGCAAGACCAATGTATGTGTATGTACTGTATGTGGGGGTTTATATTTGTTTTTTTGTATATGGTTGTATATGTTTATTTGCCTTTGTAATGTGTTTCTTTTTTTCTGTATTTTTGAAAAATTAATAAAACATTTTTTTTTAAATCATACATTTAAAAATGTGCAGAAATGGAGCATCATTAATTACAAAAGACATTGATTTCTGCTAATTTGGAACACCTTATCAGCTTGACTTACCACTAAACTCTTCACGAACCCTGATGTTCTGACAGTCTATTCTATTTCTTGAGGGCCTTTATGCCATCACAGTATAAACCCCCCCCCCCCCAAATAATCCCTTTTTAAAATATAGAAACACCTAGGTGTTTGGGAGGATACATGATGAGTATTTTGAATATCTCATTTTGCCACAATGTTTTAGAAAATTAATAAAATAAAGTTTCAAAAAGCTGTCATTTTTTTTAAAGTGGATGTAAACCCAATCCATAAGCATATACATGCCTCCTGCATGTATCTTTACCTGTCAAATGTCTGCCCTCTGTCTGTTAGGAGACCCGAAAAACTGCAGATTCTGTGGGTGGGTTTGTTGTCTGGAGCTCGGTGGGTGGAGTCATGATGTCAGTAGCCTCCCCACCTACCTCTACACTACCCTTGTCAATATGCATTTTCTCCTGTGTATTTCTTACACTGAACTTCTGCTATGATCTCTAATAGGGATGAGTTTCGCGTTCGAGTCGAACATACGTTCGACTCGAACATTGGCTGTTCGCCCGTTCGGCGAATTCCGAACGTTATGGGCCGTTAGCACCAAATTCGTGTGGCGCTCAGGGCTCACAATGCACTGCGATGGCGCAGTGCATTGCTGGCTCATGATTGGCCAAGCATGCACTGTGACCCCGCATGCTTGGCCAATCACAGCGCCGGCAGCGAGGAGAGCCATGATTGGCCACAGGCAGGATGCCTGTGGCCAATCATAGCTCAGGCTGTGTAGTACACGCCCCACACTATATAAGGCCACCAGCGCGGCTGCCTTGTGTAGTGTGTTGGCGTCTGTAGCAGTTAGTGGGTGTTCTGTGTACCTTCAACACAGTATACACCGATCATTATCGGGCGATTTTTCGTTCTTGCTCTTCTGTAGTGGTTGTTGTCTGCGTGCCCTGACCGCAGTATACACCGCTATATTCACCTATATAGCTAGCGATATATCTATCTTTTATAATAGAGCTTGCAGTCAGTGTTAGGAGATTATGCGTGCTGTCTGCATGCTCTGAACGCAGTATACACCGCTATATCCACCTATATAGCAAACTATCTTGCTCGTTTTAAATAGAGCTTGCAGTCAGTGGTAGGAGCTTGTGCGTGCTGTCTGTGTGCTCTGAACCCAGTATACACCGCTATATCCACCTATATAGCAAACTATCTTGCTCATTTTAAATAGAGTTTGCAGTCAGTGGTAGGAGCTTGTGTGTGCTGGCTGCGTGCTCTGATCTCTGAGGACTTCCAGTGTGGTGGAGAAAGAGAGGGAGCTGATGACTTCAGTCAGCCCAGGCCAGGTGCCTGTTTCTCAGCCTAATGAAGGACGTGGAGCCACTAAGCTCCTGGAGCTCGTCAAGGAGGAGAGGTTGTTTTTGGAGAACCAGCTGGATCTTGCAGATTGGTCTCTGAGACAGCCAGGAGAGGATGCAGAGAAATCTGCAGACAGAAGAAAGAAAGCTAAAAGCTTAATTGTGAAGGCTTCCCGCAGCTACAGAACCGGAGAGACAGATCGGGTGTTGTAAAGAGACAAGAGTATAAGACGGTGATAGACGGATTGAAGAAGCAGTGCGGCATGTTGGGTGAGCTGTTATCCAACCTGATTGACAGTGCTTCTGGTGAGAAAGACTTTCTATCTAATGTAGACAAAGCGATGAGAATTGCGTGTGACGAGGGGACCCAGGCGGGGAGACGCCGTAGACTGTATCCAGCCTCGAACACAACGCAAGAGGAGGAAATGGCGGGTCCCTCTGAGGTGGCCACCCGTGAAGAGACAGAAAAAGTGGTGGAAGGAAAGATAGATGGTGAGAAACCAGTGAGAAAGACTGTGGGTGAGGGAAAGCCATTGACCTGCAAAGAGACAGTTCCAGTGAATAAAGGTACAGAGAAACCTGGAAAAGTGAAAAGTGTCTCTAAAGACAAAACTGCTGACTCCAGTAATCTTACAGAGGGGTCAGGTAAGCCTAAGGGTTGCCAGCCTATGAACGAGGCTGTGTCCCATGAAGGCAGGTTAGACCCCAATGATGTAAGAAGGAAGCAACAAAGAGACAATAAAGAGAAGAAAAATACCAAGGAGAAGAAGATTCCAGTGGTTCAGCTGGCTAGGCTAGAGAAAATGGACTTACCAACACAGTCCCCAATGATCCCAGCCGACAGTTGCAAGCAGGGCGCGCCATCAGTTGCGTTGTCGGCCGCCACTGCCGCAAGTCGGTCTCAGGGTAAGGGAGCCGGGGTGTGTGAGGAGGATGGGAAGAGTCTGGCCAGCTTGGCTGCCGCTGTGGGGAGCGGTATAGTATCAGCCGGCGGCATGGCATCTATTGACTCAGCAATGGCGGCCGTTAGCAAAAAAACGCCGTCCTCCCGCGGGAGGAGGGGCGGTGCTTCGGGTCGAGAGGCCAATGGTAATGTAACAGAAGGGGATGACGCACTTCCGGTGCGCGGGTTGGCTTCCGGCGGGGTTGGCCCGCGACCGGAAGTGACGATGGCGGAACCGGAAGTAGGCCGCGAAGGACACATCCAGTCGGTGACTACTACGATTTCGGGCCCTCCTTCCGGTCAGGGAAATACCAATGAAAATACTTGCATTGTAATATCAAATAATGTAGAGCCAGGTCAAGTTACAAGTGCCTGGGGTGACTGCCCAATGGGTGAGTTGGATGGGGAGAACCCCGCAATGGCATATATTCGTGGCTTAGAGGGATCCCAGCAGGAACAGGGCCAGGTGTTGGTGGATTCCTGCGGGGCCCATATGGAGGTAGAATGGCAGGAAGCTTTGGAAGCCTTGCTTTACAGCTCTGAGGATGAGACTTGTCCTAAGGTTCAGGCTGGGGTAAACAATGTGGGGAATGTGACTTCTCATGCTGGGAGTGGGGGGGCTGCTCCTCATGTTGTACCCCCAGTGTCTGTGGCAGAGGCTCCTCCTCCGGGGCCCGTGCTAAGGGGGACACTGGAGGTAAGGTTGCTGACGGCACTTGGTGAGAGGCGTTCCTACGCCAATGTGGCCGGGTCTAGTGTGCCTCTGGACCACCTGTACCACCAGTTTGGGGCCATTAATTTTCGGGTACCCCCGACTGGTCAGACCCCTGGGGCCAATACTTGGTCTAGGGGGACAGGTGGTCCGGAGCGCAAGCGTAGGAACGTAGTCCAGCTGAGGTGGGAAGGTGAAGGTCAGTGCCCCACGAGGGGTCAGGTGGTCGACATGGTCCTGGCATTGGGGTTCAGGGTGGCTGAGCTATTTGCTGTAATCCACCCAGCTGGCTCCCCTGACTTTGATGTCAGTTTCACCAATGCTGTGACCATGGAGCGTTTTATAACTGCTTTTGGGTTGGTTAAAGGGGCTGATCCCTGGAAAGGGTTCCGTCTGATCCCTCTGAGTAGGCAGGAGGAGATCAAAAACCTGACGGTGTTAGTGAGGAACGAGAGCCTGCCCCCAGAGGACATAGCAACTTGGCTGGGAAGACACGGCCAGTTGCAGTGTCCTCTAAATAAATGCTTAGACGAGCGTGGGGTATGGACTGGAGCATGGAATACCAGGATTCGCTTGAAAAGATCTGGCAACACGGTTGCGCATGTCCCAGGGAGTGCTTTCCTGGGACGGGATAGAATCCTGGTGTTCTACCCAGGCCAGCCCCGTAGGTGTTTTAGGTATGGGTGCCCAACCCACATGAGTGCAGATTGCACAGTTGTGCGCTGCACTAAGTGTAATAGGTTTGGACACTCAGGTGACACGTGTGGGTTGATCTGCTGTAACCTTTGTGGTCAAATGGGGCATCCCTTTAGCAGATGCCCCAGGGCCTACAGGGGTGAAGCTGCGGCGGGTGGTGGGCCAGGTAGGGATGGTGTACCTCCTCCTGCTGAGCAGAGTTCTGAAAGGGAAAGGCAGGATAGTGCTCCTGCAGCGGAGCCACAGGGTGCGCCTCGAACCCAAAGGGCAAGTAGGGCCCCTCAAAGAGAGAAGGGGACACGGCCTGCAGAGGCTACCCAGGCCCCTGTCACTGAAGCTCAGGTGTCAGGTCCAGATATTAGTCAGGCGGAGGAAGTTGGGCCTCCCCTTCCGGGTGGGGGGGGGGGCACAAGGTTCTAGTCCCCAAGTTTCTGTTCCCACTCCCCTTCCTCGGAGATGTAGGCCGGGCAGGCGTCTGGTCACTGTCTCCTCGTCCGAGTCTTCGGCTGGGGATGATAGGTCTGGGGAGGAGGAGATGGAAGTCTCGGTTAAGGGGGCTCAGAAACGCCCAAAAGAGGTATCGGATGAAGAGGATGAAGTGGCTTGGGTCACAATTAGGAAAAAGCAGGGGAAGAAGAAGAAAAAGAAGGCCCCGCCACCTGAGGTGGATCCTGGGCCACCAGCAGGGCCTAGCAGTAGAGGTGATGCTCTGCTTATAAATTTTTCTTCTGGGGAAGAGGAGGGGGAAATTGACATGTAAATATTGTTTTTTCTCCTTTTTTGACTGTATAGTTTATTGTTGTTAGTTGTTTTGTAAAGTGAATGTAAACTGATATTTGTTTTGTTATGTTAAGCTTTTAATTCGGTAGCAGTTTACTAAAAAAAAAATATCCACCTATATAGCAAACTATCTTGCTTGTTTTAAATAGAGCTTGCAGTCAGCGGTAGGAGCTTGTGCGTGCTGTCTGCGTGCTCTGAACCCAGTATACACCGCTATATCCACCTATATAGCAAACTATATTGCTCATTTTAAATAGAGCTTGCAGTCAGCGGTAGGAGCTTGTGCGTGCTGTCTGCGTGCTCTGAACCCAGTATGCACCGCTATATCCACCTATATAGCAAACTATCTTGCTCGTTTTAAATAGAGCTTGCAGTCAGCGGTAGGAGCTTGTGCGTGCTGTCTGTGTGCTCTGAACCCAGTATACACCGCTATATCCACCTATATAGAAAACTATCTTGCTCGTTTTAAATGGAGCTTGCAGTCAGTGGTAGGAGCTTGTGCGTGCTGTCTGTGTGCTCTGAACCCAGTATACACCGCTATATCCACCTATATAGCAAACTATCTTGCTCGTTTTAAATAGAGCTTGCAGTCAGCGGTAGGAGCTTGTGCGTGCTGTCTGCGTGCTCTGAACCCAGTATACACCACTATATCCACCTATATAGCAAACTATCTTGCTCGTTTTAAATAGAGCTTGCAGTCAGCGGTAGGAGCTTGTGCGTGCGGTCTGCGTGCTCTGAACCCAGTATACACCGCTATATCCACCTATATAGCAAACTATCTTGCTTGTTTTAAATAGAGCTTGCAGTCAGCGGTAGGAGCTTGTGCGTGCTGTCTGCGTGCTCTGAACCCAGTATACACCGCTATATCCACCTATATAGCAAACTATCTTGCTTGTTTTAAATAGAGCTTGCAGTCAGCGGTAGGAGCTTGTGCGTGCTGTCTGCGTGCCCTGAACCCAGCACACACCAGGAGAGGTTTCCCAGGAGAGCAGACGTATGTGGAGGAGCTCTGTGGAGAACCGCAGCTGTCTTGGACATCCGGCCTTATGGCGTCGGCCAGCCCAGGCTCGGGGCCCTCTTCCCGGCCTGGGGCTACAGCTCATCCCCCTGGTGGAAAGGAAGGCCTCTCCAGGGAGGAACGATTGTTTTTATCCACCCAAGTGGAGTTAAGCGACTGGACCCGGGCACAGCCGGGTGAAGACGGCTTGAAGCTGCAAAGGCGCAGGGTCAGGGTGAAAACCCTGATCCAGAAGGCAGTGGAGGTATACGGCAAGAAGATGGAAAGGCTGACGGCTCTCAGGAACTCCAGAGACCGTTCAGGAATCAAGAAGAGAGCAGAGTACAGAGATACCATAGAAGATCTTAAAGCTGAATGCAAAGACCTCTGGCAGCTCCTGGGCGGTCTCTGTGAGAGAGGTGTAGGAGAGAGAGGATTCCTGCTTGAAATAAAACGGGAACTCCTGAGAATGAGCCAGGAGGGCTCCCAAGCAGTAAGGAGGGGAACGCAGAAGAGCTTACCCAAGCCGGCTGTGGAAGACCCTTCGGCAAGTGTGGAGGAAGAGAGAAGCCAGCATCCCGGTACAGACATCAGTGAGGACGGTGCCCCCCTTGGAGCAGTAAGCACGGAGGGTTCCCGGGTCCATGTAAGTCCGCCTGCCCAGTCCGTGATTGGGGCAAGGGTTGACCCGGGTAGGGTACCCGGTGAAGTGTTGGGAGGCTCCAGGGGAGAGGGAAGAGCAGAAAGTGTGGAGTGCCAAGGGAAAAAACTGGTAGTAGTCCTCACCCGGAGCCATCTGGAAGGGCCGGTACAACCTGTTGTCAGCAAGTCCGCGGCTGATGGTGCAGCACAGGCCCCCCCAGTGATCCAGGGTGATCCGTCGGTCCCCTATGCGGTGCGAGGGTTGCCGGCCATAATGGCGGCCCCCGCCGCGGCCGCACGTGGTGAGGGGATGGAGTCTGTGGCGCCAATGGCGTCTGTGAAAACATGTGTGGAAAGGAGATCTTCTTCCGCTGCGGACACTATAGCGGGACATGTCGCGGGAAGATCCACGTCATTTCCGGCGCAGAGGACCGCGTCCGGAAGTGGCTCCCGCGGACCGGAAGTGACTGACAATGCGTCCCCGGAAGTGCAGGAAATGTCCGAAAAGACTGTGGAGTCACCACATGATTCTGCCCACGGCCTCTCGGTCGGGGCGGAAGGAATGGACGAGGGTTTGGGAGACCCACTGGGTACTATCTCGGAGGGGCAGGGGGAATCCCCTGGTGTGGATCTCCCGGCCAGGCAGGGGAGCTGGGGTGAATCCCCTATGGGAGAGTTGGGAGCGGAATGCCCCGCACTGAAATTTATAAGGGAGCTAGAGGGATCCCAGTGGGAGGAGGTGATGGAAGATGCCTCCCCCCAGGGTCCTGCAGTAGAGGTGGCTAGTGCCCCGCCCCCCATGGAAAGGGTGAGGAGGAAAGTAAGTGTCACAGGTGGGCCAGAGGGTGGGAAAACAGCATCAGCTCAGCCTGGGCCTTCCGGCCTGGTTCACGGGGAGCCTGACCCTTCCTCCGCAGGCCCCAATGTCATCTTGGGCACGCAAGCCGAGGCTAACCTCCTGAGTGCCCTGAAAACTGGACGTTCGTTTGCCCAGGTGGCAGGTACGTCTGTGCCCCTAAGGCCCCTGTACGGCCAGTTTGGTGCCCAGAACTTCAGGGCCCCCCCGAGGAGCAGTTCCAAGGGGCGAATGCCTGGTCCAGGGGTACAGGGGGTCCCGAAAGGCGCAGGCGCAACGTGGTGCAGCTCAGGTGGGAGGGAGCGACCGCTTGTCCCAGCAGGGGTCAAGTGATTGATTACCTGTTGGAGCTTCGGTTTAAGGTTTCGGACCTGTTCGCAGTGATACATCCTGCGAACTCGAAAGAGTTCGATATTAGCTTCGTCTCCGTGGTCTCCATGGAGCTTTTCCTGACCCTCTACGAGATTGTCGGGAGGTCTGAACCATGGAAAAGTTTCCGGGTAGTGCCTCTCTCGAGGCAGGAGGAAATTAAAAACATCACTGTGCTGGTCAGGAACGAGTCTCTCCCGCCTGAGGACATCGCCACCTGGCTGGCACGGTACGGACAGCTCCAGTCAGGGCTGAGGAAGAGCCTTGACGAGCGCGGGGTCTGGACGGGTGCGTGGTAGGTCAGGATCCGGCTCAAGCGCCAGGGCAACACCGTGGCGCACGTTCCCGGTAGCGCGTTTATCGGGCGAGACCGGATCCTGGTCTTCTACCCCGGCCAGCCCCGTAGGTGTTTCAAGTGCGGCAGTCCTGCACACCTCAGTGCAGACTGCACAATGCCTCGGTGCGTGAGATGTAATGGCTTCGGCCATTCATCTGATGGTTGCAGACTGATAGTCTGCAACCTCTGCGTGGAAATGGGGCACCCCTTCAGCCGTTGCCCCAAGGCTTTCCGGGGGCATCAGGCGGACGGGGCTGCCCCAGGCCCAGGGGGTGATGGTGACCCTAGACAAAGTGGAGCCCCCAATCCCCCAGAGCCACAGAGGGAGGATCCCCCCCTCCCTCAAAGGGTTAGGCCCCCCAGGCGTGAGCAGGGGGCGGGTAGGGTGGTTGAAGATCCAATAGGTGGTTGCCCAGTAGACCCCCCGGCCCAGCCTGGGTCAAGGAGGGATGGGGTAGTGACAGGTAGACCGGCTGATAAGCCGGTAAAAGCCAATAAATCATCCATTAAAAAGCCTCAGACCCCCCCCTCCCCCTCCTCCCCCAGCTCCCCGTGCTCCCGGCTCCTCCCCTGCCCCCCCCCGGCCCATCCCTCCCCCTCGTACTAAGCTTCCTCCCCCCCTTCCCATCCCCCATCCCCTGTGTCCTTGGATACAACCCCCCCAAGCCTAGGCCTAGCTGTTAACCCTATGCCCCCCCCAGATTCTTCTGGGGTGGGTGCCAAATGCCAAGCTTACCTGGCAGCAGAAAATCCTTCAGAGACCCCTATGGACACTACTGGTCCTGGGAAAGGGGCAAATAAACAGCCCAAGGACCTATCAAGTGGTAGATCGGACGGAGAGAGTGGGAGGGAGCCCCTACATATTGAGTGGGAAAAAAAGAAAACAAAGAAAAAGAAGAGAAGGAGCCCGGGGAAGGAGGGCGGCGGGGGTTCTCAGCCTGAAACCAGTTCGGGGGCGGGAGGGGGTCCCTTGCTTGCCCTCTGGAACCGGTTTGGGGTCCTCTCCTCGGACTCCGAGGAGGATTAATGTTATGATCATGGGATTAAGGATCGTCTGATATGGGCAGTTTGAATAGATCCTGTCTGTCCAAAAGCATTTATGCAAGTTGTTCTTTAGTTCTTTTTTGCTCAAGTATGAGTTTTTCTTAAGTTCTTGATTATGTAAATCAGTAGCAGTTTTATTTTAATAAAAATTTCCACCTATATAGCAAACTATCTTGCTTGTTTTAAATAGAGCTTGCAGTCAGCGGTAGGAGCTTGTGCGTGCTGTCTGCGTGCTCTGAACCCAGTATACACCGCTATATCCACCTATATAGCAAACTATCTTGCTTGTTTTAAATAGAGCTTGCAGTCAGCGGTAGGAGCTTGTGTGTGCTGGCTGCGTGCTCTGAGCTCTGAGGACTTCCAGAGTGGTGGAGGAGGACAGGGAGCTGATGGCGTCGGTCAGCCCAGGCCAGGAGCCTGTTCCTCGGCCTGAGGAAAAGCGTGGAGCCCTGAAGCTCCTGGAGTTCGTTGAGGAGGAGAGGCTGTACTTGGAAAACCAGCTTGACTTGGTTGACTGGTCTCTGAGACAGCCAGGAGAAGACGTGGAGAAATCTGCGGAGAGGATAAGAAAAGCCCAGAGCTTAATGGTAAAGGCTTCTCGCTGTTACTGCGAAAAAATGAAAGTTTTGGCCGAGCTGAGGAATAGACGCGACAGATCAGGTATCAAGAAGAGAACAGAATTCAAACCTGTCATAGATGGACTGAAAGAGCAGTGTAACATGCTTGGTGAGCTTTTATCAAATCTAATTGACAGTGCCTCAAGCGAAAAGGACTTTCTGTTGAGAATAGATAAAGTTATGAGAGTGGCGTGCGATGAGGGCTCCCAGGCGGTGAGGCGCCGCAAGCAACTTGTGTCCCAAAGCGCAAAGATGGAGGAGAAAGAGGAAAATCCCGCCATGGAAAGTGTCCAAGTGGTGAAGGAAAGTAAGCCTGTGGGTGAAGTATCAGAAGACCCGGTGCCAGTAAAGACCCTTGATGTAAGTGGGACTGTGACTGTGAAAGCTTACCCCAGAGAGACTGCTGTGATGGAAGAAAGTGCGGTGAAGGTTTTGCCTAAAGAGACTGGTGTGGGAAAAGGAGGTGTTGTGAAAGTAGTTTCTAAGGTTGCTGCTTCTGGTAGTGCTGCCGAGAGACCAGGTAAACCCAAGGGTGACCAACCTGTGAGTGAGGTTGTGTCCCCAGGTGGTGTTGTTGGTCTCGGTGAGGCAGAGGGAAAGCAGCAGCAAAGAAACAAGAAGGACTCTAAAAAAGAGAAGACGCCAGTGGTACAGTTAATAAGACTAAAGGACAAACAAACGGACTTACCTTGTGTATCCCCTGTGATCCCGTCCGGTTGTAAGCAGGGCAGGCCGTCAGCAGAGTTGTCGGCTGCCACTGCTGCAAGCCGGCTTCAGGGAGAGGGGAAAGGGGTTGGGGAGTGTAATGGGAATGTTAAAAGCCAAGCCAGCCAGGCCGCCGCTGTGGGGGGTGTTTCAGTGGCGTCCGGCGGCAAGGCTTCTGGTAATGTGGTAATGGCGGCTGTTGCTGACAGAACGCCGTCTCTTCGCGGGCAAAAGGGCGGAGTTGCTGGGCGGGAGCTTAGTGTAAAGTCATTGGGGGAAAATGGCGCGCTTCCGGTGGGTGGGTCGGCCTCTAGCAGGGTCGGCTCAGGGCCGGAAATGACGTCATCGGGAGCGGAAGTCGGCCGTGGTACGCATGTCCGGCCGGTGGTCAATGAAGCTTCCGGTCAAACAGTTCATGCAAACATTGGTGATAGTACTGATGATGTAGTATTGTCTGGTGGGTTAGAACCTGGTCAAAAGATTGAGTGGGGAGACTGTCCAATGGGCGATCTTGATGAGGGTGACCCAGTACTGGATTACATTAAAGGTTTAGAAGGTTCCCAACGGGAGGAGGTACAAAAAGTTTTAATAGACTCCTGTGGGGCCCACGCGGAGGTGGAATGGAGCGAGGCTTGGAAATCCCTTGTTTTTAGTTCAGAGGAAGGGGCTCCCCAGGGGGTGCATCCTACAGTGAGGGAGGTTGGGGATGGCGGCTCCTGTGTTGAGGGTGTGGAGGTGTTGCCCCCTGTCCCTCCTTCTCCCTCCGGGTCTGTAGCTCCTTCCCCGAGGCCTGTGCTGAGGGGGTCACCAGAGGTCAGGTTATTAAATGCTTTAAAAGAAAAACGATCGTACGCAAATGTAGCAGGTGCAAATGTAGCTTTGGATCATATTTACCACCGGTTTGGTGCGGGGAACTTTCGGGTACCTCCGGCTGACCAGCCCTCAGGGGCGGGTTCATGGTCGAGGGGGACGGGAGGTCCAGAACATAAAAGAAGAAATGTGGTCCAGCTACATTGGGAAGGGATTGGTCAGTGCCCCACTAGGGGACAAGTGGTGGACATGGTGCTGTCTCTAGGCTTTAAAGTAGAAGAACTTTTCGCGGTAATTCACCCGTCTAGTTCCCCAGATTTTGATATTAGCTTCATGAGCATGGTGGCCATGGAGCGTTTTATCACCGCGTTCGAGATGATCTGGGGAACTGACCCTTGGAAAGGGTTTCGGGTGATCCCGCTAAGCCGGCAGGAAGATATTAAGGTTATTACCATACTGGTAAGAAACGAGAGTCTGCCCCCAGAGGACATTGCGACCTGGTTAGGGCGGTATGGCCAGTTACAGTGTCCTCTGGGTAAGTGTCGGGATGAAAAGGGGATATGGAATGGTGCCTGGAGTGCTAGGATTAAGCTCAAGAGGGCCAGTAATTCTGTCGCACATATCCCGGGCAGTGCCTTTTTGGGGAGGGATAGGATTTTGGTATTTTACCCGGGCCAGCCCCGCCGTTGCTTCAGATGCGGGTGCCCAACCCATCTGAGTGCTGATTGCACGGTAGTCCGTTGTGTTAAATGTAACGGGTTTGGGCATTCGGGGGAGGCATGCAATCTAATTTGTTGCAACCTTTGTGGCCAAATGGGGCATCCATTCAGCAGATGCCCTAGGGCCTACAAGGGAGAAGCAACGAGGGGTAGTAAAACAGGTAGTGGTGGTGCCCCTCCTCCTGCGGGACAGGGCCCTGGAAATAGGGAGGCCCGGCCCAGGCGGGAGGGTGGTGCTCCACGTAGTAATGTGGAAGAGCAGCCCGCTCCAGGTGGGGCGGCCCGGGGAACAACAGGTGGGGTGGCAGTTGGGGTGGTGGTTGCCCCCCCTCCTTCAGGGAATGATGGGGTAGCCCAAGCTTCGAAGCCTCAACCCTCTGCTCCTACTCCTCTCCCTCGGAGGATGCGGCTGAGAAATCGGCCAGTTGTGGCTACCACGTCCGACTCTTCGGCAGGTGAGAATCAAACGGGGGAGGAGGACATGGACGTCTCAACTAAAGGTGCTCAGAAACATCCTAAGGAAGTATCTGATGAGGAGGGTGAGGTAAATTGGGTGTTAATTAAAAAGAAACATGGAAGGAAAAAGAAAAAGAAGGTCTTACCTGTTGAGGCTGAGCTGAGGCCACAGCCAGACGCACTTGCTTTCCTCTCTTCAGGGGAGGAATATAGTGATGAGGGTATGTAAAGTAAATTTTTCCTTTTTCTTTTGTTTGAGTTGTTAAGTGTAAAGTGATTGTAAACTAATGTTTGTTTTTTATTGTAAAGTTTGTTAAAGTTTGGTAGCAGTTTTACTGGAATAAAAATCTCCACCTATATAGCAAACTATATTGCTCATTTTAAATAGAGCTTGCAGTCAGCGGTAGGAGCTTGTGCGTGCTGTCTGCGTGCTCTGAACCCAGTATGCACCGCTATATCCACCTATATAGCAAACTATATTGCTCATTTTAAATAGAGCTTGCAGTCAGCGGTAGGAGCTTGTGCGTGCTGTCTGCGTGCTCTGAACCCAGCACACAGGAGAGGCTTCCGAGGAGAGCAGACGTGTGTGGTAGAGCTCTGTGGAGAACCGTAGCTGTCTTGGACATCCAGCCTTATGGCGTCGGCCAGCCCAGGCTCGGGGCCCTCTTCCCGGCCTGGGGCTACAGCTCATCCCCCTGGTGGAAAGGAAGGCCTCTCCAGGGAGGAACGATTGTTTTTATCCCCCCAAGTGGAGTTAAGCGACTGGACCCGGGCACAGCCGGGTGAAGACGGCTTGAAGCTGCAGAGGCGCAGGGTCAGGGTGAAAACCCTGATCCAGAAGGCAGTAGAGGTATACGGCAAGAAGATGGAAAGGCTGACGGCTCTCAGGAACTCCAGAGACCGTTCAGGAAGCAGGAAGAGAGCAGAGTACAGAGATACCATAGAAGAGCTTAAATCTGAATGCAGAGACCTCTGGCAGCTCCTGGGCGGTCTCTGTGAGAAAGGAGTAGGAGAGAGAGGATTCCTGCTTGAAATAAAACGGGAACTCCTGAGAATGAGCCAGGAGGGCTCCCATGCAGGAAGGAGGGGAACACGGAAGAGCTTACCCGAGCCGGCTGTGGAAGACCCTTTGGCAAGTGTGGAGGAAGAGAGAAGCCAGCATCCCGGTACAGACATCAGTGAGGACGGTGCCCCCCTTGGAGCAGTAAGCACGGAGGGTCCCCGGGTCCATGTAAGTCCGCCTGCCCAGTCCGTGATTGGGGCAAGGGTTGACCCGGGTAGGGTACCCGGTGAAGTGTTGGGAGGCTCCAGGGGAGAGGGAAGAGCGGGAAGTGTGGAGTGCCAAGGGAAAAAACTGGTAGTAGTCCTCACCCGGAGCCATCTGGAAGGGCCGGTACAACCTGTTGTCAGCAAGTCCGCGGCTGATGGTGCAGCACAGGCCCCCCCAGTGATCCAGGGTGATCCGTCGGTCCCCCATGCGGTGCGAGGGTTGCCGGCTATAATGGCGGCCCCCGCCGCGGCCGCACGTGGTAAGGGGTTGGAGTCTGTGGCGCCAATGGCGTCTGTGGCGTCTGTGAAGACATATGTGGAAAGGAGATCTTCTTCTGCTGTGGACACCATGGCGGGACATGTCGCGGGAAAATCCGCGTCATTTCCGGCGCAGGGGGCCGCGACCGGAAGTGGCTCCCGCGGACCGGAAGTGGCTCCCGCGGACCGGAAGTGACTGCCGCGACCGGAAGTGGCTCCCGCGAACCGGAAGTGACTGACAATGCGTCCCCGGAAGTGCAGGAAATGTCCGAAAAGACTGTGGAGTCACCACATGATACTGCCCACGGCCTCTCGGTCGAGGCGGAAGGAATGGACGAGGATTTGGGAGACCCACTGGGTACTATCTCGGAGGGGCAGGGGGAATCCCCTGGTGTGGATCTCCCGGCCAGGCAGGGGAGCTGGGGTGAATCCCCTATGGGAGAGTTGGGAGCGGAATGCTCCGCACTGAAATTTATAAGGGAGCTAGAGGGATCCCAACGGGAGGAGGTGATGGAAGTCGCCTCCCCCCAGGGTCCTGCAGTAGAGGTGGCTAGTGCCCCGCCCCCCATGGTAAGGGTGAGGAGGAAAGTAAGGGTCACAGGTGGGCCAGAGGGTGGGAAAACAGCATCAGCTCAGCCTGGGCCTTCCGGCCTGGTTCACGGGGAGCCTGACCCTTCCCCCGCAGGCCCCAATACCATCTTGGGCACGCAAGCCGAGGCTAACCTCCTGAGTGCCCTGAAAACTGGGCGTTCGTTTGCCCAGGTGGCAGGTGCGTCTGTGCCCCTAAGGCCCCTGTACGGCCAGTTTGGTGCCCAGAACTTCAGGGCCCCCCCCGAGGAGCAGTTCCAAGGGGCGAATGCCTGGTCCAGGGGTACAGGGGGTCCCGAAAGGCGCAGACGCAACGTGGTGCAGCTCAGGTGGGAGGGAGCGACCGCTTGTCCCAGCAGGGGTCAAGTGATTGATTACCTGTTGGAGCTTCGGTTTAAGGTTTCGGACCTGTTCGCAGTAATACATCCTGCGAACTCGAAAGAGTTCGATATTAGCTTCGTCTCCGTGGTCTCCATGGAGCTTTTCCTGACCCTCTACGAGATTGTCGGGAGGTCTGAACCATGGAAAAGTTTCCGGGTAGTGCCTCTCTCGAGGCAGGAGGAAATTAAAAACATCACTGTGCTGGTCAGGAACGAGTCTCTCCCGCCTGAGGACATCGCCACCTGGCTGGCGCGGTACGGACAGCTCCAGTCAGGGCTGAGGAAGAGCCTTGACGAGTGCGGGGTCTGGACGGGTGCGTGGCAGGTCAGGATCCGGCTCAAGCGCCAGGGCAACACCGTGGCGCACGTTCCTGGTAGCGCGTTTATCGGGCGAGACCGGATCCTGGTCTTCTACCCCGGCCAGCCCCGTAGGTGTTTCAAGTGCGGCAGTCCTGCACACCTCAGTGCAGACTGCACAATGCCTCGGTGCGTGAGATGTAATGGCTTCGGCCATTCATCTGATGGTTGCAGACTGATAGTCTGCAACCTCTGCGGGGAAATGGGGCACCCCTTCAGCCGTTGCCCCAAGGCTTTCCGGGGGCATCAGGCGGGCGGGGCTGCCCCAGGCCCAGGGGGTGATGGTGACCCTAGACAAAGTGGAGCCCCCAATCCCCCAGAGCCACAGAGGGAGGATCCCCCCCTCCCTCAAAGGGTTAGGCCCCCCAGGCGTGAGCAGGGGGTGGGTAGGGTGGTTGAAGACCCAATAGGTGGTTGCCAAGTAGACCCCCCGGCCCAGCCTGGGTCAAGGAGGGATGGAGTAGTGACAGGTAGACCGGCTGATAAGCCGGTAAAAGCCAATAAATCATCCATTAAAAAGCCTCAGACCCCCCCCTCCCCCCCCTTCCCATCCTCCCCCAGCTCCCCGTGCTCCCGGCTCCTCCCCTCCTCCCTCCCCTGCCCCCCCCGGCCCATCCCTCCCCCTCGTACTAAGCTTCCTCCCCCCCTTTCCCATCCCCAATCCCCTGTGTCCTTGGATACAACCCCCCCAAGCCTAGGCCTGGCTGTTAACCCCATGCCCCCCCCCAGATTCTTCTGGGGTGGGTGCCAAATGCCAAGCTTACCTGGCAGCAGAAAATCCTTCAGAGACCCCTATGGACACTACTGGTCCTGGGAAAGGGGCAAATAAACGGCCCAAGGACCTATCAAGTGGTAGATCGGACGGAGAGAGTGGGAGGGAGCCCCCACATATTGAGTGGGAAAAGAAGAAAACAAAGAAAAAGAAGAGAAGGAGCCCGGGGAAGGAGGACGGCGGGGGTCCTCAGCCTGAAACCAGTTCGGGGGCGGGGGGGATCCCTCGCTTGCCCTCTGGAACTGGTTTGGGGTCCTCTCCTCGGACTCCGAGGTGGATTAATGTTGTAAGTTTAAAGAGAGGAACGTAGACTTTTTTCACTAAGGATGACGGCGCCCTCTCCAATACGCCTTGCGACCATTAATGTCGCAAGTGTGCGTTCTGCGGCGGCTAGGTTTGCAGCCTTTGATTTTCTCGGCCGGGTTGAAGCCGACATTTTGTTTTTGCAAGAGACCTGGCTGGCATCTGTGGCAGAGATGCATCTAGCAAAGAGGGAGTGGAGACATGGGCCCTCCCTCTGGTCTCTTGCGGCTGAGCCCTGCAGTGGAGTTGCGGTCCTTTTTAAGACTGGTTCGGTGGCTTGTCGACGAGTGATCGAATTAGAAATGGGTAGATGTTTGATTGTGGATGCAGTCGTGAGGGGGGAATTCCTCCGCCTCATAAATTTCTATGGTCCTCAGTCCCAGAGGGGGAGGAAGGACCTTCTCACGCTGCTGAAACCATACCTGTTTACATCCCAGCAGGTGGTCTTTGGTGGTGACTTTAACATGGTCACCAGGTCAAAGGACCGGGCAGGCACCTCAGGCCCTCTGGGATATGATAGTATCTTTTTGAATAGAATAGTGAGGGAAGCTGGGTTGGTGGATGTGCACGTTCGCCACTTCCCCAACCTCACTGGTTTCACATACTCCAGAGGTAGCAGTAAGAGTAGAATAGACAGGTTTTTTTTGAAGGGGGACTCGTCCTTTGCGGCTCCTGTGCTGCATGCGGTCGAGTTCTCTGACCACTGTATGGTATCGGTCACTCTGAATGTGGTGGACACCCCTCAGAAAGGTAGGGGTCTGTGGCGACTAAATGGGTCGCTACTTGAGGACCCTGAAATTAGGTCGGCCTATGAAGACTTCTTTAAGGAACAAGCCTCGCTCCTTGAGAGCGCTGCTCCCGCCAGGAATGGTGGGAAGTAGTGAAGAAGAGGTCGGAGGGCTTCTTCCGGGAAGTCTCAGGCCGCCGGGCAGCATCCCGGTACCAGGCCTACCAAAGGTTGCGCAGGCGACTGGATCGCTTGGTTTCCGATGGTGGCCCTCAGGACCAGATCTCAGATCTGAAGCGTCAGATGAAGGAGTGTCAGTATGACCGTCTCGCCTCCCTGAAGCTGGAGAGGGATTACGGGAAGTTTACCAACCCGGATCCCTACAAAAGCTGCGGGGACGCGGTGAGTGGGAAGGTCATACACGGACTGAAAGATCCCTCGGGTTCCCTGGTGAGGTCCAAACCAGGCATCTTGGGGATCGTCAGAGCCCATTTTTCAGACATCCTTCTGAAGAAGCCGTTGGATCTGAGAAAGGCCAAACAGTTCCTTGACGAGACTCCGCTTGAAGTGGGGTCTGACTCTCGGGACTCTTTGGCAGAAGAGATCTCTGTGGCTGAGATAGAACAGGCCATAGACTCTTTGTCACCAAAGAAGTCGCCGGGGCCCGATGGGTTCACGGCAGAATTCTACAAAACCTTTAAGAGCCTCTTGGCTCCTCGTCTGAAGGAGGTTTTTAACAAGTGTTTGGCATCCGGCCTGCTCCCTCCTTCGATGAGAAGGTCAGCCTTGATCCTTCTGTCCAAAGGGAAGGATCCGTCTGTGGTAGAGAATTGGCGTCCCATTGCCCTTCTCTCTACAGATAGAAAGATTCTGGCAAAAGTATTGTTTGTGCGTATGTCTGCTGTCGCAGACAAGCTACTGTCAGTCTCCCAGCACTGCACAGTTCCCGGCCGCAGCACCTTTAGTGCTGTCCTTAACGTCCGGGAGGCTGTGGAAAGGTGCAGGGCGACGGGTGAAGGGCGGTACCTGCTGGCACTAGATCAGGCGAAAGCTTTTGATCGGGTGAACCACGAGTACCTCTGGCTTCTTCTGGAAAGATACAGCCTGCCTGATCAATTCATTGATTGGCTTAAGATCTTGTACAGGGGGGCTGAGAGCTTCCCTCTGGTCAATGGTTGGGTGGGTCCTACCTTCCCGGTGGACTCTGGTGTTAGGCAGGGTTGTCCGTTGAGTCCCCTTCTCTACGTCTTTGCGGTCGACCCTTTCATAAGGAGGCTAGACTGCGAGTGTTTGAGGGGGGTCCTGACGGAGCCCGGCAGTGGCCCAGATAAGGCGGTGAGGGTAGTGGCCTACGCGGACGACGTCTCGGTGGTGGTGGCTAGCCGAGAGGAGGCCCAGTTTGTGGAAACACAGATTGGGGGCTACTCCGAGGCGTCCGGTTCGTTGGTCAACTGGGATAAGAGCGAAGCTCTCTGGCTGGGTAGGGAGGGTGAGCAGTTCACCCTCCCGGACGTTTTTCCCACGCCCCGGCCAGAAGTTCGAATTCTTGGCATTTATTTCGGCCCGGGTGATTATCCCAAGCAAAACTGGGAGCGCAGGCTGGTAAGTGCCACCCAGAAAGTTAACGCCTGGAAAGGCTGGAAGCTGACGTTGAGGGAAAGGGTGAGCTTGGTTAAAACCTATCTGCTTCCCGAGTTTCTCTATGTCAGCTACGCTTGTCTTTTGCCAAAGTCTCTCTATGCACGGGTCTGTGGTCTGTTCTTCCTGCTCCTGTGGGGAAACAGACTGAACCTGGTGAAAAGAGAAGTCACGTACCGACGGAGAGAGCAGGGTGGGTTGGACATGGTGAACCCCACGGTCTTTTTCACCGTGGTGTTTATAAAGTTCAACCTACAATCCATCTTTGTGGACGAACCCTCTCTGTGGGAACGTTCGTGTAAGGATTGGTTTCTGGCTTTCCTGAGTGGGTGGGAGGAGGGAGGTCGTCCTGGAGACCTTCGGAGGTCCCATGGATACCTCCCTGCCTATGTTCCAACCGCCCTAAAGGTACTGAGGCGTTGGAGGCTGACGGCCTTGGAGGTGGGCTCCCTGGGGCGGCGTGAGCTGCACCAGAGGGTCATGGCCTCGGATGTCCTGAAGCCTCTAGCCTTAAGGGACTGTCCGGACAGGGTTCTCAAGGAGCCCTCCTGAATTCCAAGAGAATTCCTACCAAGTTCTGGGATCTCGCATGGAGGGCGTTCCACGGACGCCTCTATGTGAGATCGAACTTGAAGTACCGGAACCTAGAGGACAGAGGCTGTCCTCGCTCTGAGTGTGGAGGGGCGCTGGAGACTATGGACCACTTTTTGGTCGAGTGCCCTTTCAACTCAGAGGTTCTGGGGGAGGTGGGAGATGCCATCGGCTATCCCCGTCTCCAGGCCCTTACCTACTCTGAGAGGGTGTACGGCAACTTTGGAGCCCGAAGGGGTTTTGATTTGTCGTCACTTTACCTAGTTAATGTAGTCTGTCTCTATTACACCTGGCACGCTCGGTGTTTGATTTCCACTAGGGGTAAGTACCTGCCCATGCATGAGGTGGTGGGTGATATCCTTCGGGAATTGGAAAAGGTGAGGTATCTTGAGGGGGAAAGAATGGGGAGAGAGAGGTGTGCCAAGTTGTGGAGGGGGTTCTCTTTCCGGCCGCCTTGATGACCCCCCCTTCCTTTTCCTTGGTGGTGGGTCTTTCTATCCTATCACTCCCTGTTTAGCTTTTTGGTAACCTTCTTTTAAAAATATGGTAAGCATTGAGAGTTTCGCTACGTTCCTGCCTTTATCATAATATAATGTAAATAACTGTGTGGTATATGTAGATATAGAGTGTAGTTTTAAGTTGTCAATAGTTTAGGCTGTGGAAAGGTGCAGGGCGACGGGTGAAGGGCGGTACCTGCTGGCACTAGATCAGGCGAAAGCTTTTGATCGGGTGAACCACGAGTACCTCTGGCTTCTTCTGGAAAGATACGGCCTGCCTGATCAATTCATTGATTGGCTTAAGATCTTGTACAGGGGGGCTGAGAGCTTCCCTCTGGTCAATGGTTGGGTGGGTCCTACCTTCCCGGTGAACTCTGGTGTTAGGCAGGGTTGTCCGTTGAGTCCCCTTCTCTACGTCTTTGCGGTCGACCCTTTCATAAGGAGGCTAGACTGCGAGTGTTTGAGGGGGGTCCTGACGGAGCCCGGCAGTGGCCCAGATAAGGCGGTGAGGGTAGTGGCCTACGCGGACGACGTCTCGGTGGTGGTGGCTAGCCGAGAGGAGGCCCAGTTTGTGGAAACACAGATTGGGGGCTACTCCGAGGCGTCCGGTTCGTTGGTCAACTGGGATAAGAGCGAAGCTCTCTGGCTGGGTAGGGAGGGTGAGCAGTTCACCCTCCCGGACGTTTTTCCCACGCCCCGGCCAGAAGTTCGAATTCTTGGCATTTATTTCGGCCCGGGTGATTATCCCAAGCAAAACTGGGAGCGCAGGCTGGTAAGTGCCACCCAGAAAGTTAACGCCTGGAAAGGCTGGAAGCTGACGTTGAGGGAAAGGGTGAGCTTGGTTAAAACCTATCTGCTTCCCGAGTTTCTCTATGTCAGCTACGCTTGTCTTTTGCCAAAGTCTCTCTATGCACGGGTCTGTGGTCTGTTCTTCCTGCTCCTGTGGGGAAACAGACTGAACCTGGTGAAAAGAGAAGTCACGTACCGACGGAGAGAGCAGGGTGGGTTGGACATGGTGAACCCCACGGTCTTTTTCACCGTGGTGTTTATAAAGTTCAACCTACAATCCATCTTTGTGGACGAACCCTCTCTGTGGGAACGTTCGTGTAAGGATTGGTTTCTGGCTTTCCTGAGTGGGTGGGAGGAGGGAGGTCGTCCTGGAGACCTTCGGAGGTCCCATGGATACCTCCCTGCCTATGTTCCAACCGCCCTAAAGGTACTGAGGCGTTGGAGGCTGACGGCCTTGGAGGTGGGCTCCCTGGGGCGGCGTGAGCTGCACCAGAGGGTCATGGCCTCGGATGTCCTGAAGCCTCTAGCCTTAAGGGACTGTCCGGACAGGGTTCTCAAGGAGCCCTCCTGAATTCCAAGAGAATTCCTACCAAGTTCTGGGATCTCGCATGGAGGGCGTTCCACGGACGCCTCTATGTGAGATCGAACTTGAAGTACCGGAACCTAGAGGACAGAGGCTGTCCTCGCTCTGAGTGTGGAGGGGCGCTGGAGACTATGGACCACTTTTTGGTCGAGTGCCCTTTCAACTCAGAGGTTCTGGGGGAGGTGGGAGATGCCATCGGCTATCCCCGTCTCCAGGCCCTTACCTACTCTGAGAGGGTGTACGGCAACTTTGGAGCCCGAAGGGGTTTTGATTTGTCGTCACTTTACCTAGTTAATGTAGTCTGTCTCTATTACACCTGGCACGCTCGGTGTTTGATTTCCACTAGGGGTAAGTACCTGCCCATGCATGAGGTGGTGGGTGATATCCTTCGGGAATTGGAAAAGGTGAGGTATCTTGAGGGGGAAAGAATGGGGAGAGAGAGGTGTGCCAAGTTGTGGAGGGGGTTCTCTTTCCGGCCGCCTTGATGACCCCCCCCTTCCTTTTCCTTGGTGGTGGGTCTTTCTATCCTATCACTCCCTGTTTAGCTTTTTGGTAACCTTCTTTTAAAAATATGGTAAGCATTGAGAGTTTCGCTACGTTCCTGCCTTTATCATAATATAATGTAAATAACTGTGTGGTATATGTAGATATAGAGTGTAGTTTTAAGTTGTCAATAGTTTAGGTGACTGTACTTCCCGCTTTGCGGGTAAGTTAAGATGGTCTTTGTTGGCCTGTTTGGGCCTATATAGCCCTGTCTAATTTGTTGCTCAAGTAAGAGCTTATTTTATTTGTCACCTTTTCTCAAAGTCTGAGTCAAATTTATGTTATAAGTTGATGTACTGGTAGCAGTTTACAAATAAAAAAATATCCACCTATATAGCAAACTATCTTGCTCGTTTTAAATAGAGCTTGCAGTCAGTGGTAGGAGCTTGCGCGTGCTGTCTGCGTGCTCTGAACCCAGTATACACCGCTATATCCACCTATATAGAAAACTATCTTGCTCGTTTTAAATGGAGCTTGCAGTCAGTGGTAGGAGCTTGTGCGTGCTGTCTGTGTGCTCTGAACCCAGTATACACCGCTATATCCACCTATATAGCAAACTATCTTGCTCGTTTTAAATAGAGCTTGCAGTCAGCGGTAGGAGCTTGTGCGTGCTGTCTGCGTGCTCTGAACCCAGTATACACCGCTATATCCACCTATATAGCAAACTATCTTGCTCGTTTTAAATAGAGCTTGCAGTCAGCGGTAGGAGCTTGTGCGTGCGGTCTACGTGCTCTGAACCCAGTATACACCGCTATATCCACCTATATAGCAAACTATCTTGCTTGTTTTAAATAGAGCTTGCAGTCAGCGGTAGGAGCTTGTGCGTGCTGTCTGCGTGCTCTGAACCCAGTATACACCGCTATATCCACCTATATAGCAAACTATCTTGCTCATTTTAAATAGAGCTTGCAGTCAGTGGTAGGAGCTTGTGAGTGCTGTCCGCATGCTCCGAACCCAGTATACACCGCTATATCCACCTACATAGCTCTTCTCTATTTGAGCCATCTGCCATCTGCAGGAGTTAGTGGAAGTTGTGTGTGCCTCCAGCACAATATACACTACCCAATTGCTGGTTTTCCCAACTCCCTTCAGGCCATTACCATGTCTGGAAGGCCAGCAAGGAGAGGCAGACAGGCGCGAGCCGATAAAAAAGGGCAAGCAGGCCCTGTGTCTAGAGACAACAGTGCTGGTCGTGGATGGGGTGCATCGTCATCATCAGCACGTGGCCATGGGACACGCTTGTCCTTCTTTTCGGCAGCTGGACATGTTGAGCCGGAACATGCCAGCGACTTGGTAGAGTGGATGACCAAGCCCTCTTCATCCTCCTCATCCTCTCTCACCCAGGCTCAGGGTACTAGCAAAGTAGCTGCCAACACATCGTCTTCCCTCCTCTCAATGTCATCATCAGTGACTCCTTCCCTAGACCCACCACGTCCTCCTGAGGAGTCTCCTCAACCCTTTGAGCACAGTGTTGGGTACATGCTCCAGGAGAATGCCCAGTGTTTTGTAGGCTCTGATGATGATACTCAGCTAGAGGAAGGCAGTAGCGTGAATGCAGAGAGAGGGGATGCTCAAGAAGGACAGCAATCTGGCAGTCATGTTCCACAAGCTGCAGCATACTGCCAGGTTTGTTCCAGCGATGAAGAGGGAGAGGATGATGAGGGCACTGACTCCACGTGGGTGTCTGGTAGGAGAGAGGGGGAGGAGGAGGAGGCACATGTCCAACGAGGCAGGATGCCAGCTTAGGCCAGCTTAGGGGCAGCACACCGACTGAATCACACCGCAGAGCTCCGCCTGTGCAGGGCGCTGCCTCTGCGCGTTATTCTAAAAGTTCTTTGGTGTGGGCCTTTTTTGAGACGAGTGCATCAGATCGCACCGCTGCTATTTGCAACATATGTCTCAAGCGTATCTCGGGTGGCCAAAACATCAGCCGCTTGGGCACCACATGCTTGACCAGACATATGTTGACCTGCCATGCAGCTCGTTGGCAAGCGTACCTCAAAGACCCACACCAAAGAACAAAGCGGACCTCTCCTTGCTCCTCATCAGCTGGGATCTCCAACCCCACTAGACCTTCAGTCCTCTCTGAAACCTGCTCTGAGAGGAATGAAGGTGTACAATTAGGTGTGTCACAGCCAAGTGCTTCCGGGCACTCTGCTAGCAGTACACCTACGTCCGATTATAGCAGGCAAATGTCCCTGTCCCAGCTGCTGGACCGGCGAAAGAAGTTCACTCCCAGTCATCCACATGCCCAGCGGTTGAATGCTAGCTTGGCTAAATTGCTAGCACTTCAACTGCTGCCTTTTCAGTTGGTAGACTCTGCCCCTTTCCGTGAGTTTGTACAATGTGCGGTTCCACAGTGGCGGGTCCCCAAACGCCACTTTTTCTCACGGAAGGCGATTCCGGCTCTCTACCAGCATGTGGAAGGGAATGTCCTTGCCTCGCTGGACAGGGCGGTCAGCGGTAAGGTGCATATTACCACTGACTCATGGTCCAGCAGGCATGGACAGGGACGTTACCTGTCTTTCACGGCCCATTGGGTCACTCTTCTGGCAGCTGGGAAGGATGCAGAACAAGGTGCAGTAGTGTTGGAGGTTGTTCCGCCACCACGCCTCCAAAATGCTACTATTGGTTGTGACACACCTCTCTCCTCCACCCTCTCCTCTTCTTCTTCTTCCATGGCCTCTTCCAGTGCTCTGTCCTCAGAACCAGCGGTGCTCCGTAGGCGTTCCAGGGGCTACGCAAGTATGCAGGCAAAACGATGCCATGCCGTGCTTGTGCTGGTTTGTTTGGGGGACAGGAGCCACACTGGGGCGGATGTTTTGTCAGCTCTGCAGGGGCAGGCCGAGAGGTGGTTGACGCCACGCCAGCTTAAGCCAGGAATGGTGGTTTGCGACAATGGCACCAACCTCCTCTTCGCCCTCCGACAGGGACAACTGACCCATGTGCCCTGTGTAGCTCACGTCCTTAACCTGGTGGTGCAGCGGTTCTTGGGCAGGTACCCGGACTTACAGGATGTCCTGAAGCAGGCCAGGAAAGTCTGTGTGCATTTCCGCCGATCATTTAATGCCTGTGCTTGGCTGGCTGAGCTCCAAAAGGAGTTGAACCTGCCCAAGAACCGCCTTATATGTGACATGCCCACCAGGTGGAACTCAACGTTGGCCATGCTGCAGCGGCTGCACACGCAGCAGAGGGCCATCAATGAGTAGCTGTGCGACTACGGTACCAGGACAGGGTCAAGGGAGCTCGGTTTTTTCTCACCACGCCAGTAGGGCATGATCAGGGATGCATGCACTGTACTGTCACCATTTGAGGAGGCCACAAGGATGGTGAGCAGTGACAGTGCATGCATCAGTGACACTGTACCTCTTGTCCACCTCTAGGAGCATACGCTGCGTGGAATAATGGACAGGGCACTTGAGGCAGAACAGAGGCAGGAAGAGGAGGACTTCCTTGCCTCTCAAGGCCCCCTTTATCCAGACAGTGTTCCTGCTGTGCCACCCATCACACAGGAAGAGGATGAGGAGGAGGAGGATGATTGTGTCAGCATGGAGGTGGAGACTGGCACTCAGCATCAGCAGCAGCAGCAGTCTTGTAGGGATGATTTACAGTCCCAAGAAACCCGTGGACTTGTACGTGGTTGGGAGGAGGTAGCTGTGGATCATGTTGTCCTTAGTGACCCAGAGGACTCCGGACCGAATGCCTCAGATAACCTACGCTGCATGACCTCCCTGATCCTTCAAAGCCTACGGAAGGATCCTCGTATTCTTCGGATCAAGGAGAGGGACCATTACTGGCTGGCCACTCTCCTTGATCCACGGTACAAGGGTAAGGTTGCCGACCTTATCTTGCCATCGCAGAGGGAGCAGAGGATGAGACATCTCCGGGAGGCCTTGCAGAAAGGTCTGTGCAACGCGTTCCCAGAGACTGGGAGGTTACAAACTCCTGGTCCTGGACAACGTGTTGCTGAGGAATCTGTCAGAAGGAGCGGTGGAGAAGGTGGCCGTCTGACCGATGCTTTCAGACAATTTTTTAGTCCGCAGCCCCAAGGTATGATCGGTTCCAGCAACCATCGCCAGCGTCTGATTTACATGGCGCAGGAATACCTAGGGGCAAGGTCAGACTTGGGCACCTTTCCCACCGAAAATCCTCTGGCTTACTGGGTCTTGAGGATGGATCACTGGACAGTATGCAATTGAGCTACTGGACTGTCCTGCATCCAGCGTTCTTTCGGAACGCACCTTCAGTGCTGCTGGTGGCTTTATTACCGATCACAGGGTACGCCTGTCCACCGAATCAGTTGATCGACTGACCTTCATAGAGATGAACCAGTCTTGGATCACCCACAGCTACCAAGCACCTGAAGCTGATGTAACCGAATAATATTTTTTGAAATATCACATCCCTTCAAGATTGCCCATGCTGATGCTGACTGAATGTCCTGTTATGTTGATTGTCTATCCTCTTCCTCCTCCGCTGATATGTTGGAAGAACATTTCTGGTTCTGGGTGATGCCATCAGCCCAATTTTTCTGCCCCTGTTTAACAGGGGCGTTTAATTACAATTTTTGATGCAATGCTTTGCAGCAGGGCTAATTCCTGCACTAAAACTAGAGTATATGGGAGAGGTTGCAGTGTCGTGGCACCAGCACCAGTGCCTAAGGCCCAATTTTTCTGCCCCTGTTTAACAGGGGCGTTTAATTACAATTTTTGATGCAATGCTTTGCAGCAGGGCTAATTCCTGCACTAAAACTAGAGTATATGGGAAAGGTTGCAGTGTCGTGGCACCAGCACCAGTGCCAGCAGCCCAATTTTTCTGCCCCTGTTTAACAGGAGCATTTAATTACAATTTTTGATGCAATGCTTTGCAGCAGAGCTAATTGCTGCACTAAAACTAGAGTATATGGGAGAGGTTGCAGTGTCGTGGCACCAGCACCAGTGCCAGCAGCCCAATTTTTCTGCCCCTGTTTAACAGGGACATATAATTACAATTCTTGATATAATATTTCACAGGAGGGCCCGTTCCTGTGCCCACCCAGAGTAACTGTGAGGACTTATAGTGTTGTGGCACCAGCACCACAACCACCAAAGGTCAATTTTTCTACCACTTTTCAACAATGGCATGTAATTACAATTCTTGATATAATCGTTCACAGCAGGGCGCTCCAGCGCCCACCAAGAGTCACTTTGAGGGCTTACAATGTTGTGGCAAAACCAACACCTTGTTCCGCCATTTCTGCAGAGCATATAGGGCAGGCCCCTACTTTCAAACATCCAACTTACAAACATCTCCTACTTGCAAACGGAAGGAGACAACAGCAAGTGAGATGAAAAAAGACGGACGGCAAAACAAATTATACAGGGGTGATAACCCTTCCCTATGTTTTCCAAAAAGCTTAAAAATTGTTTTTTTGACTGGAGCTACACTTTAAAAATGTACTAGTTGAAAATTACAAACAGATTCAACTTAACACAACAAACCTACACAGTCCATGTCTTGTTTGCACCGCCTGTATACTGCTGTTCTGAGTATATAGGCCTGGGGCCACACGTATTTCCTTTTTTTAATATGGGTATGGGGTTCCCCTTAATATGCGTACAAGACCCAAAGGGGCTGGTAATGGCCAGGGAGGGCTACCCATGCCATTTTTCTCAATGATTTTCAACCATATTGCAGGAACCAGATATAACATTAAAACCGCAAGCAGTTTTAAATTATGTTATTTCCGTTAAATGTCATTTTGTGCAGGGACTGTTCTAAACACGGGAAACACGTGGCACTTCACAGGCATACTACAGACACCCCCCAGGCACGATATTTAAAGGAATATTTCACTTTTTTTTTCACTTTAATCGTCATTAAAATCAGTGCTCCCGCCAAAACGGCCATTTTTAAAACTTTGTTTTGCATTGACCCATGTCTCCTGGGGCAGGAGCCAGGTCCCCAAACCCTTTTTAGGACAGTATCTTGCATATTAGCCCTTAAAATTAGCACTTTTAATTTCGAACGTTCGAGTCCCATAGACTTCAATGGGGTTCTAACGTTCGTACGAATTTTGGGTCCGTTCGAAAGTTCTGGTGCGAACCGAACCGGGGGGTGTTCGGCTCATCCCTAATCTCTAACACCCAGTTAAAAGACAGGAAAGTAACCACATGACTTAAAGTGGAAGTAAACCCATCGATTTAAACAGTTAAAAAAAAAAAGGCATGGTGGGAGTGCTAACTGCACATTGGCTGTGCTCTCATCCAAACTATCAAACCATCCAATGGCTGGTGTCATAACGAATCACATGTGCAGGACCATAGCAGTTGAAGCTTAAATAGAGGCAAATATGGCAGCTTCCTTGGCTGAAAACGATAGGGGAGTTTACTTCCACTTTAAGCATGCCCAATTATGCTGAGCTGCAGGAACATCCAATCCTGGCAGAACAGCAGAAGAAAGGAATGGGAGGGAATTAAAAAATAATGCATGTCTCATAGGCTAGGGCACGAGATATGTAAATCACCTGTCACTCACAGCAAGGGGGAGGATTTGATTTGATTTTTTTCTGTTTGTCAAGATTTCTCTCACTGAAAATAAAAGAGGATTGATCAGAGCTGGATTAACTCTTTGTGGCAAGACTGGGCTTAAATGATAGGAAATTGTATACTCTACATTATGACATAAAAAATAAAAAATAAAAAATTCGGGTTTACATCCACTTTAAGATATTTCTAACATATAGCATGAGTTAACTTACAATTACATACCAAAACTCATGTTTATACTCCTCCTGAATATGAGGATACCACATATGTTAAACTTTCTTTGTCGCCTACTTACCTAAAGAGGGCCAATAAACACTTCCAGGCTCTCAAGGAGCATAATTTATGCATCTGAATGTCTGACTTTCTATTACATTTTTGAAGGCCTAAACATGCCAGGACAATACAAACAGCCCCACAATAATCCATTTTGTAAAATAGGCATCCCAAGGTATTATGGTAAAGGGATGATGAGTATTTTTAAGATCTAAATCAAATCCAAAATCCAAATTTCAGGTTTTCAAGAGGCTTATATCTGAATTCCTGACCACTTATAGGAAGTCCTGAAGTACAAGGACAATATAAATAATTGTAGCACTAACCCCCGAAGGAGCTGCTGGTTTTATTTGGGCTTACCGTTACCTCACTTGCTCGCCTCTCCGTCACAGGGGTCCCATTGGAAAGTAGCCCAAATGATGTTGAATCCGACACTTAGTTCTTTTTTTAACATTTATTCAAGATAAGCACAAAATTCCTTCAATTAGAGGGTCAGGGGATAAAGGGGAGTTCAGGCACCTAGTAATTGGTGTTAGAGGTGTCGGTCAGATCCAGAGGACAAACCGTTCCACAGCAACCATCGGATAGGCCCCTCTCACTTGACCTAGCAGCCGATGAGATGCTCAACAATGTCTCTGCCACAGACTTGTCAGTTAAACTTAAAAAATCTTGAGAGTTTAGAAGAACTACCATACAGTAACAGATTCTTTCAGCCGACCCGGCAATACTGTATGGGTGTTGATCCGGGTTGCGTCCTCTAACTGAGTTTCCAGGCTCCTACAGAGACACCAGCCTTGTGCTCAGTCCTGTAACCGAAAAGTCCTCCTCTAGATCCTCCAGATTTCTTGGCTTCTCCCCGCAGGCGAGACAGCACAGGACCACCCCTGGGTCAGTAGGCCCCAAGACTGTTGTGGGCCTACCCTCTCAGTTGCACAGCCCCAGGCCAGCTGGTGCTGAGGCGCATAACCACGCGGCACAGACCCCAGACCAGGAGGGCCATGAGGTCGGGATAGCGGACCCCTCAGAAGAACCACCAAAAATGGCGTTGTACCTTAAATACCCTCTCCCAGAATGTACAGCAGGGAAGACACTCCCACTGAGCTATTTTTGAGCAAGAGGTAGTATTCAATGCATTCATCCTGCTGCATTTCCATAGTTACCGGTGATGACAGCAACACCTGTGGTCAAGTGGGAACCAGGGCAACCCAGCTGGACTGGTACAGAAACCAGAACTTTAGAGAAAATTAGTCTGAACCAACATCAGCTTCAGAAAACTAAATTTGAAAAAAAAAATTATAGCGTCTGCCCATCAGGAGCAGGGCGCTACATAATCATCAAAGTATCCCTTTTTTAAAGAAAACATGCCAAGGTGAAAAGATAAAAACTGGTACCATCTGCAATCAGTAACACTGGAAACATAGGCACTGACGTTGATCATCAGGCTGTAATCAGCATTGGCAACTTCGGCTGGCAGTTGTTTTAGCTCTTATTAGCAAACTGGAATCACTAAGGCCGCGTACACACGGGCGGACTGTTCGCCCAACTTTGTCCGCTGAACAGTGTTTGGGCGGACAGTCCGCTCGTGTGTGGGCTTTCAGCGGACAGTTTCAGCGGACAGTTGGATGGACAAGGTTTTTCGGAAATTCCGAAAAACTGTCCGCTGAAACCTTGTTTGAGCGAACAGTCCGCCCGTGTGTAGGCTTGTTCGTCAAACAAAGTTGCACGCATGCTCAGAAAGGATTTTCACGCCGAAAGCTATAATGCAGTGTATAGGACGTCGTATTTTTCGTCCCGTCGTACATGCCGTTCACGCCATCGCGCACGGTTTCAGCAAACTGTTCGTTCGTCGTGTGTGGGCATGTCCGTCCATGCTAAGTTTGAGCGGACTGTTTGCCGAAACTGTTGGACGGACAAAGTTGGGCGAACAGTCCGCGCGTGTGTACGCGGCCTAACACTTGCTGTAATTAGGTGCTGGCTGTAGTCTGCCTCTGGCTGTAATGAGAAGCTGGCTGTAATATGGCACTAGCTGTAAGAAAAAACTGTCTGTAATCAAGCACTGGCTGTTATGGCATTCTCTGCAATCTGGCACTGGCTGTAATCAGGCAGGGGCACTGTAATCAGGCAGGTACAGTGTTATCAGAGGGGGCACTGTGATCAGAGAGAGGCACTGTGATCAGGCAAGGGGAATGTGATTAGGTATGGGATGTAATTTGGCACTAGCTTTAATCAGGAGCTGGCAGCAATCTAGAACTACCTGCATTCTCTGCACTTACTGAACCATGACACTTACTTTAGTCATGCACTGGCTGTAATCAGGTGCTGGTGGTACTCTGTCACTGACTGTTATAAAAATATGGCTGTAATATTGTACTGACTATAATCTTCTGCTGGCAGTAATCTGGCTCTGGCTGTAAATTGGTGCTGGCTGTAATCTGGCACTGACTGTAATCAGATAGGGCCATTGTGATCAGGCAAGGGCACTATGATCCAGTAGGGGCTATAATCAGACGTTGGCTGTAATCAGACTCTGTCCGTAATCTGGCACTGGCTGTAACCTGGCACTTCCCCTTTAAGCACTCTTCGCTCCCTTACATGCCACATTTGACATGTACAGTAAATTCATATACTGTATCTATTTTAATTTAATTTAGTTGTCACTAAAACATGTGTAGCGCCACCCCGAAGGAGCTGTTTGGTGAATTTGGATTCTCTGATCTCCACCTCAACTCCAAGAATGACTTCAACCCCTCTGGCACACCTAGTTAAATAAAATTACTGCAAACACATTTAAGGACACACGTGGAAAATACTGTTATCCTGGCTGTGAATTATCACCAAAAACAGACACACATCTGGTAGTGATAAACAAATTTAATATATTATCACGGTTTAACGCACATGGAAGCTTACAACACTGTTAAACCTTTCTGCAAAAAATGAATACATTAGAAAAGACAACCTTCAATATTTAGCAACTGCAAATTTAGAAAAGGGCAGTAATCAATATGCCCATAACACAGATGCTGAGAGGGAGGAGAGAGGATTTGTCAACTTCTTAGCTCCTTCTGGGCCATCAGCACCATTGAAAGTAACATCACAAAAAGAAGAAATGGGTTAACAGTAGGGATGGGTGAACGGTTCAGACCGAGCATAAGTTCAGGCCAAATATTGGTTGTTATTAGTACAGTGACAGTGCTTTTTTTAGCATTGATCACAGTGTCAGTTAGTGTCCGATTTCCTCCTGCAATATCGCAGTCCCGCTATAAGTCACTGATCGCCGCCATTACTAGTATAAAAAAATAAAAATAAAAATTGAAATTCCAGTAAAAATCCCATAGTTTGTAGACACTAAGTTTTGAGCAAACCAATCAATATATGATTATTGGCTGGTTACCAAAAATATGTTGCAGATTACACGTTAGCTTAAATTTATAAATAAATTTGTTTTTTTTTATAGCAGAAAGTAAAAAATAAAGTTTTTTTTGTCATAATGGTCTATTTTTTTGTTTATAGCACAAAAAATAGAAAAATGCAATTACCACTAAAAGAAAGCTCTATTTGTAGGGGAAAAAATAACATGCATTTTATTTGTGTACAGCATTGCATGACTACGCAATTGTCACCCAGGTCCCCAGACACTTTTTATGGCAATAAGTATGAGCACTTTTGGTTTTTCATGTTAATGTCCCATAGACTTTAACGATGTTCTGCGGCTTTGAATTTGCCTGGAACACCACATAATGTTCACTGTTCGGCGAACAGGCGAACATTGGGCTCATCCCTAATTATTTCTATTGCATTTAATTTGTGAGTACTTACATTTTGGATTGAATTTCTTTATTAATTTTGGGGCATTTCGATATGAATTCTCCTCTTTAATCACTTCAGCCCCGGGAAGGATTTACCTCCTTCCTGACCAGAGCACTTTTTGCACTTCGACACTTTGTCGCTTTAACTGATGTTTGCGCGGTCATGCAACATTGTACCCAAACAAAATTGATGTCCTTTTTTCCCACAAATAGAGATTTCTTTTGGTAATATTTGATTGCCTCTGCATTTTTTTTTTTTTTGCGCTATAAACAAAAACAGAGCGACAATTTTGAAAAAAAAAACATTTTTTTTTAACTTTTTGCTATAATAAACATCCCCAAAAATATATAAAAAAAATGTTTTCCTCAGTTAAATGTGGGGGGGGGCATATATCGTGCTATAGTTGTGACACATTTTTTGGGACCATTGGCATAAATACAACAATCAATGCTATAAAATTGCATTGATTACTGTAAAAATGTCACTGACAGTAAAGGGGTTAACACTAGGGGGCACTCAAGGGGTTAAATGTGTTCCCTGGGAGGTGATTCTAACTGAAGGGGGAGGGCACTGACTGGAGGAAGTGACAGATCATGTTTCCTAGCTAATAGGAACACACAATCTGTCACTCCTGTCAGAACAGAACAGGGAAGTGTGTGTTTACACATTTTTCCTTTCCCGATGAGCGAGCCAGCTCAGCTCTGGCTCCCTCAACGGGGCTCCCAGGTGTCAAATACCGGCGATAACAGCGGCGAGATTGACACAATATTGTGGTTACCTACTGTAGCATGTACATAACAAGAATTGCACTATAAAATACATTCTGCTACTCCTCCTAGGTATGGTGATACCACATGTGTGAGACTTTTCCACAGCCCAGCCACATAGAGAGGCCCAACATCTAAGGAGCACTGTCAGGTGCTCTAGGAACATAAATTTCATATCTAATTTCCTGACAACCTATCACATTTTTGAAGGCCCTTCATATTTCTAACATATAGCATGTACATATCAAGAATTGCACCCCAAATATATATTCTACTGAGATAAGGGTAAACAAAAGATTGCCTGTGGTTTTAGTAGTGCAGTTGTCCACAGAGGAGATTATTGCTCCAGGCAGCAGGCAGGGACATGGTCAGTGACAGCGAAAGGAATCATCCAGGCAGCAGACAAGAATACTGTCCATAGTAAGAACAAGCAACAGGCAGAGATATGTTCAACACAGCCAAACCATTGGTCCAGGCATCAGGTAGAGATGTGGTCAGTAACAGTCAAAGGAATTGTCCAGGCAGCACCATGATCAGCACAGCCAAGCAGTTAGTTTTGTCTGGGATATACAGTATAATTGGGTAAATTTCTCTAAGAAAATAAATAAGTGGCTGAATGTCATATAGTTTATCATATGCTGGGTCATTTCAGGGAGGGCACTGGGTGTTATTGTAATGGAGAAACCACCTGATCACAAAATAAGGTGTTCTGATGAATAAACTCCCATATTAATTGTGAGACCCAATTATATCTTAAGGTCCTCCATTGTTAATGGTTTCCATTTATAGGGACAGGCGTAATATGAATTTGGGTTGTTGGCTATAAATTGTGAATAGAGGTTGTACTGGTCCATAGTTAAACTTAGTAAATCATTAGTGAAAACTAACTTAGTAAATCATTAGAGAAAACTACATTTAAAAAATAAATAGATGCAAAATTTTCTTTCTTGACCTGTAAAATGGGAATGTAAGCTGCTCTGGAGTTAGAGGGAAGCAATAGAGGGTTTTGTAGGGTATATGGAAGACTGGCATTGGCCCTAACCCTTTGGCACTTATGTGACACCCCACTAATACCTGACCTTTCTTGCAGGGGTACTCAATTTCTGGTGGATGCCACTGTACAACTAGTAGTTGCCTGCTCCCCACCAGAACGCCTTTGATTGTGGGCACACTTTCCTCCTCCTTTGATTCCATTGCATACCCACTGCTTAAAACTGGTTCGTATTAAGATTTAGAATCAGACTCAGAGCTCTCCACTGCTCTTGTTGGTCATACTTAGGATATGGTATGCCTCCTCAATGTTAAATAATTTTTTAGACATAGTAGTGACTGCGGGCTGTGGTGTGATGGAGAACTGGTATAGATGTAGCTGCACTGATGAGGTACGCTGATGAGGCTGCTCTGAAGGATACGGATGAGGCTGCACTTATGGGTGCTAATGGGCACTGATCAGGTGGGCACCAATCAGGCTTCACCAATGGATGCTGATGAGGCTGCTCTGATGGGTGCTGATGAGGCTGTTCTGATGGTTGCTGATGGGCAACGATCAGGCTGAACTGATAGGCACAGATCAGGCTGAACTGATGGGCACTGTTCAGGCTTCACTAATGGGCACTGATGAGGTTGCACTGATGTGCACTAATGAGGCTGCACTGAAGTGCACTAATGCACTGATGGGGCTGCACTGATGGGCACTGATGAGGTGGAACTGATAAGCTACACTGATGTGCACTGATGAGGTAGCCCTGAGGAGACTCCACTGATGGGCAGCACTGATGAGCACTGATAAGCTACACCGACATGCATTGATGAGGGTCCACTGATGAGCGCTGATGAGGCTCCACTGATGGGGTGCCACTTGTGGGCTCTGATAAGCAGAACTGGTGAGGAAGCACTGATGGACACCAATAAGCTGCACTGGTGAGTCAACATTAATAAGGCAGCACTGATTGGCACTGATTGGAACTGATAGGCACTGATAAGTGGCACTGGTGAGGCAGCACTAATGAGGCAGCACTGATTGACACTGATGGGAACTGTGGGCTTTTCGTAAAATGGCACCTGAAGATAGTGTGTCATTAAGTAAATACAATGGATCAATGTATTGTTTAATTGGTATTATAAGGTAATTTATATGTAGATTAAAACTGTGATGTTTGATCTGCATAGGATACCACTTAAACTAATTATTTTTTTCCTAAATGAAAGGTATTTCTATTAAACCCTGCATAAACCTTTAGTTAGCCCTTATTAGCCTTAAATAATCCCAAGTCCCTTCTCCTCTTAGCTATTAGTTCTAGTATTGTTTAATTAATTTTGTTTGCTCCTTTTTTCCAGAGTACCAAGAAAGTGCTTTGTATCAGAAACATTATTTTAGTGAATTTTGCACAGAGCACTTTATATAATAAAATGTATACTTTTTGTTTACAGTAAAACTATTACACCAGATAACATAAAAAAATACTTTTTTATTTTTGGTTTCTTTTTTTGTCTACAGAAGCCACGTAAACTAAAATCATTTTACAAAACAATTTAGCCAAAATAACAATGTATAACATACACGTTTTTAAATGTGGTGGCTGCTTAAGTTCTCTTTTTTTCCATTTATTTTCACCTGGTGATCCAATTAGTAAATTGTTTTTTGTGGCTGCAGGAATTATCTTGTCATGATATTGTATTCTGACAGTAGTACTGCTGCTATCATAATACACTTGATCAGCAGATGCAGCTGATCAACAAACGTTTTCCAGCATGTCCCTTTGACAGAAATGAATCAAATGATCCATTTCTGTCAAACAGGGTCAGCCACACAGGGATCAAAATTCGGCTGTTGTTCCCTGCTGAACTGGACAATTTTAGATTTCATCTATGACCAGATTACACCTGTCTATTTCCAAATTCCTTTACAAGTCTAAGCTGTCCAGCAAAAATGGCAGCTAAAGGGCTGAGAGAAGCTGTTTAACACTGACAGGGGTGCTTACAAAGATTTGTTTTATCCATTTATGTAAAATCTTTATTCCAAACAAAAAAAAAAAAAGTTGCAGTAACTGCTTAAAAAGTATAGTGAGTTTGACTTAAATTTTTTTGTCAATTCCATCTACAGTATATCTGCTAGTCTATATAAAGTTAGTCATACACTGATAAAAATTTCTGGATTAGCAGGGACCAGCAGAATTTTGATCAGTGCATGACCATCCCTACTAAACAGACACTGATCTTTTGATTGACTGTTGAACGGACATGTTGGAAAACTTTCATTGACAAGTGACTGCAGCCACTGATCAGTGTATTATGACAGTAGCAGAATCTACTGCCAAAATACAATGTCCTGAGCAGGGGATTCCTCCATCTATCTCGTTTGTGTGAATGAAGTTTATTTTTCAAAGGACACACTTCCTAATGGTGACAACAGTGGATCAATTAAATGTAATGTATGTCAACACATCCTTTTACTATCCCCATTGGAAGCCTGTGTGACAAAGTGACAAGGTAGGAGAGCAGTTGAGAGAGACAGGGAAAGTGTTTTGTCACCCTATAACAGAACATTTTTAAATAACATCCTTCATGTCAGGATCAGCTGTTATTATCTTAATAAAACCTACAGATTTAAATATATTGAAAATGAATGGACATCCCCCCTCCAGCCGCCATCTAGTGCTTCTCCAGGCTCTCTCGTGCCATCGGGGGCCCGGAGAAAGAATCGGCCAGAGCTGGATGACAACTATAGAGATTTATGGTGACCAGATGGTCACCAGTCATCTCTATGACCGCTGGAGGCTCGAGCACGACATTATGACATCACGCCTGGGTTCCCGGAAGTAAACAATGCCGCGACCGCGGCTGTCAGCATGAGATCGGTGAATTTTTTTTCTTTTTTGTTTAAATCAAACAGTGAGTCATAAATTCAGGGATACTGAATGCAAGATAAACTGCAATATAACATAAGATGCGCATAAAGTATTTTATCAGTGTTAGATGATTCTTGATACTGTTAAATCTGGGAAAGGTGAAAGAGTAAAACATTTTAACATTATAACAATGGAGGGGGTGGGAAGATGGGGGAGGGGAGGGTAGGGATAGGCATGATTTTGGTCCGACTAACATCATGGCTTAGTGTCAGTTAGTACAGAAAGAAAGCAATGGTATCGGATAAGCATTTACTTAATTAATTACTTTGAAGCCACAGTACCCAAATTTTCCAGTGTTTGTCAAATTGTTTAATATTACCATTTCTGCCAGCTAATAGGGATTCGTAAGCATAGTGAACTTGGGTCTTGGTAAGGACCTCTGAGACATTTGGAGCTCTGTCATCTTTTCAGTGGCTGGCGATTAGGGTTCTTGTGACCAGGAGGATGTGAGTAATCAATGGTGAATTTTTTTTCTTGATCTCATGCTTTTCAGCCTGGAGGAGAGACGTGGGGTCTTATTGACCCCACATCTCTCCATAAATAGGACCTGTCACAATAGTTTAATAGATTCCTATTACAAGGGATGTTTACATTCCTTGTAATAGGAATAAAAGTGATCAACAAAATGTAAAAAAAAAGTGTAAAAATAAAAAATTAAGTGAAATACATTTTTTTTATAAAAATGTAAAAGATTTATAAAAATGTAAAACGCCTCTGCGTTCAGAAGTGAACATAAGCATAAGTCCCGACCACATATGTAAACGCCATTCAAACCACACATGTGAGGTATCACCACATGCATTAGAGCATGTGCAACAATTCTAGCACTAGACCTCCTCTGTAACTCTAAACCAGTAACCTGTAAAAAAAATTGACATGTTAGGTATTTATTTACTCAGCGTAACATCATCTTTCACATTGTACAAAAAAATTGGGCTAACTTTACTGTTTTGTTATTTTTTAGTTCATGAAACAGGTTTTTTTTTTCCAAAAAAAAAAGGTTTTTGAAAAATTATTGCGCAAATATCGTACAAGAGAAAAAGTTGCATGACCACCATTTTATTCCCTAGGATGTCTGCTAAAAAAAATATATAATGTTTGGTGGTTCTGAGTAAATTTCTAACAAAAAAAATGATGATTTTTTTATGTAGGAGAGAAGTGCCAGTCAGAATAGGCCCGGTATTGAAGTGGTTAAATGTGTATTTTTATTTTACTGCAGGTTTTCATTAGTGCTCTGAAAGGTACATGCTAACAGGTGCATTTGTTATACTGAGCCATGCACAGAGACTTCATATAGATATAATGATGTGGTGATTTGTGCAACAGGGCTTTTAATGCATTTTGTGCAATTTCCATTTGCTTATATACTTCCAGTTTCATGATTTCTGCTAAATAAATATAGCATAAGGGTTCCAAATTGTGTGCAATTTCCATTTGCTTATATATTTTCAGTTTCAGGATTTCTGTTAAAACAAATATAGCATACGGGTTTCAAATTTTGTACAATTTCCATTTGCGTATATACTTTGTTTCATGATTTCTGCTAAAAAAAAAATACCATAAGGGTTCAAAATTATACTGTGTGTTGTCTGCTTATTAATTACTCCAACACCAATAAATATTTTAGGTAGGTCAGTGTGAAAAGGTTTAGATTTTAAAAGACTTATAACTTTCAGTCTGTACATACAGCAATCCATTAGACCTTTACATTGTTCGTAATAGTTCCTTTGCCGAGATTATTTAAAATCCAAAGCCATGGATTATAAACTCTATTCTGCTGGGCGCTACATAAGTGCTTTTTCACAGCAGAAATAATGTATCCAAAAACACAGCAGTCTATAAATTGCCACCAACTTTGCAAACTATTATGTGGCTAGGGAAACATGAATCCATGCTGCATGAACAAGTTATCTTCTTTTTTATGTTCTTTGGTACCAAGTGAGAATGAAAGAAATATAGAGATAATATGGATTGGTTAAGGATGGCTTAATCAAAAAGGAATAGCTACATATCCTAAATATTGCAAAATGAATAAAACTGTCATTTTAAAAATGTTATGGACTAATATAGCCATTCCACTTTCAAAATTTTCTATTCTTTTATTATCACTTCCATCATTCATTGGGATGGGAAATTATACCTCCAGAGTTTGAAAGGCAATTAAAATTTTAATTTTTGTGTGTAAAGTTTTCCCTATAGGTCAGTTACCTTTTTATCTACCATTCAACATCTTACCTTTGTATTGATCAAAAGCATTTGGCAAGATATGTCAGATAAGGCACGTAAAAAAGTTCAAAACACTATGTTTTGTACAAATGACAGTGATGGTCCTAAGGCCAATTTAAATATGGTCATTAACAATGACAATCTGTTTGAACACTTTCTACAAATTATGGCACCATTTGACAAGGATGAATAGATAGGGTCACACTGACAGAAGGTAAAGAATAAAAAAATAAAATAAAGCAAAGAGGTAGTTTGTGTTGCATGGTAATGTATTATTTTGAACAACAGTAAAACTTTTTTTTTTTTTTTACTTAATTAATTTCTCGAGTGAAAAGGAGAATACATTTATTTATGTTGACCTGAAACCATGCATTATTTCCCAATGATTGAGACCTTTCAACTGTTTCTCAAACCATTTGTATTTTCCTAAATCTAGCTGTGTTTCTAGAGGAATCCAGTAAAAAAAAGTGTTACTTAGAATAAATAGTATCATTCACTCATTTTGGACCCCCCAATCTATTTCCTTAATAATTACACCAGAATATCACTTGATTCAATCTCTTGGGGTAAGGAAATAGACTATGTACATCAAACTGGAACAGCCACCACGAAATAGAAGTGAGGGCCTTTAACATCAATGTAATTTACAAATAATGCTGTTTTAACATCTCTACCCTGGTGATTTGACAACAACTCACACCTTCAGTGACATACAAGATTAGCAACTGGCCCAGACTCCCTGACACTATAGGATAGGATTATGAGTAGAGATGAGCACATGAATGTGGGTTTGGTGCATGGGTCAGTTGTCAATTGTAAATTATTCAAAATCATTTCAGGATTCTTTCAAGGCTAATAGGCAAAGGATTTTCAAACAATGGGCATGGGGAGCTTAGTACTGACATGAGAAGATGTACCAATGCAAACAAAATCCTGTACAGATGGGTCCTCTTTTTAATGCAATTTTGGGCATGGCTTGCAAAAACACTAATCCTTTCAATCACTGACTTCTGGAGATGCCTTTAAGTGATATGTGGTATTATGGAACTGCTAGTCTTAAATACTCCAATGGTAACCTCACTTTCAGTACAACCTAAAAAAGGGCTTTTAGGTAGTTTTGTCTGCAGCAACTGATAGTTAGAGATAACAGTTTTGAACTGACCAATGGAATTTGCAGCTACAACAGATATACGCTCAAAATAATAAAGCTAAATGATTTTGGCCAATGCCAAAACAGTTTCATTGTATAGATGGTTAGTTTCCTTTTATTACTGGACTATTATGAAACAAATACACTAAACATTTAAAAAGCACTATACCACATTCCAGACACATGGCAGTTTTTATTCTGAAATAAATAAATAAAATTATTATAGAAACAATACACACACAATTATTGACTGGAGAGTATGTAAGATAGAGATTAGAGAAGAAGGAAAGGAGAGAATACACATCATACAGTTGCCACAAAGATGTGTTTTGGGGGTGTGGCCTCCTTTATCAAGGCATGCTCACTCCAGTTGCATATAAGAAAACAGGTAGTAAAGCGGAACCCCAAGTTAAGCCAGTACAGTGAAAAGGGATTTAAAATCTTATGCAGAAATTATCTTATTTAACCACTTAAGGGCCAGGTCTATTTCTGACATTTGTTGTTTACAAATTAAAATCAGTATTTTTTGCTAGAAAATTACTTAGAACCCCCAAAAATTACTTATATATTTTTAGCAAAGACTCTGGAGATTAAAATTGCGTCATAACAATATTTTATGTCACACGGTATTTGCGCAACAGTTCACCCTGAGCACATGTGACAGACGTGAAAGGGTCTGGAGAAGCTGTGGAGAACATTATGCTGCCTGTAACATCGTTCAGCATGACTGGATTGGTGGTGTGCCAGTGATGGTCTGACACATATCCATGGAGGTTCACACAGACCTCTACAGTCTAGACAATGCCATCCTTACTGCCATTAGGCATCGGGATGAAATCCTTGGACCTATTGTCAGACCCTACGCTGGTGCATGACGATGTCTGGCCTCATGTGGTGAGAATATGCAACCAGTTCCTGAAGCATGAAGGAATTGATACCATTGAATAGCTCCCCGTGCTCGCCTGACCTAAATCCAATAGAAAACCTCTGGGACATTATATTTCAGTTCATCCGACACCGGATGGACCGGTGTCAGATGCCCTGTTTCAGATCTGGAAGGAAATACCCCAGGACTCCATCCGTTGTCTCATTAGGAGGACGCCCGGACATTGTCAAGCACGCATAGAAGCATGTGGGGGCCATACAAATTACTAATTTTAAGTTGCTGCAATGAAATTTCAGCAAACTGAAATCGCCTGCTGCATCATTTTTTTCACTTTGATTTTGAGGGTGTCTTTGAATTCAGCCCTCTGTAGGTTGATAATTTTTATTTCCATCAAATGATGTGGCATCCTTCAGTTCCTAACATATTCCATATCAGTATAGATATCCAGCATGATATTTTTTTCCAATCAAATCTGATGTGTTTTCAAAGTGTTCCTTTAATTTTTTTGAGCAATGTTTAAAAAAATTTGGTAAATAAATCATCTTGAATATGTTAATTCTTCCCAATAAGTTCAGAGGCAATTTAGACAAGGAAGTTAAGGTATGCTTAAGCCTTTGTATGAGAGGAGAGATATTATTAGTTATGTAAGATTGTAGGGGCTGCTGCACTTCCACCCCCAAATATCTAAATTTAGAAACCACCTGCAAGGGAATCACTGGGGATAGCTCCGGGTTATTCTGGGAGTCAAAGGTGAATATGACTGACTTGCTCCAATTAGCCTTAAAACCAGCTAATTCCCCAAAATGAGCAATATACTTCAGGGCTGTGGATAAGGCCATAGATGCATCAGCCAAATATAAAAGCATATATTCCGCATATAAGGACATTTTCTCTTACAGGCTACCAATTCTACAACCACGGATGGTAGCATGCTGTATAACTAAACAGCAGGGGTGACAATGGGCACTTCTGCCGATTTGGATTCGGGCCATTGGATAAGTGTATATCAAACGTGCAAGATGAAGAAATCAAACTATAGATACCACATCCCAAATGTACAAAATAAAGCAAAGAAGGGGGGACTAACCTAAACCTTCGGCACCTGTTTACTAATTTACAAATTTCTGTGGCTCCTCCTGATACTAAAATTGTGGTGTCATTAGACACGCAGAAAGCATTTGATTCAATTGAGAGGACTTATTTGTTTGCGATCCTTGAGTGGCTTGGTTTTGGTACTCGGTTTATCAAATGGGTCAAGTCTCTATACACTTATCCAAAATAAAGCAAAGAAGGGGGGACTAAGAGGTAACAAACCTCGGGACTTTAACGGTATCAAATACATGGATCAAAATACCAAAGGTCAACAATATAAAATACCAAGATTTTTATTAAATTAAACAATAATAAAAACAAAAGAAAACAATGGTACATCCATACAGCAGGATATAAACATTAATTGGATATAGACAGATAAAGCGCTACCACTCGACATGTTTCACTCATTAGAGTTTCTTCAGGAGACTGATGGTAAAGCTCCTTTGTATGCTGCAATAACAAAACATAGATAAGAAACAACCTTTTGTAGAACATGTATACATCAGTATATCATAATATATATTAATTAGAAATGGTGGCTATCAACAAGAACAAAGCCGCAATAACATAGTACCATGTCAAGATTAGAAGGGCATGGGAAGGGGTCACTCTATTATTATTATTTTTTACCAGATTACTTTAAATCCCTCTGGATTCAATTGATTTCTGATTGTTTTCTGTCCCTTTATTTTTTCAGGTATATGCCTTGTGGCTACTTGTACGGGCGCCCTGGGCACATCGTCGGCTGTGATGTCAATCAATCATCTCTGTAGTCGATCTGCCCCTTTGATCTGGGCTATTCTGCTTTCTGGATCGCTTGGACTCCCTTTCCGATATGTAGGTATGGGTTGGGCTTGGTCCTGCCCACCCCTGGATCTCGGTCTGCGCCCTCCCTCAATGTACTGAGGGGTTGGTATGTTCAAAGATGGCCACGGTGTGCTGATGACACTTTGCTTGCCATCTGCGCATGTGGGTCTAACACTCTATGCCCTTCTTTCAGGAGGGCATGGGTGTTCAAAGATGGCCGTGGTGGGCCAATGACATGATTTGCGTCACCGGCGCATGTCTAACACTTTCGGACTACCTTGTATAGCAGCGGCACCTGATTTTCGCCCGCCACTCGGCGGTGACGTCAGACGCCGCTGAGTCGGGGAGGGCTTTATAAGGCAGTGGCTTTCTGCCTTACTCTCTGTGTGAGATGGCCGCTTAGAGGACACGTTCGTCTGTGTCCCTTTGTTTGGGCCCCCTTTATTCTTCTATATGTCCGGGTAAGATTTTTTGACCACTTTTACTGTAATTCTAGGCTTACAGTCACACTTGTCTGCCTTTGAATCCTTGACTCTTTATAAAAATAGTTTTTAGGCTTACTAAAAAAAAATGTATTTGGCTTACTAAAAAAATTATTTTTATTCCATCATTGTTACTTAGATGCCTGATTCAGCCAACATCCGGTCTGCACTTACATGCTGACGTCTTTGTGCTTGTATTTTGGCTACTAGCAATTCAGCTATTTCTTTTCTGTATTGATTCTACCAAAACCACTTACCCTATTAAATAGGTAAATTTACTATTTATGAGGGTTACTTTATGGTTTGTTTTGGGGTATATGTAAAACGACTAATCAATGTATTCATCTACACACCTTATACCTATACAACCTGAGGGTCCCTCCCTGCAAGCTTATGCTACGTGGCTTTCCTGTGTCCTCCGGGGCTATCTCCAACTTTCAATATTGTATTATCTTCATACTGTGGAATCTAATCCTATTCCTTGATCATCTGCTTTCTATAACCTTCTAATCTTGATAGCCACCATTTCTAATTAATATATATTATGATATACTGATGTATACATGTTCTACAACAGGTTGTTTCTTATCTATGTTTTGTTATTGCAGCATACAAAAGAGCTTTACCATCAATCTCCTGAAGAAACTCTAATGAGTGAAACATGTCGAGAGTGGTAGCGCTTTATATGTCTAATCCAATTAACATTTATATCCTGCTGTATGGATGTACCATTGTTTCCTTTTGTTTTTATTATTGTGTAATTGAATAAAAATCTTGGTGTTTTATATTGTTGACCTTTGGTATTTTGATCCATGTATTTAATACTGTTAAAGTCCCGAGGTTTGTTACCTCTTAGTCCCCCCTTCTTTGCTTTATTTTGGATAAGTGTATAGAGACTTGACCCATTTGATAAACCGAGTACCAAAACCAAGCCACTAAAGGATCGCAAACAAATAAGTCCTCTCAATCGAATCAAATGCTTTCTGCGTGTCTAATGACACCACAATTTTAGTATCAGGAGGAGCCACAGAAATTTGTAAATTAGTAAACAGGTGCCGAAGGTTTATGGCCATAGATCAACCCAGTATAAATCCGGGCTGATCCAGATGAATAAGCTTATCAATTACATCGTTCAGTTGCCTCCCCAACACTTTCTCTAGGATTTTGATATCAACATTAATCAAAGATATCGGTCTATAAGACTCAGTGTCTGGGCTCTTTGCTTAGCTTTGGTATCAAGACAATTAAGGCTTCATGAAGTAAAGCAGGTAAAACATTCTGTTCATAAACATCGTAGTACATAGCTAGTAATTTGGGGATAAGGTAATCCGAATAAGTTCTATACCATTCAATGGGGTACCCATCCAAACCAGGGGTTTTCTTGAAAGTAGATATAGTTGCCTCCAACTCTTCCGTAGTAATTGGCAGATCTAATTTAGCAGCATTATCACTGGCTAGCCCTTGAAGTGAGATATTATTCAGGTATGATATCAGCTCCTCTTGAGTATACGTAACTCAGCAGAAAAATCAATAAAGGCCTGGGTAATAGTTACATAGTTAAAACAGAGAGAAAAAGAAGAAAAAACTGCGCTAAGGTGAAAAGGAAGGTATAAGATATATAAACTCTTGTGTAATACTTTTAGAAATAGATGTTCAGCTGCGGCTTCACTGTGTCACATAAATACAGAGCAAACAAAATGAAAAATCCTAAGCAGAGCTTAACTTGTACAAACGATTAATTGTGCAAAAAAAAAATTAAATTCTTTAAAATAAATAGTAAACAAGGTATAAGGAAACTATATAGATTAGTGTATATCTATAACATGCGTGATATAAAACACACGTATATTAATAACTCAAAGCATAGAGATTAACCCTTACAATAAATTTCCATAACATAAACCTATATCAACATAAAAATAAAAAAGGGATGAGACAAAAACACCCAGTGTATGAACAATAAGTCCGTATACATGAGCCACCAAACTGATTATCGCAGAGCTGTAAATAAAGTCCTCCAAAAATAAGCCACAATATTCATAGAAAATCCACCACTAAGGCTGCGTACACATGGGCGGACTGTTCGCCCAACTTTGTGTTTGGGCGGACAGTCCGCTCGTGTGTGGGCTTTCAGCGGACAGTTTCAGCGGACAGTTTGACGGACAAGGTTTTTCGGAATTTTCCGAATTTCCGAAAAACTGTCCGCTGAAACCTTGTTTCAGCGAACAGTCCGCTCGTGTGTAGGCTTGTTCGTCAAACAAAGTTGCGCGCATGCTCAGAAAGGATTTTCACGCCGAAAGCTATAATGCAGAAGGAATGCACGTGGGACGCCATGTCAAAACCTCTTTTGACATGGCGTCCCACGTGCATTCCTTCTCTTTTAGCTCTTCTGCCAAAATAGTTAGAGGTATGTACCAATTTAGATGGGCGTGTGACCCAAGAAGTATAGTAAAACACCAAATATCAGCAGTTTTGCATACCGGGTCATCTGCTTTATTATAATTCAGACAAATACTAGAAACCAATCCGATTGGCTGCTCATATGGGGGGTGGTTATCCGATTGGGGTTAGTTTTGGATTGGTCCTTGGGGTTAGTACCTGACGAATCAGGTGTTGATATCACAATGAGGCTTGGTTTTGGCGGGAACAGCCAGGTGCCTAGGGTGAGGTTTGGATGGCTAGAGACAATATAAATGGAGGTGACACAGCGTGCCGCTCGTGCCCCTGGATGACGCAATTTTGTTGCGAAACGCGTAGGGATGAGTGTTACGCTATACATCACCTCGTGTTTGTGACGGTTTCCAGGAGAACGGGTCTGTCCGTGTGCGTCCGGCCGGCGCAACGGACTTAAGGCTTAATTTCTTCTACACATTTGTAAGTGCATTTTTACTTTTTTTATCTTTAATAATAAAGGGTTTTACACTATTTCGAGTTTTATTTTCCCTTTATGGTTTTGATGTCTCTGCTTTTGAGTCCCTTTTTGGACCTCTGAGTAAGACATCCGGGAGTAAGTCTTCTTCCCAACCCCCACTGGAGCGGTGGAACTAGGAGGACACCGAGGACCCCCCCTTGGCTGGAAGTGGTATCCATTTTCACAAGTCTCGCGTGACCCTCTGTAGTGGGGGGTCGTGGCTTTCTGGTAAGCGGCAAATTTTAACGCATGTTGGTGGTGGATTGAACACTCCTTTTTTCCCATTGGACTTAGTGGTGGATTTTCTATGAATATTGTGGCTTATTTTTGGAGGACTTTATTTACAGCTCTGCGATAATCAGTTTGGTGGCTCATGTATACAGACTTATTGTTCATACACTGGGTGTTTTTGTCTCATCCCTTTTTTATTTTTATGTTGATATAGGTTTAAGTTATGGAAATTTATTGTAAGGGTTAATCTCTATGTTTTGAGTTATTAATATACGTGTGTTTTATGTCACGCATGTTATAGATATACACTAATTTATATAGGGTCGTTATACCTTGTTTACTATTTATTTTAAAAAAAATTTTTTTTTTTTGCACAATTAATCGTTTGTACAAGTTAAGCGCGGCTTAGGATTTTTCAATAGTTACATAGTTACATAGTTGGTGAGGTTGAAAAAAGACACAAGTCCATCAAGTCCAACCTATGTGTGTGATTATATGGCAGTATTACATTGTATATCCCTGTATGTTGCTTGCCTTATCAGGTGCTTATCACTGCCCCTCGCTGAGACCACCACCTGTGGAAGGGAATTCCACATCCTTGCTGCTCTTATGCTGCTTACACACTATTGTAATTTTGGCCAGCAAAAGATCAATGAGAGCTTTTCATCGGATAATGCTATGTGTATGCTCCATCAGAATTTAGCTGGCCGAATTCCTGGCAGCAAAGATTTGAGAGCATGTTATCAATTTTCCAGACGGAGAAAACTTTCTATCGGAAATTCCAATCGTGCGTATGCAGTTCCGATGCGCAAAAACTCACACATGCTCAGATTCAACTATGAGATGGAAGATATTTGCTACTGGCTATTGATCTTCATTTTTCTAGTCCTGTCGTATATGTTGTACGTCACCGCTTTCTTGGCAGTCAGAATTTGGTGTGACCATATGTAAGCAAGACAGCTTGAGTGGAATTCCGTCTGGAAAACCATCAGATCTTTTTCTGACAAAAATTCCGATCGTGTGTACGCGGCATAACAGTAAAGAACCCTCTACGTAGTTTAGGGTTAAACCTCTTTTCTTATTATTTTAATGAGTGGCCATGAGTCTTGTTGAACTCCCTTTTACAAAAAAGTTTTATCCTTATTGTGGGGTCACAAGTATGGTATTTGTATATTGAAATCATATCCCCTCTCAAGCGTCTCTTTTCCAGAAAGAATACATTCAGTGCTCGCAACCTTTCCTCATAACTAATATTCTCCAGATCCTTTATCAGCTTTGTTTCCCTTCTTTCATTTCCAGTACATCCTTCCTGAGGACTGGTGCCCAGAACTGGACAGTATATTCCAGGTGCGGCCGGACCAGAGTCTTGTAGAGCGGGAGAATTATCATTTTATCTTTGGAGTTGATCCCTTTTTAATGCATGCCAATGTTCTGTTTTCTTTGTTAGCAGCATCTTGGCATTGCATGCCATTGATGAGCCTATCATCTACTAGGACCCCCAGGTCCTTTTCCATCCTAGATATCGTAGAGGTTCTCCCCTCGTGTATAGATTGCTTTCCTATTTTTGCCACCCAAACGCATTATTTTACATTTTTCTACATTGAACCTCATTTGCCAGGTAGTTGCCCATGCCATTAAATTGTTCAGATCTTTTTGCAAGGTTTCCACATCCTGCGGAGAAATTATTGCCCTGCTTAGCTTAGTATCATCTGCAAATACAGAGGTTGAACTGTTTACCCTATCCTCCAGGTCATTTATGAACAAATTAAACCCCATTATACATGACTGACCCCCTACTCCCCATTTATCACCACCCTCTGAACTCACCCTTGTAGCCAGTTTTTAATCCATGTACTTACCCTATGGTCCACGCCAACGGACCTTATTTTGTACAGTAAACATTTATGGGGAACTGTGTCAAATGCTTTTGCAAAATCCAATTACACCACGTCTACAGGCCTTTCTTTATCTAGCTGGCAACTCCCCTCCTCATAGAAGGTTAATAGATTGGTTTGGCAAGAACGATTCTTTATGAATCCATGCTGATTACTGCTAATGATACTGTTCTCATTAATAAAATCTTGTATATAGTCCCTTATCATCCCCTCCAAGAGTTTACCTTCAATTTGTGTTAGGTTAACTGGTCTGTAATTCCCAGGGATGTATTTTGGGCCCTTTTTAAATATTGGTGCTACATTGGTTTTTCTCCAATCAGCTGGTACCATTCCAGTCAGTAAACTGTCAGTAAAAAATAGGAACAATGGTCTGGCAATTACATGACTGAGTTTCCTAAGTACCCTCGGGTGCAAGCCATCTAGTCCCGGTGATTTATTAATGTTAAGTTTCCCAAGTCTAATTTTAATTCTGTCCTCTGTTAACCATGGAGGTGCTTCCTGTGATGTGTCTTGAGGATAACCACTGCAGTTTTGGTTACTGAAGCCCCCCGATTCCCTCGTGAAGACTAAGGAGAAGAATAAATGCAATACCTTTGCCATCTCCCCATCTTTTGTAACCAGATTCTCATTCAGTCCAACAACTTCATGGGCGCCTGCAACTGCTGCGGCTTTAATGCTACGTCACACAATTTGGATGATTTTTACCACATCAATCTTTCTACCACAGGATTCTCTGTAACACATCCATTCGGGCGCCCCTGCTTTAATATCGATTTTGTTATATAATTCTCTCTGACTGCCCCTACAACCATAGATGTGGTACATGGCCTGTGGCCTCTTTGGGGGTGCCTTTCTCCTCTCGCGATTCTCATCGGGAGCTGGGTGAACCTTCAATTTTGGCACAGGCCTATATCATTTCCCTGAGGAAGCCAATGCTTTGACGAAACATGTAGGAATTGATTACATGCACTACTGGCCTTCTAACACCCAGGCCCATTTTCCCCTTTTTCATAAATTCAATATATGTACCGTGTTTGTCAACACCCTTGTATATTTATACATTGATGTCTGTCTTTTTTCTATATATGTAAATAAAGTATATTGATATTTTATGTACCTTTTGTAATTTCTTATTTATTGGCGCCGTTATAATCCCATCCCCCATCTCCATTTACACATGCATATTTGCATCTCATTATGCCTTAGATACCCAGAGTATTGGATGATGTTCAAGACTGATAGGACATACTATGCAAATTAAATGTATAAAAGTGATAATTTATGAATGAATGGAAACTTGGAATCAATAAGGATATTGGAAGAGGTACCCATCATATCAATGTATTGATTTCCATTTCTTCATTCAATCCATCAGGAGACATAGTGGGGAATGTCCTGGAGCTGCATGCAGTAGGATGTGTTTGAGCTGAGCTCCTCCAGCTGTATACTTTCTGATCCTCTCCCAGATTTCTCAAGCTGTCTGCCCAGATGTCTGTAGCACCCCGCTGTACTAGAGCCATGTGACCTCCCCACAAAACAACAGATACAGCTACAAAATTGGATAGATTTCGTCAACAGGGCAAGGACCCACAGGCCCAAGATGCTGATCTCCTTCTTCCTCTCCAGGCTCACTGGCTGCTGACAAGAGTGAGATTCTGGAGGTGATCTCTGCCTGCCAAATTTCTTTTACTATTAAAAAAGGGGACGTGAATATGGACATCTCCACATTCATGTGATATGATAGAGGACGTGAATGTGGATAGAGTCAGGTAATCTGAGCACCCCTTCAACCGTGTAGAGGGTGCCCTTCCTCCCCTGCAGGATTTGGCAGACCAGACAAGCCGCCACATTGCTCAACTTTAGAAGCAGGAAAATCTCGATGCTATGAGGCAAAACAACTTATGCTTCATAGGCCTCCCAGAGGGCTCAGAGGGTGACAACCCTGCTACGTTTCTCAAAGAGCTACTCATCACTGCGTACAGGCGGGAGGCCTTCTCACAATCGTATGTTGTGGAGAGCGCACACCGAATGCCTGCTAAAAAAACACCTTTCTCTTTTGTTCATAGCAAAATTGCTCAACTACAAAGATTGTAACACTATCCTCCACCTAGCTAGAGAGAAGGGTAACATACTTCTGAACTATCATCAGATGCTGGCATTTCCTGATTTTTCCATTGTGGTCCAGAAGCAGCGCAGTCGGTTCACAGAAATTAAGAGGCACCTACGTGTCTGACATTTAAAATTTGCAATGCTGTTTCCCGCTCACCTACCTGCAGTTGGAGAGGATCGTGTTCATTTCCTTGAGGAAGTGGAGCCTCCAACTGCCTGGTTGGATCAGCTAAACCCATCTTGAGTCGTGAGTACTGTGTGGGTCCTTGCCCTGTATTTCCCTTCCCCTTCTTGCACATGGGATGCTACACATGAGGCCAACCAGTTTCAAATAAGTCCCATGCTTTACAGAGGGTACTGATTTCATCTTGTAAACATTGACCTTAGCGCAATCTCTGTTTCGCTTCTCTTTCAGTGCACCTCCTTTTCACTGATGTTTGGAGGTTTTACGTTGGGATAAGTATAGTACTGTTTATGGTCCTACATCATGCTTTATTACCATCAATGACATTAGAGTTGCTCTGTAGTTGGATTTCTTTCTCCATTATTGACTATGTGCGGCATACTGCCTGAGTCCTACTGCATGCAGTGTTTTTTTCATCCCCCCAGAGGACTGTTAAGGGGAAATTTATTTTTCAAGTATGCACCCTAAATGATGTCCCTTCCACTTTGGGCATCATGCTGGTGCTCACTACAGGTTCTAATATTTGTTGTTTTTCTTTATGGGACTTGTTTGCACAAATGTTTGCACAAATTGGGGTATGTGCATAGCTGGGTGGGTTAGGGTGTTGTTATATCTACTGGTGACTTTTCCTCACGAGTGTATTAGAGGTTAGATTATATATCTGCTGTCATTACTATGTATTGGTTATTTGGTATGTCTTAATGTATGTTCAATCAATGCTGTCTGGTTCTGGGGTCTCCATGTCCATTGAACCTTTATTTTATTTTGTGATCTCACTATGGCCCAGATAACATTTTAAACATAGAATGTGTGTGGCCTATGGGACAAGCTCAAATGCACTGCAGTTTTGTCTTTCTAAAAGAATAGCGTGCAGAGATTATAGTTCTTGTTGAAACTCCCATGGAGGGTTCCCTGCAGCGTGCACTGAAGCGACCTTGGATTGGGTGGGCATTTCATGCCATCCATACCACCTATACCAGGGGGGTATCAGTGCTTATAACTAAATCAGTATCCTTTGAAATTCAGACAGTGGTATTGGACCCCCAGGAGAGATATGTATTTCTACTTGCAAAAATAGCAAGAAATGTATTGTTAATATTAGCATGTTATATTCCCCCACGGCATAATTCCACTATTCTCTGTGATGTGTTCTCATTTATGGCCAAACACTTGTCTATACCGGCTATATGGCTGGGAGATTTCAATATAGAAGCTAATCCGTACTTGGATCAATTGAGCCTGGGGCTGTGGACACCTCAGCCAGACCATGACACCAGGTTCAGTCGATCTACTAACAAGCTTTTCCTTTGTTGATACCTGGAGACATTTATACCCCAGCCGACAGGCCTACTCCTGTTTTTCTAGCTTCCACTCCACTGTGTCTCGGATTTACTTTCATCTGGCTTTCTCATACCTTAATCCCCAGGCTGCCAGCTGCAGGGTTTAGCCCTCATCTTCTGTCAGACCATTCTCCCTATTGGATCATGCTGACACAGTTATATAATAAGCCCCCAACACTGAATTGGAGGCTAAATCCCTTCTGGTGGACTGTTCTCCCTTTCACTGAATGATTAGCAAAGGAATGGAAGTTCTTTTTTGAAGCTAACTCTGATACAACTTTGCCATTAATGGTCAGGGAAGTGTTTAAAAAACATGCCTGATTATTGCTCACTGAATATATTTCCAGACTCAAAAGAAATTCTAAATGTGCTTATGTTCAGGGTACTGCCCAACTGATTGGTTTGGAGGAACAATACATGCTACCATCCTCACCTGCATCACTGGATCAATTGAAACTCCAAGATGTGCCACAAACGAGCTAGGCATAAACAGTTTTTTAGTTAACAAAAGATCTTTAAGCAGGGAGAGTGCCCTGGTAAACTTCTGGCCTATCTGGCACATCTGGATTCCAGACCTCCAGTGGTTATTTCCTTACACTCTGCTACTGCAGGAGTCCTTACAGAACCTGCTATGATTATCAGAGAGTTTGCAAATCTTTTTAAGGAAGTTTATACATCCAAGGTTATACATCTAAGATCTTCTCGGTACTATTGCTCTCCCCAAATTGATAGACAAGCAGGTGGATATGCTAGAGGCTCCCATTTCAGCAGATGATATAAATCTTGCTTTGACTCACTTTGCCACTTTGCTAAAGCTCCTGGTTCTGAAGGTTTGCCTATCGAGTTCTATATCCAATTCTTTGACACTCTAGTGCCCAGGCTACTTGCTCTTTACCAAGCCATATTTGATGCTTCTACCCTCCCTGAATCCATGCGTTAAGCTTTTATAGTCCTTATCCCCAAACCTGGGAAGGTCCCCCACCAACCTGAGTCCTATAGGTCTATCTCATTGCAAACTGACATCAAAATTATAGCCCTGCATGTAAACAGTGATTCTGTCCCTTATACATCCAGACCAAACAGGATTTTTGTCAGCTAAAAATACGGCATTCAATACTAGGCATCTCTTTATGAATATTCAAGCCCCCCACAACCAAACTGGCTCTAGAGTGATAGTCTCACTTGATGGAACTAAGGCCTTTGACTTGGTTGAGTGGTAATATCTGTGGCAGTGTCCTATTTTATGTTGTTACAGGTTTATTGTGTGTGTCATCTAATATTCCATTCATACTTAAATAGAAGATTGCTACTTTTCAGTCCTTATAATAACTCACCCCCCATTGCCCTAACATCGCCCAATTGGGAAACGTACCTCACATAATATCTGCATGTCTGGATAGTCCTAGGTGGCCGCACAATCACCCACTTCTAGATTCACTTTCTAGTTCTGTCTCACTCCCTCATCGGGTTTAGTCCTCGCCAACCCCACAGCAGGGTGGCATACGGGGATTACCTGCCTTATAGGCACGGGATCCCCCCGACCCACCCTACACCACACGACTTATCACACCACTAGAGATCCCAAGGCAACACTCAATTGTTGCGGTGAAAGTGCACTCTCACATCTCTCACCCGGTTACCTCCCCCCCCTTTCCTTTAATTCCCCCCTGGTCGCCTCCATATCTCCACTATAAACAATGACGAACTTTAGCCCTCTCGACCATGTCTCCACATCCCCCACACGCCTACTTAACACCACTAAATTCTATTCACTTAACGCTCGCAGCCTAAATACACCAGAAAAGAGATCCCAACTGTTGCATACTATACACAAATCCAAAGCTCACGTCACCCTAATACAGGAAACCCATTTCCGTACCGACACCTTTCCAAAACTCCAAAACTCCCATTACCCCACTGTGTACCATGCAACTAATGACGAGGCGAAATCTAAAGGACAGTCTCGGATATCCATAGAGACCCGAAAGGCCATTTTTTTTTTCAAAGGTTATATCCACAACCGACCGATCACTATAGCCAATATATATGCCCCCAACTCCCAACAGGTAACCTTCTTCAGAGAAACCATCTTCCAACTTACAGCCTTCCACAAGGGAATTCTTATCCTTGGCAGAGATTTCAATGTCCTGTTGACACCCTCTATGGACACATCCAATGGCTCTTCATGTCTCACCTACAGAGCGCTAAAAGATATTAAATCGCAGCTACAATTTTTATCCCTACATGACACCTGGCACACACTACACCCGACTGACAAGGATTTCACGTACTACTCGCCCCCCCCCCACAAGAAATACTCTAGGCTCTATCACTTTTTTCTAACACAGGAAGACATTCACAACCCTCACTTTTATCAGATCATAACCCGACTATCACCCTCAATTTAACACACACCCCCCCCCCCCCCCCGATCCTTTATCTGGAGACTAGATGACTCTTTATTACTTGACATGGATAACAAAGCAGTTATTACAGACTGCCTTCAACGTTATTTTGCGGACAACACGAGTGCAGAAACATCTAAGGAGTCCATATGGGCCGCACATAAATGTGTCATACGGGGCTTATTTATCTCCTTAAAAAGCCAAACGCAACAAAATAAAGAAGGCCCATATGGATGCCCTGTATAGGCGGGTTCATTTTCTGGAAAGGGCTCATAAACGCACACTCGCGGATGAGTATATCCCCAAGCTCATTCAAGCCAGAAAAGATATACTAGAAGAGCTTCAGAAAAAAGCACAAATTTATACTAGCGCAAAAGCTATTCTATGAATATGGCAATAAGGCTGGCAAAATGTTAGCGAGAGCCCTCCAGAAAAGGAAAACGGGGCACACTATCCACAAAATCTCAACACCTGCTGGAGACCCTATTATCGACTCAGACGCCATTGCACAACATTTTGTTGATTATTTCCATTCACTCTATAACTTATAATGGCAACCACATAGAGATGCCAATCAGACCAGACAGACCCTCATACAAGAATTCCTCACAAAATACTCTCCACCACCTTTAGATCCTTGTTAGACGCCCCTATCACATCAACCGAAGCCATGATGGTCCTCAAACAACTCAAAGCGGGCAAGAGCCTAGGCCCGGATGGCCTATCGGCTGCCTATTACAAGTCCTTTTCAGACTTACTCATGCCACATTTCATCGAAACCTTTAACGCACTCCCTACATCTAAAAGATCTAACACGGATATCCTAGAAGCTCATGTCACACTTATACCCAAACCTGGTAAAGACACCTCACAGATCCCCAACTATTGCCCTATCTCTTTGCTAAATGTGGACCTTAAGTTATACGCCAAGATACTAGTGAATCCCATATCACCCCCTACTTCCGAAACTGATTTCCACCGATCCATTTGGTTTTGTCCCTGGCCAAGAAGCCAGGGATAACACCACAAAAGCACTAAATATTCATCAAAACAGATGGCTTCTTCCTCTCATTAGATGCTAAGAAGGCATTCGACAGGGTGGCATGGGATTATATGGTAGCTACTTTAATACATATCGGAATCCCCCCACACATAATTGAAATGATAATGCTCTTATACTCGACCCCTACCGCAAAAATAAATGAGTAAGAGTAAATGAACACCAGTCGAACAACTTTTCCATCACTAACGGTACACGCCAAGGATGTCCACTTTCCCCACTCATCTTTGTTTTAACGTTAGAGCCCCCCCTCCAAATGTTAAGAGAAAACCCTAACATAAAAGAATAGAGATCAAAGATAGGCCATACAAACTAGCCGCATACACGGATGATATTTTGCTCTTCTTATCAGATCCCATTACCACCATTCCCAACTTACTACGTGACTTGAATTCCTTTCAAACTATTTCTAATTTAAAAATACATTTCAAGAAATCTAAGGCCTTAAACATAACTATATCCGAACAAATAGTAGCCCTATGCAAACTCAAATACCCCTTTAATTGGGAACGCCACGCCCTATCATACCTGGGTATCAATATCCCTACCGACCTGTCGAGGTTATATGAACACAATTTCAGTCCCCGACACTTCTGAAAATCCAAGGACACCTGCTAAAGTGGCACAGAAACTCGTTCTCATGGCTTGGGAGAGTGGCAATTCTAAAAATGAACGTCCTCCCTAAAGTGCTATACCTGCTACAGGCTATCCCCATTGCTCTCCCCAAAATCTTCTTTCAAACATACAAAACCATGTGCAGAAACTTTGTGTGGTCCCACCGAACACCAAGATTGAGCTGGGCCAAACTTATTCTTCCTAAGAATAAGGGAGGCCTAGGATTACCGGATATCCACACATATCATAATGCCACTTTGCTCACCAGGATTGTAGATTGGCATATTCAACACAAAGATAAGGCATGGATCAAATTAGAACAGGACATAGCCCACCTACCATTATCTAACCTTCCATGGATTTCTAACCAAGCTATCCCCCCCGCTTGTCGGACCCACCCCGATACACTCCTCTCTACAGGCACTTCAACAGAAGCGCCACACTCTTAACCTTACATCACCACAAGGCCCTATGACCCCTTTATCCCTCAATCCGGATTTCCCCCTGACATTACATTACCAAATATGATCTCCAACAACCACGTACCACATACAGGGCGCATCAATTCTTTGACCAAGTGAATCTAATGACACATCTTGAAATGGTTGCGAAGTTCCCGAACTCCGATTGCCGTTCTTCAAATTTTTGCAACTCCGACATTTCTTCAAGTCGTATAACCCACAGTCATGCTGGTATAGAGCATTCACTCCGTTTGAAACTCTCTGCAATAGTGCTGAACCACAAAAACACTTGATATTCACCATCGTCACACTGCTAAATTCGGATGCCATGTTACATGCACCTACTTTACAACGGTTGGATAATGATCTCCTAACCACTCTAAGGATGACTGGGCTAGGATATATGAACACACACATACAGGCTTCATTAAGGTTTCGGTACAAGAAAATAGATACAAACTCTACTCATGATGGTACCGCACCCCCGATAAACTACACAGACGGTTCCCCAATGTCCCACCAACATGCTGGAGGTCTGGCTCGGCCCTTGGATCCTTTCTACATATATGGTGGGAATGTCCTTTACTTCAGCCATTTTGGAAAGAGGTACACAACAAAATAATTCAAATAACAACATACCAACCGGACTACTCCCCGGCCCAATACTTGTTACATCACACATCAATATCACAACGAAGATATCGTAAGTCCCTAACCCTGCACTTGATAAACTCAGCTACATTATGCATTCCCAGACACTGGAACACATCCACATCACCCACACTAGAAGAATAGTATCGCCAAGTTGACAAGATCGCAGAAATGGAAAAACGGATCCACCAAGCTCAAGACAGACACACCAAGTTTATCCACCTTTGGGCATGCTGGATTCATTTCAGGTCCTCCACACAATTCAATATCCCCGCTCCCCCACTTTAACAATCATGCCAATTGTACCACAAAGGTATTGGGAAGATCCCCCCCCCCCCCCAATCGTCCATGTCCATTTCCACTCTCCCAATCTCCCCCTGTATCGTATATACCCTTCTCTCCCTGGGCACGTTACTTGGAGGTGACCCCCCTGAACCCTCTTATACCCCTTCACCGACTGCTTCACTCTACAATAATCATACCCCACATACACCCCCTTCCCCCCCCCCGAGTTCTTTTATATCTCCGTTATTCCAGACTTCATAATGGTTTTACATTACCTTTGTCATTCATGCTGCAAATCAATGAAACAATATATAACAGAGGTGCTTCTCATGCCCATCGACTGCACTTTTAAATCCCAGTACAAATAGGGCAATTTCCCCCATTCACAGCGTGTTCCCAAAAGGGGTGAATGGTTTGGAAAAGACCCACAGAGAGCCTTTGCAGTACTTGGACATTTAAGTCAGAATGTGCACAACATTCTTTGTTAGACATGTCCGAGAATAGTGTTGGACAAACTTCCGATGGGACGTTTCGCGAACCGTAACGTTCGCAGCGGGCCCCATTGACTTCAATGGGAGGCGAACTTTGCAAACCTACAGGTCAAATTTGCAGCCACAAAATAATTACTAGCTGTGCAAACATCGTCCCACCACATGGCCAATGACATAACACATGTATGAGGTGAATCTGGGATCGACAACTACAAGCATTCTTTTTTTATATGTGAAATTGTTGTGACAATTCAGGACTGTGGAGCGCATGAAGGCAATGGAGGAGAGGGAAGGTCAGGGTAGGCAAAGAAGAGGGTGCAGGAGATGATCACCAGCAGCGTGACATACAGCAATGACACCTGCACCATGATAGAGTGATCTGACACCAGCACCGTGATAGAGAGCACTGACATCAGCAGCGTGACATAAAGCACTGACACCAGCACCGTGATATACAGCACTGACACCAGCACCGTGATAGAGAGCACTGACATCAGCACCGTGATAGAGAGCACTGACATCAGCAGCGTGACATACAGCAATGACACCTGCACCGTGATATACAGCACTGACACCAGCACCGTGATATACAGCACTGACACCTGCACCGTAAGCAGCCCCAGGAGGAAGTCAGCATAGCACAGGGATGGTGGGAGCCCCTGATAATGAGCATAGCACAGGTATGGTGGGAGCCCGTCATAATGAGCATAGCACAGGGATGGCGGGAGCCCCTCAGAATATGCACAGCAGAGGTACAGCCCCAGGAGGAAGTCAGCACAGCACAGGGATGGTGGGAGCCCCTCATAATGAGCATAGCACAGGGATGGTGGGAGCCCCTCATAATATGCACAGCAGAGGTACAGCCCCAGGAAGAAGTCAGCACAGCACAGGGATGGTGGGAGCCCCTCATAATAAGCAGCCCCAGGAGAATGTCAGCATAGCACAGGGATGGTGGGAGCCCCTCATAATAAGCAGCCCCAGGAGGAAGTCAGCACAGCACAGGGATGGTGGGAGCCCCTCATAATGAGCATAGCACAGGGATGGTGGGAGCCCCTCATAGTATGCACAGCAGAGGTACAGCCCCAGGAGGAAGTCAGCACAGCACAGGGATGGTGGGAGCCCCTCATAATGAGCATAGCACAGGGATGGTAGGAACCCCTCATAATATGCACAGCAGAGGTACAGCCCCAGGAGGAAGTCAGCACAGCACAGGGATGGTGGGAGCCCCTCATAATAAGCAGCCCCAGTAGAAATATGACACCGCTCAACCTCTTCAAACAGGAGGGTACGAGCATATAGTACGGTGTGCTTTTTTTGGACAAGGAAGTGAGCCAAATGAAGAAAGAAGGTCTGTGTGCTCGAATAAAAAAATTGTTTATAGACATATACATGATCTACTGATCACATGTGTTGAATTCCTCCGAGATCCATGCCTCATTCATTTCTAGAAATGTGAGGTAGTTAACACTGTCGTGAGCTAGGCGAGTACGCTTATCGGTCACAATCCCCCCTGCTGCGCTGAACGTCCTTTTGGACAGGACACTGGACGAGGGGCAAGCCAGCAGTTCGATTGCAAATTGGGCAAGCTCTGGCCAGAGGCCAAGCCTGCCCACCCAGTAGTCCAGGGGTTCATCACTCCTCAGAGCGTCCACATCGGCCCTTAACCCGATGTAGTCGGACACCTGACGGTCTAGGCGTTCCCTGATGCTGGATCCAGATGAAACCTGTCGATGGGTCGGCTGAAAGAATGACCTCATATCCGAAGTCATCAACACATCTTCAAACCGGCCTCTTCTTGCAGGCGCTGTTGGATTGGTACCCGCAACTCCTTCTCTGGGAGTGGGAATTGCTCCTCTGCCAGCGCACGCAAAAGCAGAATGCAGCATTTCTCTGCAAAGATTGCAGATGGCAACGCTATTGTCAGCAGTGGACACGTTAAAAAAAGCCCACACTGCGGAGCCATGTGCGGCGTCCTGGGAGCGCCAGATGTGACCGTACATGGTCGATGACTCGCTCCTGATACATTAGCAGTCTGCTTTGTCCCTCCTGTGCAATGTAAGTTATTCCTGCTTCTCCTCCCTATCTGCTGGTCCATATCTCCCTCTGAACTCCCCTCCTCTTCCTCTCTTGTGGGCACCCACGTGAAATCACTAGACACGTCATCATCGACGTCACCTTCCCCACCGCTATAAGTAGAGATCTCGGAGTAGGCAGTAACACCGGGAACCAACCTCCTCCTTGGGCTGATCTGGGTACTGTCGTCAGACTGCTGAGTGGCGGTTGTTGCTACCTCCTCTTCCTGATCCAATGCCAAGAGTGGCTGCGCATCAGAAATGTCTTGATATGGATCGGAAAATAATTCCTGTGACTCAAGCGGAAGGTATGTGGTGGTGGTGGTGTTGTTGGTGGTAGTGTCTTTGGGGGTGCACATAGCAGAGAGTGAAGAAGAGGGTGCAGATCGAGAGGATGAGGAGGGTGCAGAAGAGTAAGGCTGAGTGAGCCACTCAACCAAGTCTGGTGCGTCCTTTAAAGTAATTGAACGCACCTTCTGCAACTTCCCACTTTGGCTCAAGCCTGTTGCTCCTGCCCTAACCCTACCACCCCTGCGGAAGGGCAAGCCTCTTCCTCTGCCTGTAATTTTTTAAATGACCCTGTGACAAAACTCTCAGTCCCTATACTGATAAAGGACTGCTGCAGTATAGGGCAGCAGTCAGCAGTAGTGCACCTCAACCCTATATATTGTGGACCTATACCAGTCCTTAAGGAATAGCAGACTGTACCTCACTCAACCCTATGTACTGTAGTACCCTATACCTTACCAGTCCTTATATGGACCTTTGTGGAACTAGTAGGTTGTGAATGATTAGCAGACTGTACCTCAGTCCCTATACTGATAAAGGACTACTGCAGCAGAAGGGCAGCAGAAGGGCAGCAGTCAGCAGTAGTGCACCTCAACCCTATATATTTTGGACCTATACCAGTCCTTAAGGAATAGCAGACTGTACCTCCCTCAACCCTATGTACTGTAGTACCCTATACCTTACCAGTCCTTATAAGAACCTTTTGTGGAACTAGTAGGTTGTGAATGATTAGCAGACTGTACCTCAGTACCTATACTGATAAAGGACTACTGCAGCAGAAGGGCAGCAGTCAAGTATAATATTCTTTCTATATTTGGAAGAAAGAATATTATACGTATACAAGCCTATAACCATACCAGTCCTGAAAAGAACCTTTGTGGACCTAATAGTAATAGCTACTGATTAAACCGACTGTCCCTCACTGCCACACACAGCTTCCTGCCTGTCCCTATTTAAACTGACAAAACACAGGCTGCTGGAACAATAACTTGAATAGCACTCAAAACTATATCCTGTATTACTTTACCATACCAGTCCTGAAAAGGACTTTTGTGGACCTAATAGTAACAGCTGATGATTAAACTGACTGTCCCTGCTGCACACAGCATCCTGTCCCTCTCTCTACACTGACAAAAGACAGGCTGCTGCAACAATCACTAGCACAGCAGTGCCTCAAACCTATATCCTGAACTACACCTAACACCTATACCAGTCCTGAAAAGAACTGTTGTGGACCAAATAGCTAGCGATTTGGGTCACTGCAGTCTCTCCCTGCTCCACACAGCAACCTCTCCCTATAGTGACATACAAAAGAATGTAAAATGGCCGCCGGATCGGGTCTATTTATAAGTTAGGGGGAATGTCCAAGTGTCCATGTGCTGTAATGTCTCAATTGGCTGTCCTGTACCCCATGATGGATGTGTCATCATAGGTCAAAGTTCTTTTACACAGTAAACACGGAAGTCCGCCAGGCGAATGGCGGCAATAGTCTGCCAATCGGGCGGACGGCGAACAGCTGAAATTCGCCGCGAAACGACCGCCGGGCGAACCGTTCGCCCATCCCTATCCGAGAATATACTAGCCACGAGTCACATGATTCCAGGAGTCGCCTAACCTTCTCATTGATAAACCACTATAGAAGCGACTTATATCCGATGTTCCCCTGCTACCCCTTTTAGTTGTAGTCAGAGAGAATGACGCCTCAATTGGCAAACCCCAAACATCAATAGATGTTGGCTAAAACTTGAATGTTTAGATTTGGCTTAGACCTTAAGTGTATCTACACACAATAGCTCTCATTCTACAATATACTACTGAAGATTGCAACGAACCATTTACCACTACTCTTTGTACTTGTAATACTGTACTTTATGATTGTAATGTACTTTGTACTTGTTATGTTTATATTTGAACCATTTCAATAAACTATTTGAAACAAAAAATATCTGTGGCAGTGTCTTTGCTGCTTTGGATTTGGTCACAAATTTGTCAAATGGCTCACCATCCCTTATAATTCACCACAGGCCAGGGTGATTGCCAATGGTTGGACCTCAGGTGCCTTTCCACACTCAAGGGGACTTGGAAGGGGTGTCCCATTTCACCTCTTTTATATGTGCTGGTGGTGGAACCCTTGGCAGAAACTATTAGGGAGCACCTGGACATTCAAGGGTTGTCCTCTGGATCTGCTATGGAGAAGGTGGGGCTATATGCCGATGATATAATACTATACTTAGCTGACTCTGGCCCCTCTCTACTGACAGCACTCCAGATTATTGAGAAATTCAGCAGATTCTCAGGATTTAGATTCTTCCCATAGATGTGTTCCTTCCACGAGAGACCAGGCCACCCTACCTTTAATTAGGGTTAGCTAGGGCCTCTTCCTGAAAACCCTGGCCAGTGGTTGTCTGGGTCTGCAGGCGAGGGGGCTTATTGTAACCTGGAAGCCCCCTTTAACAAGGGGACCCCAGATCCTGCCCCCCATATGAATGGGTATTGGGTACATTGTACCCCTACCCTTTCACCAAAAAAAGTGTCAAAAAGTAAAAACCACAAGAGGCAGTTTTTGACAATTCCTTTATTTAAAAAAAAAAAAAAAAAATTTCCCGCAATGTACAGTATATCAATCTTTAATCGCCGAAAAATAGAAACATTTTAAAAAGCTCCATCTCCATGGGAGGCCTCCTGGCGACTGCTGTCTCTTGCCTTTGACAGCTGTTATATAGGCAAGGGCAGGGCCAATTGTGACATAACCAAGTGACCTGAACTGTGGTATGGATGTTGGGGGGACCTCATGGCAATTTTTCTTTACTTTTGGCATGCAGTTCCCCTTAACATCCATACCAGACCCAAAGGGCCTGGTATGGACTGGGGGGGACCCCACACCATTTTTTTCATAGACTTTTTATGGCCACAACTTGCATATAAGCCTTTAAATTTAGGAATTTTTATTTTTCATGTCCATGTACCATAGACTTTAATAGGGTTTGCATGTTTGCTAGAAATTTTTGCCTGTTCGAGGTGTTCTGGTGCGAACTGAACTGGAGGGTGTTTTGCCCATCCCTAACCTGCAGTTGCAGGAACATTACTGTTAATTATTGCGTTCTGTCTGTCTCCACCCTCTATGATCCTAGTGCTAGGTTCTTATTGTGTCCTGAAATAAGTAGGACCATTTCCTTAAGCCAGTTTGTGTGGCTGAGATGGAATTTTCAGGAGAGGAGGAGGAAGAAGATGATCAATTAAAGCTGTTGCAGAAAACTGATTGTTCTGCACCTGAAAGGAAGAAGATGACTTTCAACCCCCCCGTGTGCTCTGGCTGTATTACACACCCACTGCCAGAAGGAAAAGGCAGATGTGTCTCTTGATGTTGTGCCCTGACCACTGCTGTGTCCTGCAAATGCAGAACCTGTTAATGCGTTACTACCTCTACATCTGTACTCCTACTACACACATCCACTATATTTTTCAAATGGATATTGGATAATTAAACAACTTAAATCCCCTCCTTGAGAAGGTGACCAACCTCTTAGTATGTACAACAGATTTATTAGTCCAGAGGTTCACTTTGCTTGATTTGGAGGTCTCCTATGGAGCTCTCCCTTTTTAACACATTTCACATAGGGGAGAAAGGTTCTACATTATCGTTAAAATAAAATTAGAGCCAAAAACAAAATTTGCATAAAATATTTTATGTATAAATTCTTTCTTGAGTGTACCAATCACTTACCTTCATTTAATTTATTTACTGCCCGTTCACACACACCAACTATATAGAAGACTTAAGATGTACCTCACATCCCCCCACACATTCGCACACCAGAGGAAAGAGAATGAACCCTCTTGGATAACTGTATGAAAGCTGCAAATAGCATGCATGTTGGTCTCATTTACTGTAGTTAAAAACCACATGTACTCCAGTAGCAGCTTCCATTCAATTAGTCATATATGTAGTTTCAATTTCCTGTCTAGCAAATGGCAGAGGGAGAACATAATGTTACTCCATTCAAGGAAAACAGAGATATACAGGTATGCAATTATGTTATGTTTACACTGGTCAAAATAGGTTGTACAGTCCAAATTTTAAATGTCATGTGCCTTATCTGGTGCATGCACCATCTGACATTATGCTGATCTGTTGAAAAAAAAGCCCTTCTCTCAAGATCTTGCAAAATTGTGCATAATCCCATGAGGCTTCATGGAAAAGTCCTTTTTTCAACAGATCAGTGTAAAGTGGTACCGCAAATGCTCCAGAAGAGGTGAAAATGCTATTGTTGGACTGGTAGAAAATAAGAAAGAAGAATTTGGCTATCCATTACTTTTTTTTCATAGGAGCATGGGATTCTGACCAGCTGTGGTAACAAAATCCTGAGACTGTGGAAACAGTGTAAGTGCTAGATTTATTACTTGTTTTAGATATATTGCAATAATATGCTTTAATACCCTTGCCCTAAAACTTAACCCAATCCGTACATAAATCAGCACTTAATCCAAAAACTTTACATAAATCTTAACCCTAATACTTACATTACACCCCTTAAAATCTTGACCCCAACACCAAATAATCTTAATCTTTAAAGTAACCCTAAATACTGAGGGGGATCATCCATACAGGTAAAGCGTCTGTAAATTGGTCACTTTATTCACCAATGCAGATTATGTTTTCATTTTCAGCATATGTGAAAATTGAATTTCACCAATAAACTAATTAGATTTATGCACATCCACGCCTTTACACTCAACTTGATTAAATTACAACAAAGAACTTACACCTTAAAGAAAATATATAATTTATTTCTTGAGTGTTTATATTGATTAATATAGCAGTGTTTTTTTCTGTTTAAATGAAAAAATGACTAAAACCTTAAGTAAGATTTTGAAAGCATCAATATATTATTGTGTTTGAAGAAAGTTAATTTTAATTTCACAAATGCCTCAGAAAAATAAGTAGCACATAAAGAATACTCTAAATACAAACTCTAAGATGTGTGAACAACAGTTTTGCAGTAAAAAATACGAAATAAGGTTTAAAGTCAACTTGGCCATCAAAATGTTTAACTACCTTCAGATTTTGGGCATGTTACACACACCCAAAAAATGTGATCATTGTACACAGGACATGGAGCACATCCACTCTCTAGTTAATCAATGCAGGGATTGCTGTGTATGCAGAGAAGCTCTCTGCAACTGCATTTGCCAAAAAATACTTCTCAGGCATGATATAGAAAGATACAATATAAAGTAACATATTGTAATGTTACTTTTGTATCATTCTGTTCATTCGTCTGCACATCAAAAGAATTACAATCTGCAGATGATATTAGTTAAAGCAAAGTTTTTTTTTTTTTTTTTTTAAATAAAATGTTCCTCGGTTTAACTAATTAATTCTTAGTTTATTCTCAGCCCTAAATTAACTTATTTCTCCTTCTCCCTTAAACTATTATTTTCCTGCTGATTTTTTTATTTTTTTTATTTTATTAACCATTAATATTTAAACTTTTTTTGTTTTGTTAATATTTTCACACATTTAACATATATTTACACATATCCCATTTAAAAAGTGCAAAACTGAAAAGAAAAGTTTATTTATTCATAAGTTTGGTGTAATTTTAAACATTATAAACATTATACATTATAAACATTATAGCGACACAGGGGCTCACACTGAGGAGGCGATTTAACCCCTATTGGGGCAGGGGAGCTGGTGAGTGCGGATTATTGTCCTATGCATGGAAATCGCACCGGTTGCAATTCAGGATACACCAAGCACTGAGCACATTGTCACTTTGATCTGATTACAGAGGAACTTTTTGATGTTAATTTTTGCTGTTGGACTTTTCTCTTTTGAATTTTTTTGGATTATTTCATGTTTCCATTTTTCTGATTTCATACCCTGGGAGGCTTTTGATGGAAGTTAAAGAATAAAGTATTTTATTAATATGGTTTTTGCACTAATATAAGCACATAGCACTTCTTGACAGTATCAGCTGTGGTTTTCAGAATGCACATATGCACTTTATAATACTGCATTTTTTTAGCGATTATATATGTTTATGCTTTAATATCGCATATTTGTATACATTTTTATTTTTGTATTTAGCATGTAATTTTGCAAACAACAATTCAGCTTTTTGGGTGATAGACACATTTATTTAGTTACACATTTTCGTTTAGATTGGTCCTTATATGGCACAGATGTGCATTTAAAAGTAGGCGAGCGCCGTAGCTACCACCTCAGCATTTTACGTCTTTTCCCAATCTGCCAGGTTGGTCACATATGGTAGTGGCAATCAATTTTTCGCTTACAATTTTTTACATTTTTTTCGTTTTCCCCTATATATTTTTATACATTTTCTTGCATACTTGATCCTGTTAATTTATTTATTTAAAACTTCCAGAAATATTTTAGTTTCCATAGCACACCTTACCCCCTCTTTCTTCTAAGATTGCCCTGTATTTGGCTCCATCCATCTTCCCATCAACTCTGAAGAAAAGCATTCCCATGACATGATGCTGCCATCACTAAAATTTACAGTGAGGATGGGGTATTCAGGGTGATGTACAGTGTTAGTTTTCTGCCACACATAGCGTTTTGCTTTTAGGCCAAAAAGTTCAATTATGGTCTCATCTGACCAGATCAGCTTCTTCCACCTGTTTGCTGTGTCCCCCACATGGCTTCTTGTAAACTGCAAAAGGGACTTCTAATGGCTTTCTTTCAACAATGGGTTTCTTCTTGCCACTCTTCCATAAAGGCCAGATTTGTGGAGTGCACGACAAATAGTTGTCCTGTGGACAGATTCTCCCACCAGAGCTGTGGATCTCTGCAGCTCCTCCAGAGTTACCATGGGCCTCTTGGCTGCTTCCCTGATTATTGCTCTCCTTGCCCAACCTGTCAGTTTAGGTGGACGGCCATGTCTTGTTAGGTTTGCAGTTGTGCCATACTCTTTCCATTTTCGGATGATGGATTGAACAGTGCTTCGTGTGATGTTCAAAGCTTGAGATATATTTTTATAACCTAACCCTGCCTTAAACTTCTCCACAACTTTATCCTTGACCTGTCTGGTGTGTTATTTGGCCTTCATGATCCTGTTTGTTCACTAAAGTCCTCTAACAAACCTCTGAGGGCTTCACAGAACAGCTGCTGTATTTATGTTGAGATTAAACTACACATTAGACATGTGCACACTGAAATATTTTGTTTCTAAAGTTTGGTTTCGTATGAAAAATAAATGTATTTAGTTACTCCCGAAATTAGTTTTTATTTATTTTGTTTTGTTAAAAAATGCATTCGTCCAAAAATCCAAATTAATTAAGTTTGAATCTGTCAATGAAAGGCTTATGGTGTCTGTCAGATGTTCTAAGAATATTTGACGAAGTAGCTAAACTGTACGACGCCGTGATTGTACATTTCTGGTTGAACGCTCCGTCCACAAGCTATAGCAGAATTTTAATGTTGTTTGACTAGTAATAACTATAATTAATAATTATTATTACTAGTCAAACAACATTAGAATTCTTCTGTAGCCTATGGGTGGAGCATTTGAATGTAAATGTCCGCTTGCGTCGATCATATGTTTTTAGCTACCGTATTTATCGGCGTATAACATGATAGACACAGATCACTATTGTCACCATCATGTTGAATTTTCTATCTATCTATATCGAACTGTTGCCACAATGATACTAAACTATAATGGATACGAAAATAAAGCATTTTTTAAATTTCGTAGCTTTTGGATTTTGGATTCTGCCCGTTCGTTATCGTTTGTTAAAACAAACACGAAAATCCCTGAAATTCAGACGAAAATGCATTCTGATGAAAATTAATGCTCATGTCTATTACAAACAGGTGGACTCTATTTACTAATTAGGTGACTTCTGAAGGCAATTGGTTCCACTAGATTTTAGTTAGGGGATATCAGAGTAAAGGCGGCTGTATTCAAATGCACACTACACTTTTCAGATATTTATTTGTAAAGAAAATTGAAAACCATTTATCTTTTTCCTTCCACTTCACAATCATGTTCCACTTTGTTTTGGTCTATCACATGAAATACAAATAAAATACATTTTTATTTTTGGTTGTAAGATGACAAAATGTGGAAAAGTACTTTTTCAAGACACTGTACATGAAGAATTCTCCATTTCTCAGGCATATAAGTTTGAATTAAGAGTTTTTCTTTCAGGTTTTGTGTGGACAACCAAAGGAAGATATTCAAGATTTAAAACGTGTCTAAATAATGTAACCAACATGCCCAAGTATGTGTATTTAGTGGGGTTGTCGCTAACAATAATAATCAGCTCTTCCATTTCCGCTGTTTGGCATACACAGCAGATCCAGTCTGAAAGTGTGATGGCAGTTGGTGTAGCCCATTTCAATGAGCTACATTGTTTGGCTGCATTTACCATGTGTAGGGCCAATCACTTGTGGTATGCAAAAAAGGGGAGTAAGGAATGATGTAGTAAATATTGTGCAGGTGTGTAGTCTAAGGAGTATGTGGTAATCTTTGTAATGGTTTTGTGTATCTCTTTCGAAAAGGACTGTAATTTTAAGCAAGACCACCAGATATGTAAAATTTGTCCTCGTTCTGATCCACATATCCAGCAAAAGAGGGAAGATGTCAAAGAGAACTTGTGTATCTGATTGGGTGTACGATACCAGCCGGCAAATTGTTTATATCCAATTTCTTGTATTGTTACATTAATGGAGCCTTTATGAATGTGGGTTAGGATTTTTTCCCACTCATCATTATTAAAATTGAGTTTGAGATTATTTTCCCATTTTGGGCAAGGTCCACCAGTCTTTTCGTCTGTGTTAAGAAACAGGAGAGAGTACATGAAACAAATCGTGTGACGTTGTGAAGTATTTTTGATACAGAAGGCCTCAAATGGTGTGTGGTCTCATGTTCAGTCAGTGGAAATGGTCCGGGTATCTAAAGAACTGTCTCAGTTGAACATAAGTCCAGAAAGGGAAATAGGAGTTTCGCATTTTAGTTTAAAGGGTTTCTTATGACAGAAGGGTGCCTCTCTGAAAGCAATGCTCCACATTGACGTGGCCATATGTCTTGTAGGAGATGAGTGGAAAGGCCAGGTAGGAAGTCTGGGTTTTGTCTAAGAGGTGTGAGTGGTCCAGGGCAGGAAGTAATCTCTAAATGTCTGTTACTTGTGTGGAAGCTTCAGAGAGAAGGGCCTATAATTGGGTGTTCCTTATAATATTTGGTTGTGTGTTTGGTAGGGAGCTAAGCGAGCGTTTGTAGAGGGATTTGAGATCCTGCATTTTCTATCTGCACCCATGCCTTTGTTTTCTCATGTATAGTGATGGAGAAACTTCCGGTGGGACATTTCGTGAATGCGATCCGCGAACATGTCCAAATGTTCACGAACCACAAGATTCGTGGCGGACCCCATTCACTTTAATGGCAGGCGAACCTTAAAAACCTCTAGGTCATATTTTCAGCCACAAAATACTTACTAGCTGTGCACACATAGTCCCACAACATGGATACTGACATACCAGAAGTATTAAGTGAATCTGGGATCGACAACGACAAGCATTCTTTTTTTATCTGTGAAATTTTGTCAATTCACGAGCGCATGAAGGCCATGGAGGAGAGGCAAGGTCAGGCCAGGCTATAAAGGGAGTGCAGGAGATGATCAGTGCCACAGTCAGGACAGCACATTCCTGTGCCAGTGTCCCAACCTGTGCTTGAGCCCCTGACCCCTCCCTCTGCCCGGCCCTTACCCCCACCTATGCAGGGCTCCACTGCAATGGTCCGGAGGTGCCAGTCCAGTGCTGATCCTTAGCCATGGTGCTGCCACTGCCTGCTGATTGGCTTCTCTGCTGCTATCTCCCTCACTGACACCAGCACCGGGATAGAGACTGAACACTGACACCAGCACCAAGATAGAGAGCACTGACGCCAGTACTGAGATAGAGAGCACTGACGCCAGCACCGAGATAGAGAGCACTGACACCAGTACCATGATAAAGAACACTGACACCAGTACCGTGATAGAGAGCACTGACACCAGCACTGTGATAGAGAGCACTGACGCCAGCACCGAGATAGAGAGCACTGACGCCAGCGCCGAGATAGAGAGCACTGACACCAGCGCCGAGATAGAGAGCACTGACACCGGCACAGAGATAGAGAGCTCTGGCACCAGCACCGAGATAGAGAGCACTGACATCAGCCCCGTGATAGAGGGCACTGACACCAGCACCGAGATGGAGAGCACTGACACCAGCACCGTGATAGAGAGCACTGACACCACACAAGCACCGTGATAGAGAGCACTGACACCAGCACCGTGATAGAGAGCACTGACACCAGCACCGAGATAGAGAGCACTGACACCAGCACCGTGATAGAGAGCACCGCCACCAGCGCTATGATAGAGAGCGCTGACACCAGGGCTGTGATAGAGAGCGCTGACACCAGCGCCGTGATACAGAGCCCTGACACCAGCGCCGTGATAGAGAGCCCTGACACCAGCACCGTGATAGAGAGGGCTGACACCAGCACCGTGATAGAGAGCGCTGACACCAGCACCGAGATAGAGAGCACTGGCACCAGCAACGAGATAGAGAGCACTGACACCAGCACCGTGATAGAGAGCGCTGACACTGGCACCGAGATAGAGAGTACTGACACCAGCACCGAGATAGAGAGCACTGACACCAGCACCGTGATGGAGGGCACTGACACCAGCACCGTGATAGAGAGCACTGATACCACACCAGCACCCTGATAGAGAGCACTGACACCAGCACCGTGATAGAAAGCACTGGCACCAGCACCGAGATAGAGAGCACTGACACCAGCACCGTGATAGAGGGCACTGACACCAGCACCGAGATGGAGAGCACTGACACCAGCACCGTGATAGAGAGCACTGATACCACACCAGCACCGTGATAGAGAGCACTGACACCAGCACCGTGATAGAGAGCACTGACACCAGCACCGAGATAGAGAGCACTGCCACCAGTGGCGTGATAGAGAGCGCTGCCACCAGCGCCGTGATAGAGAGCGCTGCCACCAGCGTCGTGATAGAGAGCGCTGACACCAGCACCGTGATAGAGAGAGCTGACACCAGCACCATGATAGAGAGCGCTGACACCAGCACCGAGATAGAGAGCACTGATACCACACCAGCACCGTGATAGAGAGCACTGATACCACACCAGCACCGTGATAGAGAGCACTGACACCAGCACCGTTATAGAGAGCACTGACACCAGCACCGTGATAGAGAGCACTGACACCAGCACTGATACCAGCAACTCGCTACGGGACCCAAAAATATGACACCGCTCAACCTCTTCAAACAGGAGGGTACAGGCATATAGTACGGTGTGCTTTTTTTGTACAAGTGAGCCAAAGGTAGAAAAAAGGTCCTTGTGCTAGATTATATAAATTGTTTATAGAGTTATGCATATACATGGTCTACTGGTCACATGTGTTGAATTCCTCCGAGATCCATGCCTCATTCATTTTTATAAATGTGAGGTAGTCAACACTGTCATGAGTTAGGCGAGTACACTTATCGGTCACAATCCCCCCTGCTGCGATGAACGTCCTTTCGGACAAGTTGTGCAAGGTCTGGCCAGAGGTCAAGCCTGCCCACCCAGTAGTCCAGGGGTTCATCACTTCTCAGAGCGTCCACATTGGCCGTTAACCCGATGTAGTCGGACACCTGTCGGTCTAGGCGTTCCCTGATGCTGGATCCAGATTAGTGATGGCCGAACGGTTCGCCCGGCGGTCGTTTCGCGGCGAATTTCCGACATTCGCGGTCCGCACGTTCGAACGCCTTTTTCCGTCGTTCGCCGCGGCGGACTTACGTGTTTAATGTATACAAGAACTTTAACCTTTGGTGACACGTTTATCATGTGATACAGGACAGCCAATTGAGACATGACAGCACATGGACACTTGTACATTCCCCCTAACCTATAAATACACCCGATCCGGTGGCCATTTTACATTCTTTCTTCTGTTACGATAGGGACAGGTTCCTGTGTGGAGTAGGGAGAGATAAACCACTAGCTATTTGGTACACAAAAGTTCTTTTCAGGACTGGTATAGGTGTTAGGTGTTGATAGGTTTGCTGTGCTGCTGATTCTTGCAGCAGCCTGAGTGTCTTTTGTTAGTTTAGAGAAAGGGAAAGGACGGTGTATGCTACAGGGACAGCCAGATTAGTCTTTCATCATCATCATCATCATCATCATCATTAGCTGTTACTATCAAGGTCCACAAAAGAGCTGTTCCAGTAACCACTAATCGTTCTCTTTTTTTGCCAATTTGTATAGGGACAGGAAGGAAGCAGTGTTGTCAGGCAGTGAGGGTAATTTTAAAGACTTGCTGTTATTATTAGTTCCACAAAGGTTCTTTTCAGGACTGGTATCAGTGGTACAGTAATAGGCTTGTACATGTATAATATTCTTTCTTCCAAATATAGAAAGGATATTATACTTGACTGCTGCCCTTCTGCTGCAGTCTGCTAAACATTCACAACTCACTTGTTCCACAAAAGTTCTTATAAGGACTGGTAACTTGGTATAGGGTGCTACGGTACATAGGCTTGAGTGCGGTACAGTCTGCTGTTCTGTAAGGACCGCTATCGGTCCACAATAGATAGGGTTGACGTGCACCACTGCTGACCGCTGCCCTATACTGCAGCAGTCCTTCAGCGGTATAGGGACTGACGTACAGTCTGCTAAACACTAATACACAACCTGCTTGGTCCACAAAAGTTCTTATAAGGACTGGTAACTTGGTATAGGGTGCTACGGTACATAGGCTTGAGTGCGGTACAGTCTGCTGTTCTGTAAGGACCGCTATAGGTCCACAATAGATAGGGTTGACGTGCACCACTGCTGACCGCTCACCTATACTGCAGCAGTCCTTCAGCGGTATAGGGACTGACGTACAGTCTGCTAATCACTAACACACAACCTGCTTGTTCCACAAAAGTTCTTATAAGGACTGGTAACTTGGTATAGGGTGCTACGGTACATAGGCTTGAGTGCGGTACAGTCTGCTGTTCTGTAAGGACCGCTATCGGTCCACAATAGATAGGGTTGACGTGCACCACTGCTGACCGCTGCCCTATACTGCAGCAGTCCTTCAGCGGTATAGGGACTGACGTACAGTCTGCTAAACACTAATACACAACCTGCTTGGTCCACAAAAGTTCTTATAAGGACTGGTAACTTGGTATAGGGTGCTACGGTACATAGGCTTGAGTGCGGTACAGTCTGCTGTTCTGTAAGGACCGCTATAGGTCCACAATAGATAGGGTTGACGTGCACCACTGCTGACCGCTCACCTATACTGCAGCAGTCCTTCAGCGGTATAGGGACTGACGTACAGTCTGCTAATCACTAACACACAACCTGCTTGTTCCACAAAAGTTCTTATAAGGACTGGTAACTTGGTATAGGGTGCTACGGTACATAGGCTTGAGTGCGGTACAGTCTGCTGTTCTGTAAGGACCGCTATCGGTCCACAATAGATAGGGTTGACGTGCACCACTGCTGACCGCTGCCCTATACTGCAGCAGTCCTTCAGCGGTATAGGGACTGACGTACAGTCTGCTAAACACTAATACACAACCTGCTTGGTCCACAAAAGTTCTTATAAGGACTGGTAACTTGGTATAGGGTGCTACGGTACATAGGCTTGAGTGCGGTACAGTCTGCTGTTCTGTAAGGACCGCTATCGGTCCACAATAGATAGGGTTGACGTGCACCACTGCTGACCGCTCACCTATACTGCAGCAGTCCTTCAGCGGTATAGGGACTGACGTACAGTCTGCTAATCACTAACACACAACCTGCTTGTTCCACAAAAGTTCTTATAAGGACTGGTAACTTGGTATAGGGTGCTACGGTACATAGGCTTGAGTGCGGTACAGTCTGCTGTTCTGTAAGGACCGCTATCGGTCCACAATAGATAGGGTTGACGTGCACCACTGCTGACCGCTGCCCTATACTGCAGCAGTCCTTCAGCGGTATAGGGACTGACGTACAGTCTGCTAATCACTAACACACAACCTGCTTGTTCCACAAAAGTTCTTATAAGGACTGGTAACTTGGTATAGGGTGCTACGGTACATAGGCTTGAGTGCGGTACAGTCTGCTGTTCTGTAAGGACCGCTATCGGTCCACAATAGATAGGGTTGACGTGCACCACTGCTGACCGCTCACCTATACTGCAGCAGTCCTTCAGCGGTATAGGGACTGACGTACAGTCTGCTAATCACTAACACACAACCTGCTTGTTCCACAAAAGTTCTTATAAGGACTGGTAACTTGGTATAGGGTGCTACGGTACATAGGCTTGAGTGCGGTACAGTCTGCTGTTCTGTAAGGACCGCTATCGGTCCACAATAGATAGGGTTGACGTGCACCACTGCTGACCGCTGCCCTATACTGCAGCAGTCCTTCAGCGGTATAGGGACTGACGTACAGTCTGCTAAACACTAATACACAACCTGCTTGGTCCACAAAAGTTCTTATAAGGACTGGTAACTTGGTATAGGGTGCTACGGTACATAGGCTTGAGTGCGGTACAGTCTGCTGTTCTGTAAGGACCGCTATCGGTCCACAATAGATAGGGTTGACGTGCACCACTGCTGACCGCTCACCTATACTGCAGCAGTCCTTCAGCGGTATAGGGACTGACGTACAGTCTGCTAATCACTAACACACAACCTGCTTGTTCCACAAAAGTTCTTATAAGGACTGGTAACTTGGTATAGGGTGCTACGGTACATAGGCTTGAGTGCGGTACAGTCTGCTGTTCTGTAAGGACCGCTATCGGTCCACAATAGATAGGGTTGACGTGCACCACTGCTGACCGCTGCCCTATACTGCAGCAGTCCTTCAGCGGTATAGGGACTGACGTACAGTCTGCTAAACACTAATACACAACCTGCTTGGTCCACAAAAGTTCTTATAAGGACTGGTAACTTGGTATAGGGTGCTACGGTACATAGGCTTGAGTGCGGTACAGTCTGCTGTTCTGTAAGGACCGCTATAGGTCCACAATAGATAGGGTTGACGTGCACCACTGCTGACCGCTCACCTATACTGCAGCAGTCCTTCAGCGGTATAGGGACTAAGAGTTTTGTCACAGGGTCATTTAAAAAATGACATGCAGAGGAAGAGGCAGGCCCTTCCGCAGGGGTGGTAGGGGTAGGGCAGGAGCAACAGGCTTGAGCCAAAGTGGGAAGTTGCAGAAGGTGCGTTCAATTACTTTAAAGGATGCACCAGACTTGGTTGAGTGGCTCGCTCAGCCTTACTCTTCTGCACCCTCCTCATCCTCTCGATCTGCACCCTCTTCTTCACTCTCTGCTATGTGCACCCCCAAAGACACTACCACCAACAACACGACCACCACCACCACCACCACATACCTTCCGCTTGAGTCACTGGAATTATTTTCCGATCCATATCAAGAGGACATTTCTGATGCGCAGCCACTCTTGGTATTGGATCAGGAAGAGGAGGTAGCAACAAGCGCTACTCAGCAGTCTGACGCCAGTACCCAGATCAGCCCAAGGAGGAGGTTGGTCCCCGGTGTTGCTGCCTACTCCGAGATCTCTACTTATAGCGGTGGGGAAGGTGACGTTGATGATGACGTGTCTAGTGATGTCACGTGGGTGCCCACAAGAGAGGAAGAGGAGGGGAGTTCAGAGGGAGATATGGACCAGCAGATAGGGAGGAGAAGCAGCAATGACTTACATTGCACAGCAGGGACAAAGCAGACTGCAAATGTATCAGGAGCGAGTCATCGACCATGTACGGTCACATCTGGCGCTCCCAGGACACCGGCACATGGCTCCGCAGTGTGGGCTTTTTTTAACGTGTCCGCTGCTGACAATAGCGTTGCCATCTGCAATCTTTGCAGTCAACGCGTTAGTCGCGGTAAGCCCAATACTCACCTAGGGACGACCGCCTTAAGAAGGCACATGAGCAGCCATCACCGAGCCCAGTGGGAGCAACGGAACACACAAAGCCACACTGCAGGCTCTCACCGTCCAGCCTCGTCTTCTACTTCTCCTTCTCCTCTCTCCTCACAATTGTCCTCCACTCCACCTTCCATCACGCCAAGCTCACATTTTTCTGCAAAAAGGCAGGCTTCCGTGGGCCTAATGTTTGAGCGTAAAAAAATGATGATGCCGGATAACCCTCTTGCCCAACGGTTGGCGGCTGGCTTGTCAGAACTCATAGCCCGCCAACTACTGCCATATAAACTGGTGGACTCGGAGGCCTTTCGCAAATTTGTGGCCATTGGAACACCACAATGGAAGGTCCCAGGAAGGAAGTATTTCTCAGAGAAGGGCATCCCAGAGCTATATGGCCATGTTCAGCGGCAAGTGAATGTATCTCTGGCACACAGTGTCGGTGCCAAGATACATCTGACCACAGACACGTGGTCTAGCAAACACGGGCAGGGAAGGTATATCAGTTTTACTGCCCACTGGGTGAACCTTCTGACGGCCGTCAAGCATGTAACCCGTGGCACCCGTGTAGATTTGGTTTTACCGCCACGGATTGCATGCAGGCCTGACTCTTCTTCTCCTCCTCCTACTCCATCCTCCTCCCTCTCCTCCTCAGCTGCCTCCTCCTTTTCCGCTGCTAGCGTCTCTTCCACTGCACCGCCCAAGCTCCCCAGAACCTATTCCACATGCCAGGTGAGACGTTGCCATGCCGTGCTGCGTCTGTTGTGCCTGGAAGCAAAGAGCCACACTGGCCCGGCACTCCTTTCAGCTTTGCGTTCACAGGCAGATGAGTGGCTAACACCGCTCAATTTGACAGTTGGTAAAGTGGTGTGTGACAACGGTGCCAATCTGCTTAGCGCATTGAAACAGGGCAAAATCACGCACGTGCCGTGCATGGCACACGTCTTAAACTTGGTCGTGCAGCGATTCCTTGTCAAATACCCTGGGGTCCAGGACATCTTGCGGCAGGCAAGGAAAATCTCGGCCCATTTCAGAAGATCTTACACGGCCATGGCTCGCCTTGCTGACATTCAGCGGCGACACCATCTGCCGGTCAGACGTCTTATTTGCGATTGCCCGACGCGATGGAACTCAACCTTCTATATGCTTGATAGGCTGCTCCAGCAGAAACGTGCAGTTAACGTCTACCTGTATGAACTCTGCGAAAGAAACGGTTCTGGGGAGCTGGGTTTTTTTTCACCGCGCCAGTGGCTGCTCATGCGCGACACATGCAGACTTCTGCGGCCATTTGAGGAGATCACCAAACTGGTCAGTCGCAGCCATGGCGCCATCAGTGACATGGTACCTTATGCCTTCTTTCTGGAGCGTGCATTGCGTCGTGTCATTGATCAGGCTGTGGAGGAGCAGGAGCGGGAAGATGAGGAAGTCGCAATGCTGGATGAATTCCCAGGGGGGGCTACTCTATCTGAGACAAGTCAACAACAGGAGTCTGATGAGGAGTCAGAGGAGGATGGTGCCGGGGCGGATGAGCAGGAGCAAGAAGAGCATGCTTTAAACCTTTCTGGGATCCCTGTTGTGCGTGGATGGGGAGAGGAGAATGAAGAGGACGACATTATCCTGGATGATGAGCAGGAGCCAGGCCACCACACCGCTTCCACTTTAGTGCAAATGGGGGCCTTCATGCTCCAGTGTTTTAATAGGGACCCCCGTATAAAAAGCATGAGGGTCAAGGACCAGTACTGGGTGGCAACGTACTTAGACCCCCGGTACAAACACAAAATGGCGGAAATGTTACCGCCGTCGCAGAGGGCTGTCAGAATGCAGCACTTCCAGGCCTTGCTTCGAGAAATGCTGCATTCTGCTTTTGCGTGCGCTGGCAGAGGAGCAATTCCCACTCCCAGAGAAGGATTTGCGGGTACCAATCCAACAGCGCCTGCAAGAAGAGGCCGGTTTGAAGATGTGTTGGTGACTTCGGATATGAGGTCATTCTTTCAGCCGACCCATCGACAGGTGTCATCCGGATCCAGCATCAGGGAACGCCTAGACCGTCAGGTGTCCGACTACATTGGGTTAACGGCCGATGTGGACGCTCTGAGGAGTGATGAACCCCTAGACTACTGGGTGGGCAGGCTTGACCTCTGGCCAGAGCTTGCCCAATTTGCAATCGAACTGTTGGCTTGCCCCTCATCCAGTGTCCTGTCCGAAAGGACGTTCAGCGCAGCAGGGGGGATTGTGACCGATAAGCGTACTCGCCTAGCTCACCACAGTGTTAACTACCTCACATTTCTAAAAATGAATGAGGCATGGATCTCGGAGGAATTCAACACATGTGACCAGTAGACCATGTATATGTCTATAAACTATTTTTTTAATCAAGCACACAGACCTTCTTAATTCATTTGGCTCACTTCCTTGACCCAAAAAAGCACACCGTACTATATGCCCCTACCCTCCTCTTTGAAGAGGTTGAGCGGTGTCATATTTCTACTGGGGCTGCTTATGATATCCCTGTGCTGTGCTGACTTCCTCCTGGGGGTTCTTATTATGAAGGGATCACACTATCCCTGTGCTGTGCTGACTTCCTCCTGGGGGTTCTTATTATGAGGGGATCACACCATCCCTGTGCTGTGCTGACTTCCTCCTGGGGCTGCTTACGGTGCTGCTGTCAGCGCTGTATGTCACGGTGCTGCTGTCAGCGCTGTATGTCACGGTGCTGCTGTCAGCGCTGTATGTCACGGTGCTGCTGTCAGCGCTGTATGTCACGGTGCTGCTGTCAGCGCTGTATGTCACGGTGCTGCTGTCAGCGCTGTATGTCACGGTGCTGCTGTCAGCGCTGTATGTCACGGTGCTGCTGTCAGCGCTGTATGTCACGGTGCTGCTGTCAGTGCTCTGTATTACGGTGCTGCTGTCAGATGCCTCTATCACGGTGCATGTGTCATTCCGGTATGTCACGCTGCTGGTGATCATCTCCTGCACCCTCTTCTTTGCCTACCCTGGTCCCTGACCTTCCCTCTCCTCCATTGCCTTCATTAGCTCCATAGTCCTGAATTGTTAGAACAATTTCCCAAATAAAATAAAAATGCTTGTAGTTATCGATCCCAAATTCACCTCATACATGTATTATGTCATTGTCCAGATGGTGGGACTACGTTTTACCCCCTAATAATTACCACGTGGCCGCAAATTCGACATGAAGGTTTGCAAAGTTCGCCTCCCATTGAAGTCAATGGGGCCCGCGGCGAACGTTCTGTTTCGCGAACGTTTGGGTCCGTTCGCATTTCGCGTTCGCGAAACGTCCCGTCGGAAGTTCGTCCATCACTAATCCAGATGACACCTGTTGATGGGTCGGCTAAAAGAATGATCTCATATCAGAAGGGACCAACACATCTTCAAACCACTCTCTTCTTGCAGGCGCTGTTGGATTGGTACCCGCAACTCTTTCTCTGGGAGTGGGAATTCCTCTGCCAGCGCACGCAAAAGCAGAATGCAGCATTTCTCTACGCAAGGCCTGGAAGTGCTCCATTCTGACAGCCCTCTGTGATGGTGGTAACATTTCCGCCATTTTGTGTTTGTACCGGGGGTCTAAGTACGTTGCCACCCATTACTGGTCCTTGACCTTTATGCTTTTTATACAGGGGTCCCTGTTAAAACACTGGAGCATGAAGGCCCCCATTTGCACTAAACTGGAAGTGGTGTGGTGGTCTGGCTCCTGCTCATCATCCAGGATAATGTCGTCCTCCTTGTTCTCCGCCCCCCATCCACGGACAACAACAGGGATCCCAGAAAGGTTTAAAGCATGCTCTTCTTGCTCCTCCTCATCCACCCCGGCACCATCCTCCTCTGACTCCTCTTCAGACTCCTGTTGTTCACTTGTCTCAGATAGAGTAGCCCCCCTGGGAATTCATCCAGCATTCCTGCTCCTCCATGGCTTGTTCAATTACATGACGCAATGCATGCTCCATAAAGAAGGCATAAAGTACAATGTCACTGATGGCACCATGGCTGCGACTGACTAGTTTGGTGATCTCATCAAATGGCCGCAGAAGTCTGCATGCGTTGCACATGAGCAGCCACGGGCATGGTGAAAAAAAAACAAGCTCCCCAGAACCTGTTCTGCCGCAGGGTTCGTACAGGTAGTCGTTAACTGCACGTTTCTGCTGGAGCAGCCTATGAAGCATATAAAAGGTTGAGTACCATCGCGTCGGGCAATCGCAAATAAGATGTCTGACCGGCTGATTGTGTCGCCGCTGAATGTCAGCAAGGTGAGCCATGGCCATGTAAGATCTTCTGAAATAAGCCGAGATTTTCACCAGGGTATTTGACAACGAATCGCTGCATGACCAAGTTTAAGACGTGTGCCATGCATGGCACGTGTTTATGTTTGACTTGTTTCAATGCGCTAAGCAGATTGGCACCATTGTCACACACCACTTTACCAACTGTCAAATTGAGTGGTGTTAGCCACTAATCTGCCTGTGAACGAAAAGCTGAAAGGAGTGCAGGGCCAGTGTGGCTCTTGGCTTCCAGGTACAACATATGCAGCACAGCATGGCATGTCTTACCTGGCATGTCGAATAGGTTCTGGGGATCTTGGGCGGCGCAGAGGAAGAGACGCTAGCAGGGGAAAAGGAGGAGTCAGCCGAGGAGGAGGGGGAGGATGGAGTAGGAGGAGGAGAAGAAGAGCCAGGCCTGCATGCAATTTGTGGTGGTAAAACCAAATCTACATGGGTGCCACAGGTTACATGCTTGACAGCCGTCAGACGGTTCACCCAGTGGGCAGTAAAAGTTATATACTTTCCATGCCCGTGTTTGCTAGACCACGTGTCTGTGGTCAGATGTATCTTGGCACCGACACTGTGTGCCAGAGATACATTCACTTGCTGCTGAACATGGCCATATAGCTCTGGGATGCCCTTCTGGGAGAAATACTTCCTTCCTGGGACCTTCCATTGTGGTGTTCCAATGGCCACAAATTTTCGAAAGGCCTCCGAGTCCACCAGTTTATATGGCAGTAGTTGGCAGGCTAACGGTTCTGACAAGCCAGCGGTCAACCGTTGGGTAAGAGGGTTATCCGGCATCATAATTTTTTTACGCTTGAACATTTGGCTGCCTTTTTCCAGAAAAACGTGAGGACGGCATGATGGAAGGTGGAGTGGAGGACAATTCTGAGGAGAGAGGAGAAGGAGAAATAGAAGAGGCTGGATGGTGAGAGCCTGGAGTGTGGCTTTGTGGGTTCCGTTGCTCCCACTGGGCTCGGTGATGGCAGTTCATAAGCCTTCTTAAGGCGGTCGTCCCGAGGTGAGTGTTGGGCTTACCAAGACTTATGCATTGACTGCAAAGGCTGCAGATGGCAACACTATTGTCAGCAGCGGACACGTTAAAAAAAGCCCACACTGCGGAGCCATGTGCTGGCATCCTGGGAGCGCCAGATGTGACCATACATGGTGGTTGATGCCTCGCTCCTGATACATTAGCAGTCTGGTTTGTCCCTCCTGTGCAATGTGAGTTCCGCCTGCTTCTCCTCCCTGTCTGCTGGTCCATATCTCCCTCTGAACTCTCCTCCTCTTCCTCTTTTGTGGGCACCCACGTGACATCACTAGACACGTCAACACCAAGTCAACTTCCCCACCGCTTTAATTAGAGATCTTGGAGTAGGCAGCAACACCGGGGACCAACCTCCTTGGGCTGATCTGGGTACTGTGGTCAGACTGCTGAGTGGCGGTTGTTGCTACCTCCTCGTCCAGATCCAATGCAAAGAATGGCTGCGCATCGGCAATGTCTTGTGATGGCAAATAATTCCTGTGACTCAAGCGGAGGGGATATATTGGGGGTGGTGGTGTTGGTGGTAGTGTCTTTGGGGGTGCACACAACAGAGAGTGAAGAGGGTGCAGAAGAGTAAGGCTTAGTCTGGTGCATCCTTTGATGTAATCAAACGCACCTTCTGAAATTTGCCACTTTGGCTCAAGCCTGTTGCTCCTGCCCTAGCCCTACCACCCCTGCAGAAGGGCCTGCCTCTTCCTCTGCCTGTCATTTTTTAAATGACCCTGTGACAAAAGTCTCTAGAGAAGTGCAGTATATGTGGAAGAAGGTATATAACACCCTGCTTCAATCTGTCGTTTTGGGGGGCCACTGGTCTATCACACTAGTTTATAATACTTTTTTTCTAATTGCGTTTGTCACTCTTTGTAGTATCGCTGCAGAACCACTCAGCAGTCACAATGCTGCACAGTGGAAATGCACTATACTATGCTTTCTATATTTGAAAGTATTTTATAAGAGTATTACACCCCTATATACTGCACACCAAATAGTACACTTATACAAGTCCTTAAAAGGACCTTTGTGGACCTAATAGTAGCTAGCTAGTAGCTAGTGAATTGCAGACTGTCCCTGCTCCAAACACCAAACTGTCCCTACACTGAGAAACGACAGCTGCAGAATCGGTCAGCAGCACTGCAGTGCACTATAATATGCTTTCTATATTTGAAAGAAAGTGTATTATACATGTATTATAACCCTATATACTGTACACCTATACCAGTCCTTAAAAGGAGCCACAAGACAAGGGCCGCAGAGGACTCCTCTATTACTGCCAGGCAAGTGCTGAAACCAGTCACCCTTCCAAATACCCCATTGATGCCAGGACAAGCCCCAGCAGGGGAAACCCCCTCTCCAGCCTCAACAGTTTCTCTGAGCGCTCTATAGGGCCATACGGATTGTCCTCACTTTTTGCTAAAATCTCAGAGATGCTGGACAGAGGTTTATCTCAGAATGCAGACAGGATTACATGAGAAATTAGAGCGGATTTCCAGAATCTGGGCTCCAGAATTGAACATATTGAGCATAAGCTGGACATTATTATTTCCAGGGCAAACCAGAACACAGACGATTTGCACTTTGTACAAGAGCAGCTCGAAGCAGCTCAGGCCCAGATTGACTATCTTGAGAATCGCTCCAGGAGGGATAATTTTAGGATAAGAGGGATCCCTGAAACAGTTAATGATATTCCGTTGGCTGTGCAGGAGGTTATTAAACACCTGCTTCCCTCTGCCCCCTCTCACAAATTGGAACTGGACAGAGCTCACAGATCCCTTGGCCCCCCAGGGAAGGATGGATTCCCGAGAGACATTGTGGTGAAACCACACTATTATTCCTCCAAGGAGGAGGTAATGAAAAGCTCCCGCCAACAGGATCTCATTCAGTTTCACGACCAGGAAATTAAGATTTTTGCTGACATTTCCCCGTTCACCATTCAAAAACAGAGAGCTTTGAAGCTTCTTCTGGCAGCCCTTACCAAGAAGCATATTAAATAAAGCTGGACATTCCCTTTGCCCTCAAGTTCTCCTACAAGGGTAAACAGCACGCAATACATAACTTCCATGAGGGCGAATGGTTACTTTTAGAGCTCAAGCTGGACTCAGTAATGGACATGTCAAATTCTCAACAGGGTTCTGCAAAATGACCCACACCCCAGAGCCCTACGTCACCCTTATGGGAGAAGAACAACTCCAAGAGAGCCAAGGATAACCTCTCCCCATGACATTGTCCCATGTGTACCTGGTGACAAATTCCTGTCTTCTTTAACCACTTTTCTTTTCAGGATGGACCTCTCACTTGTGAACTCTATCTGGGACTGGATAGAACCCATATACCCAATCCTCTGATCTCTGATGAAACGCAGCCTTAGGGCCCTATGCCCCCCCACCCTCACAGACAGCTCCAAAAACCTTTTTTATTTTTTTGGGGCTTTTTTGCCCCAATTAGTATGTTCCACTCTCCCCTGGACATAGGGAGACTGTTGGCTGTTTCCGCTTTATAGCAAGTTTTAATGTTTTATTACTACGCTTTATTGGGCCAGGGCTGATGCCTTGCATTCCATCCTACTACCCAGACAAGGATCTTTCCGTCTCTGGGTGGTGGGACATTAGCCCTACATACGGACTATACAAAAAATTGTTTGACCCTCTCCTCCCCTTAATCCGGGCCTGTCATGGGCTTTACATCTTTTAAATTGCTGGCAGATTTTTTATCTTCCTTTCCCTCTCAGATTTCTCTTTTATGTCTTTCAGCCTATTTCCTGTTATATTTCCTCTTCAAGGTGTCCCCGAGGTTTTCACGAGCTGGAGTCGTGCTCCATTTATCCCTGGCCTCTACGCAGGATGGGGTATGTGATGGTAGAGTAAGTGACATTTCTTCCCTTGAGCTCCATGCCTAATGACAATACTACTTTACATCCTTTACGGATAATTTCACACAATACTCAGGGACTCAATTCCCTAATTAAGAGACGAAAGGGCTTTCAGGTCTATCAGTCCCGCCATGTAGATGTACTCCTATTGCAGGAAACTCACTTTCTGGTGCGGTACTCCCCCTCTTTTCTCCATGCACAATTCCCAGTTTTTCTTGGCCAATGCCGATGATAAGACGAGAGGGGTTGTGACCTTGTTAGCTAAACAATGCAAATTTTCTGTACAATTGGAACACAGAGACCTGGAGGGGAGATTCCTCCTGGTAAAAGGTACCATTGACGGTCAACTATATTCATTCATTTCATATTATGCCCCTGATAAAGGTCAGATGAGGTTCTTTCAGCAAATGTTCAACTCCCTAGGACCAATGTTAGAAGGTATCACAATTATGGGAGGGGACTCTAATATGGCTTTTGATTCTGAGATTGACAAGTCCAAACCTAGCCATTAGACGATTAGACCTGTTAAACATAGTGTTCAAATAGCACAACTGATTTTTCAGTCTCACTTAGCTGACATCTGGAGGGAATTGAACCCCTCTTCTCGTGACTTCACCCACTTCTCGAGTCCACATCAATCCTACTCACGCATCGATCACATTTTATTATCCACTCTAGCCCTCAAGTCTAAAATTTTAGATGTAATTTGGTCGGATCACTCTATGGTCCTAGTGCTGCGCAGGGATGCTCCCAGACAAAATATTTTCCATTGGACCCTAAATCAGTCCATGCTGCATGATCCTATAAGGGTCACTGAGATACAAGAGGCTCTTAGCGAATATTTCTGACTCAATGATGTTGGGGATGTTTCAGCCGAGACTCTCTGGGCAGTGCATAATGTGACGATCAGGAGTAAGCTAATCCAAATTGCGGTACAACAAAAAAAAGATAGGATGTGCGACATTGAAAAACTTGAGAGTGAGTTCTGTGATCTTCGTACGCAACACAAAAAAGACCCTTCCAGAGTCCCTGGGCATACTTTGGACATGGCCTAAGCAGCCCTTAACCTGGCCCTCACAGCTAAGGCTGAGAAATCAATTAGATGGACTGGGGCTAAATTTTACCAGAAATGGAACAAAATAGGACACTTGCTTGTGTCCAAACTGTCCCCTAGATTCTTCTCCCACTCACTGCCCAAAATCAGACAGGCAGATGGCACCCTCACTCTCAACCCACAGAGCATTATGAAAGATTTTCTCTCTCTGCTCCACGCACCTAGAAACCTTGGCGGTAGACAACCAGACGTCTTGCCATTGAGAGAGGGTTAAGGGAGTCTGTAAAATAGTGGCCCATTTCCTCATATAGAGGTGAGCCTCCGCGGTGGGAGCAGTAGAATTGTGAAGAATGCTGTATATGACGGATATGAGGCCCTTCTGGCAAGGACCCTGGGAACATAAAGTTTCAAAGGTGGTAGGATTGACCAGAGCCAGGTCAGGGGATCTGGAATGAAAATAGTGTTTAAATTGGAGGTATGAAAATAGGAGTTGGTTCGGGATATCATACTTATTCTGAAGTTCTAAAAAGGATAGAAATTTACGAGATATCGGGTTTACTAGGTGGCGAAGTTGGAAGATACCCGAACTGAACCAGGGGTACATATTCTTCAAGGAGAGACTATCAGGTATGTCTGGATTGAAAACGACATTTAACATAGGTGAGCATGGAGAAGAGAGAGAGTACCTCCCATGACATTTTTTCCATATGGATAGAGTAAATAACATCGGCCCAAGGAGTATGCGTCTAAGCTGAGCCATAGAGGAGGGCAGATCTGACCACAGCATGGAGCAAGGGTGAACAGGACCAATGACACTCATTTCAAGTTCCGACCATCTACTGGTAGCGAAATAGGACGACCAGGAGATAGCCGGCAGAAGGTGAGTCGCATAAAAGTACTTCACTATATCAGGAGCTCCCAACCCCCCATGAGACCGTGGAGCAAAGACCACGGTCTGGGCGATTCTGTGCATTTTATTTCCCCATATAATTTTAGTGAAGGCCCGTTGAATATTCCGAAGCTGAGGCATGGAAATAGCAATTGGTAACGTTTCAAAGAGATACAAAAATTTAGGGAGTATGGCCATTTTTAATACATTAATCCTACCCAGGAGGGACAGAGGGCAAGTTGACCAGCTTCTGAGCAGACTATGTGTTTCCGCTATCAGAGAGACAAAGTTAGCTTCGTATAAGGAATTATATGTAGCGGTCAAATTAATGCCAAGGTATTTAAGGGAGACCGGGCACCAATGGTAGGGGAAGTCATTCTTTAAAGAAGCCAGAAGTGGAGGAGGAATGTGAATGGGGAGCGCTTCAGTTTTAGTCGTGTTAACCCTATACCCCGAGAGTTTACTGAATGTATCCAGGAGTGTATGAAGTTTGGGGAGGGAAATTTGAGGTTTCGTCAAGGTGAGGAGGATGTCATCTGCAAAAAGGGACAACTTATATTCCTTCAGTTTGAGAGAAATCCCGCTTATATCTGAGTCTTCCCTTATAGCTGCGGCCAAGGGCTCAAGGCATAATATAAACAAGAGGGGGGATAGGGGACATCCCTGTCTAGTGCCGTTACTATGTGTAAAGAGTGGGGATCTATAAGATTTTCAGGACTTTTACAAAGAGCTTTACAAAGCAGATAAACATTCTAATATTAACTGAGTAGAGGAATTTCTCAGAGAGCTGAAACTACCAGGACTCCCTGAAGACCACAGAGCAGAGATGGAGGATCGCGTCTTGGTTTCCGAGGTAGCAGAGATGATCAAAACCTTAAAAGGGAAAATGGCACTGGGGCCCGATGGATTCTCTACCCCTTATTACAAAAAATTCTCAGTTACCTTGACCCCATACCTCACTAGATTTTTTAATTCAATGATAAAAGGTACCTCCATCGGCAGTCAACTCAACATTGCCTATATCGTCAAATCGTCTGGCGTCATTTATAGGCCTTTATATCCACGGGTCAGTTTTATCCCTGGCAGACAAGGCCCAGACCAAGTTAGAAGGACGGTTGACCTTATATCGGTTTTACAATCAAATTGGATGGGTGAGCACAAACAAGAGGGCATGTTACTATAGTTGGACCTTCAAAAGGCCTTCGATTCAGTCTCCTGGCCATACCTTTTTGCAGTGTTAAAACAATGGGGTTTTGGACCAAACTTTATTAAGGCTCTTTACTCAAAGCCGGAGGCCAGGGTTAGACTCCAGGGACTTTATTCTGAACCAATAATGATTGCTAGGGGTACTCGTCAGGGCTGCCCGTTATGGCTATCGCAATTTGCGGTCATCTGGACATCAAACGGGTACAATGTGGTCAAACAAAGCATAAATGTGCCCTTTTTGCTGATAACCTAATGCTTTTTGTCACCTCCCCAACCTCCTCTCTCTCTGTGATCTGTAAGTTACTGAATAAGTTTTCAGTTGTCTCAGGCCTACATGTAAACATGTCTAAATCTCAAGCTCTCGATATGTCTCTTCCTAGCTCGCTGGTTTCTATCATTAAGAACACATACCAATTTGAATGGAGTGATTCCTCTATTAAATACTTGGGGCTTAATATCACTCCAAAAATTGAAAATCTCTATCAAGCAAATTACCCCCAATGTATCGGAAATTGGAGGCGGATCTCAGGAGCTGGGAATCTTATGACATTGCGTGGATAGGTAAAATTAACTCAGTCAAGATGACCCTTCTACCCAGACTATTATATCTTTTCTGCTCCCTCCCTATCCATATTAGGAGGGAACATCTTAAGGTGTTTCAGGGCAAAGTCACTAAATTTATTTGGAACAAGAAAGGACCTCCTCTTTCCCATCGTACTCTGTTCAATCACTCCTCTCAAGGGGGACTGGGAGTTCCAAACTTTCTATGGTACTACCAAGCTGCACGTTCAGCACAATTGTCCACCATCTATCTCAAGGTAGAGAAACCTGACTGGATAGCCATTGAATGACAGGCGGTGCCTAAGTTTACTCTGGACTTTTTGCTATGATGTAAAAGTAGACCTCCTATTTTAGCACCAACTTTATCACACTCATTTTCCCTGTGGGACTCACTAAAGAGGCTTCCCTCTCTGGTCTCTCAGTTCCAACCGTTAGCTCACTTATTTCACAACCCCCTATTTCAACTTTGCATGGACATGAGAGCCTTCAAATGGTGGCTCGATAAGGGGGTATACCGCATCAGACACTTTTTCTCTAATACAGGTACTTTACGTCTTAAGCATTTTGTGAAGGAGCATGGTCTCCCTACCACTGAGAAATTTAGGTTCCACCAAATCTCCAGATTCATTCATTCCCTATGGTCAAACAAACCTAATCCCCCAGGGTTCACAATATGAATCCTGGTGTGGTCAAATCATGGAGAAGAGGGGAGGAATCTCCATAATCTACGAGTCACTTGCCACTAATCCACACAAATTGCCATACATGATGGTCTGAGAAAGGGATCTCCAGATCTCCTGGGATGTTGAGGATTGTTATGACTCCTACTCTAGATCCCTCAAAGGCATCTACAACGCCTCTCTCATAGAGGCCAATATCAAACTCTTGACGAGATGGTACCTAGTTCCTACCAGATTAGCTCTTATGTATCCCTCCTTATCTCCTCTGTTTCAGAGGATGCCAAGGACTAGGTACCATGTTCCACATTTGGTGGGAATGCCCTAGGATTAGAGGTTACTGGAACAAGGTCTTCCATTTTATCCATAAGGTAACAGGATGTACTCTCGCTCAGACTCCAGCAATAGCATTACTTAATGGCCTTACACAAGGCATTCCTAAACTTATTTGCAGATTAATACTTTTTATTTTGACAGGTGCTAAATTAACCATTGCCAAGGCAAGGAAAACCCCCAGAGTCTCGCTATCATCCATGAAGAGGATGGTTTCATGGATGATGGCACAATAAAAACTGGTGAGTTCCTTGTTAGACACAAACAAGCAGTTTACAGCAATATGGACTCCCTGGGCTCAGTACCTTGGCATTTCACTGATTCCTGGCATCAGTAACAAGTAGCCACTCTGGCTTTAGAGCCATGCATTGGATAGAAGGACACCTTACCTACTCTCTCTTTCTTCTCCTTTCCCTTCTCTTTCTTTCTTTTCCCAGCCCTTTCCTTTTCTTCCCTTTTTTCTTTGATCCTTTGTTTTTGGTGGTTCGTTTTAGGGAGTTTCTTGCTTTCCGTCCTTTAATATTATCCAAGATGGTTTTATTATATTAAAAATGAGTCCTCATAGTGCGCCCTAGGACTGGTTTCCTCTGGCACCAAACTGGAGCGAACCCTCAAACGCACAATACTCCAGTTAAAAGTTCAGGTTTTGGTACAAAATATCTACAGGCCTTCTTTCCACAGAAGCTGTCGACCACTCCCCCTATGAGGGGTAGACCTCTCTTAGGAGGGGCTCCGCTGGGGGGCCGGGTCGGGGGTTCCTTGCCGGACACAGTGTGTTCCCTTTAGGGGTGTCTGGTGGGGGATGTGGTCCCCGGGGATCTCCAGCGTAGAGAACGCCTTTATGTTTTCCTTTAATACCCACAAGGTGTGCTACACCATTCCACAGGTGATCCCAGTCTTAGATGTTCTCATACTGTATATTTATCATGTAACTTCTAATAGGCCTCTTATGAATGCCATAATAGGACTCAAATGTTATCTTGGATAATACTTTGTATTTCTTTCTATTGATGCAAAAGAAAAATCTTTTATTGAGAACAAATCAATCTAATAAAGTCCTAATCATTAGGTCGGGTTCACACCTATGCAAATTAGATGTGGGTTTCCCCGCATCCAATTCGCATAGCAGGAGAATGTGACTGTCTCCCTACGGAGCCAGTTCACATATCTCCATTGCGGCTGCGGAGCGCACTGTGCGTCTTTGGCTCCATTTCAGGGCTGAATTCAGGTATAGAATTGGGCATGATTCATCCCTGAAATGAGAAACAGGGGCGCACAGCGCTCCTGTGCAATCAGCAGCCAACGGGTTACAGTGTGAATCCAGCCTTAGGCGTTGTCCCTAGGTTTTTGGTTTGCGGGCATGCACACTTTGTTTTGAGTTGATTAACATTACCAGTAGAAGGTTCAAATAATTCAGATTAAAACACAAACTATTGAAATATATATGCACTGCATCTTGTACAAATTTTGTATCTATGGTGATTTTCTATGTTTATCTTGATATACATTGCACTTATTATGTTATACCTATGCTTACTCTCTGTACTCTCTCTATGTACCAAATAAAAATCGTTTGTAAACAAAAAAAAACAAACAAAAAAAAAAAAAAAAAAATTCAGATGCAAGAGGCCTTTGTTTAATTAAGATATATATATGGAATATATTCCTCTTGGGGACTTTTAAGAGAAAAAACAACTACTGAATGTTCTGCTGCATTATTCAATATTTTTTGGAAAAGTAAAAAATGAAATGGGTAGGTAAACAACCTACATGTGTGTGCGAGGACAAAAAGTGTACATCTAAAAAGATATAGGATGCAAAAAACATGAGTACAGATCACAGATACAGGTATATATTCCAACGTGTTTCGAGTTTGACTCTTCTTCAGGGTATGGATCAGTATGTGTGTATATGTGTATATATATATATATATATATATATATATATATATATATATATATATAAAATCTCTCCTGTGATGTATCTTTTTTTTTTTTATAAATGTATATTTATTGAGAAAAAGATTTCTTTCACAGAACAAAGTATATATGCTTCCGATACATACAATCAAAATTAACATTGCAACTGTAACAGCAAGTACCGCCGCAGGCGGGATATCAAATGTCGGCAACTTAAAATATCACATTAAAGGGGAAGGAACAGGATACACCACGGATTCGCATATAAAGATGCATAGTTAAACCAAATACCGTATTTTATAGAGGTAACGCAGGGGTAGGATCTCGGGAGTGAGCCATGGGAAAAATTTCCTGGAAGCTCATGTCTATACATCGGGGTGTTGCCTCAGGATTCGATGTAGAGTTGTCCCATCTGTCCCATATTTTAGAAAATTTAGGTAGAGAGTCTTGTACCAAAGCAGTCATATGTTCCATTCTACGTATGTTTGCAATAGCGGAAATCAACTGAGAGTGGGTTGGGGGGGAGGAGGACAACCAAAGAGCAGGTATCACTCTCTTGGCAGCTAGGAGGACATATGCTGTCAGCTTCTTAGCGCTTTTTGAAAGCGTCGCAACAGGCAGGCCCAGCAAGTAATGCCTCGGGTCTAAAGGGATGGTGATCCCCAACACGGTATGGAGTAGGGATTGGACCATAGACCAAAAAGGTACAATTAAGGGGCAACTCCAAAAAATGTGATAATGAGTGCCCTCATGTCGTAGGCACCTCCAGCACATCTTAGATATAGAGGGTTCATATTTGTGTAGCATTTCAGGAGTTTTGTACCAAAACATCAGTACCTTGTAGGCTGTCTCTCTCTGCTCCACGCACCTAGAAACCTTGGAGGTAGACAACCAGATGTCTTGCCATTGAGAGAGGGTTAAGGGAGTCTGTAAAATAGTGGCCCATTTCCTCATATAGAGGTGAGCCTCCGCGGTGGGAGCAGTAGAATTGTGAAGAATGCTGTATATGACGGATATGAGGCCCTTCTGGCAAGGACCCTGGGAACATAAAGTTTCAAAGGTGGTAGGATTGACCAGAGCCAGGTCAGGGGATCTGGAATGAAAATAGTGTTTAAATTGGAGGTATGAAAATAGGAGTTGGTTCGGGATATCATACTTATTCTGAAGTTCTAAAAAGGATAGAAATTTACGAGATATCGGGTTTACTAGGTGGCGAAGTTGGAAGATACCCGAACTGAACCAGGGGTACATATTCTTCAAGGAGAGACTATCAGGTATGTCTGGATTGAAAACGACATTTAACATAGGTGAGCATGGAGAAGAGAGAGAGTACCTCCCATGACATTTTTTCCATATGGATAGAGTAAATAACATCGGCCCAAGGAGTATGCGTCTAAGCTGAGCCATAGAGGAGGGCAGATCTGACCACAGCATGGAGCAAGGGTGAACAGGACCAATGACACTCATTTCAAGTTCCGACCATCTACTGGTAGCGAAATAGGACGACCAGGAGATAGCCGGCAGAAGGTGAGTCGCATAAAAGTAGTTCACTATATCAGGAGCTCCCAACCCCCCATGAGACCGCGGAGCAAAGACCACGGTCTGGGCGATTCTGTGCATTTTATTTCCCCATATAAATTTAGTGAAGGCCCGTTGAATATTCCGAAGCTGAGGCATGGAAATAGCAATTGGTAACGTTTCAAAGAGATACAAAAATTTAGGGAGTATGGCCATTTTTAATACATTAATCCTACCCAGGAGGGACAGAGGGCAAGTTGACCAGCTTCTGAGCAGACTATGTGTTTCCGCTATCAGAGAGACAAAGTTAGCTTCGTATAAGGAATTATATGTAGCGGTCAAATTAATGCCAAGGTATTTAAGGGAGACCGGGCACCAATGGTAGGGGAAGTCATTCTTTAAAGAAGCCAGAAGTGGAGGAGGAATGTGAATGGGGAGCGCTTCAGTTTTAGTCGTGTTAACCCTATACCCCGAGAGTTTACTGAATGTATCCAGGAGTGTATGAAGTTTGGGGAGGGAAATTTGAGGTTTCGTCAAGGTGAGGAGGATGTCATCTGCAAAAAGGGACAACTTATATTCCTTCAGTTTGAGAGAAATCCCGCTTATATCTGAGTCTTCCCTTATAGCTGCGGCCAAGGGCTCAAGGCATAATATAAACAACAGGGGGGATAGGGGACATCCCTGTCTAGTGCCGTTACTATGTGTAAAGAGTGGGGATCTATAAGATGCCAATTGGACCTGGGACGTGGGAAGTGAGTACAAGGCCTGCAGGGCTGACAGGAAAGAACCAGAAAAACCAAAACGCTGGAGCGTGGCAAACATGTACGGCCATCCCAGCCTATCAAAGGCTTTTTGTGCGTCTAAACTCAAAATAATGGCAGGGCGGGATGTCTTGTCGAGCAGGTCTATGAGATCGATGGTGCGTCTAGTGTTATCACCGGCACGTCTACCCAGGACAAATCCCACCTGGTCATTATGGACCAGGGCGGGAATCATCGAGGAAAGTCTATTAGCTAAAATTTTGGTGAAGATCTTATAATCGGAGTTAAGTAAGGCTATGGGTCTGTAATTGTCCGGTAGGGTAGGGGATTTACCCGGCTTCGGGATAACCGTTATGTGCGCATGTAGGAATTGGGAATGAGGCACTCTACCTTTCTGTAAAGAGGAAAAAAGATTTAGCAAATGAGGGCTCAGAGTCGGAAGGAAAGATTTATAATAGATATAGGGAAGTCCGTCTGGGCCTGGGGATTTATGGGATGGGAGAGCTTTCACTACCGCAGCCAATTCCTCTGGCGTGACGGCAACTTTCAGGGTATCCACCTGGGAAGAGGATAACACTGGTAGTTTCAAAGAGGTGCAGAAGTCATTAAAGCTATCTTGGGAGAAAGCGTGGTTGGGATCGGAGGGTAGGCAGTTATATAGTTTCTTATAAAAAGCACCAAAAACTTTAGACATTGTTAAGGGGCAATAGGTTGGTGTGCCATCCGACTGAATAAGAAGATCGGGATAGGAGTGGAATGGGCGGGGTTTGAGCTTATTCACCAACATCCTATGAGGCTTGTTAGCGAACTCATAAAATTTCTGTTTTGCCCAGAGTAGGGCTTTGGAGCATCTATGCAAATCTAATGATTTTAACCGTTCGCGTAGGGAGGTCACTGCGCGGAGACGAGACACCGAAGGGGAGGACAGGAGCAGAGCTTCAGCTTTTTGCAACTGAGAAAGAATATCTAGTCTCTGCGCTGCCGAGTCCCGCTTAAGGCGGGAGCCGGCTGAGATACATTCTCCTCTAAAGAAGGCCTTGTGCGCCTCCCAAAGGGTGGATACGTCCCGCACAGATCCCACGTTAAATCGAAAAAAGTCAGTTAAACTTTGAGATAAATGAGCCTTAGTGACCGGATCCCGGAGAAGGAAGTCATTAAGTCTCCAATGACAGGTCCTGGGTGTAGAGGAGGAGAGGGTAAGGTCGAGCTGGCCTGAGGCATGATCCGACCACGTCATGGGATTCAACTCTGAGGCTACTGCCGACGTCAGTAGAGGTGCCGTTACAAAAATATAATCCAATCTAGAGTACATTTTATGTGGGGGGGAATAAAAAGAAAATTGGCGGTGTGTGGGGTGTTTAATCCTCCAAATATCTAGCAGGTGATGGGATCTAATAAGCTTGCGAAACGCAGTGGATTGACGTTTAGTTTTGGAAGAGGGGTTACCTGGGAAAAGGGTTTGTCTGTCCCTCTTAGCGGACATGGTCATATTAAAGTCCCCGCCAATGATCATGAATGGCTGGGCATAGGAGCCCAGAGCATCCAAGACCCCAGAGAGGAACTGAACCTGGCCCGAATTTGGGGCGTAAATATTAACTATAGTAAGTGAGCGGGATAAGTAGTCGCAGTCCAGGAGAATGTATCTACCATGTGGGTCAAGGAATGAGGACTTCACCCGCAACGGGCAGGTTTTTTTAATCAGTATCGCGACCCCTGCTTTACCAGAGGGATCGGAAGCCATAAAAGAAACCGGAAAATGTTTAGCAGCAAATTTAAGAGAGCCTCCTGGGCGGAAGTGAGTCTCCTGGACTAGGACCACGTCTGCGTTGGAGGACTTGAACTCCTTCAGAGCCAACCATCGCTTATGAATAGAGTTCAAGCCTTTAACATTGTATGTAAGTACCCTTAAAGCCATTGTGCACCAAGTAGTTGAAGCTTAAAGTACCCATAACCAACATACAATAAACAAATATACCTGAGTAAACCAAGGAAATACTGGGAGCCGTGGTGTATCCTAGGAATGAAAAGCGGGTAGAAACATATAATAACAACAATAATGCATCTAGAGATTGAAAAAGACAACAGCCAAAATGGGCAAGAAATGAAAAAAAGGCCAAAAAAAAGGCCTAAAAAGTAAAAAAGTAAACTATAAGTAATAGCAAAAAGGCCTGGGGGGTAAAAACCACCCAGGAGTCCGCAGCCGCAGCCGCGGAACAAAAGGAGGCACATCAGGGGTACCTGCTCATCTAGAGGGACCCTGCCACCTTCCAGAAAAAAGCTATAGGCAGCGTGAACAATATACCATAGTCCCAATCAACAAAAACAAAAAGAAAAGTCACAACCCGTAAATAGGGGTGCGAATACCCCCTGTCAAGAGGGAAAAAAAAAAAAAAAACACAAACATGGCGAAATAGGGGCCGAAGCCAAGATAAACCAAACACAGCACTTAAATGTTCTCTTCAAGGAGGTAGTCTGGGATGCAAGTTCCGCTGGGGAGTAGAGAAGGATTTCTGCGATCTCTGAGGAGCTGGGGTCCGTGTCGGGATGGCTGTGGGTCTGGGTGTCGTTGGAAGCGGGACAGGGTCTTCGTCAGGCAGTGGTGGCAAACCCAGACTGCGTATGAAAGCTTCACTTTCCTGAAGGTCCCTCATGGAGTATTGAATCCCATCTTTAGTAGCCGAAAGGCGAAAGGGGAAACCCCAGCGATACGGAAACTGGTGATTCTGCAGATGGGCAGTCACAGGGCGGAAGCTGCGACGTTTAGCCAAGGTAATGGGGGATAGGTCACTGAAAATTTGTATCTTGGCCCCTTTAAATTCCAGACGAGACTTGTTACGGGTGGCCACAGTCAGAGCTTCTTTGCTGTCGTAGTAGTGGAAGCGTACAATGATGTCTCTAGGGTTGGCCCCGGCTGGGGGCTTTGGGGCTAAAGACCTGTGGGCCCTATCCAATCTCCAATCAATGTCCGGGATTTTAGGGGCGACAACATTGAAGAGGCTGAGAAGGTAAGGTTTAATCTCCCCCTCACTAACGGTCTCGGGGACTCCTCTGATGCGTAGGTTTTGGCGGCGTTCCCTGTTCTCCAAGTCCTCCTGTTGGGACTGGAGCTGTGAGACAGACTGCTTCAAAATGGCATTATCCTCCTCCAAGACGTGTACATATTGCAATAAATCGTCAAATTTGGTTTCCAGGACGTCAGTCCGTTCCCCAATCTGGGCCAGCTCCCCCCGCAGTTCATGGGCGAGTTTGCCCATTTCCTTTGAAACATTACTGGTCAAGTCTTGCAGGAGAACTCGCAGTTTATCGTCGAGTACTTCAACTGTAACAGGGGCGGACATCGTGTCAAAGTGGCCCTTTTACAAAGGGCTCGGCTTATCTTGTACGGACAGTTGGGAAGCCACTTGTGCGTATGTGGAAGAACCCGGAGTTGGAACAGGGGAGGCCGGCCTGCTTAGGAAGCGATCTAAAGTCTGTGAGGGCCGCAGTTCAGGAGACAGAGATTGAGGGAGGTGTTTCGGACCGTATTTCACCATGAGGCGTTGGGACTAGGCATACATTCAGTTACACGTGGAGCTCCCCATGTAAAGGTAGCGACTGTGAGCTGTAGGGGAACATTGAAAGGCGGCTAGGGCTCGTAGAGAGTGATCACATGTCTGTCAAGTAAAGGGACCCGGGGTGTGACCCCAGAATAGGACGTTGCAGATTAGAGGGTAGTGGGGGGGTTGGAGCCCAGGTAACACTATATCACTGGAGTATGAGGAGAGTCTAGGCATAAACCAGGATGCGGCTGAGAGAGATGTAGGCCTCAGGAGGGTGGGTGGAGGGACTGGGTGCACCAAGATGGCCGCTGGTGGGGCCTAGGGCCTGTGTGCAGGACTCAGAGAGGCACCAGAACCAAGTGGGCAGTGATCCAGTGGGGGACAGGCTGAACTGAGAGTGGGGGCAATGTTCTCCCTGCAGGAATCTGTGGAGCAGCTGCCAAAAGGGGTTTGCAGGAGGACTGCTTTAGGCCTCGGGTGTACCAAGATGGCCGCCGGGTCTCACCTCTCAGGGCGCAGCTCTGGATCCTCTCCGGGCCTCCGGCGGGCGCTCATCCGCCTCCTGTCTCAGGCGAGGGGGTCCGGTGGGTCCAGTAGGGAGATGCGCCGTGGGATCCGACACTGGATACGCCTCGAGAACCGCCGTCCGGAGGTCTCGAGGCACGGAGTAGGCCGCAAGATGGCGGCGGAGACCGGCCTGTCTCGCCGCTCGCAGCCCCGGGGTCCGTTTCGGCGATGGATCGGCCGAAAATAGCAGCTCCGTCCGGAGCTCGGATGGTCCCTGGAATGGATGGATAGCCTGGAAGGGCGAAAAAACGCCCGGCGGGCACGGATGGCTATAGATGCTGAGAGGTCTCTGCGGAGCTCAGCCAAGGCACATCCGTCCGTCTCCACTTCCGGTCACGCCCCCGTGATGTATCTTATAGTCATCATAATACATCCAAACTTTAAAAAAAGGATCCTTGGTGCGGTAAGCACGAAGGTAGGGAGAATCACTGCTCAGCACTCATGAACCTGGCCTGAAGCTGAAGTTGAAGCCCGTCCACCCCCCTCTGCAAGAGGCCCCCAGCAGAGGGTGTCCCAGGGATCCCCCAGAGTTCTGAGGGGCAACCACAAAGCAGAACGTGGAAGGCTGACGTTTAACAAGAAGTATAATCAAAAATGATGCAGAGTACGGAGTACGGTCAAGGTGACATGAATTGTCCACCTTGCTGATATGTCATGGGGAGGCAAGAAGCTGCAGGGGGGGGGGGGGGTTGTCAGAAAACCAGGAAGTGCCTGATACATGGGTCTGACTGGAGTAAGAGGAGATGTCAGCATGGAAACAACCATCTCAGCCAAAGGGCATAGGATGCCCAATATTGATGTTGAAAACCCCTCTGACATCTGGCATTTGTATTCAAAGGTCAAGAGTAGATGGAGCAGCAATCCAGCAGAGATGATATGTCCATCAGGTGCAGGTGCATCAAGGATCCTTGTTTTTAAAGTTTGGATGCATTATTATGACTGTAAGATACATCGCAGGAGATTCGATATATATATATATATATATAGATATATATATATATATATATATATATATATATATATATATATATATATATATATATATATATATATATATATATATATATACATATATATATATATTGTGGGGGGTTAGCTCGGCAGCGGGTGTGTGTGACCCCCTGGATGGGTTCACAACACAAAGTCAGGCACAGCAGACAGCGGTGTAGGTTCAAAAAACAAAAGATCCGGTTTATTTATGCTCCATGCAGTGATACATATAACAGCCAAACAAAATAAAACAAGAAAATAAATCCTGGTCAGCTTGACCTCTAACTACACACATAGACTCCCTGTCTAACAACTGGGTACAGCCTTGTGCTGTACCAGTCCCTGCCTTTGTTGTAAAGGTTTTGCCACACAGGCGTTAACTCACCGCACAGTACAGGTGACACACTCCCCAGTCTATACAACACAAAACTGGTTCCAGGATGGAGCATCTCCCTATGCATGCTGGGGTTTTTTGTAGAGGTCTTAATGAGCCCACTTACTACAGCTGGGCTCATTAACTCTTCCCCTCTAATTGTAAAAGTCTGCATAAAGCCTGAATCTAGGACACACATATTTCCCATCCTGGATACAACCAGGTGATTTTACCTGCGTGCTGCCACATACCCCCCCCTCTTGTTTCAACCTTGGGGTTGTAACACAAGCAGCCAGACACGCATGTATCCTAGACAAAGCATCCACATTCCCCATTTTAACACCAGGGCGATGCTTAACTGTAAAGTTAAATTCCTGTAGGGCCAGGAACCACCTATTTACCCTTCTATTGGTCTCCTTGTTTTGAGCCATCCACTTTAAAGGAGCGTGATCAGTCACCAGGTCAAAGTGCCTACCTAGCAGATAGTACCGAAGGGAATCTAGAGCCCACTTCACTGCTAAACATTCCTTCTCAATCGTGGAGTAATTTACCTCATGGGACTTCAACTTCCTGCTGAGGTAAATGACTGGGTGCTCTTCCCCGTTCCAGACCTGGGATAACACTGCTCCTAACCCAACGTCTGATGCATCAGTTTGTACCACGAAGTCCTTAGAGAAGTCTGGTGAGTACAACACTGGCTGGCTACATAAGGCTGTTTTTAAGGACTGAAATGCTTCTTCAGCCTCTGGGGACCATTTAACCATGACCGACTCTTTCCCTTTTGTCAGGTTGGTGAGGGGCACAGCCTGAGAAGCAAAATGGGGAATGAATCGTCGATAATAGCCAGCGATTCCAAGAAAGGCTCGTACCTGTTTCTTGCTGTTGGGACGTGGCCAACTCTGTATGGCCTCGACTTTATTGACTTGGGGTTTTATCAACCCCCTCCCAATAGTGTACCCAAGATATTTGGCCTCCTCCTGTCCAATGGTACACTTCTTTGGATTGGCCGTAAACCCAGCTTCCCGGATAGAGTCTAGGACTGCTTGTACTTTTGGCAAATGTGAGACCCAGTCTGTGCTATGGATAATCACATCATCCAGGTAAGCTGTAGCATATTTCTGATGGGGCCTTAGAATCTTATCCATTTTCCGCTGGAATGTTGCCGGTGCATTCTGTAACCCAAACGGCATTCTCTTATATTGGAATGCCCCATCTGGGGTTACAAACACAGTCTTCTCCTTGGCCGACTCGGCCAGGGGAATTTGCCAATACCCTTTGGTGAGTTCAAGAGTTGTCATATATCGGGCTGTTCCCAGCCGGTCAATCAACTCATCTATACGCGGCATGGGGTAGGTGTCAAATTTTGTAACTTTATTTAATTGTCGAAAATCGTTACAAAACCGCCAGCTCCCATCAGGTTTGGGCACTAGTACGATAGGACTGGACCAGTCACTCTGGGACTCCTCTATCACACCCAATTCCAGCATCCTTTGAACCTCCCCACGTATTGCCTCCCGTCGGGCCTCTAGTATTCTATAAGGTTTTAGTTTTACCCTTTCTCCTGGCGGGGTGATAATGTCATGCTCTATGCCAGATGTTTGTCCCGGCAGATCAGAGAAAATCTCTTTGTTACGAAGTACAAACTCTTTAACCTCCTGTTGTTGGGGTTTCGATAAGGTGTCTGCTATTCCAACCTCAGGAACTAAGCAATCAGGCTGTGCTTGTGACAAAGTCTCCACAACTAGGGATTCCCTATCCCTCCAGGCTTTCAGCAGATTGACGTGATAGATCTGCTCTGGCTTTCGCCTTCCTGGCTGTCTAACCCTGTAGTTCACCTCACTAATTTTTTCAATTACTTCGTATGGACCTTGCCATTTGGCCAGAAATTTGCTTTCAACCGTAGGGACTAGCACCAAGACCCTATCCCCCGGGGAAAAGGTACGTGTCTTGGCCCCATGGCTGTACACTCTCTGCTGTGCTAACTGCGCTTGGGTTAAATGTTCCTTTACAATTGGCATTACCTGTGCAATTCTATCTTGCATCAGGGCGACATGCTCAATCACACTCCTGTGAGGAGAACTCTCATTTTCCCAAGTTTCCTTGGCGATATCCAACAGCCCTCTTGGGTGTCTCCCATAGAGCAACTCGAAGGGTGAGAAACCCGTAGAGGATTGGGGTACCTCCCTAATGGCAAACATCAGATAGGGTATTAGACAATCCCAATTCTTTCCATCTCTATCCACCACCTTCTTTAACATTTGTTTTAGGGTTTTGTTGAATCTTTCAACCAACCCATCTGTTTGGGGGTGATACACAGATGTACGCAATTGCTTCACTTTGTACAACTTGCATAATTCTTTCATAACCCGGGACATAAAGGGTGTACCTTGGTCCGTAAGCAGTTCCTTACAAATACCCACGCGGCTAAAAACAAGAGATAGCTCTTTGGCTATGGTTTTGGCCGAGGTATTTCGAAGAGGAATTGCTTCCGGATAACGGGTGGCATAGTCCAATATAACCAAAATGTACTGATGCCCCCTAGCGGACTTCATTATCGGACCTACCAAATCCATTGCGATCCTTTCAAAGGGGACCTCAATGATAGGAAGGGGTACCAGCGGGTTACGGAAATGTGGCATAGGTGCCGACTTCTGACACACAGGGCAGGAGGAACAATACATTTCTATTTCCTTCATGACCCCAGGCCAATAGAATCTCTGCAATACCCTCTCTCTGGTTTTCTCTGTCCCCAGATGACCTTCCAGAATGTGTCCATGAGCCAATTCTAACACCAACTTCCTGTAAGGTTTGGGCACTACAAGTTGCTCAATGGTTTCTTCTGCCATTTGAGCCACTCGATATAGCAGGTCCCTTTCCACAGTGAAGTACGGGTAAGTGCAAGTCTTATCTGGGTTCACTAACTCGCCATCTATTTTCACCACATTTTCCCGTGCCTTTATTAGGGTGGGGTCTTTTAACTGTTCTGTGGCAAAATTTTCCCTGTGAACCTCAAGATCCGAAAACTCCACAGACGGCATGTTTTCAACTGAGGATGTTGGCTCCTCCCCAGTTTCTCGAGTTTCCCCCGCCAATACCGACAAGGGAAATTCAGGAGAGTCCTCACCACTCCCAGAGGAATTCTGGTCATCTTCCTGGTCTATAGGGGCACCAGTGGGGGGCTCAGGACAATCCCAGAGTTCCCAGAATTTTGGAAAATCCCTTCCCACAATAGCATCATGTGGTAAGTGAGACACTAACCCCACCTGATGAGAGAGGTTACCTTTGGGGGTCTCAAAAAACACTGAAGTTACAGGATACTCTCGGGTGTCCCCATGCACACAAATAACAGCCACCTTGTTCTTCCCAGAGACCTCTGTAACTAATTCAGCTTTTATCAATGTTACCAGGCTACCTGAATCTAGCAACACATCAACATGTCTACCATTAATACACATTTTACATAAATGTTTCTCAGGTCTCCGAATGGCAGTGCATGCAACTGTCGCAAACAGCGACTGACGTCTCAACCTTATAAAGTCACATTGCATAGGCTCATCCACAACTGGGCAATTGGCTGCAATATGTCCCTCTTGCCGGCAGCGGTAGCAAATAATCTTTTTCGCTGCCTCTTGCAGCATGGGCTTCCTGGGCTGCTCCCGCCAGACCTTAGGTAGAACTCCCACCCTCTCACTCTCTCCACCCTCACCCCTTGGAGTCATCTTACCCACCACTGGGGATGATCTGGTCTTAGGGGGGAAAGTCCGTGAGTCCCTGGAAGAGGTTGTCAGGTTCTCTGTAGCCAAGTACCTCTCAACCAGATCCACAAGTTTATCTGCATTTTCTGGGTCTCCATGGCTTACCCATTTTTGGATGGCAGTAGGAAGAGCTCTCAGGAAACGATCCATAACCACACGTTCCACAATGTTTGGTGCAGTCAAAGTCTCTGGCTGCAGCCACTTCCTGCTCAGGTGAATGAGATCATACATTTGAGACCTGGGAGGTTTTCCAACCTGAAAAGTCCAGTTATGCACACGCTGAGTCCGGACGGCCAGGGTGACACCCAGCCGTGCCAATATTTCTGCTTTTAGCACCACATAGTCTTTTGCTTGGTCAGGCTCTAGGTCATAATAAGCTTTCTGCGATTCCCCAGTTAACAGAGGGGCCACCAGTCCAGCCCATTGCTCCTTAGGCCACTTTTCCCTTTCAGCAGTCCTTTCAAATGTGGTCAAAAACACCTCCGGATCATCCTCTCCAGTCATTTTTGTCAGTAAACGGCTCACACCAAAGGATGCGGTATTATTGTAACCACTTGCTTCATTGGTCTGCGGACGTTGCTGTATTAATGTCTCTATTTTCTGTTGAAAATTCTGCTCTTGCTTCTGCAACAGGTCTATGAAGCGGGCTTCAGATCGCTGCTGGGCTTGTTGCTGAGCTTCCAAACTCTGCTGGTGAGCCTTCTGCTGATTTTCCAAACTCTGCTGCAAAGTTGCATTTATCTGCTGCTGGGCTGCAAGGCTCTGTTGTTGAGCTGCAAGGCTCTTTTGTAAACCTGCATTTGTTTGCTGCTGATTTGCATTTGCTTGCTGCTGGTTTGCATTTGCTAGAGCCAGCTGTCTCAGTATCTCCTCCATGCTGGCCTTAACAAAAAAAAAACTGCCAAAATTCTCCACCAACTGTGGGGGGTTAGCTCGGCAGCGGGTGTGTGTGACCCCCTGGATGGGTTCACAACACAAAGTCAGGCACAGCAGACAGCGGTGTAGGTTCAAAAAACAAAAGATCCGGTTTATTTATGCTCCATGCAGTGATACATATAACAGCCAAACAAAATAAAACAAGAAAATAAATCCTGGTCAGCTTGACCTCTAACTACACACATAGACTCCCTGTCTAACAACTGGGTACAGCCTTGTGCTGTACCAGTCCCTGCCTTTGTTGTAAAGGTTTTGCCACACAGGCGTTAACTCACCGCACAGTACAGGTGACACACTCCCCAGTCTATACAACACAAAACTGGTTCCAGGATGGAGAATCTCCCTATAAATGCTGGGGTTTTTTGTAGAGGTCTTAATGAGCCCACTTACTACAGCTGGGCTCATTAACTCTTCCCCTCTAATTGTAAAAGTCTGCATAAAGCCTGAATCTAGGACACACATATTTCCCATCCTGGATACAACCAGGTGATTTTACCTGCGTGCTGCCACAATATATATATATATATATATATATATATATATATATATATATATATATATATATGCTGATCATTATTCCCTGAAGAAGAGTCAGTACTCGAAACTCATCAGTTTATATATACCTGTATCTGTGATCTGTGCTCATGTTTTTGGTTTTTAAAGTTTGGATGCATTATTATGACTGTAAGATACATCACAGGAGATTCGATATATATATCTATATATATATATAGATATATATAGATATATATAGATATATCTATCTATCTATCTATATATATATCTATATATATATATATATATATATAGATATATCTATCTATCTATCTATATATATACAGTATATATATATATATATATATATATATATATATATATATATATATATATATATATATATATATATATATCTATCTATATATATATATATATATATATATATATATATATCTGATACTGATCCTTATCCGTGATCTGTGCTCATGTTTTTTGCATCCTATTTTTTTTTTTTATCTGTACACTTTTTATCTGTTTACCTACACATTTAATTTTTTTACTTTTCCAATAAATATTGAATAACGCAGCATAAAATTCAGTAGTTGTCTTTCCCTTAAAAGTCCCCAAGAGGAATATATTCCATATATACAGAAATTTCTGGGATGTGGGTTAAACCTACTCCAGACCAACCCTAGCACCTTTACCCAAATCTGATTGTTCAATTAAGATGCTAACAGTTGAAAACTTATTTTAATAGACTTATTGTCAGGATCAACAGATGAAAATAAGGAAAGACTAAAAATAAAACCAATGCATCAGTATCTAAGAATAACTAAGCTGCAATATATTACATTTTTGTTTTTGGATTTAGTGCTGCTTTAAATCCAGTTATAAAGCAGTGATTGTGACTTTCACCCCAAAAAAATGCTGATGGTAAATCAGTCACTGTCATTTAAAAACACATTTACCAGGAAAATTCACCTGCAGTTAATGTTTGGCAGATGTCAAATGCATTGCTTGATAAATAGACCCTTACTGTTCCTCTCCACTCCTGACATGTAAACTTAGCTCTTAAGGCTCTGTTTCCACTACTACGAGCTGACTTGACACATGTGAAGTCGCATGACATGTCAAAATTGTATTTCAATGGTCCCCATTCTAATTGGTGTGACTCAATTTGCAGCGACTCCGAAAAAGTTTTTCGCACTACTTTGTTCCGACTTCGAAGTGACTTGCTCTTTATAGAAAGTAATTAAGCCGCAATGAAGTCATATGTACATGTATTTTACTGCAACTTTTTTTGCGACTTTGACAGAAGTTTGCAAAATCACATGATCTCTGCTCCTCCCAAAGACATAACTTCCTATATGTACGTGAGTGTGGAAGACAGCAGGAAGCATGCCCAGGCCTAGAAAGAACAAGCGACACATTCATGACCATTAAGAAATCATTTGGCAGAGAACGTCCAGCAATATATGACCTTTAGAGCTCCATTTTAAAAAGCTCATGTAAAGAAAGAGAGAGCATGGTTGGAAGTGGCTTGCATATATTATGAAAACTGGGACTCTATCAGCTACAGAACGGACAGTAAAATGTACGTGATTGATATATGCTGCTTACCACTTTGCAGCCTGCACACCTATAGCGGTGGGCAGGATCAAAGCAGCTTACAGAGGAGGACATGGGTTGCTGGCAATTGATGAATAGTAATAATGTGCACTGTGCAGTAACCTCTAGCGACCAATGAATGTGTGGTAATAATGTGCAGTAATATCTACAACCAATGAGTGTGTGGTAATAATGTGCAGTAACCACTAGCAACCAATGGGTGTGTGGTAATACTGTGCACTGTGTTCTCTTGGTGGGGAATACTTCTCCTGCTGGGAGATCACAATGATTTTGCAGGAGGGAATCCCCTGTCAACACTGTGGCTGCAGGAAAGAAACTAGCTCTGTCTCTGTGTGTGGGGGGCCCCAAATAAAATTTGCTCAGGGTCCAAACAATATTAAAGATGACCCTGACCCCATCCTTCAGCACATCACAGATTATTCTGCAGGTGTCATTAATAATATACAGTAGCTTGCGGTTTTTGAACTTGGTATTGTCTTTATGTTTTGCATTGCACTCGTTACAAACTCAAAGACTGTTACAACCGCTACCTATGCACATTAAAAGGAAGAAGTGGTTCCAGCACTAAAAGATTAGCCCCATATGCCCAATGCCGGGGATCTGGAATTTTTAAAACTGGTGTTGGAAATGCGAGAGTAAGTTATCAGAATTAGGCATATTTCAAGGTATTTGACATATAAAATTGTAATGCTTGGTTTAACAATTTGTTATTCGTATTTCAGAATCCAAGCAAGCTGGGAAGACAGCACACAAGGTTTGCCACCGGAAGAGGAGGCTGAAGAGGAGGAGGAGAAGGAAGAACAATTCCGAGACACTGTTGTTCAGGAACTGTTTGTAGATGAAAGAAGGTCAACAACAAACTCAATTAATGAGGAGGAGACTGAACTAGAGGCTAGCAAAGTCTCTATACCTTTGCAAAGATCTACAAGGGGAAGTGCTAGGCCTGCTCTCACTACCCCCACCCTTGCCCCCCCCCAACCACGGACCAACTTATGCCACCTTCACCCAGTCAGGTTCTGCCTTTTCAGGAAAGGCAATATTACCCAGGAACATCAGTGGATTACCCTGGACCATCCACTAGTTCAGGTTGCGGGACTACTGAACCAAAAACATACCAACAATTGTAATCTTTTTTTTTTGGTGTTTATTCAGCATCTGAATGCAATTACACATAACAGACATATAACCAAACAAACAAAAATAGCCAGAGAAAATGGTCTCAAAAAAACTTGCACAAAACTTCAGTAGTGGTCTTCTTCATGACCAAATCCCTAAGAACATTCAGATTTTTCTAAAGGTATCATGTATAATATTGCTGGCAGTAGTTTTGCCAACCAACAATTCAAAATGCAAACTTGCAAAGGAATGTCCAGTTGCCTAAAATGGTAAATACAGTTTATTATAATGATGCATATTAACAATAAGCTACTTCTATATTAGAAATAAAAACTAACTTGGAAAAAGGTGCCTGAGGAAGTGAAGGAAGAAGAGGAGCAGGAGAAAGACACTGGGGATGTACAGGGACAACATGGTAAACACAATCACACCCACATTTACATGCTAGTATTTGTCATGTCACTTTGTATAAAAAGGGCCAGATAATGATGTGGATCTCCAAGTGCCACACATGAGCTATGAAGAAGAAAAAGTAGGTATGAAAAGTTACATCACCGTTATGATGCGTCTTTCAACGGCCGGAATACTCCTTCGGAAACTGGTGTTTTGTCGCTCAAGGTGGCTAGAGAGCAAAGCCATCCAAACTGTAAAGAGAAAATATAAGGCTATTAGCTACATTGACCTCCTCCGGTTATCCTCTTCTTCATTTATCAATGCAGCTACAGCAGCTATAATGACAGCTGGCCCAACTTATTGCATAGCCAACATGTTTGCTAAGCACTATACAACACCTGACAAGGAAAGAGGAAGGGGAAATGACTAAGCAGGAAAAGGAATTATGTCACAATGACCAAATCGCATAACATCAAAGTTGCATGAAAGCCATTTGTAAAGTCGCATGAAATTGCATCAAAAATTGTATTGCAAAATCACACTGTAAATCACATGACTCTGGGGTTGCAGTAGTGGAAACCTAGCCTAAATCCTCAGTTTTTTATAGCACTTTAAGTAGCTGGTTTAATCATTAAATATGCAGCTTCTATATCTTGTAATCCTTGCCCATAGTTCAGATTAAGCTATGCTATGACTGCGGCATCAGGTTTCTTGTTTCAGGGTGGCTCCTTTCTCTTGCCACATCCTCTGCAGCCACCCCTGCATGCAGGGACTAGAATGGTGTCTCCCTACACTGTATGTATCAATAGAAACTCAAAATCCTATAGCCTAAGATGGCAGGCACTCCCCTGATCCCCACCCCCGCCCCCCCCCCCCCCCCTCCTCCCTTCCTTCTCAAAGATAACAGACTCCACTGTCCACTTACTCTTTCCTGTGAAGTCTGGAAGTTCAGGGAAGCAAAAGCCAGCAGTATTGTTGTAAACTGCAAGTGCAAGTTTGTAAACTGAATTGTAACACCTAGTTTACTGTGGAATGTTCATTTTATTATGCTAAATGTGTTAAGCTTAAAAAAAATGAGGGTTTAATACTTCTTTAGAAAGACCCTGTCACCACTCCAAGCCTACACTTACATAACAAGCTTTTCTGATAAATATGCCTAGTAAACACATTTTATATTTTGTTGTGCCTCCAACACCTTAAAGAGGTGTTCAAAACTCCTTTATGCCCCCCTACACACGAGCGGAATGTCAAACAGACGGGAGCTTTCCATCGTATATTCCGATTGTGTGTATGCCTCATCTTACTTTTTTCGTAAAATTCTGACAGACCTAGAAATAGAACATGTTCTAGATATTTCCGACGGAACCAATCCCTATCAGGCAAACCACTTGTCTGAATGCTGTTCCGAAATACCAAAAACAATGCATGCTCTGAAGCAAGTACAAGACAGAAGTGCTCGGTGTGGTAAAACTAGCGTTCGTAATGGAGCTAGCACATTCCTCACGCAGAAAATTCTGTGATCTTTTAATGCAGCGCATTCTTTTCTTCTTTATAGTGCTCAAAGAATGAAGTTGTTTTGCAGCTGATATTCGCACAAAATTCTCACAAACTTATTTCTTGATTATTTCTCCTGATCTCATGTATAATATATTGTATTTTTTAAAAGCCCGATCTCCATAACAATGTTTACAATTATTTTTTTTTATAGTCCTCTTATTTATTTCATCAAGATCTCCTTTTTTTTTGGATTATTGAAAAATAATTTTCTAATGATCTCCTTATATCATTTTATTTTTTTGGTGTCAAGTTATCACTATAACATTATTATCTTGTACTTTTTACTAACCTTTAGGAGGTTGGTGTCGCTTGTTAATTTGACATTGTCTTTTAGAAATGTCCCTGCTAGGGATGAGCCGAACACCCCCCGGTTCGGTTCGCACCAGAACTTTCGAACGGACCCCAAGTTCGAACGAACGTTAGAACCCCATTGAAGTCTATGGGACTCGAACGTTTGAAATGAAAAGTGCTAATTTTAACGGCTAATATGCAAGATACTGTCCTAAAAAGGGTTTGGGGACCTGACTCCTGCCTCAGGGGACATGGGTCAATGCAAAAAAAAGTTTTAAAAACTGCCGTTTTGGCGGGAGCACTGATTTTAATGACGATTAAAGTGAAAAAAAAAAGTGAAATATTCTTTTAAATATCCTGCCTGGGGGGTGTCTGTAGTATGCCTGTGAAGTGAAACGTCTTTCCCGTGTTTAGAACAGTCCCTGCACAAAATGACATTAAACGGAAATAACACCATTTAAAACTGCTTGCGGTTTTAATGTTATATCTGGTTCCTGCAATATGGTTGAAAATCATTGAGAAAAATGGCATGGGTAGCCCTCCCTGCCCATTACCAGCCTATTTGGGTCTTGTACGCATATTAAGGGGAACACTGTACCCATATTAAAAAAAGGAAATGCGTGTGGCCCCCAGGCCCTATATACTCAGAACAGCAGTATACAGGCGGTGCAAACAAGACAGGGACTGTGTAGGTTTGTTGTGTTAAGTTGAATCTGTTTGTAATTTTCAACTGATACATTTTTAAAGTGTAGCTCCAGTCCAAAAAACTATTTTTAAGCTTTTTGGAAAACATAGGGAAGGGTTATCACCCCTGTATAATTTGTTTTGTCGTCCATCTTTTTTCATCTCACTTGCTGTTGTCTCCTTGCATTTGCAAGTAGGAGATGTTTGTAAGTTGGATGTTTGAAAGTAGGGGCCTGCCCTATATGCTCTGCAGAAATGGTGGAACAAGGTGTTAGTTTTGCCACAACATTGTAAGCCCTCAAAGTGACTCTTGGTGGGCGCTGGAGCGCCCTGCTGTGAACGATTATATCAAGAATTGTAATTACATGCCATTGTTGAACAGTGGTAGAAAAATTGACCTTTGGTGGTTGTGGTCCTCACCGTTACTCTGGGTGGGCACAGGAAGGGGCCCTCCTGTGAAATATTATATCAAGAATTGTAATTACATGTCCCTGTTAAACAGGGGCAGAAAAATTTGGCCTTAGGCACTGCTGCTGGTGCCACCACACTGCAACCTCTTCCATATACTCTAGTTTTATTGCAGGAATTAGCCCTGCTGCAAAGCATTGCATCAAAAATTGTACTTAAACGCCCCTGTTAAACAGGGGCAGAAAAATTGGGCCTTAGGCACTGGTGCTGGTGCCACCACACTGCAACCTCTGCCATATAATTACAAATGACATTTGTTCTGCCTATGAAGCAATAAAATATTAATTTAAGTGGGAGTTTAATGTAGTGGTACTGGAGAAAAGAAAGAAGGATGCAATAGGAAAATAATTAGAATGCATAATTTGCTGGATCCATTGGGCTCCCAAAATGTTTTCTCTACCTCTTCATTATTTGAATTAAATACCCACTATCTTTTTCTATTAGGCCTTTTCCCCCTTACTGTGTGAAGCCAGATATACCCACGTAAATCCCCAAACTAGATCCCACATCCCCACTGTTAGGAGTACCACCGACCCAGGGGACCACCAGTCTCCTCCAATCCTCTCTGCTGACGTCCACCTTTTTTTTACCATAGCCCATCCAATAGGAAGTGGCTACAACAGGCAGGGGTGTGGATTTTATCTCTGAGAGGGGCTTTAAATGAAAAGTATAACATACAGTGGCAGTGCGTCCGTAAAGGGCGCAGGAGCGCTGCCCCCTCTCTTCTGTCACCGCTCTATCACCATAGATAGATTCATGCCTTGCATGAATCTATTTATAGTCCCCGCTGACACCCCCTATTCAGGTGTCTGGCCCCTTTTCTGGCGCTGGGCACCTGAATTATAGTGATGTTTTTTTTTTTTTTGGAAGCACCTGATTAGAGCCGTAGACTCTAATAGGCACCCAAAAAGGTGAACAGCGGGTGCAATGCTGTGCGTTTGCTGCTCACTCAATTGTTTGTTAGCAAAGCGAAGGAATTCACTTTGCTAACACTGAACCACCTCTCAGCCAATCAGGTGCTCGGGTCTGTTATCTGTCACCTGATTGGCTGAAACATCAGACGCTGTGATTGGACGCCTGATAGAGAGGACGGAAGAAGACATCAAGGAGCACGCAGGACACCGCCACTGACCCGCTGCGAGACAGGCAAGTGCCGGGGTGATACACACTGCCAGCATTTGATGGGGCACAGTTGCAGCGGCAAATTATGAGCACACTGGCAGCATTTGATGGGGCACAGGAGCGGCAATTGATGGGTACACTGGCAGAAATTGATGGGCATACTGGCAGCAATTGATAGGTATGGTAGTTGGCACAATGGCTGCTCTTGATGGGCACAGTAGCTGCCTTTGATGGGCACAGTGGCTGCGTTTCATGGGCATAATGGCAGCATTTGATGGGCACAGTGGCTTGCGTTTGATGGCACAGTGGCTGCATTTGATGGGCACAGTGGCGGCGTTTGATGGGCACAGTGGTTGCATTTGATGGGCACAGTGGCTGCGCTTGATGAGCACAGTGGCTGCGTTTGATAGACACAGTGGTTGCATTTGATGGGCACGGTGGTGGCAATTGATGGGCACAGTGGCTGTGGTTGATGGGCACAGTGGTTGCATTTGATGGGCACAGTGGCTGAACTTGCTGGGCACAGGGCTACGCTTGATGGGCACAGTGGCTGCGTTTGATAGACACAGTGGCTGCACTTGATAGGCACAGTGGCTGCGCTTGATGGGCGCAGTGGCTGCGCATAAAGATCAAGTAGGCTTTGTCCATTTAAGGGGTACATGAGACAGCATTTGCAGTGCGATCCAATTGATTGATATTGCAAAATCCTACTCTAACTCAGCACGCACTATCTCCTAACACTACTGACTGCAAGCTCTATTATAAAAGATAGATCACTAGCTATATAGATGAGGTGAATATAGCGGTGTATACTGCGGTCAGGGCACAGACAATAACCACTACACATCAGCAAGATAGAAAAATCAGCCGAAAACGATCGGTGTGTACTGTGTTTAACCAGTTGCCGACCGCCGCACGCCGATGTACGTCGGTAGAATGGCACGGGCAGGCATAAGGACATACATGTACGTCCCTTGCCTCCCGCGGGTCGGGGGCCCGATCGGGCCCCCGCCCGGTGCCTGCGGCGGTCGGTTTTCGTCCGGGAGCGATCCGGGACGAGGGGGCGGCCATTCATTCATGGCCACCCCCTCGCGATCGCTCCCGACGAATAGAAATCCCCGGTGACATCACTTCCTCTCCTGTAATGTAAACACAGGAGAGGAAGTGATGTATTCTCTCCTCCGTGTCGGTATTTTTCGTTCCGACACGGAGGAGAGCGGATCGGTGAGTTGCACCAACACTCTACACACACAGTAGAACATGCCAGGCACACTCACACCCCCCCTTTACCCCCCCGATCACCCCCCCAATTACCCCTGCCCCCCAGTCACAGTGACACCAATGTCATTTTTTTTTTTTTTTTTTGCATTGGTGTCATTTGTGACTGTAATAACTGTTAGGGCAGTTAGGGTTAGCCCCCTTTAGTTCTAATGTACCCCCCTAACCCCCCCAATAAAGGTTTAACCCCGTGATCACCCCCCGTCGCCAGTGTCACTAAGGCTGGGTTCACATTGCAGCGGTTTATGAGAACGAATGTGATTCGCACCGCACTGCAGTGCAAATCACATCCGATCTCTGTGCGATTCGAGTTCAGCCATTCGCCGCACCCGCCGCACCCGCCACACCCGCCGCACCCGCCGCAAATTCGCACGGGACCCTTTTTTTGGCCCGCAGCAGAATCGGATCGCATGGGTGTTCACACCATGCGATCCGAGTTTGCAGATCGCACTGCGATATGCGAACTGATCTGGGGGTGTCAGTAACATTTCACTGACACTCCCAGCAGTTCGCATAGGGCAGTGTGAACTGCCGCCGGGAGGCATGCGATGCGGGAACCCGCCGCGGATTCGCGGCGTTTCCGCATCGCTCCAGTGTGAACCCAGCCTAATAAGCGATCATTTTTCTGATCGCCGTATTAGTGTCACAGGTGACGCTAGTTAGGCAGGTAGGTATTTAGGTTCGCCGCAGCTTTTTATAGCGCCAGGGACCCCCATATACTACCGCATAAAGCCCCCTGATTGCCCCCTAGTTAACCCTTTCACCAGTGATCACCATATAACTGTTACAGGTGACGCTGGTTGGTTAGTTATTTTTTTATAGTTTCAGGGCACCCGCCATTTATTACCTAATAAAGGTTTAACCCCCTGATCACCCGGCGGGTGTCATTTGTGACTAATAACTGTTAGGGCAGTTAGGGTTAGCCCCCTTTAGTTCTAAGGTACCCCCCTAACCCCCCCAATAAAGGTTTAACCCCGTGATCACCCCCCGTCGCCAGTGTCACTAAGGCTGGGTTCACATTGCAGCGGTTTATGAGAACGGATGTGATTCGCACCGCACTGCAGTGCAAATCACATCCGATCTCTGTGCGATTCGAGTTCAGCCATTCGCCGCACCCGCCGCACCCGCCGCAAATTCGCACGGGACCCTTTTTTTGGCCCGCAGCAGAATCGGATCGCATGGGTGTTCACACCATGCGATCCGAGTTTGCAGATCGCACTGCGATATGCGAACTGATCTGGGGGTGTCAGTAACATTTCACTGACACTCCCAGCAGTTCGCATAGGGCAGTGTGAACTGCCGCCGGGAGGCATGCGATGCGGGAACCCGCCGCGCATTCGTGGCGTTCCCGCATCGCTCCAGTGTGAACCCAGCCCAATAAGCGATCGTTTTTCTGATCGCTGTATTAGTGTCACAGGTGACGCTAGTTAGGCAGGTAGGTATTTAGGTTCGCTGCAGCTTTTTATAGCGCCAGGGACCCCCATATACTACCGCATAAAGCCCCCTAATTGCCCCCTAGTTAACCCTTTCACCAGTGATCACCATATAACTGTTACAGGTGACGCTGGTTGGTTAGTTATTTTTTTATAGTTTCAGGGCACCCGCCATTTATTACCTAGTCTCACTAGTGTACCCCTAAATTTAGGGGTGTCTACTTTCCAAAATGGGGTCATTTGGGGGGGGTTTGTGCCATCTTGGCATTTTATGGCCTTCAAAACTGTAACGCCCTTAGAAAGCCTGAAGGCGGTGCTTGGTTTTCGGGGCCCCGTACGCGGCTAGGCTCCCAAAAAGTCCCACATATGTGGTATCCCCGTACTCAGGAGAAGCAGCAGAATTTATTTTGTGTCATTTCACATATGCCCATGGCATGCGTGAGCAATATATCATTTAGTGACAACTTTGTGAAAAAAAAAAAAAAAAAAAAAAAAAGTTTGTAATTTTCCCGCAACTTGTGGCAAAATATAAAATATTCCATGGACTCAACATGCCTCTCAGCAAATAGCTTGGGGTGTCTACTTTCTAAAATGGGGTCATTTGTGGGGGTTTTGTGCCATCTTGGCATTTTATGGCCTTCAAAACTGTAATAGGTAGTGAGAAGTGAACTCAAAAATTTACGCCCTTAGAAAGCCTGAAGGCGGTGCTTGGTTTTCGGGGCCCCGTACGCGGCTAGGCTCCCAAAAAGTCCCACATATGTGGTATCCCCGTACTCAGGAGAAGCAGCAGAATTTATTTTGGGGTGTCATTTCACATATGCCCATGGCATGCATGAGCAATATATCATTTAGTGACAACTTTGTTAAAAAAAAAAAAAAAAAAAAAGTTTGTAATTTTCCCGCAACTTGTGGCAAAATATAAAATATTCCATGAACTCAACATGCCTCTCAGCAAATAGCTTGGGGTGTCTACTTTCTAAAATGGGGTCATTTGTGGGGGTTTTGTGCCATCTTGGCATTTTATGGCCTTCAAAACTGTAATAGGTAGTGAGAAGTGAACTCAAAAATTTACGCCCTTAGAAAGCCTGAAGGCGGTGCTTGGATTTCGGGGCCCCGTACGCGGCTAGGCTCCCAAAAAGTCCCACATATGTGGTATCCCCGTACTCAGGAGAAGCAGCAGAATTTATTTTGGGGTGTCATTTCACATACGCCCATAGCATGTGTGAGCAATATATCATTTAGTGACAACTTTGTGTAAAAAAAAAAAAAATTTTTTTTTTTGTCATTATTCAATCGCTTGAGGCAAAAAAATAAAATATTCAATGGGCTCAACATGCCTCTTATCAATTTCCTTAGGGGGTCTACTTTCCAAAATGGGGTCATTTGGGGGGGTTTTGTACTGCCCTGCCATTTTAGCACCTCAAGAAATGAGATAGGCAGTCGTAAACTAAAAGCTGCGTAAATTCCAGAAAACGTACCTTAGTTTGTAGATGTGACAACTTTTGCGCAAACCAATAAATATACAATTATTGACTTTTTTTTTACCAAAGACATGTGGCTGAATACATTTTGGCCTAAATGTATGACTAAAATTGAGTTTATTGGATTTTTCTAATAACAAAAAGTAGAAAATATCATTTTTTTTCAAAATTTGCGGTCTTTTTACGTTTATATCGCAAAAAATAAAAATCGCAGAGGCAATCAAATACCATCAAAAGAAAGCTCTATTTGTGGGAAGAAAAGGACGCAAATTTTGTTTGGGTACAACATTGCATGACCGCGCAATTACCAGTTAAAGCAGCGCAGTGCCAAAGTGTAAAAAGACCTCTGGTCATTTACCAGCAAAATGGTCCGGTCTGAAAGTGGTTAAGGTACACAGAACACCCACTTCTTCAGACGCCAACACACTACACGAGGCCCCCGCGATGGTGGCCTTATATAGTGTGGGGCGTGCACTACACAGCCTGAGCTATGATTGGCCACAGGCATCCTGCCTGTGGCCAATCATGGCTCTCCTCGCTGCTGGCGCTGCGATTGGCCAAGCATGCGGGGTCACAGTGCATGCTTGGCCAATCATGAGCCAGCAATGCACTGCGCCATCGCACGCGAATTTGACGCGAACGGACTAAAATGTTCGGATTTCGCCGAACGGACGAACAGCCAATGTTCGAGTCGAACATACGTTCGACTCGAACACGAAGCTCATCCCTAGTCCATGCCTACTCACAAACTGTCCTATTTAAATAAAAACACATAGGCAAGTATTTTTTCAGAAAATAACATGTTCATTTACGCTGGGTAACAAAATAAAGAGCAAGGCAATGCTGGAGAAACTTTTGGAATTTGCAAAGCCTTTTGGCCCCCGGGCACACATCAAGGCTGTGGAAAATAAAATTGGTAGCTTGAGGAGTGCATATAATTTGGAGCACAATCTGGTCCAGGACTCTGAGATTAGGACCAGATGAGACCCAGTGCTGCCTTCTCTGTCATCATCTCCTTCCTGGGCCTTTTGATTGTAAGGGAGAGGGGAGGCACTTGGGATTGGGTGAGGCTCCTACTGGGCCTGCTGAGCTCCTGGCTGACACTGGGTACATCCTTCTCTTGGCTGTCGCTGGGCACGGCCTCCTACTGGCTGCCGCTGGGCATAGCCTCCTCCTGGCTGCCACTTTCCAGACCCTCCTCCTGGCTGAACTTATCCTGTGTATAAAAAGGGACATCGTTTTAGTTTTTGGTTCATCAATCACACACAATTTTCAGCTCATGACTTGCAAATTGAATGTTAATAAATAGAAAAGACTATAATTCTGACCCGGGCATTTTTCATTCTTGTCCCAAAGATTTTTGGCCACTACTGTCAATTGATATGTATACGTCACTTTTTTTTAAATCATTAATTTGTTGTTATCAATTATAACATCTAGTTAATATCAAATAATATTAGGACAATAAATATGTTGAAAAATAATATACCTGGCTCCAGCTGGGCACATCCACTTCTTCCAGGATGGAAGGCCAGGTTGTTCCTCGTCAGCCTCTGCTGGGGTTGAGAGAAGGGTGGAGCGAAGGCTGCAGGGAAGGGTATAAAGTGATTCCCTGGCTTCAGTCTGGTCATCCAGAAACCGCCGTTTGTTGAAGTATCACAGCCTGGGTACATACGCTTGCGCTGCTGATGCTCCTGATCTGAGTGATTTCTGGATCTTATTATGCTCCTTCTTATACATGTTCCTCAAGATCACAATTTTCTTTTCCAAGAACACGATGGTTGCATCGGGGACCCGAATCTTCACAAATTCCAGAAGTTTCTCCAGCATTGACCTCCTAGCTTGTTTATTATAATATATTAAATGAACAGTTTGGGACTTTAAATGAGGCAGATGATCAATACTGAAATACAGAGTAGATTTAATCAATCAAATACAGAGTAGATTTATTCAAATTGTAAACATTCACATTACATGAAATATAAATATATTAGTAAAAAGAAAGTTCCCATTCCATCACACTGCATATTCCTTCCCAACCGCATGTCATGTAAGTGACTGGGATGGCTTACCCTTCTCTCCTGCTCCAACAACATTTTTTACTATGTTGCTTTTATGCCATATACCTGACTTGCCATTATGTTCTTTTTAGACATATAATAGGCACCTGCTCCTGATGAGTGATTTAAATCAGGAAACGTGTTGAGCTATATGGGATGCCAACACACACATCATTATATGCCACCAGTGTTGGACAGGGCACAAACATACTGATTGGCATTATAACTGCCCAACTAGGATGAGTCAATGGATTTGATTGTTTCAATCTTTATGTATGCATGCATATGCTAATTACTCATGACAGGTGTATATATATGAAATTTCTTTTTACTAATATATTTATATTTCATGTAATGTGAATTTTTACAATTTGAATAAATCTACTCTGTATTTGATTGATTAAATCTACTCTGTATTTTCAGTATTGATCATCTGCCTCATTTAAAGTCCCAAACTGTTCGTTTAATGTATCTGAATAGGGATGGAGGCGCCTACTTGCACGGGCTTCATTTAAAGTCCCAAACCTTTTATTTCTATGTTTATTATAATATAAGCTGTTTTTCACCTCCCACAGATTCCGCATCACCCTGTACTTGTCAATGAAACTGGTCATAAATTCTGGGTCCTTAAAGTGATTCATATTTTCTGTAAGACAATACACAAGACAAAAACACTAATGTCAGCCTAAACTCTACTAATCTTATCCCAATATAGGCCTCAATCTTGAAGCAGCATAGGCCACTGATGTACCAAAGTTAAGATTTTACCATCGTTAGAATGATTGTTCTCCTTCCTAAGCACATCGAACGTACATATGACACGTGCGTGTTACTTTATATATACCCATCCCTGACGTTCTTTCTAGTGTATTCCCTGCCCCTTCTCTTCAGCGTGCAGTAGGAGCATCATGGCAGAGACAGAGCAGGTGTCTGTTAATAATTCCAGTAATGAGGAGGAGAAAAGCTAGGAGGCAGAAATGTCCCAATCCCAAAGGCAAAGATTTAAGGCCTCAAATATGTCCTTTGGTGAGATGGTGGACATCTTGAGGATGATCAACTATGATGGGAAGAATGGACCCTACCTAAACCTAAATGTGAGAAAGGCCAAAATCATGACGAAAGTTGTGAAGAGTCTGCACACAAATTTTTGGGTACAACGATCAAAAGGAGCAAAAGAGGTCAGACCAAAAACTGAGGGAGCTGGATCAGTACAGAAGGATCAAGGGGGGCGCATGCGCGGCGCTGAACGTGATGGCAGCCTGAAGGGATAGCTCCGTCTCGCTCGGAACTTTATCAGCGCCCTGGAGGTATTATATTCCGTTTGGCACCCCACGACCTACACCCTCCAGGTCCCCTAAACACGGTGCATGCCGGCGAAGAGGAAGAAATCTCGTAGCGGGAGCCAGCATACCTTAACCCACTATCTCCTGCGCACTAGGGACAGCAACGTGATGGCCCAAGATGGCGCGAAACGGTGCGGTATCGCTTCCTCCCCGCTCGCCTCACCGCAAGTCTCCACAGGCCCTCCTTCACTCCAGCCCCAGGTAGGAGACTATAACTCTCTCTCAAAGGCGGATCTTGACGCCAGCCTGGAAGCCATGTATGACAGGCTGGCGTCCAAGTTTCAAACGGAGCTGCACTAGACCTTGCACGCCTTATCGCAAGAGATTGCGGCCCTGGGTTCCAGGACGGAAAGGCTGGAAAGTAAACACGACGAACTTGCGCTGGCACATAATGATCTCAGCAGAGAACATGAGGCCCTTGCATCAACGGTCATAGCCATGCAGTCGCAAATCGAGGAGCTCGATAACAGGAATAGACATAATAATTTGCGTCTCCGAGGGATCCCGGAATCGGAGACGGACCTGATACCCACCGTTATCCACCTCTTTAAATCTCTCCTGCCGGATCACGAATCGTCCTCCTTTAAATGCGACCGGATACACAGGGCCCTCCGTCCGAAGCCCTCTGCAGACAAAACCCCACGGGATATTGTCTTGTGCATGAAAGATTTTCTGGTTAAGGAGGACATATTACGGGCAGCGAGAAACAAGCAACGCATCCTTTTAGATGATGCTCAGATTCAAATCTTCCCTGATATTTCCCCCGCCACTCTGGAGAGAAGGAGGAACCTCAAAGATATTACTTCTGCCCTGCAATCGGCCAGGATCCGCTACAGATGGGGGTTCCCCTTTAAGTTAGTGGTACCTCACAATGGCAGTACCTACTCTGTCACTACGCTCCAGGAGGGTCAAGAGCTACTTGTCAAACTGGGTCTACTAGAAGCTGCGGATGTTCACAGACCACCTTCTACCCCCAGACCAGCTCCCATATGGCAAACTCCACCTTCGCGGAGAGACAGAAGAAGAATTCGATATGGTATTGGAGACCACAATGCTGACAGTCCACGTTAGCCGGGGTTGTTTCCTTTTTTGTTTTCTCACTTGTTTTTCTAATCTCGGCTACCTGCCTGCTACTCCATGACGGTAGCTCCCTACTCTACATGTTGTTCCGGAAGAGTCTCCCTGCTGGTCTGTCACCGGTTGGAGCTGCTGCCTGCTTCCCCCACCCAGCAAATTTCCTATTATCTCTCTTTTTGCAGAGTTTTCAGTTTTTTTACGTCAGTATTGAGCTGGGTTCGAGACCCTGTTGTCTCGGTGTACTCTATTTTTCCCGTTTTGGGGATATCAGGTAATTGGACAGTTTATTTTTTTTTCCCCTGGTTACCTGACCCTATCTCTTTCTTGAACAGGCTCGGCCTGTGTACGATCAGTTCTCTGGATATGTCCAAGTACTTTGACTTTTTTCGACCTGCTCTTGTTTTTGTTTTTTGTTTTTATTTTTCTTCTTTTTTTTTTTTACTCTCGACTAGCAATGGTTGATACTTCTCAGTCAACACTAACTAAATATGTTTGTCTGTATTACTATTTCTGTTCCCTGGATAGAAGATATTTTCAGCTACTGTCGTGCTGGGTTGATGGCAGCACCCCTGGTAACCTTATTTGGGCCTCTCATCCCACCTCCCTTTATTCTTTATTCTGCCCCGGGATTGGGGATTCCTTAGCTGATTTCACCCTAGATCCTGTCCAATGGTAATCACATGCATATCTCATAAGGGTTTAACTCCCCTAATAAGAGGAGGAAGGCCTTCGACTTTTACAAGAAACTAGATGCCAAAATTCTCCTCCTACAAGAAACCCACTTTGCACGTAAATCCCACCCAAAATTTTTTCATAGAAATTTTCCCCAAGCGATTTATTCCCTTTACTCCTCTAAGTCCAGGGGTGCTGCCATCTTCTTGCATTCCTCCTTTCCTATGGAGATTAAACGTGTATATAAGGATGCAGAGAGTAGATATGTTATCATCCAAGGGGTAGTATGTAATAGGGAATTAACTATTGCTAGTGTATATGCACCTAATGATGCCCCAGCTACCTTCTTTAAGCAATTTTTTGTAAAGCTCTCCTCATTCCAATCCTCCCATTTAATCATTGGCGGGGACTTTAACCTGGTTGCGAATCCCACTCTGGATCGTTCTTCCCACACATCTTTATCTAAGGCCTTCCCTAAATCCCTAAACGGTAATCTAACAGAGTTTCAACTCTCTGATACCTGGCGGGCCCACAATGTGGGTATTAAAGAATTCACATTTTTCTCCCGCCCCCATAATAGCTCGGCAAGGTTGGACTACATCTTTACCTCACCCATTATACTGGCCAACTCAACCCAGGCGAACATTCACCCCTGCGTTTGGTCTGACCATCACCCCACCTCCTTTTCCACCACCTTTATTAAATTGGCCCCTACTTCGCACTCCTGGAGGCTTAACGAAGCCCTGCTGTCTGATCCCTCTTTTATACCTACTATTGAGGAAGCCATTGAAGACTATTTTAATATTAATGCCCAACCTGATATATTACCCTCAGTGTTATGGGTGGCCCATAAAGCGGTCCTCAGAGGGAAAATTATTGAGATTTCTACTATACGCAATAAGCTGACCAATGGTAGAATCCTGACCCTCACGCGAGAATTAGACCAACTGTACAAGAATACGGCTTCCTTGCACTTAGAGTCTACTAGACGGGAAATAGACAGCAGACGGCTTGAGTTGGACTCCTTGCTGTCCAGCAAGGTAGAGAAGTCTTTTAGATGGGCAAGGGCTAAACACATCTTGTTAGACAATTCAGCATCCTCCCCCTTCGCATGAAAACTTAACCGCCTCTACCGCCCTCCTCATATCTATAAGTTGAACAATAGAGAGGGACAACTCACATCCCACCCGAAAGAGGTCTTAGACATCTTTAGGAATTTTTATTCTTCTCTATTAGCCCCCAATGAAGACATAGAAGCCCGGGCAGTTGATTCTTGGTTAGACACAGTACCCCTTCCCACCCTAACTCAGTCACAGTCTGAACAACTTAATTCACCGGTCTCCACAACCAAAGTCCTGAACGTCATTAAATCTCTTAAATTAGGCTCGGCCCCTGGCCCAGATGGGTTTGCAGCAGTTTATTACAAGAAATTTGCATCCCATTTAGCACCCAGACTTGCCTGCCTGTTTAATTGGGTGATGCGGGGCGGTAGTTTTCCAGAAGAGATGTTGCTGGCGAACATGTCTTTGATACCTAAACCCGACAAAAATCATACCCTCCCGCAAAATTACAGGCCCATATCAGTTATGAATAATGACCTCAAAATTTTCAGTAGGATCCTGGCAGACAGATTGGCTAAATTTATTCCCTCTCTTATCTCCCCGTTCCAATCCGGATTTATTCCCCATAGACTGATAACAGACAACATTCGTCTGGCCACGGATATCATCCAGGATGCCAACTCTAACTCCCGTAGCTTACTTTTACTTAGTCTTGACATTCAAAAGGCTTTTGATAGTGTTGCCTGGCCCTACCTTACCACAGTTTTGCAAAAAATTGGTTTTGGTGGGGAATTTTTGCATTCCTTCCACACCCTCTATAAGAATCCCATGACCAGAATTAAAATCCCTGGCTGTTGCTCGGATTTCTTCAGTATAGGTAGGGGCACAAGACAGGGTTGTCCCCTCTCCCCATTAATTTTTGCCCTAGCCCTAGAACCCCTAGCAATCGCTATCCTGAATAACCCTGATATCTCTGGTTACACCAAAGGCCCCTTGTCCTACAAATTTTGTATGTATGCGGATGATGTTCTCATGTTCTTAACGAACCCCCTGCTCTCCCTTCCTAATCTATTTGCCTCCCTTTCGAAATTTGCGGAGATCTCGGGGTTAACCATTAATTTAGCTAAATCATCTGCCCTTCCTATAGGTATCCCCCCGATGGATCTATTGCATCTTAAACAGTCCTTTCCCTTCCATTAGCCAGACTCTCATCTATCCTATTTGGGTATAGCGCTCCCGGATCATTATAAGAAATTATTCACGTCCAATTACCCGCCCCTTGTCAAAAAACTTAAATTGACCCTGAAGATGTGGTCCAAACTTCATATATCCTTCTTGGGTAGGATAACGGCCCTAAAGATGGTTGTGCTCCCTAGGCTTTTATATGTTTTCCGCTCTCTCCCTATTATAATATCAAAGTCTTATCTCAACGACGTTCAAGCCTCCCTCCTTCGATTCGTTTGGCAAGATAAACCCCCTAGATTTTCCAAAGCTATACTATACCGCTCTTCTAAAAGAGGGGGATTAGGGGTCCCACAGATATGGCTGTACTATGTGGCCAGCAGATTCTCGCAACAGGCTCAATGGAATATCAGGGATTCCAGAGTCCCATGGGTGCAATTCGAACAAGAGTCTGTAAAGCCTCTGTTTCTACCGGGTATGATGTGGATCCCTCCCTTGGCCAACCACACTAAGTCTTATGGGAATATGATTGTCTCGGATGGCATGCTCCTTTGGCATAGATATAAGCACGTATATGGTTTGGTGTCTCGGGCTCCTGGTGGCGCCTCTTTTTTGGGGGACTCCAGGTTCCTGACATCACACAACCACTTAAATGCTTTCCGTCTTTGGATAGAGTTGGGTCTTATATCCCTTAAAGACTTTATAGTGGATTCAAACTTCACCACGTTCCAGGACCTACAAGCTAGATTTCAGATTCCCCACACTGAGTTCCTCCACTTTTTGCAACTTCGACATTTCTTTCTTCATCATTACCCAGGCCCCTATTCAACTCCCCCGACTGCTTTTGAAGAGATCTGTTATACAGCTCCTAGACAGAAAGGGTGGATCTCTATGCTTTACCGGGGCCTTGAAGAGGTGACTGATAGGAATGATTTGAAATATAGGTCCACATGGGAGCAGGAACTTGGGGGTCTGAATGACTCAATTGACTGGGTGAAGACCTGGCGCAATATGTGCCAATGTACGAAATCCCTGTCGGTTAGGGAAACAGCTATAAAAGTGATCACCAGGTGGTATTATACTCCCCTTAGGATACATAAAATCTTCCCACAGGCACCAGAGAGTTGCTTTAGGGGCTGCTCCCTTCCAGGCTCGTATAAACACATCTTTTGGGATTGTGATCGGATACTACCTATATGGCGACTTCTCTTTGATATTATTGATAAGGTAGCGGGCTTCCATATCACTTTAACAGCGCATCATGCCCTGTTGTTCCAATCCCCACCGGATGTCCCCAGACCGTTAAGAGGCCTGATTCATTCGATCTGCCTGGCCATGCTATGGTCAATTGCTTTCAACTGGAAGTCCCCCTCGCTCCCACTTACACAGGTTTTGTCTCGAGTTGATCTTATAATGCATTCTGAGAAAATATACCACACTCTTCATGACACTATGCCTCTGTACGAGGCCAAATGGAATCCATGGTTCATATTTAGACTTTCACACTGACCCCGCTAGTCTCTCCTTCCCCTTCTTCCTTTTTTTTTTTTTTGGTTTTCTGCCTTTCCTGTAGTTAAATTCTTTTTCTTTCATTCTATATATCTACTTTCTTTTTCTTTTACTGTACCTCATGCTCATTGGCCGTGGTTATACATCTGATTTTGGCAAACACAACAGTTAAAGCCCATGAGTATGTCCCTGACCCATGCAGAGTATTATTGCTGGAATTTCTCTCCCACCATCGATTATATATAATTATGTTTACTATGGTAGTTTATCACTATGCTAATCTGCTGTATTTAACGATGGATATGTAATACTGCTTTTTTTTTTTGTATGGTTCTGCATGGGAATTTCCCAATACCCATACTTTGTAATTCTGTTGACTTCTTTTCAATAAAACGTTTGAAAACAGAAGAATCAAGAAAGTGCTTAGAAAAAGTAAGTAGTTATTGTGTGTTCTTCTTATTATTATTATTAATTGCATGCTGTGCATTGTGATTTTATTTACTGTAGGACATTTTAAAATGGCAAGTTTCAGGTTAGTGGATGCAGTAATCGGTCGTAGTAAACTTTGTTCCCACATTGAATACAATGTTTTGGGCAGATACAGGTTAAATACATTTGGTCATACCTAAATATCTGTATGCTAAAATATACCTTTTGTTTCATTCTCATAGGGGACCAAAGACTTGGAGGACACCACTCAACAGAGGACACCAGGAACCCCCCACCTGACAAAAAGGAGAACTCCGAAAAACACCACTACCCAAGAATCTGGAGGAAGGAGAGGTGGAGTGTCTGACACCCCAGCTTCAGGTAATATAAATATGCAGGCATGCATATAATACATGTTTTTCCCAAAAATTTTAGGAAATTTGCTGGTTGTGGAAGAGCAAGCTCAACATTTCACAACTCCTAATCCAGGACATTATGACATAGAATCGTAAAATCCACATCATAAGAAATAATAATAATACATTTTCTTGACCAACAAATGAAGAACATGATTGATGTGTTGGGGAAAATTTTAAATATCTTCAAAATGCAACCATTTTAAGAATTGTTGCTGTTATAAAAACGTTATTTTTTTGTAATTAGTAAAAGCCAAATTTTGAAGATTTACACAGTGTGTCAACATGTGCTATCTGCCATCACGGGAGATCAATGTACGTGTTTTGTGGGTGAAACCCCTTCCTCCCAAATGAAGCAGGTGAGAGGAAGGGGTTGCACCCCCAAAACACATCCATTGATCCCCCATGATGGCAGATGTTGACATTAGGCATGGGATCAGGAGGGAAATACCCATTTTGACTCCCAAATTTTGTGCATCTTCAAAATTTGGCTTTTACAGGGGTGACACCACCCCATCTGATGAAGGCAATATCCAGACATTTTTGACATACTATAATGTCTGATATTGCCTTCTGTTTTTCTACATTGAACTTTGTAATTTCCAGAGTTTTGTATGTTATTTTATTAACCGCTTAAGGATTGCCTCCTGCACATATACGTTGGCAGAATGGCACAGCTGGGCACAAGCACGTACCTGTACGTTGCTCTTTAAGTGCCCAGCCATGGGTCAGGAGTGCGCCGCCGCTGGCGCGCTCCCGATCCGGTCCTGAGCTCTGTGACCGAACGCTGCTGGTGTCCCACGATCGGGTCACAGAGCTGAAGAACAAGGAGAGGTTGGTGTAAACAAACCTCTCTTCATGCTTCCTACTGAGCCTGTCACTGATCATCTGTTCCCTGTTATAGGGAAAGACGATCAGTGATGTCAGAGGCCAAGCCACGCTCCCCTACTGTTAAAAAAGAAAACACATACACTTAACCCATCCCCGTCCCTAGTGGTTAACTCCTTCACTGCCACTGTCATTTACACAGGAATCAGTGCATTTAAATAGCACTGATTGCTGTATAAATGACAATGGTCCCAAAAATGTGTCAAAAATGTCCGATGTGTCTGCCATAATGACAATAAAAATCGCTGATTGCCGCCATTACTAGTTAAAAAAAATGCTATAAAACTATCCTCTATTTTGTAAACGCTATAACTTTTGCGCAAACCGATCAATAATCGCTAATTGTGATTTTTTTTTTACCAAAAAGATGTAGAAGAATACGTATTGGCCTAAACTGAGGAAAAAAAATGTTTTTATATATATTTTTGGGTATATTTATTATAGCAAAAAGTTAAAAAATGCATTTTTGTTTATAGCGCAAAAAATAAAAACCACAGAGATGATAAAATACCACCAAAAGAAAGCTCTATTTGTGGGAAAAAAAGGACGCCAATTTTGTTTGGGAGCCATATCGCACGACTGCGCAATTGACAGTTAAAATGACGCAGTGCTGAATCGCAAAAAGGGGCCTGGTCCTTTGGCTGCAAATTGGTCCTGAGCTTAAGTGGTTAAACAAGCCTATTTACAAAAAAAATTGAAAAAATAAATAAAAATAAATTTACCGCACATGTGAATAAAAAACTTTGCTAATCAACAATGTGTGGCTTCTTTCAATGGTCAATACCAGTTTTTGAAGTAATTTTGTGTTTACAGTGACAATGGGGCTTATTTACTAAAGGAAAATTCACTTGGCACTGCAAGTGCTCTAGGAGAACCTAGGAGACAGCCAAAAAAAAAACACAAGCAATAAAAAAAAATCAAGATTTTATCAGATACATTTTTTTTTATAATAAAAATTTTTTAGACATTGTCTGGCATAGCAATGCCCCCCCTACCCATAAAATATTGTTTTCCTTAAGAAATTGTGCAATATGCAGCAGGATAGGATGATGTGGTTGATTTTGTAGGCTTCTGTATGGATTGCTGTCAAAAATAAGTGGAACCGGCTAGCCATTATCCCAAAGGTATTCTCAACAACTAATTTTGATCCTTTTTTACACATTTTTCTACAGCCATTTATTTCACCTGTGTATATTTGGTATTGTCATAGAAAGGACCCAACAGGTTTTGATGGGCGATTCACCTGTGGAGTCTCTTTTTACTGTTTAAGATGTTTGCGTGAATTTTCTAATAAAGTTTACCATTTTTTCATTTATTATATTCTTCAGCTTTCTTGTCCTGATGTGAGCATTCGTGAGCCCGCTATGGTCTCACATCTTCCCTCATTGCTTCTCGCTCTGGCCAGCTGGTAGTTTAAAAGCCTCCTTTGGGGGAATGGCCTCATCAGGTGCTGGCCCAGACCAAACGCTTCATCAACAATAAAGACGATTGGGAGTCCTTCCACGTTGTCTGCATCAGGTGGCAATGCCAGGCCACCAGTCTGGAGATGTTGGTAAAACTCTGTCTGGGCAAAGACTCCTCCATCCTCCATCCTCCATCCGGCCATTCTTCCCTACATCCACATAGAGGGGGTCATATTGTGCCGACACCACCGCTATTAAAACTATATACTATTAAACCCCTTATAGTTATAATAGTAAGACCCCGAATGGGGTGGTGGCATGATGTGAGCGTGCTTTACATCTATAGTCTCTCCACAGTTGGGAAAGTCCCAACGGTCGGCAAAATGGGATGCTACAGTCTGCCATTCCTGTAGCATTGAAGCAAACTGTGGATTCAAAACAGAAAAAAATGTATTTTTGCACATAACATTGCAAGCAGATTAAACAAAAACATTCTTGGCCGACATCAGTATAACATTTTTTTAAGGAGTAGACAAAAATATAAAGTCCACTTATCAGATTCCTCACTCCCTCTGATGGCCCATTGTAAACATTTTAGGGGGGGTGTTTGAGGTGACTTTGGGAGCAAAAAAAAACCTCTGGCACACATAGCATTTGTACAAATTTTAGGGGGGTTGTTTTGGGTAAAGCACTACAATGGAGCTGACAAAATACATTGCTAAGTGACTAGGCTAGGTGTGTATGGGCCCAGGATAGCAAGCTGGTAAGGTTAGTGAAGGCAAATATGCATGTAGGCCAAAAAAGGAGCATTAAAAGATTCAAGCATGCATGAGGATAAAGGGGACATTCACAGCATATTACAATCATGGTAATTATGGAATGATAAAATAAATACAATACATTAGTAAACATTAAATACATATAATGTGATGTTAAAGGATAAAACTTACCCTAATATAGTCCTTCTGCAGGACCTGAATGATGGCAGAACAGGTCTCTGAGGTTAATGTTCTCCAGAGACTGGGGGGAGATGCCTGTAGAGAACTTGAGGTCCTGTAGACTTCTCCCAGTTGCCAAGTACCGCAGAGTGGTGACTAGCCTCTGCTCCAGAGTGATAAGTTGCTGCATGCAGGCGTCCTGCCTGTTAATATAAGGGGTGAGCAAAGCCAACAGACTGTGTCCGTTATCCAGAGAAAATTCCTAAAATCATCAGGATTATTCTCCTGGATCTCACGAAGCAAAGGCATATGAGAGAATTGGTCACGCTGGAGAAACAAATTCTTGGTCCATGAACTCTTCCTCACCCTGTTCATGGACTGGGCTTGGGTCAAAGTATAAACCCCAACACCAAGTCCCCACACAGCACGAACTCTACGATGAGTATGTACCCGCAACATGGTTTCAAAATGGTCAGCTGGTCAGAATGAACGTAACAGAATGCACTGAAGAACAGCAAGGCCTGTGAAGAGCGAGCTGAAAATCAGCAATCAGTGGACAAGAACACACTGAAAAACAGATATGAATGGACTACACGCACTGAAAACCAGATACAAACCCACAAGCACAAACTGAACAGCAGTAAAACAATCTGAAAAAGCAGGAGTCTGAAAAGCACGAATCATCTCTAACCAAACTTCTACTAACACGAGATAAGCAGAAGGAGCCCAAAGGGTGGCACACTGGGTATTGAACTTCCTTTTTCTAGTTCCGTTGTACGTGTTGTACGGCACTGCGTTCTTGACAGTCAGACTTTGGTGTGATTGTGTGTACGCAAGACAGTTTCAGCAGAATTCTTTCAGAGTTTATTCTGACGGGAAAACCAGTCATCTGTACAGGGCATTAGGCTTCTTGTACAGTACAGCTCCTAAACTTGAGTTTAGGAGCTGGTGCCATTTTTTTTTTTTTGGCTAAGCTCCTAAACTCAACTTAAAACTTATGTGTCAAGGTTGTGTAGGCTTTTAGGATTGTTTAGAAGCTGCTGCTCCCTCAACCTACCTCTCCTGAATGTGGATGAATCGCATTTAGGATAGGAACATTTTGACAGCTGGCCGCAAACCACTGCAAAATCTCTGTAAAATCATGGTGCGATTTTGCAGCATGTTGCGTTTTTTCCATGGCTGGAGGTCATAATAGACATTGGGGGTCATTTACTATAGCGCCGCTTATTATCGATAATTACCACAAATTAGCGCTAAAATGGTATTCACTATAGCGCTGGTGAGAAAATACTCCCAAAATCAAATTTACTATAGTACCCTGAAACCAAATAGTGCCCAAACCCTTACTCTGCTAAAACCTGTAGAATTGCACATGGAAATATTTTTTAGAACATTATATAATTGTCTAAATGGTACTGAAATATGATATGGGGGCGTGGCTTGCCTTGAGAGGAGATGGCCGCCTAAATCTTTCACTCCGTCAGACCGTCGCCTCATTATACCTTATAGGGGGTTTTAACCGAACGAAAAGTATCTTCGATTATGGGGACTGCCTCCCGGAATACTTCGGCATCCCGTTCCAGATCACCGAGAGGTAGCAGAAGTCAAAATATTCGACAATTACCGGAATTATCGAGGTCTCTCAGGCCTAATACGACCGCTTCCGCAGCGGCCTCCTCACATTCTCCTCACGACATCGTTCTCGCGCCCACTGAAGTCAATATGGCAACTAGTCAGTCAGCAACACAACAACCAACTATACAGGATCTCCGAGCGGTTGCAACGGACATTAAGGATACACTTACCGCTGCCATAACGGATCTCAGACAAGAATTACAGGCAATTACGAACAGAGTGCTGAAGATAGAACAGCAATCCCACAGACAGCACGATTCGATCGTTCGGATATGCCGCACGGTTGATACTCATACTGCTCAGCTGAGGGAGGCTCAAAGACACGTTGAAGATTTAGATAACCGTGGCAGAAGACATAATCTTCGGGTGAGAGGAATTCCAGAGAGTGTAGAAAATGCACAGCTTACTATTACGGTGTCCTCTTTATTTAACAAATTACTAGACAGGCCTGAAACTGAACTTATCACAATGGACAGAATTCATAGGGCACTTAAACCTAAAGGAAGGGATTCTGAACTACCCAGAGATATCATTTGCTATGTCAATGATTACCAAATAAAGGAGTCCATTCTTAAGCAAGCCAGACTTAAAGGTAAGATTTTGAAGGAAAGCCAATTTCAACATATCAAGATTTATCTGCAATTACACTTAAGAACAGAAGAGACCTACGCCCTTTATTAGGGATATTACAAGCCAGAAATATACCTTATCGCTGGAAGTTTCCATTTGCACTTTCAGCAACTAACCATGGACACACTGCGTTGCTACGGGTGCCAGAAGATTTAGATTCATTTTGTAGAATCCTTGATATCCCATATACTGAAGTTCCTAACTGGTATGCTGAATTTAATAGACAATACATACAGGGACAGCCATATATGGAAGATCATATGGAGACCCAACCTACGCACTTTAGACGCCAAAGATCACCATCCATAGTTCGAATGGGAACAAATCCGACTCAACAACATAATTCCTATAGTCCAACATCTGCCCCTCTGCCACGGAGAGCACGCAGAGATCGCCAGTGAAAATTATCATGGATAACTATTATAGATCATCAGATTCGTTGTTACACCTTTACCTAAACTTCTGAAACGATAAATAGAGATTTACCCGGAATTCAATTGATATATTTAAATACCCGTAGTATTGTTTGATTTAAAGGAAAAAACATAAAAGTTATCTTCTCTTGTATCTAACTATCCCAGTATATATATACGAATAATATTTCACAAACCTCAACTACTCTTCATATACCCCAGGTACTTTTTGCTTTTACATCCTTCTCAAAATGACTAACCTACCTAAATTGTCATTAGGAAAATCAACTATGAGTATCTGCTAGAACAGTCGATTCACTGTAATGTGCAAATACAGGATTTTGCAGATGAAAAAATCCTATGGATCACAAGTCTTCAACAGAATATGGGACCTTATTATTGAAGATTTTTGACTTTCACAATACACATTACATATAAATTGTATTAAACACGGCCTTCTGGTGACAAGATACTTCAGCAAACTGTAGAAGGTTTCTAGTAACAAAATCCCCCATAAGATACTTTTGATCTCAAGACCTTACCCCCAATGCTATACCACACACCTGAGTAGGGATGAGCCGAACACCCCCCGGTTCGGTTCGCACCAGAACTTGCGAACGACCCCCGCGTTCGGTATGAACGTTAGAACCCCATTGGAGTCTATGGGACTCGAACGTTCGAATTGGAAAGTGCTAATTTTAACTGCTAATATGCAAGATAGTGTCCTAAAAAGGGTTTGGGGACCTGCCTCCTGCCTCAGGGGACATGGGTCACTGCAAAAAAAAGTTTTAAAAACTGCCGTTTTGGCGGGAGCACTGATTTTAATGACGATTAAAGTGAAAAAAAAAAGTGAAATATTCCTTTAAATATGGTGCCTGGGGGGTGTCTGTAGTATGCCTGTGAAGTGCCACGTGTTTCCCGTGTTTAGAACAGTCCCTGCACAAAATGACATTAAACGGAAATAACACCATTTAAAACTGCTTGCGGTTTTAATGTTATATCTGGTTCCTGCAATATGGTTGAAAATCATTGAGAAACATGGCATGGGTAGCCCTCCCTGCCCATTACCAGCCTATTTGGGTCTTGTACACATATTAAGGGGAACCCCGTACCCATATTAAAAAAAGGAAATGCGTGTGGCCCCCAGGCCCTATATACTCAGAACAGCAGTATACAGGCGGTGCAAACAAGACAGGGACTGTGTAGGTTTGTTGTGTTAAGTTGAATCTGTTTGTCATTTTCAACCGGTACATTTTTAAAGTGTAGCTCCAGTCAAAAAAACTATCTTTAAGCTTTTTGGAAAACATAGGGAAGGGTTATCAGCCCTGTATAATTTGTTTTGTCGTCCATCTTTTTTCATCTCACTTGCTGCTGTCTCCTTGCGTTTGCAAGTAGGAGATGTTTGTAAGTTGGATGTTTGAAAGTAGGGGCCTGCCCTATATTATAGCGGTATGTACTGGGTACAGAGCACGCAGACAGCACGCACTATCTCCTAACACTACTGACTGCAAGCTCTATTATTAACCACTTGTTAGCCCAATGTTTGCATAAAGTGAAAGATGAAGTTATGCTGAGTAAATAGATATCAAACATGTCACTCTTCAAAATTGCACATGCCCGTGGAATGGCGCCAAACGTCGCTACTTAAAAAATCCCCATAGGCGACGCTTTAATTTTTTTTTTACTGGTTACATGTTTTGAGTTGCAGAGGAGGTCTAGGACTAGAATTATTGCTCTCGCTCTAACATTCTCGGCGATACCTCACATGTGTGGCACATGCGAGCACATGGGGACATGGGCGCTTTAATTTTTATTTTATTTTTTTATTGTTCATTTTACTTTATTTATGTTAGTTTGACATTTTTTTCCCCAAAAATATATTTTTGATCACTTTTATTCCTATTACAAGAAATGTAAACATCCCTTGTAATAGGAATATGGGGTGACAGGTCCTCTTTACAGTGAAATCTGGGGGGTCAATATGACCCCACATCTCACCTCTAGGCTGGGAAGCCTGAAATAAAAAATAAAAAAAAGATTCTGGCTTTGATCGTACTGGCGAGTTGGTAGAAGCACCGGAGGGCGGTGAGGGGTGGGGGGCGTCTATGGCTGGGTATTTCAGGGTATCACCGAGTATGGCTGGGTATCTCTGAGTATGGCTGGGTATGGCAATTTATGGCAGGGTATTACAGAGTATTGGCGGGGTATTGGCGGGGTACTACAGAGTAATAGCAGGGTACTGCAGAGTATTGGGGGGTACTACAGAGTAATGGCAGGGTACTGCAGAGTATTGGGGGTACTGCAGAGTAATGGCGGGTACTGCAGAGTATTGGGGGGTACTGCAGAGTAATGGGGGTTACTGCAGAGTAATGGGGGGTACTGCAGAGTAATGGCAGGGTACTGCACTGCAGAGTAATGGCAGGGTACTGCACTGCAGAGTAATGGCGGGGTACTGCAGAGTAATGGCAGGGTACTGCAGAGTATGCACTGGTATTGCAGAGTATTGGCAGGGAATTGAGGGGTTAAATTCGGTGAGCAGCGATGTGGGCACTGCAGATGCAGCCCACATCGCTGCTGACACCGATCTCTTTCCCCTCCGCTGTACCGATCGGTACAGAGAGGGGAGGGAGGAACAGGCATCATAACATGACGCCGGTTTGTTTCCAAGTGATCACTCTGTCATTTGACGGAGCAATCACGTGGTAAACGGCCGCTATGAGCGGCCGTTTACCGTGATCCGTGATGCGACCCGGCGGTCACGGATGCTCTCGAGTGCGCACACCTCGAGAGCAGAATTCTGGGAGGCCGTTAATTAACGGCCTCTCAGAGTTAAACAACCCCCCTGAAGCCGTTAATCGGCAATGGGCAGTTGTTAAGTGGTTAAAGCTAGATCACTAGCTATATAGGTGAGGTGAATATAGTGGTGTATACTGCAGTCAGGGCACAGACAACAACCACTACACGCGTCGGGTGGACCCCCTTACAGACATCGCTACTTTCTGACTATGTTATTACGATTGAACCAAATGTGAGTGTAATTTTATTATTATTTTTTAATAAATTGGATGTTAAAACGGTATCACGCTATGTTAGTTTTCTACTTCCATGGTCTTTGATACCCGAGCCCCCTATTTTCGTGGGATGAGCACTATAGGAGGATCGCTACGGATGATTTCATGACCTGAAGACTTGCGGGAGATTACATACTAGATCTACGATTATCTGGTTTGCTTACCTACAGGCCCATATGACTCGAGAGGCGTAAGCCTTCCTCTGAGTCCACGTCATTTGGTAAGCCTCCTCTCCCCTTCTTTATCACGGTGGTGGTGGTATTATTCTACACATCAGAAGTTGAATTTCACCTTTTTTCACGTCACCTCAAGTTTGGAATTGTGATTGATATCACACATTTCAAGGACTGTTAGACGTTCACTTGATGGACTGTAAATGTTAAACTAATTTTATTTACCTTAATCTTTTGTGTGCATGAGGTTCATGCACTCTTCCACCTGGGAGTAAGATCTCTTAATATACAACGGAATTTACACATAATTTCTTTTTTTTGGAGTGTATGTAATTTTCTTTGCTTGAATTAGTGCCTTACTGGTTCATGTGGTTTGTTGCCACCTAAGCGCCACACTTTTTTGTTTTAACAACCACTACACAGCAGCAAGATAGGAAATCAGCCAAAAACGATTGGTATGTACTGTGTTGAAGGTACACAGAACACCCACTGCTTCAGATGCTAAGTAACACACCTCAAAGGCGGCCTTATATAGTGTGGGGCGTGCACTACACAGCCTGAGCTATGATTGGCCACAGGCAGGATGCCTGTGGCCAATCATGGCTCTCCTCGCTGCCGGCGCTGCGATTGGCCAAGCATGCGGGGTCACAGTGCATGCTTGGCCAATCATGGGGCAGCAATGCACTGCGCCACCGCAGTGCATTGTGGTCCGCGCGCGCGTCACTCGAATTTTGACGCGAATGGCCCAAACGTTCGGAATTCGCCGAACGGCCGAACAGCCAATGTTCGAGTCGAACGTACGTTCGACTCGAACACGAAGCTCATCCCTACACCTGAGTAGTTGAGAATATATTACCGTACTTTTTTATGATGCCCTGATAATTATATATATATTTTTATTTTTCAGGTGTATTGTTAGGCATGTTGCCTTTAATTGATTTTCTCTTAATGATATATACAGTGGCGTGAAAAAGTGTTTGCCCCTTCCTCATTTCCTGTTCCTTTGCATGTTTGTCACACTTAAGTGTTTCGGAACATCAAACCAATTTAAACAATAGTCAAGGACAACACAAGTAAACACAAAATGCAATTTGTAAATGAAGGTGTTAATTATTAAAGGTGAAAAAAATCCAAACCATCGTGACCATGTGTGAAAAAGTGATTGCCCCCTAAACCTAATAACTGGTTGGGCCACCCTTAGCAGCAACAACTGCAACCAAGCGTTTGCGATAATGTGCAATGAGGCTTTTACAGCGTCCTGGAGGAATTTTGGCCCACTCATCTTTGCAGAATTGTCCTAATTCAGTTACATTAGAGGGTTTTCGAGCATGAACGGCCTTTTTAAGGTCATACCACAACATCTCAATAGGATTCAGGTCAGGACTTTGGCTAGGCCACTCCAAAGTCTTCATTTTGTTTTTCTTCAGCCATTCGGTGGTGGACTTGCTGGTGTGTTTAGGATCATTGTCCTGCTGCAGAACCCAAGTTCGTTTCAGCTTGAGTACACGAACAGATGGTCGGACATTCTCCTTCAGGATCTCTTGGTAGACAGCAGAATTCATAGTTCCTTTTATCACGGCAAGTCTTCCAGGTCCTGAAGCAGCAAAACAGCCCCAGACCATCACACTACCACCACCATATTTTGGTATAATGTTCTTTTTATGAAATGCAGTGTTCCTTCTACGCCAGATATACTTGGACACACACCTTCCAAAGAGTTCCACTTTTGTCTCATCGGTCCACAGAATGTTGTCCCAAAAGTCTTGGGGATCATCAAGATGTGTTGTGGAGAAATTGAGACGAGCTTTGATGTTCTTTTTGCTCAGCAGTGGTTTTCTCCTTGGAACTCTGCCATGCAGGCCATTTTTGCCCAGTCTTTTCCTGATGGTGGAGGCATGAACGCTGACCTTAACTGAGGCAAGTGAGGCCTGCAGTTCCTTGGACGTTGTTGTGGGGTCTTTTGTGTCCTCTTGGATGAGTCGTCACTGCGCTCTTGGGGTAATTTTGGGCGGCCGGCCACTCCTGGGAAGGTTCACCACTGTTCCATGTCTTCGCCATTTGTGGATAATGGCTCTCACTGTGGTTCGCTGGATTCCCAAAGCTTTGGAAATGGCTTTATAACCCTTTCCAGACTGATAGATCTCAATTACTTTCTTTCTCAATTGTTCCTGAATTTCTTTGGGTCTCGGCATGATGTGTAGCTTTTAGGCTGGGTTCACACTGCTGCGGGGGGAGATCCGGATGTGATTCGCACCGCAAATCACATCCGATCTCCGTAGCGATGCGAGTTCAGCCATACAGATAGTATGGCTGAATTCGCATCGGTCCCGCAGCAAACTCGCACGGGACCCTTTTTTTGGTCCGCAACAGAATCGGATCGCATGGGGGTTCACACCATGCGATCCGATTCCTGTGCGAGTCGGCAGATCGCACTGCGGTATGCGGACGGATCTGGGGGTGTCATTAACATATCATTGACACTCCCAGCCATCCGTATAGGGCGGTGTGAACTGCCGGCGGGAGTAATGCGATGCGGGAAAACGCCGCGGATTCGCGGCGTTCCCGCATGGCAGCGGTGTGAACCCGGCCTTAAGGATCTTCTGGTGGACCTTACTGTGTCAAGCAGCTCCTATTTAAGTGATACCTTGATTGTGAACAGGTGTGGCAATAATCAGGCCTGGGTGTGGCTAGAGAAATTGAACTCAGGTGTGGACAACCACAGTTATAGTATGTTTTAACAAGGGGGCAATCACTTTTTCACACAGGGCCATGATGGTTTGGATTTTTTTTCACCTTTAATAATAAACACCTTCATTTACAAATTGCATTTTGTGTTTACTTGTGTTGTCCTTGACTATTGTTTAAATTGGTTTGATGTTCCGAAACACTTAAGTGTGACAAACATGCAAAGGAACGGGAAATGAGGAAGGGGGCAAACACTTTTTCACACCACTGTAGCATATATAGTTGTATTAACCATTGTTTAACTAATTATCTCTTTATTAGTTATTGAACAGGTTTTCTTTGAACATACTCCAATGATTACAATCGGAAATGAATACAGTAGATATTATTTTAGGGTATTTTTACTCTCTTATATAGAGGTAAACTCTAAACCTATGGAGACTCCTAATTAATTTATATGATTTACATAGTCTTATTTTAGCTGATAGTATTTTTTTTTCTCTCTCTCTTCTCAGGTTCTCATTTAATGACAATTTACTTAGATATTCACTTTTATCTATTGTCATAGACAATTATTTTTTCATGGTTAACCACTATACTTCTTTATTATATACTGGTAGACAGATATATAATGGTTATGGTCTTACATCTCTCTTTTCTCATGATTAATTTAGATATATATCCCCTACTACGGATTATATACCCCCAATACACAATATAATTTGCCATTTTGAGGCTCATGGTTTGATGGTTCCCCCTGATTCATTAATCTCGAAAGGTAATCACGTACCCCACAAAGTGGATTAGTTTTACATACTTTATTATTTCAATTCCAACTGTGAATATCCACTACCTTTCCCCGGCAAATATCTATCCCTCTTGTAAATAGGTGAGCGGGATCTCACCTATAGCCGGATTTCCATACAATCCCCTATACTCTAATCTAATCTCAATATAACTTGTACCAATAGTTGTATAATAATAGATTTCTGTCACTCAAGCTCAAAATCAACTCAGGTCAATATACTCATTCATTGTCATAATTAACATATCACTTACAGTAGAATTTTTCTCATTTAATTCTGCGATTTTCTAAACTGTGTCTGATTTTTCTCTGCTACACTCTATTACAAACGAAGTAGCAATGATACCTACCTACTCTTCATCTACCACCACTTGCCTTAAATTAATTTCTTTAAATGCAAAAGTTTTAAATTTACCGGAAAAAGGAGCCAATTGCTCTACACTATGAAGCGTGACAAAGCGAATATCATCCTATTACAAGAAACTCACTTCTGTACAGGTTCGGTACCTAAACTTGAAAACCTAAATTATCCCGAGGTTTATCATTCCACGACACCTGAATCTAAAACCAAAGGTGTATCGATCTTATTGGCCAAAAATTGTCCTCTACAAATAATAGATAAACTGATTGATGAAAATGGCAGATTTATTTTTCTGAAAGGAACATGCAATGGGTGAAAAATAACGTTAGCAAATATTTATGCGCCAAATAATAAGCAAGTACCCTTCTTTAAGACTCTCATTCAAGATCTCACTTCCTTCCAAGAAGGAACCCTAATTCTGGGAGGTGATTTTAATGTTTCCCTACACCCCCTTTTGGATACCTCAAATGGGACTTCGTCCCTCCCATATTCTGCTTTGAAAAGCATTAAAAATGAAATTCAATCCCTATTATTACATGATATCCTTATACCCTGATTGTAAAGATTATACGTTTTATTCTAAACCACATGATAAATATTCCAGGATAGATTACTTTTTCTTATCTCAGAATGATTTAACTTTCCTCCAAAAAGCATCTATTGGTCCCATGTATCTTTCAGATCACCATCCAATAATTATTGAATTATCCTTCCCAGAAATCCATCCGCGCTCTCCCATTTGGAGACTTGATCAATCGCTATTGACTGATACCGATACTATCAAACATGTAGAACTTAGATTGCAACAATACTTCAAGGAAAATGAGGTAGAAGATACCTCACCCCCTATAATATGGGAGGCACATAAATGTGTCATAAGGGGTATATTCATTGCAGCAGCGGCTAAACGAAAAAAAGAAAAATTAAAACACTTCCAAGAGTTAACTAACCGGATTCTTCAACTAGAGAAAGTCCATAAACATTCGCAAGCTTTAACAGTAATGAATTCATTAATTGAGACTAGAAAGCAACTTCTTACCTTATTACCGTAGATAAACAAACTAAACAAAAATTTATATTGACACAAAAAACATACTACGAATTTGGTAATAAAGCTAGCAAAACTTTGGCAAGGGCTTTACAATCAAAAAAAGCCAAAACGACAGTCCATGCTCTTTCAGATACCCAAGGTCGTAAACTACTTAATACTAATGATATAGCTGATCAGTTCAAAAATTACTATTCTCAACTGTACAATCTTTCTACCCTGAATTCGCCTTCGAAAGCTATGCCGAGATCACAAATGATTGCGGATTTTCTTTCAAAATTTGGACCCACTCCCATCACAGCTACCCAAAATCTAGAATTAGATAGACCACTAGATATGGAAGAAGCAAAATATGCACTATCCATGATGAAACCTGGAAAAAGCCCAGGTCCAGATGGATTGAATGTTGGTTATTATAGAGCCTTTAGTGACCTTCTCACACCTATCTTTCTCAAAACTTTTAATACTTATGACACACTCATCACTCCTCCCAGAGACTTAACATCTGCCCACATAACGGTTATCCCGAAACCTGGGAAAGATACTCTGCTCACTTCTAGCTACAGACCCATATCTCTATTGAATGTAGATCTCAAATGGTATGCAAAAATTCTAGCTAATAGGCTTCTCCCATTAATTCCCCAACTAGTACACCTAGATCAGGTGGGTTTTGTACCTGGTAGGGAGGCCAGGGATAATACCCTTAAGGCTCTTAACATTCAACACTATTTATCCACTTCTAAGGAGAGGGGATTCCTCTTATCATTGGACGCGGAGAAGGCGTTCGATAGAGTGGCCTGGGATTATATGACGCAAGCCTTACAAGCAATTGATCTCCCGCAGCGAATGCTTAACTTTATACACATGCTTTATTCTAATCCCACTGCAGCGGTAAGGATAAATGGCCACCTATCGAACGCCTTCTCTATTTCAAACGGAACGAGGCAAGGTTGCCCTCTATCCCCCTTGATCTATATTCTTACATTAGAACCTATGTTGAGATGTATTAGGGAAAACCCGGACATTAAAGGAATAAATATAAAAGGTCGTTTCTACAAATTAGCGGCTTTCGCCGATGACATCCTTTTATTCCTTTCTGCACCTCGTATAACTCTACCAAATCTCCTTAAATCACTTAAATATTTCCAACAACTATCCAACCTCCAAATCAACTTTGCAAAGTCTACTGCTCTGAATATTTCTCTTACATCAACACAATGCAAACACTGCCAAAAAAATTTCCCGTTTAAATGGAATACACACTCTATTACATATCTGGGTATCAACTTAACCTCCAAAATCTCAGATTTATATATGGCAAATTATATACCCATACTTCACTCCATAATTTCTGACTTCAAAAAATGGTCAAATAATGTATTTTCCTGGTTTGGTAGAGCGGCCATAGTCAAAATGAATATTTTACCTAGATTGCTATATCTCTTTCAAACGGCTCCGATTCAAATCCCCAACACATTTTTCACATCATTTCGCACAGCTTGCACAAAGTTTATTTGGGGGTCTATACGCCCACGAATAAACTTCATGAAACTCACTTGTCCGAAATTAAAAGGAGGTATAGGTTTACCTGATATTAAAAAATATCAACAAGCATGTCAGTTGACGAGAATCATTGACTGGAATATACACTCTCCCAATAAAGAATGGGTCCAGTTGGAAAATTCTTTAGATTCCATTCCAATTGCTCAAACTCCATGGTTACCAGTTAAGCATATTCCTAAAGTATATAAACTCCATCCTTTAATTGGTCGGTCACTTACCGATTTCAAACATGTTCCAAATACCGTCTCTCATCAAATACGGGGCTTATGACACCACTAAAAATGAATCCAGCATTTTTACCTGGAATGAGTTCTACATTTTTAAACGATATCTGGCCACAGTCAATGGTCAGATCCATGCTTTTCTTTGAAGGAGATAAAATCATCACCTATTCCAAATTACAAGCTTCTATACATCCTCAGTCTTTTCCTCAGGAGACATATTTACAAGTTAAACAATTTCTAGATATAGCATCTAAACGCCCCGATTGGGCCCGAGTTCTTACCCCTTTCAAAAAGATGTGTCTTAAAAAAGAACCACAAAGACATCTAATTTCTTTTTCATATACGTTACTTTTCTCCGACTTGGAGTCCACGATTGATGGTAGAGCTGCCCAATGGAGTAGAGATTTATCCCAAAATATCACAAGCAAAGACTGGGAAACGATTCATAAAATTGCACACAAGGGCTCTCTGAATGTATCTGCATAGGAAAATGCTTATAAAATTATATTGAGATGGTATAATACACCAGTAAAATTAAATCGTATATTTCCAACAGTTTCCCCATTATGCTGGAGATGTGGTACAGAACCTTGTTCTCTCCTTCATATTTGGTGGTCTTGTCACAAAATACAACCTTTCTGGAATAATGTACATAAATTTATCTATCATATCACTACATTCAAACTGGAGTACACACCTGCACAATTTATGCTACATCACTCCACTAAGCATTCCAGTAAATATAAGGGATCTTTACCTATGTACTTAATCTCAGCAGCAAACATGTGCATACCATGTAAATGGCGTTCTTCTGACCCACCTACCATAAAAGATTGGTTTCTTCGAATCTAAAAAATCGCAGAAATGGAGAATCTCATTCACCAATCCAAAGATACTCCTTCCAAATACACTAAAACATGGTCAAGCTGGATATGTTTCACGTCAACTGACACTTATAAAGATCTGATCAAGTAACCATTATATGTACTTCAGATTAACATTAGACCTTTTTATTCTGGGATATTCAGGAAGCAGGCTTCCGTTATTACAAACTCAATATAAGTGTATACTATAAATTCTTGATTCACTTCTGAAAATATTTAATATTTACCTAAAGGTAGCAAACATATTTTTCTTCTGTGCTTACAATTCTTGCTTGTAATTCAACTAATGAGTGACAGGCTAGATGACTTTGATAGTAGACTTTCTAGAAACTACAGATTATATCTTTCTTCAATAAGAGTTAGGGGATTTCCTTTCCCTTTTTATTTTCTCGTTCCTTTCTATCCCCTATTCCAATATTTTCCCCCTTTATGGTGACTCTTATGGTCACTTTACGGTGATAGCATACTGCTCTTAGACATTAAATATAATTTGTATATTGGATTTTTTCTTTTATCAAGATCATTTTGCAATGTTTATATAATTTTTCTTAATTTCTTGTTTCATGATTGAATGTTTGATTGTATAAACTCAATAAAAATATTTGAAAAAAAAAATAAAAATAAGAAATATGATATATATTATTTAAAGATAATCTGCTCTTAAACTGTGTGAAAAAGTGATTTCTACACTGAAATATCTTTAAAAGTTTGAGAAGAGATGAATTCCCCTTTTTTGTACAACTAGGTGCCAACACAACTGAGCATGCTCAGACCTGCAACTAGCTCCTATTTCAGCTCCAGTGTCTTTTTTACAAGGCGCTATAGTAAATACGACAATGAGCACTGTGTTTTTGGAAGAGAAAATCTGCGCTATTATAGTCTAATGCAAGTTTTAGCCATTTATTCTAATGGTACAACTGTAACTTTCACAAATAAATCCTTTTAATGTTGAGCTGAAATAAATCTTTCTCTGAAATAATTTTTTCTTTGCAGCATTGTTGCTTCTACTTCAAATATTTTGTTTTTAAAAATGCTAGAATGTTGAATGTTTTGATGTTTTGTTAAAATATATTTTTCTCTGTCACTTTCTCTTGTTACTTTCCATCTCACAACAATCTTTACCCAAACTGACACAGGTGTCTTTACAAAGCACAAACAATACTAATGCTGATGCACATTTAAAATGAGTCACAATTTTTTGTTATTTTATTATTTCCTAATAATCATAATGTGAGCCCAAAAAATGTAATATGTGTACTTACATCAGAAATAAAAATGTAATTCCCAAATATTTAAGGGTAATATCAGTATTCTACACTCACCCACAAAAAAACTACCAAATATCACAAAATAAATCAAGAAGAATAACTCTTGAGTAATTTAATTCCATCACCTATCCAAAGAAATGCAGTATTTATGTGTATGTATGTGTAGGAGGTTTTCACATGTGTCAGGTCCATTGCTTAGAGGTTATAACTTCTGCTTAGCATCCATGAGTGTCTGAGTTTGATTCCCAAACTTGTCACTTCATGTAGAGAAGTTGACTCATCTCCCAGGTCCTAAAACTATGTTGAAATGTAGTATTTATGTGTAGAAGGGTTTCACCACCATTGTAAATCATGCCAGATACACTACAAAAATATTGGGGCGCCTGCCTTTACACACATGAACTTTAATGGCCAGCCAGTCCATAGGGTTAAAAATTGATTTGGCCAACCCTTTGCAGCTAGAACAGCTTCTGGGAAGGCTAGGGAGGTTGTCCATAATGTTTAGTGTGTCTATGGGAATGACTGACCATTCTTCCAGAAGTGCATTTGTGAGGCCAGGCACTGATATTGGATGAGAAGGCCTGGCTCACAGTCTCTGCTCTAATTCAGCCAAAATGTGTTCTATCAGGTTGAGGTCAGGACTCAGACAGACAAGTTCCTCCACCCCAAACTCGCACATCCATGCCTTTATGGACCCTGCTTTGTTCAGTCATGTTGGAACAGGAAGGGGCTATCCACAAACTGTTCCCACAAAGTCGGGAGCATCAAAATGTCCAAAAAGTCTTGGTATGCTGGTGCCTTAAGAGTTCCCTTCATTGGAACTAAGAGGCCAAACCCAACACCTGAAAAACAACTCCACATCATAATCGCCCTCCACCAAATGATTTGGACCAGTGCATAAAGCAAGGTCCATAAATACAAGACAAGATGAGTGAGTTTGGGGTGGAGGAACTTGATTGGCCTGGACAGAGTCCTGACCTCAACACAACAGAACACATTGGGGTTGAATTAGAGCAGAGACTGTAAGTCAGACCTTCTTGTCCAACATCAGTGCCTGACCTCACAAATACACTTGAAAGAATGGTCAAACCTTCCCATAGACACATTCCTAAACCTTGTGGACAGCCTTCCCAGACAAGTTGAAGCTGTTATAGATGCAAAGGGTGAGCCAAATTAATTTTGAACCCTATGGACTAAGACTGGGATGCCATTACAGTTAATATGCATTTAAAGGCATGCATCCCAATACTTAGGACAATATATCGTATATTGCTTGTGACACCTAGGGCTGGTTCACACCACAGAGATGCAGAGAACATGTGTGAGGCTGCCAGCTGGCTAAGTGGGTAACAATTCTGTCTAGCAGCACTGGAGTTGCTGATTCAATTCCTCAACATGCTAATGCTTGTCTCAAAGTTTATAGGTTTTCACTACAATCCAAAGACGTGCTGGCATTTTATTTGTCTCCTGTCGAAATAGTCTCTAATGTAAGAAAGTTAGTTTTGGACTTTAGATTGGAAGCTCATTGCAGCCAGGGGCAGACTGACCATTCGGGCACTCAGGCACTGACCGAGGGTCCGAGGCAGGGGAGCCTGGATCAGTCTGCCTTTGGAGGTGCCCACATCTTAACATGCAGAATTGAGAAGAAGATTATATCTCTGGGGAAGCAGTGAACAAATCCTTGCCGGTGGTTGTTGCAGCTATATGAGAGGACAGGAGCAAGCTGGCCGGGATGGATCAGAGAACAATCATGCAGCCCTGTCAGCCATGTGGGGATAATTGCAGAGACAGGCGCTCCGGCCACCTCTCCCCCTGGGGAATTCAGCTGAGGGGGCAGTCGTTATGGAGCTGGATTGTGCAGAGTGCACACAGAGTGCACACAGAGTGGACAGAGTCATCTTGGAATTGGTCACCCACATTGACCTGCCTTGTGTGCAGCAGCAGGTCAGTGTGATAATGACAGCACAGCAGTTAGTGTATGAATGTTTGTTGTTATTTTTCCTTCCTTCTTGTCCTATGCCTATTTACCAGGTGCTGTTCACTAGTGCACATTGATATCTGGTACATAGATATCAGTGTTATATACAGGGAATAGCATTTAGCCTTGGTTCACATTTGACATGTGAAATTGCGTGGAAAATTGGCAGTAATAGCCGGCAATGGCACTACCCGAATCAGTGCGACGTCACATTTGCGGTACCGCACTGATTCCCAAAAGTAGTTTCTGTACTACTTTTGGTGACTTCTGGGTGTGCTTTCAATAGACATCTGTGCAGCAACCTGCACAGATGTCCCTGAAATCACTGCCAAACTCGTACTGACATGCGGATATGAAATTGCGCGAGTTCCGCTGAACTCACACACTTTCATTCCTGCTGTCAGTGTGAACCTGGTCTAAGTGAGTGTTATTCCCTATAATATATATAATGTTACTGAAATATATACACTGAGTGATTTTCTCCAACACTGTCATCTGTACACAAAAGCCCCATACACACTATCAGGTTTTCTACTGAGTTTTTCCTTCAGATTTACCAAAACCATATAATATGAGGTCAAACCTTAGGAGTTTCAATTTGTATGCAATCAGGCAGGCCCTTGCACTACATGGTTTTGGTAAATCTGAAGGAAAAACTCAGCAGAAAAACTGATAGTATGTATGGTGCATTGGTGATCAGTGAAAACCAGTGAAAAAAAACAAAAACAAACAAACAAACAAAAAGTAAAGCACACCCATAAACCTTGCACATGCTCTATATGAAAAGCTTTATGTAGGACGAGCACATGTATGTAAACAATAATGGTGCCACACATGTATGGTATCGTTGGGAATGTTGGAACTTTTTATTTTTTGTATATTTTTTATCAAACGGTTCAGCTAAGAAGACATTTGTTGAACCTGTTATATTGTGTCAATTTATGAAATCCTTAATTTAGAAAATGTACTGTTTTTGTGCTTTTAATGTAAGTTTATTTTTCTTTATTTTTTATAATAAACATTTATTTTGAACATTCTGTGACAAACGTATCTAGTGTGGGTGGTGCAATATGTAGGTGGGGATTTGTGTGGGTGTGGCTTGAGCATGGGGCGGGAACACATGGGCAGGGACAGGGGCTCCAGGATCTCCTATTGCCTGGGGGCCCCATGAGTTGTCAGTCCGCCCCTGCCAGGGACTGATGTTAATGTTTTCAAATTATAGGGTTTACACTGCACAGGTACATATGCTTAGAAAACTGTTGCTATGTTTATGGACTTTGATCCTTGGCCTGTAGTTGGAGATTTGATGCACATAGCGAAGGGCTAACACAGTTGCAAATAGTATTATGTGTTCCTACTAGAGTTGAGTGGACACCTGTATGTTCGGGTTCGACGGGGTCGGTCGAACTTCGGAAAAAAGTTTGAGTCCGGGACCCGAACTTGATCCTGAACCCGAACCCCATTGAAGTCAATGGGGACCCGAACTTTTGAGGACTAAAATGGCTCTAAAAAAGTAATGGAAAGGGCTAGAGGGCTGCAAATGGCAACAAAATGTTGTTAAGAGCATGGCAAGTGCTCTGCAAACAAATGTGGATAGGGAAATAACGTAAAATAACATAAAATAAATAAATATATATATATATATATATATGCTGGAGGCCCCCTTCTCAGAAGAAGAGTTACAGGAAATGATTAAGAACCTCAGAAACTCAACGGCACGATGCCACACATATGGTGGGAATGCCCCAGAATATGCCCTTTCTGGAAAAAAAATAATCAATTTAATGGATAAACTAGTGGGAAAATAAAATACTTTGAAATGAAAAAAATTAAAAATGATAATCTTTATCTAGGAGTAGGAGGTTGAGGTGGCGGTGGATGTGGCAGTGTAGGTGGAAGCGGCGGTAGAGGAGGATGAGGTTGCCAACACTGGTTTTGAAAAATACAAAAAAAAAAATACAAAAATGGCTGGGGAAGGCCGGTCATGTATCGAATTCTGTCCCCAGTTGGATAGTGTCCACCCTGTACTGTACTTGGATGGTGGGGCTTGAACCTGCACTCACTGCGCAGGCGCCTTTCATCTTCTGAGATTTTCGGAATCTCCTTGTCCTCGGGCCGGACACTATCCGATGGCCAGACAGTTTTTGTCAGAACACCGGTATACATGTCTATTCTGCACATGGTACGTGGGATCCATGCTGGTTCATTTTAATGAACGTGAGCTTGTCCACATTGGCTCGGGACAGGCGGCTGTGCTTGTCTGTGATAATGTCCCCTGCCATTCTAAATACACATTCAGATAATACACTGACTGCAGGGCAGGCCAGCACCTCCAAGGCGTAAAGGGCACGCTCAGGCCATGTGCCCAATTTGGAGACCCAAAAGTTGAAGGGGGCAGACCCATCATTCAGCACATGTAAGCATGTGCACACATACTGCTCCACCATGTTGGTGAAATGCTGCCTCCTGCTAAGACGTTCCATCTCAGCTGGTGGTGCTGGTTCTTGTGGCGTGCTGACAAAGCTTTTCCACATTTCGGCCATGCTAACCCTGCCTTCTGAGGTGCTGGCAGTGCCCCTGCTGCATTAGCGACCTCTTCCTCCTCCTCTGCCTTCGCTTTGTGCTTCCACCGTACCCCCGCTGTCAGGTGGGAATGCCACCAGCAGCGCGTCTACCAGCATGTGCTTGTACTTGCGCATCTTACGATCACGCTCCATTGAGGGAATTAAGGACGGTAAATTGTCCTTGTAATGGGGATCCAGCAGGGTGGCCACCCAGTAATCAGCACCAGTTAGAATGTGGGCAACTCGGTGGTCGTTGCGGAGACACTGCAGCATGTAATCGCTTATGTGTGGCAGGCTGCCAAGAGGCAATGAAAAGCTGTCCTCTGTGGGAGGTGTATTGTCTCTGTCCTCTGTATCCCCCCAGCCATACACCAGTGATGGCCATGAGCTGGTCTGGGGGCCACCCTGCTGTGAACATGGTTCCTCCTCCTCCATCTCCTCCTCCTCATCCTCCACCTCATCACCCTCCAGAGCTGTGCCTTTGGACAATTGTGTACCTGGCATTTGTTGGTGCAGGAACCCACCCTCATAGCCACTTGTGAATGACTGCCCTGAAAGTCTTGAAAATTATCCCTCTTCCTCCTCCTCCTCCTCCACCTCCTCCTCCTGTGCCACGTCCTCTTCCATCATTGCCCGAAGCGCGTTTTTTCAAGGAGGCATAGAACTGGGATAGTAACGCTGAGAACGGCGTCATCGGCACTGGCCATGTTGGTGGAGTACTCGAAACAGCACAACAAGGCACACAGGTCTCACATGGAGGCCCAGTTATTGGTGGTGAAGTGGTGCTGTTCCACAGAGCGACTCACGCGTGTATGCTGCAGCTGAGACTCCACTGTCGCCTGCTGCTGCTCGCACAGTCTGGTCAGCATGTGCAAGGTGGAGTTCCACCTTGTGGGCACGGCATATATGAGGCGGTGAGTGGGAAGGCCGAAGTTACTCTGCAGCGCTGACAGGCGAGCAGCAGCAGGGGGAGAATGCCAAAAGTGCGCACAGACGGCCCACACTTTCTGCAGCAGCTCTGGCATATCAGGGTAATTTTTAAGGAACTTCTGGACCACCAAGTTCAGCACATGCGCCAGGCAAGAGTTGTGCGTCAAACCGGCTAGGCCCAGAGCTGCTATGAGATTTTGCCCATTATCGCACACCACCAGGCCGGGCTTGAGGCTCACTGCCACCAACCACTCATCGGTCTGTTGTTCCATGTCCCTCCACAACTCCTGTGTGGTGTGGGGTTTTTTCCCCCAAACAGGAAAGTTTTAAAACTGCCTGCTGTCGTTTACCCCTGGCTGTGCTGAAATTGGTGGTAAAGGTGTTACGCTGACCGGATGAGGAGGCGGTAGAGGATGAAGAAGCGGAGTAGGAGGAGTTAGCAACAGGAGGCAAACTGAAGAGCCCTGCAATCCTCGGTGGTGGAAGGACATGCACCAAACTGCTATCCGCCTCAGGCCCAGCCACCACTGCATTTAACCAGTGTGCTGTTAGTGAGATATAATGTCCCTGACCGTGCTTACTGGTCCACACATCCGTAGTAAGGTGGACCTTGCCACAGATGGCGTTCCGCAGTGCACACCTGATTTTGTCCCCCACTTGGTTGTGCAGGGAATGGATGGCTCGCTTGGAAAAGTAGTGGCGGCTGGGCACGATGTACTGTGGGACAGCCAATGCCATCAGGCTTTTAAAACTCTGCGTCTCCACCAGACAGAATTACATCATTTTAAAAGCGAGGAATTTTGAAATGCTGGCATTCAGGGCCAGGGATCGTGGGTTGCTAGGGGGGTACTTCTGCTTCCGCTCCAGTGTTTGGGAGATAGAGAGCTGAACGCTTCCATGGGACATTGTGAAGATGGTTGGTGACCCAGGTGGTAGTGTTGCTGGCAGATCCTCTGTTTGCGGGTTGGCAGGTGCCACTGTCACTACAGAGGTGGATGAAGAGGCTGAGACTGAAGCAGAAAAGGAAGTAGGAGGAGCCAGAGACCTTTCTTGGTTTTTGACGTGTCAAAACACCCACAGTAAGTACAGGGTGTATCTCACAGTAACATATGCAGCGCTGGTGCACTGTGCTTGAAGATAATTCTCTCTCCCTCAAAGCAGCAACAGGAACCTTGCCCTACACTGTCTATATTTTCTCTCAGTGCAGTGTAAATCACAACTAACACACTCCTATCATGTAATTCTCTCCCTCACAGCAGCAGAAGCTAGGAACCTTTACCTACACTGACTAAAGCAGAGTGACATGCTGTATTGTGTGCCTCTAGCTTAAATAGAGGCTGGGTCACATGCTGCACTGGCCAATCACAGCCATGCCATTAGTAGGCATGGCTGTGATGGCTTCTAAGGGCACACCAGTTAAACAAATGTTGATTGGCTGCTGCAGGGCTTTTTAAAATGCGCCATTATGTTGCTGAACACCGGACCCGAACATACAGTCAATTGTTCAGATTCGGGACCCAAAAATCCAAAAGTCCGGTACGAACCCGAACACTACAGTTTGGGTTCGCTCAACCCTAGTTCCTACCCATCAGGTGAAATCCCTTTAGACATACACGGACAGATAGATTGAAATATACTGGTGTGCATGTAGTTCTATTGGGCGTGTGTCAATGTGCTAACATGACAACCTATTTTATATAAAGGGCTGCATTAGGGGGGTTTGTTTGGTCTGATAGGTCAGGTTTTTTGCTTTGATTTGTGGGGGAGAAGGAATGATATTGTGCCTATGGACAAACGCCCAACTAGGGCTTTTTGTTTGCTGAAATTCTTGTGCATTTTTTCAATCAAAAGTGGGTTTATGTGGCCATGCTGTCAATGTTGTGTATTGTTACTGTCTGACCATGCAAACATGGTTTGGGAGCATTTGCTGACCTTCTACTCTTTGATCTAATTTCTTAATCAATTACGCAGAAATGCAGCTTCCAGCAGAACATGGTCACCGATGTATGTATGTGTGTGAATTTGTTGGGTGGTGGCAGGTGTTATATTTTAAACTTGTGGCTTTTTTTTAAGTGGAGTTCTACACTGTTTTCATTTATAAAAATTCAGCAGCTACAAAAAGTGTGGCTGCTGACTTTTGATAAACACTCACCTGTCCCACGGTCCAGCAATGCGGCTTTGCTCCTCTCCCCCTTCTCCCTGCCGGCATCATCATAGCCAATGTGAGCACCCGGCTGTGACAGCTTTTGGGCTACACAAATTGTGCTGTGCTCTGCTCATGGCCAGGCAATCTTTTGGGACCCGTCACGTGTCCCAGAAGATCGGGAGGGGTCGCCTAGGGAGAAAGGAGGAGGAGTCGCCCAGGCAGCTAAAAGCAGGGAAGAGGAAGTGGGTCAGGAAATCCCACTCTAAACTAAGTACTCACTTCCCCCTCCAAAAAAAAATGACATGCCATATGTGGCATGTCAGGGGGCAAGGAGTGCTTAACCGCTTATTTACGCACATTTACGTCGGCAGAATGGCACGGCTGGGCGCAAGAATGTACAGGTATTTTGCTGTTTAAGGTGCTGAGCTCTGTAACCATGGCAGGACCCGTGGACCTGATCGCCGCTGGTGTCCCGCGATCGGGTCACAGAGCTAAAGAACGAGGATAGGTACTGTATGTGTAAACAGACATCTCCCCGTGCTTCCTACTGTGACTGTCACCGATCGTCTGTTCCCTGTTATAGGAAAAGACGATCAGTGACGTCACATGCCAAGCCACACCCCCCCTACAATTAAAAAAACAAACAACGTCACACATAACCCCTCCTTGCCCCCTAGTGGTTAACTCCTTCACTGCCAGTGTCATTTACACAGAAATCGGTGCATTTAAATAGCACTGATTGCTGTATAAATGACAATGGTCCCAAAAATGTGTCAAAAATGTCCGATGTGTCTGCCATAATGTCGCAGTCACAATGAAAATCGCTGATCATCGCCATTACTAGTAAAAAAAAATTAATAAAAATGCAATAAAACCATCCCCTATTTTGCAAACGCTATAACTTTGGGTGGCACAGTGGTGTAGTGGTTAGCACTCTCACCTAGCAGTAAGAAGGGTTGCTGGTTCAAATCCCAACCATGACACTACATGCCTGGAGTGTGCATGTTCTCCCTGTGCCTGCGTGGGTTTCCTCCAGGTACTCCAGTTTCCTCCCACAATCCAAAGACATGTGGGTAGGTTAATTGGCTTCTGTCCAAAATTGGCCCTAGTATATGAATGGGGACCTTGGATTGTGGGCACCTTGAGGGTAGGGACCAATGTGAGTGTGCAATGTACAGGATAGGGTCTATTGTAGACACTCACTCAGGTTGAACAGGATGGACTGGTGTCTTTATTCAACCTTACTAACTATGAAACTATGAACTTTTGCACAAACCAATCAATAATCGCTAATTGCGTTTTTTGTTTTTTTTTACCAAAAATATGTAAAAGAATACGTATAAGGCCTAAACTGAGGCAAAAAAAATTTTTTTTTAGATATTTTTGGGGGATATTTATTATAGCAAAAAGTAAAAATTATTGCATTTTTTTTCAAAATTGCTGCTCTATTTTTGTTTATAGTGCAAAAAATAAAAACCGCAGAGGTGATCAAATACCACCAAAAGAAAGCTCTATTTGTGGGAAAAAAAGGACGCCAATTATGTTTGGGAGCCACATCGCACGACTGCGCAATTGTCAGTTAACACAACGCAGTGCCGAATCGTAAAAAGGGGCCTGGTCCTTTGGCTGCAAATTGGTCCCGGGCTTAAGTGGTTCAGGCATACCAGTCTTCCGGACATACTATAAACACCCCCCAGGCACGATATTTTTCATTTTTATTGTTTTACTTTAAGCATTATTAAAAAAAGTGCTGCTCCTGAAAAAACATCTGTTTTAAAAACATTTTTCCCAATTAATAATTTATTAATTATTAGGACCCACATCCCCATACACCGTTTATGGCAAATAACTTGCATATAAGCCTTCAGTGAGAACTTTGGATTTTGAAGGTTCAAGCCCCATTGACTTCCACTATTCCACTATATATGATCTGACAGCCATTTTTGCCCGCAATAGCGATGTTTTTCCATTTGCATTAGCGCTCAATTTCTGAGAGTTGAAGTCTTAATTGGCCTTAATTGAGTGCTATTTTCTGGGACTGCACGATCATTTTTTGGCGCTATAGTACATGACCCCCTATGTGTACATAAAGGCTTAAGCTGGCCATACACCTATAGATTATCTGCAGATTTTCTATGGTTAGATGGAAAAAGTGGGAGATTCCTCCATTCACACAGTTTAGTAAACATGGAGAAATCTGTTGCACTTTTTCCATCTAACCATAGAAAATCTGCAGATAATCTATAGGTGTATGGCCAGCTCTATTCAGCCTGATGCTGCAACTCTTTGCTTGCCCTGACATAATTTTTTTTCTGGCAGCAGCCAGAAAATCACTGCCCTGTCACTGCCCAGGGCAAAGGTAATATCATGATCAAGGAGGAGAAGCCAGAGTGAAGTAAGTGAAGTAGCATCAATGTGAACCAGGGCAAAGAGACTAGTTTTATTGGTGCACAAATACATATAGAAATGATAAGATATAAAAATATATTGCACTTCCCCAAAACCAGCTCCCCAAAACTAATTAAAAAGAAAGAAAAGAGAAACAAAAAAAAAAGCTCAATAATGTACTTTTATTTTGCCAACAGTAAAAAAAAATCTGTACATTCATTTACTATCTTAAAAAAAAATGCATACAGGATATATGGTGCTACATTTAACAAAACAGTTAGCAATTGGGTTTTAAGGGCCCTGATCATAGGAGCTTACAATCTAAAATTTGTCTATACCTTAGAGTGGACACAGGTTTACTTTCAGTGTATTATGGGAAATACATCACATTTTATCTGCAAGATTATAGAAATATACTTAACCACTTTTCGACCGTCTCACGCAGATATACTGTGGCAGAAGGGCACATACAGGCAGATTCACGTACCTGTACGTTGCCCTTTAAGAGGCGGGTTGTGCACTTTGTGAGCGTGATTGCAGTGTCCTAGGACTCGATGTCTGCTAGGATACGGGAACGGGGAAATGCTAATGTAAGCAACCCTTTCCCCATTTTGCCTAGTGACACTGTCACTGATCACCGCTCCCTGTAATTGGGAGCGGTGATCAGTGTTGTGTCACACACAGTCTCCCCCCCCCCCCCCCCACAATTAGAATCAAAATCATGCCAACAGTGTCTGATCTGTTCAACCATAATGTCACAGTCACGATAAAAATCTCGAATCACCGCCATTAATAAACCAATCAATAAACGCTTATTGCGATTTTTCTTTTTTTACTAAAAATATGTAGAAGAATACATATCGGCCTAAACTGAGGAAAAAAAATGCTTTTTTTCAAAATTGATGCTATTTTTTTGTTTATAGCGCAAAAAATAAAAATCACAAAGGTGATCAAATACCACCAAAAGAAAGCTCTATTTGTGGGAGAAAAAAAAGGACATACATTTTGTTTGGGAGCCACGTCGCACAACCACGTCAGTTAAAGTGTTGCAGTGCCAAATTGCGAAAAACGCTCTGGTCTTTGGCCAGCCAAATGGTCTGGGGCTTAAGTGGTTAACAGTCATTAGTTTTGCAAAGCATTCCAACATAATAGTAAAAAAGGCATATATTCTAAACATAACACCCACCGCCAGCCCACAATCCACAAATATACAAACATTGGTGACCATGTTCTGCTGGAGGCTTAATTTCTGTGTACATGATCAAGCGTTCAAAAGTTCCTGTGTGTGAAAAACCAACATCATTTAAATTTTTGGTCATCAATCACAAACACTTTTCAGCTCATGACTTTTTTTAAATTGGAATGTGTCCAATTAGTAAAGACTATCAATGTGACTCCAGCATTTCTCATTCTTGTCCAAATCCTTTTTGGCCACTACTTGTCTATTGATATGGAAATCACTTTTTTAAGACAACTAATTATTAGGCATACTGGCATCTAATTAACAACATATGTATATTTTAGCCAAGCTTTCAAACAATGCTATACCTGGGTCAAGCGGAGCTCCTCCTCCTTTTCATCCTGTGTAGGATCAGGCTCAGTATCGGTGGCCTCAGCTGATGCAGAGGGTAGTGTAGAGAGAGATCTGTGTGGTACTGTTTGATCCTTTAAAATATGAAGGCTGTTAAAATACCATAGCTTTGGAACATAGACGTCTTCAGCTGCTGCTCCAGATTTTTTGGATTCATCTATCTTCTTTAGTTCCCTGTTGTACATGCTTCTGAGGCCCCCAATTTTTGTCTTGATCAAACTGTAGGTTGCTCTAGGATACACAGTTTTTTGCTAATTCCACCAGTTTCTCAATTACTGCCATCCTCTTGGTTATATTGCAATAGTCTTTATGTTTGACTTGCCACAGACAATTGAGCTCCCTGTATTTTTCTATAAATTGTGTAAGGAATTCAAACTTGACTTCATCATTTTGGTGTCAAGTATCAGATGTCTGCAACACATAATAAAAAGCAAACCATAATGGGTGGCGTATAGCTCATAAGCTGCTCAAAATATGGGCCTTTATTTAAGCAGTAGGGATGGGCTGTATGTTCGAGTTGAGCATGAGTTTGACTAGAACATTGGCTGTTTGCCCAATAGCAAACCGTTTAGGTTTTTTGTGACTAATTCTAAATCTGCGGAACATCCTATAAAAGCCTATGTGAGAATTCCAAAGTCTTAATTTTAATCAACAATATGCAAGCTATTGTCATAAAAAGTTTTTGGGGACCCAGAGGACATGTATCAATGCAAAACAATGTTTTCAAAGACAGATGTTTTTTCGGGACCATGGACTTTAATGTTTAAATGTGAAACAAGAAAAGTGAAATATTCCTTTACATTTCGTACCTGGGTATGTGTTGGGGGGGGGGGGGGAGATGTCTATAGTATGCCTGTAAAGTTGCGCATGTTTCCCATGTTTAAAAACAGTCCGAGAGCAAAATTACATTTCCAAAGTAAAAGACAGTCATTTAACAGTACCAGCGGTAGTGACAGATTTTAGAAACGTACCTTCCTTTCGTGTCTACTTTCGGCTTGTGTCGGTTTGCTTTAATCTCACGCCTATTCTGAACATTACATTGCATCACACGTTTGTGCTTTATACACGGCGTATGCATCAAACCTCCGCTCTCCAAGCATCATGACGTTGGGCCGTGACCATATTATAGATTCTGCAATGCATCATTAATATTTAAAGTGTAAGTAAACCCATGGATTTAAACAGTTAAAAAAAAAGGCATGCCGGGAATGCTAACTGCACATTGGCTGTGCTCTCAGCCAAACTGTCAAACCATCCAATGGCTGGTGTCATAACGAATCACGTGTGCAGCACCATAGCAGTTGAAAATTAAACAGAGGCAAAGATGGCAGCTTCCTTGGCTGAAAACGATAGGGGAGTTTACTTCCACTTTAACATTTGTGTCCCATTGACTTTAATTGGTTTCTTTATTCATGTCCGGACTATTTTAATTATCCCATTTATATTATATTATTTTTCCATACATGTATTTAGCAAAAGAGAAGTGCAGTGCTTAAAATTTTCAATCGTGTATGGGTTGGGGTCCATCATATATTCCGATCGGATCTATATACAGACCGCGTGTTAGCTTGACATACACTACGCATGTGTGAAACTCCACTCATGTCGTCCGCCCCTGACATTCTGTTTCTCTAATATTCCCTGCCCCTTCTCTCTTCGGTGCGCAGTCAGAGCAAACATAGCGGAGACACAGATGTTGGCCAATGTGTCATGAAGTGAGGAGGAATCCCGATCTAGGAGGATGAGATTTAAGGCCACCAACATGGACTTGATGAAGAAATGGTGGATATTTTGCGCAGGGAGGATTACGATGGGAAACATGGCCCATACATGCATCCAAATTTGGTAAAGTACCAAATTCTGAGTAGAGTTGTGAACACTCTGAAGCAGAAGTTTGGGGTATGACCTTCCAAAGACCAATTAAGGAAGCGCTGGTCCGACATTAAACTGAGGGAGCCGGATCAGTATCTCAAAATAAAGAAGGTGCTTAGAAAAAGTAAGTGTCAGAAACCATGAATCAGACTGAGACAGAAGTACAATTAAATCACACTTGTTTATTAATAAAAATAAAAAGGTAAATAGAAAAAGCGTAGTCAAAGCATAGCCAGAGTCCAGTAACCAGATAACCAGTAGGGTAGTCAGCCAGGCCAGAAGTCAGGGATCCAAGTAGAGAAACAGCAAGCAGGATAAGGAGCCAAAAGGGATGTCAGCAAGCCAGTCTTTAAAAAGAACCGCAGGAGATAGTTTCTTGTGATGTGACCAAGGCGAAGGCAGAGGTGAAGTGAGCTGGGTGGCTTTAAGTAGGCAGGTCAGATGAGCATGATCAGGAACAGCTGGTAACAGCTGGTAACTGTGGAGAGAGATGAGAGCTGGCAATTAGCTGACAGCTGAGCAGCCAGCCCAGAGAAGGAAGGGCTAAGCCAGCCCTGACAGTAAGTACATGTAGTGTGTTCCTATTATAAATAGTAACTTGCATGCTGTTCCTAAATCGTTCGTATTTATGAACCACTGTTCGTAGTCAGGAACCGCATTCATAGGGTGATTGTTTACCAATAAATATGATGTCTTTAGTTGATACAGGGTTATGACTGTTTTGGTCATGATAATTTGTCATATAGCGAAATTTAAAACATTATTGTTTAGCTGAGTTTGAAATTTGAATTAATTGCTAATTAGATTCAGTGGAATGTAAGGAGAGGGCATTCAGCAGCTGTTTCCACATCTGGACTCAGGAGCACTAGTGTGCGTCATCAGAGAAACTTGGGCAAGAAAGGTTAAGTATTTCAGTTTGGTTAAAAGGGAAATTTAATCATGTTTTCAACTTGGATCTCTTCATAAACAGACAATTGTGCACCACCTCAAAGCAACGTTTCATATTCCTAGTTCTGCACTCAAATATCTGTGTGCTAAGTATACCTTTTGTTTCATTCCCATAGGGGAGAAAAGACTCAGACAGCAGGATCCCAGGGACCCCCAACCTCGCCGGGACCCCCAACCTCGCCAGCCTGAATGGCAAATTAGCCCCAGCAAGTCTGAGGATGTGGAGGAAAGAGAGGTGGAGGAAGCAATTTTAAGTACTCTAAAATGTGTGTAGCCGAGATACAGCACAATATAAACGTTAGCTCAAAGTGAGATTGTCACCTCTTGTTGCACGTCAGGTTGGTTTAAACTAGTGGCAAAAAGAATAAAGATCAAGGCTATTTTCAAACATAAGAAACACAGACAACAGTAGTTGAAATTAAATAGTATTTTATGAATAAGTAAAATATTTACAAATTAGCAAGAACATTTTGCTGCCAAGGCACTGCCCCTCTACTGACAAAGTAGTCCATATATTGTTCACGGACAAGACAGGCATTCTGGGAGCCCAAACCAGCACGAGCACTTTCAAGAGCTGACATCACAGCCTCTTTAGCTGGTTGGGAAAAAGCCTCATCAGTTTGCCCTGAGGCAATGTAGGAAGCATTCCTCCTTAAAAAATTATGGATGATGCAGCAGCATAACACTACATGGTTAATTTTATATTCTGCCAAGTTTATGGCAGTTAAAAAGAGCCAAAATCTACTGGAAAGAATGCCAAAGGCATTTTCAACAACCCTTCTGGCACGAGAGAGGCGATAATTGTAAATCCTTTGTTCTGGGGTTAGGTTCTTAATTGGAAAGGGTTTTAGAATATGTTCCCCCAAAGAAAAGGCCTCATCTGCCACGAACACAAAATTTAGTCCCTCAATATTGTCCTGAGCAGGGGGCAAATGTAAGGTCCCTTTCTGCAGCCAATCATAAAATTCTGTACGCATCAGCACACCTCCATCAGAGTGGCAGCCATTCATCCCAACATCAATGTACAAAAACTCATATTTGTCTGACACCACAGCAAGCAGAACTATGCTGCAAAACCCTTTATAATTAATATAATAGGATCCTGAGTTTGGCGGTGGGACTATCCTCACATGCTTTGCATCAATGGCACCTCCACAGTTGGAGAAATTCCATAAATTGGCAAACTGGGCTTCCACATCCTGCCATTGCTGAGTGTTTGAAGGAAACTGTGGAGTCAAACAAAGAAAAAAAAATGAATACCTGAGTACATAAAATTGCAACCATATTTGACACAAACATTGTGGGGCAACATAACATTCTAAAATGTAAATGTGTATTTAAAATAAAAAGGATGAGTTACAATTATGTGCTCCCTCACCCCCTCTGGTGGCACATCATAAAAAATATTAGGAGGGGGAGTTGAATGGGTAGATGGTTTGGACAAGTAAACCTCAACACTTCCATGAGAACTAAATGCATTAAAATGTAAGTTTAATTTGGCCAACCCATCCATCTTTACAAGATTGGCAGGCCAGTGGACAGGTTAGAAGTGGCATAAAACAAAAATAAGAATGCACATTGTCAAAATCTAGACACATTTTGACATACATCATACAAAATAATAAAAATGTTCATTAATTATGAGTATTCGTTATGATGAAGTTAAAAACCCAGGAAGTTGGCACAGCACAGGGATGGTGAGAGCCATTCATAATGATTAATTAATTGAAAGTATAATTTGAACATTTTGAAGGTAATCAGGCAGGACCTTGCATTACATTCTTTTAAGAATTTAGGCAGCAGCATGCGCGGGACTTTGGGGAAGACGCTCTGATCGGAGGCTCCGCACCACTCTGGCCATTCTCAGCCCCCTGAGCACTGAGATCAAGCGGGATCTGACTGAAACCATCCCCATCTCTTTTTGGCAGACCCAGGCACTGCCCCGCATGCAGAGAGGCTCACAGAAAAGTGACGTAAGCCGCCAGCTGGACTTTTAGCCCCTCCCCCTCACAAGATGGCAACCACAGCTCACACACGCAGAAGCACGGAGGACAAGGACTCCATTGCGGATCACTTTTCTCCTTTCAAGCAACAGAACCACATGCTGGCAACACCTGTGAGTTCCTGCTCCCACCAAGGGATCTCCCCAGCCTCCACAGAGTCTTTACTAAACAGGACAGTAGGAGATCTCCTCCACACCCCCATACTGCAATCCCCTGCTGGCCTGGCAGACCCCCTCCATTCCTCCCTGCATATGCATCATATGTTACAAAGCTTCTCTGAAATGCTGGCTGCAGGACTGGCACATAACGCTACACAGATTACCACCACCATTAAGGCTGATTTACAGTCTGGGAGCACGCATAGACGTCATTAAGCAGATGGTTGACAATACTGCTGCCCGCACCAACCAAAACGTCAATTGCATCCAAACTTTACAAGACCAACTAGAAACTGCTTTATCCAAAATAGATGATTTGGAAAACAGGAGCAGGAGGTACAACTTTCGCATACGGGAGATCCCAGAATCTGTTGCAGACGTCCCCAGCACTGTCAAGCCGTTTATCAAAGAGCTCATACCAGATATTCAGAGCCACAGGCTGGAACTGGTCAGGGCACGCAGAGCCCTCCAACCTCCCCGACAAGATGGCCTCCTGAGGGACATAGTCGTCAAGCCCCATTATTATGGCGTCAAGGAAGACATAATGAGAAAAACCTGCAACCTTGATAATCTTTCCTTCCAAGGCAACAAGATCCAAATCTTTGCTGACATTTTTCCTACCACGGTCCAGAAACTGAGGTCCCTCAAGCCCCTTCTAGAGGTCCTCACCCAAAGCTCCAAGTACCGCTTGTCATTTCCATTTCACCTACAGTTTTACTTCAGAGACAAATCTTATGGCTTTTCCAACTTTCAGGCTGGGGAGCGTCTCCTGATGCAACTAGGACTTTTCTCCCAAGAACTTGCTCCACCTCACATGACAGCCAAATCCGGATCCTAAAAAAACGCCCTCCCCCGGGCAGCCCTCTTACCCCATTATGGAACAAACAGCTACCGAAGAGACACCGTATCTCCGACCCTCCAAGATGAGACATTTTTCCTAATCCTGGCTGGGATGCACCTTTTTTATTTTTTTGAGAGATAAATCCTCTCCCATCATGATTGTTTAGGGGGCATCCTCGCACAGTCCTGAATCTGACATTCAGGCCAGGTCTTTATCCACATTAGTTTAGACCCCATTAGCCCTTTTAATGGCTATCTGGGACACCTGTCCTTTTTGAATACTCCTCCCTGGACGGGAAACCATTGCTATATGTTGTCTATTGTGTTTTATATTACTTGTGCCCATATGGCACCCTCCCTTTGGGCCTTCCAGTCTTATCCCCCACTTCCCCTTTCCTTTCCCTTTCCTTCCCCTGCAGGTACCTCCCCCATTCCAAATTAGGTTCTGTTACCTTTTACTACTAAGTGATGTTATAATTTTGAATGCCTCATGTTATTTATACCTTTAAGTTGGTCCCATACTGACTAGGCCCCTTAGTAGGGGGTCTGATGGACGGAGCGGCTCGACATGCCACTCTCTCTGTTGTAACGCGGAGGGACTCAGCTCCCCTCTGGTGACAACAGGTAGACAACCCCCTTCAGGGTTGCCCTTTATCTGAGTACCCCCTTTTCGGGTTACTTGGACTAGGACTTGGTTTACCAGTCCAGTTACTTTCTTACTCTCCTCCTTCTCCTTCCCCAGGAACTCTCATGGAGAACTCTCCCTGCTCCTCCCCCAGGGTTCAACCAGATGGCCGATCCCCCTAAAGAGAATACCAGCGCTCCCAAACCTAAGGTAAGCTCCACTTACACATTCTCGCTGACCAACCCTGATGCTCATGGCTGACACAAACTAATCAGCTTTTTCTAAAAATGGCCTCCCATAACACACAGGGCCTTAACTCACCATCCAAACAACAAAAGGCCTTCCAGAGCTATCATGCCAGAAGCCTTGATATTGTCCTACTCCAGTAGACCCATTTCCCCGCCAGCTCTACCCCCTCCTTCCTCCCCCATAGCTTCCCTACCTTCTATCTGGCCAATGCTGATGCCAAAAAGAGGGGGGTGGCCATTCTTTTGGCTAAATGAATCCCTTTTGTACATGTCCACACACTTAAAGACACAGAGGGCAGGTTCATCCTTGTCAAGGGACTCATTGAGGGGGCTATGTACTCTACTGTTTCGTACTATGCCCCTAACCAGAGACAAGCACGCTTCTTTTCCTCCATACTCTCCACCCTCTCTCCCCTCCTGGAAGGTAGAGTTATTCTAGGGGGTGACTAAAATATCACATTTGAGCACAAGTTAGATAAATCCTCCCAAAACGTACCCCATCTCAAACAACCAGCCAAACAAAGCCTTAGAATAGCTTGTCTTTTACATGACTTAGGCCTAATTGATGCTTGGTGGGAATTAAACCCCTCAGCTAGGGACTTCACTCACTACTCTGCACCCCATAAAACATATGCCAGAATTGACCACATCTTTCTTCCTAACTCAGATACTCACACAGCGACTCATGTCTCAATGCATGAAGTTCCGTGGTCAGACCACTCTTTGGTAACACTCTGTCTCCAGCTCCCTCTCGCCCACTGGCTCCCCCCCCAGTGGCGTCTGAGCAAATCCCTCCTCACTAACCCAGTCCACTGTACCATGTTAGAAAAAGAGATCAAAGATTTTTTTTATGCTCAACGACACTGGAGACACGTCTCCAAGTTCCCTCTGGGGAGCCCATAAGGCTGTCCTGAGGGATAAAATAGTCAAAATCCAAAGTTCCAAACTTAAAAGGGAAAGAAAAGCGGATGTTGAAAAGCTAGAAAAAGAATTCAAACTGCTAAGTAAAGCCCATAAGACTAACCCCACACATGCTACCCTAGCTACTCTGGAATTTGCCCGGGCAGCCCTGAACTTAGCCTTAGCATCCAGTGCTGAGAAGCATTTGAGATGGCTGAGTGGCAGGTTTTATTTACATGCCAATAAAATTTGGCCCCACTTAGCAGTGAAACTCTCTCCTAAAGTTAAAGCTTTTACCCTCCCCAAGATCAAATCTATTTCGGGATCACTTACCCAGAACCCCCAAAAAATTCTCAAGACCTTTCAGGCCTTCTATTCTAATCTCTATTCGACACCATCTCCTGGGGACCCTGACTCCATCGACTCCTTTTTGGAGGACATTAATCTCCCTACACTCTGACTCCCATCGATCTGTAATGGAAATTTGTAAGTTCTGTATATAATTGTATTCTATTTTGTATGTGTTGCACTCTGCCCTCACTGTGCACATGGCACTAATAATGTTTTCAGTACATGTTTTGCATTCTTTCGAGTCCTGATTAGAATTAGCCTGCCTATGTAACGCCCCTTGTTACCATAAACGTACAATTGTAATATTAATGTGATACCTACCTAATCATGTGTATAAAAACCTTCAAATGCGCCATAATAAAGGAGAACGGTTATTTGGAAAGATGCTGAGCGTATCTTTTGTGTCTGTTCCCTACTGCAGTAGTTATTATTAATTTGGAACCACTAATCAATATGAGGATAGGAGTTGCCTATCTATAAAATATCCATTTCAGATCCATTATGGAATCGCCTTTCCAATTAGAGGAGGTCCGAGAAGTTATCAAGAATCTCAAATCGGACTCTCCCCCGGGTCCGGATGGATTCTCAGCTCACTACTACAAAGCTTTTTCTGAGGTCCTCTCTCCTCGACTGGTCTGTCTCTTTAACTCCCTGCATGAGGGCTCCCCTCTGGAACCAGCTGCTAACCAGAGCGTATATATCTGTAATCCCTAAACCGGGCAAAGACCCTAGTGAAGTAGGCAATTATAGGCCCATTTCATTAATTAATAATGACTCATGACCAAAATTCTGGCAAATAGATTGGCCTCCTTTATAGCTTCTTACGTCCATGAGGACCAGGTAGGTTTCATCCCAGGCAGACAGGGACCGGACCAGATCAGGAATGCAGTTGACTTAATCTCCCTCATGCGATCCTCTTGGGAAGAAGGCCCTCCTCAGCCAGGATATGTTCTCTCCATTGACCTCCAAAAGGCATTAGACATGGTCACCTGGCCATATCTCATCACCATCCTACAAAAATGGGGCTTTGGACCGGAGTTTCTCAGAACCCTGACATCACTATACTCATCCTGAAAGCCCAGATAAAACTGCAAAATAAAATCCCAATCCTAAAAGGCATGCCATAGCAATAGAAGCCTTAGCTCTTGCTATTAGACATCATCCTGATATTCACGGAGTGAGATGCGGGCGACGCACGCACAAATGAGCTCTATTTGCGCACAATGTTCTGTTTATTACTTCCCCTCTCATATCGACTCCCAACATTCTCTGACTCCTTAACTCATTTGGCTCCATTTCAGGCCTCAAAGTTAATATGGCCAAATCAATGGCTTTAAATATCACAACCCCCTAGACCTAGTTAAAGACTTAAATCAAATTTTCCCTTTTCCTGGTGCACCTCCTCTCTTCCCTATCTAGGCGTGTTCCTCACCCCTAAAATAGAACTATTGTTCCAACACAATTACCTCCCCCATGTTCAAGAAACTCTCAGTTGAACTTGCACAGTGGTCCCTATATAAAATGTCCTGGCTGGGAAGAAAATTCTGTCAAGATGACCCTGTTACTCAAACTTCTGTATCTCTTCCGGTCTCTTCCCATACCCATCAAAAAACACTTTCTAGACAAACTTTGCAAATTCTCAACCATCTATTCTAAAGGCCCAAAACCAGACTGGGTAGACATAGAAAGACAGGCAACCCCCAATCACACTTTTGACTACTTGGTCCGGAGACCACATAAAGAAAGACCCTCGATCCTAGCACCCACATTATCCCATTCAATGGCCTTATGTGACACTTTACATAAAAAAAAACTCTTTTGGTCTCACCCTGTCACCCTCTCTCACACATATTCCATAATCCCCAATTTCCCCCAGGCCTTAATATCAAGGCTTTTGGATGGTGGCTCAACAAGGGCCTCTACAGAATAGGGCAATATTTTAATAACAATGGTCCCATCTCACTCAAATACTGCTTGTCCAAATTGGACACGCCTTCCTCCGAAACTTTCCGCTACCACCAAATGCTACACTTTCTGCAGAAAGTCTGGAAAAGCTCTGCCAACCCACTATTGGTCACCCATCATGAACTCTGGTGTTCCTCGGCCACGAGCATTAGGGGAGGAATCTGGTACGCTAACTTCTCCCGATCATACAAGGGTATCCTGAACATTTCCCTTGTGGAAGCAGACCTCAAGGTTATCTGGTCCCCACCCGCCTTACTAAATTCTACCCGCAGTCCTCTCCCCTTTTTCAGAGGATGTGGCCTTACAGGCTCTCTCCTCCATACCCTATGGGAATGCCCGAAAATAAGAGGGTACTGGAACAGAATCTTTAATCTCATTAACAAAACCACTGGTTACGCAGTGAAACAAGACCCTACCATAGCCCTACTAAATAACAAAATCCCAAACCTGCTTGCTCATCCACTTTATCCTCCTGGGGGCTAAGATCACCCTGGCCCACTCCTGGAAGTCTCCCTCAGTTTCGTTCATCAGACCTAACACAAGATCTCTTGGATAACGTCACAGGAGAAGATATCGAACACTATTCTGGACACTTCTGAAAAATTCTGACTTATCTGGGAGCCTTGGGCCAAGCATATAGGAATGTCATTATTCCCCTAACAAGTTGACATGTTAGTATTTCCTTTCCAATTCAGGATCTCTTTAGATCTCCCTCTGCTCTGCAAGGGTTCCTATACCTCCCTCCCCTTTCTCACCTCCCCTTCCTAATCCTCTGCGCTCTTCTCCTCCTTCCTCTTCTCTTTCTCTCTCTCCTGCTTTCTTCTTCCCTCAGGCTCAGTTACAAACCTTCCCCCAATCTTTCAACGGTACAGCCTGAATAGCCCAGTAAATTGATAGCCTGGTTTTATAGTTTGGCTTTTGCAAATACTGGAGGTCATTTCCCTGCTTGGTGCCTCCCATACCCATGACTATTAGATGGTCGTTGGTATTGGACTCATCTCAGGCTGCTCACCCCCCCAGGGGGGCAGATGGCCAAATCATGGGACTGGCTCGACTGGTTTCATATGTCTTGCTCTTCCCGGGTGTCTATCGGCCATTCTTTCCACGCACAGCAGGTTCCCAATTGGGGTGTGCGGACTGGTTGGGTTGTGGATTAGGTCCTGATTTTATCAGCTCCTCCGTCTTATTTAACAACATCCATGACTTGTGTATGGAGCCTTTCAGGCACGACTCAAAATGTTAGAACGTATGCTTGTTTTAATGCCCTCCCTCAAGGGATACGCTATCTGTATGCACTAGTGAAATGTTTTCTGTACTGTCCCCAGTTGGGGCATTTTGTTATACCCCTACTTTTATTGCTATTTCTGTACTGTTCTTATCTTTAATAAACCTTTTTTTATAACTTAAAAAAAAAAAATTTAGGCAGCAATCTTAACTCAAAAAATAAGTTACACAGTGTATGTGTTTAGCTAAATCTGCAGACAGATAGAGTAGTTGTATTGGTTGACTGCATTTAAAAAAAAAATATATTTTTTTGGGGGGGGGGGGTCAAAATAAGTGTTTGAAACACACAAAAGGGACTCTTGCACTCTGCATGATTTTAAGGGCAGGGATAAGATTGGGACACATTTTAGGTAGTGTTTAGGGTAAACATAAAAATTAAGCATAATAAATACAGTGTTAAGTACTAGGCTAGGTGTGTATGGGCCCAGGGTAGCATCCTGGGGAGGTTAGTGAAGGAAAATATGCATGTAGGCCACGAAAAAGGTTACAGCATGCATGAGGACAAAGAGGACATTCATTCACAGCATATTACAAAATGGGAAGGATGGAATACAAAAAATATAAAATTAGAAAACATGAAGGTGATATTAAAGCAAAAAACATACATGAATATAGTCCTTCTGCAGGACTTGGCTGATGGCACTACATGTCTCAGGAATAATGACTCCCAGGCCCTGGGGAAAGATACCAGTGGTAAACTTGATATCCTGGAGACTCCTCCCTGTCGCCAAATAATGCAAGGTGGCTATGAGCCTTTGCTCTGATGGAATAGCAGCTCTCATGCAGGTGTCCTGCTTCATGATATAGGGGGACAGCAAGGACAATAGTTGCTGAAAGCAGAAGTCCGCCATCCGGAGATAATTATGATAATCATTCGGATTATTCTCCTGCAGCTCACGCAGCAAGGGCATATGGCTAAATTGGTCCTGATTAAGTAGCCAAGTTTTGGCCCAAACACTCTTCATCCTACTATTCCGAATATTCCTAGACCGGGCTAAAGTCACAGCAACAACTCCAAGCCCTTAAATAGCACGCTCTCTCCTAGGATCGTGCAGAAGGAACCTGAAGGGTGACGCCAAAAAATTGAACGTCCTCTTTTGAAGCGTCATCAGCACGTTGTAACGTCACTACGTTCGTGTTTGTTTCTCAAAAAGTCTGATCGTGTGTATGCAATAGCAGTTTGTGGCCAACGCCCTACAAAAGTCCACGGGAAAGTTTGTACAAAGTCCGATCATGTGTATGAGGCTTTAGTCCATAGCGTTTAATATTCAGTTGGCCCACCCTTTGCAGCTACAATAGCCTCAACTCTTCTGAGAAGGCTGTCCACAAGGTTTAGGAGTGTGTCTATGGGAACGTTTGACAATTCTTCCAAGTGCATTTGTGAGGTCAGGCACTGATGTTGGACGAGAAGGCTTGGCTTACAGTCGCGATTCTAATTCATCCCCAAGGTATTCTGTTGTGTTGAGGTCAGGACTCTGTCTATGCCAGTCAAGTGCCCCCCCCCCCCAAACTCACTCATTCATGTCTTTATGGACCTTGCTTTGTGCACTGGTCCAAGCCATTTGGTGGAGGAGAGTCTATAGTGTGGGGTTGTTTTTCAAGGGTTGGGCCTGGCCCCTTAGTTCCAGTGAAGAGAACTCTTAAGGCATCATCATACCAAGACATTTTGGACAATTTCATGCTCTCAACTTTGTGGGAACACATGGCCCCTTCTTGTTCTAACATGACTGCACACCAGTGCACATATCAAGGTCCATATAGACAAAAGACACGGATGAGCAAATTTTGGGTGGAGGAACTTGACTGGCCTGCACAGAGTCCTAACCTCAACTTGATAGAACACATTTTGGCTGAATTAGAGTAGAGACTGCGAGCCAGGCCTTCCCATCCAACATCAGTGCCTGGCCTCACAAATGCACTTCTGGAAGAATGGTCAAACATTGCCATAGACACACTCCTACACCTAATGGACAGCCATCCCAGAAGCTGTTTTATCTGCATAGGGGGGGGGGGGGCAAATTTTAACCCTACGGACTAAGACTGGGCTGCCATTAAAGGTCATGTGTGTGTAAAGGTAGGTATTCCAATACTTTTGGCTAGATAGTGTATCTGGAAAGATTTACAATGGTGGTGTAACCCTCATACACATAAATACTACATTTAGACATTGTTTTAGGACCTGGGAAATGAGACAACTTCTCTACATGAAGCAGCATATTTGGGATTCAAACCCAGGCACTCAGGGATGCTAAGCAGAAGTTCTAAGCCATGGGACTGCCACATGGGAAAACCTCCCACCCATAAATACACATAAATACTGCATTTCTTTGGACATACAGGTGATGGAATTACATTGCTCAAGAGTTATTCTTCTTGATTTATTCTGTGATATTTGGTGGTTCTTTGTGGATGAGTATATAATGATATTAGTAGTGAATAGTGATACACCTGTGTCAGTTTGGGTAAAGATTTTTGTGAGATGGAGAGTAACAAGTGAAAGAGACAGAGAAAATAGTGCCGATTTTCATTCTCAAAAATGCATTTTAGCCAAGCGCTAATTTTGGTATTTACTCTAGTGCCTTGTAAAAAAGACACTTAAAAAATGAAAGCTATTTGCAGGTCTGACCATGCAAATGGGAAATGTATCTCTTCTCAGACTTTTAACTGCTTCTCGACCACCTCACGAAGATATACTGTGGCAGAAGGGCACGTACAGGTAGATTAACATACATGTATGTTACCCTTTAAGAGGTGGCTTGCGGGTGCGTGCCCGCCGGGAGCTCCGTGACCATGATTGCGGAATACCCGCGATCGTCTCACGGTGAGAAAGAATGGGTAGATGCTAATGTAAACGAGCATCTCCCCATTCTACCTAATGACACTGTCACTGATCACCACTCCCTGTAATCGAGAGCAGTGATCAGTGATGTGTCACACACAGCCCCCCCCCCCACAGTTAAAATCACTCCCTAGGACACTTAACCCCTACATCACCACCTAGTGGTCAACCCCCTAACTGCCAGTCACATTTACACAGTAATCAATGCATTTTTAATCGCACTGATCGCTGTATAAATGTGAATGGTCCCAAAATCACTCAAAAAGTGTCCGATGTGGCTGCCATAATGTCACAGTCATGATAAAAATGGCTGATCGCTGCCATTACTAGTAAAAAAAAAATCATCAATAAAACTATCCCCTATTTTGTAAGCGCTATAACTTTTACATAAACCAATCATTAATAAACGCTTATTGCGTTTTTTTTTTAGTATTTTTGGTCCCTAGGTTTGGAGAGATTTCCTATCACTTTTGTTGTGTCTCTGGTCTAGGACAGGAAGTTATAAAAATGATCTCACCATGAAGCAAACACACCAAAAAGGAAAGACAAAAAAATAAATAAAAATTATGTAATATTTAAATATGTGCAATGCAATTCCAAAATGTTTCTATTGATACAGTAGGATAGGGTATTTAGGTATTGTTGTGTTTGTTACAATGCATTACGTTGAATCACAGCGTGGGTGCACACCACACACCAGCAAAAGCACCATAACACATGTCTGCTGGTGTGAACGAGCCCTTAGTCCGCCTATTGAAAACAAATGACCATAGATAGATATAAATGCAATAAAATATATTTTAAACACTGTGAGGGGTTAGCTCGGCAGCGGGTGTGTGTGACCCCCTGGATGGGTTCACAACACAAAATCAGGCACAGCAGACAGCGTTGTAGGTGCAAAAAAACAAAAGAAGCAGTTTATTTATGCTACATGCAGTGATACATATAACAGCCAAACAAAAATAAAACATGAAAATAAATCCTGGTCAGCTCGACCTCTAACTACACACTTAGATTCCCTGTCTAACAACTGAGTGCAGCCTTGTGCTGCACCAGTCCCTGTCCCTGTTGTAGAGGTTTGCCACACAGGCGTTAACTCACCGCACAGAACAGGTGTCACACTCCCCAGTCTATACAACACAAAACTGGTTCCAGGATAAAGCATCTCCCTAAGCATGCTGGGGTTTTTTGTAGAGGTCTTAATGAGCCCACTTACTTCAGCTGGGCTCATTAACTCTTCCCCTCTAGTTTTATAAGTCTGCATAAAGCCTGAATCTAGGGCACACACATTTCCCATCCTGGATACAACCAGGTGACTTTACCTGCCTGCTGCCACATACCCCCCCCTCTTGTTTCAACCTTGGGGTTGTAACACAAGCAGTCAGACACGCATGTATCCGAGACAAAGCATCCACATTCCCCATTTTAACACCAGGGCGATGCTTAACTGTAAAGTTAAATTCCTGTAGGGCCAGGAACCACCTATTTACCCTTCTATTGGTCTCCTTGTTCTGAGCCATCCACTTTAAAGGAGCGTGGTCAGTCACCAGGCCAAAGTGCCTACCTAGCAGATAGTACCGAAGGGAATCTAGAGCCCACTTCACTGCTAAACATTCCTTCTCAATCGTGGCGTAATTTACCTCATGGGACTTCAACTTCCTGCTGAGGTAAATGACTGGGTGCTCTTCCCCGTTCCAGACCTGGGATAACACTGCTCCTAACCCAACGTCTAATGCATCAGTTTGTACCACAAAGTCCTTAGAGAAGTCTGGTGAGTACAACACATGCTGGCTACATAAGGCTGTTTTTAAGGACTGAAATGCTTCTTCAGCCTCTGGGGACCATTTAACCATGACCGACTCTTTCCCTTTTGTCAGGTTGGTGAGGGGCACAGCCTGAGAAGCAAAATGGGGAATGAATTGTCGATAATAGCCAGCGATTCCCAGAAAGGCTCGTACCTGTTTCTTGCTGTTGGGACGTGGCCAACTCTGTATGGCCTCGACTTTATTGACTTGGGGTTTTATCACCCCCCTCCCAATAGTGTACCCAAGATATTTGGCCTCCTCCTGTCCAATGGTACACTTCTTTGGATTGGCCGTAAATCCAGCTTCCCGGATAGAGTCTAGGACTGCTTGTACTTTTGGCAAATGTGAGACCCAGTCTGTGCTATGGATAATCACATCATCCAGGTAAGCTGCAGCATATTTCTGATGGGGCCTCAGAATCGTATCCATTTTCCGCTGGAATGTTGCCGGTGCATTCTGTAACCCAAACGGCATTCTCTTATATTGGAATGCCCCATCTGGGGTTACAAACGCAGTTTTCTCCTTGGCCGACTCGGCCAGGGGAATTTGCCAATACCCTTTGGTGAGATCAAGAGTTGTCATATATCGGGCTGTTCCCAACCGGTCAATCAACTCATCTATACGCGGCATGGGGTAGGTGTCAAATTTTGTAACTTTATTCAATTGTCGAAAATCGTTACAAAACCGCCAGCTCCCATCAGGTTTGGGCACTAGTACGATAGGACTGGACCAGTCACTCTGGGACTCCTCTATCACACCCAATTCCAGCATCCTTTGAACCTCCCCACGTATTGTCTCCCGTCAGGCCTCTGGTATTCTATAAGGTTTTAGTTTTACCCTTTCTCCTGGCGGGGTGATAATGTCATGCTCTACGCCAGATGTTTGTCCCGGCAGCTCAGAGAAAATCTCTTTGTTGCGAAGTACAAACTCTTTAACCTCCTGTTGTTGGGCTTTCGATAAGGTGTCTGCTATTCCAACCTCAGGAACTAAGCAATCAGGCTGTGCTGGTGACAAAGTCTCTGCGACTAGGGATTCCCTATCCCTCCAGGCATTCAGCAGATTGACGTAATAGATCTGCTCCGGCTTTCGCCTTCCTGGCTGTCTAACCCTGTAGTTCACCTCACTAATTTTTTCAATTACTTCGTATGGACCTTGCCATTTGGCCAGAAATTTGCTTTCAACCGTAGGGACTAGCACCAAGACCCTATCCCCGGGGAAAAAGTACGGGTCTTGGCCCCACAGTTGTACACTCTCTGCTGTGCTAACTGCACTTGGGTCAAATGTTCCTTTACGATTGGCATTACCTGTGCAATTCTATCTTGCATCAGGGCGACATGCTCAATCACGCTCCTGTGAGGAGAACTCTCATTTTCCCAAGTTTCCTTGGCGATATCCAACAGCCCTCTTGGGTGTCTCCCATAAAGCAACTCGAAGGGTGAGAAACCCGTAGAGGATTGGGGTACCTCCCTAATGGCAAACATCAAATAGGGTATTAGACAGTCCCAATTCTTTCCATCTCTATCCACCACCTTCTTTAACATTTGTTTTAGGGTTTTGTTGAATCTTTCAACCAACCCATCTGTTTGGGGGTGATACACAGATGTACGCAATTGTGTCACTTTGTTTGTACATCTTGCATAATTCTTTCATAACCCTGGACATAAAGGGTGTACCTTGGTCCGTAAGCAGTTCCTTACAAATACCCACACGGCTAAAAACAAGAGATAGCTCTTTGGCTATGGTTTTGGCCGAGGTATTTCGAAGAGGAATTGCTTCCGGATAACGGGTGGCATAGTCCAATATAACCAAAATGTACTGATGCCCCCTAGCAGACTTCATTATTGGACCTACCAAATCCATTGCGATCCTCTCAAAGGGGACCTCAATGATAGGAAGAGGTACCAGCGGGTTACGGAAATGTGGTATAGGTGCCGACTTCTGACACACAGGGCAGGAGGAACAATAATTTTCTGTTTCCTTCATGACCCCAGGCCAATAGAATCTCTGCAGTACCCTCTCTCTGGTTTTCTCAGCCCCCAGATGACCTCCCAGAATGTGCCCATGGGCCAATTCTAACACCAACTTCCTGTAAGGTTTGGGCACTACAAGTTGCTCAATAGTTTCTTCTGCCCTTTGAGCCACTCGATACAGCAGATCCCTTTCCATAGTGAAGTAAGGATAAGTGCAAGTCTTATCTGGGTTCACTAACTCGCCATCTATTTTCACCACATTTTCCCGTGCCTTTATTAGGGTGGGGTCTTTTAACTGTTCTGTGGCAAAAATTTTCCTGTGAACCTCAAGATCCGAAAACTCCACAGACGGCATGTTTTCATCTGAGGATGTTGGCTTCTCCCCAGTTTCTCGAGTTTCCCCCGCCAATACCGACAAGGGAAATTCAGGAGAGTCCTCACCACTCCCAGAGGAATTCTGGTCATCTTACTGGTTTATAGGGGCACCAGTGGGGGGCTCAGGACAATCCCAGAGTTCCCAGAATTTTGGAAAATCCCTTCCCACAATAGCATCATGTGGTAAGTGAGACACTAACCCCACCTGATGAGAGAGGTTACCTTTGGGGGTCTCAAAAAACACTGAAGTTACAGGATACTCTTGGGTGTCCCCATGCACACAAATAACAGCCACCTTGTTCTTCCCAGAGACCTCTGTAGTAACTAATTCAGCTTTTATCAATGTTACCAGGCTACCTGAATCCAGCAACACATCAACATTTCTACCATTAATACACATTTTACATAAATGTTTCTCAGGTCCCCGAATGGCAGTGCATGCAACTGTCACAAACAGCGACTGACGTCTCTCCCTTATAAAGTCACATTGCATAGGCTCATCCACAACTGGGCAATTGGCTGCAATATGTCCCTCTTGCCGGCAGCGGTAGCAAATAATCTTTTTCGCTGCCTCTTGCAGCATGGGCTTCCTGGGCTGCTCCCGCCAGACCTTAGGTAGAACTCCCACCCTCTCACTCTCTCCACCCTCACCCCTTGGAGTCATCTTACCCGCCACTGGGGATGATCTGGTCTTAGGATGGAAAGTCCGTGAGTCCCTGGAAGAGGTGATCAAGTTCTCTGTAGCCAAGTACCTCTCAACCAGATGCACAAGTTTATCTGCATTTTCTGGGTCTCCGTGGCTTACCCATTTTTGGATGGCAGTAGGAAGAGCTCTAAGGAAACGATCCATAACAACACGTTCCACAATGTTTGGTGCGGTCAAAATCTCTGGCTGCAGCCACTTCCTGCTCAGGTGAATGAGATCATACATTTGAGATCTGGGAGGTTTTCCAACCTGAAAAGTCCAATTATGCACACGCTGAGCCCGGACGGCCAGGGTGACACCCAGCCGTGCCAATATTTCTGTTTTTAGTACCACATAGTCTTTTGCTTGGTCAGGCTCTAGGTCATAATAAGCTTTCTGCGATTCCCCAGTTAACAGAGGGGCCACCAGTCCAGCCCATTGCTCCTTAGGCCACTTTCAGCAGTCCTTTCAAATGTGGTCAAAAACACCTCCGGATCATCCTCTCCAGTCATTTTTGTCAGTAAACGGCTCACACCAAAGGATGCGGTATTATTGTAACCACTTGCTTCATTGGTCTGCGGACGTTGCTGTATCAATGTCTCTATTTGCTGTTGAAAACTCTGCTCCTGCTTCTGCAACAGGTCTATGAAGCAGGCTTCAGATTGCTGCTGGGCTTGTTGCTGAGCTTCCAGACTCTGCTGCAAAGTTGCATTTGTCTGCTGCTGGGCTTGTTGCTGAGCTTCCAAACTCTGCAGGTGAGCTTTCTGCTGAGCTTCCAGACTCTGCTGGTGAGCCTTCTGCTGAGCTTCCAGACTCTGCTGCAAAGTTGCATTTGTCTGCTGCTGGGCTGCAAGGCTCTGTTGTTGAGCTGCAAGGCTCCTTTGTAAACCCGCATTTGTTTGCTGCTGATTTGCATTTGCTAGAGCCAGCTGTCTCAGTATCTCCTCCATGCTGGCCTTAAAAAAAAAAAATGCCAAAATTCTCCACCAACTGTGAGGGGTTAGCTCGGCAGCGGGTGTGTGTGACCCCCCTGGATGGGTTCACAACACAAAATCAGGCACAGCAGACAGCGTTGTAGGTGCAAAAAAACAAAAGAAGCGGTTTATTTATGCTACATGCAGTGATACATATAACAGCCAAACAAAAATAAAACATGAAAATAAATCCTGGTCAGCTCGACCTCTAACTACACACTTAGATTCCCTGTCTAACAACTGAGTGCAGCCTTGTGCTGCACCAGTCCCTGTCCCTGTTGTAGAGGTTTGCCACACAGGCGTTAACTCACCGCACAGAACAGGTGTCACACTCCCCAGTCTATACAACACAAAACTGGTTCCAGGATGGAGCATCTCCCTAAGCATGCTGGGGTTTTTTGTAGAGGTCTTAATGAGCCCATTTACTTCAGCTGGGCTCATTAACTATTCCCCTCTAGTTGTACAAGTCTGCATAAAGCCTGAATCTAGGGCACACATATTTCCCATCCTGGATACAACCAGGTGACTTTACCTGCCTGCTGCCACAACACATACATGTTTTTATAAATATATATTACAATTAAGCTATGTTTTAATAATATGCTATATAGTGGATCTGTAGAAAGTGCAATTTTGAAGTGATAACAGTATATGTAATTCCAATCACTGAAATTTCATGTAATCTTGAGCCCCTGAATGTTTCACCCCCTTCCTGACCAAAGCATTTTTTGCAATACTGCACTGCATTGCTTTGACTGATAACTGCGCCGTTGTGCGACGCTGTACCCAAATAAAATTGACGTCCTTGCTTTTCCACAAATAGAGCTTTCTTTTGGTGGTATTTGATCACCTCTGGGGTTTTTCGTGTCTAAAAAAAGACACGATTTTGATAAGAAAAAATATTTTTCCTGACAGACTCCATGGCAGACTATGTGTGGGTTAACCCTGCCTCCTCTCCAATGCTATAGGGCCCCACTCCCATAAATTTGAGCTAACCACTAGAGACTGGGTTGCTTTTTGTCCTCCTCTGTGGACCTACAGCAGAGGCGTATCTAGTGAAAATGGCACCTATGGCAACTGCGGCCCTGTCAAAACATTTTAAAAACCCATCTTTCAGATAACCTAAAGGGGGTGTCGTTAGAGTCTGAGATGAAAGAAGGGGAAGGGATATAAAGAAAGAAAGATGGAAGGACAGCAGGCCCAGGCCCTAGACCAAAATAGCAATATGTGTATTCCAGAAAGTTTAACAATCAGCAGATAATGATAATCCAAACACCATCCCCCTAGGCAGAGCCCATCAAAAAGATAAAAGAGATGGTTAGAGAATGTGCAGACTACAGCCAGAGACTGAAGACATGATACAATAGATCAGAGACTGCAGTTTCTGTCTTACTAACAATCCATTTGCCAAGAACAGTTAGTAAGACCATAAATGGTTAATAAGTCTGTGAAGATCCAAGCCTGACCAGCATAAATTCTGAAAGGCAATATAAAAACAAACAAATCATGCAGAGCACACTGGACTTTGGCATCAAGAGCTCTTTAGAAACAGCTGCAAATCATGATAAACACTGTCACAATCTTGTAGTGTCTTCCAGAAGTCTAATCATTATCAGTGTGCTTACCCATCCTGTGTGCAGGGTAAATAAATAAAGAGAAGAGTGAGGGGAATAATTTCTTAACCAGTGTGAGCATTGTCTGATCTGCATACAGGACGTGCGAGCTGCTGCTGCTGCTTAGACATCTGCAGCTGTCATTATGTGTGTGTGACACAGTGGGGGTCATTTACTAAGATGAACGCACTGCGCCGGTTCATACCTTAATTGGTGTGCCAGATAAATTATTAATTGAGCGTGTGAACCAGTGCACGCCTAAGCGCAACAGATGATAATATGCCCCCAGGCCAGGCGACTTTAATTTTAAATAAAAAAACGGCATGGGTTCCCCTCCAAGAGCATACCAGGCCCTTCAGGTCTGGTATGGGTATTAAGGGGAACCCCACGCCAAAAAAACGCGTGGGGGTCCCCCTCAAAATCCATACCAGGCCCTGGTATGGTCGCACAGCATGTCACACAGCAAGAGCCTCCCATTGAGTGGAGTGGCCTGAAAACGGAGCGGGGAAAAAGAGACGCCGTTGAGGAAGATTCTGGGCGAGAACACTGGACCAAGAAGTAGAGGATCAAAGGAAGAAACAGAGGAAGGTGGAGGAAGAAACCAAAGGATGACGGAAGAAGGCCTGAAGAAGATGGAAAGAAGAAGACTTTAATAAAGAAATTGTCTAAAACTGTCTCTTGTCATTTTTAAAATTTTTGTCACTTTTTTTGTGAAATGGTAGGGGTAGTTTTGTACCCCCCTACCATTTCACACAGGGGGGCTGGGATCTGGGGGTCTCCTTGTTAAAGGGGGCTGCCAGTTTCCGATAAGCCCCCTGCCCACAGACCCCCACAACCACCGGACAAGGGTTGTGGGGATGAGGCCCTTGTCCTCATCAACATGGGGACAAGGTGCTTTGGGGGGCTACCCCAAAAGCATCCTCCCAATGTTGAGGGCATGTGGCCTCTTACGGTTCAGGAGGTGGGCTCTCTCTCGTTCCCCCCTCTTTTCCTGCAGTCTGCCAGGTTGCCTGCTTGGATAAGGGTCTGGTATGGATTTTGAGGGGGGCCTCAAGTCATTTTTTTTTGGCGCAGGGTTCCCCTTAAAATCCATACCAGACCTGAAGGGCCTGGTATGGAAATTCGGGGACCTTCACACATTTTTTTCTCTTCATTTTTTTTTTCCTTAACCACTTTCAGATCGGACCATTTTGCTGGCTTAAGACCAGACCACTTTTTGCGATTCGGCACTGCGTCGTTTTAACTGAAAATTGCGCGGTCATGTGACATGGCTCCCAAACAAAATTGACATCCTTAAAAATGTTTTTAAAATGTTTTTTCAGGAGCAGTGCTTTTTTTAATAATGCTTAAAGTAAAACAATAAAAATGAAAAATTCCTTTAAATATCGTGCCTGGGGGGTGTCTATAGTATGTCCGGAAGACTGGTATGTCTGAACCTCTTAAGCCCCGGACCAATTTGCAGCCAAAGGACCAGGCCCCTTTTTGCGATTCGGCACTGTGTCACGTTAACTGACAATTGCGCAGTTGTGCGACGTGGCTCCCAAACAAAATTGGCGTCCTTTTTTTCCCATGAATAGAGCTTTCTTTTGGTGGTATTTGATCACCTCTGCGTTTTTTTATTTTTTGCGCTATAAACAAAAATAAGCGACAATTTTGAAAAAAATGCTATATTTTTTACTTTTTGCTATAATAAATATCCCCCAAAAATATATAAAAAACATTTTTTTCCTCAGTTTAGGCCAATATGTATTCATCTACATATTTTTGGTAAAAAAAATCGCAATAGGCGATTATTGATTGGTTTGCGCAAAATGTATAGCGTTTACAAAATAGGGGATAGTTTTATGGCATTTTTATTAATTTTTTTTTTTTTACTAGTAATGGCGGCGATCAGCGATTTTTATTGTGACTGCGACATTATGGCAGGCACATCGCGATGGCATGGAGGAAAATACAAATGAACATACCTGTATGCCAATTTCAACCCAAAAGATAGTTGGCGCACAAATGAATGGTCCCTTTAAAAAACGCTTATCTATCTCGTGGGATATTCGTTATTTAAATTAATGTCCTGTAGTTGGTCTCCATGTGCAGCTGTTAACCCATTATGGACTTGGCGAAAAATGGATGCAGTAAATAAACGATCAAAAACAGCGCATCAAAGAAACTCGTAGTATAATTGAAAAAAACATTAAAACATTAAAACATCATTTATTAAAAATGAAAAGTAAACAAAGACATCTGATCCCCTCAGGATCTAAAAAACATAAAATACACCAATCAAAAAAAGGCGGATGTTTTATAATAAAAGCCCCTCGGATCTCTCAGTTGTAACTTTGAGGTGGTGAGAACAAAGACAAATCTGCACTGCTACCAGTTCCTTGTACCTGATAACTAAAATCAATCCTTTCTCATAAAGAAGAGGGAACCCAAAATCCCCGCCCCTACACACAACCCGATGCTTCTTATCTCTCTGGTTGCCGTATGCCGCTCCAGCTTTGACAAAGCGCAGGCGCGCGAAACATGTAAGCAGGAGAGTCGGCATAGCAACCATTCCTATTCAGCAGCCCTCCACGTGACAAGCTTCCCACGTAACAAACAGCCGCTCGCACAAGCGGCGTTGCGCGCAGTGCGGTGCGCTCCAAAGTTCTCATCACGTTAAGCGGATGCCACCTGATGATCAGGTTTGACACGCACCATCCAGCGTGCAGCGTGCATCCAGTGTGCATCATACCTTTGCCCCAAAGCCGAACGTATCAGATGGAGCTGCAATAAACATCTCCCCTTCACTCCACAGGCTCGGCACGGTGGCGCTTCAGTCCAATAGATCATCTATGAAGTGAGTGACTCTAGGAACATAGTTCCATTCATTTGCACTGACTTTTACACACATTTTGGGTTCCCCCTTCTTTATGAGAAAGGATTGATTTTAGTTATCAGGTACAAGGAACTGGTAGCAGTGCAGATTTGTCTTTGTTCTCACCACCTCAAAGTTACAACTGAGAGATTCGAGGGGCTTTTATTATAAAACATCCGCCTTTTTTCGATTGGTGTATTTTATGTTTTTTAGATCCTGAGGGGATCAAATGTCTTTGTTTACTTTTCATTTTTAATAAATGATGTTTTAATGTTTTAATGTTTTTTTCAATTATACTACGAGTTTCTTTGATGCGCTGTTTTTGATCGTTTACTAGTTTACTGTATGCCAATTTGCCTGGCCGTGCCAATCTGACGACGTACATCGTCGTGAGCCGGTCGGGAAGTGGTCAATGCTAACATGACCTGTGTGCAAATAGTCTTAAAAAAAAAACATAAAAGTGAACCAGCATAAAAAAAAAGTCAAGTTGAAAGGTGTGTCCATTCAACTTATGCAAATGCATTTATGTTGATTGACCTTTACTAAGATTTTGCCGGCGCAGTGAACCAAAGCATTTGAACATGTGCAAATGACGCTTGCGCATGCGCAGTGCATAAATTGACTTCGCACAGTTCTAAATGTATTTGCAGGTGCAGCAGGCTTGTTCAGAGAAAATTACTTTCTCGTTTTATTTTAGGCATATTTGTTACTTATACACACGACCGAATTGTCCGGCAGACTTCGTTCGCCGGACCGCATTACGCCGGACAATTCAATCGTGTGTGGGCTCCAGCAAACCTTTTCATCGTAAAGTCCGGCGGACTTAGAAAGTAGTTTTGCATCAAAATTTGTCAGACTAAGAATGACCTGTGCTCAGAAGCAAGTACGAGAAGGAAGCTATTGGCTACGGGCTATTGAACTTCCTTTTTCTAGTCCCGTCATACGTGCTGTACGCCCTCGTTTAATATGGTAAGTAATGCCATTTCTTTAAGTCATTTTTACTCTTTTTGAGATCTACAGATTTCAATAAAAAAATAGCTAGAGACCCCACCATGAAGTTCTTTATTCAGATGCTTCCTATTCTGGGATAAAAACACGCTGTCCCTGTCTCCTGATTGGTCTCCATCATTTTCACTTTGTCACATACACTTCAATTGGAGATTATAAGCAGCTGTACTGGTGCTCATTATGTGGGCACCTTCCAAAGTTGTCATCATCAGGGAACCCAACCTTAACAATGATATACATCTGATAATTGGCCAAGTGCATGGAGACAAGAAAAGCCTACAATCTAAATGTTAAATAACTTGGTTTTAGACCTATTTTAAGGGGTTGAGTGTGAGGACTCCCTTTGTGCTGGAAGTGTTACACATGATGGCACTGGGCTACACTGATCTAACTGAAAATGCTCTCTGTGATGTTTCTGCAATGTTTTTATATACAGAATTTGTATCTGATGACACAACTTTCTTTGTGCTGCAGGTAGGAAAGACCATAGTGGATAGCAGGATTTGTAAGACAACAAGGTGGAGCTCACAAAAGGTTACCGGGTGTTGAAAATGCTTAAACATTTTGGTGTGAAGAATAAAACAAATCAATGCAATCCGTATTCAATCAGTTTTTTTTTTAATTGTTTGCTTGTCTCTAAAATTTGGCAAAACACTGCATTGCTTGCATAACTTAATATATTTATGGTGGTAGGTATCTAAACTACAGACTTTGAATGTTGTTCTTTTTGCTATTTTATTTTTTCTTTATGCTTATGCTAAATTAACAAAACATAAAAGAGAGAAAAAAAAATCATAAATTATTTAAAATAAATAATATGCAAAAAAATATTAATGCAATTATACCTATCAGTGGAAATTTCCAGTTGAGATATCCAAGTCAAATTCTAAAAAGGAAATAGGCTTAACACATGCAAATGTAGAATGATGTATAAAAACAAAAGAATTCATTTGAAACTTTAAAACATTAAAATATGCAATATATTTTGCTAGCATTATTCCTATTAGTCACTAGATGGCAGAAGAGCCATAAATAAAACTAGAAATCTCCTGAGAGGCTTAAAAAAGAAAAATAATGTGTGAACAAACCAATTATGACAATAAATAATGACTACATTGATAAAAGAACCCATATTAATGAAATATATAATAATGAAAGTAAAATGTCTGTAGTAAGCTCAAATGAAGGTGATCTTTACACTTTGAGGTATTAAACCATCCTGTTAACCTGATTAAAATATGATTAAAAGGGAAAGGAAAATGTGATAACATTGAAACTAAATTAATGGACCAAAGAAAACACTGCATTGTAAGTATCCCAAAAGCACTACACCATAAAGTCATACAAAAAAAAAGTTGGGAGTAAAAATGTGATCCATATAGTACAGAAACAAACCATTGATATTAACTGGGAGCACTAATTACATTTAAAGTGTTACTCAATCCACAACAGTAAAATCAGTATGTATATGCAGTAAAGCATGCTTGTTATACTCACTGTGGAACCTAAGGGGTAATCCTCTGCATTGGGTAAAAAGCCTGCTTGATCCTGATTTCTCTGATTCCCCCCTTCTTTCATGGTCCCCAATACATCTGCTGATAGTATAAAGCCATAAGAAGCACTCTGCACATGCTCAGTTTGGTGTGCATTGCTAGAGAGTTGTTGTTTTTTTGGGTGGGCACATGTGATCAGCACAGCCAATCAGCACTGTTCAGACAGTGGGTCAGGGGTCATGCAGCCTCATAGGACAGCCAGGGGAGAATGAAACACCCATCCTACAAGCTTTAACCAGTGCTCGGCTGGATATTGATTAAAATTAATAAGACATCTATATACAGCTGATGAGAAAAAGTATTTAGCAATTTATAATTACTAAAATAATTGCATTTCCATATTCTGTGTGCCGTGGGAGACCAGATATAGTGAATTCAGGGTCCTGTGTTTAGTAACACTTTACCATTGCATGTAAAGTATAGTGTTGATTTGCATCTTGTCTAAATTGCAACAGTACAATTGCAAATAGTCATCTAAATATAATTGTTCCCTAAATTGTCTCTTGTGTTTATCTCATCTCCAGCCTACCTTCAGTCTGGCACAGTTGTAAAGACTCCTCTCCTACACTGAAATCGTTTCCTGATTTCTATGTGCAGCTTATCACATTGTGCTTTAGAAACTACAGCAAGAGAGATAAATCCAGCCCCATTTCCTGGCTGGAGGGTATCCAGCATTATCTATCCCTTTGCACCTGCACAACACCATGATGTCCCTTCCCACCAGTCATATTCTGCCTGCATTGCACAGAGAAGCATAGTGGCCCAGGGGTGATGTCACAAGGTCTAAAATAAAGTATATACTGAAAACGGATTTTATTTAAAAAATGAATTAACATATTGATTAAGGGAGAAAGAAGGAACCAGGGAAGGCAAAATACCAGCAGAACAAACTTCAGCTTTAATACCTTCTGAGCCACTGACCTCAAACAGCCATACAGTTGGTAAAGTCAGAAGATGGTCATAATGTACCTTCATACTTGTGGGTCAATGTTTCAGAAAGTATAGAAGCCTTTGAATTATTATAGCAAGTGTATATTAAAATGAAACAAACATTTTCAAAAAGTTGTGTTAGTTTGTCCTTAAAAAGAGGTATATAATTTCCCAGAAGAGTTCCCTGTGTAGCCTGTTTGATGGATATTCTTGGTCAATATACCAGAATGTGCGGAGTAATGTAGTAGTGACTAGAGGAGAGAAAGACTGACTCTTTAACCCCTCAAAATAGTATAAGAATAAGCAGTCTCTCTGTAGATGGTGTTCAGGGTCCCCTATCTTGGGGGAAAATTGCACTATTGGATCTACTCCTCTGAAGGTTCTTGAGAGATACTACTATGCATAGTCGAATTGTGTGTGTGTCGGGGGGGGGGGTTCTGGTCCCCAATGTGAAGCGAGCAGCCTAAGAATAATGTGATCGTTTGTTGCTATTGCTTGTAGTGTAAGACTACTACCTAACTGATGAAGTTGAAAGTCCCTATTGGTATTACCACTGAGAAGGAACAAGTTTATCTTGTTCAAGAAGCAGCAGTTGTGTAGATTCTATTGACTTTTTTCACAAAATTAAGAATGAAAATAATAATGTAGCGCTGAACAATTAAAACAGTACTAATATACTGTAAATAATGTGAACGATGTGCTCATAACAAACACAATATTATAATAGCCACCACCTAAACAGGTGAAACATGCAAAAGTCCATAAAAACTGAATGTAAAAATAAGTCTATTCCAATGATTGATGAGTCTGTCCCAGACACAATGGTTCAAAACATTGAAAAGCAGAGGATGATCTGATGCACATCTGAAGACAACAACATCAAACAGGTGTGTTAAAGGTTGGTACTCTTACCAGAGCCAATGGACCTGTGTGTGAACAACACCAGGTCAACCGAGCATGAACAGATAGATCCTCAATCTTACAGGAATGAAGTGGCAGGTCACAGATGATCTATTAACCGATAGGGACCAATCCAGAAGATCCTCAGATCCTCTAGTCCACTCTTGATACAATCCAAGGGTAAAAAAGTGGCCACCAGACAATGAGTCACCCAAAGGGTGTCAAAAAAAGCTCACAGAGCAGATGATATGTAAAACAAAAAGGAACAAAGGCTTCCAATGGTTTAGGTCAAAAAACGAGTTGGCTGTTTATTTGCATAAAACCAGCATACAAATAAAAATAAAAATAAAGATCACAATATTAAAAGCAATATGGGGAACATAGAAACCAGGCCCCTTTGTTCCCCATATTGCTTTTAATATTGTGATCACTATTTTTATTTGTATTCGTATGCTGGTTTTATGCAAATAAAACCAGCCAACTCGTTCATCCTCCGCTTTTCCATGTTTTGAACCATTTTGTCTGGGACAGACTCATCAATCATTGGAATAGACTTATTTTTACATTCCGTTTTTCTGGACTTTTGCATGTTTCACCAGTTTAGGTGGTGGCTATTATAATATTGTGTTTGTTATGAGCACATTGTTCACATTATTTACAGTATATTAGTACTGTTTTAATTGTTCAGCTCTACGTTATTATTTTCCTTTATATATGAATTACATGAGTCACATTCATATGTAGCAGCTTTTGTATTCATTTTTCACAGGTTAGCGCAATAATTTTTCCACATTTCACAAGTCCAGAACAGGCCACCGTGGGAGAGGGAAGCAGGAGGAGCAGAGTCAGATTCATGAAGCCAGGGTTCAGTAAACATCAAGTAGAGCTAGTGATAAAAAAGGTCATGAACAGAGATGAGTGTCTTACAGACAGAGAAGGCATTCCAAAGGGTGCATGAGAAGATGGGTCTGTTTTTCTTTTTAGGGGTGAAAGAAATAGAGTTTAAGGAGAGAGGACACAACTGTGATAAAGAGAGGTAGAGAGTACATGAGAGGGAGGATTAAAAATAAGACTGGTTAAGAGATGAAAGAGCTGAATGGGGGAACAAGGTCACCTGCAGTGTGTTTGGTGTTTTTATAATGTAGTTTGCTGTGAATTTTTACTTTGTGCAATCACTAAAGTGCAGAGCGGAAGTGACCACTTAAGAGACCCACTTCAGCAAAAGAAACCCCAACACGTGCCCTCTACCATGTGTATCCCCAATAAAGGTGGTCTAGCTTTATACTGTGGTGGGTGGGGGTTCTAATTGCCAGTCGATCAGCCAGAAGATAATAAAAGACACATAACTAGCACTGCAAGTTTTAACACCAAATCAGACTACAGAAGACCAAGAGGGCAGGGTTGTAAAGATTAAGATCAACCCATAATTGAAGTAAGACAGTAAAGAACAAAATGAACATCACAATAATGTGGACAGGGTCACAGATGGTGAAAGCAACAGTGGCGGCTGGTGCACCATTTTTGGGGGGCTGCAAACAAATCACCTCCGCGCCTCCCCCCATTTGGTCAGTCTGTTCACCAGTCAAACCTCCCACCTTCCTCGTTGCTCTGTAGATCAGCAAACCACCCACCACTCCCATTGCTCACCTGTCTGCCCACCAGCCCCGCACTTACCCCATCTAGCTGGCAGGCATCTTCGGCAGTGTTAATTTCGTCAACGAAAATGTTTTCATCAACTATTTCATCAGTGCCATTTTTACAGTGACGAAAACGGAACGCAAAGTACAGCACATTTCTGTCCACTGACAAAAACTATGATGAAAATTGGATCCATTTTCATTATCAGATGAGGGACGTTTACCAACTTCCTTTTTTTATGGAGCTCCGTCTACTTACGAAATCCACGCCCGGCACCAGTGACAAGTCAATGCCATTGTGAGTGAGGCAAGACTCAGAGGAGAGGACAGTCTGTGAGAGAGAGCACTGCTGTCCCGAGTGCCAATAAGTCTGACTCCTCCAGATGCCGCGCCCGCTGCCCAGAGCAGAGGCAGAGAGAGAACTTAGGCTGAGACTGAGAGAGCAGACATCAGCAGAGCTGATGACAGGAACTTTGCACTGTGACTGCAGTACATAATTATGGCATAAACAACAGCCAGGCCTGAGGCCTCCCCCCTCCTACCTATGCATTTTTTCTTCTAATACCTTTTATATTGAAATCAATGGAAAAGTATCAAAGCACATGTCAATGCATGTTTTATGCAGTTAACTAAATGCCCAGCAAAGCCCGTCACAATATCGCAGTCCCACTATAAGATGCTGATCACCGCCATTAGGATAAAAAAGGAAATAAATACAAATTCCAGTACATATCCCATAGTTCGGAAACGCTATAACTTTGCCAAAACCAATCAATATATGCTTTTTGGGAATTATTTTTTAACAAAAAAATAATTATTTTTAATGATTTGTTTTGTGAAAAGAACAAGCACATTTTTGCAAGTAAAGGCAGTGAGGCACACCATATCACATGCACACAAAGAAATATGCAGGACTTTTCCCACAGCTACAAAGCCAGTCCTAGTGACAAGCATTCTTAAAGTATGGGAAAATGCTGGCCACCGCAGTGGTCGCACTAATTTGAATTAGCCCTCCCTGCCTTTAGACGACCACCTGTGCAGGCCTCCTCTGACAGGCAGTGGCACAGTGGCATTAGCATCCAGGGCCAGGCCTTTTTGCAAATGCACTGTCGATTATTATAGACCATCCCCTCAGACCACCATCACCAGGCTCCAGCAACTTGTGTACTGTACTCACTGCATGCCATTTATTTCCTAATTTCACAGGCCTACTGCACTCAGAACATCATTGAGAGCAGCAGTCCCACTCCCGAATCCTGAGTCCAACTCCTCCAGAGTCCTGACACTGGCACAGCACCTGCCGCCCAGAGGAAGAAGAGCACACTGAGAGGCTGATAGCAGACTGATCAGACATCAGCAGACTAGTGCAGTACTTTGCACTGCAGTACAATAATTGTGGTATGTACAACAGGCCTGAGGCCAGCCCTCTCCCTCCCCGCACTGCCCTTAGATGACCACCATCCATCCAGAGCACACTGTGCAACAGTGCAAGTGTAACTGTGAGTGTGCAGGCATCCTCTGACAGGCAGTGGCACCGTGGCACTGGCATCCAGGGCCCGGCCAGACCTTTTTGCAAGTGCACTGTCAATTATTAAAGGCCATCCCCTCAGACCACAATCCAGGCTCCAGCACCTTGTGTACTGTACTCACTGCATGTCATTTATATCCTAATTTCACTGGCCTACTCTACTCAGACCACTGTTGAGAGCACTGCAGCATATAGTCTTTCAGTTCCTCCCCACCGTAAGTCCAAGACTCCAAAGTCCAAACTATACCGGAATTGGCTTCTGTGATTGTCAATGGTAGGAAGAGAAGAGAAGATCTATGGATGTATTTTACATTTGATGTTAGGGACAACAAGACTCTTTGCAAACCATGTGGAGCGTCATTCGCTGGTAAAAATACAACAAACTTGAAGCGTCATTTGCACACAACTCATCCTGAAATTCATAAAAAGGTAAGCACAGCAACACGTGATAATGTAAAAATGAATGAATATATGTAGAAGGATGTGGACAGTGGTCATTGGAAGGGGCTGGGGCATATAGTATATTATAAAGAGACCAAGTGCTGACTAGAGAACGTAAAATCAGAATAATTTTACTTTTCCCCCATAATTCAACCCCACAGATACAGAAAACCTCAAATGATGAACCAAGTCAAGCCAGTGGCAGTGCACAACTACAGCAATATATTTCTATTTGCACTGCTCTTTTCAGTGCTTCAAAATATAAAATTGACTCTAAGGAATAACATGCCAGGGAGGAGGCCATAGCCAGATGGATTGCGTGCACTGGATTACCAGTCAGAACGATTGAAGATGAGGACTTTGTTGGCATGATGGAGACAGTAGATAAGAAGCTGACTGTTCCAAAGAAAACTAAAATAAGCAATCTGATTGACAAACAGTATGAAGATGAAAAACAAAAATTCAAAAAGAGAGTGGCTGCTGCTCTGAGAGTATCTATTTGCACTGATTTGTGGACCAATAAAAGGACTCTCAGCTTCATTCCTTGCCATAAGTGGATGCTTTTTTTGTGTTGAACAACATAAACCTAAACACATATTGTTGGCCCTTGAACAAGTAGCCCACCCACACACTGCACAGTCAATCAAATCATGTGTGGACAAATGCTTTAAAGAGTGGGACATACCAAAGCGGAACATCCTTACAGTGACAGACAATGGGACCAATATGGTGGCAGCATTTAAACAAACCACAGCATCAGCAGAAGAATCACCTAGCTCTAGTGAGGAAGCCTCCCCCATGACGGAAAGTGACTCTGAGGCTGAGAATGAAATTGATGATCTGCGGTGAGTGAGCCATTTTTTTTATTCTTTTACATGATGATATCATTGACAGTTGACACAGTGACACCAGACAATTATCACAATGGCTCTGAGACGATTGATATGGGGGCACTATCTGCTCTACTCTATGGGCTGCACCTTTGTTATTTTTCCACTTTATTTGTAGTCTTGTGTACTGTAAATGTGTTCCAAGATGTTGAGTGTTAAAATAATAGAATGGAACAGAAACCTTTTCTATATACTTTATGCTTATTGGGCTGTGTGTGTTCCACTTGTTAGGTACCAACAGATCGTCATGGACTGGACACCATGTGTAGTGCATACCTTGCAACTTGTGGTCCACATGGTGTATAAGGAGGCAAGTGTGAAGAGAATACTGGATAAAGGAAGATCAATAGTGAACCTCTTCCGCAAGACTTCAATTACAACACAGAAGCTATTGGAGCATTGTGGCTTTATTCTTTTAAATGTCTGCCTCACGCTGGTCAAGTACATTCTATATGACTGCAAGACTCCTCAAACTGAAAGAATCAGTCTGCCAAATCGCAAACAACATGGGATGGGACAGCTTGCTCCCTAGTGAATGGCAAAAGCTCACATCATTACATGACCTACTGCTGCCTTTTGCACATCATGCTAAAACCCTCCAGAGTGACACCATGTCCATGTCCCTGGCTGTTCTTGCCCTCTTTGATCTGCTCAGCCATCTTGCGGACATTAAACAGAACACTAGCTGCCAAGACCTTGCCACAATTGCACAGAAAATGAAAGGGAGTGTGAACCGCTAATATTTTGGTCATACCCAAGCCTGGCAAGGATCCCTCAGAGTGCATTAGCTATGGACCGATTTTACTCCTCAACCTTGATGTTAAACTCTACGCTAAGGTCCTGACAAACTGCCTCTCCCCCCTCTTACCCTCAATTGTTCATAAAGACCAGGTGGGTTTTGTCCCTTTTGTTGCCTCAAGGCCAGGGATAATACCACAAAAAAATGATCCATCTCAAATCCTACATACAGAGACATAGTCTGAAGGCGTGCCTGCTATCGTTTGATGTGGAGAAGGCCTTTGACCGGGTCAAATGTAATTTCTTGTGCCTCTCCCTAGAGCAGATTGGCCTTGGCCTTACCTTCTCGTCTAGTGTTATGGCACTATACTCCCTCCCCCTCTGCATCTGTCCTGGTCAATGGGTCCCCCTCTGCATCATTCCAGATCTCCAATGGTACTCACCAGGGTTGCCTCCTATCACCCCTACTTTTTGTTTTATTAATAGAACACCTAGCCCAGGCCATTAGACAAAACATATCTATAGTATGGATACATACATCCTCCTCTGATCATAAACTCTCTCTTTATGCAGATGATCTCCTGATCTACATTCAGCAGCCACACACATCCCTACCTTCATTGATGCAGGAGTTCCACAGGTTTGGGAAATTTAGAAACTTTAAATTAAATATGTCTAAAATGGAGGCCCTTAATATATCCCTACCACAAACAACCCTTACCTGAGTATAGGCTAACTTCCCCTTCCAATGGGGCTCCAGGGGCATCTACTATCTGGGGATAATGATTCCCTCTAACCTATCAGAGGGACATTCTCAATTATCTCCCCCTATTGACCCAACTTCAGAAGGAACTAGACTCCTGGAATTCCTCTCCATTGCTCTGGTTTGGGCGCATTAATGCTCTAAAAATGGACACCCTATCTAAATTACTCTATTTATTCCAAACTGTACCTATCACGGTCCCTAAACGCTTTTTCACCTCTCTGCTATCTATGTCCATACGATGGCACCAAGGCATGTCTTGCATCCATCACACTTTACTCACATACTCACAAAGTTGAAATCCTTAATAGATATCCGTTTGTAGGCACAGTCCTTTTAACTTCTGTTAATTTCCTCTGAAAAATGGTCAGACCTCAAAACCATATTCTGTTTGTATCTCAAATTAACATACATGTGTTTTTTTACTTTCCTTGCTTTTTTCCAAGTCCTGTTTTGTTGACCAATAACATTTTAAGGATTTTTTTTTATGTTTTATGTGATTTTGTTCATTTTCATGCATCAGATTTCCCTGCTGCACCTTAACTAGGCTGATTGACATGACAAAACAAAAAAAGGTGTTATTTGTCTAAAAGCTACTTTCCTGGTGCATTCATGGTAGCATATGCATGGATTGTGCATATGCTGCCATGGATAGGCACCAGGAAAGGAAATTTACAGAGAGGTAAGTTTTCAATTTCCATTTTAGCACGTGGTTCTCAGGCTCAGTTCTCAAGTATCCCCCGACAGGACATGTTTTGGGAATTTATCTTAGCTAAAATAACTGTCCAAAATACCAAGCTATTGACTGTGATTTAAAGCACCTGTGCAAGATGAAGGAAAACCTGCAAACATGGCCTGTTGGGGGTACTTGAGGACAGGGTTGAGAAGCACTGATTTAGAGCACTGAGCTAAAATTGAGCTCAAGACAATCCTATTCTAATTGTGGGCATTTGAGGGCAACCAAGTGAGTGTTAGTACTCCTGCTTGTCTTTATAGGTTGGGCTTTGTGTCGTTTTCTGAAAATTGGTTTCACTTCCTGTCACAGCCAAATAGGAATTGAGGGTAAACCCCTACCAATGTCTTTACTTGAGGACACACTGGTCAATCTAACTAGTGTCCCCATTAGGCAAATTGCACTCTAGCACTTTGTTGTGTACAACCCACATTTTTAGGTATTTTGTAGTTTATTAAAGGCAAATGCACTCTGCAATACAAGTGTACTCACTGTATGAGAGAAAGCAATGGTGATTTTATCATCCAACCAAGTAAAAGCAAAGATGCTGTTTTTTTTTGTTTTTTTTCTTTGCATGTTCCCCTTGGATCTCCAGCAACTGCACTTCCAACTGGATTTGCCTTTAGTAAATAAACCTCAAAGTCCAAGATGCCTAATAATTTGGGATGTACAGAGCAAAATGCTAGAGTGCAATTTATGTAATGGGGAAGCTATTTAGATTGACCTGTGTGTCTCCACGGAAAGACATTGATAGGGTTTTACCCTCAATTCCTGTTTAGCTATGGGACCGGAAGTGAATAAATTTGAAGGAGGAAGTGGCAAAATTTGGGAGGTGTCTTCACCCTCTCAGGGGTGTAGACATCCCCAAACACTGGCAAGACTTCTAATCCCTCTGCCCTAGATCCCCAAGCAGAAATAAGAGAGGATTTAATTTACTTTAACTTTGCAAAGACACATTCCTAAATTCAACTGTGATGCATGTCAATGGCCCTTTTAGACCTTGTTTAATAGAAAACACCAGTTGTCTTTCACTAGAAACATGTGTTAGTCCAGTCCTGGAAATCTGCATCTGCTTTACTATTAATTTCCCTAAAAATTGGGTTCCTGCAGCTAGATGCGCAACTGCTGTGGGTGTGGAGATATGTACCCATGGTGCATATCTGGCTACTAGAAGCACTAGCCAGCACAAAGAAATGACATCACGCCCCTACAGAAAGTTGCTTGTACTGCTGCTAATTTCTTCCCACCACCATGCCCTGCTCATTGTTCTCTGAGGAAGTGATTATCCTTATTTGCAAATTATTATTATTATTTTTTTTAACATGGGGCGGTGTTTGTGTGGGTCCCTAACATACATATTAAGGCCAGTTTAGACAGGATCCGATTTACCTACCAGCATGTTTTATAGTGTATGAGGAAACCGGAGTACCTGGACGTAAACCACATGGGCACAGAATATATATCTATAGATGTAGTTTTTGTGTCCACAAGCAGAGAGAAGTTGGGTAGATGCCACACTCCCAATTCTGGAGTCATAATAATGGTCTAGCACAGGGGTCTTCAAACTATGACCCTCCAGTTGTTCAGGAACTACAATTCCCATCATGCCTAATCATGTCTGTGAATGTCAAAGTTTTACAATGCCTCATGGGATGTATAGTTCCACAGCAGCTGGAGAGCTATAGTTTGAATATTCCTGATCACTCTAGCATGCCTTGAAAAAAGGTGGTTTCTCATGTGCCTTATTTAATGCCCAAGAAATATCGTTAGGAAAATAAAAGTGAGTCATGGCACATCTACATTCCAAATTTAGCACTTAAGGTGGTCCTGCACTATACAATCTGATTGGCCAATCTCTGTACAACTCGATATTTCAGCAATTAATTTATTGGGTTTAGAAACACTTCTCTGTTCTTTGCAAAGTATTGAAAGATTTGGGTAAAAATAGAAACAAAAACATTTCAAAGATATATTAGAAGTAATAGGAATGAGATTAGCATCAAAAGGCTTCATTAACTAAAAACACCTACGAATTGCCTAATTGCGCTATTATCAATGAGAAAACTGCAGTTACCCTAGCACCAGTTTCAGTTTACATATTTATTATCATTTTGCGCTTCAAAGTGCACCGGTTCGCACGTTCGGTTAATGACTTTTCCAGCGCACTAATTAAGGTATGAAATGGTGCAACACATTCTTCTTAGTAAATCAGCGCCATCGTGTTTGCATTATCTAGAGATTGGTTTGGACTAGTGATGGTCTGGATGTTCAAGTCGAATGTAAGTTTGACTGGAACATCCGCTATTCGAGTCGAACATCTGCACACTATATAAGGCTGCATACATGATGGCCATATGTAGTGTGATAACGTAGAAATTGAGAGAACTTGAGCTAGATTAGACATGTTAGTTAGTGGGTGGTGTGCAGGCAGTTTAAAAATAATATATATATATATATATATATATATATATATATATATATATATATATATACTGTAAATATAGTGCAGTCAGTGTACAGTATATAATACTGAGCACCCCCTCCTGAACAATGCCAGGCCACTTGTCCTCAATATGGGGAGGGTGCTTTGGTGTGCCCCACAAAGCACATTGTCCCCATGCTGATGGGGAAAAGAGCCTCTTCCCAACAACTCTAGCCATTGGTTGTCAGGGTCTGCTGGTGGGGGGGCTTATCGGAATCTGCAAGTCCCTTTAACAAAGGGGCCCCCAGACGACGCCCCCTTATGTGAATGGGTATCGGGTACATTCACCCAATTTTTTTTTCAAAAAGTAAAAACCACAACAGTTTTTGACAATTCCTTTATAAAAAAGAAAAGAAACAGTGTCCTGCGATGTCCATCCATCTTCAATGACACCAACTGACGGACCTGAAAAATAGAAAAAAATAAAAAAGCTCTGCCTTGATGGGAGGCCTCCCGACATCTGCTGTCTCTTGGCTGTGGCAGCTCTTATATAGGCAAGGGCAGGGCCAATCCGATGACATAACCAAGTGACCCCGCTGGGGTCATCTGGTTACATCAACCGGTGGCCCCGCCCTTGCCTTTATAAGAGCTGTCGAAGGGAAAAGACAGTAGTCGGTGGGAGCTCTCCCATAGAGGCATTGTTTTTTCATTTTCTTTAGATTTTTGGAGTCCATAGAGTGGAATGATTGACAATAGATGTACGGGACATTTTTTTTTTTTAAATAAAAGAACTGTCAAAAACTGTCTGACACTTTTTTGGGTGCGGGGTCCCCCTAAAATCCATACTAGTCCCTTATCCGAGCATGTAGCCTGGAGGACAGGAAAGGTTGGGGAAGAGTGAGCGCCCCCCTCCTGAACCATACCAGGCCACATGCCCTCAACATGGGGAGGGTGCTTTGGGGTGCCCCCCAAAGCACCTTGTCCCCATGTTGATGGGGACAAGAGCCTCTTCCAAACAACCCTGGCCATTGGTTGCTGGGGTCTATGGACAGTGGGCTTATAAGAATCTGGAAGCCCCTTCAACAACTTTGCCTATATAAGAGCTGTCAAAGGGAAAAGACAGCAGTCGGCGGGAGCCCTCCCATGGAGGCGTCATTTTTTTCTTTCTTTCAGGTCCGTCAGGCAACATGATTGAAGATGGATGTACATCGCGGGACACTTTTTTTTATTTTTAAATAAAGGAATTGTCAAAAACTGTATATTGTGTTTTTTTTTTGGGTGAATGGGTAGAGGTACAATGTACAGTACAGACCAAAAGTTTGGACACACCTTCTCATTCAAAGAGTTTTCTTTATTTTCATGACTATGAAAATTGTAGATTCACACTGAAGGCATCAAAACTATGAATTAACACACGTCCAATTATATACTGAACAAAAAAGTGTGAAACAACTGAAAATATGTCTTATATTCTAGGTTCTTCAAAGTAGTCACCTTTTGCTTTGATTACTGCTCCGCACACTCTTGGCATTCTGTTGATGAGCTTCAAGAGGTAGTCACCTGAAATGGCTTTCCAACAGTCTTGAAGGAGTTCCCAGAGATGCTTAGCACTCGTTGGCCCTTTTGCCTTCACTCTGCTGTCCAGCACACCCCAAACCATCTCGATTGGGTTCAGGTCCGGTGACTGTGGAGGCCAGGTCCTCTGGCGCAGCACCCCATCACTCTCCTTCTTGGTCAAATAGCCCTTACACAGCCTGGAGGTGTGTTTGGGCTCATTGTCCTATTTGAAAAATAAATGATGGTCCAACTAAACGCAAACCGGATGGAATAGCATGCCGCTGCAAGATGCTGTGGTAGCCATGCTGGTTCAGTATGCCTTCAATTTTGAATAAATCCCCAACAGTGTCACCAGCAAAGCACCCTAACACCATCACACCTCCTCCATGCTTCACGGTGGGAACCAGGCATGTAGAGTCCATCCGTTCACCTCTTCTGCGTCGCACAAAGACACGGTGGCTGGAACCAAAGATCTCAAACTTGTACTCATCAGACCAAAGCACAGATTTCCACTGGTCCAATGTCCATTCCTTGTGTTCTTTAGCCCAAACAAGTCTCTTCTGCTTGTTGCCTGTCCTCAGCAGTGGTTTCCTAGAAGCTATTTTACTATGAAGGCCTGATTCACACAGTCTCCTCTTAACAGTTGTTCTAGAGATGTGTCTGCTGCTAGAACTCTGTGTGGCATTGACCTGTTCTCTAATCTGAGCTGCTGTTAACCTGCGATTTCTGAGGCTGGTGACTCGGATGAACTTATCGTCCGCAGCAGAGGTGACTCTTGATCTTCCTTTCCAGGGGCGGTCCTCATGTGAGGCAGTTTCTTTGTAGTGCTTGATGGTTTTTGCCACTGCACTTGGGGACACTTTCAAAGTTTTCCCAATTGTTCGGACTGACTGACCTTCATTTCTTAAAGTAATGATGGCCACTCGTTTTTCTTTACTTAGCTGCTTTTTTCTTGCCATAATACAAAGTCTAACAGTCTATTCAGTAGGACTATCAGCTGTGTACTGTATCCACCTCCTGCACAACACAACTGATGGTCCCAACCCCATTTATAAGGCTTGAAATCCCACTTATTAAACCTGACAGGGCATACCTGTGAAGTGAAAACCATTTCGGGTGACTACCTCTTGAAGCTCATCAACAGAATACCAAGAGTGTGCGGAGCAGTAATCAAAGCAAAGGGTGGCTACTTTGAAGAACTTAGAATATAAGACAAATTTTCAGTTGTTTCACACTTTTTTGTTCAGTATATAATTGGACATGTGTTAATTCATAGTTTTGATGCCTTCAGTGTGAATCTAAAATTTTCATACCAAACTTTTGGTCTGTACTGTACCATATACCCATTCACATAGGGGCTGGGATCTGGGGGTCCCCTTGTTGAAAGGGGCTTCCAGATTCCAATAAGCCCTCCATCTGCAGACCCCGACAACCAATGGCCAGGGTTGTCAGGAAGAGGCTTTTGTCCTCATCAACATGGGGACAAGGTGCTTTGGGGGCACCCCAAAACACCCTCCCCATGTTGAGGGTATGTGGTCTGGTATAGTTTGGGGGGGTGCTTGCTCGTCCCCCTCCATCCTGACCTCCAGGTTGCATGCTCGGATAAGGGTCCAGTATGGATTTTGGGAGGGACCCCACACCAATTTTTTTTCAATTTTGCCAGGGAGTTTCCCTTAAAATTCATACCAGACCCAAAGGGCCTGGTATAGACTGGGGGGACTGCATGACATTACAGCCACAAGCAGGTTTAAATTAAATGTTTTCCTTTAGAAATTTGATTTTGCTGCAGCATTGGTCTACACATTACACAGATGTGCCACTTTACAGGCAGACTAAGGGGACCCCCCCAGGCACAATTTTTAAAGGAATGTTTCATTTTTATTGTTGCACTAACTAAGCATTATTAACCACTTGCCGTTTTAATATCCTGACCAGACATCATTCGGGATATTCAGCCGCTGTGCTCCCCCGGGGGTGCGCATCACAGAGATCATTGCTTCGATCTAGGTAAAGAGTCTTTGACAGAGACTCTTTAACACGTGATCAGCCGTGTCCAATCATGGCTGATCATGATGTAAACAGGAAGAGCCAGTGATTGGCTTTTCCTCACTCGCGTCTGTCAGACGTGTGTAGAGGAGAGCCGATTGGCTGCTCCTCTGACAGGGGGTCTGTGCTGATTGATTATCAGCACAGCCCTCCAGAGGGTGCCCACACTGGACCACCAGGAATGACTCCAGACCACCAGGGATGCCCACCACCAGGTATGCCACCTTAGACCACAAGGTGTGCCAATCAGTGCCCACAATGGGCATCACTGATTGGCAGGCATTATTGTTTGGCACTGATTAGCATCCATCAGTACCATACATTACATCAGTGCCACCTATCAGTGCTCATCCATGCCCATCTGTGCCACCTATCAGTGCCTGTCCATACTGCCTATCAGTGCCCATTCCTGCCGCATATCAGTGCCACCTATCCGTGCCCATCAGTGCTGCCTATCAGTGCCCCATCAGTGCTGCATATTAGTGCCCATCATCAGTGTCCATCAATGCCACATCATCGGTGCCACCTCATCAGTGACCATCAGTGCCACCTTATCTATGCCCATCAACGCAGCCCCATCAGTGAAGGTGACAACTTACTTATTTCCAAAATGTTGTAACTGAAATAAAAAAAAAAATAAAAAAAAAATCCCAGAGGTAATCAAATACCACCAAAAGAAAGCTCTATTTGTGGGAAAAAAATGATAATAATTTAGTTTGGGTACAGTGTAGCATAACCACGCAGTTGTCATTCAAAGTGCAACAACGCTGAAAGCTGACAATTGGTCTGAGCAGCAAGGTGTATAAGTGCCCAGTACTGAAGGGGTTAAAATCACGGCTCCTGAAAAAACTGCTGTTTTAAAAACTTTTTTTTGAATTGAGACATGTGCCCTAGGGCAGTGCCAGGGTCCCCATACATTTTTTTATAGAAATAACTTGCATATAATCCTTTAAAATGAGCACTTTTGAGTTTTGATATTTGTGTCTTAAATAGAGTTCGAATGTTTACTAGAACTTTTTTGCCTGTTTGCATGTTCTGGTGTGGACCAAACTGGGGGATATTTGGCCCATCCCTAGTCTAGAGGACATTGAGGGCTGGTTCCCACTAGATGCTTTCTAGTGCATTTTAAACATGCATCCAGAATGCATGCACATAAATGTTTTGCGTGTATTCCAAAGGCTCTAGTTCACACCAGTGCTTTCAACAAAAGTACACTCTGCTGCATTAGGCTGGGTTCACACTGTTTGCAAATTGGATGCGGGTATGTCAATCACAACCAGTAACAAGGAGGTGGAGTGGACACACAGAGCAGGTGTCAGGAGCAAGCATTCACAAGATGAAGTGAAGCAACCAGGAGCTCCAGCTGGAAGCCATAGAAGAAGAGGATTGGGGCTGCTCTGTGCAAAACCAAAACCAGAGCAGGTAAGTATAACATGCTTGTTATTTTTTTTTAATGACCTTGAGGGCTTTGAAGGGTTCAAGTACTATGACAGATGGTTCTGCAAAGGATAATATTCTGTATCCAGGCAGGAAGTCACGGCTGGTGGCATTCAGGAATATCCGAGGAAAATTTCAGAGCAGGCAGCATTCAAATAGAGTAGTCTTTTATCCAATCAAGGGTCAGGACAGACAGTGTCCAGAAAGAGTAGTCTGTTATCCAAGGCAAGGTTCAGGGAAGGAGAAATTCAAAGCAGGGGTCAGCTAGACCAATGAAATCAGGGGTTGTGTTAACAGCACATCTCCACAACAGAGGAATGTTTTACATAAAGTGTATATTGGAAAGGTCTAACCCTGTGCCTAGAACAGTAGGTTGATCCTTAAAACGCAAAGCAGAACACACTGCATCAATCAAAGTATCAAGGACTCCTTCTAAAGCTGAGTCATGTAGAACTAGAAACATAGGCTTGTCGGAAGAATGCTGTGAAGACTCTGAATTGGAATTGGAGACAGTAAAAAGAGCGTCAGACACACTGAAGGGGGTCCAGTAGGGTTAGAATTTTATTCTGTTATGGCAGGTGTATGAGCATGCTTAGAATTTCTACACGCAAATTGTTGTGTTCATTATGCACTGACAATAAATAATCCAAAATTAATATTACAGGTCATAAGTATTTTCATTCATTCATTCATAAGTACACTGTGTAATGGGCCACAGTCAAGCTCAAAGCAAGGCAAGACCTGAATCCAAGAAGATGATACTGATGAGAGTTGAAGGCAGCTGAAGGTGATCAAGCCACTATAGGTAGGCAGTGGAATGGAACCAGAGACAGTTCCAGAAACAGGAGCAGAAACAGGCAGGTTCATCCTCAAGGCTGAAAGACAGATGATGTTAGTGCTCAGTTCCTTCAGTATTAACCATTACCACAAAATAAGGAAGTGGCTGGAATTTAGATGGTGTGCACTGTTACCAACTGTGAGGTAGCTCCCAGAGCTTCAGCGTGGCCAGCCTAACGCAATGTTTGAGTCCTCAGGGACTGAGCCACACCAGATGTTAAACCATAGTTCTGGGCCTGCATAACTTACTGCAGCTGACAACCACAGAGATCTAGAAAGTGTTCCCATGCTGCAAATGCTGCCGTTAACTTGAATACATAGGTGACCCACAAGTGTTAGTTTGAGTGACAACTCTGTTGCAAATAATTAAATATCATCAGTACAAAATATACAATATTCTACTAGTGTATAGTCAGCTTAGATACCATTTTAAGTAACAACTTTACATAACTGATAGATCACATAAGTGACTGACATGGCCAGCTGTCAGGGTTAATTGTCTTGAAACAAATGTTTTGACTCCAGTATGTGGTGACAGTTGACAAAGTCAGTAGACAGTATCTGTGTTCAGTTGGTAAACTAACATAAATGACATTTGATTCCATTAGTGATGATATGCCTAGCACAATGACACTGTAATTGAGAAGGCTTTCCTTCTTCATAAAGCATGGAAGTAATAATGTTCAACAGTATGAACAAGATTAAATCTAAATATAGGATGCTCATTGCTTAACAATTAAACTGTGCCAAAAGATTCTACAAAATGTCAAACCTGTCCAGGAAATTACAACATATCTTATATTTCACGTTAGGGTAAATTTGGCATAACAGGATAAGATTTTTTTATTGTCAGATGTAGTTGTACATTCCTTGTAAAGCAAACAGGTCTTTAGTGATTCTCAAGAGATCCCGCACCAAGTAATTATGGCACAGAAAGTTCTTGCCTTGGGTAAATATCAGCATAAGGAGTAAAACTGCTTGGCATGGTGGGAGAAAATCATTAAGATAAGAGAAACCAGTGGAAGAGTCAATCCATCAATGTTTTCCTGGACAGGCTTATTTAAACCTATTTAAAAAGAAGTTCTTTATTCAAATGACCTCATGTGTTATTGTTATTCAAGAGCTAGTAGTTTATTTTTATTTGTTTGCCAAATTTCTTACCCATGACCAGCATTTTAAATGTTATAGGTAACATTAAAATATGAATTGCTGGTTTACTTATTTTTTTTAATACACACTATCTAAAGTTTATTTGCCTCTCTAAACAATGCACTGTTAGCAGTAAAATCTATTGTCAGGAACTTATTACAAATCAGTTACCTTTCAGTCTTTTGTCTAGCTGAATGTCAATACACAAAAATTACTGATTAATTGAAGCTATTATTATCAATGCGTTCATGTTATTTTTGTCTTCCTTTTTTACTATGCCATCAGAAAATGCTTTTTATTGCTTTCTTTTTAGCTGTTTGACAGCTGCAAGTATGCTACAAAAACATATTACTGCAGTTGTTTACATTATTGTAGGCAGATAATATAAAGTTGTGATATCATTTTTTAGTGTTATATTTGTGTATATCTTTCTTTTAATTATTTTTTTTTCCATACTTATTTTGGGTGTGAAATCATCCATGTCTGAAAGTTATTACAGTGTCTTGTAAAATGATGAGTTGGAGGTTATCTACCACATTGGCAATGCAATTATGATTCTTTGGAAAAATGAACACTTTAAATTATTATAGACATTTTATGAAAAAATAAAAACTGCATGGTAGGCATAAAATATTTTCTACCTTATATTTTATTGATTTTGACTTTACAGTGTATACATACATTTTACACGTGTCAGTTGAGAACAGTAGACTGGAAAGACATAAGTCCATTTGTAGATAAGCCAGGACCTAAACTTGTTGTGGTGAATTTGATCACAGTACGATAAAGCATTTCTGTATTTTAGAGTGTTTTCAGTTACAAATCAGCCCTTGGGCTCAAAAGAACTAAAAAAAGTTAGTCACAAAAGCAAAATATGTACTAGAAGATTTCAATAGAAACACTTTTCTTTGATTCTTAGCTGCATATTATGTTATAATTCTAAATCATTGAAGCAGAATTTTTTACTTTACTTAAAGTGACATCACCCCTCTGGAACAAGCATGTGACCTGGAAGTTAGAAAGTGACTAGTAGGCGGTTTCCAGCTGCAAAAATGTACACTGTACTGTATGAGCTAGAGCCAGTGTGAAAGATCCCTTAATTATACTTTTTTTATTTATATTATTTTCTATTATTTTATTTTTTAATATTTTTTACAACTGTTTTATATTTTTATCATTTTATTTTTTAATACTTTTACATTTTTATTTTTTACCTTTTTTTAACAGCACTGCTGAAGGGCTTTGGTGAAATATCAGAGATCTAAACAGACAAAGTCCTCAATCTCTCTCTCTCTCTATCTGCTCTTTCTATCTGCAGCCTTAGCTGCAGAATGAATGAACAGGAATTGCTATTTCTCCCCATTCAATCACAAAATTAAGCATAGTAAACAAAGTTTTATTCAGAAAAGAAAGGGGCCGTTAAATGGCATATTTACCAGGCCCTTCCTCATTCTCCAACCTGAAACAGTCCACCACAGCAGCCTGCAGGAGGCAGAGGAGGCAGAAGAGGCAGAGCCAGCAGCACTGCTGGGGGGACCAGGGGAGCACACATGGGGCCCAGACAGAAGAAGGAAGTGGAATCTGGACAGGAATGGAGGCAGAGGCAGCATTCACTGGAACCAATTCCCTATAGCTCCCCCCTGCAGCTCCCCCCTGCCGCAGCTGAAAGCAGTGGGAGGGAAAGGATGAGAATCTGGCTTTTAGCTGCTCCAAGGCACAACTGTATGGGATTAGTTCCAGTAAATGCTGTCCCCACCACCCCTCTTGTTCAAAATCCCCTTTCTTCTGCTTGTCAGCTGCCCTGGCCCCCTTTTTGATGACCCTGGGCCTCATACAGGGGACCGGTGGTACCCCCTATCACAGGGGCAGACTGACAACTCATGGGGCCCCCAGCACTAGTGGTTCATGGGGCCCCAGGTTTAAAGATGGCTGCTACATGGCAGCCATCTTTCTGATGCAACATTAATGTGGCAGGCCCATGTGAAGGGGCACCTAGCTCAACGACATGCAGAGTGGCTGGAGCCTTAAAGCTGGTGACCCAGTGAAGGTACCAGGAGCCTCTTATGGACAGTGCCACCTTAACAGCATCATGGGCAAAGTAATTCACTGGAGGCCCCTACCAGGATAAAGCTGACCTGTGGCATGCATAGCGCACCATGGCACACAGTGGGTGTGGCTAAATAATGCCACATATTAAGCATGACTTTTTTAGTCTGATTAGAAATTTAAGTCAGATTTTTACACTTTTTTTATTTTAACTAAATTGAATTTAATAATGAAGAAAAAAAATTCACAACACTGTTGGGGGGCTTTGTTGGGATATCAGTCTCACTTTTGAAACAGCGAAAGGGACAGAGGACACATTCCCCAGGCCCTTTCTCTGTACCCTCAGCTGCACTTCAGATGACTGAACAGGAGACAGAAGCTTATGTCCATTCATAAACTGAAGCATAGTAAACAAAGTTTACTATGCTCAGTTATAAATGAATACAGTGAGTGATCGTTAGTAACCTCTCACTGTTTTCAGTTAGAAAAGGAAGGGGCTAGTAAATGATATTTAATGGCCCCTTTCCATCTTGAGGTTACCCTTGTGTGCGCGCAACTGCTGCCGGTGGGAGAGGAAAGAAGGGAAGTCAGCGAAGGGAGGGGGTCCAGGCAGTGACAGAAATCCATATCAGTGCAGCAGGTAGGAGAAATAACTGGAATTGATCCTCTGTGGCTCTCACTGCAGCAAGAGATTTTGGCTTTCAGCTGCTGAAGTGAGAGCCAAACGAATGGTGCCAGTTCTTTCCCCCACCTGCTGCACTGATCACCTGCTCTATACACATACCATCTCCCTGTTGGGGGGGCAACTGCAGCCCCCCGATGCACCAGTGGGATGGGGGGTGTGAGGCAGTTGTGGGGGATGACAGTTGATGGGGATGAGTCAGTTGGGGAGGGATGTATTTCAATGGCAGTGTCTGTGGAGATGTTGGGAAAGTAGAGAATGGAAAGTGACCATGGAATTAGCTCAAAGTGATATCTGTCAGCTGTATGTTTGAAGTGGCTTGGAGGTGATGCTAGCTGGGGGGGGAGTCAGGGGCTGCACAGTATTTAGATATTTAAAAAACTACTACTAATAGATAAAACAATAAAAAATACAGTAGAAGAGAGAGCCTCCTTTTATAATAAATATGCAACACCTTCAAGAGAGAGGAATTGAAAGCCCCTTTCCATTTGGAGCAGAAAAAACAATATCCTGTAATTTCCCAACTAATTTATGAATGGGGAAATAATCCTAGTCATTATTTAGCATGCACCTTGCAACAGAAAAAAATCTGCGTTATTCATAGTAAAAATTAAAACATCATCAGACACTTTGGTGTACGAAACTAAGGCCATAACAAAGGAATTTCTCTAATTCTACCAATAACTTTACCATGTCCATAAATCGTCAGCGCATACGACTTGGACCTGTTTCAAAGTTATACAGGTTAATGAATTCTGTTTAGATCAAGGTTTGCACTTTAAACTATCTGACCCAATGTTGTTTACATACTGTCTGTATTCTATAGTAACGATGGTTCTCTTGTCTGGTAGTTCACACTGCCTTGTTGCGCACTGAATATTTCTTCTAATAAAAACTTATTGAACAAAAGAGATATGCAACCCCCAAGCATGTGTATGTCCACATAATGTAAAGTTACTTTATGACCACTCTGTTAAACCATGCGTTATCCAAACAGTGTACAATCAAATGTGTAAGCTCAGCACAGAAACTAAACACTCTATGGCTAAGTTCACATGTATGCATGTGGGGAATGCATGCAAAATTGCATGCCTTCCCAACACACACATACATGTGCTGCACTTTAGCAGATGCACAGCAGTTCTATTAAAAGAGAAGTATGGAGTTGTTTTTTTTCCAGATTAATACTTACCTTGGTGGATGCTGCATCTGTACCCGGCGCCTCTACACTGAGAACAGAGCAATCAAACAGCACTGATCGCTTGGTTCTAACAGCTCCCCCAGCAGAAGGCTGATGACTGTCAGTCACAGCTCTCTGCTCTGTCTCCTCCTCACTCATTGGAGCGCTGGGCTGTGGAGGGGTCGGAGTGGCCGTCTTAGGCTCTCATCGGCTTGCTGAGAGGTTGAGCCGGGTGTCAGTCCAGGCACCTGGTGGATCCTGACTTTATTGTCGGGATGATGTGTTCATACAATTGTGCTACCATGCATATAGCCGTGAACATCATACTCTGATAATGTATGTTTATTTGTGATTTTTTTTTATATGGTGTGTATAGCTTATTCCGTATAGTTTATTCGGTGGGTTTGCTTTTCATTGTACAGAGGTTGGATAGCACAGGTTTAAATGGAAAGGTCATAAATTTATTTTACTTTATCTGGACAAACAGAGTGCTTGGGGAGATAGTGATGTGTGCCTGCTTTGGAGAGGTCTTTCAGCTGGGGGGAGTTACAAACTTTGCTGACTCCAACACACACTCGGGCTGCTATTGTCACCCTTCTTGTCACATTAACCCTTCACCACACGTCATAAAAACGTCCTTCCTGACATGAAAGGTTATCAGGTATTTTGTGCAGCTTACCTCCCCATACAGACTTTCCTTTCTCAGCTCATCTCCCTCCCTGCATGTAGTGTGAGGCTGCAGTAGCTATGCTCCTCTTCTGGGTTCTGTCATCACACAGCACTGAGGATGGGGGGGGGGGTCTGACTGAGGAAGGCATAGAATGAGCGTGCTGGAGACCACTGGGAGGAGAGACAGAAGGAAGATCTGGAACTTCTAAATATATACACCGCCAGACAGTACATGTATTTAGAAACAGTGACAATGCTGCTGAAAACCCCCGGGATTTAGCTGTAGCAGGGTACCTTCCTAAAAAGTGTGACTGTTCCAGGTCATGGGGCCCCCTACTGGCCCTGGGCCCTCGGGCAGGGCCAAGTGCCCAAATGGTCAGTCCACCCCTGTCCTATTGGCATACCCATATATATATATATATATATATATATATATATATATATACAGTATCTCACAAAAGTAAGTACGCCCCTTACATTTTGGTAAATATTTTATTCTAACTTTTCATGTGACAACACTGAAGAAATTACACTTTGCTACAATGTAAAGTAGTGAGTGTGCAGCTTGTATAACAGTGTAAATGTGCTGTCCCCTCAAAATAACTCAGTACACAGCCATTAATGTCTAAACTGCTGGTAACAAAAGTGAGTACACCCCTAAGTGAAAATATCCAAATTGGGCTCAAAGTGTCAATATTTTGTGCGCCCACCATTATTTTGCCTTAACCCTCTTGGCCATGGAGTTCACCAGAGCTTTATAGGTTGCCACTGGAGTCCTCTTCCACTCCTCCATGATGACATCATGGAGCTGGTGGATGTTAGAGACCTTGCGCTTCTCCACCTTCCATTTGAAGATGCCCCACAGATGCTCAATAGGGTTTAGGTCTGGAGACATGCTTGGCCAGTCCATCACCTTTACCCTCAGCTTCTTTAGCAAGGCAGTGGTCATCTTGGAGGTGTGTTTGGGGTCGTTTTCATGTTGGAATACTGCCCTGCGGCCCAGTCTCCAGAGGGAGGGGATCATGCTCTGCTTCAGTATGTCACAGTTCATGTTGCCATTCATGGTTCCCTCAAGGAACTGTAGCTCCCCAGTGCCGGCAGCACTCATGCAGCCCCAGACCATGACATTCCCATCACCATGCTTGACTGTAACTAGATCTCCTTTAAAAAGAGATCAATTGAGCTGGTAAGTGGCAGTCATTTCTCAGGTGGAGGAACCTTTCTATCATAAACTATCACTATTCCTTGGGTGTATAATGTTTGAAGTCACCTATGATCAGTGAATGAGGATTTGTTTTTATGAACTTATGCCGGAAGTGTCACTTAATTGCTGAACTTTTATTTACTCTAAATACTATAGTGTGGACTCTTCCAGTAGAGCTTTCATTATCCCAATTACTGTGATTTATGCTCATATGGTTTGGATGTTTGGATATAGTTTCACCTTGTCATATTAATTTTGGTATAGTGAGTATTTTATAGTGCACTAAGGGCTGTATAGTCTTCACTAAATAGGGTAGGATCATATATGCGATTATATGATAATAATACTTTTTCACAGCGCAGCCATGGGCAACCGCAGAACTTTTTTCAAAGAGGGGCGCTTCGGCAGCACATTTAACTGTGAATAGCGCCGCAAAAACAATGGTAAAACTAGTGGCTCTTTAACGATAATGCAGCCAGATGGCAGTGTGAAATAGCTCTTGAGATAATTCAGCTTCACTTTGTATTGGAAGTTATTCAGGCCAGGCGTACCAGTCCATGCCCATATAAATATAGCCTAGAGAATGTACATCTTTCTCTATTGCAATACAGTATAGGTTGTTTTCATCAAGATCAAAATATGGCCACAACAGATGTATTGCAATACATCGCAATATACAAAGATGTACATTCTCTAGGCTATATTTATATGGGCATGGTATGCCTGAGACTCAGTAACTTCCACACAAAGTGAAGAAGATTATATAACACACAAATATCTTTTCCAAGAATAGCCCAGCTGTCTAACTTTCCAAGCAATATATATATATATATATATATATATATATATACTGTAAATTCTCCTCCTAACTGGCACTGCTGTTACCTGTGGTTCTTCAGGATTTCCTCCTGTGATGCGATAGGCCTAGGCATTAGCATCATATTCTCGGCCATTAACTCATTGCACACATCTGTGGGAGGAGCCGGCGCCACGCTGGCTGGATCTGCATAGCGACGAACATATACAGGTAGGCAGCCAATCACGGGATAGCCGAGATGTCGAGCAGCGGCAGAGCTAATGTAATGATTGGGCTGGGGGTGAGGGAGGGAGGGACGGATGTCTGTATCTGTGATAAGTCAGAAAAGAGAGCAGACCCAGGCCAGCAGACCCAGACAAAGTCCACAGCGACCTCGACGGCGGCCATTGCAACACAGGCCAACTGTCTTTAACACCTTCCTACGATTCGGGGGGGGGGCAATTGCCCCCCTTGCCCTATGCTGCAAACGCCTATGAGCTTATTTTTTAGTTATACTGGTTTTGGATCCATTCTCCTGTAATTCAGTTAATGGGGCCTGCTGGTTCTTGTCCTCAACTCTGCTCTCCACATTGGCTACAGTATGTGCCAAACAGTGATGATGTTTACAAAGTGGTAAAGGAGTTTAAAAGGCATTTGGTGCACACACAGTAAATTTATATCCACTGTGGCTATTGAGGAATTTATTTGAATTAACATTGTTGTGCATAGAGTCTTATTTAAATACATTTAAACCCCTAACACTGACTTTGATCATATTTTGCTAATTGCTTCCCATTCTATGACACCCACAGGGTGTCTAGTGTGTGGCCCCATAATCTCTGATTGCCTGGGGGCCCCATAATCTCCTATTGCCCGGGGGCCCCATGAGTTGTCAGTCCGCCCCTGGACACCCATATGTGTGTAATGCAATAGTCCTTTCAATGTCTTATTAGATATTAATTTTAAATAGAACATATTTGTATTTTAAAGCTATTTATTGTTTAAAAACCTTATTTCTGTGTATAACTAAGAAAAAGCAGTAGTGTTGCGCTTCCAAAGGGAGTGAACACTATATCAGAACTGAGAGAGACTCATTACTAAAAAAAGAATAAAGTGTGACCTAATGGTGTGTGATCACCTTAGCCTTGGGAGCAACCCAAAGAACTTCTTTGTTAAAATGAAATCCACATATATAAATGAAAATAACCAAAACACAACGTGGTATAGTCGGGAAAAATTGACCCCCCAACTAAAGTGCTTGTATAAATCAAATGTGTATAAGCAGCAAAATACCATGCATAACAAAGTATGAAAAATAGTATCAAAGTGCTAGGTGCATCTTATAACTGTGAAACAAAAACACATAAAACTTGCATCAAAAGTGCTAAGTGCATATGGTAAACATAGAACAATTTAAACACACACAGTAAAACTTGCATCAAAAGTGCTAAGTGCATATAGTAAACATAGAACAATTGAAACACACACAGTAGTCTGGCTGAGTGAACAAAGTCCAGTGAGAGTATCAAATACAATTATAAAGTGACTCCGTGCTTGTAAAGTGCATAACGAGTCTTCCTCCACTCTGGTGTACACCCTAGGTAATTACCTCCCCGCTGTATAATATACAGCGTATATGCAGCCTCCTCAAAGGTACACCAGGAATCAGAAGGGGGGGAACTTCAAAAAGCCACTCTCAGATCTCCGTCCATGTAGCCTCCATAAGTGTATTCCAGTATGGCTCAAAGAATAAATGTAAGGGCAACCATAGTGTAGCAGGTTTTAAAATCACAACTGTTTATTCATAAGTTAAAATACTCACAAAGAAATGAGGTGAGTCAAGCAGTAGCAGCAGCAAAATTACGAGCGAACCGCTCGAGTGCAAACGTCACTTCCGGTCTCCGTATCCTACGCGTTATGTCACTTCCCGTGACTTCAACTGGGATGCGGGAGTCATAGACAGAAGCGCAGTTAAGAGGACTGGGCAGGAATAGCCCCGTCCGGTATTCAAATGCGGACACTCCCTGTCTACTCAGGACAGTAGATGCATAAGATCTTATGAGGGGGCCATGATTTTAGATTTTAACGTCCAATATAAAAACGTAGAAAAGATTATTAAAAAAACATTGGCATATCCTGTTAAATGACAAGGATTTACAGAATATATTGCCAAAAACACCAAAGTTTATATATAGACGTGCCCCTACATTGAGGGATAGGTTAGTTAAAAGTATCTCAGATCCACCTATGAAGAATTACACCTTCTTTACAGGAAAGGGTTTCTTCCCCTGTAAGCGGTGTTTCGCTTGCACGAGGACAAGTAAGACTGATAAGGTGTTCCAGTTTACATCTACCAGCACAGGCAACACACATGAGATCAGGGATTTTATCTGTTGCAATACACAAGTAAAAGTATATGTGCTGGAGTGTAGTTGCGGCCTACAGTATGTGGGTCGAACTAAAAGACATTTGAGGGTAAGAATCAAGGAGCATGTGCAGAATATTATTAAGGGTTTTGACAAGCACAGCGTCTCGAAACATTTCGTGACACATCATAACAAGGACCCCCGTGACCTAAAATTCTGGGGGATTGTACCGTACACCAAACACTGGAGAGGGGGACATAAGGTGAGGCCATTGAGTCGGATCGAATCTAAATGGATATTTTCTCTTGATACTTTTACCCCTAGGGGACTTAATTTAGAATTCGATCTGAATTGTTTTATTAGTAATATTTAAATGCCCTCCCCTTTATTTCTTTTATTCCCCCTTTTCCAGTGTTTTTTAATAATTTTTTTAATAATTTTTTATTATTCACCTTTACCTTGGAATATGTTAGTCTTATTTTAGGTATCCTGTAATGCATGCGTCACTTCCGAGATCCGAGTTGTAGATCCTACGCATAAAAAAATTGATATTATAAAGAAAGTCATACTATTTTAATTTTAAATATTTGTTTTAATTATAGTTAATCATATTATCCTAATTTTAAATACTTGTTTTAATTATGGTTCTAACAAATGAAAAATGAATACATTTAACACAGCTGATATGGATAATGGTCTCCATATTGCTGTAGCTCTTTTTATATAAAAATATTCTCCCTAGTTCCTTCCAGTTGTTTAACATACGTTGCTGACACCAACATGGCAGCTGGGTAACCTCCAAGAAAATGTCTGCCGTATGTGGAGGAGACAACACTATGGTCTTCAAAAAAATGGCCGTGGTATGTGCCCTATAATATAGTTAACTGATATGGGATGATGCCGATTGAATTATAGATATGTCCCATAGGGCTTTTTTATTTTTTTATGTTCTTTTAGGGTTTATATTTCCGTACTGGCGGTTAATTTGTGATCCACATATAGTATACATTGCTTTTTCGCTGGTACTTCGTTGGCGCTCTAATGTCCTGAGTAGACAGGGAGCATCCGCATTTGAATACCGGACGGGGCTGTTCCTGCCCAGTCCTCTTAACTGCGCTTCTGTCTATGACTCCCGCATCCCAGTTGAAGTCACGGGAAGTGACGTAACGCGTAGGATACGGAGACCGGAAGTGACGTTTGCACTCTAGCGGTTCGCTCGTAATTTTGCTGCTGCTACTGCTTGACTCACCTCATTTGTTTGTAAGTATTTTAACTTATGAATAAACAGTTGTGATTTTAAAACTTGCTACACTATGGTTGCCCTTACATTTATTCTTTGAGCCATACTGGAATACACTTATGGAGGCTACATGGACGGAGATCTGAGAGTGGCTTTTTGAAGTTCCCTCCCTTCTGATTCCTGGTGTACCTTTGAGGAGGCTGCATATACGCTGTATATTATACAGCGGGGAGGTAATTACCTAGGGTGTACACCAGAGTGGAGGAAGACTCGTTATGCACTTTACAAGCACGGAGTCACTTTATAATTGTATTTGATACTCTCACTGGACTTTGTTCACTCAGCCAGACTACTGTGTGTGTTTAAATTGTTCTATGTTTACTATATGCACTTAGCACTTTTGATGCAAGTTTTACTGTGTGTGTTTAAATCGTTCTATGTTTACTATATGCACTTAGCACTTTTGATGCAAGTTTTATGTGTTTTTGTTTCACAGTTATAAGATGCACTTTGATACTATTTTTTCATACTTTGTTATGCACGGTATTTTGCTGCTTATACACATTTGATTTATACAAGCACTTTAGTTGGGAGTCAATTTTTCCCGACTATACCACGTTGTGTTTTGGTTATTTTCATTTATATATGTGGATTTCATTTTAACAAAGAAGTTCTTTGGGTTGGTCCCAAGGCTATCTAAGGTGATCACGCACCATTAGGTCACACTTTATTATTTTTTTAGTAATAAGTCTCTCTCAGTTCTGATATAGTGTTCACTCCCTTTGGAAGCGCAACACTACTGCTTTTTCTTTATTCTATTTTTACATGAGTAGGTGTCTCATGAAAGTGTTTGCGGCATCCAGCTAATCAGACTATTACTCCTTATTCCACATATAGTGCAGGAGCCTAATTTAACATTCTGTGTATAATTGTTATTAAATTCTGTATGTGTACAGGGTATGCCAGATTTGCTCACATGCAGAGGGTTTCCTCTCTGCAGTGGTACATATTGTTTGTGTTTTACTGTTCCGTCTCATAGTGGAATAATTTGACAACATTATGTTAATGGCTGGATTATTAATCTAATCTACAATTCTCTATATTGAAATAAAAAAACAAAACGGAAGGGCAAACATGTCAAAATGTGAGATCACGTTAACAATGACTTTAAAGTAAACACTGAAAAGAAAACTCAACATATTTGGCAATAGAAATGTGAGCACTGATTCCATCAAATGAATTCCATCTAATCCGTGGCATGGCAAGTCAGGGATTTTCCAAGATCATAGCAATTATTTTTTGTTTGAAACTTCACAGTAAAAAAGGAAGGATTGTTTTGCTACATTTGTAACCGATACAGCATTGAAAAGGACGGAAAACAACAGCTTGTGATATTATGCTCTACAATCTCATTGTTGATTGTCTAATAGATCCCTCCATGAATCATCCACCTATTAAATATTAGTGTCCACAGAGGGCTCAAGTAGTGTAGTATTTTTTAGTTGTTGATGCATACAGAGAGCGTTGAATCAAGATAGAAAAGATTATAAACACAATCTCTATTCTCTACATTTGTAATTCATATACAGATTACATGGAATATCAATATTAACACTATAGTTATTTTATTCGTATAGCCGGTCTCGTGTAGTATATTGAATTCAATTCGAATTTTACACAGTGCAGGTGTTCTGATAGAACACATACTGTTACATCTGTTATGTGAAATTGTATATTAACTGGAGCATATCTTTCATTTTTGTGCTTAATTGCACATGAAAATAAAGCTGAAATACATTGCAGTGTGAAAATAATAGGACATAATGACTATTATATATGCATTACACAAACAGTGATACGAGAGAAATACAGAACAAAATTTTTTTCATGCTCATTTCAAATTAGGTCAATAGGCAACCTTTCTGATTTCTATTGCAAATTTTAGCATGTTCCTAAAAGTTACTTAGGTACTTATCAAGTAAACGGACACAAACAGAAAATGTTTTACTTTTTATCCAAGTAAAAATATCTACTGAAAAACAATTCTAAAGTTTGCATTGATTATCAGCACAGGGCTCAGGGCAACATGCCACTTACCACCTTCACCTGCTGCCAGATGCCATGTGTCATTTGCCACTGTCACCTGCTGTCAGATACTATGTGTCATTTGCCAACGTCGCCTGCTGCCAGATGCAGCAGGTCACTTGCCACCGTCACCTGCTGCCAGATGCAGCAGGTCACTTGCCACCGTCACCTGCTGCCAGATGCCACGTGTCACTTGCAACCGTCACCTGCTGCTAGATGTCACGTGTCCCTTGCCACTTTTACCTGCTGCTAGATGCCACGTGTCATACGCCACCATCACCTGCTGCCAGATGCAAATATCATCGTCATCTGCTGCCAGATGTAGCGTGTCACTTGCCATCATCACCTGCTGCCAGATGCCACATGTCACTTACCACTGTCACCTCCTTCCAGGTGTCAACACCATCACCTACTGCCAGTTGTCACGTGTCACTTACTACTGTCACCTCCTGCCAGATGCCACATGTCACTTACAACTTTCACCTCCTGCCTGATGCCACATGTCACTTACCACTGTCTCCTCCTGCCAGATGCCACGTGTCACTTACCACTGTCACCTCCTGCCGTATGCCACATATCACTTACCACTGTCACCTCCTACCAGATGCCACATGTCACCACTGTCACCTCCTGCTATATGCCATGTATCACTTACCACTGTCACCTCCTGCCAGATGGCAAGTGTCACTTACCACTATCATCTCCTGCCAGATGCCATGTGTCACTTACCATTGTCACCTCCTGCTAGATGCAACATGTCACTTGCCATCCATAGCCTGGCTCTCTCTCTCCCCTTCAGTTCGGCATGCTGGGGGCTGCAGTTTCCCTGGGCCAGAATGCATAATGCATTGGGCCAGTCCTCGGCATTACATATGCCATGATCCTCCTTTGTGCTCCTTTTTAGATTTTTTTTTCTTCTGCCCAATAGGAAGAAGATTGTGCGGCTCCCCGCTCATGAGTACAGCAGCAGTAGAAGGGGGGAAAGAAGATCTTGCGGCTACTCTCTCTTCACAGAGACAGAGCCGCTCTCAACACTGCTGACCTAAAAAGGGAGGGGGAATGGGCTGGAAACAAAGCTTTCTCTTGACAGCAGCGGCTCAAGGGGGGGAGGAGGGGGCAGCACAGTTTATCCTTCTTGTACCCGCTCCCCACTGCTTTCATTTGCCAACAAGTAGAGGTTCCGCGGCAACTGGGCTCCGTGGTCCCTCCCTGTGACATGTAACAATATCTCTCAAGATGAAGATTTTATCCCCAGGACACGGTGAGGCCTATGGCCAAGAAGTATAACTCCCAATATGGGCATTTCAGGAAGTTCATTGTAAGAGATAGACCATCTATTGCTTAATGATGTTGCTTTTGTCTGGATAAGTTAATCGTATTAATCTTGTCTGAGGCAGTTTTCCCTTGACCTATTATTAAGTGTGCTAATGAACTCATCTATTGTCTACTATAGGAGATAGTGATGGACGAACTTCTGACGGGACGTTTTGCCAAAAGTTCACGAACCGCAAAGTTCGCGGTGGACCCCATTGACTTTAATGGCAGGCGAACCTTAAAAACCTACAGGTCATATTTTCAGCCACAACATACTTACTAGCTGTGCACACATAGTCCCACAACACTGAAATGTTTCAATTGGCTGTCCAGTACCCCATGATGGATGTGTCATCATGGGTCAAAGTTCTTTCACAATGTAAACGCATATGTCTGCCGCGCGAACATCGCCAGAAGTCATGCAAAATTTGCCGCGAACTGACCGCCGAGCGAACCGCAAGGCCAACCCTATACATCACCAACCTCATCTGCCAATTTTGCCCAAATTGTCCCCTATGCTCCTCCCAGGACTTCCTGCTCTCTAGCATCCTTGTTACCTCCTCTCATGCTCGCCTTCAGGACTTCTCCAGAGCCTCTCCCATCCTCTGGAATTCCGTGCCCTGGTATATCGGATCAGCCCCTAACCTGTCCACCTTTAGGAGATCCTGAGCACTCGGTTCGGTTCGCACCAGAACATGCGAACAGGCAAAAAATTTGTGTGAACATCGTTAAAGTCTATGAGACACAAACGTGAAAAATCAAAAGTGCTCATTTTAAAGTTATTCTTTGAAGTTCAAGTTATTGATATAAAAATGGGGAACTGGGTCCTGACCCAGGGGACATGTATCACTGCAAAAAAAAGTTTTAAAAATGGCTGTTTTTTAAGGAGCAGTGATTTAAATCATCTTAAAGTGAAACAATAAAAATGAAATATTCCTTTAAATATTGTGCCTGGTTGGTCTCCTAGGTCTACCTGTAAAGTAGGATACTGTTCCCATGTTCATAACAGTACCACAGCAAAATGACATTTCTAAAGGAAAAATATAATTTAAAGCAGCTTGCGGCTGTAATGTATTGTTCGATCCTGGCAATATAGATAAAAATCATTGAAAAAAATGGCTTGGGTTCCCCCCTCCCCCCAGTCCATTACCAGTCCCTTTGGGTCTGGTATGAATATTAAGGTAAACCTTGCACCAAAAGAAAAAAATGGTGTGGGGGGGCCCCCAAAATCCATACCAGGCCCTTCAGGTTGATGGGGACAAGGGCCTCTTTCCCACAACCCTTGCCCGGTGGTTGTGGGGGTCTGCGGGTGGGGTGACCCCCATGCCATTTAAAAAAAAATTGGCTCAGGGTTCCACTTAATATCCATACCAGACCTGAAGGGCCTGGTAATGGACTGGGGGGGGGGAATTCACACCGTTTTTTAACAAAGGGACCCCCAGATCCCCCCCCCCAATGTGAATGGGTATTCGGTACATTGTACCCCTACTCATTCACCAAAAAAACTAAAAATGACAGGAGACAGTTTTTGACAGACCCTTTATTAAATAAAAAAGTCTCCCCCGATGTAAATACACCTTCAATCACAGTGATTGTCACTGTCCCTACTGTGCCATGCAGACAGCCAAACGTGGTCACACTCCAAGTGGCTCAAAGAGGTATTGAACCTATGACTGCCCGTTTAGTGCTCCTGTTACTTTGTCTCTGAGCCACACCTCAGTTGCTTTTGGCCTGCTTTCCAGCTTTACATAGTTCTGCATGAAGTACTGTGGGCGTTACTCTGATTGTACCTGTCACTCCTGGTTCAGCTGAGGCAGTTTATCCAATCAGCTGGGTATAAAGCACTGCCTCAATCTTAAGGCTTTGTCAGTTCATTATCTCTTGTCTCTATCATTTGCAAAGCTTCCTGTGTCTCCTGTTTTGCCTAAGGTTCCAGTATTCCTGTGTTCCAGTTACAGCGTTCCAAGACTGACTCTGGCTTTTGACCCTGGCTCTGCTATTAGTTTATTCTGACTTCTGGAATCCCTTACTACAGCTTTACTTCGACTATCCTTTGGCAAATTCCTGCCAAGCCTCCGTGTACAGATTCACAGGCCAGGTAGCTTATCTCTTTGTTACCGTGGGCTGTGTCTATTTGCAAGGGTCAACGTACATCTCTGCGCCATGGGATCCAACCTAAGTAATCTCTTACATAATGAACTGACCAACATGGAGTCCGCAGAGATGTACAGGATGCTCGCCTCCCTTGCTCTGCAAGTCTCTAGCCTGGGTCAGACTGTTTCTGAGTTGCAGCAAGAAGTATGCTTGTTTAAAGGCACAACATGCCCAACCCTGGAATCCGCATTTCCAGAACCGTTTGTTGTAATGCTTGAGACGTTTGATGGAAAGCGTGCATCATTCTTGAACTTTAGAATGGATTGCAAGCTGTTGTTTGCTCTTAAGCCTAGGACCTATGCCTCTGACGTTATAAAGGTTCACGCATCCATTAACCTGCTCACTGGGCTAATCAAGATAGGGGCTTTTCAGCTATAACAGGAGAAGAGTCCAGTCTTGGACAGCTGGGAAGCTTTCATGTTTGTCCTTATATTATAGTTTCTAAGAAAACCAGTGTTCCCAAGTCTGCTACTACTTCAAGTGGCCTACGGGTACCCAGGGACAGGAATACCCTGTACAGATACGACTTCAAGTCATCCCAGTCTGTGCCAAGTTATGAAGCTCTAACCCCTCAAAGCCTAGATGCTCCTGAGATTTTACCCACCCCTACCCTGGATGATGTGGAACCCATGGAGATTGAGTCCATCCGGTCCAAGCTGTCTAAGGGAGAGAGAGAGAGTGAAGGAGAGGCTGTGGACTCTGTTTCTATTATGGAGTAAGAGGGCACCTTATCTATCTCTGCCAAACTCATCCACCTTGGCCAAAGTTTCAGCAAGTGGGTACTACTAGGATCCTTCTTGCCACCCCTGAATCTTTGCCTGCTATCCAACTTGAAGTTCTTGTGCCCCAGTCTGACGTTCCAGTGCCTGCTACCCAGTTTGATGTTCTGGTACCTGCTACCCAGTCTGATGTTCCTGTGACAGTGTCCCCGATTGAAGTTCCTGTGCCGGTGTCCCCCACTACCTCCTTACTGTACGTATGCCTTGAATGGCACCATAGTCTGTAAGCAGGACCTGAAGATTTTCAAAAGAGCCTTGCGAGTGACAAAAGTCTCCCCAGCTGGAACTTCTAAAGCAAAGAAAGCCCAAAGGATATAGGCTGTTCCATGCTCTGAGAGCATTCCTAAGGAGAGGGAACTGTCACAGTCCTTATCATGCCATGCAGACGGCCAAGCATGGTCATGCCCCAAGTGGCTCAAAGGGGTATTGAACCTATGACTGCCTGTTTAGTGCTCCTGTTACTTTGCCTCTGAGCCACACCTCAGTTCCTTTCTGTCTGCTTTCCAGCTTTACATAGTTCTGCATGAAGTACTGTGGGCGTTACTCTGATTGTGCCTGTCATTCCTCGTTCAGCTGAGGCAGTTTATCCAATCAGCTGGATATAAAGCACTGCCTCACTCTGAGGGCTTTATCAGTTCATTATCTCTTGTTTCTATCATTTGCAAAGCTTCCTATGTCTCCTGTTTTGCCTAAGGTTCCAGTATTCCTGTGTTCCAGTTACAGCATTCCAAGACTGACTCCTGCTTTTGACCCTGGCTCTGCTATTCATTTATTCTGGCTTCTGGAATCCCTGACTACAGCTTTACTTCAATTATCCTTTGGAAAATTCCTGTCAAGCCCCCATGCACAGATTCACAGCCCAGGTAGCTTTTCTCTTTGTTACCCTGGGCTGTGTCTATTTGCAAGGGTGAGTGTACATCTCTGCGCCATAAACTCCAACCTAAGTAAGCCCTTACAGTGCTGATGGACCAGAAAAAAAAGAAAATGGAAAAACTCTACCTCCGTGAGAGGCGTCCTGCCAATTGCAGCCTTTTTTTGCAATGACAGCTGTTATATAGCTGAGGGCAGGGCTATTGGTGACCTAACCGTGTGACCCCATCCTATGTGACGTCAGAGAGGTGGGGTCACCCATTTACATCATCAGATGGCCTCACCCTCAGCTATATAACAGCTGTCATCGTGAAAAGGCTGCAGCCAGTGGGACACCTCCCATGGAGGTGGAGTTTTTCCTTTTTTTTCCTCAGGACTGTTGGACGCTGTGATTGAAGATGGATGGACATCGTGGGACACTTTATTAAAAAAAAATTAATTGTTCAAAACTGTCTCCTGTCATTTTAACTTTTTTTACACTTTTTTTGGTGAATGAGTAGGGGTATAATGTACCCAATATCCATTCACATGGGGGGCTGGGATCTGGGGCCCCCCTTGATAAACTGGGCAAGGATTGGGGGGGATGAGGCTTTTGTCCCCATCAACATGGGGACAAAGTTTTTTGGGAGAGCACAAAGCAACCTCTCCATGTTGAGGGCATGTGGCCTGTTACGGTTCAGGAAGGGGGCACTCTGTCACCCCCTTCTTTTCCTGGGGCCTGCCAGGTTGCATGCTCGGAAATCCGGTCTGGTATGGATTTTGAGAGGGGCCTCCCACCCTGCCTTTGGCCAAACATGGCTCTCACAGCATGCAGGTCAGATGCATGTTTGATTATTCAGCAGCTGTCAGCAATCTTGCAGTGCATTATGGTGCGTTCTGCAGTCGCTCAAATTTCCCGAAAATGCCCCATAATTTTCTAAATTTGGCGAACGGGCAAACACCCTATATTCGAGTTGAACTTTCGTTCCACTAGAACATTGGGCTCATCCCTATTTACCAGAATATCACCATGTCTGAATCTTTCTTTTTTTTTATAAATTCTTTATTTTTTCATCTTTTCTTTCCATAGATTTCACATTACATTTCGTTTTACATCTACAACTTCTTTAACAGCTATAACAGTCTTATAATATTTCAATCCGTACCTCAATTCCATGTCATCCTCCCCCCTCCCTCACCCTTCCCTCCCAGAAAAATAAATAAATAAATATACAAACAAGAGAAAAAAAAAAAAAAAAAAAGTTTGAATTTTCTCTATAATCCCCCCCCTCACTCCCCCCCCCCCCCCCCACCACCACCCGCCTGCTCTATCATATTTCGAAATGTTTCACATCATACTTTCTCTATAATTTAGATATGGAGCCCAGATCTTCTGATATTTCTCGTCTTGATCTCTCATTGTCATTGTTAAATTTTCCATTTGTTGGATTTCTGCAATTCTCTGAAACCACTGTGCTCTAGCTGGAGGGTTGCTTTTTTTCCACAGAACCGGGATACATGCCCTTGCTGCTATCAATAAATGTCTCAGCAAAGAATTTTTGAATCTTTCTATTGCCATTGGGATGTCCAGCAGCAGAAAAGTTGCCGGTTTATCTCCCAGGTCAATTCCTGTAATCCTTACAATAGTATCGGCTACCATCTCCCAGAACACTCTAATTTTTGGACATTCCCAAAATATATGTAATAATGTTCCTTCTGCTCCATGACATCTCCAACATGTCTCTGATATCTGGGGGTAAATTTGATGTAACATTTTTGGTGTTCTATACCACCTAGTAAGGATCTTATATCCCCCTTCTTGATATCTGCTTGCCATCGAGGCCTTTTGATTAAACAACAGCATCTTATCCTTTTGTTCTGGGGAAAACGTAGTCCCTAAATCTCTTTCCCAAGCCTGTAAAAAGGGCAAATCTTGTGAAGTCTCCTGTTCTATTAACATACTATAAAAATAAGACATCAGATGTCTCAGTTCCTCTCCTTTCAAACAGATCTCTTCAAACTCAGTCAATGCCCTTATTTCTACGTATACCTTTGATTTAGATCTAATAAAGGCTTCTAATTGCCTCATTCTGAAAGGGTCTAATCCTAATGTCATTCCTTTTTCAATATCTTTTTTAGTCATTAACCGGTTGCCTACCGAGAAATGACAAATTCTACTCATACCTCTATCTTGTATTGTTTTAAACTTTGGATCTGTCATTCCCGGTAGAAATGCTGGGGTACCAAGGATAGGAAGGAGCGGACTGGGAATTCTTGAAATAGATGTTTTCCTGAATACTCTTTTAGTTATTCGTAATGTCTCCCCTAGTATTGGATGTTTTCTCAATCCCATTGGTATTTCTGTATCTGGAATCCACACTAATCCTTCCAATGGGATATCTGTCGCTGCTTGTTCTGTCTGTATCCACGGTTTTTCGTTTTTAAGCCTACACCATTCCACTACTCTAGTTAAGTGTGAGGCCTCCTGGTATTTTATTGGATCTGGAAGTCCTATCCCTCCTTTTCCTTTGGGGAGTACTAAAATATCTCGGCGTACTCTTGCTGGTTTCCCAGCCCAGATGAACTTCATAAATCTTGATCTAAGATCCTTAAACAAACTTGAAGGGATCTTAATTGGTATAGTTTGAATTATGTATAACAGTCTGGGCATCACATTCATCTTAATAATATTGGTTCTCCCGAACCATGTAAAAATCTCTTTGTCCCATTTTTGAAGATCACTTTTGATCTGTCTTACCAGTGGGATATAGTTAAGTTCAAACAGTTCATTTAGATTTTTTGACATTTTTGTTCCTAAGTAACTTATATATGAATTCGTCCATCTAAAATCAAATTGCGTGGACACTGCTTGCAACTGAGGCGAATCCATCTCTACTCCCATTGCCTCCGATTTTCCATAGTTTATTCTAAAGTTGGATATTTTCCCATATTCTCGTAGCTCCATTAGTAAAGATGGGAGAGATGTAATTGGGGACGTTACAAAAAAGATCAAATCATCTGCATAAGCTGCCAACTTCTGATCCTCATTTTTTATTTTTACCCCCCTGATATCCACATTGGCACGTATTTTCCTTAAAAAAGGTTCTATTGTCAAAATGAATATCAGGGGTGAGAGGGGACATCCCTGGCGTGTTCCATTTAAAATGGAGAATGGCTCTGATAATCTGTCATTCACTTTCACCCTAGCACTTGGTTTTGAATATAAGTTTAGGATCCATCTCAGCATCCCCTCCCCCAGGCCTATATGTTGTAGTACTGCTTTTAAGAATATCCAATCCACCCGATCAAACGCTTTTTCTGCATCTGCAGATACTATCACCATTGACTTATGCAATTTTTGTACCAGGTAAATTGTGTTCACCACTCGTTGCGTATTTTCTCTTCCTTCTCTCCCTGGGACGAATCCCACTTGAACTGGGTGTATTAGTTCCGGTATCAAATTTATCAATCTCATGGCTAATATTTTTGTGAACAATTTAAGGTCCACATTCAACAACGAAATAGGTCGGTAGCTGGGACACTGAGAGGGATCCTTTCCTTCTTTCGGTATTACTGTTATATGCGCCAGTAACGTTTCTGTTGGAATTTGCTTCCCTTCCCGTATTGAATTATAAGCTTCCACGAATCTCGGAGCCAATTTCTCCGCGAACATTCTATAATATGACAAAGTAAATCCATCTGGACCTGGTGATTTACCTAATTTCAATATTTTTAATGCTTTTGCAACTTCCTCTAGAGTGATTGGTACATCTATTTCTCTGGCCATTTCCTCTGTTATTTTTGGCATTTCTGTCCTTTCAATATATTCTCTAGCGATCTCTCCTTTTTTTAACTCCTCTGCCAACGTAGACTTCTTTTCCAACTGATATAGCTTCTCATAGTATTCTTTGAATACCTGAGCAATTTTCTCCGATGTATTAACCATTTCATCTCTCTGTGTCTTAATTTGTGTAATTGAATTCCTAGTTGTGCTTTCTCTGAGGGCGTTTGCCAACAGTCTCCCTGGTTTATTCCCAAATTCATAGAATCTCCGTTTCCCTCGAGTTAGCTTTGCTTTCGCTTTATCTATTAATTGGAGATTTAATTTTTCACGCAGACCCTCTAATTTCTGTTCTACTAATTGTGCTTGTGATTTTTTATGTACTGTTTCTAGTTCCCTAATCTCTTTAAGCAAGTTATCAATCGTTTCATTCATTCTGCGTTTTCTATGTGCTCCCATGGATATAAATATTCCTCTCATGACACATTTATGTGCTTCCCATATACAAAAAGGTGTTGTTTCTCCTACTTTATTTGTTGCAAAAAAAACATCCAGTTCTTGTTCTAATTTTACCTTATATTCACTATCCTTTAGTAATGTTTCATTTAACTTCCATTGCCATTCCCTTGGTTCAGCTTCCCCTAATTCAATCACACAACTCGTCGGGGCGTGGTCTGATAGTGTAAATAGGCCAATTGAGGCTTCCACTAGGGATGTAATCACATTCTGGGAGATTAAAATATAGTTAATTCTAGAGTAAGATTTATATTTTGCCGAGAAAAAAGTATAATCTCTGCTCTGTGTGTGAACAGCCCTCCAGCTGTCGATCAGCTGCAGTTCTTGCATCATTCTCTTTACTTTCCTTAATTTGACATAAGATAGATGAGACGAGCCTTTTGATGTGTCTATTATTGGATCCAAAGCCATATTTAGGTCGCCTCCTAACACTAGTATTCCCTCTTTATGTTGTTGAATAATCTGTAAATAGATTTCTAGAGAGGTTACTTGGTTTTCATTTGGCAGATATATATTTACCAATGTCACTTTTTGGCAGCCCAATGTATCTTTTACTATCAGGAGGCGACCTTCCTCATCCATGTATACCCCTTGTTCCTTCCATGGTGTCTGTCTTGCTATTAAAATAGATACCCCTGAATCTTTCTGGTGCATTTTTCTTGTAAATGACAGTGTTTGATTCTCCACCAGTAAATATTTGGTAAAAGTCACGTTTATAAATAGGCTTATAAGCCACTGCCCTGCATTGTGCTGCCTGTGAGGTCAATCAGGTAGGCATCCAAATGATCAGTGGTTAAGATCTTAAAGCAATTTACTTAAGGAAAAAAGGAAATAGTAGGGCATAGTCAAACAAATTAAAAAATATTTAGATTTTACATTCACTTTAGGAATTGAAATAATAATATAGAAAGGTTCAATAATTTAGGAGGGAGGAGTGATAAATAGATGTGTTGTATTCCAAATATATCTTAAAAAGTAAAATAAAAATAAAAGAATAATAGGGATATTAGACTTCTAGACAATTACTGCTGTATTGGAAGGGTTCAGTAGTAATGGAGATGGTGGGTATCTCAGTTTTGGCTTTCTTCTCCCTCTCAGCACATAAGTGTGCTCCTTTTTCCCTTTCCCTCAGAAACACCCTCGTTGTGCACAGAGCCCCCGCTGGCCTCAACAGGCTGCACTTAGGAGGAGTTGATGCCACCAGAGGCAAGAGGAAGTGGGCAGTGACCTAGAAACTCCAGGCTATTGAGCAGGAGTGGTGAAAAGGTAATAATATTATGTTGCTACAACACATGTGTGGTAGCATCATTGTTCAAAAATAGACCAGCACATCCACAACAGCCATACCCACTGACACGAACATACAGAGTGGTCCCTGAAACACGTGAGTCTGTGTTGATAATGGACATGCCTTTGGAAGACAAGGCCTGAAGTTATCCAAAAGCAGGTGAAGACAGGTGAAGTAATAGTGGGCCTTATTTACTAAAGTGTGCTGTGAGGAACACTTGTGTTCAAATATCAAATTGAGAGGAACCTTTCACCTCACTTCATGTCACAATTTAGTAAATCAAGCCCAGTTAGTCTCACATGTTCAATCAGCACAGAAATTAGGTTTCTTTAGTTCATGGCAAAAACAACCTTAAACTTGCAAAAGTCAATAACAGTAAAACACCGTTATTATTCAGGACTCCTAAGCAATAATGGTAGAATTTACCATATATATACTAAATCTGTATGATGTATATTTACAGACTACAAAAAGAATGTTTAAAAAAATTAAAATGCTTTAAGATTTGAAGGCCAGCCCTATTAACAAGTTAGGCTTTGCCGCAGTGCAGAGAAAATGCAGATATGGGTTGGGAGCAGAGTCAGCAAAGGGATGGCTCATCACTGTGCTGCTGATTCCTCATGGAAATGCATTTATTTTAACAGAAACATCAAATTCATTATCTGCATATATACTGTATGATCTACTTCCAGTTACATTCTTATACTTTTGTAATGTCTTATCTCAGCTCAAATACATAGGCGTCACACTAAATCATCCTGTTAAAATAGATTTTTATAATAGCAGATATTCATCATTAATGCTAGTTTCACTATTTGATACACAGAGTTGCTTGAAGTCACATGCATGTCTGTATGTAAAATGTGGTCAATAAAATGTAGCAGAACCAATGCTTAAAGAGAAAGTTAACCACTGGCTTTTATTTTTTTTCAGACCTGCAAAGTAAAGGCATAATGTGCAAGTATGCATCGCATACTTACACATTATGTGAAACTTACCTGCAATCCACCGATGCGTTGTCACTGCTGTAGGCCGCATTCATCTTCACCCATCTTCCTTCCGATAGGTACAATTAATCAATGGGAGTTTACAGCCACTTTAAGTATGGGAAAATATCCCAAAACACTAAGTAAGGAGTGGATAAGTCAAGTTAGCACAATATTAACATACAATATTGTTTCCTCCCGAAGAGAAAGGGCATATTCCAAAGAATTCCCTTCAACCAAAGTGTTTGCAGTCAACACAGGTTCACAAAGCTAATCTAAAGCTTACAACTTTCATTAAATCACCTCACACATGCTTTCACTTCTTATGGCAGTCTCAAGATTTGAAGAACATCATAATCATTGCCTCGTCCTACCGAAGTGGCTGTTTTCCTTGAAATAACCAGAGATTTGTGACCAATGCTCACATTTGAAGCTTAGATAAAATGTACATTCTCTGTAGATGAAAAATAGCATTTCATGCATTTTTACTGGTGGCACATTTGTTATTATCAACTTGAAGTTATATACTTCAAGTCCCAGTGGAGAGTTTTATGTCTGGAACAAAGCACCCTGAGACAAAATCTTTATCTCTAAAAAAATACTCAAAAATACAAAAGCACCTGTTTGAGGAAAAAAAACACAAGTCTTGTAAGGGTGAAAGATATATAAAATCTTATGAGAAATCTAGAATATACAATTTTTTTTGTTTTGTTTTTTTACACAATACATAATGTAATAACAGAAAACCAAAATGTTTAAAAATCCTCTCTGCCAATGATCTTGATTTGCCCTCTAAACACAGTTCAGACATCATCTTTCAACTCCATCAATATGCTGACCATATATTAATTTCTGTACAACGTGATTAAAATGTCTATTGGTTGGTATTACATTAGTTTTAAGTTGTCTTCACCACAATTGTGATCATTTGATTATTAAATTAAATGAAACAAAGGTCCACAAATTGCTGTTGTTGAGAACAATAAAATTATTTAAAAGATACCAGTGCTATGTTGTGATTTTCGAACAAAGATCCCACCCATAAGTTATCAAATGTGTTTTATGTAGTCTTTGTGTCAGTGAGTCCTACCAGACTTGAAGTAATGGGACAATTTATTCTCTCCTTGTTTCATATTCGCTCTCCAAACTACTATCAGTGCCTTCAATTGCTCCAGGGATTATCACAGGAAAGACCAAAAGCAAAGCTCATTAGACATGTGCATTTCGTTTCGTTACGAATCGAAATTCGGACTAATTCTCATTATTCGGACATTTGGATGCATCTGAATAACCGAATTACAATGCTAACGAATTCAACAGAATTTGGCCGAAATTCGACTCAATACCGGATTCGAAATGATTTGAACATGAATCGAAATTATTTCAACCGCATTCAAAATTATTTGAACATGATTCGAAATTATTTCAACCGCATTCGAAATGATTTCAACATGATTCAACATTATTTCAACCGCATTCGAAATGATTTCAACATTATTCGACATTATTTCAACGCATTCAAAATGGTTTCAACATGATTCGAAATTATTTCAACCGCATTTGAAAATATTTTGTGACCCAACTTTAGGGCCATGTATCTCGCGGTCACTTGGTGCTAGAAACCCCCAAATTTAGTGATTTGGTGAAATCATTATATACTAAATTCGAATTTCGGAAGATGGTGGTATTCTAATACATATATATTTCTTTCCGACATTCGTATTTCGTATAGAATGAATTCGAATTTGAATAGAAAAGATTAGAATGGAAATAGAGAATAGACTAGAAAAACAATAGAACAGAATAGAATATATTATATTTTATTCTATTCTGTTCTATTTTTTTTCTAGTCTATTCTTTTCTATTCTATTGAAATCTTTTCTATTCAAATTCAAATTCATTCTATACGAAATTCGAATGTCAAAAAATATTATATATATATATATAGACAGAGCTTCTTCGAATCGAATCGAATCGAATCGAATTTGAAACGAAAAATATTAGAACAATGTCCAATCAGAATTGTCCAATCAGCTACTTTCATTTCTTATTGTGGGTGGGGCTATGAATGAATCTATATAAAACGAATCCTACTGGCAGGGTTTACCACAGCACAGATAGAGAGACTGAGAGTGTGAGTGTCTTCTTGTGGTTTGTCTTTGAAGAGGTGTGCCTTTTTCTAATTGCCTTGAATAGACTGTCTTAAAATCTACTCTAGTAGTTGTCAACAATTATTATTGTTATTGATGTTTTAGAGGGAGATAGTGGGATTGAGATATTAGGACGATTAACTAATTTTTTTACACTTATTGCAGTCATAAGGTATCAGGGTGGGGCTAGGTAGTCAGGTGATCAGATAGCTGTGTGACTGTGAAGTCAGTGAAGTAACTGTTTCAGGGCAGGCAGTGTCATAGTTGTTTGCGGAGGACAGGCTCTGACTGTGTTTTTATGATGGAGCCTTCTCAGAGTCAGACTGCTCACACATTCAGCAAAAGTGCTCATGGTAGCAGCACAAGCAGCAGCAGCACCACCACCAGTGCATCAGTACTTATTTCTTCTGACCATGGTCAGATGTCCAACAGAGCTGTTAGCTTGAGGAGACAGAGAGAAAGCAGTGCAAGTAGGCAGCTGACTCTGAGCAGCCCACCTATTAAACTAAAAAGAACAAACAGTGTAATTGGAGGAGCTGCTAATACTGCCAGTGTGCAGACTAGGAAGAATAAGCCACCTACTAAGCGCCGGCTGTTTAGCAACCCCATACCCACTAACACAACCACCAGTGTTCCAACTACTTCAAACATAACTGCTGTAACAACATCTAAGTTCTACAGCAAAGGCCGTGCAATTACTGCACAGGGTTTATGGGCTTTAAATCCACACAAACAGCCAAAAAAGGAGGTGCTAGATTTGGAGAATTATGCTGACATTGCCACAGCAAGCAACAATACTACTTCTATTGCCACCGACACAACATTTGCTGAGGGTAGATTTGATAATGAGGGAACTCTGTATGTGCCCTTAATATCAGGGGAAATAGACATTCAGCAGCCTGACTACGGACGTGAGTGTAGTAGACGTCCATTTGCAGATGACACCAGTAAATCACCTCTTCTATATTCATCACCTTCACCACAAATGTCACCTCTAATGAACTCTCCATCTTCTCCAATTTCAATATTAGAGTCTCCTGCCCTTGTATCTAAAAGTTCTGCCACCGGTGCCACCATTCAGGCTAGGCGCCCAAAGCCAGACATTGCCACCATTCCCGCTATCTTTATGCCCCCTGTGGTCAAGTCACAGACCACAGCCAAGCAACCAGTTGTTCCAGCACAGCAGGCTGCTGAAACCTCAGCAGAGCAATCTTCAGCACCTGCATCCAGTGGCTCTTCCAGTCGCCGTTCCCAGATATGGAAGTACTTTACAGCAAATGGTGATGGACGCATAGCCAAATGTAAACTATGCTGTCGGGAGGTGAGCCGTGGGCAAAAGATAGGACATCTTACAAATGCAGGCATGAATCAACACATGCGCTCTCACCACCAAGCTGTGCTACTAAGGGAGGAACATGGTGTGGCTTCTCCTCCATGCACAACTAGTGTAAATTCAGGTTTGACTATTGCTATTAGCAGTACACAGGCTAAGTCACATATTTATCATGCCACTTCTTCCACAGCATCATCGAGTCAAATGTCACATACCCGCCATTCCACATACACACAGGCGACCCTTGAACAAGTTGGTGCCTTTCATGCAAAAGTCATGTCCCGCCAGCAGTCGCGTAAAGTTACAAGATTAATAGCACAGCTCATAGCAGTTGGAGGAGCTCCTTTTAATATGGTTGAAGGGGAGCCCTTTAAACAACTTTTGGAAACTCTGGCCCCCGGCTACAAAGTACCTTCTCGTACAACATTTAGCCGTACTATAGTGCCATCCCTTTACAGCTCATGTGTTGGAGTGTTGAAGGAGGAGCTGGCAAAGGCTCCTGGGCAGTCGGTGCACTTCACCACAGATTTATGGAGTGCTCCAAGTGGCCAGCATGCCTTTTTGTCTCTGACAGCACATTGGTGGCAACCTAAGGTGCCGCAAGACATGTTATGTTCCGGGGCAAGAGGCTCAACCACCTTAGCCAAGCAAGGATACCGTTCCTTCCTTCTCCATGCTGAGGTCATGGATGAGCAACACACTTCCCACAACATTCTTCAATCTCTGAAGAGGATGGTGGCACAGTGGTTGGGAGAGCAGGCAGGTACTCGGGCAGAGATGGGCTTTATTGTTACAGATGGGGGGTCAAATATGCTCAAAGCTGTACGGGATGGGAAATATGTGAGTGTGCGCTGCTCAGCCCATTTGCTAAATCTTGTTGTGAAAGATGCCCTTTCTGAGGACAACACATCTGGAAAGCTGGCCGCACTACTTGACTCGTGTCGCAAGATTGCGGCACACTTTCATCGTAGTGTCAAAGATAGCCATATCCTCAGAAAGGAGCAAAAAAAACAAGGGCTGAATGAGCACCGCCTCAAAATTGATGTTGTCACGAGATGGAATTCAACTTTGGATATGTTGGAACGCATACTAGAACAGCAGAAGGCCCTTCATGCCATGTCAAGCGACCATTACATTGGAATTAGCAGACCGCTTTCTAGGGAGGATTGGGCAATGATTGCTCAGCTTGTGGCAGTACTCAAGCCTTTCAAGGCTGTCACCGAACAAATGAGCCAAGAAAGTGCCAGCATATCGGAAGTAGTACCACTCATGTCATATCTGGTTAGTAACATAGATGCCTTTCTTTCATATAAGGAGGTGTTGCCTGGGGGACATATACCAGAAGTAATGGCCCTTCTCAGGAGGTGTAATGTTGAAATAAGTAGGCGGCTGAAAGAGCTCACAGACTCATGCCCTGAAGTAATGTTGGCCACTCTTTGTGATCCACGGATGAAGGGCAAGCTTGCCCTGGGATCCAATTCCCTGACCTTCTGGCGAGATAAATTGGTAGAGAGGGTCAGAGAGAAACATCAAAAAAACTCAAGGCTTCAACGTGAGGAAGAGGATGAAGAAGCAGAGCTGGAGGAAGATGACTCTGTGTCTCTGTCCAGTAGCCATAGCAATAGTGCAACCACTACTCAGTCCACCAAAGCAGCCTCTGTTTTGTTTTGGGCAATAGACAGCGTAGTGGGACCCATCAGACTTCCCTCCCTAAAAAAAATTGGTGTGCAGGACATGGTAACTACATACCTTGCAGAGCCCATTTTGCCCCCCACTGTAAATCCTTTAGAATTCTGGGATGACAAGAGAGATATTTGGCCAGCTCTCTCTCAAGTAGCCCAAGAACTCCTCTCATGCCCACCTACCACTGTTCAAAGTGAACGCGTTTTTTCTGTTACTGGTAACATATTGTGCCCCCAACGTTCACAACTCGCCCCCCATCTAATGGAAAAACTTGCTTTCCTAAAAGTCAACTTGCCGAAGCTGGAATACCCAGTTCTCAGCTATGATATTGAATGAAAGTCCCAAAAATTTTTTTTATTTTTGTTCAGTGTTTTACGTTATAATTTTCCTATTATGTTTCCATACAGGTTTTTGAATGATTAACATAAAGCGTTATAACACATTTAGAGTCTAAACAATGGAGTGTTGTTCCACAAAAAAACAATATAAAGTAAAAAAAAAAAAATAGTTTTGAATAGTTACAGTAGGCTGTATTGTGTTCTTTAAGATATATACCCAAGAGTCTTTTAAAAGTATCCATTCTCCCCGCAGCCAACACTGGTTGTGGAAGTGTTCCACATCCATTCCTTATTGGCCTGATAGTGGAAAACCCCCTGCAAAGTTTAAGGTTAAACCACTTCTCCTCATGCCTCATTGTATGACCCCTTGTCCTATTACAGTCTATGAGACTTTATTGTTTTTTCCTATGCTGGGATCCCCATTGAGGTATTTGTAGATTATCATGGCTCCTCTCAATCGTCGCTTCTCCAATGAGAATAAATGTAGTGTTTGCACTGTAGTTGAGGTACTCCACTCCCTTTATTAGTTTCATTGCAGTTTGTTTATTCAGGGGTCTCACCCATGTAGTGTGAGAAGGTTCCGGGATAGTGAATAAAAAGGAGAGGACTGATGTAAAGTTTTCTCTGATTTTACAATTGTCTATTTAGGACCTGGAATTTTGGAGGTTCAGAGAGATTTTAGGGTGGGAAAGAACCTCCACCCCTGAATACGGTGACTCTGAACCTGAAACTTTAGCTACAGGAAGCAGCACTGAAGACTGGACGATAGTAGTGCAAATGGGTGGATTAATAGGAGCTGTAGGAGACACCTGTAAATTTAAAATAACACAGACATCACAAGTCCAGGCATTGGCTATACTGTCTCCCACTGCTCCCACTACATTACCAAAAAAGTTACTTTGTGTCGCCTTCAACTGGACCTATGGTGTAGTGATGACAGCCTGCTGCTATGTGCTGCCATGTCGATTCCAACCATATTAAATTAGCTGGCTACAGATTAGGGCACTCCTCCTGAAGACCACACTACATAGCAAGACTGGAAAAGCTTACCCCTCGGGATTCAACCAAAAAAGGTGATTAACTTTTTAATAGCCAACTTACTGTCTTGTCAATCAATCATTGACATGAGAGAGAAAGTTTATTTGCTACATCAAGGAATATGGTTGAGAGAAAGCGAGAATAAGAAAAGAGAGTGTTACATACATAGTGGACAGACACAGTGTATAGCGAGGGAAACAGCTGGATCCATAAGAGGACATGGTGGACAGAAAGAGATAAAATAGGAAAGTGTTAGGAAAGTGTTAATAAGCAAAAAGTGTTATATATATATATATCGCTATACACTGTGTCTGTCCACTATGTATGTAACACTCTCTTTTCTTATTCTCGCTTTCTCTCAACCATATTCCTTGATGTAGCAAATAAACTTTCTCTCTCTCTTTCCCAGCATAGTGAAAGTAATGCTACTGCTGTATGACCTTGAAGAGGAATTGGAAGAAGACAAAATCATATCGGAGGATTTCTAGACTTTGGTAAGTATTAAAGTGGTTGTAAACACGTTATTTTTTGTTCTTTTGAAAAACCACCTGTAAGACAAAGCTATAGTGAGCTAGTATGACTAGCATACTAGCTCATTATGCATCACTTACCTTAGATCGGGGCCCCCAAAGTGGTCCTCATCTCCCCCTCCAGTCACAGCCATCTCTCCACAGATACCTGGAAGGTTACTTCTGGGTATCGCCGCTCCAGCCAACCAAGACGCCGCTCCGCGCATGCGTGCGGGAGACGGTAAATACGGCACGGCTGGATTTGTGAATGGGGATTAACCCTGTGAATGCACTGTTGTCTACGGCGCTGAATACTATCACTGAACTGGCCCTGAATACTATCACCACAGTAGCATACTACGTTTTGTTGTAGAACAAGAATTGTAAAAATAAATATTGAACAGTGCAAAACATTTCTAATTTAGGTACCTACCAGAATGGGCAGGTGCTCGACTTGGGCCTGTGGATGAGGCTTCATCATGACAGACACATACAAGTCGAAAACTTCACAGGTATGTATTAACCATACACATCTTTTAGGATGTATGAATAATGGCAAACTTGTATGTAGGGATGCACGATAGCAGTATTGGATACGAGTAATTTATCTGTTTATCTGTGCTTGTCGTCAATACCAAAGACCATTCAGGTGCATCCAGGTGCATCCAGGTGCTGTTAGAGAGCGTGATGCCGGCTTCACAGCTTATCAGGAAGCCAGGCCTCCCGGATTCTTGATTGGCAGGGAAGCCGGCGCCAAGCTGCCTCGTGGCACCTGGACACAGGTAATGGTATTTGGTATTGACGAGTACAGATAAAAGATTGCTCGTATCCAATACCAGTATCCATACGTGGAGGGAATCTCAAGTGATGCATGTTACTTTTAAACATAAAATAAAGACAACTGTATAGAACACTTTTCAAGGTCATTAGATGTTGTAGTCCAAAGTTTCAGTAACAGAAATGGAAATAGTATTAGTCATCACGACTAATACCATTTCCATTTCTGTTACTGCAACTTTGAACTACAACATATAATGATGCGGAAAAAGAAAGAGAATACTAAGGTCAGTGAGGCAGTATAATACCTAGCTAAACCTAAATGAAGTTGTTGGTGATAACTGGCAAAGATGTTCTTTTAACTGTTTACATTGATTACCATGTGTGATAGCATGTGAGTTTTTATTAAGCAACCAGCTATGTAATAAAGTATACAATGTCACATAATGATCAATATCTAAGCACTAAAGTATGCTTTTATTAGGCAAAAATAATTTGCACAAACAAACGTAGAAAAAAAAATATATATATTAACACGTATACATATATGCAACTATTAACAAAAAGATGAGCTCAGCTGCCTTGGGTCCTAGAACAGAGGAAGAACTAGCCCTCAGATTTCTGAAGGAGAGGGTTCTCTGCTGCTCTGAGTACTAGCAGACGAGCTCCCAGGCAATGGAGCATTGTGCCTGGAAATTGCTTCCATCAAAGAGAGTCTCAAATGCTCCATTGCCTGGTTCTGCTGTTGGTTTACTCGGGCCAACAAAATCTCCATATGGTCAGTCTGTTGCCTGGCTGCAAGTTGAATGCTCCGGGTTAACCTCCTGATGTCCCGTGACATCCTTCTATTGTCACTTGCCAGACTCTGAAGTTCTCTGAGGAGCCTCTGATGCACTGCATCGGGGACAGTTGCTGATCCAGGCGGTACAGCAGTAGATGGCAGTGCCATCTGGGTACGAGGGGGCAACAGCTGTGGCTGCTCCTGTAGAGGCACACCAGGGGCAGCATCAGATGGTGGCAGGATGCGGGAAACATGGCCCGTGGCCTCCTCTGGCCATGGGGAGAAGACAGGAGTCTGGGGAATCACAGGGGTCAGCTCTGGCTCATTCTGGAGCTCAATGTCCTCGCAAATAAGGACAGGTGAGCAAGGCACGCTGCATTGCGCTCTCCCCTCTGACTGGTCTTGTTGATCTGAAATAGACGAGATAGCCAATGTTGATGATAGCATTCAAAGAAATAGATTTCTAGACATTAGAATAAAAATAATTATTTTACTTTTTTTTTTTTTTACCCTGTCCTTTAAAAAACAAATACATTTTGTGTCACATATATTCCTATTACAAGGAATGTAAACATCCCATGTAATAGAAAAAAAGAATGACAGGTCCTCTTTAATGTGAAATCTGGGGTCAAAAAGACCTCAGATCTCCTAATTACACTAAAATGCAATACTAAATGTATATCAAAAGAATTGTCATATCCCCCCCCCCAAAAAAAAAGCCCCTTTAAGACAGGAGGGCAGAAGTGGACCTGATCGTCTCCACTGCTACTGGTAAGCAGCAGAGGCGACTGGAGTGTGGTGGGCCTCTCATGCCCCTGATAAAAGTGAACTTGCGGCAAGTCCGCCGCAGTGACCACTTTTATCTGAAAGAGGACTGCACGCTGAAGAAGATACCAGCCATAACAATGGTGGTCCTCTTCAAACAGCCGACGTATAACTGCGGCGTGTGGTCCTTCCTTAAGTTGTTAAGGGAACAGGTTTTTTTTTTTTTAGGTTAACAAATGCTTTAAAGAAACATATGTTTGTTTTTCTTTTCATTATATAGCAAATATTTTATTTTTGCTACTCTTTTTTAAGTTCCACCCTAGTTACTGGTGGCCGATTGTAGTGGCGGTCGGATACTAAGGTCAGATGCATTTCCAAATATTGTAGTAATAGAATAAACAATTATAGGTTACAATACAAACAGTGGGGTCTATTTACTAAAGGAAAATACACTTTCCACTACAAGTGCACTGTAGATCTGAGGGGGACATGCAAGGAACATAAAAAAACAGAATGTTTGCTTGTACACGATTGGATGATAAAATCAGCAGAGCTCCACCTCATTTCAGAGTTTCTCCTCAGATTTACAGTGACTGCACTTCTGGGGAGGACATCCCCTCCGGCTGTTTGTAATAACAGACAAGCGGCTGCTTAGCCATATCGGTTGTTAAAAAACGGTACCGGGTGATGTCTGCCGCTGCAGGCATCACCCCAGTACAACACTTTGAAGCACTATATTGGTAAGTTTGTCAATGATAACGATTATTAAAAAAAGTGGCCACCAATAATCGGTCGACCCCTAGTTTGAGATGTGTGTGTATGAACTTAAAAATGGATGGTTGTTAAATAGCTTTTTATGTGTTTTATAATGCTTGTTTGGAAAGTGTGGATGATGATGGTGCCTCCTGTCCTGTTTCTTTATATTGGCAGCTTGCGTATTCTACTCACGTTGGGGAGTAATGTGCCGCTGCTTCCTGACAGAAGCTGACGCTGGAGGGTCCGGGATATGGCTCACGCTTTCTGTTAAAGATAGAATAAAAGAGTTAAGGTAACCACTTTTTATTACAAAAAAGTGACTAATCGGCCACCAATAATCGGTCGACCCCTAGTTTGAGGTGTGTGTGTATGAACTTAAAAATGGATGGTTGTTAAATAGCTTTTTATGTGTTTTATAATGCTTGTTTGTAAAGTGTGGATGATGATGGTGCCTCCTGTCCTGTTTCTTTATATTGGCAGCTTGCGTATTCTACTCACGTTGGGGAGTAATGTGCCGCTGCTTCCTGACAGAAGCTGACGCTGGAGGGTCCGGGATATGGCTCACGCTTTCTGTTAAAGATAGAATAAAAGAGTTAAGGTAACCACTTTTTATTACAAAAAAGTGACTAATCGGCCACCAATAATCGGTCGACCCCTAGTTTGAGGTGTGTGTGTGTATGAACTTAAAAATGGATGGTTGTTAAATAGCTTTTTATGTGTTTTATAATGCTTGTTTGTAAAGTGTGGATGATGATGGTGCCTCCTCTCCTGTTTCTTTATATTGGCAGCTTGCGTATTCTACTCACGTTGGGGAGTAATGTGCCGCTGCTTCCTGACAGTAGCTGACGCTGGAGGGTCCGGGATATGGCTCACGCTTTCTGTTAAAGATAGAATAAAAGAGTTAAGGTAACCACTTCTGGACCAAGCCTATTTCTGTCAGTTATTGTTTACAATTTAAAATCATTATTTTTTGCTAGAAAATTACTGAGAACCACAAACATCATATATATATATATATATATATATATATATATATATATATATATAAATGTGTATTTGCACAGCGGCCTTTCAAAAGCAATTTTTGGGGAAAAATTTACAGAATTAAAAAAAAAAATTTACAGTAAATTTATTTAGCCCAATTTTTTTGGAATATTGCAAATATATATCGAACATGTTATGGTTTAAAATTGCAAACGCTCTTGGAATGGCAAGAAACTACGGTACTTAGAAAATCACTATAGATGAGCATGGGATTTTTGTTTTACGATTACCAGTTTAGAGTTACAGAAGAGATCTTTTGCTATAATTATTTCTCTCAATGTGGGGATCGCGGTGATACCTCACAAGTGTGATTTGAACACCATTATGGGCACTTTCAAATAATTTATTTTGTTCTTATTTGTTTTGTTTTTCCAGTTTTACTTTTAAAAAAATCCCATTACCCAAATCCCTCCTTTGCATGTACAAGTATTCAAAAAGCAAAAATCTGCATATTTGAATACTGTGGACTTTTTCATATCGGCGCCATTGGCAGCTATGTAAACAAGTACGTAACTTCTGAGTTACTACATTGGAGACTCGATTGAAGCCGATTCTGGCTTTGTTTGCGACTCTGGCATGCTGGCGGACGTGCCGGCTGGTCGCTCCAGACTGGAGACCCGGGCGAAGTGGTGGAAAGCGGCAGGCGGGGGGCTTGTCGTATCCTCTCCCACTCCTTATGATGACAGCTGAGCAGTTTCGGAGCCGCATCGGTTGTTATCATAGCAAAGCCAACCACCAGATCTAAAAAGAGGTACCGGGGTGACGGCTGCAGTTGCTTATCACCCCGGTACAACCACTTCCTCAAAGCGCTGTACAGATACATTATTTTGCGTGAAGTGGTATTCTACAGGACTTATTTGAGCTTTATTTATTTTTTTTATTCCCTTGCACAGTGTGCCATTTATTGGCTGAGAACAATTAGCTAATCTCTCAGCCAGAGAATGGATGGCAGAGGATTGTCACCCGGCTTCGGCAGCACAGCAGAAGCCAGATGTCATAAATCTGACTTCATAACAAAAAAGGATCCTTGCAAGTCCCAGATAAGAGGACAAATCATTGGTAAATTGTGCTTTGACAGCCCCTCCTCTTTTATTTCTCAATCCCATTCTTACATCCGTTTCCTCAGTCCCCTGGCATATCACAATCCCCCTTCACATCACAGTTTACAGTAGTGTTCTGAACCTCCATTCACAATGGTATCTTAATCTTCTCCACCACCTTCATAGCACCTTCCCACAGCTTTGTCCATTGCCCTCCTTCACATCACAGCCCCCTGCAACTCTGGCTCCCTTCACATTACACAGTCCCCTGCATCTCTGGGCCCCTTCACATTACACAGCACCCTGCATCTCTGGGCCCCTTCACATTACACAGCACCCTGCATCTCTGGGCCCCTTCACATTACACAGCACCCTGCACCTCTGGACCCCTTCACATTACACAGCACCCTGCATCTCTGGGCCCCTTCACATTACACAGCACCCTGCATCTCTGCCAGTTTCCCATCTCAACCTCCCAGCTCTGCCCCTGTCAGAATACAGCCTCCACAGCTTTGCCCCTTGCTACCTTATTTGGTCTCACAGAGTTGGAGACACAGTGGGAGACACAGCAGCACTGAATAGTGGGTAGGAGCAGGAGGTGCTGAAGTTAACCAGCAGGGGATTGGTTGCTAGGCCTGCCTAGCAACCAATCACCTACTGGTTAACTTGGAAAGTTATCTTCAAAAGCTCTGTTCTTGCCCAATATTCAGAGCTGCCTTGTCTCCCGCTGTGTCTCCCGCTGTGTCTCTGGCTCAGTGTGCAGAACTGCACATAAATGGCTGGACTGTGGCGGTCTGGATGGCACAGTGTCTCGGTATGCATTTAGCCCACAGTCCGCCATTTAGAGATGTCTGCTTTAAATATTAAATAGATATTTGTTATTATGTTTATTTATTATTATGTTTGCTTTGTGTTTATATTAGGTACTCACCACTGCCAGAATATTGAGGGCAGGAACTTGGAGCTGATCCTTCCATAGATGACGTTGCTCAATCTGCAAAACATGAATGTAAAGTAAAACGTAAGTCTTACATGCGTAGTCATAAAAAAAATATATAGTGAGCTGGAAACAACATATAACAGCAATATATAATGATATAGTTTATTTTACTCACCAGCTCTCTGATGCTCGGCTGTACTCTTTCTGCTGACTCCAGGGACATCCTCGTCTGCAAGCAGGCCATCTCTCAGCTCTGCCTCCCACTGTCTGAAGACCACAGCCTTTCCTCCAGTAGACTGGGCCAGAAGATGCTTCTCCATCTTTTTATTAACTGACGCCCGACAATCATAAAACCTGCAAATGAAAAAACATAAGGTATAGTATAGTTAATACACGTTACAACAATATTATTTTTATTTTACATGTTACTTTTCTGTGTCTGTGCCAAATAAATATTTGTGTTACGTTCAAATCAGTTTATTGACTATATTGTGTATTTTTCACATATATGTGGTGTGTTCTAAGAGTGATATAATATTTGAATAATTACCTGTGCCTGACACAAGAGGTGGCCCTGCGAACCTTGGAGACTGCATTCACTGAGTCCCGAACTCGTTCCCAGGCTGCTCTCTTCGCCGACGTTGAGACATTTAGGTTGAAGAGTCTCAGTTAGGGATGAGCCGAACATCCCCCTGTTCGGTTCGCACCAGAACCTGCGAACAGACCTAAACTTCATGTGAACTTTAGAACCCTATTAAAGTCTATGGGACTCGAACGTTCACAATCTAAAGTGCTCATATGGGTGCTCTTGCTCTTGCTATCCAGCGACGGGTCTCCGGGGTCCAGCGATCGATGATCATATCCAGCGACGGGGGATCTCTCAGTCCAGCGCTGTCCATACATCCTTCTTCTGTCTCCACTCCGGAGACACTGCAGAGATCCCAGCGCTGAAGTTTCTTATATTAGGAGGGCGGGGTCACCCGTCACCTGACCCCGCCCCTCTGACACTGGAGAGGGAAGCCAGGGGTTCCCCAGTGACGTGTGGGTGACCCCGCCCCCTCTGATGTAATGGAAACCTGCGTTACATCAGAGGGGCGGGGTCACCCACACGTCACTGGGGAACCCCTGGCTTCCCTCTCCCGCGTCAGAGGGGCGGGGTCAGGTGACAGGTGGCCCCGCCCTCCTAATATAAGAAACGTCAGCGCTGGGATCTCTGCAGTGTCTCCGGAGTGGAGACAGAAGAAGGATGTATGGACAGCGCTTGACTGAGAGATCCCCCGTCGCTGGATATGATCATCCATCGCTGGACCCCGGAGACCTGTCGCTGGATAGCAAGAGTGGATTAGCACCGCTGGAATCTTTTTTTTATTTTTTTTATTTTTAATAAAGGAATTTTTCAAAAGTGTGTTTGTCTTATTTAACCATTTTGACACTTTCTTTGTGAAATGGTAGGGGTACTTTTGTACCCCCTTACCATTTCAAACAGGGGGGGCGGCCGGGATCTGGGGGTCCCCTTGTTAAAGGGGGCTTCCAGATTCTGATAAGCCCCCCGCCCGCAGACCCTCACAACCAACGGCCAGGGTTGTGAGGATGAGGCCCTTGTCCTCATCAACATGGGGACAAGGTGCTTTGAGGGGTCACAGACCCCCAAAGCATCCTCCCAATGTTGAGGGTATGTGGCCTGGTACGGTTCAGGAGGGAGGGGGGGTCGCTCTCTCGTCCCCCTCTTTTCCTGCGGCCTGCCAGGTTGCGTGCTCGGATAAAGGGTCTGATATGGATTTTTAGGGGGACCCCCACGTCAATTTTTTTAAAAAATTTGATGCAGGGTTCCCCTTAATATCCATATCAGACCTGAAGGGTCTGGTTATGGATATTTAGGGGGACCCCCACGTCAATTTTTTTTTTAATTTGACACGGGGTTCCCCTTAATATCCATGTCAGACCTGAAGGGCCTGGTAATTGAATTTAGGGGAAACCCCACGCTTTTTTTTTTTTTTATCAATGAATGAATGAATTGTCGGCTAATGCAGAGAACACTCATTGAGTGTTCTCTGTATTACGGGACCCGACAATAGCCGCAAGTGATTTTAAAAGACTTTTTTTCCTGCACAAATGACACTTTGTGCAGGGACAATTCTAAGCACCAGAAACATGCGCCCCTTCACAGGCATACTATAGATACCCCCCAGCTACGAAATTTAAAGGAATATTACACTTTTATTGTTTCACTTTAATCATTATTAAAATCACTGCTCCTGAAAAAACGGACGTTTTTAAAACTTTTTTTTGCATTGATCCATGTCCCCTGGGGCAGGACCCGGGTCCCCAAACACTTTTTAGGACAGTAACCTGCATATTACCCTTTAAAATGAGCACTTTAGATTTCTCCCATAGACTTGTATAGGGTGTTCCGGCTTTTCGAATTTGCTGCGAACAGCCCAAATTGTTCACTGTTCGCTGAACAGGCGAACAGGCAATGTTCGAGTAGAACATGAGTTCGACTCGAACTCAAAGCTCATCCCTAGTCTCAGTTTGTCTCTGTTCACTGCAGCAACTAATGCAGAATTCTCCTCTAGGGTAAATACGGGTCCCCTTGATCTTCCCTGTCTCTTGGTTCGCTGGTGATGCTGCAGGTCGGCGTCAGAAATCTCTTCTGATGTAGGGGGGGACACTTGCCTCTTTTTTTGGACATACACCCGCTCCACTCCACCTCCATGGGCATGCTCTCTTCTATGCCTTGGCTCCACTCCACGCCTCCGTTCACCTCCACTCTTCCTCTCCCCTTCACGCCTCTCCTCTCCTCCAATCCTCCTCTCCCCTCCCTGCCTCCTCTCCCCTCTACGCTTCCTTTTCTCTACTCTCCCCTCCACACCTCCTCTCCTCTTCCCTCCACGCCTCCTCTTCTCTACTTAACCCCCCACTGATCCTCCTCTCACCTCCACTCCTCTCCCCTCCACGCCTCCGCTCCCCTCCATGCCCCTCCTCCCCTACACTCCTCCTCTCCCCTCCATGCCTCTCCCCCGCTACACTCCTCCTCTCCCCTGAGTCCCCTATACTCCTCCACTCCCCTCCACGCCCCCCCTCCCCTACACTCCTCCTCTCCCCTCCATGCCTCTCCTCCGCTAAACTCCTCCTCTCCCCTGAGTCCCCTCCACTCCTCCACTCCCCTTCACACCCCCCTCCCCTACACTCCTCCTCTCCCCTCCATGCCTCTCCTCCACTACACTCCTCCTCTCCCCTGAGTCCCCTCCTCCGCTCTTCCGCTCCCCTCCACTCTCACTCACACCAACAACTCTCATACCATCACCAACATTCTCACTCACAAGTCTCACACATCCATTCTCACTCCCAGACATTCTAATTTCACCAAAAGCACTAAACCACACAAAAACAAACACAAATCTAACAAGAAAACTCTCTGCTCTGCTCTCTGCTCTGCTCTCTGCTCCTCCCTCGCCACACCACTATACAACCTCTCAAAATGGCATACAGGGGCGGAGACTATAGCCACATGTCAAAAACGAAAGTAAAAAAATCGAGATTTCGAATAGTTACGAATAACCGCAATGTATTAGAAAAGTACGAATCGTTTCGAAGCACGCAGCACCGCAGCGCCACTGTCAGACGTGTAAATTTACGAATCAACGTCAACGAACAGAAAAGTTTACGAATGTACGAATCCATTCGAAGCACGTTAGACAGCGCCGCCATTGTGTGAGAGACACGTAAAATTACAAATCAACAAACAAAAAAAAAAGTAATGAATTTACGAATCCATTCGAAGCACGTTAGGCAGCGCCATTGAAATAATTTCGAATCATGTTGAAATAATTTCGAATGCGGTTGAAATATTTTCGAATTTGGTTGAAATATTTTCGAATGTGGCCGATTTTTCGAATTCGGTCGAAAACTAAACGAAATCCGAAAACGAATTTAAGGAAGTTAACGAATGTAACTAAACGAAATTAATGATTTAACGAATTAAAACGAAACTAAACTAAACGATTTTTTTCCTTTTACACATGTCTAAAGCTCATAGTGTAGCATGCAAATCATGTCAAGGAAGTGATGACTGGGACAGGAAGTTGAGTATCTGCCATATTTGATGTTACCGATTTTATATACTGATAAGACTGCTGTAACTCTTTAACTCTTGGTAGCCTATTTGTATTGAATAAATTGGTTTGATTAGTATACTGCCCTATGAGCTTTGCTTTTGGTCATTCCTGTGATATTTCCTGTGCATTTTGTTTATTTTTAAGTGGGATCACTGTTCTGAAGTCACAATCATATTGTCTACCTGCCCAGGGGGACACAGATATTCTAGAAGCTGGGGTTTGTTGTATATATGATTTGTGTTGAGAGGTATTAGTATTCACCTGAGTGCTGAATGTAAGATTTTTACTTCAGAACAACAATATTGCCAAGGGTATGACCAGCCTAAGAAAATATAAACAAATAAAGAATTTCTCCTGCGCTTGTGAGGGCGTTGCTAGTATAGAGTGGTAGTACTTTCAAAGGGAGGGAATTAAAAGATGATCATGAGTGTCCCGCTGCCTAAGCTGACCAGGGGTGGTCCGAAGAGAGCCAGGTGAAGGAAATAGGTGGAAGCGTGTGACCTGATGCTTTGATCAAAGTGATACAGTTTACTTATATACAGAAACAAATAAATGCATATAAAAAATAGCTACGTATTCATAAAAACAGGGTTACAAAATATACACATGCTAAAAGGTGGCTGATGCATTTTGAGGGGTTCCCTCTTCATGAGAGCCTTGAAGAACAACAGGAGTCTGTACAATATGGTAGACTAACATAAAAGAGAGTGGCTAGTTGGGAGGTATATCAAATGGTAAGTGATGGATTCTCCTTAGCTTTACAGCTGTCCACATTCCAGCGCTCTAAATAGAATAGATACCAAATATATATATAGTACAGGGCGCATATAAAAAGGTGTTGGAATCATATGCTACACATTGCAGACCAAGAGACATATAAAAATTTAAATTAAAAATAAAATGTTTAAAATATAAACATGTTAAAATATTAAAATAGTTGATGTGTTATGCCGCGTACACACGACTGGACTTTTCAACGGACTTAGTCCGGCGAACAATCTGACGGACTTTGCAGCTGAGGTCCGACGGACTTTCAAATGAATGGGCTTGGCCACACACAATCACTCCAAAAGTCCGATGGATTTGAACGTGATGACGTAGAATAAGGAAGTTCATAGCCAGTAGCCAATAGCTGCCCTAGCGTCAGTTTTAGTCCATCGGACTAGCACACAGACAATCGGATTGTCCGCTAAAAGCCGAGTCCGGCAGAAATTTGAAACCTGTCTTATTTCTAGGTCCGCCGGACTTTTGGGAAGAAAAAGTCCGCTGGTGCCCAGACACGATCGAATTGTCCGATGGACTCTGGTCCGCCGGAAAGACCGATCATGTGTACATGGCATTAGTATTATAAAAAAGTGATTTAGGAGCCAAAAATGAAAAATTAGTACTTCTTTCTTATATTGTCCTTATAAGGACTGGTAAGGTATAGTGTACTACAGTACATAGGGTTGAGTGAGGTACAGTCTGCTATTCCTTAAGGACTGGTATAGGTCCACAATATATAGGGTTGAGGTGCACTACTGCTGACTGCTGCCCTATACTGCAGCAGTCCTTTATCAGTATAGGGACTGAGGTACAGTCTGCTAATCATTCTCAACCTACTAGTTCCACAAAGGTCCTTATAAGGACTGGTAAGGTATAGGGTACTACAGTACATAGGGTTGAGTGAGGTACAGTCTGCTATTCCTTAACTGGTTGCTGACTGCCGGCAGTCAAATGACGGCCAGGCGGCGCACCTATTGTGGCGGGAGGCCGTAATATGACGGCCTCCCGTTTAAACAGGGAATGCGCGCGATCGTGCGCGCGCATCCCTGTTTCTTCGGTGGCGGCGTGTCACGGAGACACCGCTCGCCACCGAAGGGGGTGAACAGCCATTGGTTATGGCTGTTTACCACGTGATCGGCCGTGATGAAGTCACGGCCGATCACAGATGGTCACACCCCCACTGTGCACGGCGCATGCGCTCGATCACGAGCACGCTGCGCGTTCACGTCGGTGGTGGCGTGTTCCCCGGGAACACTGCTCGTCACAGACGCTGGTAAACAGCCATTGGTCGGCTGTTTACCCACGTGATCGGCTGTGATCCTTTCACAGCCGATCACTAAAATGAAAACAAACCGCGGTAACGAGATGTTACTGGGTTGTTCTCCTCCTCACATACCGATCGTGTGTGAGGAGGAGATTGCGGTAACATCTCGTTACCGCCTAGTGTACACCAATCACACTGATTGCACCCCCCAATAAAGAGGACCTGTCACCACCCCTCATAGTACCTGTCAATCACAGTCCATCAGAGTACCTGTCACAGTCCATCAGAGTATTTGAGTACCTGTCCTGGCCCATCAGAGTACCTGAGTACCTGTCCCGGCCCATCAGAGTACCCGAGTACCTGTCCCAGCCCATCGGAGTACCCGAGTACCTGTCACGGCACATCAGAGTACCCGAGTACCTGTCACGGCACATCAGAGTACCCGAGTACCTGTCACGGCACATCAGAGTACCCGAGTACCTGTGACGGCACATCAGAGTACCCGAGTACCTGTCACTGTCCATCAGAGTACCCGAGTACCTGTCACAGCCCATCAGAGTACCCGAGTACCTGTCACAGCCCATCTGAGTACCCGAGTACCTGTCCCAGTCCATCTGAGTACCCGAGTACCTGTCACAGTTCATCTGAGTACCTGAGTACCTGTCCATCTGAGTACCCGTCACAGTTCATCTGAGTACCTGAGTACCTGTCACAGTTCATCTGAGTACCTGAGTACCTGTCACAGTTCATCTCAGTACCCGAGTACCTGTCACAGTCCATATGAGTACCTGTCACCAGGCCATCAGAGTACCCAAATACCAGTCACCAGGCCATCAGAGTACCCGAGTACCTGTCACCAGGCCATCAGAGTACCCGAGTACCTGTCACCAGGCCATCAGAGTACCCGAGTACCAGTCACCAGGCCATCAGAGTACCAGAGTACCTGTCACCAGGCCATCAGAGTACCAGAGTACCTGTCACCAGGCCATCAGAGTAACAGAGTACCTATCTCCAGCCCATCAGAATACCCGAGTACCTATTTGCAGTCCATGTCTCATAGAATATATGTTGGGGTGTTTGCTTTCCAAAATGGGGTAATTTTGTGGGTAATTTCACTGTCCAGGACCTTCAAAAGTGTGATAGGTAGGAATGAAATGAGATGTGTCATTTATACTCCCAGAACGCCTGAACGTACTTCTTCAATGTTCAACCTCTCTATGTGGCCAGGCTGTGTAAAAGTCCTACACATGTGGTATCACCCTACTCGGGAGGAGTATCAGAATGTGTTTTGGGTTGTAATTTTTGCTATATACATGCTGTGTGTTAGAAATATCTTATAAATTGACAATTTTGTGTAAAAAAAAAAAAAGTGTTTTCATTTTTTTCCACATATTCCAAAAACTTCTGGAAAAAAATTAACTGTTCAAAAGACTCATTATGCCTCACAGATTATACGTTGGGGTGTTTGCTTTCCAAAATGGGGTCATTTTATGGGAAATTCCATTGTCCTGGTACTCCAGGGCCTTCAAAAGTGTAATAGGTGGTTGAGAAATGAGATGCGTCATTTTTGCTCGTAGAACGTCTGAAGGTACTACATCAATGTTGGTGCTCTGTATGTAGTCAGACTTTGTAAAAGTCTCACACATGTGGTATCACCGTACTCGGGAAGAGTAGCAGAATGTATTTTGGGGTGTAATTTGTGGTATGCATACGCTGTGTGTGAGAAATAACCTGATAATATGACAATTTTGTAAAAAAAATAATAATAAAAAAAAATCTTCATTTTGCAAAGAATTGTGGGAAAAAATGACAACTTAAAAAAACTCACCATGCTACTTACTTAATACCTTGGAATGTCTACTTTGTAAAAAGGGGTCATTTGGGGGGTATTTGTACTTTCCTGACTTGTTAGTGTCTCAAGAAATGAGATACACCTGATGTACTAAAGGCCTGATTAGATGTGATCAATTTTCAGCGATTGGCACCATAGTTTGTAGACTCTATAACTTTCACAAAGACCAAATAATATACACTAATGTGTGTTATTTTTACCAAAGATATGTAGCAGTATACATTTTGGCCAAAGTGTATGAAGAAAAATTACTAATTAGCAAACATTTATGACAGAAACAAAGAAAAAGACATTTTTTTCACAAAATTTACGTTTTATTTTATTTATAGCACAAAAAATAAAAAACTCACTAGTGATTAAATACCACTAAAAGAAAGCTCTATTTGTGTGGAAAAAAGGACGCAAGTTTCATATGGGTACAGTGTTGGATGACTGAGTAATTGTCATTCAAACTGTGAGAGCGCTGAAAGCTGAAAATTGGTCTGGTCAGGAAGGGGGTGTAACTGCACTGTAGTGAGGTGGTTAAGGACTGGTATAGGTCCACAATATATAGGGTTGAGGTGCACTACTGCTGACTGCTGCCATATACTGCAGCAGTCCTTTATCAGTATAGGGACTGAGGTATAGTCTGCTAATCATTCACAACCTACTAGTTCCACAAAGGTCCTTATAAGGACTGGTAAGGTATAGTGTACTACAGTACATAGGGTTGAGTGAGGTACAGTCTGCTATTCCTTAAGGACTGGTATAGGTCCACAATATATATAGTTGAGGTGCACTACTGCTGACTGCTGCCCTATACTGCAGCAGTCCTTTATCAGTATAGGGACCGAGGTACAGTCTGCTAATCATTCACAACCTACTAGTTCCACAAAGGTCCTTATAAGGACCGGTAAGGTATAGCATACTACAGTACATAGGGTTGAGTGAGGTACAGTCTGCTATTCCTTAAGGACTGGTATAGGTCCACAATATATAGGGTTGAGGTGCACTACTGCTGACTGCTGCCTATACTGCAGCAGTCCTTTATCAGTATAGGGACTGAGAGTTTTGTCACAGGGTCATTTAAAAAATGACAGGCAGAGGAAGAGGCAGGCCCTTCCGCAGGGGTGATAGGGGTAGGGCAGGAGCAACAGGATTGAGCCAAAGTGGGAAGTTGCAGAAGGTGCGTTCAATTACTTTAAAGGACGCACCAGACTTGGTTGAGTGGCTCACTCAGCCTTACTCTTCTGCACCCTCCTCATCCTCTCGATCTGCACCCTCTTCTTCACTCTCTGCTATGTGCACCCCCAAAGACACTACCACCAACAACACCACCACCACCACTACCACATACCTTCCGCTTGAGTCACAGGAATTATTTTCTGATCCATAGCAAGACATTTCTGATGCGCAGCCACTCTTGGCATTGGATCAGGAAGAGGAGGTAGCAACAACCGCCACTCAGCAGTCTGACGACAGTACCCAGATCAGCCCAAGGAGGAGGTTGGTCCCCGGTGTTGCTGCCTACTCCGAGATCTCTACTTATAGCGGTGGGGAAGGTGATGTTGATGATGACGTGTCTAGTGATGTCACGTGGGTGACCACAAGAGAGGAAGAAGAGGGGAGTTTAGAGGGAGATATGGACCAGCAGATAGGGAGGAGAAGCAGGAATAACTTACATTGCACAGGAGGGACAAAGCAGACTGCTAATGTATCAGGAGCGAGGCATCGACCATATACAGTCACATCTGGTGCTCCCAGAACTCCGGAACATGGCTCCACAGTGTGGGCTTTTTTTAACTTGTCCGCTGCTGACAATAGTTTTGCCATCTGCAATCTTTGCAGTCAACGCATTAGTCGCGGTAAGCCCAACACTCACCTAGGGACGACCGCCTTAAGAAGGCACATGAGCAGCCATCACCGAGCCCAGTGGGAGCAAAGGAACACACAAAGCCACACTCCAGGCTCTCACCATCCAGTCTCGTCTTCTACTTCTCCTTCTCCTTTCTCCTCACAATTGTCCTCCACTCCACCTTCCATCACGCCAAGCTCACGTTTTTCTGCAAAAAGGCAGGCTTCCGTGGGCCTAATGTTCGAGCGTAAAAAAATGATGATGCTGGATAACCCTCTTGCCCAACGGTTGATGGCTGGCTTGTCAGAACTGATAGCCTGCAAACTACTGCCATATAAACTGGTGGACTCGGAGGCCTTTCGAAAATTTGTGGCCATTGGAACACCACAATGGAAGGTCCCAGGAAGGAAGTATCCCAGAGCTATATGGCCAAGTTCAGCGGCAAGTGAATGTATCTCTGGCACACAGTGTCGGTGCCAAGATACATCTGACCACAGACACGTGGTCTAGCAAACACGGGCAGGGAAGGTATATCACTTTTACTGCCCACTGGGTGAACCTTCTGACGGCCGTCAAGCATGTAACCCGTGGCAGCCGTGTAGATTTGGTTTTACCGCCACGGATTGCATGCATGCCTGGCTCTTCTTCTCTTCCTCCTCCTACTCCATCCTCCTCACTCTGCTCCTCGGCTGACTCCTCCTTTTCCGCTGCTAGTGTCTCTTCCGCTACGCCGCCCAAGCTCCCCAGAACCTATTCGACATGTCAGGTGAGACGTTGCCATGCCGTGCTGCGTCTGTTGTGCCTGGAAGCCAAGAGCCCCACTGGCCCGACACTCCTTACAGCTTTGCGTTCACAGGCAGATCAGTGGCTAACACCGCTCAATTTGACAGTTGGTAAAGTGGTGTGTGGCAACGGCGCCAATCTGCTTAGTGCATTGAAACAGGGCAAAATTAAGCACGTGCCATGCATGGCACACGTCTTAAACTTAGACGTGCAGCGATTCGTTGTCAAATACCCTGGGGTCCAGGACATCTTGCGGCAGGCAAGGAAAATCTCGGCCCATTTCAGAAGATCTTACACGGCCATGGCTCGCCTTTCTGACATTCAGCGGCGACACAATCTGCCGGTCAGACTTCTTATTTGCGATTGCCCGACGCGATGGAACTCAACCTTCTATATGCTTGATAGGCTGCTCCAGCAGAAACGTGCAGTTAACGTCTACCTGTATGAACTCTGCGGCAGAACAGGTTCTGGGGAGCTGGGGTTTTTTTCACCGCGCCAGTGGCTGCTCATGCGCGACGCATGCAGACTTCTGCGGCCATTTGAGGAGATCACCAAACTGGTCAGTCGCAGCCATGGCGCCATCAGTGACATGGTACCGTATGCCTTCTTTATGGAGCGTGCATTGCGTCGTGTCATTGATCAAGCTTTGGAGGAGCAGGAGCGGGAAGATGAGGAAGTCGCAATGCTGGATGAATTCCCAGGGGGGGCTACTCTATCTGAGACAAGTCAACAATAGGAGTCTGAAGAGGAGTCAGAGGAGGATGGTGCCGGGGCAGATGAGGAGGAGCAAGAAGAGCATGCTTTAAACCTTTCTGGGATCCCTGTTGTTGTGCGTGGATGGGGAGAGGAGAATGAAGAGGACAACATTATCCTGGATGATGAGCAGGAGCCAGGCCACCACACTGCTTCCAGTTTAGTGCAAATGGGGGCTTTCATGCTCCAGTGTTTTAATAGGGACGCCTGTATAAAAAGCATAAGGGTCAAGGACCAGTACTGAGTTGCGATTACCAATCCAACAGCGCCTGCAAGAAGAGGCTGGTTTGAAGATGTGTTGGTGACTCTGATATGAGGTCATTCTTTCAGCCAAACCATCGACAGGTGTCATCCGGATCCAGCATCAGGGAACGCCTAGACCGCCAGGTGTCCGACTACATCGGGTTAACGGCCGATGTGGATGCTCTGAGGAGTGATGAACCCCTGGACTACTGGGTGGGCAGGCTTGACCTCTGGCCAGAGCTTGCCCAATTTGCAATCGAACTGTTGGCTTGCCCCTCATCCAGTGTCCTGTCTGAATGGACGTTCAGCGCAGCAGGGGGGATCGTGACCGATAAGCGTACTCGCCTAGCTCACGACAGTGTTAACTACCTCACATTTCTAAAAATGAATGAGGCATGGATCTCGGAGGAATTCAACACATGTGACCAGTAGACCATGTATATGTCTATAAACAATTTTTTTAATCGAGCACACAGACCTTCTTTCTTCATTTAGCTCACTTCCTTGTCCAAAAAAAGCACACCGTACTATATGCCCATACCCTCCTGTTTGAAGAGGTTGAGCGGTGTCATATTTCTACTGGGGCTGCTTATTATGAGGGGCTCCCACCATCCCTGTGCTGTGCTGACTTCCTCCTGGGGCTGCTTATTATGAGGGGCTCCCACCATCCCTGTGCTGTGCTGACTTCCTCCTGGGGCTGTACCTCTGCTGTGCATATTATGAGGGGCTCCCACCATCCCTGTGCTATGCTCATTATGAGGGGCTCCCACCATCCCTGTGCTGTGCTGACTTCCTCCTGGGGCTGCTTATTATGAGGGGCTCCCACCATCCCTGTGCTATGCTGACATCCTCCTGAGGCTGCTTATTATGAGGGGCTCCCACCATCCCTGTGCTGTGCTGACTTCCTCCTGGGGCTGTACCTCTGCTGTGCATATTATGAGGGGCTCCCACCATCCCTGTGCTATGCTCATTATGAGGGGCTCTCACCATCCCTGTGCTGTGCTGACTTCCTCCTGGGGCTGCTTATTATGAGGGGCTCCCACCGTCCCTGTGCTATGCTGACATCCTCCTGGGGCTGCTTATTATAAGGGGCTACCACCGTCCCTGTGCTGTGCTGACTTCCTCCTGGGGCTGTACCTCTGCTGTGCATATTATGAGGGGCTTCCACCATCCCTGTGCTATGCTCATTATGAGGGGTTCCCACCATCCCTGTGCTATGCTGACTTCCTCCTGGGGCTGCTTACGGTGCAGGTGTCAGTGCTGTATATCACGGTGCTGGTGTCAGTGCTTTATGTCACGCTGCTGATGTCAGTGCTCTCTATCACGGTGCTGGTGTCAGATCACTCTATCATGGTGCAGGTGTCATTGCTGTATGTCACGCTGCTGATGTCAGTGCTCTCTATCACGGTTCTGATGTCAGTGCTGTATATCACGGTGCTGGTGTCAGTACTTTATGTCACGTTGCTGATGTCAGTGCTCTCTATCACGGTGCTGGTGTCAGATCACTCTATCACGGTGCAGGTGTCATTGCTGTATGTCACGCTGCTGATGTCAGTGCTCTCTATCACGGTGCTGGTGTCAGATCACTCTGCACCCTCTTCTTTGCCTACCCTGACCTTCCCTCTCCTCCATTGCCTTCATGCGCTCCACAGTCCTGAATTGTCACATTTTCACATATAAAAAAAGAATGCTTGTAGTTGTCGATCCCAGATTCACCTCATACATGTGTTATGTCATTGGCCATGTGGTGGGACTATGTTTGCACAGCTAGTAATTATTTTGTGGCTGCAAATTTGACCTGTAGGTTTGCAAAGTTCGCCTCCCAGTGAAGTCAATGGGGCCAGCCGCGAACGTTATGGTTCACAAACTATCGGCCACGTTCGCGGTCCGCGTTCGCGAAACGTCCCGTGGGAAGTTCGTCCATCACTACTTGTGACAGATCCTATCCCACACTCCGCTTGAGTGCTTCCGTCAGTATATCCTGCTTCCTACAGTCTGGCCATCAGAGAGATATATTATCATAGCAAGTCTAGCCGAAAATAGCTTTTAGATCCTTGAATCCTTTATTGGATATAATACAGCCTTTTTATACACTTTTAGCACAAGCGGTTAGATAATGAGGTAGGACTGCTTATGGATACTTCCCCTCCCCTATAGCAACAACTTAAAAGACAATTACATAATTAACATGTTAATTAACATAGCACTTAAGACAGCCTGGGTGACCAGACAGTCCGTCTCCGGAGGTCAATGTGATCAGTTCTTTCAATGACCATCTATTCTTCAGAATTAACAATCAAGAATAGTCTTTGGGCAAATCCAAGAAAACCTTCTCATAATAGCAGAGTTGATGACATCAGCATCTTCTATGAGCCCCAGCATTATGAGTCAGTCACTATTTGTAATATGGAAAATTACAGGGTTCACAGAGTCTATGTGTCTTGGCGGGATATTGACCTGAATCCAAAGTAGCACCACCTCCAGGGTCCCCAGGCATACAGCTCACAAAGAGCACTATTGCCCCAAATGCCAGGGCCCATGATCGGTGGGCAAGAGGCTGGCATTCAGTCCCCTCCAAAAGCCTCTTTCTTGGCTAGGTCTGTCACATTTTTCCCCTTTCAGCAGAAGACTAACACAGGAGGAGACCCCAGATGGGTTGACTCCGAAGTTAGTGCATAGTTCCAGTCCTCCAATGCCTGTACCCACACAGTACCCCAAACAAATTGTTCCAAACAGAGCATTACTCACTCAGCCAACCTCTGCCTCTCTCATAGAACATACTCCCTTCTGGGGGAAAGTGCGGGCTGGTCCTTCCCCCTGGAGTCCCTTCAGCTGCTGGAGAGAAGACCGTGTTGTTGGGCTCACTCTGTCATGCTGTTGGACATCTGGGCCAACTGCCCAGCATCCCTGGGGTAGACAGGTGAAGACTGAAGTCCCATCCACTTTTACAGGAAATCCATTGTTTGTTATTGGAGGGCAGAGGCCAGCAGTGCTCTGTTTCATTACCAGCAGTTCAGTTGGGCATAGGAGCTTCCCTACATCATCTACTCCAGCTAACTGTTGGGGAGAGAGGCCAACTGCCCCAGCTCCCAGGAACTCTGCAGTTGTTGCTGGTGCTGGGCAGAGGTTGGTAGCACTCTGCCCGGTTGCCAGCACTTCTGCTGGTTTTCTGTTATTGGAGACAACAGGCCCATCCACCAACCCCAAATCAAGCTGCAGTTGTGAGGTGACGACTGCATTCTCTCCTTGGATCCTGATCTGCAGCTTGTGATAGACTGACACCTCCTCACCCTGGGCCTCCAGAATTGCTGCAGGTGTGGGGCAGAGGTCTTGGACCCAATGTCCGGTTGCCAGCACTTCTGCTGGGGGTTTGCTAGGTGGTTCTTCCTCTACAGAAACGTCAATTAAATCCCCAGTTCCGTCACAGATCTCTTGATACATTTACTAGTAATCCAGTAAAGATCCTCCACACCTTTCAAAAACCCATATCATTACTCAACCTTGACATTAAGTTACTAGCGAAAGTCTCAGTGACCCGCTTAAATAGTTTAATAGGTTCTTTAATAAATAAAGACCGGGTCGGCGGGGGATGGGGCGGAGCACCTTGACGTAGGGCGTGCTGGGAACTCCCCTGCATCCCGACCTGCTGGAAGCCCCCCGGTCGAACGAGCCCTGCGGCAGGAGATGAGGAGATATGGAGAGAGAGGATAACCTCTAGATAAGACGCCATAGGAGCTCAAGTCCGTGCCCCACTGCTTTGGATATGGAAGTGCAGGAGACGGCCATCAGCTCTGCAGCGCACGCAGCCCTCCCCTCCCTCCCCCGTTCGCTGTGAGAGGAGCAGTGACAAACGTTGTCAAGTCTCTGGAAGCAGCGGAGAGTGGAGAGACTGAAGCCGTTCGGTTTGGAGAAGCGCCACGCATCCTCGGGACGGCGGAGGAGGTAATAAGGAGCCTCTGTGAGGACGGCGGGGCCACGCTTTTTTTTTGGATAGCCGAGGCACGCTGGCAAGGAGCGGTGCTTCAACCCCTCAGGGAGAGGACCGAGGACCGAGTAGATTGGCTTCAGCAGAGTAGCACGGGGGAGAGAAAGAGGATGGGGAATCAGCGCGTGTGCAGCACGGGAGTGGTGAGTGCTGTATACAAGAGACTGTAAATGCAACCCCGTGTTAAGAGGCATTACATCTGCTCTGAGAGAATGCTAGGCTGTATCTGATGGCGGGATCTCTGTTGAACTGATTTATAGTTTGAAATGCCACTTTCAAGTAGTTTCATAAACTTCCACTCTGATGCTTATACGTCTTAAATTGCCCAGTATGGACAATGGGAGATTATTGCAGAGATGGTAGTATTGTGACCTCCCCTGTTTTCTTGTTCTTTTTTTTTTTTTTCCCCGACTTTTCCCGACTTAAAAGCAGTAACAGAAATACAAGGGTATAACCTGGACAGCTGGGCAAGAATCGTGTGTTTTTTACCTTTACCTTTACTAGTAATTAAAAACCATTCCGGTGATCAGATACGGGATTAAAGATTGAATATCGCGCTGTGGAAGCGGGGGAGGTGCCCAAACTCCCAAGAAGAGAACTTAAGGACAACTTAAGAAGGGGTGGGGAGCACCCGAGAATCGACCCACTAAACTGGGAGCAATAGATATTAGAGAGTATTACAAATATTAAGGACTTATTTTTATTATAAAGGACTCTCATCTGGAAGTAGTGACGTGTCTATTTTGCCCTTTTCTCGTTTTTTTTTTTTTTTTTATTGGTAAAGAATAGAGTGACTTTGTGGTGTCAAGAATAATTTAAAGACATTGATAGAATATATTTTTTTTTTTTTTTTTTTTCTCAGCTCTCAGTATTAATTAACTATTTATTTATCTTGCTTTTTTTTTTTTTTTTGTCATTAAGGGATATGTTATGTTATGTTATGTCAAGAGATGTTAAGAGATAATGTGATCTGAACAGAAGGTGATTTTCGGGAGGGAGGAGTGGCTGATCTTTTTCAGGTGATTCTTGGCAGGCTAGGAGTAGAGAGGAGTTTGGCATTTTTGTGTTGCTGTGGGGGGTTCTTTTTTTTTTTTTTTTTTTCTTTTTTTTTTTTCTCTCCCTCCCACCCCGCTCTTCGACTTATTGTCTAGAGGGGGGTTTAGTGAGGGTGGGTGATCCCTCCCTACGCTCCCTAGATTGAGGGTAGTACCTAAGCTAAAATAGTACGTGTGGGCCCAACATCATAAATAAGAAATAAGAAAGGATAGAGTATCTTCAGGAAAAGGGTCGCGTTTGTTCTCTGTTTTATTCTATTGTTCTTTGTATTAAGGTCTTACGGAGTATCAACTGTAGTTAGATAAAATGAGGGGGAAGACAGGTAAATCCGGTAAAAATATACCGCCGGCCTCCAGTCCAGGAGGAATCCAGCGGTATATGGCAAGTAACACCAGTGTAGTAGAAGATGACCAGGGTAGCCCCAAATCAGGAGTACCCCGGAGATCAGGTGCAACTAGACAGAAGACCTTGGAAGATAGCAAAGGGGTGAAAGTAAATGGAGCCAAGACTGTAGGACCAAAAGACAGAGCTGGTAATTCACAAATGAGCCCTATTAAACTACAGCAGGGAAGGGAGGAGTTAAAGGGAGCAGAATCCCACCCCCAAGAAGAAGTTTCATCAATAAAGGAGATGCTGGTAGAGATGTTCTCAAAAATGGAAGCATCTTTAAAAGCAGAAATATCAGGGGTAAGGGCAGATATAAGTCTAGTCCTGGAAAGAGTAGAGGAGATTGAGGAAAGGTTAGATACCCAAGACAAAAGGTTAGATGAAGTAACGGAACAAATGATAAATCTGCAGAGAGCGAACAGAACCCTCCAATATAAATTGGAGGATCAAGAAAACCGAAGTAGGAGGAAAAATATACGTATTAAAGGCCTCCCGGATAAATATGGCAATGGGGAATTAAAGAACATAGTTCAACAGCTATTTAATCCGCTGTTAGGACGAGAATCCAATGAAAACCTAAAGATAGACAGAGTGCACAGGATTACACGTCAGGGGACAACAAGGACAGAGAATCCAAGAGATGTGATCGTAAGGCTACACTATGCAGAAGAGACAGTGCAAATAATGGGGAAGTTAAGGACGCTCGCAGGGGTGTCCCATGAAGGTGTAGAATTACAAGTGTACTCAGATCTAGCAATGGAGACTCTAGCAAGAAGGAGGTTATTAAAACCTCTCACTGAACGGATGGTAGCCTCAGGGATAGCATATCAGTGGGGTTTCCCAGCTTGTCTGAAAGGAAATAAAGAGTGGCGTTCGGCGGTATTGCGCTTCCCTGAGGATTTGAGAGGCTTCTGTGAGCGTCTTGAAATCCCCCAACCCATATTGCCAGGGTGGGCAGAGGAGGAGAGAATCAGGCCCTCACAGAGAAGGTCAAGATGGAGGAGAGGGGGAGGAGCGGAAAATGGAGAGGGGGAATGAAAGGAGATGAGAGGGGTGGAGGAGGAGGAGGGAGGGAAGAGGGGGAGAGGAGAGAAAAGAGAAAAAGTTTTAGTAGATAAGCAAAATATGGAGAGGAGAGGAATTAGGGTGAAAAGCAGTGGGGGAATCGGGTGGGGGGGGGGGGAGCGGTGCGGGGCGGGGGGGAGGGTCTGCCCAGACGGCCGGAGGTGTGAGCCCCAGGGTAAGAATGGAGAGAAGACGACATCAAGAAGTTGTTTGTCTAGCCCATTCAGTCAACAAAGAAAAAGGGGGGACTCTGGCCAACCTTATTAGGTGTGTTGTTGCGGAGGGGGGAGGGGGTGGGGGGGTGTGTTTTTTTTTTTTTCTTTTTTGTTGTCCTCTCTCCTTCTCTCGCTCACTATATATTCTATGTTTAGTAGTCCTCTGGGTCAGTACATGCGGACCAGTGAGCTTCAGGTATAAAAATACATGTTTGCGATTCATGTGATCACGTATAATGTGCGGGGCTTAAATACAAAGGAAAAAAGATACAAAATGAGTAATGAACTCCAAACTTGGGGAGCAAGCGTAGTATGTCTACAGGAAACATATATCACCCAAGCGTCAGGGATTAAACTAAATTCATTCCACTTTCCAACGTGGTTTTATGGGGACACCCCATCAGCACACTCTAGGGGAGTGGCAATTGGCTTTAATAAGACATCTAGGTTCGAAGTAGAGGAACGCCTGCCTGACCCAGAGGGAAGGTTCTTGTTCATAAAAGGCAAATTGTTTGACATAAAGTACACAATAGTAAATATATATGCACCAAATAGGAAACCGGATAAGTTTCTAAAGAAAGTTCTAAAAAGACTAGAGGGTTTTAAAGACGGTAAATTGATTGTAGCAGGAGATTTGAACTGGTCCTTTGACTCCGGATTAGACACCTCGGGGGGAGAAACACGGGTGTCTGATCGGAGACAAAGAGCAGTTAAAAGAGCCCTGTCCAGCTGGCAGTTACAAGACGCATGGAGGATAAGTCACTTAAAAGAACGGGATTATACCCATTTCTCTGCCACCCATGACTCTTTTGCCAGATTGGACTATGTATTAATAGAGCATCAATTAGTGACAAACCTCAAAAAGGCATAAATCAGGCCTATAACCCTGTCAGACCATGCCCCAGTGGAAATACAGCTAGAGGTACAAGGAGATAAGGAGACTGGGAGAATGTGGAAGTTGAATGACTCGCTCATTCAAGATCAGGAAGTGTGTAGTAAGATAGAGCAGGAGCTGAAGGTTTTTTTTGATTTAAATGATAGGCCAGAAATCCCCAGATCCATACTCTGGGAAACACACAAAGTAGTCATAAGGGGGAACCTGATCGGGATCGGAGCGGGGAAAAAGAAGGAGAGGGGGAAAAAGAAAGCTCAGCTCTATAGGGAGATTCAGGAATTAGAGCAAAAAACTAGACCTAAGGGGCTCAGGGAAAGACAGGAGTTGATAGGAAAAAAAAGAGAGCTAGAGGAATGCCTAGAACAAGAAATGAAGTCAGCATTTCATAAAATAAATAAGGATAGATATCAGTGGGGTAATAAGTCAGGCAAATGGATGGCAAGAAGAGTGAAGGAATATAAAAATAGGACTTACATCCCGAAGATAAGAGATAGAGGGGGGGAGATGCGATTTGCCACCCCGGAAATCGCAGAAAGTTTTCATGCATATTATAGCACCCTCTATAACATAATCCCCAGATGTGGAGACATAGTAAAAAAGAGAGAAATAATAGGGAGGTACCTTCGGAACATGGACTTCCCCAAGGGGGAAAAGGAGGATATGGAGGCATTGGAAGCCCCCATATCAACAGAAGAAGTTATAAGAGTAATTAAGAGTATAGCCCTGGGGGGAAGTCCGGGTCCCGATGGATACTCTATTCTGTACTATAAAAAGTTTCAGGAGTATCTAGCCCCTAAGCTCTGCGAATATTTTAATGCAGTGGGAGTCGGGGAGAGCTTCCGTGAGGAGGCTCTTCTCGCCCATATTACTTTATTATCGAAAGAGGGTAAGGATCCAGCAGCTCAGGAAAGCTACCGCCCTATTTCGTTATTAAACACCGATATAAAGATCTTTGCAAAAATCTTAGCAGATAGACTGAAATTACTCCTACCGAAATGGCTACATACAGATCAGGTTGGGTTTGTCCAAGGACGGGAGGGGAGAGACAATGCCCTGAAGTCTATACTCCTGATCCAGGAAGCCACCAGGACGGGTATCCCGACAGTGCTCATGTCGGTAGACGACGAAAAGGCTTTCGATAGAGTGGATTGGGAGTTTATATATGAGACATTGAAGCATTTGGGGTTAGGGGAGAAGATGATGGGAAGGATCAGGTCATTATATACCCACCCGACGGCAAGAATTAGAGTAAATGGCTCCCTGTCTCGCCCCGTGGAATTATTCAACGGGACGAGGCAGGGACGCCCACTCTCTCCACTCCTGTTCGTAATCACTTTGGAACCCCTCCTGGTGGCAATCCGGAGGAATCCGGACATTCAGGGCATTCGGGTGGGAGAGAGAGAATACAAAGCATCTGCATACGCAGATGATGTACTACTGTATATAACCCACCCAAGAACAACTATCCCGACACTCCTCAAGGAATTGGAGCAGTATGGGAGATTGTCGAATTTTAAAATAAATATGTCAAAGTCAGAGATCTTGAATCTGAATTTAACAGAAGTAGAACAGAGAGCCATTACAGCCCATCTGCCGCTAAAGTGGTGTAAGAGTGAGCTGAGTTATTTGGGCATAAAATTGACAGCCCAAATGACCAACCTGTACAAAGCTAATTATATGCCTCTTCTCAATAAAATTAAAGACAAGCTGAACAGTATGCAATACAAAACACTTACGTGGTTGGGCAAGATAAATGCAATTAAAATGTTTATATTGCCAATGGCAATCTATACATTTCAGATGGTACCAGTACCCCTCCCCTCGAGTTATTTTAGTAAACTAAAATCTGTAGTGATGAGGTTCATTTGGGGGCGTAAAAATGCACGTATTGCATATAGCACTTTGGTGAAAGATAAAGATAGAGGAGGAGTAGCACTGCCAGAACTTAAAAAATACTATGAAGCAATAGTAATCTCTAGATTAACGGACTGGCTTCATAATAAGAAAGAGAAGAGTTGGGTGGAGTTAGAAATCACATTGAGTAGGACAGACACAGGTAAGATGATATGGATACCACCTCAGTTTCGAGACTTAGGAGTGAGCACGAACACTTTAACAATAAATACTTTTAAAATTTGGGATAAAATAAATAAGAGACATGCGTGGAGCTACAACTCGCCACTAATGTCTCTTTTAGATACAAATTATTTTTCACCGGGGAAGGAAGAGCGCTTATATTTCAGTAGATGGCCAAAAAGAGAGGAAATAACACTGCAGGATGTGATGAAGGGGAATAGCATATGCACTTATAGGGAGATTTCACAGGAATGGGGGCATAAACCACTAGATAGATGGAGACACACGCAAATCTTACACTTTACACAAGGGTTACCAAAGCCACTACGAGGCACAACACAGCTTAGACCATTAGAGAAATTGCTAAAATCACCACAGTGCTTAGAGAGGAGAATATCCAAAATATATAAAGTATTAAGACGGGAGGCGGACTATGGGTACCCGATTTAACTTGAGAAATGGGAAAGGGAGTTAGGCCCAATAAGAAACGACGACCATAGGGACAAAATAATCAAAATGACATACCTATTACCAAAAGATGTACAAACAATAGAAATGTCTTACAAGGTATTAGCAAGGTGGTACATGACTCCCCAAAGGGTACAGAAAATCAGAGGAGAGGGCCCGGCCAACTGCTGGAGGGGTTGTACGGTATTAGGGACTTTCAAACATCTGTGGTGGGACTGCCCTAAAATAACTACTTATTGGGATAAAATTATAGAAATAATATTTGTGATAACTGGGGATAGGTTGGAAAAACTCCCATGGACGTGCCTGTTCCACGATACAGAGAAGGGGGTGGCACAATATAAATTATCACTAACTCCATACTTGCTAAATGCAGCAAAAGCCTTGATCCCCTGCCACTGGAAAACCCAACAGGTTCCAACAATAAAGGAATGGGTCAGGAGGATTGATCGGATAAGAGTAATAGAAGAGTCAATACACACGATGGAGGAAACGAGGGGAAAATATCTGAAGACATGGCAGCAATGGTTTACATTTGTGAAAATGGAGAGATATTGTTTGATGTTAGAGGGTAATGAGGATTGAGAAGGTGTGGAGCAAGAGAAGGGGAGATGGGGGGTGTGTGTTTTTTTTTTTTTTTTTTTGGGGGGGGGGGGGTTAGGGAGGGTAATGTTAAGTCATAGATAAATGGAATGGTAAATATAGCAGATCAAGTTATATATGCCTTAAAAGATTGATATTTTGTATAAGTATTTATGAAATGTATTGTATTAAACTTTAAAATAAAAGATATATAAAAAAAGACCAGGTCAGCTTTATCCTACAGCGCAAAGTGGTAGATAATGTATGCAGGACTACTTTACTAATTCAAGCAGTTCAATTACGACAAATACCCATCTCTTATGTTTGTATCAAAAAAGCATTTGATACAGTTTTATGGCATTACGTAGATTTTGTCCTGCAGCGTTGGAGATTTGGTCCTCATTTTCTTAGCTGGGTCTCCTCATTATACAAAAATCCCAAAGATTATGTTAAATATGCTGGATAAAAATCAAACCTATTTGACAGCTGTAGGAGTATGCATCAGGAATGTTCACTTTCAACCACTCTTCTTGCTCTACTTTTTGAACCCCTTACTCAATCAATCCATACTGACCCCTCTATTAAAGGTCTAGATTAAGCTGATCACCAACATAAACTTTGCATATTTTCTGATGATATCTTAATTTTTATGTCACCCCCTCATATTTCTGCCCCTAATCATTACAGTAAACTTGATCACTTTGCCCACATATCTGGTCTAATTATTAACTCTCAAAAATCTATAGCCTTAAATATATCTTTACCTCCTCATATTTTACAACAAGCAAAAACATCCCTTCCTTTCTCATGGTCCAGTTGACACCTTCTTTATCTAGCGATAACTCTTACACCCAATCTTTCTGACATTTTCACTGGCAATTATCCTCCAATTTTGCATCAAATATCTAATCTTCTGACAGAATGGTCCCATCTACCGTTATCTTGGATAGGTGAAATGAATGTAATAAAGATGGCTATACTGCCCAAAATTCTTTATCTTTTTTGAGTTTTACCTATCCCTGTTTCCACATACTTTCTCAGAATACTACAACGTAAAGCATTAACTTTCATTTGGGGCTCCTTGAAACCCTGTCTGCTCAAACACATCTTTATCTTCCACAGTCCAAAGGGGGACTAGGGTTTCCAAATTTTACCACCTATTACCATACAGCTCAATTAGCCCATATCCCTAAATATCACGCAAAACATGAAATTCCGCTTTGGGATGTGCTGGAATCAATAGATTGTGACCAACTTTCAATAACCAACCTCATATGGTCTAATCCCTCAGACCGTAAAAAAACTCAATAATCCTATAACTAAACATACACTAGCCATTTGGGATAAATTTAAATTAGTAAATGGAATACAATCTCCCCATATACCCCTTTTATTATTTCTTAAAAATCCACTTTTATGTTCTGCTTGGTCTTCCCCTAAATCTTTTAAAGCATGGATCTCCACTAATTTAAATCAACTCTGTGAACTAGCATCCTCTACTTCATTGAAAACTTCCCCTGACGGGGCGCATGCGCGGCGAGAAACGAGGCAGCAGCTAGGTCTCTGAGCTCCCGGGGCTACGGAGAAGTTATATCACTCCCCAGGACGATTGGGCCCGACTTTTGGTCCACAAATAACGGTAATCGCCTGCGGGACCACTTGTGCATGCCGACATCTAAGAAAAGCAAGCGGAAGACCGCTCAACGCTCTCTTACGGCCTACCTTCTACGGACCTCGGACGGACCAGACATGTCCCAAGATGGCGCCCATTCCCCCAAGGCCGATGCAGCCTCGCGTCCAGCGGGCCCGCTCCACGGCGTGGGCGACGCTCTCACTAAAGCGGATTTGGAGGACAGCCTGTCCTCTATGTACGATAGGCTGGCGAAGAAATTCCAAGCGGAGCTGCATAAATCCACGAGCTTGATTTCTCAGGAAATGGCGGCCCTGGGCAATAGGACAGACCTCCTGGAAGTTAAGCACGACGAACTGCACCTTGCCTATTCGGACTTACGAAGGGATCATGAGCTGCTCGGTGACACGGTCGTTCAACTTCAAAACCACTTAGAGGACCTTGACAACCGCAACAGGAGGAATAACGTTCGTGTGCGAGGTATCCCCGAGTCGGTGACAGACCTCCCGGCCACGATCGTTCGTCTGTTTCAACTTCTACTTCCGAACCAGTCTACCGAAGCCTTTACATGCGATCGTCTACATCGCGCTCTGAGACCCAAACCTCCTCCAGATAAGCCGCCCAGAGATATAGTAATGTCTCTCAAGGACTACCTTATAAAGGAGGAAATCCTTCGTGCCTCACGAAACATGCCTCGGATCCAACTGGACGGAGCTTCTGTCCAGATCTACCCGGATATTTCACCGGCAACACTAGAGAAGCGAAGGAAGATGAAGGAGATTACCTCCTCCTTGCAGTCTGCCCACATACGGTACCGCTGGGGTTTCCCGTTCAAACTGATTGTGCCTCATAACGGTTCTACGTACATAGCCTCTACGATATCCGAAGGCAAAGATATTTTGGTGAAGCTGGGTCTTCTGGAACGACAACGTTCGCCTCGCCACCCACCGACCCCGCGACCATCCCCTATCTGGGCTACACCATCGCCTCAAAGGGACAGAAGGTCTCGCAGACTCCAGCCACTTCCGGATGTTTGAGGTCTGTTTCTCCATGCCGTGACCTCTTCAGAATTCCTCCCTTCGTCTGTCCTTGTATCTCCCAATGCCCCCATTTCCTAATGCTCAACAGGTGCTCGGCTACTACATCATCTGTTTTCTCCATGTCCCGGGAGGCTGAGGAAATTGACTTTGTTTTTTCGTTACCTCCCTGGGGCCTCACCCTCTCTGACATTCGTAGCTGCGCTTCCCCCCTTCCATACCTGCACACCATTCCTCACGTATCCTTAGTCCCAGAGACCTGAGTATCAGGCTTTTTGGACACACTCATCTTGTTATAGTCTCCCAGTTGACTAACGATTTTCACCCACTGTGGGACATGTGTGTAGCAGGTGGCAGTTGGGCCGTAAGGCCTAGTATTTACACAATTTTCTTGGTCCGGCTGGACTTTCCAACCAGACCCCATAGAGTGTTAAGTTTTATTTTTATGCTTATGTTTATTTGCTTTGCTGACGTCACGACGGAATGTATTTTCTTTGCCTATAAACTCGGGGCTGATGGATCTCCGATTCATATCGGACCTCCTGACGGCCCCATAGGTACTAGATTGGGCCTGATATTGGCTCATGCGGGCCCCTCTGGTTTTGGACTCAACCATTTTAACCCCAATTCTCCCCGCGGATCACCCGCACCTTTGCGGTTGAACACTGGCTGATATGGGTCTCCATGTTATCTCACATAATGTGAGAGGTTTTAACTCCCCTCACAAACGGAGGAAAGCCTTCCGATACTATAAACGTATTGGGGCGGATATCATCTTACTACAGGAGACGCACTTCTCCTCGGGGGCCTGCCCCACTTTTTTTGATAAGTCATATAAATTACATTACACTACTACATTTGATTCCAGGACCAGAGGAGTGGCAATTTTTATTCGTAATTCTGTTTCATTTGAACCCTCACATGTGTTTAAAGATCAGGATAGCAGGTTTCTAATTGTTCAGGGTACATTGCAGGGTAAGGAGGTAACGATTGCTAATCTGTACGCCCCTAATAATGCACAGAGTGCCTTCTATCACCTTTTCCTACGTACTCTCGACAGATACATCTCCCCCCACCTGATAGTAGGTGGAGACTTCAACTTAGTGGCTAATCCTGCGGAGGATAGAAGCCGAACGTCACATAGTGCTAGGGTTTTCCCTAAATTTCTCTCTAAAGCATTGGATGGTTTGCAGCTTATTGACACCTGGAGGGCCCTTAATATTGGAGCTCGTGAATATACACACTACTCTCACCCTCACGATAGCTACGCTAGGCTTGATTATATTTTTGCTTCCCCGGTTCTTTTGGCCAATTCCACACACACTACTATCCACCCGTGCCCATGGTCTGACCATCAGATTGTAGCCTTTCATACCTCCCACGTGGGCCTCTCCCCCTCTCTTGCCTCCTGGCGATTGAATGATTCCTTACTCTCAGACCCCACTACCCGTACTCAGATTGAGAGCCACCTAGCAGACTACTTCGCGATCAATGACACCCCGGACATCTCACCCCAGGTTCTTTGGACCGCTCATAAAGCGGTTCTCCGTGGTCGTTTGATTGAAATAGCAGTCACTAGGAAGAAACAATGTAATGCTAAGATTCAGGCCCTCACACGGGAGCTGCGTGCCCTCTACCAGTCCCACGTACAGGCACATTCCCCTGATGTCCTTCTGTTGATTAATCAAAAGCGTACCGAACTAGACAATATCCTCTCGGAACGTACCGAGAAATCACTTCGGTGGTCAAAAGCTAGATTTCTGCTACATAGTAACGCGGCTTCCAGGATGTTTTCGCGTAAACTACACCAATCTTTACAACCTACTCATGTTTATAAATTGAAAAATGACAAAGGTACTCTGGTTTCACACCCTAATGAAGTACTCAAAATTTTCTCATCCTTTTACCGAGATCTTTTATCTTCCCCCTCGCATCCAATGCCGGATAATGTAGATGAGTGGCTGAACTCGCTCCCCCTTCCATCCCTCTCCGATGCACAGCGGGCCACACTTAACGCCCCCTGCACCGAACAGGAGGTGTTGGACACTATTAAGACACTCAAATCCTCTACAGCCCCTGGCCCGGATGGCTACACCTCCACGTATTACAAGAAATGTTCACAGATCCTGGCCCCTAAATTGTCCAGACTCATTAATCAGACGCTGCAAGGACAGACTCTCCCTGACGAGATGTTGCATGCTAATATGACCCTGATCCCCAAACCCCATAAAGACCACTCCCTACCCCAGAATTTTAGGCCCATTTCGGTGTTAAATAATGACATTAAAATACTAGGAAAGATATTGGCAAATAGATTGGCCCCTATTGTAGGTGCCCTTGTGTCACCGGAGCAGACTGGTTTTATCCCCAATAGGCAGATCACTGATAACATTCGTTTGGCAACGAATATCATTCAAGATGCGAACCTTTTCTCCCGTAAAGTTTTGATTTTCGGGTTGGATATCCAAAAAGCGTTCGACAGTGTCCTCTGGCCCTATCTAGACCGGGTTTTGGCCAGGTTTGGATTTGTGGGCGAATTCATTAATGGTTTTAAAGCACTGTATCATAGACCCCATACTAGGATCAAACTCCCCGGTAGTTCCTCCGAATTTTTCCCTATAAGTCGGGGTACCCGCCAGGGCTGTCCCCTGTCCCCACTTATATTTGCCTTGGCTCTGGAGCCCCTTGCCAGGGCCATTGTTACTAATCCAAACATAGGTGGTTACTTGAAAGAGGAAGGGGAGTACAAGCTTAGCCTTTACGCGGACGATGTCCTATTGTTTTTACCCAATCCTTTGATAGCTCTTCCCAATCTTCTGGAGCTCTTGGGCACCTTTCACAAGCTTTCGGGCTTGGGGGTGAATATAGCTAAGTGTGCTGCCCTTCCTATCAACTTTACCCCTGCAGAAGTTTCTAATTTGCGCTCATATTTTGGTCTCTCTCTCTCTAAAAACACCATTTTATACCTAGGGGTCCATCTAGCTCCTTCCTTACCAGAAATATATAGCGCCAACTATCCTCCGGCCTTTACAATGGTTCGGAGGTGGCTACGTTTGTGGTCAACTTTTCGTATCCCTTTGATTGGGAGGGTGGTAGCGGTTAAAATGTCTATTGTGCCGAAACTTATATATTACTTCAGGGCTCTCCCTATCTATGTGTCACGCCAAGCCCTCACCTCGCTACAACGCGATATTAACACTTTTCTATGGCTGGGAAAGAGGCCCAGGCTAGGGAGACATCTAACGCATCGCTCACTTTTACAGGGCGGCTTGGGACTCCCGGATGTATGGCTATATTACTTAGCGGCCAGGTTGGCCCAGACAGCTCAATGGCATGCTCCAGCGGTCGGTATACCGTGGTTGCAATTTGAAACTCAGTCTTTGCGACCTTATTTCCTCCCGGGTGTCCTGTGGCAGGAGAATCTCCGTCCAAGGGACTTAGCCCCTCTTAATAACATAGTGAGTAGCTCCTTATACCTCTGGTCACTGTATAAGACTAAATTTCGACTGCGACCTAACAGGCCTACTTTGGCATCGTTTTTGGGCGATAGGAGATTCCCCCTGGCGTTTGGGTCTCCTGTTGCCTTCAGATGGTGGATCCAAAGGTCTTTGGTCACTCTGCGGGACCTTTCTGGTAGACGAGGTGCCTTCACCTCCTTTTCACAACTCCAATCACAACATGAGGTGCCAAGGGCCGAATTCTACAAATATCTCCAGATTAGACACTTTTTTCAGACACATTATAGTTCTTTAGGTGACATCTCTAATACCCAATTTGAATCTTTATGCTATAGACACTCCAGAGACAGGGGCATTATTTCTACGGTGTACAAACACCTTCTGGAATCCCAAATGCCAGAGAAAACTAGGGCGATGTGCCTCTGGGAGGCTGATTTAGACACAGATTTCACGCCTGAGGAATGGAGTGTGATGCTTGTGAATATGCATAAGTGTGCTAGATCTATGGCGGTGAAGGACACCGTTGTGAAGCTTCATACTCGGTGGTACCTCACCCCGGATAGGATTCACAGGTTTTACCCCACGGTTCCTGATCGCTGTTTTAGGGGTTGCCCGGATACAGGCTCTCTGATCCATATTTTCTGGAGCTGTCCCCAGCTCCGGTGGGTTTGGGATCAGGTACGCACCACGGTGTCCTCGATTGTGGGATCCGTGGTTGACTTGTCACCTGCACACTGTCTGTTGTTCGCTCCTATAGCAGGGGTTTCCCGCCCCACCCAAAGGTTGATCAATACACTGTTCTGTGCTGTCCACTGGACGATAGCGCTACATTGGCGCTCGCAAGTTACCTCCTGGTCGGGGGTTCTTGGTAGGATGGACGCTATCCGTCTAATGGAACGGGTACATCACACCATTATGGACACCATGCATATCCATACTGCCAAATGGTTCGAATGGCCGGAGTGTTCCGGTCCTATGGGGGGTCCCTCCCCGCATATCCCTTAGTAGGTGTTACACCGGTGTCCGGGCGATCCCATTGCATTTGTATATTGATACCTTTTTGTTGGTTTATTCTCCTATATCTTTGATCCGGACCTGAGACTAGCGCCAGCTTGTAAACAGTACTGTAGTGTATTAGCTATCTGTCGGTGAAGTCAATAGCAATGATTATTGCAAGGTTAACTTTTTGTTTATGTTTCTTTTATTTCCCCTTGTTTTACTAACTCCCTATTATGTACATCTTTGCACTTGATAAGCATCGTCTGGTGCATACGTTCCAGGCTGTGTACGTTAATCACTTTTTTAAATGTTCCTTGTTGTGCTTGGACCGCTGCTGTGCCAGCAACATTTGTATGATGTGTATATCCATTATGCTCTCCATTGATGCTGTCATGTACTTGTGTCTGTTGATCTAATTATGCTTCTTTTACCACCAATAAAAACGTTTGTAATCAAAACTTCCCCTGACTTATTTGAATGTCACAAACATCCTAATTCAGAGCTCTTTCGATATCTTCAGATTTAAAAATGTTTTATGCCCTATATACAAGGAAGAATTAATTTAGATAAATTAACGTGCTTTGAAAATATATGTAAATGTGACCCTCACACTAAGGGACTAATTTAAACTCTTTACACTCATCTTATTACTAAACCCAACTCAGACCCACCATCATATGTGGCTAAGTGGGAGATGGATCTTGGGCTTTCATTGGAAGCAGCCAATTGGGATAAGATTCGGATCACTACTAAATCCGCGTACACACGAGCGGACTGTATGGCCAACTTAGTCCGTCAGACAATCCGATGGACAGTCCGTCATACTTTCCACTGAACGGACTTGACCACACACGGATAGCCAAACAGTCCGCCGAAAGCTTGCGCGATGACGTACAGCACGTACGACGGGACTAGAAATAGGAAGTCCAAGACACAGCAAAGCACCCTTTGGGCTCCTTCTGCTGACTTTGCGTTAGTAGAAGTTTGGTTAGAGACGATTCGCTCTTTTCAGACTTCAGCTTAATTTGTCCGTTTTCTGCGGCGCAGTCTACCTGTGAGGTTTGTATCTGTCTTTCGGTACGCGTGGATCAGTTGGTACCTGTTGTTAGGCGCTTCTGGTCCGCTCGTTTCTGGGTTTCAGGTCGTTCTTCATAGGTCTGGCTGTTCTTCAGTGCGTTCAGTTGAGCTTGTTTGTCCAGCCGACCGTTTCAAAGCCATGGAGAGTGGACGTACTCGGGAACGAGTTCGTGCTATATTGGGGCTTGGTGTTGGGGTTAATACTTTGACCTGAGCCCAGTCTGTGAACAGGGTGAGGAGGAGTTCATGGACAAAGAATTGGTTGCGCCAGCGTGACCAATTCTCGCATATGCCTTTACTCCGTGAGATCTGTGAGAATAATCCTGATGATTTCAGGAATTATCTCAGGATGACGGACCCCGTTTTTCACCGTCTGCTGGCTTTGCTGACCCCTTATATCAGCAGGCAGGATACCTGCCTGCGGCAAGCCATCACTCCGGAGCAGAGGCTCGTCGCCACGTTGCGCTACTTGGCGACAGGGAGAAGCCTTCAGGACCTCAAGTTCTCTACAGGCATCTCCCCCCAGGCTCTGGGGATCATTATTCCAGAGACCTGTTCTGCCATTATTCGGGTCCTGCAGAAGGAATATATGAAGGTAAGTTTGTTCTTTTAATATTGCATTATATGCATTGTATGTTTGTATTAATTTCATCATGACTTTTAATATCCATGACAGGAATATGCTGTGAATGTCCCCTTTATATGAATGCATGCATTTTTTTTTTTTTTTTTTTATGTATTTTTTTTTTTTGTGTGTCATTTTTTTAGAGCTTTTTACCTTTTTGTGTCCCACGTGCATATTTGCTTTCACTAACGTCCCCAGCATGCAATCCTGGGCCCCTATACACCCACAGCCCAGACTGTTTTTCTCTAATTCATATTGTCAGCTCCATTGTACTGTTTTACTGCCCCCCCACCCTTTGTATACTCTTTGTATACACCCTTTGTGTGTATGTATATATGTATATATATATATATATATATATATATATATATATATATATATATATATAGGGATTGTATACTCATTAATTAGTCCCCCACCCCACTCAAATTGGTTGCAGGGATTGTATACTCATTAATTAGTCCCCCACCCCACTCAAATTGGTTGCAGGGATTGCATACTCATTAATTAGTCCCCCACCCCACTCAAATTGGTTGCAGGGATTGTATACTCATTAATTAGGCCCCCACCCCACTCAAATTGGTTGCAGGGATTGTATACTCATTAATTAGTCTCCCACCCCACTCAAATTGGTTGCAGGGATTGTATACTCATTAATTAGGCCCCCACCCCACTCAAATTGGTTGCAGGGATTGTATACTCATTAATTAGTCCCCCACCCCACTCAAATTGGTTGCAGGGATTGTAAACTCATTAATTAGGCCCCCACCCCACTCAAATTGGTTGCAGGGATTGTATACTCATTAATTAGTCCCCCACCCCACTCAAATTGGTTGCAGGGATTGTATACTCATTAATTAGGCCCCCACCCCACTCAAATTGGTTGCAGGGATTGTATACTAATTAATTAGTCCCCCACCCCACTCAAATTGGTTGCAGGGATTGTATACTCATTAATTAGGCCCCCACCCCACTCAAATTGGTTGCAGGGATTGTATACTCATTAATTAGTCCCCCACCCCACTCAAATTGGTTGCAGGGATTGTATACTCATTAATTAGGCCCCCACCCCACTCAAATTGGTTGCAGGGATTGTATACTCATTAATTAGTCCCCCACCCCACTCAAATTGGTTGCAGGGATTGTATACTCATTAATTAGGCCCCCACCCCACTCAAATTGGTTGCAGGAATTGTATACTCATTAATTAGTCCCCCACCCCACTCAAATTGGTTGCAGGGATTGTAAACTCATTAATTAGGCCCCCACCCCACTCAAATTGGTTGCAGGGATTGTATACTCATTAATTAGTCCCCCACCCCACTCAAATTGGTTGCAGGGATTGTATACTCATTAATTAGGCCCCCACCCCACTCAAATTGGTTGCAGGGATTGTATACTAATTAATTAGTCCCCCACCCCACTCAAATTGGTTGCAGGGATTGTATACTCATTAATTAGGCCCCCACCCCACTCAAATTGGTTGCAGGGATTGTATACTCATTAATTAGTCCCCCACCCCACTCAAATTGGTTGCAGAGATTGTATACTCATTAATTAGGCCCCCACCCCACTCAAATTGGTTGCAGGGATTGTATACTCATTAATTAGTCCCCCACCCCACTCAAATTGGTTGCAGGGATTGTATACTCATTAATTAGGCCCCCACCCCACTCAAATTGGTTGCAGGGATTGTATACTCATTAATTAGTCCCCCACCCCACTCAAATTGGTTGCAGGGATTGTATACTCATTAATTAGGCCCCCACCCCACTCACCCACCTAACTTATGTCCCCTGGTCCATCAGAGGGCTGAGTAATCTGTGAATTGGGCCGTCTTTTTTTTTTTTGCTGAAATTTTTTTTCAATATTTCTGTTTAACTGTTGTTACAAAATGTTTTTGAGTTTTCTTTGTTATGAATTGTTTGGATTTAATGACAAATTTTTTTTTTCCTGTGTTTGACTCCCCAGTTTCCTTCCACGCCACAGGAATGGCAGACTGTGGCTTCCCAATTCGCTGCCCGTTGGGACTTTCCCAACTGTGGAGGGGCGATCGACGGGAAACATGTGAGGATTGTGCCCCCACCCCATTCGGGGTCCTACTATTGGAATTATAAGGGGTTCCATAGTGTGGTGTTAATGGCGGTGGTGTCAGCACAATGTGACTTTCTGTATGTGGATGTGGGGAAGAACGGCCGGATGTCTGACGGAGGAGTGTTTAGGCAGACCGAGTTCTGCCACCGTCTCATCACTGGTGGCCTGGACTTGCCACCAGATGCCGATAATGTGGAGGGTCTACCTTTGGTTTTATTGCTGATGAAGCGTTCGGTCTGAGTGACCATCTGATGAAACCCTTCCCCCAAAGGACCCTCACCCCGGAGAGGAGTGTTTTTAATTACCGGCTGGCCAGAGCAAGAAGGGTTGTGGAGAATGCCTTTGGTATTATGGCCAGCCGGTTCCGTCTGTTTATGACAGCAATCAACTTAGCAGAGTATAAACTATGTAATTCTTTGCTGCTGCATTTTGCACAATTTTTTATGCAAACTTTTTGGAAACCAGTACCTGCAACCAATTGGGCCTGAGGCCGGACTAATATTACCTGAACTCACAGGGCTGGATCATGCCCATCCTGGCTTAGCCCCCCAAACAGCACGTGAGGTGCGTGACCGGTATGTCACCTATTTTAATGGTAGGGGGGCTATTCCAATGCCAGCTGACCAATAAAAATTTCTTTTTGTTTAAATATGTATTGTCTGATCAAATTTTTAAGTTTGGTTCTTGTTTGCTTTTCACGGTGCTTGTCTCCTACATTTTCCTAATTCAGGGATATGCAATTGGCCGACCTCCAGCTGGTGCAAAACTACAAGTCAATCATGCCTCTGGTTCTCATGCTTGTGGCTGTCAGTCTTGCTATGCTTCATGGGACTTGTAGTTCTGCAACAGCTGGATTTCCACTAATTGCATATTCCTGTCCTAGTGCATTTGTATTGCAAAGTGGTTTTTGGCAATAGTAAATAAGGCCCTTTGTGACAGAAAACACAAAATGACTTCCCAAACTGGTATTGAGTATTGAAAGAAGTAGACACACACACACTCACATCTTTTTTTTTTTTTTTTTTAATAGTGCACATTCCAACCAGTGCCTCTTTTTTAGATATTTTTCTTTTTGTTTTGTTTTGTTTTTGTAAACATTTTTTTTTTGTAAACATATAAATATATATATATATATATATATATATATATATATATATATATATATATATATAAAAAAATAAAAAAAAATACATAAAATCGAATTTTTAACTATTTACAGAAAACAAGGGGGAAAGCCAAATTTTGAAGATGCACACCGAAAATTGGTAATGTCAACATGTGCTATCTACCATCATGAGTGATCAATGGACGTGTTTGGTGGGTGCAATCCCTTCCTCTCACATACTAGAATGAGGAAGGGTTTGCAAACACAAAATACGTCCATTGCGATCCTCTGATGGCACATAGCACATGTTGACACACCGTGTGCATCTTCAAAATTTGGCCTCTAAAAACAATGTTCTAAAAACATTAAAAACTTTTTTACAAGGAAATGAAGAACATGATGTTTCGTTTTAGGGAAAAGGGGCTTAGATTCTCCCTAAAACATCGATCATGTTCTTCATTTCCTGCCTCATAGTGTCCAGTTCTCGTTGCATGTTAATCATCTTGTTCTGCATCTGATCGATCTTGCCATTCCAGGCCATGATCTGACCAATCAGTCTCTGGGCACTGTCAGAGGTAAATGGCTCTGCGGTTTGTCCCTCCACAACCAGATCATCACCTAAAAACATGTGTAGATAAAAAATTTGTTAAAATATACAGCCATTAATTGTTTACCTTAAGCTGGGTTGTCAGACACTCACTTTGTGGGGTGCGTATCTCCACCACCTCTTCCTCCTCCACATCTAGCCCTGGGCTGGGCTGCTCCAGCTCTGACACTGGGCTGGGCTGCTCCAGCTCTGACACTGGGCTGGGCTGCTCCATCTCGGACACTGGGCTTGGGCTAACTGCCCAATCAGGCTGGTGAGGTCGGGGGGTCCTGGGCTGCTCCGCCTCTTGTCTGAGTCTTTGTTCCCCTATGAGAATGAAAAAAACAAAAAAAAGGTATACCTTTAAGCACAGTGATATTTGAGTTCAGAAATTGGAATATGAAACATTGGTTTGGAGTGGTGTACAATTATTAGCTGGTTATTACAAGATCCTAGTTTAATACATCATTAAAATGACATTTTTTGAGTTAGGCTGTGTTCAGACTGCTGCGATGTGCGAACGCTGCAAATCTACTGTGGTTTCACGCATCGCATGCCTCCCGGAGGCAGTTCACACTGCCCTATGTGACCTGCTGGGAGTGTCAGTGTAAAGTTTTATTGACACCTCCAAATTAGTTCTCATATTACAGTGCAATCTTTAAACTCGGACAGGAATCGGACCACATGGTGTGAACACCCATGTGATCCGATTCTGCTGTGGACTAAAAAAAGGGCCATGTACAAGTTTGGGCCCGATTGCGATGCGAATTCAGCCATACTATATGTATGGCTGAAATCGCATCAAACAGAGATCACATGTGATTTGCACTGCAGTGCGGTGCAAATCACATTCGATCTCGTACATTGCAGCAGTGTGAACCTAGCCTTTAACCAAACTGCGATACTTTATATCTTTTTTCCAAGTTTCACAGACGGACACACTCGAATCATCCCCTGGAGTACCTGTGTGTGATTATGTCAAAAAATGTTCTATGATGTCCCAAACTACACTAAATGATTCCCAGTCCAGATGTTGAACCAGCATTTTATCTATCTATCTATCTATCTATCTATCTATCTATCTATCTATCTATCTATCTATCTATCTATCTATCTATCTATCTATCTATCTATCTATCTATCTGTCTATCTCTTTTTTTTATTTAGACTACATTACACTGAATAAATTTATGAAACAGCTGCAGCTATAAAGACATGTACACAAAGATATCCTAAACTGAGTGTGACAATTCAGTTTATCATGAATAGGGATGAGCCGAACACCCCCCGGTTCGGTTCGCACCAGAACTTGCGAACGACCCCCGCGTTCGGTACGAACGTTAGAACCCCATTGAAGTCTATGGGACTCGAACGTTCGAATTGAAAAGTGCTAATTTTAATGGCTAATATGCAAGATAGTGTCCTAAAAAGGGTTTGGGGACCTGCCTCCTGCCTCAGGGGACATGGGTCACTGCAAAAAAAAGTTTTAAAAACTGCCGTTTTGGCGGGAGCACTGATTTTAATGACGATTAAAGTGGAAAAAAAAAGTGAAATATTCCTTTACATATGGTGCCTGGGGGGTGTCTGTAGTATGCCTGTGAAGTGCCACGTGTTTCCCGTGTTTAGAACAGTCCCTGCACAAAATGACATTAAACGGAAATAACACCATTTAAAACTGCTTGCGGTTTTAATGTTATATCTGGTTCCTGCAATATGGTTGAAAATCATTGAGAAACATGGCATGGGTAGCCCTCCCTGCCCATTACCAGCCTATTTGGGTCTTGTACGCATATTAAGGGGAACCCCGTACCCATATTAAAAAAAGGAAATGCGTGTGGCCCCCAGGCCCTATATACTCAGAACAGCAGTATACAGGCGGTGCAAACAAGACAGGGACTGTGTAGGTTTGTTGTGTTAAGTTGAATCTGTTTGTCATTTTCAACCGGTACATTTTTAAAGTGTAGCTCCAGTCAAAAAAACTATCTTTAAGCTTTTTGGAAAACATAGGGAAGGGTTATCACCCCTGTATAATTTGTTTTGTCGTCCATCTTTTTTCATCTCACTTGCTGCTGTCTCCTTGCGTTTGCAAGTAGGAGATGTTTGTAAGTTGGATGTTTGAAAGTAGGGGCCTGCCCTATATTATAGCGGTATGTACTGGGTACAGAGCACGCAGACAGCACGCACTATCTCCTAACACTACTGACTGCAAGCTCTATTATTAACCACTTGTTAGCCCAATGTTTGCATAAAGTGAAAGATGAAGTTATGCTGAGTAAATAGATATCAAACATGTCACTCTTCAAAATTGCACATGCCCGTGGAATGGCGCCAAACGTCGCTACTTAAAAAATCCCCATAGGCGACGCTTTAATTTTTTTTTTACTGGTTACATGTTTTGAGTTGCAGAGGAGGTCTAGGACTAGAATTATTGCTCTCGCTCTAACATTCTCGGCGATACCTCACATGTGTGGCACATGCGAGCACATGGGGACATGGGCGCTTTAATTTTTATTTTATTTTTTTATTGTTCATTTTACTTTATTTATGTTAGTTTGACATTTTTTTCCCCAAAAATATATTTTTGATCACTTTTATTCCTATTACAAGAAATGTAAACATCCCTTGTAATAGGAATATGGGGTGACAGGTCCTCTTTACAGTGAAATCTGGGGGGTCAATATGACCCCACATCTCACCTCTAGGCTGGGAAGCCTGAAATAAAAAATAAAAAAAAGATTCTGGCTTTGATCGTACTGGCGAGTTGGTAGAAGCACCGGAGGGCGGTGAGGGGTGGGGGGCGTCTATGGCTGGGTATTTCAGGGTATCACCGAGTATGGCTGGGTATCTCTGAGTATGGCTGGGTATGGCAATTTATGGCAGGGTATTACAGAGTATTGGCGGGGTATTGGCGGGGTACTACAGAGTAATAGCAGGGTACTGCAGAGTATTGGGGGGTACTACAGAGTAATGGCAGGGTACTGCAGAGTATTGGGGGTACTGCAGAGTAATGGCGGGTACTGCAGAGTATTGGGGGGTACTGCAGAGTAATGGGGGTTACTGCAGAGTAATGGGGGGTAGCGCAGAGTAATGGCAGGGTACTGCACTGCAGAGTAATGGCAGGGTACTGCACTGCAGAGTAATGGCGGGGTACTGCAGAGTAATGGCAGGGTACTGCAGAGTATGCACTGGTATTGCAGAGTATTGGCAGGGAATTGAGGGGTTAAATTCGGTGAGCAGCGATGTGGGCACTGCAGATGCAGCCCACATCGCTGCTGACACCGATCTCTTTCCCCTCCGCTGTACCGATCGGTACAGAGAGGGGAGGGAGGAACAGGCGTCATAACATGACGCCGGTTTGTTTCCAAGTGATCACTCCGTCATTTGACGGAGCAATCACGTGGTAAACGGCCGCTATGAGCGGCCGTTTACCGTGATCCGTGATGCGACCCGGCGGTCACGGATGCTCTCGAGTGCGCACACCTCGGGGCACGCGAGAGCAGAATTCTGTGAGGCCGTTAATTAACGGCCTCTCAGAGTTAAACAACCCCCCTGAAGCCGTTAATCGGCAATGGGCAGTTGTTAAGTGGTTAAAGCTAGATCACTAGCTATATAGGTGAGGTGAATATAGTGGTGTATACTGCAGTCAGGGCACAGACAACAACCACTACACAGCAGCAAGATAGGAAATCAGCCAAAAACGATTGGTGTGTACTGTGTTGAAGGTACACAGAACACCCACTGCTTCAGATGCTAAGTAACACACTACACGAGGCCGCCTCAAAGGCGGCATTATATAGTGTGGGGCGTGCACTACACAGCCTGAGCTATGATTGGCCACAGGCAGGATGCCTGTGGCCAATCATGGCTCTCCTCGCTGCCGGCGCTGCGATTGGCCAAGCATGCGGGGTCACAGTGCATGCTTGGCCAATCATGGGGCAGCAATGCACTGCGCCACCGCAGTGCATTGTGGTCCGCGCGCGCGTCACTCGAATTTTGACGCGAACGGCCCAAACGTTCGGAATTCACAGAACGGCCGAACAGCCAATGTTCGAGTCGAACGTACGTTCGACTCGAACACGAAGCTCATCCCTAATCATGAACAATACAAAAAAAATTAATAACTAATTAAAATCTAATCCAACACCAGATACATTTACACCATATACAAATTCATGCTATTTACGTCCACATATACGAACGAGCATATTCGCTCATTACATGGACTATTAACCACACGAACGATCAAATTCGCCAGATTTACAAATATATCGTATACCTATACGAACGATTATGTCCGACCGTCACGATAAGCGCCCGTCACGATAAGCGCAGAGTACTCACTTTTTTCAGGGCCTTTTTGATTCTATGGTATTGGTCCGGCTCCCTGGATTTGATGTCGGACCATCGTTTCCGGAGCTGATCTTTGGCTCTTCGGACCCCAAATTTGCTTTCCAAAGTTTCTACAACTGTATTCATGATGCCATTTTTTCTGATATTGGGTTTGGGATACGGGCCATTTTCCCCATCGTAATCCTCCCTTCTCAGTATATCCACCATCTCCACCATCTCTTTAAAGGCCATGTTTGTGGCCTTATACCTCTTCCTTGCTCCGGAAGCATGGGGTTCAGGGCTTTCCTCCGCGCTGCTCACTGAAATTCCATCCGCCATTTTCATCTATCAATCTCCCACAGCGGAACGAGGGTAAAAGGGGTGGGGAAATACGGTCACACGGAACGTCAGGGGCGGGCAACGTGGGCGACGCAGGCGGAGCTTGAACGCATGCGCTGTATATAAAGCGTTACCGCGAGGCCGTACGTTTGTCCGAACGGAAGCAGCGAGTGCTACAAGCGATGGTAAGATGGTTATCTTTTTATTTCTAGGGTTTTAGGCCTGCGTTAGGAATGTATATAGTGGGATTTCACCTTGTGGATGGTTAGTTGATTTTTATGTGGGTTGGTGGTTGAGTGGGGTTGGTGTTTTGTGTGGTAGTGTGGGGGTGGGGGTGGGGGTATGGGGGGGTAGTGTGTGTGTGGGTGGGTGTATGGGGGGGTAGTGTGTGTGTGGGGGTGGGGGTGGGTGTATGGGGGGGTAGTGTGTGTGTGGGGGTGGGTGTATGGGGGGATAGTGTGTGTGGGGGGTGGGGGTGGGTGTATGGGGGGGTAGTGTGTGTGTGGGGGTGGGGGTGGGTGTATGGGGGGGTAGTGTGTGTGTGGGGGGGTAGTGTGTGTGGGGGGGTAGTGTGTGTGGTAGTGTGGGTGGGTGTATGGGGGGGTAGTGTGTGTGTGGGGGGGTAGTGTGTGTGTGGGGGGGGTAGTGTATGTGTGTGGGGGTAGTGTGGGTGTAGTGTGTGTCTCGCCTACATTGTCACAATATAAATAGTGTGCATTTGGTCTGACATTAGTATTTATGTTTTTTTTTTTTTTTCAGAAATCAAAATGCAAAAGTACACTCCAGACCCCTTTAAGGAGGAGGCCTTCCTCTCCACATTTATAGATATGTTAGAGATGCACAGGAGCCTGTGGGATTCCAAGCACCCACAATATTCCAGCCGTCCTGGCCGGAGGAAGACACTGGGGACGATTTTGACGTTTGTGAAAACCCGACTCCCCCAGGCAGACCTTAACTTTGTGAGCTCCAAAATTCAGAACCTGCGTAACGTGTATAGGCGGGAGCGCAAAAATGTCCTAGACTCCCAAACATCAGGAGCAGCAGCAGATCAGATCTATGTACCTAAGCTGTGGTATTACGACAGGCTGCGTTTTCTGGATGACACGTCAGAAGCCAGGCAGTCACTTTCCACTCTTCCGTCTACCCTTCCCTCCACCCTTCCCTCCACCTCAGGTGAGCCACCCCAGGAAGATCCAGACCCTTCCTTGCTGGACGAAGTTGATGCGCCCAGCTGGAGCCAGGTATATTTTAGTTTCTAAAGTTAGGATTGCTCAAATATTAATGATGTAAAGTTCAATGTTTGAATTGCTTCCAAATCTAGGATTTCATCACAAATTAAATTAGATATAAGGATACAGTAGTTTCCACAAATGTGGCTCAAATCTTGGTGAACTGATGGAAAAATGATGGTGTCAAAATGATAGCCTTTTGTATTTCAAGACAAATGTATTTGCAAGTGAGAACTGTAAAATTGTCAGTGATTGATGATTTCAAAATGTAGACATATTTTATTTATTTATTTCTTTATTTTTTACACAGGATGAGCTCACCCAGGAGGAGGCCGGGACCAGTGGTATGGAGGAGGAGACCAGCCACACGCAGGAGCTAGCTGGGCCCAGCAGGAGTCGGACCGAAAGTCAGGTCCCTCCCCTCCGCCTAGCCAGCAAAAGGCCCAGGAGGATGACGCAGACAGAGGAGGAGTCATTGGCGCTTATACGCCAAGCCAGCCAAGTGCTGAGTAAACCCCCCAATCCTGAGGAGGCCTACGCTACATATTTGGCAAGCAAGTTGCTTGAAATGGAGAAGGCACAGCGCAACTTGTGCGAAGCCATTTTTTTTTACACTATTCAACGGGGTCTGAAGGGTGAGCTAACACCAACCACCAGACTGTACAACACAGACCCTACTGCTCCTCCTCCTCCTCCTCCTACCACAAGTCCACCACCAGAGGCACAGCCTCCAGCGAAGCGTGGAGGGAAGACTAGACGGAAGAGTCGGAAGTGACTGCCTGGCTTCAGTCTGCTCTGACAGAAGACGCAGGCTGTTGTAGTACCACAGTCTGGGGACATAGATCTCATCTGCTGCTGTTCCTGGTCTGTGGGATTCTAGGACCATGTTGTGCTCCCTATTTTCATGTTACACAGGTTCTGAATTTTGGTGGCCACTCACTTGATGTGTGCCTGGGGGACAAAAGGCTTCACAAATTTCAAAATTGTCTCCAGTGTTGCCTCCCTTTTGATTTTGTTTTGTACAGACGAAAAATAAATATTTATTATTTCCAAAAATATTGTATGTTTTTTTTTTTTGTTATTTTGGCTTAAAAAAACAGAGTTTATTTGTGAGTAGGCAGGTACATGTCAAAAGACTATGGGGGTTATTTACAAAACACACGTTCATGTTAATATAAATATGCTAACTTCAAGTGCAATTTTTAAAGCACTGCAAGTGCACTTGGAAGTGCAGTCGCTGTAAATTTGAGGCTAACATTTGAAATGAGGGGAAGCTCTGCTGATTTTGAACATTCAATCATGTGTAAGCTAAAATGCTGGTTTGGGTATCTATCTATCTATCTATCTATCTATCTATCTCTACTTACATAGTCTGCTTGGCCAAAAAAAACGCAAGTCCATCTCGTTTAAACCCCCCCCCCCCACAAAAAACAAAATAAATAAATAATTTTAAACTGACAATAGTAGTTCCAAAAATATATAGTAATAGATAAATGATAAAATGTTATATATCTCTATATATATATATATATATATATATATATATATATATATATATATATATATATATATATATTTTTTTTTTTCTATTTTTCTCAAATTGGAATATTAATCATAGGATGAGGATGAATAAAAACATTTGTGATAACTCTGTGTGAATATAAGCAGCAAAGCTACTTCACATTTCTTGCATTATGAAGAAGAAAAGAATGGGCTATATTTAAAAAACACAAAATTAGCAGCATGACGAATATGCTAGCTTCAATACGAACACTAGTTTTACAAGACCGAGCGCTTCCGCCCTGTAAATCCTTTCTGGGCATGCGTCATACTTAGTCCGTCCAACTAGCCTACTGACGAGCGGAATGTCCGCTGAAACCAAAGTATGATGGACAGTATTACGGAAATTCCGAAATGCTTAGTCCGCCAGACTGCACGCTGAAAAAGTCCGCTGAAGCCCACACACGAGCGGACTGTTCGCTGAAATGTGTTTCGACGGACTAAGTTGGCCAGACAGTACGCGGCTTAAGTCATCCTCACAAAACATAGCTGCCTTAGAGAAAAATTACAAAGTACTCTGTCAGAATTGCAAAATATGCTCCAAATTATTTCCCATCTTGTTTTCATGGCTGTGGGGATCTTGGATTACATCTTCATTCTTGGTGAGATTGCTTTTCTGGATAGAGGTATTTCTTATGATTTCAACACTGTTTGAAATCTCTATCAATCCTGATCCTACAATAGAATTTTTAAACTTAAAACTTAAAAATTACTTTTTCTTTTATCTTCTTTCTCTCTTCTACTTTTCCCCCTGTTCTCTCTCTCTCTCTCTCCTCTTTCAATTTACTCTTTATATAGTTCTGGTAGCAGAACTTTTATTTCCTTGGTTATCATTATATCAATTGTACATAGTTCCAATATCTAGTATACAAATTTAGATTCTATAATATTTTTTTTTTGTTAAACTATACTCTTGTTAATAATTAAGACATTTTTTTTTATCTGAGGTCATCTTATCTTAACCTGGTCTAAGTTGGTTTTATCCTCTCTTATACAATGTATGACGCAATCTTTTGAGTAGTTAGATTCATGCTAAAATTGTTTTAATTAAACGACTTTTAGTTTATGTTGAAACAACAACTCAATATTATTACCATATATGTGATCTTTTATTTTGCTGCCACCATATGTACTTATGTATAATAATTGTTCAAATTTGACAAGGAGAACGTAGGGCCCCAGGTAATAAAAGCCTGTCAGATGTTCTAATCCCTCTCCACTCTATCCAAAACAAAAAATTTTTTTCCTATAGTTATATTTTAAAGTGAACAACTTTGCTCAAATCTTACTAATGCATTTTTTCAAGGGAAAATAAACATGTATAGACAGAAATGTATATGGGGGGAATAATTTCATAGGATGGAATAGTTCCAGTTGAAACTATGAAAAGTAAACCTGCTATCACACTGCCACTGGATCTGCAAAAAATTGAATAAAATGTTCTTGACCCAGAGAATTATGTAGATCTGGATACTTCTTCAGGAATGTTTGCACCATGACATTAAACATAACAATGTTAACCACTTAACAACCGTCCCATAACCGAAAGACAGCTACAGGGCGGTTCGATAACTCTGGGAGGGCGTACTATGATGTCCTCCCAGAATCACGTTCCTGCCCCCCCTGGGGCATGCACATGGAAGTATCCGTGACCCCAACGCATTATGGAACATGGTAAATGACCTCTGACAGCGGCCATTTACCACATGATTGCTTAGTCAAATGATGGTGCAATCACATGTAAACACACCGACATGATATCCGGTTTCTCTCTCCCCTTTCCGTACAGTCTGAGTGGAGAGGGGAGACGTCGGATGCAGTAGCGCTGTGGGCTAGATGTGTAGTGCCCATAGAGCTGCTCAGTGACAACTGCAGCCTCTGCCATCCATCCATCCATCCATCTGTATTAGCCATCCACACTGCAGCCTCTGCCATCCATCCCTCCGTAATAGCCATCCACACTCATCCATCCCACCATCCACACTCAGCCGCCCAGCCATCCACGCTCAGTCACCCCCCCCATCCACGCTCATCCATCCTGCCATCCATGCTAGGTCATACCGCCATCCACGCTCAGCCATCCCATCATCCACACTCATCCATCCCGCCATTCATACTCATCCATCCATACTCATCCATCCATGCTCAGACATCCCTCTGTCATACCTATCCACCCATCCATGCTCAGCTATCCATACTCAGCAATACTCAACCATCCATCCATTCTCAGCCATCCCATACACCCCAAGCCATACTCAGCCATACCTAGCAGTACCCAGCCATACTCAGCCGTACCCAGCCATGCTGAGCCATATTTGACGATACCCAGCCATACCCTGCCATACTCAGCCATACCCAGCCCTACTCAGCTGTACCCAGCCATTCTCAGCCATAACCAGCTATATCCAGCCATACTCAGCTGTATCCAGCCATGCTCAGCCGTACCGAGCTGTACCCAGTCATACTCAGCGACACCCAGCCATATTCAGCCATACCCAGCCTTTCTCAGCCATTAACAGCCGTTCTCAGCCATACCCAGTCGTTCTCAGCCATACTCAGCCTCTGTATGTGGGCAGGCTGTGGAAATCTCCCACATGTGGTATCTCCATACTCATTCATCTTTGGTATGTACATGCTATGTGCTAGAAATATTGTATAAATGGACAACTTTATGATAAAAAAAAGACATGTTCAAAAGACTCATTATGCCTCCTAGATTATACGTTGGGGTGTTTACTTTCCAAAATGGGGTAATTGTTAGGATGTTTCCATTGTCCTGGTGCTCCAGGGCCTTCAAAAGTGTAAGAGATAGTCAGGAACTTAGATGTGTAATTTATGCTCCAGAACACCTGATGGCGCTCCCTGCATGTTGGGCCTCTCTATGTGGCCACGCTGTGTAAAAGTCTCACACATGTGGTATCACCATACTCGGAAGGAATAGCAAAATGTGTTTAGGGTGTAATTTGTGGTATGCATATGCTGTGTGAGAGAAATAACCTGCTAATATGACAATTTTGTGGAAAAAAAAGAAAACAAAATCTTGATATTGCAAAGAATTGTGGGAAAAAATGACAACTTCAAAAAACTCCCCATGCCCCTTTAAAAATACCTTTGAATTTCTACTTTCCAAAAAGGGGTAAATTGGGCGGGGGGGGGGGGGGTATTTGAACTTTCCTGGCATGTTAGGGTCTCAAGAAATGAGCTAGGCCATCAGTACTTCAAGTGTGATCAATTTTCAGAGCTTGGCACATAGCTTGTGGACTCTATAACTTTCACGAAGACCAAATAATATACACCAATTTGGGTTATTTTTAACAAAGATATGTAGCAGTATACATTTTGGAAAAAAAAATTAGAAGAAAAATGACTGATTTGCAAATTTTTTTAACAGAAGCAAAGAAAAATGCATTTTTTTTACAGAATTTTCAGTCTTTTTCTTTTATAGCGCAAAAAACCCAGTGGTGATTAAATAGCACCAAAAGAAAGCTATATTTGTGGGAAAAAAATGACAAAAATTTCATATGGGTACAGTGTTGCATGACTAATTGTCATTCAAAATGTGAGAGCACCGAAAGCTGAAAATTGGTCTGGTTAGGAAGTGGGATTAAGTGCCCAGTGGTCAAGTGGTTACGTCATTATAGCTGATCAAGATGTCAACTTGGAGTAAAAATTTGTTTGTATGCTGGTGAAAACATGTCAAAAGCTCATCCTTCATATGAGCCAATGTTCATCAAGTGTACCCTTTATTGAATGGTTAAAAGTATAGCTGATACCTAGTAAAGGTCCCTCACATTACCCAAATGTACATACAAAGGTTTTTTATAATCATATCAGGTAAAATATTGAAAGTAAGGGAAAACTTTTTCAAATGTTTTTAGAGTCATCTTAATCAGTAAATGAGACCTCTTTTAATACTTGGAAATGTTGTACTAATGACTCACAATTTTCTGTATATGCTATTCCAGAGGGATATGCCAGGGTTATTATCCTGATCTAATCATACCTCAAAGATAAGACAGAATCAATGAATAACTGATATTTTTTGGAAGTTGCTGGACAGTTAAATCACTTTACAAATAACTATACTACTAGGGCAATCCCTTGATGAGACATCTGTGCTTGAGATCCTGGACCTGAATACCATATGTGGCCACTGCTAGGTACATAAACTCTCCCTGACAGTTTTTTATATTTTATATTATGGTAATATTGTAGGTGGTCCTGGAGGCAGATGAAAACACCATGGATTGCTTGCCATTCAAGTATTTAAGACATGCAAGAAACAAGTCCACCAGGCTTCACTTATACCTAACATGTTTAATTTGATTGACCATATACGTATACAAAATATATATATTTTGGATTGTAGGTTTTATGCAAACTTTATATGTGTGTTGGTAACAAAATGTAACACTGTTCAAGGTGATACTGACTTTTGAGAAATACCTACATCCATGATAAGGGCAAGTGACCCAATAACAAAAAACAGACATACATACTAAACTATGGTTAAAAAAGGTTAATAAACATTTTATTACAGAATACCACTGTATAAATTGGAAATTTAGGCCCCCTTTTTCACTCTTCTCTGCCAATGAAAATGTCCATCACCTGTTTCAATGATGTTGCCTGGAAAAATTCTGGCTGTGTCAAATTATATTTGGCTGCTACTGCTACTGCAGCAGCTAGCCTCAATGATCATCAGCTGTTGGTTTTCTCTATGTTTTCTCTGTTTTTCCTGCAGTTTTGCCACCTCAATGAATGTACAGTATGGAATCATTATCAATATGTTTTAAATGACAATATTGCTTCCTGATGTAACTAATGTGAGCAATGGGGAACAGGGACTATTAATTATATGATCTATGGTGCACATGATAAAGAAAAACATACAGGTAAATGTTTAAGCTTTCCATGCTATTGATTTAAATTTATCTGAACATGAATTCACTTTTGTTTAGTTTAATATGTAATCTTATCAGCTAGCTTAAGTTAGTTAGCGTAAATATGATTCCAGAACTTTTCTTTCTCATTATGTGTATAAAGTACAGGAACATTTCAGTATAAAGCTGCAGGCTATATTGAATGCCACATCAATTTCATTATACCAGTCATTCTAAAATCCCTATTTGAACTTTAAATTCAATAAGCTGCTAGCGGCATGCTTAACAATAGTCCAACTGCTGTAAAACAGTAGCAGTTTTAGTGTGTTGAAATAAAGGGGTTGAAATCAATAATTGCTGTTTTTTTTTTCTTAATACGAAGCATGACAGGTTTCCCTATTCATAAACCTAAGCTGGACAATTTCTCTGCTTCCTTTTCCCAAATGTCAATAAAAGTGAATATAATTCAGAAAAGCTTTTTAAAATATAGATTTTACTAATTTTTCTGACAAATGTATGACTCACCAGAAATTTCACAAATTTCAGTTGTAAATCAGGTCACCATAAAGACTGCTTATTTCCCCTTTTTTAAGTCAATGGAATTTGGGGAATGAGATTTTTCTCTTACATTTTTAAAGAAATTGACACAAATTGATTAAAAAACTTGGTGGTATATATTTTTTAGTAAGGAAAACATGAATATACACATTTTGGTAAGGCATTCAATTAAGCATGAAACCCTTTATTTTACTCAATATATCAATAAAAAAGCGCAATCACTCATTTTTAGTAGGACTAACAACTGTAAATTTCATTGTACTTTGTGCTACTTTGAAAAACAAGCCAATCTGTGTATACTTTGCAATAGAGGGGGCTTTTGGGACTTTAAATGAGATGCACAGTGATATGCATCTCCATCCCTGTTCAAGTACATAGAGAAAAAAGGTTGGGACTTTAAATGAAGTGTCTATTGTAGCTAATCAAAGGAGTCAAAGTAAAACATAAACAAGTATTTATTTGTTTGCCATGATTGAGTAGGTACATGGCAGACAATACATGCAATAATGGCACATAGTGTAACAAATCATGTATCCGAAAACATTTACATGTTAAAAACATGAATAGAATACAATAGTATACAATAGTATTGTCCTTAATCATAAAAATCATTATAATATAGCAGTTCTAATCCACGGCATTGCCTGAATCCAAAGACCATGTAAGTATGTATGCATTGCATCTAGGTTAGGCCAGGCGCGTTTCATGGGATCTATCCAATCATCAGGGGCGGATGCACGATACATCTATAAAAAGAGGTAAATATATCAACATCAACCATTCATGGACAAGAAATGAACATACATACAGGGAGGATAAGGTAGTCATCCCTGTAAAACTCAGGTATCTGCTTAGTGTGAAACAAACACACTGCCGGGGTGCTAGGGCCGAAAGGAATGCCTGTTCCGGAAGCTGTGGTAGTAGGGTCCAATAAGAACACAGGGAGTATGAGCATAACGCAGAGTGTCTGGAACAATGTAACAAAGGGGCCCCATTCTGTGGAACAATAAAAAACATAAATACCCCAAATGGTATATATAAAAATGTGATCTAATCAAAGAAAGGAGCCCAACTAAAATGGGTATGAACTGATATCAAAAGAGCATAGATCCCCAGAAAATATAATAAAATCCTGGGATTAAAACCATATATGAAATAAGTGTCATAGTCGTAATTACCTAGTGTTGCTGATATAGGAGAAAAAGCCAGCGATGTCTGGTGCAGACTGCACAAGAAGTGTATCAGTCAGAGGATTGACTGTGAATGAAAGCAGTGTATTTAAATGCTCTGTGTAATGAGCGGACCCCGCCCAATGGGCGTGTACACCAATAGTGACAGGTGCATGCTGCACAGATTATGTGTCAATGTGAGAACTGGCTGTAAGTGAAGGAGAGAAAAAAAAGGGGGCTATTTGGATGATCCCTGTGTAACAAGCGGACCCTACCCAGCGTCACACAAGGCATGACACTTAGAACGGGCACCAGAGTCAGGGCAGAAACAGCTCACTGGACCCCAAATGCCCATCCCACCGTCAGCCAAGATGGTAGCACCTGCCTGTGTCAGTAAAGCATCGACTACACAAGCGGCAGCGTGGCGGTGATGCTAGAACAGACAGCCCCGCCCAGGTCCCTGCACCCAACAAAAATCAGGTGGGGGGGACAAGAGGGAGGGGCGCAGAGAAAGCATAGCAGCTTACGGAGGGAATAAGGCAAAAAAATCGGTCCAACAACCCGGCAGTGCGCATGCAGACACAGACCACAGAGTGTTGGAGAGAAATATATATTTTTTTTATGCATTTGTCCTAGAATGGTAAATGAAGAGACTAAAACATTATAGAAAAATGAACTACCCATAAGGGAGATCGGTCATGATCAATATGAGGACATTAAAGGTCATAATCCAACGAAACAACTGCTCACTACACCTCCATCCCTAATCAATTGCAATAGAGGTGGCTTTTGGGACTTTAAATGAGATGCACAGTGATATGCATCTCCATCCCTGTTCAAGTACATAGAGAAAAAAGGTCGGGACTTTAAATGAGGTGTCTATTGTAGCTAATCGAAGGAGTCAAAGTAAAACATAAACAAGTATTTATTTGTTTGCCATGATTGAGTAGGTACATGGCAGACAACGCTTTGGGCCTAACCTAGATGCAATGCATACATACTTAGATGGTCTTTGGATTCAGGCAATGCCGTGGATTATAACTGCTATATTATAATGATTTTTATGATTAAGGACAATACTATTGTATATTGTATATTCTATTCATGTTTTTAACATGTAAATGTTTTTGGATACATGATTTGTTACACTATGTGCCATTATTGCATGCATTGTCTGCCATGTACCTACTCAATCATGGCAAACAAATAAATACTTGTTTATGTTTTACTTTGACTCCTTCGATTAGCTACAATAGACACCTCATTTAAAGTCCCGACCTTTTTTCTCTATGTATCTGTGTATACTTTAACCCCTCCCCAATGCTACCATGGGTCAAATTTGAGAGAGACTCAATCTTCCCACTCTCAATCTTGGGACTATTGTGGTACAATAATGTTCCACAACATGCCCTTGTAACACAGAAACAATTAGTATTTCAAACCTATCCATTTTGGAAACTATACAATAATAAATATGGTTTGGAACCACCGCATATCTGCTGTAGAGGATAACACCCGGACACAGGCGATAGCGATCAGGCAAGTGCAAAAAACCTATTATCTCCACCTTCCACACATGTTTGAGCTCCATAGGCAAGTAGAGGATTTAGACAACAGCGGCCACAGACATGACATCAGGGTGAGGGGGGTGCCGGAGGGGATCGATCAAGCGGCATTACCACAAGCAGTGTGCACCATCTTTAATGATCTGCTCGATCGACCCATCCGATTCCCCAATAGAAATGGAACATTTACACAGGGCACTACTCCTCCCCTCGACTCTGAACCACCCAGGGGCATTGTCTGCTGTGTTGTAAACTTCCCCATCAAAGAGGAAATCCTCAGAAAAGAAAGGGACAGAGGCCGCATACTGTTTAATGGCGCAAAAATAAAATTGTTCCAAGACCTGTCCCAGATCACACTTCAGAACAGACGCACTCTACGCCCCCTGCTGGAGTCACTCCATCAATGCAGCATGCAGTATAGGTGGACGTTTCCTTTCTGCCTCTCTGCATCATCTAGAGGTCGCACAGCGCTCCTCCGAACCCCAGAAGATCTGCCCACCTTCTGTGAGCAACTGGATATCCCTCTGGTGGATCTCCCAGAATGGTACTCCTATTTCCCCACAGAACCATGGAAACCGGTCTCTCACAATGGCTCACCCAAAGTCCAGCGACAACATTCCAGACGCCACAGACTAGACCCCATGTCACCTGGGGACCGACCTTAACGCTGTGATTTTCCTTCATGAAGCCCGGGACTAGCAGACACCCCAGGTCATGGTCACCCAAGAGCCGTAACATGCTAACGTTTGCATGACCTGAACTATTTCGTTATCATTTGTTTTAACTTGACATTCCTCCCCTGTTTTCACAGTTTTCTTTTTCAAAAGATTTCCCAAGATATCTACACTTCCAAAGTCACTCCACTACAGGCTCAATGGACAACAGAATGGACCTACAGACCTCTTGCATACAGGTACCGAAGTAGCAATCTCTCCGGTGAAACACTATTTGATTATCTTACTGTCATATGGGGAATATGCTGAATGCACTCCAATTCTACCCGTATTAACATTAAACAGCCAAAATGTCAGCTTCTAGAAGACTGCAACGGCAATACCATACCTTTCCCTCACATGGATTTTTCCGCCCCCCTCCCCCCCCCCGGTTTAACGGTTTATACACTTATGCTATCTAATACTTTGTACGCACCTTAAAAGCCATCTTGGGAGGGTTCAGAGCTCTAGCCGACCAGAGGTAGCCTTTACACTTGAAGTAACCATGGGCCTGAGTCTGGCAGACTGACAGGTCATACATTAAAAGCATATAGTTCAAATAATCACTTTTGTGCAACAAACTTAGACTCACCTGTCTGTCTAAAAGTGTTCTTAACTTACGAGTCACTCACCACGCATCAACCTACTCTCTAGATGGTACGAATTGACTCCCCCTTTTTCTTTTTTGAGGAATGCATTTCGTCCATAGAAGACTAACTACATATCCTCCAGTCGCATACTCATCACACACCCAGTGCTGGCTAAATATCCTACACCCCAAACCAACACCTATACACCCTCTACCTATCTTTTACAGTGACTCCACACTAGAATGACATCATATCTTCCCCAGACATAACCCACAACCTGAATATAGAGGAATGTATACGAAATTTGCAACATCACCATAGTTTATATATGAACAACCGCAAGTACTTCAAACCCCCCTCATGCTACTCCCAGAGATAAATTAATTGAAAGGAATGAAGCGTATTGGATATTGAAATGCTGTAAGAATAAAACCCCCATGGAGTGAGCAGAGAACAGACTACACTAAACGACCAGCAAAAAAATCCTGCTAGGAAGACTAGTCTGGTAAAACTCTCTAGCCTCTATTTGTGTTTTACAATGCCTTGGGACCACTGCCAATGCTACTGCTACTGTTATCTTATGTTCTCTGTTATAAGTTAAGATGTTATAAGTTTCAGAATAATCCAATTACTGGTCACTACGGTTAAAACACATCTATAGAGGCTCACATAGTATACCCCCTCCATGGTAAGGAAAACAGTGAGGAGACCGAATCCCTAACGATTTGTGTCATAACAGCTCACCCCCCCCCATTGTATTTAACTCGCTACATCGTTCTCCCTAGTGCTATACCGTCAGCCTCTTCTAAGTTCACAGTCCCCCCACAGCTTTCCTAACAGATAGTAGCTGACACTCCAGAGTACTTTTATCAGGTGGAGTGGTGTTTCCACTTCCACCTCTGGTACCCTCACACAATTACTTACTGTGTGCTATATCAGTACACAGCCTACACATTCCACTAACATTAAAATGCCTCTCATTGAATGTAAAAGGTTTAAACCTTCCAGAGAAAAGGTCACAAGTGCTGTCAGCCTTGACCAAACATAAAGCCCATTCCTCCTCCTACAAGAGACACATTTCCGCACAGATGTCATACCTAAATTAGCGAATCATGTCTACACGAAAGTATTTCATGCCACAAACTCAGAAGCTAAAACTAAGGGAGTCTCGATCATCATCTCCAAACATGCTAACTTCCAATTATCAGAATCCAAAATAGACCCAGAGGGCAGATATATCCTTATCAAGGGCACGTATGCATCCAGGCCAATTACGTTAGCGAACTACCCTAATGAGCACCAGTTAACGTTCATTAGGAACTTATGCGATTTACTGAACTCCTTCAAGGAGGGGATGGTAGTCATGGGAGGAGACTTTAATATCCCACTGAGTCCACTCCTTGACACTTACACAGGATCCTCCACCATCTCATACCTCACACTTTGCCAAAGCAAAATATACACGACACCTGGCGTACTCTATTCCAGAATGATAAAGATTTTACCTTCTTCTCCCCACCACATCAGAAATACTCCAGGATAGATTATTTCTATCTATCTCAACCTGACCTATCCTCTCTCTATCAAGCCACCATAGAGCCAATGTTTCTGTCTGACCACCATCCCATTACAATGACTCTCGTTTTCCCTGAATCAATCAAAATAGCAAAATCATGGAGACTAGACCGCTCCCTTTTAAAACACCCAGAACTACTACAACAAATACGATCTCGTCTGCAATTATACTTCAAAGAAAATTCCTCTCTTGACATTACACCCGTCACATTATGGGAGGCCCACAAATGTGTAATCAGAGGCAAACTTATATCCATAGCAACTGCCAACAAAAAGAAACATCAAGAACAAATCAGGTCCCTTATTGAAACAATTAATAGACTTGAAAAGGTGCATAAACAATCAACCTTGATAACTACACTCCAAGACCTTACGCACACGCTCCACATTGCTAGTGATTCTAGGAAAATGCACCACACGAAGATATATGTCTGATTAGAAGCCCCCTGAGGACTGCCTTATGGGCCTCCCATAAGGAGCCATGGTCACAATCCTGGTTGTCATTTTCCTGATAGTATAAGGTCAATGCTTTAGTCACCTCTGTCAAGATTTCTGGGACCTGGAGGAGACTCTCCTTTAGTCACCAAAACTGCGACCCAGCCACAGGCCTCCCAGTGAGTGTGTATGTGAGGGTGATAGGAGCATGGTTTGACCATGTGATGTGATCTATGGAGGAGTCTATCACCGAATGTAATTGGATATGAGGTATCAAAAAAATAGTCTATTCTGGTGTATAGTTTATGTGTCTGTGAATAGAAAGTGTAATCACGCTCTCCTGAGTGCTGTAGATACCATACGTCAATTATTTGAGCTTTGTGTAGGGAGTTAGCTATGTGCTTTCTGTGGGTCGTGGCACTGAGGAGTGACCGGAGGATATATCTGAAAATGGGATCAGGGGGACATTGAAGTCTCCTCCTAGAATCACAACAATATTTCTTACTAGGTAGTACGGAATAAAAAAAAAACTCCACAGTTGAATAAACTAGAGTTGAAAAGATTATAGAAAGAAGATTACACATTCAGTATGTCAGGGTCTTAAAGATTAGTTATTGTGATCCTTTCTTGTTCTTTCCATTAAACCTTGAAGCACACATTCAACCTTGACGAACAGTGTCTGTATATTGACTTACCTTGTTCATGTCTGCATTTTTATTCTGGATATATGTAGGTATTTTACATATACAATGGCATAGCTTACTAGGAAAGGTGAAATTACATTATTAAAACTAATCAAATTTGATTGTAAAAACTGCATAGTCTAAAAATTTGTATTGGGGTAAATACATTAATAATAAAAACATTGCATTAAATACAAGAGCTTGGTGGAAATGTGGACTTGCCTCTCTCCTGCACCAAGAAAGGCATATACCACTTCAATAAGGAATTTTCATGTCATGCTGCATTAGGGCCTGCAGTTGACCTTCTTCTGACTTTCATTTTACCTATTTCAAATTACTTTTGCATTTCCATAGATTGGGGAGATAAGAACGTCTGATGCAAATAAAAGCCTTTTGACTCTGGCAATGGCAGTGTGGACCAAATGTTACAATTATGAAACAAACACTTCAGGCAAATCCTGCTCCATTCTCACTACTAAAGCCTAAACAATACATTACTTATTACTTGTCACTTTCATAGTAAATAGTTGTAGAAAGGTATTCATTCTAAAAGTCACAAATGTTAATAATTATTTTGCAATTAAAATGTAATTGATAATATAATTAATAATTATGTATATTTGCAATTAAAAATCACTTATAAGACCATGCATTTTTTTATAAGTAATATCAAATGTCAAATGTCATACAGTAAATTATTTCACTTGCATGGATAGCAACTATAATTGGCCATATTCTATCCTTGGTAAAGTCTTTATTGAAATGTGCTGGAATAGACTTAATACAACACTTAAATTCTTGATGGGTCACTTTTATGATGTTCATAAAAATGTCTAGGTACGCTGTAATCAAATATCTTATTTTAAATATTTATTTTATGCTTTTCAAACGTAGCACACAATGTTCTAATGCGAGGACACAGATAACAAATTACATGGCTAAAATAAAATGACAAAGCTTGTAGAACACATAATAAACAGTTGGATCCAAAGCTACTTCCTTATGGATTCTGCAAAGATCATCAAGTCATGCATTTTATACTGACAAACACCACTGTTAGAAACCCCATATTTAAAAAAAATATATTTTGAGCCTATTAAAATCTAAACAAGCTGTAAAATGAATTATAATATAGGCAACTTGACTTCTAACATCCAATATATTTGTATTATGGAAGTAAATGTCTTCATAAGTGACAAAGATGCTCGTTAGAGCTTACAGTCTAGAAGGGAGGGTCAACTGGAACAAAAGGTAACAGCTGTGGGGAATGATCAGACGGAGAATATGAAAATAAGATTGTTAGGTGTGGGTAGGGTAGGTTTCTCTGAAGAGGAGGGTTTTCAGGGATCATCTAAAAGCTAATAGAGCAGGAGATAATTGGACAGATTGGGGCAAGGAGTTCCATAGGAATGGAGAGGCTCTGGAAAAGTCCTGGAAATGAGCATGGGAGGAGGTGATGAGGGAGCTAGAGAGCAGGAGGTCTTGAGAAGAATGAAGAGAATGATTAGGTTGGTATTTTGAGACTAGGTCAGTGATGTAGCTGAGGGAAGAGTTGTGGATGGTGTTGTAAGTAGTTGTTAGTATTTTGAATTTAATTTTTTGGGTGAATGGAAGCCAGACAGAGAGGAGTAGTAGACACAGAGCGTTTGGTAAGGTGGATGAGTCAGATGAGTCAATCCATCAGCATTCATGATGGATTGAAGAGGAGTAGACTATTTAGAAGTAAGCCAATAATGAGGGAGTTGCAGTAGTTAAGGCGAGAGATCACCAGGGAGTGAATTAGGAGCTTTGTTGTGTCATTTTTTAGAAAGGGGCATATATTGGAGATGTTATGGAGGTTGAGGTGGCAAAATTTGGACAGTGATTGGACATGGGGCTTAAAGGAGAGTTTAGAGTCCAGGATTACACCTTGGCATGCAGAGATGGGCTTATAGTTGTGCCATCAATTTTGACAGAACGATCAGGGGAAGCGGTATGAGGGGGAGGAAAAATAACAAGTTCAGTTTAAGATTAAGTTTGAGGAAGTGATGTCACATGGTGTACTCATTAACCAGTTGCCGACCGCCGCACGCCGATGTACGTCGGTACAATGGCACGGGCAGGCATAAGGACATACATGTACGTCCCTTGCCTCCCACGGGTCGGGGGCCCGATCGGGCCCCCGCCCGGTGCCTGCGGCGGTCGGTATTCGTTCGGGAGCGATCCCGGACGAGGGGACGGCCATTCATTCATGGCCACCCCCTCGCGATCGCTCCCGACGAATAGAAATCCCCGGTGACATCACTTCCTCTCCTGTAATGTAAACACAGGAGAGGAAGTGATGTATTCTCTCCTCCGTGTCGGTATTTTTCGTTCCGACACGGAGGAGAGCGGATCAGTAAGTTGCACCAACACTCACACACACAGTAGAACATGCCAGGCACACTCACACCCCCCCTTTACCCCCCGATCACCCCCCCAATTACCCCTGCCCCCCAGTCACAGTGACACCAATGTCATTTTTTTTTTTTTTTTTTTTTTTTTTTGCATTGGTGTCATTTGTGACTGTAATAACTGTTAGGGCAGTTAGAGTTAGCCCCCTTTAGTTCTAATGTACCCCCCTAACCCCCCCAATAAAGGTTTAACCCCGTGATCACCCCCCGTCGCCAGTGTCACTAAGGCTGGGTTCACATTGCAGCGGTTTATGAGAACGAATGTGATTCGCACCGCACTGCAGTGCAAATCACATCCGATCTCTGTGCGATTCGAGTTCAGCCATTCGCCGCACCCGCCGCACCCGCCATACCCGCCGCACCCGCCGCAAATTCGCACGGGACCCTTTTTTTGGCCCGCAGCAGAATCGGATCGCATGGGTGTTCACACCATGCGATCCGAGTTTGCAGATCGCACTGCGATATGCGAACTGATCTGGGGGTGTCAGTAACATTTCACTGACACTCCCAGCAGTTCGCATAGGGCAGTGTGAACTGCCGCCGGGAGGCATGCGATGCGGGAACCCGCCGCGGATTCGCGGCGTTTCCGCATCGCTCCAGTGTGAACCCAGCCTAATAAGCGATCATTTTTCTGATCGCCGTATTAGTGTCACAGGTGACGCTAGTTAGGCAGGTAGGTATTTAGGTTCGCCGCAGCTTTTTATAGCGCCAGGGACCCCCATATACTACCGCATAAAGCCCCCTGATTGCCCCCTAGTTAACCCTTTCACCAGTGATCACCATATAACTGTTGCAGGTGACGCTGGTTGGTTAGTTATTTTTTTATAGTTTCAGGGCACCCGCCATTTATTACCTAATAAAGGTTTAACCCCCTGATCACCCGGCGGGTGTCATTTGTGACTAATAACTGTTAGGGCAGTTAGGGTTAGCCCCCTTTAGTTCTAAGGTACCCCCCTAACCCCCCCAATAAAGGTTTAACCCCGTGATCACCCCCCGTCGCCAGTGTCACTAAGGCTGGGTTCACATTGCAGCGGTTTATGAGAACGGATGTGATTCGCACCGCACTGCAGTGCAAATCACATCCGATCTCTGTGCGATTCGAGTTCAGCCATTCACCGCACCCGCCGCACCCGCCGCAAATTCGCACGGGACCCTTTTTTTGGCCCGCAGCAGAATCGGATCGCATGGGTGTTCACACCATGCGATCCGAGTTTGCAGATCGCACTGCGATATGCGAACTGATCTGGGGGTGTCAGTAACATTTCACTGACACTCCCAGCAGTTCGCATAGGGCAGTGTGAACTGCCGCCGGGAGGCATGCGATGCGGGAACCCGCCGCGCATTCGTGGCGTTCCCGCATCGCTCCAGTGTGAACCCAGCCTAATAAGCGATCGTTTTTCTGATCGCTGTATTAGTGTCACAGGTGACGCTAGTTAGGCAGGTAGGTATTTAGGTTCGCTGCAGCTTTTTATAGCGCCAGGGACCCCCATATACTACCGCATAAAGCCCCCTAATTGCCCCCTAGTTAACCCTTTCACCAGTGATCACCATATAACTGTTACAGGTGACGCTGGTTGGTTAGTTATTTTTTTATAGTTTCAGGGCACCCGCCATTTATTACCTAGTCTCACTAGTGTACCCCTAAATTTAGGGGTGTCTACTTTCCAAAATGGGGTCATTTGGGGGGGGTTTGTGCCATCTTGGCATTTTATGGCCTTCAAAACTGTAACGCCCTTAGAAAGCCTGAAGGCGGTGCTTGGTTTTCGGGGCCCCGTACGCGGCTAGGCTCCCAAAAAGTCCCACATATGTGGTATCCCCATACTCAGGAGAAGCAGCAGAATTTATTTTGGGGTGTCATTTCACATATGCCCATGGCATGCGTGAGCAATATATCATTTAGTGACAACTTTGTGAAAAAAAAAAAAAAAAAAAAAAGTTTGTAATTTTCCCGCAACTTGTGGCAAAATATAAAATATTCCATGGACTCAACATGCCTCTCAGCAAATAGCTTGGGGTGTCTACTTTCTAAAATGGGGTCATTTGTGGGGGTTTTGTGCCATCTTGGCATTTTATGGCCTTCAAAACTGTAATAGGTAGTGAGGAGTGAAATCAAAAAATTACGCCCTTAGAAAGCCTGAAGGCGGTGCTTGGTTTTCGGGGCCCCGTACGCGGCTAGGCTCCCAAAAAGTCCCACATATGTGGTATCCCCGTACTCAGGAGAAGCAGCAGAATTTATTTTGGGGTGTCATTTCACATATGCCCATGGCATGCATGAGCAATATATCATTTAGTGACAACTTTGTTAAAAAAAAAAAAAAAAAAAAAAAGTTTGTAATTTTCCCGCAACTTGTGGCAAAATATAAAATATTCCATGAACTCAACATGCCTCTCAGCAAATAGCTTGGGGTGTCTACTTTCTAAAATGGGGTCATTTGTGGGGGTTTTGTGCCATCTTGGCATTTTATGGCCTTCAAAACTGTAATAGGTAGTGAGAAGTGAACTCAAAAATTTACGCCCTTAGAAAGCCTGAAGGCGGTGCTTGGTTTTCGGGGCCCCGTACGCGGATAGGCTCCCAAAAAGTCCCACATATGTGGTATCCCCATACTCAGGAGAAGCAGCAGAATTTATTTTGGGGTGTCATTTCACATACGCCCATAGCATGTGTGAGCAATATATCATTTAGTGACAACTTTGTGTAAAAAAAAAAAAAAATTTTTTTTTTGTCATTATTCAATCGCTTGAGGCAAAAAAATAAAATATTCAATGGGCTCAACATGCCTCTTATCAATTTCCTTAGGGGGTCTACTTTCCAAAATGGGGTCATTTGGGGGGGTTTTGTACTGCCCTGCCATTTTAGCACCTCAAGAAATGAGATAGGCAGTCGTAAACTAAAAGCTGCGTAAATTCCAGAAAACGTACCTTAGTTTGTAGATGTGACAACTTTTGCGCAAACCAATAAATATACAATTATTGACTTTTTTTTTACCAAAGACATGTGGCTGAATACATTTTGGCCTAAATGTATGACTAAAATTGAGTTTATTGGATTTTTCTAATAACAAAAAGTAGAAAATATCATTTTTTTTCAAAATTTGCGGTCTTTTTACGTTTATATCGCAAAAAATAAAAATCGCAGAGGCAATCAAATACCATCAAAAGAAAGCTCTATTTGTGGGAAGAAAAGGACGCAAATTTTGTTTGGGTACAACATTGCATGACCGCGCAATTACCAGTTAAAGCAGCGCAGTGCCAAAGTGTAAAAAGACCTCTGGTCATTTACCAGCAAAATGGTCCGGTCTGAAAGTGGTTAAAAAAAAAAAAAAAAAAAATCTTTGGATTGCTCAGATTAAATAATACACAAGGATCCATTTTTTTGTAATACAGTCCCTGGTCTGGTCCCTTTATTATTTTATCTGAAATTTTTCACTAATTTTAGAGGTCATTTTATATTGTAGAAGGAAATATAATTTTTGAAATCTCAGTTGTATATAGGATGCAAGTCAGGCATTGTTTCCTAGCTTCATTGCCTGAAATTGGTTGGAAACAGCCTCAATGTTGTTTTTGTTTACTATTTATTCATTGGTTCTAAGTTTCAGAGCACAAAATAAATCAAAGTTACCATGAAGAATTTGATTTAATAATTTGAAATATTATTCATACAAGCAGATGGTTGAACGATATTAGCAGAATTGTAGTGCAGTCTAGTTCTATCATCCTCCCACCTATCTAAATACTGACTTGAGTGTTATCTCAATTAAGCGCTGTACTCATCTGCAGGGGCAAAGGCACAGAAGCAGCTGTGGGAGCTATTGGCTCTTACTGCTGTCAATCAAATCCTGTGAGGAGGGAGAGGGAAATGGGACCCAGCCAAGCTGTGTGTGTCTTTGGATGCACACAGCCTGATTAAGGAGTGTGCAAGCAGCTTGAAGGAATGAAAAAGGGTGAAAACATTTACTGGATGTATGACATCTGGAACCTTTAAAAAGCCTTTCAGAAAAAGAAATACATTAGTAAGCCATATTGCTAGACTTTCCTAAACTTTCATTTAAAGTAATGTATATGATTTCTAGATACATGACATTACTGACAGCACAACTCCACATAAAATCTATATTTTACCAAATTGTATCAAATATGTAGGATAGGGCAAAATTATTTTTGGAAAATAAGATATAATGTTGTGTATTAAAATATGCATACATTTTTGTATAGAATGTAGAAAAATTGGAACCTCTGTCCTATTGGTGAGGCTCATCTTCTCTACTTACCTCTGGTACAAAAATTGGAAAATAATGAAAAAAACCATTTTGGAAACAACTGGTGAAAATTTTTTAAGAGAGGATATCTCCTAGTTTTAAAAAAAACTCTCTTCTTATTGTGTGAGATAGGAAATAAATTCCCTAATAATTTACTTGACATACAAATAAAATCAAAAAGGTGTATCAAAAGCTAAACAAGCCAACATATGCAAATTATGTTATCTTTATGTGGAAGAGGTATAGTTACCGTATATACTCGAGTATAGGTCGATCCGAATATAAGCCAAGGCCCCTAATTTACCACAAAAAAACTGGGAAAACTTATTGACTCGTGTATAAGCCGAGGGTGAGACATGCAGCAGCTACTGTTACAGCTTAAAAGAGTGGAAAAGAGGGTCAACAATGCCCATCTGCAGCTGCATACCTCCCTGTGTCCATCCCTGTGTCCCTCCCTGTGTCCATCCCTGTGTCCATCCCTGTGTCCATCCCTGTGTCCATCCCTGTGTCCCGTCCATCCCTGTGTCCATCCCTGTGTCCCGTCCATGCCTGTGTCCCGTCCATCCCTGTGTCCATCCCTGTGTCCCGTCCCTCCCTGTGTCCATCCCTGTGTCCATCCCTGTGTCCCGTCCATCCCTGTGTCCATCCCTGTGTCCCGTCCATGCCTGTGTCCCGTCCATCCCTGTGTCCATCCCTGTGTCCCGTCCCTCCCTGTGTCAATCCCTGTGTCCCGTCCATCCCTGTGTCCATCGCAGCCTACCTGTCTCTTTGCCTTCTGCAGCCTCTGTGTGCCATGCCACACCTCTCCACCTCGTCTGACAGACGGCGGTCATTCCACTGTTCAAAAGCCGCGCCTCTCTGTCTGTGATAGGCGGAACACTCAATTTCCCAGCAGTCAGTGTTCCGCCTATCACGGACATCCTCTCATCCTCGTTCGTAGTATGAGAATGAGCGGATGTCCGTGATAGGCGGAACACTGACTGCTGGGAAATTGAGTGTTCCGCCTATCACAAACAGGGAGGCACGGCTTTTGAATAGTGGAATGGTCGCCGTCTGCCTACCTGATCTGCGTGACTCGAGTATAAGCAGAGGGGGGCACTTTCAGCCTAAAAAAAGGGGCTGAAAATCTCGGCTTATACTCGAGTATATACGGTAAATATCTACAATCTTAAGTGGTAATGTTACCAAGCTCACTGGTTTTGCTATTGAATTTAGCAACACATAAACTATAATACATTTCTATCACTAACTGTTTTTGTGCTTTTACATGGGGTATAGAAATATGTAATAAGCATATTTAATATGTAATCTAATCAATGCTCTGTGAATATTTCACTGTGAATATATTCACATTCTTCACATATTATAATTTATTTTCTAGTTTTGAATCTCCTACAAGCAAGATTTATCTCGAGAAGAAAACATTGCAAATACAAGCCATTTGTATTCAGCTATTAAAGTATGAGAGTTGTAAAGAGTTATAGTATAATTTATAGTAGAGTGACAAAGACTAGAAAAGGCAATAAGCACAGAGAGTGATTCATTTGTTAGCTTACAATAAAGCAACTGCTTCCAAGATGCTATTTTGAGCTGATACTGACTTAATGTATTATCAATAGTGAATACTGAAAAGCAGGTATCAATCATTTGAAAGTGACAGTGATCTGCTGTGATCAATGAGGAGGCCATTGATCACTGCAAACAGTTAATATGGCATGCTACCTAGTTATCTCTACAAGGTGAGTTATTCAACATGATCTAACATGTAAAAGCACTTTATCATTACCTGCATATTTACCTAATAAAAAAATATATTAACTTTTTTTTACTAAAGACTTTTTTTATTCCCTAGGTAACAGAACAGTCTATCTGAAAAGCTAGATTGTGTTTGTTGCATGAATTACAGAACAGTATGTGACCTTGAAATGTCTTAGGAGAAAGAGAAATTTTATAACTGCCTAGTATGACATTTATAGCAGTTTTTTTATCAGTTAATGATTCCTTTATGATTTCTTTATGCCTGTACTGCATTGTCTAAAAATTAAACATGTGCTGTGATTGACTAGCTAACGAAAGCAGTTAGTCTTTATATTGCTTATGGATCACTTGGGTCCAATAAGGCATGAAGCTAAAGACCCCATGTGCTATCTCTTAGATGCTCAACATATTCCATAAATAACCCTACAGCTGGGTAGCTATATCTTTGTACAATTAAGGAATTGTATACTAAGCAGAAACAAATTAGATAAAACATATTTTGGTAAAAATATGATCACTTAAAGTACTTGTATTGTTTACCTTTGAATTTTGTATCATACATAAAACATGAGTTATATAACAAGGTAAGATAGCTGCACTGTATATCACTGTCCATTATAGCTTGACCTAAATGTTATTAATGTGAGTGAGCTATATTACTGTGATAATCAGAACAGATGAACTTAACAACTTAACAAAGTTTGGTTTGCGGGAGGTTACAATGAACCCAACAGAAAGATCACTTAAAGTGGTTGTAAACACCATTCGTTAAATTTGAGCTAGGTATATACAGTCATACCCCACTTTTAAGTACACAATGGGGTGTATTTACTAATGCTGGAAAGTGCAAAATCAGGCACACTTCTGCATAGAAACCAATGAGCTTCTAACCCCAGCTTGTTCAATTAAGCTTTGGTAATAAAACCTGGAAGCTCATTGGTTTCTATGCAGAAGTGAAGCTGATTTAGCACTTTTCAGCTTTAGTAAATAAACCCGATTGTGTACTTAAAAAGTGGGGTATGCCTATATATATCTGTATTGTATATTTGTCTCTCTCCAAAGCTCTAAGTGCCATGGCTTTATGCTGCTCCGTTCCTCCGTTATCAGCAGAGTCACTTCTGACTTGTGTCTGGGAGGGTCCCTAGAGGTAGATAAGCAGAGCTCTACATGCTCCTTCATCTGCCTATTTGGAGTGGGAGTGTGTGCCTTTTCTCCAATCAGCTCTCACACAGTGTAAGCCCAGACTTCACACCCACCCCTATGTGCTGCTGAAATAGAAAGAAAGATTTGTAATACAATCTGCACTTTCCAAAAAGTGTAGAAAGGGAAAGACAGCAGATATACATGTAAAACTTATGTAGTAGGATTTGTTTAATCTCTGTGTATCATCTGAGGTTGCTCAATTCACTGAGTATAGGAGAGGGTTTACAACCAGTTTATCCTCAGTAGGGATAAGCCGAACACCTCCCGGTTCGGTTCGCACCAGAACTTTCAAACGGACCGAAAATTCATACGAACTTTAGAACCCAATTGAAGTCTATGGGATACGAACGTTCAAAATAAAAAGTGCTAATTTTAATGGCTAATATGCAAGATATTGTCCTAAAAAGGGTTTGGGGACCTGGCTCCTGCCTCAGCGGACATGGGTCAATGGCAAAATTGTTTTTAAAAACTGACGTTTTTTTCAGGAGCACTGATTTTAATGACGATTAAAGTGAAAAAAAAGTGAAATATTCCTTTAACCACTTCCCGACCAGCGCACGACGATGTACGTCGACAGAATGGCATGGGCAGGCATATTGGCGTACATGTACGTCCAATATTCGATGCCGCCCTGCCATCGGGAGCACGCCGCCGACGGCGCGCTCCCGCGCTGGTCGAGACCCCCGTGAGTCCGGTCGCGGGACCCGCGGACTCGATCGCCGCGGGCATCCCCGCGATCGTCTCACGGAGCGGCCGAATGGAGGAAATGCTGTATAAACAACATTTTTCCATTCTGCCTAGCAACTAGTGACGCTGATCTCTGCTCCATGTGATTGGAGCAGAGATCAGTGTACACTAAATGAAAGCCCAACCCCCCCACAGTTAGTAACACACCCCTAGGAACATTTAACCCCTACACTGCCACCCACTGGTTAACCCTTTCACTGCCAGTGCCATTTACACAGGAATCACTGCATTTATATAGCAGTGATTACTGTATAAATGACAATGGTCCCAAAAATGTGTCAAAAATGTCCGATGGGTCCCCGACAATGTCGCAGTCACAATAAAAATCGCAGATCGCCGCCATTACTAGTAAAAAAAAAAAATAATAAAAAATTATTAATAAAAATGCTATAAAACTATCCCTATTTTGTAAACGCTATAACTTTTGCGCAAACCAATCAATAATCGCTTATTGCGATTTTTTTTACCAAAAATATGTAGAAGAATACGTATCGGCCTAAATTGAGGGAAAAAAATGTTTTTTATATATATTTTTGGGGGATATTTATTATAACAAAAAGTAAAAAATAATGCGTTTTTTTCAAAATTGTCGCTCTATTTTTGTTTATAGCGCAAAAAATAAAAACCGCAGGGGTGATCAAATACCACCAAAAGAAAGCTCTATTTGTGGGAAAAAAAGGACGTCAATTTTGTTTGGGAGCCACGTCGCGCGACCGCGCAATTGTCAGTTAAAGCGACGCAGTGCCGAATCGCAAAAAGTGGTCTGGTCTTTGACCAGCAAATTGGTCCGGTCTGAAAGTGGTTAAATATAATGCCTGGAGGGTGTCTATAGTATGCCTGTGAAGTGGCATGTGTTTCCTGTGTTTAGAACAGTCTCTGCATAAAATTACATTTAATGGAAAAAAGTTATTTAAAACTACTTGCAGTTTTAATGTTTAATGATTATATCTGGTTACGGCAATATGGATGAAAATCACTGAGAAAAATAGCCACCCCGCCCATTACCAGCCCCTTTGGGTCTTGTACGGATATTAAGGGGAACCCTTTACCCAAATAAAAAAAGGAAAGGCATGGGGCCCCCAGGCTCTATATACTCAGAACAGCAGTATACAGGCGGTGCAAACAAGACAGGGACTGTGTAAGTTTTTTGTGTTAAGTAGAATCTGTTTGTAATTTTGAACTGGTACATTTTGAAAGTGTAGCTCCAGTCAAAAAATCTATTTTTAAGCTTTTTGGAAAACATGGGAAGGGTTATCACCCCCTGTATAATTTTTTTGGCCGTCCGTCTTTTTTCATTTCACTTCCTGTTGTCTCCTTCCGTTTGCAAGTAGGAGACATTTGTAAGTTGGATGTTTGAAAGTAGGGGTCTGCCATATATGCGCTGCAGAAATTTGGGCCTAAGGTGTTGGTGTTGCCACAACACTGTATGTCCTCAAAGTGACTCTTGGTGGGCGCTGGAGCGCCCTGCTGTGAATGATTATATCAGGAATTGTAATTACATGCCATTGTTGAACAGTGGTAGAAAAATTGGGCCTTTGGTGGTTGTGGTGGTGGTGCTGGTGCCACAACACTATAAGTCCTCACAGTTACTCTCGGTGGGCGCAGGAACGAGCCCTGCTGTGAAATATTATATCAAGAATTGTAATTACATGCCACTGTTAAACAGGGGCTGAAAAATTGGGCCTGAGGCACTGCTTACTGGTGCCCCGACACTGCAACCTCTCCCATATACTCTAGTTGGAGTGCAGGAATGAGCCCTGCTGCAAAGCATTGCATCAAAAATTGTATTACACGACCCTGTTAAACAGAGGCTGAAAAATTGGGCCTTAGGCACTGGTGCTAGTGCCACGACACTGCAACCGCTCCCATATACTCTATTTGGAGTGCAGGAATGAGCCCTGCTGCAAGGCATTGCATCAAAAATTGTAATTACACGCCCCTGTTAAACAGGGGCTGAAAAATTGGGCTGGTGGCATCACACAGAACCAAAAATGTTCTTCCAAGATATCAGCGGAGGAGGAAGAGGATAGTCCGTCAACATAACATGACAGTCACTCAGCATCAGCATAGGTAGTCTTGAAGGGATGTGACATTTGGATGTGACATTTGGTAGCTTGTGGTGATCCAAGACAGATTCATCTTTATGAAGGTCAGTCGATCAACCAAGTCGGTGGACAGGCGCACACTGTGATCGGTTACAAAGCCACCAGCAGCACTGAAGGGGCATTCCGAAAGAACGCTGGATGCAGGACAGGCCAGTAGCTCAATTGCATACTGTGAAAGCTCTGGCCAGTGATCCACCCTCAAGACCCAGTAAGCCAGAGGATGTTTGGTGGGAAAGGTGTCCAAGTCTGACCTTGCCCCTAGGTATTCCTGCACCATGTAATTCAGACGCTGGCGATGGTTGCTGTAACCGATCATACCTTGGGGCTGCGGACTAAAAAATTGTCTGAACGCACTGGTCAGACAGCCACCTTCTCCACCGCTCCTTCTGTGACTGACCAAAGCCTCAGCAACATGTTGTCCAGGACCAGGAGATTGTAACCTCCCAATCTCTGGGAACGCGTTGCACAGACCTTTTTGCAAGGCCTCCTGGAGATGTCTCATCCTCTGCTCCCTCCGCGATGGCAAGATAAGGTCGGCAACCTTACCCTTGTACCGTGGATCAAGGAGAGTGGCCAGCCAGTAATGGTCCCTCTCCTTGATCCGAAGAATACGAGGATCCTTCAGCAGGCTTTGCAGGATCAGGGAGGCCATGCAGCATAGGTTAGCTGAGGCATTCGGTCCGGAGTCCTCTGGGTCACTAGGAACAACATGATCCACAGCCACCTCCTCCCAGCCACGTACAAGTCCATGGGTTTCTTGGGACTGTAAATCATCCCTGCAAGACTGCTGCTGCTGCTGCTGCTGCTGCAGATGAGTGCCAGGCTCCACCTCCATGCTGACACAATCCTCCTCCTCCACCTCGTCCTCTTCCTGTGTGATGGGTAGGACAGAAGGAACACTGTCTGGATAAAGGAGGCATTGAGAGGCAAGGAAATCCTCCTCTTCCTGCTCCTGTTCTGCCTCAAGTGCCCTGTCCGTTATTCCACGCAGCGTATGCTCCAACAGGTGGACAAGAGGTACAGTGTCACTGATGCATGCACTGTCACTTCTAACCACCCTTGTGGCCTCCTCAAACAGTGACAGAACAGTGCATGCATCCCTGATCATGCACTGGCGTGGTGAGAAAAAACCGAGCTCCCCTGACCCTGTCCTGGTGCCATAGTCGCACAGGTACTCATTGATGGCCCTCTTCTGCATGTGCAGCCGCTGCAGCATGGCCAACGTTGAGTTCCACCTGGTGGGCATGTCACATATAAGGCGGTTCTTGGGCAAGTTCAACTCCTTTTGGACGTGAGCCACACAGGGCGCATGGGCCAGTTGTCCCTGTCGGAAGGCGGAGAGGAGGTTGGTGCCATTGTCACAAATCACCATTTCTGGCTTAAGCTGGCATGGCGTCAACCACCGCTCGGCCTGCCCTTGCAGAGCTGAAAAAATATCTGCCCCAGTGTGGCTCCTGTCCTCCAAACAAACCAGCACAAGCACGACATGGCATCTTTTTTCCTGCGTACTTGCGTAGCCCCTTGAACACCGCTGGTTCCGAGGGCAGAGCACTGGAAGAGGCCATGGAGGAAGAAGAAGAGGAGGGGGTGGAGGAGAGAGGTGTGTCACAACCAGTAGTAGCATTTTGGAGGCGTTGTGGCGGAACAACCTCCAACACTACTGCACCTTGTCTTGCATCCTTCCCAGCTGCCAGAAGAGTGACCCAATCAGCCGTGAAAGATAGGTAACGTCCCTGTCCATGTCAGCTGGACCATGAGTCAGCGGTAATATGCACCCACTAACTACTGCAGATGCTTGTATGAGAGAACACCAGCAATAAAGGGTAGATACAGGTGTATACTGTGCTGTGCTGGAGGCACACAACACCCACTAACTCCTGCAGATGGCTCTATTAGAGAACAGCAATAAAGGGTAGATACAGGTGTATACTGTGCTGGAGGTACACAGCACCCACTAACTCCTGCAGATGGCTCTATTAGAGAACAGCAATAAAGGGTAGATACAGGTGTATACTGCGCTGGAGGTACACAACACCCACTAACTCCTGCAGATGCCGGAACACACTACACAAGGCCGCCGCACTGGCGGCCTTATATAGTGTGGGGCGTGTACTAAACCCCCTGAGCTATAATTGGCCACAGGCTCTCCTCGCTGCCGGCGCTGTGATTGTCCAAGTATGCGGGGTCACAGTGCTTGCTTGGCCAATCATGAGCCAGCAATGCACTCCTATGGCGCAGTGAATTGTGGGCCGTGAGCACCACACGAATTTGGCGCGAACGGCCCACAGAGTTCTGGCTTCGCCGAACAGGCGAACAGCCGGTGTTCAAGTCGAACATGCGTTCAACTCGAACACCAAGCTCATCCCTAATCCTCAGCATAGTGTTGAACCATATTTAAGTCTATGGGAGCAGACTTGTTATTTTTTTTCAGGCCTTTTCAGGGCAAATTTACTTTTGTTAGTGCTACCATTGGAAATTGACAATTCCAGATGAAGTTTGAGTACAGATATCAGCTGGGAGTTTGAGTGAGCGAATTCGGAAAATATGGTCAGTTTGTTTGCCCATTCATTGCACTGTAAACAGACTGAGTTCTGTTCAAACTGATGTTAAACCCAAACACCAAGCTCATTCCTAATAATCAGTATGTTTATATCTAGTGACAAGGATCTGTCACATATTTTCTATGTTACTAGATAGTATTACTGTTTTTATTACGGATGCTTTATACTAGCGACTTAATGCATTATTTTTGAACTTCAATACAACTACACTTGTTTATCTAATGATCAATAGGAAATAATTATTTCATTTACAATTTTTCTTTTAACTTTGAACTTATTTTTCCTGTTTACTCTGAGAGAAGAAAAAATTAGTATTGCACAAGAGGAATTATGCTACACACGATCGGACATTCCGACGGGTGTTGGCTAAAACTTGTCTTGCATACACATGGTCACACAAATCAGAAATTCCGATCGGCAAGAACGTGCTGACTAAAAACACGTACGACGGGACTATAAAAAGGAAGATCAATACCAAGTTTGGGCTCCTTCTGCTAATCTCTTGTTAGTTGAAGTTTGGTGAGAGACGATTCACGCTTTTCAGCCTCTTGATTTTAAGTTCGTTACTGCTATTCAGTTTGTTCTTGTGGGTTCATATTTGTTTTTCAGTGCATGTTGTTAGTTCGTATCTGTTTTTCAGTGCGTTCTTGTCTGCTCACTTATGACTTTCAGATCATTATTATCAGGTTCTTTCTGATTTTTAGTGCGTTCTGTTAGTTCGTTCTGACCAGCCGACCGTTTTCTAGCCATGTTGCGGGTACGTACTCATCATAGAGTTCGTGTCCTTAGGGGCTTGATGTTGGGATTCTTACTTTGACCCAAGCACAGTCCATGAACAGGGCGAGGAGGTGTTGGACGAGGAATTGGTTGCACCAGTGTGACCAATTCTCTCACATGCCTTTGTTGCGGGAGATCCATGAGAATGATCCTGATGATTTCAGGAATTATCTCTGGATCACGGACCCTGTTTTTCACCATCTGTTGGCTTTGCTGTCCCCTTATATTACAAAGCAGGACACCTGCATGCGGCAAGCCATCACTCCCGAGCAGAGGATGCTCGCCACCTTGGGGTGCTTGGCGACGGGGAGAATGCAAGAGGCTTTTTTTTTGGTGGGGGGCAAAACTCATTTGGAACCCTCCCTCCCCCCCAAAAGCTAAGTCAGCTGATACCAATCCTATGTCTGCTGACTTTGCCAAACCCATACACACTATAAAAAATATATGGAAAGTAGTGTTGCACAGTACTGGATAGGTAGATATTAACCTGAAAATGTAATAAATTATGTCCGCATCACAGTAATTAAAAGAATAGGTGTGCTGTCACCCAGACTAGAAAGGGTGATATATAGGAGGCCAGAATTGGCAAAATGACATAAAAAAATGATGCTAAAGTGTGAATAAATCTGTGTGAGTATCCTCTATGTCACAATGTGGATATCATAATACATAAATAATCAACGAAATAAAATAGTGATTCTTAATGCGATTAACAGAAAGTCGCATAAAAAGTGCCAGTGCTGAACGGTGAATAAAACTATAGAAATATCTACTACACCATAAAATAAAAACCAATATACATACAAAAAGTCACTAAAAACCAGGATTATGTAAAAAGAACTTAATAGTGACTAAGAAATCGCATAAAGTGCCAGTGCCAAGAATTATTGTAGATAAATGCGTATAAATGTCTTTATACCATATGCTAAATCGTGTGGGTGCGGTGAACATATATAAACGTGCGACATAAAACAAAGAATAAGAACGTGTAAAAAACCACAAAGAGATAAGATCTCTTAAAAAAAATAAAATAAAATCACAGTAAATGTGCACAGTGATTTAAAACTATATCAACCAATAAATATAGTTAAAGGGGTTGCACAATCACATATATCAGGTTAGTGTCCATTCAAGATGTGCAACAACTGGTGGCGATTATATCCAAAATCGCATGCAACAGAAACGCATATGGTGCTGGTATTCGATTTTTTTGTGCACTATAAGATAACGATGCAATCGGTGATTGTGTTGGTGATGGTGACTATATCCCACGTGGTCCTGTGTGCTCAGGGTATGGATGTCCCCTTACCTTACAGCTGTAAGGTAACAGCGTTTGACATATGTATCCTCAGGGTTCCTGGTAATCCTTATCCCTCGAGGTCCTATTCTTGTGGCCCCAAAGACCTGACGTCTCCTGCCTATTGCGCCGTGTTGATCTCCTCAAATGGACGCTCAGCGATACTCAGCATGGGGGGGGGTTGTTAGGTTGCCTCAGCGGTAGATTTATGTGAGGGTTAAGCAGATAAGGAAGAGGGGAGCCCCATAGTGTAATAAGTTTGAACAAAGTTTGAATTTTATTTAAATATACTGAATAAAATACTCACAAACATATCGAGCTTTTTTGCAAGGTATAAACGAGCCTCGAGCTCGATTGCGTCACTTCCGGTAGCGTCCCGACGCGTGTTCGTCACGGTCACGTGACTTCATCAGGGGATGACTAGTGTTCAGGGAAGTGTCCTTAAATAGAGACAATGATTGCTAATACGGTGGCCATTTTGGGGAAGACCCGGAAGTATCCCGGCGGCCATTTTGCGGATTACATTGTCGCCGGAAGTATGCCGGCGGCCATCTTTTTGGTTGTTACAGCATGTTTCTATGTCGGCGGCCATTTTGCTGTTAAAATTGTCGCCGGAGGTCTAAGCGGCCATCTTTTTGGTTGTTATAGTCTGTTTACTGTAACGTATATCCAGAGATCAATACGTGGCCATTTTTTGTGTGTCCTCAGCGGAACCTACCAGCGGGGCGTCGCTGTGTGGGTGTCACCGCCTCCCCAGCAGACAAAATGCCTGATTGTAGTTAGAAACGAGCGAATGTATATACCATATACAGTATAGACTATAAATTAAAAGGGCAATTGCTAATTAAGGAACGATGGCCTTTCTATATAATTGGCAAGTTTGGAGTAAACAATATAACTACATAGAGAAAGGTAGTGTATGCCATGTGTAATAGGCAATCACTGATGCTAAACCTTAAAAAATGAAATAAATCTATGTCTTTAAAAACCAAAAGTAATAAATATAAATACGGGAGACAATATAAATATTAAAATATGCATAAAAATATGGAAATATTAATTTATTTATTTATCTATAAAAACCGTGTTTGTTTAAAATAACGGATATATTTAGATTGAAATAATTTGCAAGGCCTTACTATTTATGGGCGTAAGGGGATGATAGTTTGATCCGGATGGTAAATTTTAAAAATTGGGGATTACATTGAAGAAAAATATAGATAAAATTAAAAATGAAATTTGTTTGGATAAAATAGAAGACAAGGGAAGTGATTCCCATTGCTGCCGGAAATGACGTTCAGAGTTAACAAAGTTTTTTAATAAGCATGTATAGGGCAAAACCACAAAAGTTAAAATATATCAATAAAATACCTGTATATGTCTACACCCACCACGGTGCTCGTACATATGTATGTGCCTCATGCATGTTATTTGTTGTGCTTAGATGTCCCTCGGTGGTTATATAGCATGCATATAATAAGACTCTAGGGTCGGGATCGTCTGAGAAAAAAGGGGGAGGGGTCGGGGTAACTAAGAAAAAATATATAAATAGTAAACTATAGAATGAATAGGATATATGTGAAAAATGTATGGAGTTTTACAGAAAAGTTTTAGAAAAGTTTAAAAAATCGTTCAAAATTGAGAGGTGATTAAAAGTCGCTAATGAAGCAGTTTAGGTCAAATTCCACATTGAGTCCCTTTGGCGTGAATGTATCTAGTGTAAATATCCATTTGGACTCGATTTGGCTGAGGGTCCTTACTTTGTGCCCTCCTCTCCAATGTTTAATGTAGGGCTCGATGCCCCAGAATTTGAGTTGGGAGGGATCTTTATTGTGCTGTAACGCAAAGTGCCTGGATAAACTGTGTTTATCAAATCCGTTTAGTATGTTCTTTATGTGTTCTTTGACACGTACTTTCAGTGGTCTTTTTGTGCGGCCCACATACTGAAGTCCACAGCTGCACTCCAATGCATATACCACCCCGATGGTATTGCAACAGATAAACTCTTTAATGTCATAGCTGTTGCCTGTGCTAGTGGAAGTGAACTCTTTTCTCTTCTCGTTAGGGCGTTTTGTCTTAGTGCATGCATAGCATCGCTTGCAGGGAAAAAATCCTTTTCCCGTAAAGAAGGTGAGTCCCCTACTTGGTGGATCTGGGATATTTTTTACTATTTTGTCCCTAATAGTAGGGGCTCGCCTATATACAAATTTTGGACGAGTGAGCAGAATGTCTTTTAGACATATATCTGAGTGTAATATTTCCCAGTTGCGTTTGATGATTTTTTCCACCTGTTTGAACTGTACATTGAAGTCCAAAATGATCGGAACATTATCTTGTAATGTCTCGTTATGGGATTTGTTTTTTATAAGGTCTTTACGATTTAGGCTTGCTACTTCTGATATTTTCTTGTTGATAAATTCTTCCTCATAGCCTTTTTCTATGAATTTTTGTTTCATGTTTTTAGCTTGTTCCTGAAAGTGATCTTCTTGTGTGCAATTGCGTCTCAGGCGCATAAGTTGGCCTTTTGGTATGTTATATAGCCAATCCTTATGGTGGCAGCTTTCTAATGGTAGGTAACTATTGCGGTCTACACCCTTGAAGTGTGTTTTTGTGATAAGTTTTTTATTGTCTTGTATTATTTTCAGATCTAAAAAAGTGATAGATTCATTGCTTATCTCCCACGATAGTTTTATGTTCCTCTTGTTCATATTTAGCTTCTCCAAAAAGGTGATCAGTCTTGGTCGTTCACCCTTCCACAGTATAATAACATCATCGATGTATCTTTGGTATGTGTGTAATTCATTTGGGGGATTGTTAAATATTTCCTCTTCCTCCCATTGTGCCATAAAAAGGCCTGCGACGCTCGGGGCGAATTTTGCCCCCATGGCTACACCCGTTTTTTGATGATAATAATTTTTATTATACCAGAAGTAGCTGTTTTTCAAGCAAAAATCGAGACATTTTATAAGGAATTTTCTCTGGGGGCACAGTAGGTCTGTATATTTCCGTAATCCCCACTTGGCTGCCTCACAGGCTTGGTAGTGTAAGATTATTGTGTAGAGTGAGGCTACATCCGCTGTAGCTAACCACCAAGGTCCCTCGTCTTTTGGAATGTCATCTATGATTTGCAATATGTGCTTGGTGTCTCTCAGATATGCCCGTGTCTTCTGTACGGCCGGCTGTAGGTAATAGTCAATATATTGCCCCATTCTCGCTGTCAGAGAGTCAATACCATTCACTATTGGTCTGGGGGGTGGATTTTCTTTGTCTTTGTGGATTTTTGGCAGAAAATAGATAATTGGTGTTCTACATGACTCGGGTATTAGATATTTGGCTTCTTTCTTGTTGAGTATATCCTTCTTTAGGCCCAGATGTACCACTTGTTCAAGTGCTTTCCTGCATTTAAAGACTGGATTGCTCAACAGTCGGACGTATGTGTCATTATCTTCAAGTAGAGCATTCATACTTATGTTATATTGGTCTTTAGACAGTATTACAATACCTCCACCTTTATCCGCTGGTCGTATGACCAGGTCTTTCCTTTTTGTTAGTTTCCGGATGCCGCTTCTGATATGTTTTGGTTCATCACGCTTCTTGATTTTCAGTTCTTTCACCTCCTCAAGAACGATACGTTTAAAAACTTCTATATGTTTATTGTCTTTAGTTACTGGGTTAAAAATTGATTTATTTCTTAAAGTGCTGTGCGTCATTTCATCAATCGATCTTGTGGTCTTTGGTTTACATGGATTGCTGATCAAGTATTTTTTAATATTTAATTTCCTCACAAATTTCTGGATTCCGATATAAGTTTGAAATTTGTCGAGGTTTTTTGTGGGTGCATATTTTAGGCCTTTATCGAGAACCCCTATTTCTTCATGAGAGAGGGGTTGTCCGCTGAGGTTGAAAATACCTTCGCCCTTCACTCTCTTTTTCTTTTGTGATCTCTTCCCCCCTCTACATCCTCTCTTTCTGGTGTTCTTCTTTGGTTTCGCAGATTCTCGTTCCTCCTTGATGGGTCGTTCTCGCGGCTCCTCTCTAAAAAAGACCTCTCGTATTCCATGTCGGATTGTCTATGTCTGTCCGCTCTGTCGTCTTCCCATCTTTGCTCCAAGGGTGCATAGTAGTTATATGTTGGAATCGGGCTTCTTTCGTATGTATGGTATGGTGTTTGAGGGGGAGGATTCTGGTATTCCCCTTCTCTTCTTTCCTGTTGTCTATAGGGGCTTCTTCCCCTTGGTGCTTGTATGTCATGAGGACGCCCTCTGTTATCATTATATGGTCCTCTATTCTCTCTTTGTTGATGATGATTTCTATTGTCGTGGTAAGGCCTTGGTCCGTTGTTCCTCCTATTGTTCTTCCAAAAAGGTTTTTTCCAACCATTTCGGGGTGTCCTATCTTGGTAATAGGGTCTCCTCTCGTTTTTATAAGGTGTATATCTTCTGTCGTTTTTTCGGGGGGTTTGTTGGTACTGGTTGCCTTGTCTATCATCATTTCTCATCATGTCAGATCTGGTTCGTTCGTGTGTGTCATATGGCCTAGTTTGGTTTTGATTCTCTTGATTTCCTCGTATATTGGTGCCTTCCGACTGCACTCTTACTAATTTTTCTGGAGTGGAGTAGGTTGAAATTGGGTCTAGATGTCCCACTTGGCTTTGCCATTTGAAGGCTCGATCGGTTTTGAAATCGTTCATGTCTCTATTATACTTTTTACTTTTTCTTTGTTGAACTTCTCTATCTTTTTTTGTGAGGTCTTTGTTCAATTGTGTTGTTAGGGCTATAAATTCCGCAGTATCCTTATATGCTTCTAGTTCTTCCTTTACTCCCAGGATGATCTCATCTACTATTTTTTGTTTTTTCTTTTTTCTATCGAGTAGGAATATTAAAAGTTCTAAACCTTTTCCATTAAAAAATTTGAACCAATCATCGATTGATTCTTGATCTGTCAGTCCGTCATTTGGTATGACATCCCATCTCAGGCGTCTGGGGACAATCCCATCTTTGAGGTATTGTTCAAAGGTGGTAATGTCCCACCATAGACTAACCTTCTTCTCCATGTTATGTCCTAATTTCCTCATTAGGCTTTCAAGGTCACTGCTTTTATTGGTAGGTGTAGTTATATTAAAAACCTCTCCCAGGTTAACCTGTCTTTTATCTAAAAATGAAAAAACATCCATGATGGCTGCAAGAATGGATCAAAGTAAATGTCAGAATAAGTGTTAAGGGGTTATTCCTGTGCCTACTCACGGAAGGGAACAACGATCTAATTATTGTACCGCTGCATACACTGGAAATGGGGTACTTGAACCCCTTTTACAGGATGAAAAAATATATGGAAAGTAGTGTTGCGCAGTACTGGATAGGTAGATATTAACCTGAAAATGTAATAAATTATGTCCGCATCACAGTAATTAAAAGAATAGGTGTGCTGTCACCCAGACTAGAAAGGGTGATATATAGGAGGCCAGAATTGGCAAAATGACATAAAAAAATGATGCTAAAGTGTGAATAAATCTGTGTGAGTATCCTCTACGTCACAATGTGGATATCATAATACATAAATAATCAACGAAATAAAATAGTGATTCTTAATGCGATTAACAGAAAGTCGCATAAAAAGTGCCAGTGCTGAACGGTGAATAAAACTATAGAAATATCTACTACACCATAAAATAAAAACCAATATACATACAAAAAGTCACTAAAAACCAGGATTATGTAAAAAGAACTTAATAGTGACTAAGAAATCGCATAAAGTGCCAGTGCCAAGAATTATTGTAGATAAATGCGTATAAATGTCTTTATACCATATGCTAAATCGTGTGGGTGCGGTGAACATATATAAACGTGCGACATAAAACAAAGAATAAGAACGTGTAAAAAAACACAAAGAGATAAGATCTCTTAAAAAAAAAAAAAAAAATCACAGTAAATGTGCACAGTGATTTAAAACTATATCAACCAATAAATATAGTTAAAGGGGTTGCACAATCACATATATCAGGTTAGTGTCCATTCAAGATGTGCAACAACTGGTGGCGATTATATCCAAATCGCATGCAACAGAAACGCATATGGTGCTGGTATTCGATTTTTTTGTGCACTATAAGATAACGATGCAATCGGTGATTGTGTTGGTGATGGTGACTATATCCCACGTGGTCCTGTGTGCTCAGGGTATGGATGTCCCCTTACCTTACAGCTGTAAGGTAACAGCGTTTGACATATGTATCCTCAGGGTTCCTGGTAATCCTTATCCCTCGAGGTCCTATTCTTGTGGCCCCAAAGACCTGACGTCTCCTGCCTATTGCGCCGTGTTGATCTCCTCAAATGGACGCTCAGCGATACTCAGCATGGGGGGGGGGGGGGGGTTGTTAGGTTGCCTCAGCGGTAGATTTATGTGAGGGTTAAGCAGATAAGGAAGAGGGGAGCCCCATAGTGTAATAAGTTTGAACAAAGTTTGAATTTTATTTAAATATACTGAATAAAATACTCACAAACATATAGAGCTTTTTTGCAAGGTATAAACGAGCCTCGAGCTCGATTGCGTCACTTCCGGTAGCATCCCGACGCGTGTTCGTCACGGTCACGTGACTTCATCAGGGGATGACTAGTGTTCAGGGAAGTGTCCTTAAATAGAGACAATGATTGCTAATACGGTGGCCATTTTGGGGAAGACCCGGAAGTATCCCGGCGGCCATTGTGCGGATTACATTGTCGCCGGAAGTATGCCGGCGGCCATCTTTTTGGTTGTTACAGCATGTTTCTATGTCGGCGGCCATTTTGCTGTTAAAATTGTCGCCGGAGGTCTAAGCGGCCATCTTTTTGGTTGTTATAGTCTGTTTACTGTAACGTATATCCAGAGATCAATACGTGGCCATTTTTTGTGTGTCCTCAGCGGAACCTACCAGCGGGGCGTCGCTGTGTGGGTGTCACCGCCTCCCCAGCAGACAAAATGCCTGATTGTAGTTAGAAACGAGCGAATGTATATACCATATACAGTATAGACTATAAATTAAAAGGGCAATCGCTAATTAAGGAACGATGGCCTTTCTATATAATTGGCAAGTTTGGAGTAAACAATATAACTACATAGAGAAAGGTAGTGTATGCCATGTGTAATAGGCAATCACTGATGCTAATCCTTAAAAAATGAAATAAATCTATGTCTTTAAAAACCAAAAGTAATAAATATAAATACGGGAGACAATATAAATATTAAAATATGCATAAAAATATGGAAATATTAATTTATTTATTTATCTATAAAAACCGTGTTTGTTTAAAATAACGGATATATTTAGATTGAAATAATTTGCAAGGCCTTACTATTTATGGGCGTAAGGAGATGATAGTTTGATCCGGATGGTAAATTTTAAAAATTGGGGATTACATTGAAGAAAAATATAGATAAAATTAAAAATGAAATTTGTTTGGATAAAATAGAAGACAAGGGAAGTGATTCCCATTGCTGCCGGAAATGACGTTCAGAGTTAACAAAGTTTTTTAATAAGCATGTATAGGGCAAAACCACAAAAGTTAAAATATATCAATAAAATACCTGTATATGTCTACACCCACCACGGTGCTCGTACATATGTATGTGCCTCATGCATGTTATTTGTTGTGCTTAGATGTCCCTCGGTGGTTATATAGCATGCATATAATAAGACTCTAGGGTCGGGATCGTCTGAGAAAAAAGGGGGAGGGGTCGGGGTAACTAAGAAAAAATATATAAATAGTAAACTATAGAATGAATAGGATATATGTGAAAAATGTATGGAGTTTTACAGAAAAGTTTTAGAAAAGTTTAAAAAATCGTTCAAAATTGAGAGGTGATTAAAAGTCGCTAATGAAGCAGTTTAGGTCAAATTCCACATTGAGTCCCTTTGGCGTGAATGTATCTAGTGTAAATATCCATTTGGACTCGATTTGGCTGAGGGTCCTTACTTTGTGCCCTCCTCTTCAATGTTTAATGTAGGGCTCGATGCCCCAGAATTTGAGTTGGGAGGGATCTTTATTGTGCTGTAACGCAAAGTGCCTGGATAAACTGTGTTTATCAAATCCCTTTAGTATGTTCTTTATGTGTTCTTTGACACGTACTTTCAGTGGTCTTTTTGTGCGGCCCACATACTGAAGTCCACAGCTGCACTCCAATGCATATACCACCCCGATGGTATTGCAACAGATAAACTCTTTAATGTCATAGCTGTTGCCTGTGCTAGTGGAAGTGAACTCTTTTCTCTTCTCGTTAGGGCGTTTTGTCTTAGTGCATGCATAGCATCGCTTGCAGGGAAAAAATCCTTTTCCCGTAAAGAAGGTGAGTCCCCTACTTGGTGGATCTGGGATATTTTTTACTATTTTGTCCCTAATAGTAGGGGCTCGCCTATATACAAATTTTGGACGAGTGAGCAGAATGTCTTTTAGACATATATCTGAGCGTAATATTTCCCAGTTGCGTTTGATGATTTTTTCCACCTGTTTGAACTGTACATTGAAGTCCAAAATGATCGGAACATTATCTTGTAATGTCTCGTTATGGGATTTGTTTTTTATAAGGTCTTTACGATTTAGGCTTGCTACTTCTGATATTTTCTTGTTGATAAATTCTTCCTCATAGCCTTTTTCTATGAATTTTTGTTTCATGTTTTTAGCTTGTTCCTGAAAGTGATCTTCTTGTGTGCAATTGCGTCTCAGGCGCATAAGTTGGCCTTTTGGTATGTTATATAGCCAATCCTTATGGTGGCAGCTTTCTAATGGTAGGTAACTATTGTGGTCTACACCCTTGAAGTGTGTTTTTGTGATAAGTTTTTTATTGTCTTGTATTATTTTCAGATCTAAAAAAGTGATAGATTCATTGCTTATCTCCCACGATAGTTTTATGTTCCTCTTGTTCATATTTAGCTTCTCCAAAAAGGTGATCAGTCTTGGTCGTTCACCCTTCCACAGTATAATAACATCATCGATGTATCTTTGGTATGTGTGTAATTCATTTGGGGGATTGTTAAATATTTCCTCTTCCTCCCATTGTGCCATAAAAAGGCCTGCGACGCTCGGGGCGAATTTTGCCCCCATGGCTACACCCGTTTTTTGATGATAATAATTTTTATTATACCAGAAGTAGCTGTTTTTCAAGCAAAAATCGAGACATTTTATAAGGAATTTTCTCTGGGGGCACAGTAGGTCTGTATATTTCCGTAATCCCCACTTGGCTGCCTCACAGGCTTGGTAGTGTAAGATTATTGTGTAGAGTGAGGCTACATCCGCTGTAGCTAACCACCAAGGTCCCTCGTCTTTTGGAATGTCATTTATGATTTGCAATATGTGCTTGGTGTCTCTCAGATATGCCCGTGTCTTCTGTACGGCCGGCTGTAGGTAATAGTCAATATATTGCCCCATTCTCGCTGTCAGAGAGTCAATACCATTCACTATTGGTCTGGGGGGTGGATTTTCTTTGTCTTTGTGGATTTTTGGCAGAAAATAGATAATTGGTGTTCTACATGACTCGGGTATTAGATATTTGGCTTCTTTCTTGTTGAGTATATCCTTCTTTAGGCCCAGATGTACCACTTGTTCAAGTGCTTTCCTGCATTTAAAGACTGGATTGCTCAACAGTCGGACGTATGTGTCATTATCTTCAAGTAGAGCATTCATACTTATGTTATATTGGTCTTTAGACAGTATTACAATACCTCCACCTTTATCCGCTGGTCGTATGACCAGGTCTTTCCTTTTTGTTAGTTTCCGGATGCCGCTTCTGATATGTTTTGGTTCATCACGCTTCTTGATTTTCAGTTCTTTCACCTCCTCAAGAACGATACGTTTAAAAACTTCTATATGTTTATTGTCTTTAGTTACTGGGTTAAAAATTGATTTATTTCTTAAAGTGCTGTGCGTCATTTCATCAATCGATCTTGTGGTCTTTGGTTTACATGGATTGCTGATCAAGTATTTTTTAATATTTAATTTCCTCACAAATTTCTGGATTCCGATATAAGTTTGAAATTTGTCGAGGTTTTTTGTGGGTGCATATTTTAGGCCTTTATCGAGAACCCCTATTTCTTCATGAGAGAGGGGTTGTCCGCTGAGGTTGAAAATACCTTCGCCCTTCACTCTCTTTTTCTTTTGTGATCTCTTCCCCCCTCTACATCCTCTCTTTCTGGTGTTCTTCTTTGGTTTCGCAGATTCTCGTTCCTCCTTGATGGGTCGTTCTCGCGGCTCCTCTCTAAAAAAGACCTCTCGTATTCCATGTCGGATTGTCTATGTCTGTCCGCTCTGTCGTCTTCCCATCTTTGCTCCAAGGGTGCATAGTAGTTATATGTTGGAATCGGGCTTCTTTCGTATGTATGGTATGGTGTTTGAGGGGGAGGATTCTGGTATTCCCCTTCTCTTCTTTCCTGTTGTCTATAGGGGCTTCTTCCCCTTGGTGCTTGTATGTCATGAGGACGCCCTCTGTTATCATTATATGGTCCTCTATTCTCTCTTTGTTGATGATGATTTCTATTGTCGTGGTAAGGCCTTGGTCCGTTGTTCCTCCTATTGTTCTTCCAAAAAGGTTTTTTCCAACCATTTCGGGGTGTCCTATCTTGGTAATAGGGTCTCCTCTCGTTTTTATAAGGTGTATATCTTCTGTCGTTTTTTCGGGGGGTTTGTTGGTACTGGTTGCCTTGTCTATCATCATTTCTCATCATGTCAGATCTGGTTCGTTCGTGTGTGTCATATGGCCTAGTTTGGTTTTGATTCTCTTGATTTCCTCGTATATTGGTGCCTTCCGACTGCACTCTTACTAATTTTTCTGGAGTGGAGTAGGTTGAAATTGGGTCTAGATGTCCCACTTGGCTTTGCCATTTGAAGGCTCGATCGGTTTTGAAATCGTTCATGTCTCTATTATACTTTTTACTTTTTCTTTGTTGAACTTCTCTATCTTTTTTTGTGAGGTCTTTGTTCAATTGTGTTGTTAGGGCTATAAATTCCGCAGTATCCTTATATGCTTCTAGTTCTTCCTTTACTCCCAGGATGATCTCATCTACTATTTTTTGTTTTTTCTTTTTTCTATCGAGTAGGAATATTAAAAGTTCTAAACCTTTTCCATTAAAAAATTTGAACCAATCATCGATTGATTCTTGATCTGTCAGTCCGTCATTTGGTATGACATCCCATCTCAGGCGTCTGGGGACAATCCCATCTTTGAGGTATTGTTCAAAGGTGGTAATGTCCCACCATAGACTAACCTTCTTCTCCATGTTATGTCCTAATTTCCTCATTAGGCTTTCAAGGTCACTGCTTTTATTGGTAGGTGTAGTTATATTAAAAACCTCTCCCAGGTTAACCTGTCTTTTATCTAAAAATGAAAAAACATCCATGATGGCTGCAAGAATGGATCAAAGTAAATGTCAGAATAAGTGTTAAGGGGTTATTCCTGTGCCTACTCACGGAAGGGAACAACGATCTAATTATTGTACCGCTGCATACACTGAAAATGGGGTACTTGAACCCCTTTTACAGGATGAAAAAATATATGGAAAGTAGTGTTGCGCAGTACTGGATAGGTAGATATTAACCTGAAAATGTAATAAATTATGTCCGCATCACAGTAATTAAAAGAATAGGTGTGCTGTCACCCAGACTAGAAAGGGTGATATATAGGAGGCCAGAATTGGCAAAATGACATAAAAAAATGATGCTAAAGTGTGAATAAATCTGTGTGAGTATCCTCTACGTCACAATGTGGATATCATAATACATAAATAATCAACGAAATAAAATAGTGATTCTTAATGCGATTAACAGAAAGTCGCATAAAAAGTGCCAGTGCTGAACGGTGAATAAAACTATAGAAATATCTACTACACCATAAAATAAAAACCAATATACATACAAAAAGTCACTAAAAACCAGGATTATGTAAAAAGAACTTAATAGTGACTAAGAAATCGCATAAAGTGCCAGTGCCAAGAATTATTGTAGATAAATTCGTATAAATGTCTTTATACCATATGCTAAATCGTGTGGGTGCGGTGAACATATATAAACGTGCGACATAAAACAAAGAATAAGAACGTGTAAAAAACCACAAAGAGATAAGATCTCTTAAAAAGAATAAAATAAAATCACAGTAAATGTGCACAGTGATTTAAAACTATATCAACCAATAAATATAGTTAAAGGGGTTGCACAATCACATATATCAGGTTAGTGTCCATTCAAGATGTGCAACAACTGGTGGCGATTATATCCAAAATCGCATGCAACAGAAACGCATATGGTGCTGGTATTCGATTTTTTTGTGCACTATAAGATAACGATGCAATCGGTGATTGTGTTGGTGATGGTGACTATATCCCACGTGGTCCTGTGTGCTCAGGGTATGGATGTCCCCTTACCTTACAGCTGTAAGGTAACAGCGTTTGACATATGTATCCTCAGGGTTCCTGGTAATCCTTATCCCTCGAGGTCCTATTCTTGTGGCCCCAAAGACCTGACGTCTCCTGCCTATTGCGCCGTGTTGATCTCCTCAAATGGACGCTCAGCGATACTCAGCATGGGGGGGGGGGGTTGTTAGGTTGCCTCAGCGGTAGATTTATGTGAGGGTTAAGCAGATAAGGAAGAGGGGAGCCCCATAGTGTAATAAGTTTGAACAAAGTTTGAATTTTATTTAAATATACTGAATAAAATACTCACAAACATATAGAGCTTTTTTGCAAGGTATAAACGAGCCTCGAGCTCGATTGCGTCACTTCCGGTAGCATCCCGACGCGTGTTCGTCACGGTCACGTGACTTCATCAGGGGATGACTAGTGTTCAGGGAAGTGTCCTTAAATAGAGACAATGATTGCTAATACGGTGGCCATTTTGGGGAAGACCCGGAAGTATCCCGGCGGCCATTTTGCGGATTACATTGTCGCCGGAAGTATGCCGGCGGCCATCTTTTTGGTTGTTACAGCATGTTTCTATGTCGGCGGCCATTTTGCTGTTAAAATTGTCGCCGGAGGTCTAAGCGGCCATCTTTTTGGTTGTTATAGTCTGTTTACTGTAACGTATATCCAGAGATCAATACGTGGCCATTTTTTGTGTGTCCTCAGCGGAACCTACCAGCGGGGCGTCGCTGTGTGGGTGTCACCGCCTCCCCAGCAGACAAAATGCCTGATTGTAGTTAGAAACGAGCGAATGTATATACCATATACAGTATAGACTATAAATTAAAAGGGCAATCGCTAATTAAGGAACGATGGCCTTTCTATATAATTGGCAAGTTTGGAGTAAACAATATAACTACATAGAGAAAGGTAGTGTATGCCATGTGTAATAGGCAATCACTGATGCTAAACCTTAAAAAATGAAATAAATCTATGTCTTTAAAAACCAAAAGTAATAAATATAAATACGGGAGACAATATAAATATTAAAATATGCATAAAAATATGGAAATATTAATTTATTTATTTATCTATAAAAACCGTGTTTGTTTAAAATAACGGATATATTTAGATTGAAATAATTTGCAAGGCCTTACTATTTATGGGCGTAAGGAGATGATAGTTTGATCCGGATGGTAAATTTTAAAAATTGGGGATTACATTGAAGAAAAATATAGATAAAATTAAAAATGAAATTTGTTTGGATAAAATAGAAGACGAGGGAAGTGATTCCCATTGCTGCCGAAAAAGACGTTCAGAGTTAACAAAGTTTTTTAATAAGCATGTATAGGGCAAAACCACAAAAGTTAAAATATATCAATAAAATACCTGTATATGTCTACACCCACCACGGTGCTCGTACATATGTATGTGCCTCATGCATGTTATTTGTTGTGCTTAGATGTCCCTCGGTGGTTATATAGCATGCATATAATAAGACTCTAGGGTCGGGATCGTCTGAGAAAAAAGGGGGAGGGTCGGGGTAACTAAGAAAAAATATATAAATAGTAAACTCTAGAATGAATAGGATATATGCGAAAAATGTATGGAGTTTTACAGAAAAGTTTTAGAAAAGTTTAAAAAATCGTTCAAAATTGAGAGGTGATTAAAAGTCGCTAATGAAGCAGTTTAGGTCAAATTCCACATTGAGTCCCTTTGGCGTGAATGTATCTAGTGTAAATATCCATTTGGACTCGATTTGGCTGAGGGTCCTTACTTTGTGCCCTCCTCTCCAATGTTTAATGTAGGGCTCGATGCCCCAGAATTTGAGTTGGGAGGGATCTTTATTGTGGTGTAACGCAAAGTGCCTGGATAAACTGTGTTTATCAAATCCCTTTAGTATGTTCTTTATGTGTTCTTTGACACGAACTTTCAGTGGTCTTTTTGTGCGGCCCACATACTGAAGTCCACAGCTGCACTCAAATGCATATACCACCCCGATGGTATTGCAACAGATAAACTCTTTAATGTCATAGCTGTTGCCTGTGCTAGTGGAAGTAAACTCTTTTCTCTTCTCGTTAGGGCGTTTTGTCTTAGTGCATGCATAGCATCGCTTGCAGGGAAAAAATCCTTTTCCCGTAAAGAAGGTGAGTCCCCTACTTGGTGGATCTGGGATATTTTTTACTATTTTGTCCCTAATAGTAGGGGCTCGCCTATATACAAATTTTGGACGAGTGGGCAGAATGTCTTTTAGACATATATCTGAGCGTAATATTTCCCAGTTGCGTTTGATGATTTTTTCCACCTGTTTGAACTGTACATTGAAGTCCAAAATGATCGGAACATTATCTTGTAATGTCTCGTTATGGGATTTGTTTTTTATAAGGTCTTTACGATTTAGGCTTGCTACTTCTGATATTTTCTTGTTGATAAATTCTTCCTCATAGCCTTTTTCTATGAATTTTTGTTTCATGTTTTTAGCTTGTTCCTGAAAGTGATCTTCTTGTGTGCAATTGCGTCTCAGGCGCATAAGTTGGCCTTTTGGTATGTTATATAGCCAATCCTTATGGTGGCAGCTTTCTAATGGTAGGTAACTATTGCGGTCTACACCCTTGAAGTGTGTTTTTGTGATAAGTTTTTTATTGTCTTGTATTATTTTCAGATCTAAAAAAGTGATAGATTCATTGCTTATCTCCCACGATAGTTTTATGTTCCTCTTGTTCATATTTAGCTTCTCCAAAAAGGTGATCAGTCTTGGTCGTTCACCCTTCCACAGTATAATAACATCATCGATGTATCTTTGGTATGTGTGTAATTCATTTGGGGGATTGTTAAATATTTCCTCTTCCTCCCATTGTGCCATAAAAAGGCCTGCAACGCTTTATTCACACTTTAGCATCATTTTTTTATGTCATTTTGCCAATTCTGGCCTCCTATATATCACCCTTTCTAGTCTGGGTGACAGCACACCTATTCTTTTAATTACTGTGATGCGGACATAATTTATTACATTTTCAGGTTAATATCTACCTATCCAGTACTGCGCAACACTACTTTCCATATATTTTTTCATCCTGTAAAAGGGGTTCAAGTACCCCATTTCCAGTGTATGCAGCGGTACAATAATTAGATCGTTGTTCCCTTCCCTGATTAGGCGCAGGAATAACCCCTTAACACTTATTCTGACATTTACTTTGATCCATTCTTGCAGCCATCATGGATGTTTTTTCATTTTTAGATAAAAGACAGGTTAACCTGGGAGAGGTTTTTAATATAACTACACCTACCAATAAAAGCAGTGACCTTGAAAGCCTAATGAGGAAATTAGGACATAACATGGAGAAGAAGGTTAGTCTATGGTGGGACATTACCACCTTTGAACAATACCTCAAAGATGGGATTGTCCCCAGACGCCTGAGATGGGATGTCATACCAAATGACGGACTGACAGATCAAGAATCAATCGATGATTGGTTCAAATTTTTTAATGGAAAAGGTTTAGAACTTTTAATGTTCCTACTCGATAGAAAAAAGAAAAAACAAAAAATAGTAGATGAGATCATCCTGGGAGTAAAGGAAGAACTAGAAGCATATAAGGATACTGCGGAATTTATAGCCCTAACAACACAATTGAATCTGACATGATGAGAAATGATGATAGACAAGGCAACCAGTACCAACAAACCCCCCGAAAAAACGACAGAAGATATACACCTTATAAAAACGAGAGGAGACCCTATTACCAAGATAGGACACCCCGAAATGGTTGGAAAAAACCTTTTTGGAAGAACAATAGGAGGAACAACGGACCAAGGCCTTACCACGACAATAGAAATCATCATCAACAAAGAGAGAATAGAGGACCATATAATGATAACAGAGGGCGTCCTCATGACATACAAGCACCAAGGGGAAGAAGCCCCTATAGACAACAGGAAAGAAGAGAAGGGGAATACCAGAATCCTCCCCCTCAAACACCATACCATACATACGAAAGAAGCCCGATTCCAACATATAACTACTATGCACCCTTGGAGCAAAGATGGGAAGACGACAGAGCGGACAGACATAGACAATCCGACATGGAATACGAGAGGTCTTTTTTAGAGAGGAGCCGCGAGAACGACCCATCAAGGAGGAACGAGAATCTGCAAAACCAAAGAAGAACACCAGAAAGAGAGGATGTGGAGGGGGGAAGAGATCACAAAAGAAAAAGAGAGTGAAGGGCGAAGGTATTTTCAACCTCAGCGGACAACCCCTCTCTCATGAAGAAATAGGGGTTCTCGATAAAGGCCTAAAATATGCACCCACAAAAAACCTCGACAAATTTCAAACTTATATCGGAATCCAGAAATTTGTGAGGAAATTAAATATTAAAAAATACTTGATCAGCAATCCATGTAAACCAAAGACCACAAGATCGATTGATGAAATAACGCACAGCACTTTAAGAAATAAATCAATTTTTAACCCAGTAACTAAAGACAATAAACATATAGAAGTTTTTAAACGTATCGTTCTTGAGGAGGTGAAAGAACTGAAAATCAAGAAGCGTGATGAACCAAAACATATCAGAAGCGGCATCCGGAAACTAACAAAAAGGAAAGACCTGGTCATACGACCAGCGGATAAAGGTGGAGGTATTGTAATACTGTCTAAAGACCAATATAACATAAGTATGAATGCTCTACTTGAAGATAATGACACATACGTCCGACTGTTGAGCAATCCAGTCTTTAAATGCAGGAAAGCACTTGAACAAGTGGTACATTTGGGCCTAAAGAAGGATATACTCAACAAGAAAGAAGCCAAATATCTAATACCCGAGTCATGTAGAACACCAATTATCTATTTTCTGCCAAAAATCCACAAAGACAAAGAAAATCCACCCCCCAGACCAATAGTGAATGGTATTGACTCTCTGACAGCGAGAATGGGGCAATATATTGACTATTACCTACAGCCGGCCGTACAGAAGACACGGGCATATCTGAGAGACACCAAGCACATATTGCAAATCATAGATGACATTCCAAAAGACGAGGGACCTTGGTGGTTAGCTACAGCGGATGTAGCCTCACTCTACACAATAATCTTACACTACCAAGCCTGTGAGGCAGCCAAGTGGGGATTATGGAAATATACAGACCTACTGTGCCCCCAGAGAAAATTCCTTATAAAATGTCTCGATTTTTGCTTGAAAAACAGCTACTTCTGGTATAATAAAAATTATTATCATCAAAAAACGGGTGTAGCCATGGGGGCAAAATTCGCCCCGAGCGTCGCAGGCCTTTTTATGGCACAATGGGAGGAAGAGGAAATATTTAACAATCCCCCAAATGAATTACACACATACCAAAGATACATCGATGATGTTATTATACTGTGGAAGGGTGAACGACCAAGACTGATCACCTTTTTGGAGAAGCTAAATATGAACAAGAGGAACATAAAACTATCGTGGGAGATAAGCAATGAATCTATCACTTTTTTAGATCTGAAAATAATACAAGACAATAAAAAACTTATCACAAAAACACACTTCAAGGGTGTAGACCGCAATAGTTACCTACCATTAGAAAGCTGCCACCATAAGGATTGGCTATATAACATACCAAAAGGCCAACTTATGCGCCTGAGACGCAATTGCACACAAGAAGATCACTTTCAGGAACAGGCTAAAAACATGAAACAAAAATTCATAGAAAAAGGCTATGAGGAAGAATTTATCAACAAGAAAATATCAGAAGTAGCAAGCCTAAATCGTAAAGACCTTATAAAAAACAAATCCCATAACGAGACATTACAAGATAATGTTCCGATCATTTTGGACTTCAATGTACAGTTCAAACAGGTGGAAAAAATCATCAAACGCAACTGGGAAATATTACGCTCAGATATATGTCTAAAAGACATTCTGCTCACTCGTCCAAAATTTGTATATAGGCGAGCCCCTACTATTAGGGACAAAATAGTAAAAAATATCCCAGATCCACCAAGTAGGGGACTCACCTTCTTTACGGGAAAAGGATTTTTTCCCTGCAAGCGATGCTATGCATGCACTAAGACAAAACGCCCTAACGAGAAGAGAAAAGAGTTCACTTCCACTAGCACAGGCAACAGCTATGACATTAAAGAGTTTATCTGTTGCAATACCATCGGGGTGGTATATGCATTGGAGTGCAGCTGTGGACTTCAGTATGTGGGCCGCACAAAAAGACCACTGAAAGTACGTGTCAAAGAACACATAAAGAACATACTAAAGGGATTTGATAAACACAGTTTATCCAGGCACTTTGCGTTACAGCACAATAAAGATCCCTCCCAACTCAAATTCTGGGGCATCGAGCCCTACATTAAACATTGGAGAGGAGGGCACAAAGTAAGGACCCTCAGCCAAATCGAGTCCAAATGGATATTTACACTAGATACATTCACGCCAAAGGGACTCAATGTGGAATTTGACCTAAACTGCTTCATTAGCGACTTTTAATCACCTCTCAATTTTGAACGATTTTTTAAACTTTTCTAAAACTTTTCTGTAAAACTCCATACATTTTTCACATATATCCTATTCATTCTATAGTTTACTATTCATATATTTTTTCTTAGTTACCCCGACCCCTCCCCCTTTTTTCTCAGACGATCCCGACCCTAGAGTCTTATTATATGCATGCTATATAACCACCGAGGGACATCTAAGCACAACAAATAACATGCATGAGGCACATACATATGTACGAGCACCGTGGTGGGTGTAGACATATACAGGTATTTTATTGATATATTTTAACTTTTGTGGTTTTGCCCTATACATGCTTATTAAAAAACTTTGTTAACTCTGAACGTCATTTCCGGCAGCAATGGGAATCACTTCCCTTGTCTTCTATTTTATCCAAACAAATTTCATTTTTAATTTTATCTATATTTTTCTTCAATGTAATCCCCAATTTTTAAAATTTACCATCCGGATCAAACTATCATCTCCTTACGCCCATAAATAGTAAGGCCTTGCAAATTATTTCAATCTAAAGATATCCGTTATTTTAAACAAACACGGTTTTTATAGATAAATAAATAAATTAATATTTCCATATTTTTATGCATATTTTAATATTTATATTGTCTCCCGTAATTATATTTATTACTTTTGGTTTTTAAAGACATAGATTTATTTCATTTTTTAAGGTTTAGCATCAGTGATTGCCTATTACACATGGCATACACTACCTTTCTCTATGTAGTTATATTGTTTACTCCAAACTTGCCAATTATATAGAAAGGCCATCGTTCCTTAATTAGCGATTGCCCTTTTAATTTATAGTCTATACTGTATATGGTATATACATTCGCTCGTTTCTAACTACAATCAGGCATTTTGTCTGCTGGGGAGGCGGTGACACCCACACAGCGACGCCCCGCTGGTAGGTTCCGCTGAGGACACACAAAAAATGGCCACGTATTGATCTCTGGATATACGTTACAGTAAACAGACTATAACAACCAAAAAGATGGCCGCTTTGACCTCCGGCGACAATTTTAACAGCAAAATGGCCGCCGACATAGAAACATGCTGTAACAACCAAAAAGATGGCCGCCGGCATACTTCCGGCGACAATGTAATCCGCAAAATGGCCGCCGGGATACTTCCGGGTCTTCCCCAAAATGGCCACCGTATTAGCAATCATTGTCTCTATTTAAGGACACTTCCCTGAACACTAGTCATCCCCTGATGAAGTCACGTGACCGTGACGAACACGCGTCGGGATGCTACCGGAAGTGACGCAATCGAGCTCGAGGCTCGTTTATACCTTGCAAAAAAGCTCTATATGTTTGTGAGTATTTTATTCAGTATATTTAAATAAAATTCAAACTTTGTTCAAACTTATTACACTATGGGGCTCCCCTCTTCCTTATCTGCTTAACCCTCACATAAATCTACCGCTGAGGCAACCTAACAACCCCCCCCCCCCCATGCTGAGTATCGCTGAGCGTCCATTTGAGGAGATCAACACGGCGCAATAGGCAGGAGACGTCAGGTCTTTGGGGCCACAAGAATAGGACCTCGAGGGATAAGGATTACCAGGAACCCTGAGGATACATATGTCAAACGCTGTTACCTTACAGCTGTAAGGTAAGGGGACATCCATACCCTGAGCACACAGGACCACGTGGGATATAGTCACCATCACCAACACAATCACCGATTGCATCGTTATCTTATAGTGCACAAAAAAATCGAATACCAGCACCATATGCGTTTCTGTTGCATGCGATTTTGGATATAATCGCCACCAGTTGTTGCACATCTTGAATGGACACTAACCTGATATATGTGATTGTGCAACCCCTTTAACTATATTTATTGGTTGATATAGTTTTAAATCACTGTGCACATTTACTGTGATTTTTTTTTTTTTTTTAAGAGATCTTATCTCTTTGTGTTTTTTTACACGTTCTTATTCTTTGTTTTATGTCGCACGTTTATATATGTTCACCGCTACCCACACGGTTTAGCATATGGTATAAAGACATTTATACGCATTTATCTACAATAATTCTTGGCACTGGCACTTTATGCGATTTCTTAGTCACTATTAAGTTCTTTTTACATAATCCTGGTTTTTAGTGACTTTTTGTATGTATATTGGTTTTTATTTTATGGTGTAGTAGATATTTCTATAGTTTTATTCACCGTTCAGCACTGGCACTTTTTATGCGACTTTCTGTTAATCGCATTAAGAATCACTATTTTATTTCGTTGATTATTTATGTATTATGATATCCACATTGTGACGTAGAGGATACTCACACAGATTTATTCACACTTTAGCATCATTTTTTTATGTCATTTTGCCAATTCTGGCCTCCTATATATCACCCTTTCTAGTCTGGGTGACAGCACACCTATTCTTTTAATTACTGTGATGCGGACATAATTTATTACATTTTCAGGTTAATATCTACCTATCCAGTACTGCGCAACACTACTTTCCATATATTTTTTCATCCTGTAAAAGGGGTTCAAGTACCCCATTTTCAGTGTATGCAGCGGTACAATAATTAGATCGTTGTTCCCTTCCGTGAGTAGGCACAGGAATAACCCCTTAACACTTATTCTGACATTTACTTTGATCCATTCTTGCAGCCATCATGGATGTTTTTTCATTTTTAGATAAAAGACAGGTTAACCTGGGAGAGGTTTTTAATATAACTACACCTACCAATAAAAGCAGTGACCTTGAAAGCCTAATGAGGAAATTAGGACATAACATGGAGAAGAAGGTTAGTCTATGGTGGGACATTACCACCTTTGAACAATACCTCAAAGATGGGATTGTCCCCAGACGCCTGAGATGGGATGTCATACCAAATGACGGACTGACAGATCAAGAATCAATCGATGATTGGTTCAAATTTTTTAATGGAAAAGGTTTAGAACTTTTAATATTCCTACTCGATAGAAAAAAGAAAAAACAAAAAATAGTAGATGAGATCATCCTGGGAGTAAAGGAAGAACTAGAAGCATATAAGGATACTGCGGAATTTATAGCCCTAACAACACAATTGAACAAAGACCTCACAAAAAAAGATAGAGAAGTTCAACAAAGAAAAAGTAAAAAGTATAATAGAGACATGAACGATTTCAAAACCGATCGAGCCTTCAAATGGCAAAGCCAAGTGGGACATCTAGACCCAATTTCAACCTACTCCACTCCAGAAAAATTAGTAAGAGTGCAGTCGGAAGGCACCAATATACGAGGAAATCAAGAGAATCAAAACCAAACTAGGCCATATGACACACACGAACGAACCAGATCTGACATGATGAGAAATGATGATAGACAAGGCAACCAGTACCAACAAACCCCCCGAAAAAACGACAGAAGATATACACCTTATAAAAACGAGAGGAGACCCTATTACCAAGATAGGACACCCCGAAATGGTTGGAAAAAACCTTTTTGGAAGAACAATAGGAGGAACAACGGACCAAGGCCTTACCACGACAATAGAAATCATCATCAACAAAGAGAGAATAGAGGACCATATAATGATAACAGAGGGCGTCCTCATGACATACAAGCACCAAGGGGAAGAAGCCCCTATAGACAACAGGAAAGAAGAGAAGGGGAATACCAGAATCCTCCCCCTCAAACACCATACCATACATACGAAAGAAGCCCGATTCCAACATATAACTACTATGCACCCTTGGAGCAAAGATGGGAAGACGACAGAGCGGACAGACATAGACAATCCGACATGGAATACGAGAGGTCTTTTTTAGAGAGGAGCCGCGAGAACGACCCATCAAGGAGGAACGAGAATCTGCGAAACCAAAGAAGAACACCAGAAAGAGAGGATGTAGAGGGGGGAAGAGATCACAAAAGAAAAAGAGAGTGAAGGGCGAAGGTATTTTCAACCTCAGCGGACAACCCCTCTCTCATGAAGAAATAGGGGTTCTCGATAAAGGCCTAAAATATGCACCCACAAAAAACCTCGACAAATTTCAAACTTATATCGGAATCCAGAAATTTGTGAGGAAATTAAATATTAAAAAATACTTGATCAGCAATCCATGTAAACCAAAGACCACAAGATCGATTGATGAAATGACGCACAGCACTTTAAGAAATAAATCAATTTTTAACCCAGTAACTAAAGACAATAAACATATAGAAGTTTTTAAACGTATCGTTCTTGAGGAGGTGAAAGAACTGAAAATCAAGAAGCGTGATGAACCAAAACATATCAGAAGCGGCATCCGGAAACTAACAAAAAGGAAAGACCTGGTCATACGACCAGCGGATAAAGGTGGAGGTATTGTAATACTGTCTAAAGACCAATATAACATAAGTATGAATGCTCTACTTGAAGATAATGACACATACGTCCGACTGTTGAGCAATCCATTCTTTAAATGCAGGAAAGCACTTGAACAAGTGGTACATTTGGGCCTAAAGAAGGATATACTCAACAAGAAAGAAGCCAAATATCTAATACCCGAGTCATGTAGAACACCAATTATCTATTTTCTGCCAAAAATCCACAAAGACAAAGAAAATCCACCCCCCAGACCAATAGTGAATGGTATTGACTCTCTGACAGCGAGAATGGGGCAATATATTGACTATTACCTACAGCCGGCCGTACAGAAGACACGGGCATATCTGAGAGACACCAAGCACATATTGCAAATCATAGATGACATTCCAAAAGACGAGGGACCTTGGTGGTTAGCTACAGCGGATGTAGCCTCACTCTACACAATAATCTTACACTACCAAGCCTGTGAGGCAGCCAAGTGGGGATTACGGAAATATACAGACCTACTGTGCCCCCAGAGAAAATTCCTTATAAAATGTCTCGATTTTTGCTTGAAAAACAGCTACTTCTGGTATAATAAAAATTATTATCATCAAAAAACGGGTGTAGCCATGGGGGCAAAATTCGCCCCGAGCGTCGCAGGCCTTTTTATGGCACAATGGGAGGAAGAGGAAATATTTAACAATCCCCCAAATGAATTACACACATACCAAAGATACATCGATGATGTTATTATACTGTGGAAGGGTGAACGACCAAGACTGATCACCTTTTTGGAGAAGCTAAATATGAACAAGAGGAACATAAAACTATCGTGGGAGATAAGCAATGAATCTATCACTTTTTTAGATCTGAAAATAATACAAGACAATAAAAAACTTATCACAAAAACACACTTCAAGGGTGTAGACCGCAATAGTTACCTACCATTAGAAAGCTGCCACCATAAGGATTGGCTATATAACATACCAAAAGGCCAACTTATGCGCCTGAGACGCAATTGCACACAAGAAGATCACTTTCAGGAACAAGCTAAAAACATGAAACAAAAATTCATAGAAAAAGGCTATGAGGAAGAATTTATCAACAAGAAAATATCAGAAGTAGCAAGCCTAAATCGTAAAGACCTTATAAAAAACAAATCCCATAACGAGACATTACAAGATAATGTTCCAATCATTTTGGACGTCAATGTACAGTTCAAACAGGTGGAAAAAATCATCAAACGCAACTGGGAAATATTACGCTCAGATATATGTCTAAAAGACATTCTGCCCACTCGTCCAAAATTTGTATATAGGCGAGCCCCTACTATTAGGGACAAAATAGTAAAAAATATCCCAGATCCACCAAGTAGGGGACTCACCTTCTTTACGGGAAAAGGATTTTTTCCCTGCAAGCGATGCTATGCATGCACTAAGACAAAACGCCCTAACGAGAAGAGAAAAGAGTTCACTTCCACTAGCACAGGCAACAGCTATGACATTAAAGAGTTTATCTGTTGCAATACCATCGGGGTGGTATATGCATTGGAGTGCAGCTGTGGACTTCAGTATGTGGGCCGCACAAAAAGACCACTGAAAGTACGTGTCAAAGAACACATAAAGAACATACTAAAGGGATTTGATAAACACAGTTTATCCAGGCACTTTGCGTTACAGCACAATAAAGATCCCTCCCAACTCAAATTCTGGGGCATCGAGCCCTACATTAAACATTGGAGAGGAGGGCACAAAGTAAGGACCCTCAGCCAAATCGAGTCCAAATGGATATTTACACTAGATACATTCACGCCAAAGGGACTCAATGTGGAATTTGACCTAAACTGCTTCATTAGCGACTTTTAATCACCTCTCAATTTTGAACGATTTTTTAAACTTTTCTAAAACTTTTCTGTAAAACTCCATACATTTTCACATATATCCTATTCATTCTAGAGTTTACTATTTATATATTTTTTCTTAGTTACCCCGACCCCTCCCCCTTTTTTCTCAGACGATCCCGACCCTAGAGTCTTATTATATGCATGCTATATAACCACCGAGGGACATCTAAGCACAACAAATAACATGCATGAGGCACATACATATGTACGAGCACCGTGGTGGGTGTAGACATATACAGGTATTTTATTGATATATTTTAACTTTTGTGGTTTTGCCCTATACATGCTTATTAAAAAACTTTGTTAACTCTGAACGTCATTTCCGGCAGCAATGGGAATCACTTCCCTCGTCTTCTATTTTATCCAAACAAATTTCATTTTTAATTTTATCTATATTTTTCTTCAATGTAATCCCCAATTTTTAAAATTTACCATCCGGATCAAACTATCATCTCCTTACGCCCATAAATAGTAAGGCCTTGCAAATTATTTCAATCTAAATATATCCGTTATTTTAAACAAACACGGTTTTTATAGATAAATAAATAAATTAATATTTCCATATTTTTATGCATATTTTAATATTTATATTGTCTCCCGTATTTATATTTATTACTTTTGGTTTTTAAAGACATAGATTTATTTCATTTTTTAAGGTTTAGCATCAGTGATTGCCTATTACACATGGCATACACTACCTTTCTCTATGTAGTTATATTGTTTACTCCAAACTTGCCAATTATATAGAAAGGCCATCGTTCCTTAATTAGCGATTGCCCTTTTAATTTATAGTCTATACTGTATATGGTATATACATTCGCTCGTTTCTAACTACAATCAGGCATTTTGTCTGCTGGGGAGGCGGTGACACCCACACAGCGACGCCCCGCTGGTAGGTTCAGCTGAGGACACCTCCCAAAAAATGGCCACGTATTGATCTCTGGATATACGTTACAGTAAACAGACTATAACAACCAAAAAGATGGCCGCTTAGACCTCCGGCGACAATTTTAACAGCAAAATGGCCGCCGACATAGAAACATGCTGTAACAACCAAAAAGATGGCCGCCGGCATACTTCCGGCGACAATGTAATCCGCAAAATGGCCGCCGGGATACTTCCGGGTCTTCCCCAAAATGGCCACCGTATTAGCAATCATTGTCTCTATTTAAGGACACTTCCCTGAACACTAGTCATCCCCTGATGAAGTCACGTGACCGTGACGAACACGCGTTGGGACGCTACCGGAAGTGACGCAATCGAGCTCGAGGCTCGTTTATACCTTGCAAACAAGCTCTATATGTTTGTGAGTATTTTATTCAGTATATTTAAATAAAATTCAAACTTTGTTCAAACTTATTACACTATGGGGCTCCCCTCTTCCTTATCTGCTTAACCCTCACATAAATCTACCGCTGAGGCAACCTAACCACCCCCCCCCCCCATGCTGAGTATCGCTGAGCGTCCATTTGAGGAGATCAACACGGCGCAATAGGCAGGAGACGTCAGGTCTTTGGGGCCACAAGAATAGGACCTCGAGGGATAAGGATTACCAGGAACCCTGAGGATACATATGTCAAACGCTGTTACCTTACAGCTGTAAGGTAAGGGGACATCCATACCCTGAGCACACAGGACCACGTGGGATATAGTCACCATCACCAACACAATCACCGATTGCATCGTTATCTTATAGTGCACAAAAAAATCGAATACCAGCACCATATGCGTTTCTGTTGCATGCGATTTTGGATATAATCGCCACCAGTTGTTGCACATCTTGAATGGACACTAACCTGATATATGTGATTGTGCAACCCCTTTAACTATATTTATTGGTTGATATAGTTTTAAATCACTGTGCACATTTACTGTGATTTTATTTTATTCTTTTTAAGAGATCTTATCTCTTTGTGGTTTTTTACACGTTCTTATTCTTTGTTTTATGTCGCACGTTTATATATGTTCACCGCACCCACACGATTTAGCATATGGTATAAAGACATTTATACGAATTTATCTACAATAATTCTTGGCACTGGCACTTTATGCGATTTCTTAGTCACTATTAAGTTCTTTTTACATAATCCTGTTTTTTAGTGACTTTTTGTATGTATATTGGTTTTTATTTTATGGTGTAGTAGATATTTCTATAGTTTTATTCACCGTTCAGCACTGGCACTTTTTATGCGACTTTCTGTTAATCGCATTAAGAATCACTATTTTATTTCGTTGATTATTTATGTATTATGATATCCACATTGTGACGTAGAGGATACTCACACAGATTTATTAACACTTTAGCATCATTTTTTTATGTCATTTTGCCAATTCTGGCCTCCTATATATCACCCTTTCTAGTCTGGGTGACAGCACACCTATTCTTTTAATTACTGTGATGCGGACATAATTTATTACATTTTCAGGTTAATATCTACCTATCCAGTACTGCGCAACACTACTTTCCATATATTTTTTCATCCTGTAAAAGGGGTTCAAGTACCCCATTTCCAGTGTATGCAGCGGTACAATAATTAGATCGTTGTTCCCTTCCCTGATTAGGCGCAGGAATAACCCCTTAACACCCATACACACTATACCTACCTCTTTTGTGGTCATATTTATGGATTAATTTGCCAAAGCATTTAGTGCAAGGGCCTGCCAGAATACTTTCAAATGGTACTGTTTCAAGTTTTGTTCTCTGATAAGCGGACTTTATACTTTTGTCCTAAAATACTAATTTCAATAAATGTTATAATTATGTTGGCCAAGAATGTTTTTGTCTGATCTGCTTGCAATGTTTATGTGCAAAAGTAATAATTTTCTTTCTTGTTCGACTTCACAATTTTGTTCAAACCCACAGGAAGGTCAAACTGTGGCATCCCAGTTTGCCCAGCAGTGTGACTTCCCAAACTGTGGAGGGGCAATCGATGGGAAACATGTCCGCATCGCCCCACCCCCCCAACTCAGGGTCATACTATTAGAATTATAAGGGGTTTAATTATTAGTATTTGTGTTGTTGGCGGTGGTGTCAGTGACAAGTTTTTGTATGTGGACATGGGGAAGAATGGCTGGATGTTGGATGGTGGAGTCATCACCCAGACGGAGTTTTACAGATGGCTCCAGAATGGTGGCTTGGGCTTGCCACCTGCGGAAGACAACATGGCTGGTCTTCTGTTGGTGTGCATCGCTGATTAAGTTTTTGGACTAGGTGACCATCTCATGAGGCCATTTCCGATGAGGACCCTCATCCCAGACTAGAGGGTTTTTAACTACCAGCTGGCCAGAGCCAGAAGAGTGGTGGAGAATGCTTTCGGAATAATGATGAGCCGATTCTGCCTATTACTGACTCTAATCCACATGGCGGAATATAACCTGAACTATATTGTGCTTACCTGCTGCATTCTACACAATTATCTCCCCAAAAATGCTACAGACTATGTGGCCTCAGTTGGGGCTGAGGCCGGATTACCAACTAGTAATTTTACGGCACTTGAAGCTGGTCATCCTGGCTTGACCCCCCAAAGCGCACACAAAGTGAGACAAAATTATCTGCTTTAGCTGTCTCCTAGGTTCTCCAATGAGCTTTTCCTTTTGGCCATTTAATTCAATAGTCCAAACTTAATTTATTTGATACATGAGGTGACAATCACTTCTTCAGCTAACTATTATGTTGTGGGTCTGCTACACACACACACATTATTGTTGTTGTTAATGTATGTAATGCATTAATGATAAAAATAATCATCCTTTTCAGTGCCTACAAATAAGTATTTTTACGAAATGTACGTCGGGTGGCAGACATGCTGATGTCATTGTGATACAGCGTAGGTTGTATGGGCGATTGCATGCCGGTCGGCATTTTTTAAGGGTGTTTTTACTGCTTTCTATGTAAGTATATTTCTTTACTTTTATTAAATTTGTTATATGGAATTATGCTATGGTGAGTCTTCTTTCCATTTCCCTGGGATCCTGAGTACTGCCTTTCTGCTTCATGTGCTGCTGTTGATGGTCCCAGCCTGTTTCATTCAATAAGGGAGTCTACTGTGATCATGGTCTGAGGAGATGCTGTGGAGATTGACTATGGGCATGAAATCGCTTGCCTTTTGGTAATCGCATATTTTGTGTGGTGGTGGTCACAATCTTTGGTGTTTTTTGTTTGCACAGAAGATTGAACACTTTTTTTATTTTTTATTTTTAAATTGTCATTACACTCATTATTATCACCAATTTTTTTTTTTATTGCTACTATTAACCTAATATTTTTAATTTTTTCATGAATTCTTATTAAATTTAGGTATTTATTAAGTTCTCACTGGACTATTTTTTATTTATTGGACTTTTTTATCACTTCACTGGGATTTTTCGAATTTAATTATTAACACTTATTTATAGTTTTTTTTATAAATTATGGTATGTTTGATTTATTAGAGGGGTAGATCAACTTTTCTCACTACTATTGCAATCAATTAATTAATCACTCATAGGTGTATATATTTATTTTTATTTATAGTATTTATGTATGTGCGCAGCTTTTTCCTTTTGTTATCTTATATGTGTAAACAGCTGCTGAGTGTCCTCTCCTTACACTGAATAAAGTTTGCATTTCATTCTAGTCACAAATCCATCTATACAACAATGTAATAAACTTATTTTAATACAAATAGGTCTGAAAAAATGTAGGTAACCTGCATCTGTCAAAGGCAACTGGAGTTATTTACTAAAGGAAAATCCACTTTGCACTGCAAGTGCACTTGAAAGTGCACATGGAAGTAAAGTCGCTGTAGATCCGAGGGGGGCATGCAATGAAATAAAAAAAACAGTATTTTAGCTTGCACATGATTGGATGATAAAATCAGCAGAGCTTCCACTCATTTCAGATCTACACCTTAGATTTAGAGCGACTGCACTTCCAAGTGCTCTTTAAAGTGCACTTGCAGTGCAAAGGGGATTTGCCTTGGAAATAACCCCCATTGTATTACTGGGCAAACAAACGATGTTTACTACGTATGATTACTGTCCCCACGAACCTAAAACTTGCCATTTTAAACACCATTTTAAACTGTACAACAGTAAAGAAAAGCACATGGAGCAGCATGCAAGTAATAATAATAATAGGAAAACACGACAAAATACTTACTTTTTTGCAGCACTCTCTTGATCCTTCTGTAGTGATTCTGCCCCCTCAATTTGAGGTCTGACCATCGTTTCCTCAGTTGCTCCTTGGATCATCGTGACCCAAAATTCTTCTACAGACTTTTCCCAACTTTAGTCATGATTTTGGCCTTTCTCATATTAGGGTTGCTGTACGGCCCATATTTCCCGTCATAGTTGACCCTCTTCAAGATGTCCACCATCTCCAGCATCTCAACAAAGGCCATATTTGATGCCTTAAATCTCCTCCTGGAACGGGACGTTTCTGGCTCTGGGCTTTTGTCGTTGCTGCTCTCCTCTGCATGGACCTGTTGTCTCTCCACCATGTGCTCTCCCACTGTGCCAAATGAGAAGGGGCAGGGAATATACTAGAAAGAAGGTCAGGGGCAGAGTTTCAAGCATGCGCAGTGTATATAAAGCATAACATGCATGCATCGTACATATGATCTGTGAGCAGAGGACGGAATAGCGTAAGCGCTGATTGTGCAAACAAAGGTACCATTTTAACTTGGGGCATCAGATTGAGGCCTATATTGGGACACGATTAAGAGAGTTTAGCCTGACATTAGGGTTTCTCTTGTGTTGTGTCTTGCAGAGAATATGGAAAATTCAATGACCATGACTTCCTCCCCAACTTCATTGATAAATACAGGGAGCTGCTCTGTCTGTGGCAAGTGAAACACCCATTTTATAATAACAAACTAAAAAGGAAGGCAGCACTTGATCAACTGTTGGAATTGGTGAAGCCAGTTATTCCCACGGTGAACATCAACTATTTGAAGTGCAAAATTGTGGCCTGAGGAGCACATATAATAGGGAACACAAGGAGCTCCAGGATTCCATGAGATCAGGAGCAGCAACAGATGACATTTATGTCCCCAGGCTGTGGTACTACAACAGACTGCAGTTTTTGTCAGACCAGACTGAAATCAGGCAATCACTCTTAACCCTTCCTTCCATTCTTTCTTCCACACTTCCTTCCACCTCAGATGAGGCTTCTGAAGTACAACCTGGGCCTTCCACCCAGGAAGATGTGGAGGAGCCCAGCTTGAGCCAGGTATAGCATTGTTCAACATATTTCTTGACCAAAAATGTATGCTGTTAACTAGATGTTATTATTGATCACTAATTTCAGATTTAACAAAGTGGTTTACATATCAATAGACAGTAGTAGCAAAAATGATTGGGAAAAGAATGAAAAATGCTGGGGTCAGAGGGATAGTCTTTTCTATTTGTTAACATTCAATTTGCAACAGTCATGAGCTCTAAATTGTGTGTGATTGATGACCAAAAACCTAAAACTATGTCCCATTTTCATACACAGGAAAGTCTTAGCCAGGAGGAGGCTGTGAAAAGTTTCAGCCAGGAGGAGGCCATGGAAAGTGGCAGCCAGGAGGTGGCAGTGCCCAATAGCCTGACCAAATCGCAGGTTCCTCCCCTCCACGTTCCAACAAAAAGGTCCAGGAAGGGGAGGAATGTGGAGTCAGCACTTGGTTTGATTTGGCAGGCTACTGCGGTCCTCACAAACAATCCTAATGTCCAGGAGGCCTTTGCATGTATGATGGCCAGTAAGATGCAGGAAAAGGTGGTGGGCCAACTGCTCATCAGTGAAGAGCTCATATGACAGGTAGTAAATAAGGGGGTGAGGGGCAAACTCTCCAAGAAAAGTCACGTATGTGAGTTGAACCATACTCCTCATCCACCTCCTGACAGAACTTCAACACCACAGCCACAGCCTGGAAGGAAGCATGGAAGGAAGTTTTGAGAGTGATGGCCTGGGTTTGGTGTGGTCGCAGACGCAGACTGTTGTACAACCATGTCATCTGCTGCTACTCCCGATCTCTTGGAGTCCCGGACCGTATTGTGCTCCCTGCTCCCTATTAAATGGACTCCTCAAGTTACCAATTTGGCCTGTCAAATAATTGATGTCTGCCCTGGGTTACAAAGGCTTCACCAATTTCAACAGTTTATCCAGCGTTGCCTTCCTCTTTATTTTGTTATGACCCCTGATAAATTACTTTTTTTTTTTACAAATCCTTGGCTATGTGTTTTAGTTCAAAAAGGACAGTTTGTTTGTGAGTAGGCGGGTACATTTCAAAAATACAATGTCAAATTAACAAGGGACACCAACACCAACCAACCTCTTTGAGGTTAAAAAATACAAGATAATAATGGTGTTATGGTAACTTGACATAAAAAACGCCAAAAAATATTATGGAGATCACTAGAAAAAAAAAAAGAAAAATCAGAAGATTTTGATAAAAAAAGTAGATCACTTTAAATAAAATAAATAAAAATTATTCTGGAGATCTGCCAAAAAGAAATATTATTCAGGAGATCACAAGAAATAATAAAGAAATCAGTTTGTTAGAACTCTGTGTGCATATCAGCATCAAAACAACTTCATTATTCTAGCATTATAAAGAAGAAGAGAATGTGCTGCATTGAAATATTAAAAAATTTGCAGCGTGACGTATGTCTCCATTACAAACGCTAGTTTTACCAGACCGAGCTTCTTCGTCTCATAATTGTTTCTGAGCATGCGTGGCATTTTGTGCCTCGGACATGTGTACACAGGCTCAGAATTTCCGACAACGTTTTTTGTCTGAAAATTTGAGAACCTGCTCTCAAACAGTTGTTGTTGGAAATTCCAACAGCAAATGTCCGAAGGAGCATACATACAGTCGGAATTTCCGACAACACGATCACATCGGACATTTACCATCAGAAAATCCGATCATAAGAGTAACCACTTAAATAGATCATTATTCTCGTTTAACTTTGTGGCTGATATGAAATGCTGTTTTAACCGATTCCCGACCAGCGCACGCCGATGTACGTCGGCAGAATGGCACGGGCAGGCATATTGGCGTACAGGTATGTCCAATCTTCAATGCCGCCCTGCCATCGCGAGTGTGCCGCCGGCGGCACGCTCGCGTGCCGATTGGGACCCCCGTGAGCCCGGTCGCGGGTCCCATGGACTCGACCGCCGCGGGCATACCCGTGATTGTCTCACGGGATGGCTGAATGGAAAAATGCCGTTGTAAACAGCATTTCTCCATTCTGCCTAGCAACCAGTGACGCTGATCTCTGCTCCATATGATTGGAGCAGAGATCAGTGTTCACTAAATGAAAGCCCAACCCCCACAGTTAGTAACAGACCCCTAGGAACACTTAACCCCTACACTGCCACCCACTGGTTAACCCCTTCACTACCAGTGTCATTTACACAGGAATCACTGCATTTATATAGCAGTGATTGCTGTATAACTGACAATGGTCCCACAAATGTGTCAAAAATGTCCGATGTGTCCGCCATAATGTCGCAGTCACAATAAAAATCGCTGATCGCCGCCATTACTAGTAAAAAATAAAAAATTATTAATAAAAATGCCATAAAACTATTTTGTAAACGCTATAACTTTGCGCAAAGCAATCAATAATCGCTTATTGCGATTTTTTTTTACCAAAAATATGTAGAAGAATACGTATTGGCCTAAACTGAGGGAAAACAAAAAGTAAAAAATAATGCGTTTTTTTCAAAATTGTCGCTCGATTTTTGTTTATAGCGCAAAAAATAAAAACCGCAGGGGTGATCAAATACCACCAAAAGAAAGCTCTATTTGTGAGAAAAAAAGGACGTCAATTTTGTTTGGGAGCCACGTTGCACGATCGCGCAATTGTCAGTTAAAGCGACACAGTGCCGAACCACAAAAAGTGGTCTGGTCTTTGACCAGCAAAATGGTCCGGTCTGTAAGTGGTTAAACACAATAATCAATAGTAAGTATAAACTGACAGAGCAGAAGAACTTAGCAACGTACAATAGTTTACAATTTAAAATAAGTGTAGAATACTTCACCTAATGCAAAGGTTCTGATAGAAGTATTTCATATCTATCTATCTATCTATCTATCTATCTATCTATCTATCTATCTATCTATCTATCTATATATATATATATATATATATATATATAAATATATACAGTATAGATATATAAACCAAAAAATAAGTTGCACAAAAAGTGTCACCATGTAGTAAAAAAGAATAATTTCTCAGTGACAACTGCACTCACAAAATATCCACTTAAACATTATACAAATTAATATTACTAAAAAACCTTTTGCGGGGGAGTGGCTTAGCACATGGAGCTGTAAGACGCGTGGCACGGCAGCTCCCGGTCCTGGCGGCCTGCACGGTGACATATCTCTACCAGCACAGCCCGCACTGACACCAAATTGCTCCGATGGGTAAGAGGAAGCCCAGAGATCATTCTAAGCCAGCCGGCGATTGGACACAGGGAGATCTCGGATGTTTTGTGACCCGAGCTTCTGCGGCCTACCTGAGCCAGGAGAAATCCAATATGGTGATGGCGCCTCCATCCCCAGCCTGCTCCGAGCCCACAGACACAGACCAGGTACACCCCAGGGATCGCTCAGCCTCCCTAGCCGACATAGAACCCCCCTTATTCAACCCACACAGCCTCTCACAGGCATCCCTGTGCTCGGGGGGATGGATGGGATATGGAGTTACTCCTATTTATGCTCCCTGCCCACAAAAATGACTTTGAACACTATGCCTCCCAAATGGAAAAGACCTCTAAGAAAGAGATTGCTGAACTTAAAAGAGGTTTGGGAACACACATGGAAGATGTGGAAAACACTACTGATGGCATTTGTAATACATTGCAATCCCATGAGGAAACCCTTAACTCTCACACTGTCATGCTGCAGCAGCTCATGTATCACCAAGATGACATTGAGAACCGTAATAGACGGAATAACATCAGGATATGTGGCATCCCTGAAAGTGTGGAACATAAGGACTTGACTGGGGCAGTCACCGCCATTTTTAACTAACTCCACCAACATCCTATACACACCCCCATTGAGTTGGACAGAGTGCATAGGACCTCGGGCCCAAGGAATCCTGAGTCCTCCTTCATACGTGACACGCTATGCAGAGTTCACTTTTATAAAGTCAAAGAGGGGATCATGAGAGCTGCCAGCACACAGGACTCCATCCGACTGAATGACATCCCTGTCATGCTGCTCCGGGACCTCTCACACCAAACTCTGACCATGAGGCGCACACTTAAACCAATTACCGTATATACTCGAGTATAGGCCGACCCGAATATAAGCCGAGGCCCCCAATTTACCCCCAAAAAAACTGGCAAACTTATTGACTCGTGTATAAGCCGAGGGTAAGACATGCCTGTCCATCCCTGTGTGTGTGTCCGTCCATCCCTGTGTGTCCGTCCATCCCTGTGTGTCCGTCCATCCCTGTGTGTCCGTCCATCCATCCCTGTGTGTGTGTGTGTCCATCCATCCATCCATCCCTGTGTGTGTGTGTCTCCATCCATCCATCCATCCATCCCTGTGTGTGTGTGTCTCCATCCATCCATCCATCCCTGTGTGTGTGTGTATCCATCCGTGTGTGTGTGTGTGTGTGTGTGTGTGTGTGTGTGTGTGTGTGTGTGTGTGTGTGTGTGTGTCCAGCCTACCTGTGTCCCGAGCCTTTGTCCCGAGCCTCCGTCCCGTGCCGAGCCTCCTTGCCTCCGTGCCTCGCCGCCGTGCCTTGCCTCCGTCCCGTCCCGTCCCGTCCCGTGCCGTGCCTTGCCTTGCCTCCGTCCCGTGCCCTCTTCGTTCGTCGGCGCCTCGGCGGCCATTGTAAAATTCAAAAGCTGCGCCGCCGCCTTCGCCTGTGATAGGCGGAACACTGAATTTCCCAGCAGCCTGTGTTCCGCCTATCACGTACATCGTATCATCCTCGTCCGTAGTACGAGGATGATACGATGTCCGTGATAGGCGGAACACAGGCTGCTGGGAAATTCAGTGTTCCGCCTATCACAGGCGAAGGCGGAGCCGGAGGCGCGGCTTTTGAACTATAGAATGGCCGCTGTCTGTCTGCTCGACACGCTGATCGAGCGGGCAGACAGCGATGACTCGAGTATAAGCCGAGGGGGGCACTTTCAGCCTCAAAAAAGAGGCTGAAAATCTCGGCTTATACTCGAGTATATACGGTACAGCCTTCCTTCAAGAGAAAAATATTAAATACCAATGGAGATTCCCCTTTCAGCTACGGGTTCATCATGAAGGAAAGACAGCACTCTTCCACACATTGGCAGACCTGCCGCGGTTCCTGAGCACCCTGGAGTTGCCCCAGATGTCTTTGCCAGACTGGCCACTCCCATCCACCACCCCGGGTCTTCCATTCCATATGCAATGGCAGAAGGCTGTCAAAAACAAACGCCCCAGAGGATCCTCTCAGAAGCCACTGGATGACTGACACCCCTTGGGCTCTTGTTACTTGCACATTTTACCCTGTACCTGGGTTTGCTCCCTTTGTTTTGGTACGGGCCTTGCACCTCCCACTCGAGGCTTGTTGGATTGGACTACCCAGATCATCTAAATGGTGCCTGAACTGACTAGGTTTCCTCTTTTTTTTTCTTCATTGTTAATTTTTTTTACATTTTTTCTCCTTTAACAGTTACCTGGACTCTGGGGGTCTTTTTTTCAATTACAGGATAGCGCATTTAACCTAGCAAATGCCTTATCTCCCCCCCAACTATGCTTTCTACCCTAGAAGGTAACCCAAAAGACTTCCCATGGTTCCACTAATGTGTTGGTGGGGGAGGGTGCCCTCGTTGTGATAATTCTGTGCCTACAAAAAATTTACCTACTTACATGTGTAAAGTGTTGATGGTTATCTATAGTTTATCAATAGCTACTATACTCCTGTGGACCCCGTGCTTTCCACAGTTACCCCCCAATAGGATCAATAGTGCCTGAGTGAGCACTATACTGTTATTAGTCCATTATATAGTCTTAGACATGTTTAAATGTTTACTTACTTATTCAATACTGCCACCTAGTGGTCTACTTTTTTTTGTTTTCTTGCACTGCTTGCATTGATGATTTCCATCTCTCAGAATTCTGAAGCCTTACTTACCCCGATCCATCCTGGGAATGGTTCTCATAGACATGTATCACTCTCATTCATCATGTTTTCCCATCCTCTCTCATTCTGTTCCCCCTCTTCACTCTACCCCCTATCTCCCCTCCTCCCCTTTTGTCTGGCCCAGGTAGGCCTCCTCACAGATACAGATAAGATCTGCTGTTCTCCCTCCTCACTACTCCCATGCCTTCACTTGATCATATAACCCTCTCTTCTTTTAACTGCAGAGGCCTCAACACCCCTGAAAAACGGAGCCAGATTTTATATAATTTCCACAAAGCCAAAACTAAAATCCAACTCCTACAGGAAACACACTTTAGGGGTTCGGCGATACCGATCCTTAAAAATCCTCACTATCACCAATGGTACCATAGTACAAACCCACAGGCAAAGTCTAAAGGAGTCTCTATACCCTTTCACAAATCTTTTCATCCCGAGGTTTTAGACTCCCTTATTGATCCGTTAGGACGTTATCTGTTTCTTAAACTAAAATCCAACTCTTCTGTTTTTACAGTGGCTAATGTATATGGACCGAACCAAGACCAGACAAGCTTCCTATCTATGGTGGTAAACAAGTTAATGTCTTTTGGTGGTCCCTGCTTCATCCTAGGTGGTGACCTCAATGTGACCCTCTCTCCAACAGTTGACACTTCCTGGGGTAAGTCCACCTTATCCCACACTGCACTCACACATAAAAACACTCTTAGCCCTTGTACACATGGTCAGACATTCCGATGGACAATGTCCGATAGGACCATGTTGTCGGATAATCTGACAGTGTGTGGGCTCCATCGGACTGTTTCCATCGGAGTATCTGACGGAGCAAGTTTTCCAGCTGGGCTATAAAATTTCCGACAACATAATCCAATCGGACTTTGTCCGATTGTGTGTAGAGAATTCCGATCGGACAAAGTGCCACGCATGCTCAGATCAAATTCCTAGAGCAAAGCTATTGGCTACTAGCCTGAACGTAGTCCCGTCCTAACGCAATAACGTCATCACGTTAAGTACGATCGGATTTTCTGACAACTTTGTCTGACTGTGTGTATGCAACAAATTCGGACAAAATCCGTCGGACAAAATCTGACGGATTTGGTTGTCGGAATGTCCGACCGTGTGTACAAGGGCTAACACTCCGCACAATTGGTGGACGTGTGGCAATTGCAACACCTGTTTGAAAGAGACTACAGCTGTTATTCCGTGGCACATAACTCTTACAGTCGCATTGATTATTTCCTAATTTCCCAATCCTTGCTTGACACACCGCTTAAGGCCTCCCTAGGTGATATACTTTGGTCAGATCATGCACCCACTCACCTTAGTCTAGCACACCCCCAAACCTCCCATACAAGGTTTTCATGGTGCCTAAATGACAACTTATTGAAAGGTACCCCATGCTTTGCGGCGATCGAAAAAGCAATCCAGGACTTCATTGAAGTCCATCGTTCAGACGACACTAACCCTCTTACTAAATGGGAGGCCCTGAAATGTGTACTCTGGGGAATTTTCATACAACATGGCTCCCACCTAAAAAAACTAGAACGACCGACATCACACGTCTTCTGTCCACTATAAAGACGCTCGAGCTGACACACAAGCACGACTTAGTCCCAGTGATTTATGTCGAACTCTCTAACGCACGCAGGGACTTACTTTGTCTCCTAGACCCAAACTCCCTCATTGCCAGAGACCGGGGACGTAACTGACACTACACCCTAGCCAATAAATGTGGACAACACCTGGCAAGGGTCTTGCACCCCTGTCCCCCACGCCAACCTATCCAGCATGTATGTACTGCAGATCAACAAAGGATCAGCAATCCAAGAGGTATCTCAGATGCATTTAAACGTTATTATTCCAGAAAAAAGCAAAGAGGAAGAAACTGCGCTACGGAATAAGAATGATATTGGTCGGAAGCAGCAATTCAAATGTACACCAAAAATACACTAAACAAAAAGAGAAAAAAAGAGAACTGCGCTAAGCTCAAATGCCCAAAGTGAATGGGGTATGTGTATGTGCCAAACCCACAATATGGGTCTTAGTGTCTTATTGTCTCTAAGACCACCTCAAAAATATAATGCATACTATTATATGTACAAATAAATGAAATTAAATACAAAAATGGGACACAAATACGTGTCAATAATGTGAATTACCCAAACGCAATACAGATTGTGTAGATCTCTGTGCATATACCCCTAAAATGAAAAAATTATTTTGTTTCCAATTTTTTACATGAAATAAATTGTCAAAAAATATGTATTCTGAGACACTCTATATACTGTCCATATAGTTGTAAACCAAAATATTATAAAATGTCCATATGGTAAATAACACCGGTGAAGAAAAACTTCATGTAAGAGCTGGATTAGAAGTGCACAAATTAAAAATCTTCTCCAGAAATATAATGTGCTTTTCCCATCACCGAATGAATGAATTGGCTCCTTACCAGATCCAAGCGACCCCCCGTTACAGAGAGTCACCACAGGCAAAAACAATCAAAGGATATCCGGGTAACGGTTCCCCCTCAGGCGATCCCGAATCCTTCACGCAATAGGGCTGTGGCTGTTGCTCCAAATGTCACTCCCAACTCAACGTGGTATCACATAGGGAAAAACATAGGCTCCAGATAGTGTAAAACCAATGATTTTAATTTGCAAAAAACGAACGTATACACTTACATAAAAGACTTTAAAAACAGGTTCAAAACAGAGGCGCGCACCGGCCGGACACACGCCAACGCAGAGACCAACCCGTCCTTCCTGGTCTGAAAAGAACGAACACGACTGGGGTGACGTCGACACGTTCGCACCGCCCTACGCGTTTCGTAATAATTTACGTCGTCCAGGGGCACGGGCGGCGTGCGACGTCACCCCTCTTATAACCAACAACATAACCAAGCCTCGCTTTGGGTCAGCGGCCATCTTAGATGTCACATAAGCGTTAGAAATCAATGACCATGGGCCAAGCCTCACTCTCGATCCACGAACGTCATGTGTGTATATATATCCCCAACGAACGTCCTATGATTATGGACCAAGCCTCGTTCCCAAACGAACGTCATATGGTTATGAACCAAGTCTCGCTTCCAGGTGATGGCCATATTGGAAAAGAGACATAGCAAGTTACCCTTATTTTTCCTGTGTACAAAGACAAGGCAGAGTATAGGTCCCGAATAGGGCATAAACCAAAATAAAATATAAAAATGAAATGAGTACAATAAAATAATAATCAAATAAAAATAAAAATAAGAATAAAATGAGGTGAAGTATCCCAAATTGGTATAGAGATACACCAAAAAAAATTGTATTTCTTGCTGTATTCGCATGTCCATCAAATTCAGTTGAGAGATAGAGCAACATAAACATGTATTTCCAATTCCTTACTACCCCACATATGCCCCAGAGATTAGCCTTGGGCATCCCAAACAAATGTTGAGGAATACAACTAAAAGTGAATCCCCGCATCTAGAGGGCCGCCTAACCCAAAGCTAGGCCTACCAACCAACAGAGGCCAAAGAGAGTGGAGAAAAACAAGAATATATTCTACAATAACATGTACCAAAAAACAACAGAATAGAAACACAGTAGAATAGTATTTTACAATAACTGGTACAGAAACTGCAATAAACATACATTGCATCAGAAAGGGTCCCCTCAAGAATTATTAATAAAGGCATTTACATCGGTGTCCACATTGAGGCCAAACGGAGCATATGTCTTTAATTTGTGGATCCAGGCCATTTCGAGCTTGGATATTTCCCTAACCAAGGACCCACCCCTCCAGTGGGGCCTATATTTGTCTAAACCGACAAATAGGGTACCTGATGGATCTCTCTTATGTGTTTGGTCATAATGCCTGGACACAGGGTGTTTGTCAAACCCACGTCTAATGTTGCCTATGTGTTCATTCAGCCTGACGCGAAGTGCCCTCTTGGTCCGCCCTATATATTGGAGGCCACAAGGGCACTGTAAAAGGTAAACCACAGCCTCCGAAGAGCAAGTAATAAAAGACTCTATTTCATATGTTCTAGTAGTGCTTGAGGATACAATACTAGAAATCTTAGAGCCCCTATATGAATTCAAGGTGCAAACCTGACAGTTTTTACACTTGTAATAACCAATTAGATTTTGAAAAAAACATCTATTGGCCCTAGGTGGGTCTTGTATGCTAGGGGCAATCTTGCTCCCCAATGAAGAGGCCCCTTTAAAAATTATTTGTGGTTTATCAGGTAAGACTGTATTCAAAACCTGGTCACTAGTGAGTAAGTGCCAATGTTTTTGAATCAAGTTTCTCACACCACGATGTTGGACTGAGAAAGTCGTGACAAACGGTACACCACCCTGTATATTAGCCCTGATGTTTTGTCTATCTACCAATAATGAAGATCTATCTCTAGTGCGAGCAGTCTCCATTGTTACATCGAGGGAAACGGGATCATATCCCTTTTCCAGAAATCTACCTGCCAAAATCGCTGCCTGTTCATTATACTTTACAATATCCGAACAGTTACGTTATTATTCCAACCTGTATAACTTACATACGCCAGCCTTGACACCCGGAATAGAGGACTTACATTTATCCAATATGAAAGACTATATTTCAGAGATGGCCTTACCACAAAATAGGCCCCGAACAGGCTACCAACATGAACAACCCACTAACGGTAACGGAATTCATTTCCGCTATTAAAGGCTTGAAAGCAAGTAAATGTCCAGGCCCCGATGGGTTTTCTGCTAGGTTTTATAAGTCATTCCCCCAACTCTTAGCCCCACTTCTGTCCACTACGTTTAACTCTATAGATTATAACCACCTACCTTCCAGTAACCTACTATCTGCTAATATTTCGGTCATACCAAAGCCGGTCAAGGACCCCTCACAATGCAGTAGCTATCGTCCAATTACGCTCCTCAACCTTGATATTAAACTCTACGCTAAAGTTCTGCCAAATCGCCTTTCCCCCTTCTTACCCTCAATTATCCATAGGGATCAGGTGGGTTTTGTTTCTGGCTGCAAGACCAGGGACAACACCACAAAAACAATACATCTTATATTCTACATACAGATATACAATTTAAAAGCATGCCTACTATCGTTTGATGCAGAGAAGGCCTTTGACTGGGTCAACTGGAATTTATTGTGCCTCTCCCACGAACAGATCGGTATTGGGCCTGCCTTTGTGTCCAGGGTCATGGCACTATACTCCAACCCCTCTGCATCGGTCCTGATCAATGGTTCTCCCTCCACACCTTTTCAGATATCCAATGGTACTCATCAGGGCTGCCCTCTGTCACCCTTACTTTTCGTTATAGTAATAGAACATCTAGCCCAAGCCATAAAACAGAATGCATCTATTGTTGATCCAGACACCCTCTTCTGACCATAAACTCTCACTATACACGGATGACCTTCTAGTCTATATTCAACAACCGCACACGTCACTACCCTCTTTGATGCAGGAGTTCCATAGGTTTGGGAAATTTAGCGACTTTAAATTAAATATGTCCAATATGGAAGCCCTTAATATATCTCTGCCACACACAACTTTAGACCGAGTATAGGCTACCTTCCCTTTCCAATGGAGTCCTAAGAGTATCTCTTATCTGGGGATAAGGATACCCTCCAATCTATCAGAGCTCTATGCTCTTAACTATCTCTCCCTACTGGCCCGGCTCTGAAAGAATTAGATACCTGGGACTCCTCCCCACTGACCTGGTTTGGATGCATTAACACCTTGAAAATGGAGTCCTTACCCAAACTACTGTATCTATTCCAAACTGTACCCATCACGGTCCATAAACACTTTTTTACCTCTTTACGCTCTATGTCCATACAATTTAAATGGCACCAAGGCATGTCCCATATCCGTCATACTCTACTTACTTACCCTGAAACTCAAGGCGGTGTAGGACTCCCCTACTTTGAGCTATACCACAGAACTGCACTGCTATCTAGGATCCTACAGTGGTTCCCTCTGCCCTTCACTAAAGCGTCCACCATGGTAGAACAAGACCTATCCACCTCTGACTTATGAGCCCTACTATGGGAACATGGACATCAACTACAATTACTCTCTTCTACTTCTCCACTGACAACAGCGGACCTTTACCTATGGTACAAAAAGGGCATGCAGCCACTGATGTCCTTGGATCCCTCGCCTCTCACTTCTCTATTCGTTCATCCAGCGGTACCTCAAGGTAGAGGCTCCAACTTCATAGGACCCTTCTCTCGCTCCAATTGGCCCGTGGTGGGCTCATTTGTGGACTCCACCTCAGGCAAGCCGGTGATGCCGGATGCTCAGGGTAACTGGCTCACGGCCCTTCGCATAACCTCCTTTTGTGCTGATCTTTTCTCCTCTTCCCAAATACACAGATCTGTTACAGGATATGAACAGCTGTGCTCTCTTTCTGAAACACCAAGACACCTGCTCTCCATGATTTATACACTACAACACTCAATACTACATGACCAACCCTCCTCTTACACCAGGAAATGTTCTGTGGATCTGGAGAAGGAGCTTCACCCGGTTGACTGGCAAAAATCATACTACTTTACTCATAAATCCTCAATATCCTGCTACACCCAGGAGAAAAATGTCAAACTTCTAACCCGATGGTACAGGGACCCTCAAACTCTCCACAAAATCTTCCCATCCACACCCCCCTCATGTTGGAGGTGCGGGTCGATAGATGAAAGCTATCTACACATATGGTGGGAATGTCAGTCTATTCAACCCCTTCGGTCACAATTTTTTACCATATACAGTAGTCTTTATGATCGACCTACTTTGCCTTCCCCAGAGGTAGCTCTGCTATCCATGCTACTCAGCTCTTTAGCCTCCCAGAAACACACCTTGCTTTGTTTCTTCCTGTTGGCAGCCAGACAGATTATTCCCCTGTTTTGGAAAACCACCACCACCCCCCCCCCCCCAGCCCTATGGGTTTCTACAGTCAATGACATCATGCGCATGGAGGAGATGCTAGCTCTTGACAGTGATACTTTTGACAAATTTAAGGTCCTATGGCTCATTTGGATCGACTACTCTTCCTCTGACTCTGTGAAGAATCTGCTGTCACCCCAGAGCCCGCATGGACACGTACCCTGATCACCTCATTCAGGTTCGCTGAGATGAGGTCTGCCCGGACCCCCCCTTTTACCTTTACCCCTGTCCTCTCTCTCCTTTCCCCCTCCCCTCTCTACTCTTTTTCTTTTTCCTCTTCTCTCTCCTTACACTTATAACCTTCTATCCCGCACTCAGATGGTATGTCCTCCACCTGTATTGACTCTTAATGATACTTAAATGGGTTATCACCGTCTGCTTTTGGTGAATGTCAGGAAATTGACTCTCTTATAAGTACTGAGCTATGTTGCATTCCTGGAGTGTGTACACGTTCAATATCAACCCTTATTACTGACATCTGAACGTTATGTATATTATTTGATTATGCTAACAACAATAACAACATATTTGACTCTAAAAAACCTTTTGCGTTATCCATATAGAGTGCATACATTCATAACAATTAATCAATCAATCATGTAAACATTCAAAACTAAGAGAGCGCAAACCGCTCCAGGCTGGCTACAGATGCAAACAGGTACCAGGTGCAGACCTTGGCTCACCATCCACAATAGATAAGAAATGAAATAGTCACACACCGGAGCTGCAAACTTTGCTTGATGATAATCTTTATTGTAAAAAAACAGACAATTTACAGGGTTTGCAGTTAACACATTTCACAAGAGTGTAGCTTGCTTGTTCACAACATCGATATGTTCTCAGGGCAGGCTATTTAAGGTGATAATCTAAATCAGGCTACACCCAAAACCACCTGCTCTGGGGAAACAAATCATGCAAACATAAAAACATGAAAAATTCAACTAATAAGTTAAAAACATTACATGAATTAAAAACAACCACTGACAAAACAACACAACTAGATAAAAATAAAAATAAAAAAGAGGAAAGAAAGAAAGGGAAAAAAAGAAAAAACTTTAAACAAAAATTTAAACCCAAAAATATCCACCCAGGAAACAAACACACACGTGTGCATAAATAGTACGTAAATTATGGATAAAGGCACAGGGAGAGATAATTGGCTAACAAGCGTTTATCAAGATATTAATAATGAACTATAGAACATGATCCAAATATACTCCAAAAATACCTCAAAAACCATCTGGAGAACTAAGTACCAAACACACAACAATGTAGAGCATAAATGAGTAAATAAATATAAATACATCCATATATATAATAAGCATCTACTAATGAACTACAGAATATGTGTAAACATGTTCCTTAACCTCCCTGGTGGAATTTCAGAACCAAAAGCGGTAACCCCGAGCCAGACGTGGGATTGCATCGCAGGATCCAGGAAGAGTGTGCTTACCTTATCCTCTGGATCCAGCGATGCCCCCCCTACTGCGGTTTGTCCTCTGCTCAATGTATCACGCAGCCGAGCTCCGTTCCTTGCAAGCATTGCATCACATGGGGCGGAGAACACCACCAAATTCAAAAAGTGAAACACACACATTACATACAGTAAAATGTAATCCTACAGATTACATTGCTGTATGAAATTATTTCACATCCCTTTTGTCCCTAGTGTTCTGTCCAGTGTCTTGCATGTAGTTTTATATTATAAAAACTGTTCTTTCTGCCTGGAAACTGGAGAATGTCCATAGCAGCCAAAACTGTCCCTTTACATCAAAAGTGGTTTTAGACCAGCTAGATAACAGTGATAATAAATTAGAATCACCTGCAAAATTGAGCGATAGTGATTCGTGGGGAGATCCGTCATGAAATACTGAAAAGTAATGACAGTGACAATTCTGCAACTGAGCAAATTGCAGTGTTTTTGATTTGATTACATTGTTGAATAATTGTTATTATTATTATATTATTATTATTTGGTATAATTATTTATAGTTATTTATTATATTTTAATTTATGATTTTGTTTTTCAAATTTTATCATACCCGGGATGTCTACTAGACTCTGGTTTGGACAGATTTAAGTGAGTTATTCCTAAAAATTACAGTCCTACAATATAAAACGCCAAATTTCCATGCAAAATAATTGTACCGCTTTAAGCATCAAAAATCTGAAATAATAATACCGCCAGGGAGGTTAAAAAGAATATGCATATATACAACTATATCCATTCACGACGTACTGAATAAAAATCATTAAAAAAAAATAATCACAATGTAACACATTGTTAGACATATAAAAATTTTGATAGCACTCATCACCCATGGTGAATAACAGTGTACTGTAAAAAACAATAACTGGTAGAAAGAATATGAAAGAATTTGGAAAAATAAAATAGATTTTTTCTCATGAAAGTGTGTAATATCCCATTTATAGTTCATTCCAAATGGCATGCGTGTTTTGAAGTGGAATATCCAAAAAAACTCTCTTTTACAGAGGAGTTAGAACACATCCCCTCCTCTTTTTGGCACTTGAACCTTTTCTAATACCTGTGCTCCCACTGCTTTACTGCTGCCATTATGATACTGGTTGAAATGTCTAGCGACATTTGAGGACAGATTTTTCTCAATACTATGCATATGTTCCTGGATTCTGTCCCTGTTCCAGAAACTCGTCTCGTGGTGCATCCTATATATTGCACATTGCATGATCTGCATGTAACAATATAAATGACGTACCAAGTGTTGCAATTATAGAAAGACTTAATCTGATGTTGCTTTTCATTTGGAAATGAGCGTACCATATTGCCATTGATGATATGTTTGCAACACGAACATACAGTGGCCCCACATTAGGGATGGGCAAACGGTTTAGCCCGAGCATAAGTTCAGGCCAAACTTTGGTTGTTCAGGTGTTCTGCAGAGCACCGAACAATATGTGGTGTTCGGGGCAAATTCGAAAGCCGCCAGAACACTGTTAAAGTCTATGGCACATTAATATGAAAAATGAAAAGTGCTAATTTTAAGGGTTAATATGCAAGTTATTGTCATAAAATGTGTTTGGTCCTACCCCAGAAGACACGTATTAATGCAATTTTTTTTTTTAAATGTCTGTGTTTTTCGGGAGAAGTGATTTTAATAATGCTTAAAGTGAAACAATAAAAGTGAAATATTCCTTTAAATTTCATACGAGGGGGGGGGGTGTCTTTAGTATGCCTGTAAAGTAGCACATTTTTCCCGTGTTTAGAACAGTCCCTGCACAAAATGACATTTTTAGAGGAAAAAAAGTCATTTAAAACTACTATAATGCGGCTATAATGAATTGTCTATGGGAGTAATCAAAAGTGCTAATTTTAAAGGCTTGTATGCATGGTATTTATAATCTACTCGTGGCTCATGGCTATAATTAATTTTCAGTCCTGGCAATACAGATAAAGGTCTGGTATGAATATTAAGGCAAACCCCGAACTAACCAAAAAAATTTCATACCAGGCCCTTCAGATCTGGTATGGATATTAAGGGGAACCCACGCTAAAATGTAAAAAATGGTGTGTGGGCCCCCCTAACACCAACATTTTTTTTAAAAATGGCATGGGTCCCCCCAAAAATCCATACCAGACCTACCAGACCCTTATCTAAGCACACAAACTGGCAGGCCACAGGAAAAGAGAGGGGGCGAGCAAGAGGCCCTCCCTCCTGAACTGTACCAGGCCACATGCCCTCAACAGGGGGAGGGTGCTTTGGGGTAGCCCCATGTTGATGGGGATAAGGGCCTCATCCCCACAATCCCTGCCCGGTGGTTGTGGGGATCTGTGGGTGGGAGGTTTATTGGAATCTGGAAGCCCCCTTTAGCAAGGGGACCCCCAGGGGACCCCAGATCTCAGCCTTCCCCCCCTGTGGGAAACGGTTTCACAAAATAAGTTTCAAAATGGTACAAAAGACAAGACACAACTTGGGACAAGTCCTTTATTAAAAAATAAAAAATAAAAATGTCCCACGAAGTCCATTCATCTTCTCTCACTCCGCCAAAAGGATAAAAAAAACCTTCATGCCACCACCGATCCACTTCCGTGGGAGGCACCTACCATAATGAACGTCCTCTCAGGTGATAATTCTTTTATAACTGAAGGTGGGGCTACACAGTCATGTACCTGGGTGACCCTGCTCCCCTCTGATGCACGGGGACTTTCCCATGGCTTTTCCGGGGTGTCAGAGGGGGCGGGGCCACCCGGTTACATTTACCCTTTCATTAACTAAACCAGTTAGCAACATCATATATTTTTTGATAGCGTCTCCATTTGTTTGGAGTATGTGTCACAGTTGAACAACTGTCTCCGATTCACATCTATATTGTTCCACTCCCATGACAACCACCGAACCTCCCTTGTCTGAGTTTTTAATGACTATTGATGTATAATTTTCAAGAGTTTTGAAGGCTTTCCTTTCTTGACATGAACGATTGTCCTGTCTAATCTAGGTGCCTGATGTGGATTGTATAGATTGTATAATGCAAACTGTTCCCTAAGTCTTTCTATAATTGCAACACTCGGTACGTCATATATATTGTTACATGCAGATCATGCAAGGTGCCCCTTGATGACGTAATCCATTACTAAACGCATAGGGTGGAGTGACACGCTGACGTCACCTTGAGTTTGTAGACGAACGCTCAGGAGGAACGGGCTTGTCCGAGTGCGTATCGGCCGATGCACCGGACTTGAGGCTTTTTTGAACTTATATGCTTGTAAGTGTTATTCTTTTTATACATATTGGTTACGTGGGTTTTACACTATCGGAGCTCTTTTGTCTTTTATGTCGTAACCTTACATTAACAACCGTTTGGACCAATGACTGTCTGACCAGAGAGCACCGAGGGGGGTGTCTACAGTTTGGGGGCAGTACAATACAGGGAATTGCGAGATCGTGCAGCGATCTGGTAGAAGATTCACTATTGTTACAGGCTTTCTATGACCCTCTGTAACGGGGGGTCATAGACATCTGGTAAGCAGCCAATCTTCACATTTTTGGTGGTGGATCGGTCACAGCACACATATATGAAGATCTGTTTACGGATGGACTTTATCCAATTTGTAGTATTATTCATTTTTCTTGGTAACATTTTTACATCTCTACACAGGTGTTGAATTTTTTAATTTGTCATATGGACTTCATGAATTAGACACTTATCTATACCATTTCTACACGGGTGTGGAATTTTTTATTTTTTTTTATATAGACTTGATGAATTAGACACTTATTTATATCATATGTGGGACTATATACAATTAATAATTTTTTTATGTATTTAACTGCATTGTGATTTACAGTTGTATTTATGTTATGATTATCTTTTAGATTACAGTGGGGATCGAAAGTTTGGGCACCCCAGGTAAAAATGTGTATTAATGTGCATAACGAAGCCAAGGAAAGATGGATAAATCTCCAAATGGCATCAAATTAATGATTAGACATTCTTATAATATGTCAAAAAAGTTAGATTTTATTTCCATCATTTACACTTTCAAAATTACAGAAACAAAAAAATGGTGTCTGCAAAAGTTTGGGCACCCTGCAGAGTTAATATCTTGTACTGCCCCCTTTGACAAGTATCACAGCTTGTAAACGCTTTTTGTAGCCAGCCAAGAGTCTTTCAATTCTTGTTTGAGGTATCTTTTGCCCATTCTTCCTTACAAAAGTGTTCCAGTTCTTTGAGATTTCTGGGCTGTCTGTCACGCACTGCTCTTTTAAGGTCTATCCATAGATTTTCAATAATGTTGAGGTCAGGAGATTGTGAAGGCCATGGCAAAACCTTCAGTTTACACTTCTTTATGTAATCCCCCGTGGATTTTGAGGTGTGTTTAGAATCATTATCCATTTGTAGAAGCCATCCTTTCTTTAACTTCAGCTTTTTCACAGATGGCATCAAGTTACCATCCAAAATTTGCTGAAATTTTATTAAATCCATTTTCCTTCTACTCGTGAAATGTTCCCTGTGCCACTGGCTGCAATACAACCCCAAAGCATGATTGATCCACCCCCATGCTTAACAGTTGGACAGAGGTTCTTTTCTTTAAATTCTGTGCCCTTTCTTCTCCAAACGTACCTTTGCTCATTCCAAGCAAAAAGTTATATTTTAACCTCATCGGTCCACAGAACTTGTTTCCAAAATGCCTCAGGCTTGTCTTTATGTTCATTTGCCAAGTTCAAATGCTAATTTTTGTCGTGAGGACGTAGAAGAGGTTTTCTTCTGATGACTCTTCCATGAAGACCATATTTGTACAAGTATCTCTTTATAGTGGAATAGTGTACCACAACTCCAGTGTCTGCCAGATCTTTCTGAAGGGATCGTGCAGTGAAACGTGGGTTTTGCATTGCTTTTCTCACAATCCTGTGAGCTGTTCTGTCTGATATTTTTCTTGGTCTTCCAGATCTTGCTTTAACTTCCACTGTTCCTGATGACTGCCATTTCTTAATTACATTCCGAACAGAGGATATTGACATCTGAAAACGCTTTGCTATCTTCTTATAGCCTTCTCCAGCTTTGTGAGCGTCAACTATTTTCAGTTTCAGTTTTCTAGACAACTGCTTAGAAGAACCCATGGTGTTGATTATTGGGGCAAGGTCAGATGAGTCTGGCCATTTAAAACCTTTGAGATTGACATCACCTGGTCTTACCAGACGATGATTGAGAACAATCCATGACACTGGCAGGTCTCAGCTTTGCAAAGGGGGTAGTACATGCTATAAATTCTGCAGGGTGCACAAACTTTTGCAGACACCATTTTTTTGTTTCTGTAATTTTGAAAGTCTAAATGATGGAAATAAAATCTAACTTTTTTTGACATATTATAAGAATGTCTAATCTGTAATTTGATGCCATTTGGAGATTTTTTACATCTTTCCTCGGCTTCGTTATGCACATTAATACACATTTTTACCTGGGGTGCCCAAACTTTTCAATCCCCACTGTACATAATTTTGAGCGCGTCTCCAGGTAGCCGGGGCCAGCGAAGGAGGCGTCGCTGGCCCTGTCACCTGGTATGGACTTAAAGGGGAACCCCTATGCCGAAAAATTGGCGTGGGTGTCCCCCCAGGTCCACATCAGACCCTTGTCCGAGCACGCTACCCGGCCGGCCAGGAAAGGGGGGGACGAGCGACCCGTACCAGGCTGCGTGCCCTCAACATGGGGGGTGCCTTGGGGAAGGGGGGGCCGCGCGCCCCCCCACCCCAAAGCACCTTGTCCCCATGTTGATGAGGACAAGGGCCTCTTCCCCACAAACCCTGGCCGTTGGTTGTCGGGGTCTGCGGGTGGGGGCTTTAATAAGGGGGCCCCCGGATACCGGCCCCCCACCCTATGTGAATGAGTATGGGGTACAACGTACCCCTACCCATTCACCTGTAAAAAAAAGTAAAAAAAAAACAACACACAAGGGTTAAAATAGTTTATTGCACAGCTACAGGGTTCTTCCGTCTTCGGGGGTCTTCTCGCCGGACTCCTCCGCTATCTTCTTCTAGCTCTCTTGCTAGTGGAGGAGCCCGGATTTCTTCTTTGCCGCCGCCCTCTTCTTCCGACTTCGGGGGTCTTGTCTCTTCGGTTATTCTTGCTGGGCCACCGTGCCTTCTTCTTTTTTTTCAATTCTGTTTTTATTTTCAATTATTATAAAGCATTACACATAATTAAGCAATCTCATACAAATGAATATATATTACTTACATACATAATAATCACATTTATTATTTTATTTCCTCTTCCCTCCCTCCCTCCAAAAAAAAAAAAAAAGAGAAAAAAAAAGGAGGAAAAGGGGAAGAATGTATATCTGATTTCTCCCCCTCCTCCACTTCTCACTCCTCTCTCCTCCACAAGTCCCTCCCTCCCCCCTCTTCCCTCCTAATTCCTCAGTCCTTTACCAATTTCCTATGCTGACTCCAAGGAGTCCAGACCAAGAGACACCTTTCATATGTATCTAATTCTTGAGCTAAGAGTATCTCCATTCTCTCTATGTTATCCATTTCTAAAGCCCATTCATTTATCGTAGGGGACTGGGATGATCGCCAGTGCCGCGGTATCACAGTTCTTGCCGCAGTCAACCAGTATCCCAGAAGATTCTTTTTAACGTTTTTATATGTTCTTGGTAACATAGAAAGAAGGGTGACTTGTGGTGTATTTGGAATTACCTCCCCAGTGATTGTTGTATATAATTGCATAAGCTTTTCCCAAAATCTGAAAATTAGGGGGCATTCCCACCAGATGTGGAGCAATGTACCCTTGTCTCTATGGCACCGCCAACATATATCTGATTTTTCTGGGTATATACGATGGAGTGTCACTGGGCTCCAATACCATCTTGAGAGCAATTTATAATTCGTCTCTTGTGCTTTAATTGACGGTGATAAACAGTGAGTGAAGCTAAATGCCTTCTCCCATTCCCCAACTGCAATCTGAGCGTTGATCTCATTAACCCATTTATTTATATATTCTGGGGGCTCCGGGTGATTTTTAATAATAAACATCTTATACAGTACTGATATAACATGCTTTGGTTTCTGATCTTGTGTCAAGAGAGTTTCAAGTTCTGTTAAATCTCTACCCAGAGACTTATTTGAATGAATTGTACACCAAAATGATCGCAACTGCCAAAACTCCAACATTTGCATAGGTGATGGTCGCTGTGTAGAGAATAGATTTAATACAGACGGAATTGTCCCCTGGCTTAGAATATTGCTCAGTCTATAATGGGATTCCCTATTCCATATAAGAAAACTTGTCCTATTTAATGCCGGTGGAAAAAAAGGGTTGCCAAATAAAGGTGTCATAGGTCCTTCATAAGAGGAAAGTTCCAATTTTATAGCTGTTTTTCCCCATATATTCAACACATGGGATGTGAGGGAAGGCATAGACTCTTTCAACTCTTGATTTAAATTGCTACCAGACAGATCTAACCATGGTAACACCTTTAAATCCAGTTGATTTAACCCTTGTTCTATTTTTACCCATTGTTTGGTTTCCGAGCAATAAAACCAGTCCACCAGTCTAGTCAAAACAGCCGAAACATAATAATAATATAGATCAGGTGCACCCGCACCTCCTTTCGTTTTAGGTAATGATAATAATTTCTTTTGTAATCTTGGTTTTTTATGTCCCCAAATAAATTTTGTAAAAGCCAATTGCAGAGTGGAGAAAAATGTTTGAGGGACACTAATTGGGATAGTTTGAAAAAAATACAGGAACCGCGGTATTATATCCATTTTCAGTATATTAATCCTCCCAAACCATGAATATTGCTTAACATCATATTTTTTTAGATCTTGTAGGGTACGTTGCAGAAGAGGAACATAGTTCATTGAATATAAATACTTTGAGTCCGGGGTGATTTTAACACCTAAATATTTTACAGCTACAGAGCAAATCCTAAACATAAAATTGGCTCTCAACCTTGCAACCTGTTCGGGTACGAGCGACACGTTGAGAATTTCTGATTTTGATACATTTACTTTAAAATTGCTCAATTTTCCAAACCGCTGGAATTCAGCTAACACAGAGGGAATTGCAATGTGTGGATTAGTGATATAAAGTAATAAATCATCAGCAAACAAAGCCATTTTTATTTCCCTCTGTTTTATCTGTACACCAGAAATAGAGGGGTTCCGTCTAATAGCCGTCGCTAAATATTCCATTACTATAACATAAAGTAAAGGGGATAACGGGCATCCCTGGCGGGTACCATTTTGTATATTAAAACTTGTTGTCAATGAACCATTAATTTTTATTCTGGCTGCCGGTTTAGTATAAAGTGCCATGATCTTATGCAATATATTCGACCCCAATCCTATTTGCATTAAAGAGTGTTTAAGAAAGGGCCATCCCACCCGATCAAATGCCTTTTCTGCATCAACTGAAAGAAGGCATACTGGAATTTTAGCCCTTTGTGCATAGTTCATCAACAAAAAAGTTTTGATCGTGTTATCGCGTGCTTCTCTATTCTGAACAAATCCTACCTGGTCCGTATGTATTAAGCTTGGGAGGAGTGGTTGAAGACGGAGTGCAATCAGTTTAGCATATATCTTTAAATCTATCCCAATCAATGATATAGGTCGATAACTAGAGCAAAGTGTTAAATCCTTTTCTGGTTTGGGAATCAAAGTAATATGAGATTCCAGGGTCTGTATTGGAAATTGGTTCATAGAAGAAATAGAATTAAACACTTGAAGCATAAACGGGGCTATATGCTCTTTAAACGTCTTATAGAATTTTGATGTAAACCCGTCGGGACCTGGGCTCTTATTTGTTGGAGTATTAGCAATTACTTCTAATAGTTCCTCGAGCGAAAATGGAGAATCCAAAGATTCCCCAGTAACACTATCTATTGTCGGAATAGCATTTTCCCGCACATATTCCCCAATAATATTGTCTCCAGCTCCCTTATCCTCCAATAATGATGATGGAGTTAGATTATAGAGGCCTGAGAAATATTCCCTAAAGGTTTGTTGAAGCTCACGTGGATCCGATGTCAGTTCTCCTGATGATTTTTTTATACTTGGTATAAAAGTCTGTGATTGACGTGGGTGTAACATATCAGCCAACATTTTCCCACACTTATTCTCAAATCTATATCTTCCCACTACCCGTCTTTGTCGGTATGAGCTCTGAGATGATTTGAATAGTTGTAACAAAAATATCCTTGTGGAGAAAATATCGGCTGATATATCTGGAGAATGATGGGCTTTATGTCGAGTTTCCAAAGAATGAAGTTTTAATAACGTATTTTCGATAATTTTAGATTTTTCTTTTTTAAGACGAGAACCATGTTGAATAAATACCCCTCGTATTACTGCCTTTAAGGCCTCCCATTTCAAGGGTAAAGCAGTTTCATCCTGTTCATGGTCGGAGATAAAATTATCAATCGCCTCTGCAATTGCTTTATAACAGTTTTGATCTTGCATAAGTGTATCATTCAAACGCCACGACCAATTAGTACCCTGAATCTGGGGGGGGTGCTATTGTTAAAAATACTGGTGAATGGTCGGACCAAATGAATGAACCGATATCTATAGACGGGTTCCATTCCAATATCTTAGGACCAGTTAAAAAAAAATCTATTCTGCTATATGTTTTATGTGCTAAAGAAAAATATGTGTAGTTATGATCTTTAGGGTTAAGGGTCCGCCAGAGATCCATCAACCTATGTTCGTAAAGTTTGTTTTTAAGTGCCCTCAGACGAGCATGTGAAATATTTGATCGTTGAGCTGACGTGTCTAGTGAAGGGTCCAAAGCTAGGTTAAAATCTCCTCCCACAATAACCGTACCTTCTGCAAAGTCTGCTAAGAGGCCAACATAACTCACAATTGTCTTAGTTTGATCATAATTTGGAATATAAAAGTTTGCAATTGTGAAGATTTTATCCCACAATCTGATTTTAAGAAACAGATATCTTCCATCTAAATCAGCTCTATATTCCAAATTCTGAACTGGTAGGTGCTTTTGCAAAGCAATAGAGACCCCTCTTGATTTTGAGCTCGACATAGTGCTATGGAACCATTGCGAATAGTGTTTACGAGAACACACTGGAATATTATCACTTCGAAAATGGGTCTCTTGAAAAAGTATAATATCTACCTTAGCTTTATATAGACTATATAAAATCTGACCTCTTTTTGATTTATTATTAAGACCTTTAATATTGTAGGTCCATAATTTCAATGTCACTGGTGAGGAGAAAATCGCTGCCATAACAAATTATCAGGGGACTCAAAGAACACGAAAGAAAAAGGGGAAAAAGAAAGAGGAGAGAGAGGGAACGAGAAAAAAAAAAAAACACACACCCCGGCGCAGCAATTACCGAGTTGTGCTCTCTAAAATTGGAGAAGCTCCTTCTCCCCGATTCCCAAGTTACCCAGGGAAACGTTAACTAATTACCCAAAAAAAAAAAAAAAAAAACCCCACCCAATAAGGAATCTATCCCAAAAAAACACCAAACCCTACCCGAGGGACGGTGATTCCTATGAGGGAAAAAAGTTAAAGAGCATTGAGGATGGCTCTATGCAGTGACAATGGGCATCCACAACCAACATAATAATAATAGTCCGAGAAAAAAAAAAAATTCTTAATACATTATTAAATTCAATGCCTACTACTCCAATTACATTTGGGATCGCCAGCTGTTTTACTCTGCCTGATTAAATTAAAGATTTTCAGATTGAATGTTTCTATTGTCCTCCCGAGGTAGCGATCTTCTAAACTGTGTATAAGTCTTGGGCCACGTTATTAATGGAAGATCGTGTAAACCTAGGGTAGATTGTATTGCAGGAATATCTGAGGGATCACGTAAATTTAGCCACCTGCCATCTTTCTTAATTTGTAGCTGAAAAGGGAAATTCCATCTATATACAATGTTACGATCTTGCAACATTTTTAGTAAAGGCCTTAACGCTTTCCTCTTCTCCAGAGTAAATTGGCATAGATCTTGTAACAATTGTATATTTGCTCCATTAACATTAATTCGTCCCCTCTCTCTTGCCCTTCTCATAATCTCCTCCTTATCCTTATAGAAATGTATTCGACATATTATATCTCTTGGTTTATCTGGATCTAATTTACGTGGTCCCACTGTCCGATGTACTCTATCCAGTTCCAAATTTGATTCCTCAGGTTTCCCCAACAATGAGGTAAAAATTTGGTTAACTGTTATACCAAGCTCCTCATTTCTAACTGATTCTGGCAAACCCCTGATCCTAATATTATTTCTTCTATTACGGTTGTCTTGGTCCTCCCATAATTGAAATAGTGTATGAATATGAGGCTCTTGGGCATCTATACGCTGTTCCTGAGATTGTACACGATCCACCAATATATCTACAGAACGTTCAACTTCTGATATTTTCTTCCCAGTTGCCTGTAATTCTTTATGCACAGATTGAATCTCCTTGTGGAAACCATGTTCTAGACGCTGAATAAAAGCTTCCATTTCATGGCGAGTGGGCAGTGCTCTTAAATAAGTCCGTACATCCCCTACTTCTGATCCCAACTCTTCACTCATCGTGTCACCTTTTGGATTCCCATCTATATTCTCACTATCCATTATATTCACTGGATTATATCCCCCTAACAACGGGGGGGATGGGGTTGAATATTGAGGGCCACCCTCGGGTCCTCCCACATTCATATGCATATCTAATACGCCTATATCTGAGGTATTAGACACTTCGTTAATATCTACGGATTCTACAGATCCAATCGGTTCTTGTAACTCCAAAGCCGATTCCCACATGTTTTTTATGGCATCTGCACTATCCATTTTTGCTATCTGTGCGTCTTTTACTGCCCCAATGCCTAAAGAGCCCAACGGTATTACAGATGACACTGATGGTTTTATTATTGATACTACTGGTGTTAGTATAGTTTTTTCTGCTTGTAATGATTGTATATGTGTATCCTGCATAGCAGCAGAGGCCAATGTTCCCCTGCTACTATCTATTGTTGTCTTCGATGTACGTGATCGTGTCCGGCCACCTACTGGAAAAAAACTCTGCTATCCCTTGCTGAGCGTTAGAGGAGACTATTAATGGATGTTTAGAAATATTACCTATTGTACCCTTATTGCACACAACCGGACTCACCGGTTTACATACTGTATTATACTCTCCTCTCCTCTTCCTCTGTCCCATTAGGTATTCCCAGTGGTCACTACTTTAGAGTCCTTTTCAAAGACAACTTATCCACGCAATCTACCTTCTAGTATAACTATTGTTATTGAGTGCAGTCCTCCCAATGTTAATAACTTATGATCACTTCTACTGTCAAAACATGAAAGTCAATAGTTTCAGCATTAACAGCTGAATCTATGACATTCTTATTTTCTAAAATATTAACAATATCAACAATTTTTGCGACATTAGCAATTTAGCACCAACGAAAAATTAGTAGTATCTAAATTTCAGAAATATATCAGCAATTGGTCACCGTCAGCAGTTAAGCACCGTCACCCACTGAACACCGTCAGTAATTGAGCACTGTCAGCAATAGAACATTATCGGCAGTTAAACGCTGTCATCAATTAGGCACTGTCAGCGATTGTGCATTGCCAGTAGTTGAACACTGTCAGCAGTTGAACACCGACAGCAATTGAGCACCAACAGCAGGTCGACACTGTCAGCAATTAGACCCTCTCAGCAAACACTGTCAGCAGTCAAACACTGTCAGCAGCTGAACACTGTCAGCAGCCGACCACCGCCAGTGGTCAAACACCGTCAGTGGTCAAGCACCGCCAGCAATCGAGCAATATCTGCAGTTTAGCAATGATAGCAGTTAAGTACTATCAACAGTTAAGCACCATCAGCAGTTGGACACCAGCAGCAGATATTATCTAATATAGAAAACTGTCAACAGTTGGACCCAGTCAGTAGATGAACACCGTCGACAGTCAAACACTGTCAACAGCCAGACAATTTCAATAATTGAACGATATCAGTAATTAAACAATTTCAACATTTGAACGGTGGCAAGATTTGAGAAATTTCAGTCGAACGATTTCAAAAGTTTAAGCAGTTTTAACAGTTAAGCGATTCCCACAATAGAGCGATTTCATCAGTTGAACTGTTCCATCAGTTGAATGATTTCATCAGCTGAGCAATTTCAGCAATTGAGCGATTTCAGCAATTGAGCGAGTTCAACAAGTGAGCGAGTTCAACAAGTGAGCGGGTTCAACAAGTGAGCGGGTTCAACAATTGAACGAGTTCAACAATTGGGCGAGTTCAACAATTGGGCGAGTTCAGCAATTGGGCGAGTTCAGCAATCGGGCGAGTTCAATAATTCGGCGAGTTCAGCAATTGGGCAAGTTCAGCAATTGGGCGATTTCAGCAATAGAGCGATTTCAGCAATAGAGTATTTTCAGCAATAGAGCATTTTCAGCAATAGAGCAATTTCAGCAATCGATCAATTTCAGCAGCTGAGCGATTTCCGCAATTATGCAATTTCAGCAGTTGAGCGATCTCAACACTTGAGCAATTCCAGCAATTGAGCAGTTTCAGCAAATGAGCGATTTCAGCAAATGAGGCCACCGTGCCTTCTTCTAGCTCTTTTACAGGCGGTGGCCCGGTCTTCTGTCGCCGCTGTCGCCGTCTTCTGTTCGGGGTGGTACCCCTGTGTTGCTTGAACCCCCTATTGTTATTTTTATTTTTATCTCTGTGCTCACCCGCCACCCCCTACGGTCTACTTGTTTGCACATCATGGTCTTCCCCTCTTCCCCTGACTGCCCCCCATGCTATGTTTCCTTTTGGTCTCTCAGAGGACCGGCTGACTCTTGCTCTGGAACATATACTCCCCGCAACCCGCTACACTGTCTGCTCTGCAGTTTGACATAATTGCGCCCACAAATGCTATGTTTCCCTGGCCAGCAGTCACTACTGCGGCTGCGGCGAGTGACCGTTTTACTGTTCTTCCCCGCTGGTCCAGTGTAGGCACTGTTACATTTGTTTTAAATGTTATTTACGTTATGTACTGTGTTATTTACAGCTGTAGTTTTACTAAAGATGTGTTCTTGTTTATGTGGATAATAGCCTGGGAGGATCCAGTGTCCATGCACCATGCCTGCCCATACTCTCCGTTTTGGGGGCCGGCCGTGGATCAACACATACCTGCATGTTTCATGGCTGCGCTTAAGTTTGCAACCTGGAATGTCAGGGGCCTTGGAACCAAACCCAAGAGACTGGCTGTCCTTACCCACCTTAATCGTCTGAGGGTAGACATCTCAATCCTCGTCGAGACTCACCTCACAGGCCAATCCCAAAGGGCGCTCAGAAAACCCTGGGTCGGCTGGATGTACAGTGCCCCCTACACCTCCCACTCCCGAGGAGTAGCCATTTTAATTGCTAAAACTGTGCAGTTCCAGTTACATGACTTGCGCTCAGACCCACATGGTAGATTTCTGTTTTTGCATGCCACCGTGAGTGGCCTGACGCTGCTTATCATGGCATTCTACATACCACCGCCCTTCCAGTTTCAGGCCCTGCAAGAGGGTCTCACTTTTATGACCAAATTCCCCACAGTACCGGTGATTTGGATAGGGGACTTCAACATGACCCTTAACCCCGGCCTCGACAGACTTGGCACAACTGATCGAGTGTCCCCCCCCCCCTCATACCACTAGGTTTGGTAGGTTTGCAGCTGAAATAGCCATGACAGACTCCTGGAGACATAAGAATCCGACCACAAAGGCCTTCTCCTGTTTTACCCCCTCTCGCCGCGCCCTGTCCCGTATAGACATGTCCCTGCTCTCCCCTTCCCTGCTACCCGAATTACTGGACGTTGGATTTGACGCCAGGGTGCTGTCGGACCATTCCCCATACTGGTTGACGTTGCGACTGCCTTTGACTGCACCCCCCCGCATATGGAGGCTGAACCCCTTCTGGCTTACGGTTATCCCGGGATTAGAGGAAATACGGAGGGAAATGGCTTTCTTTCTCCGCTCAAACTCGGGATCAGCATCCCCTGGGTAAATCTGGGAGACGTTCAAGCTTCATGCTAGGCTGCTCTTGTCCACCCGTATCAATAGATATAAGGCTAATTCTAGACAGGCACTGACACAGGCTGAGGAGCGCCTACAATCCCTTGAGCAATTATTTGTGGCAGCCCCTTCCCCAGACCACGCCACCCAGCTTCGCCTCCAGTCCCGATTGACCGACCACCTACACTATGACTATGAGAAAGCGAAGCAGGGACTATTTTTCAGTAGACAGCGTGTGTTTGAGCACGGCGAGTGAGCGGGTAAACTGTTAGCCTATATGGCCCGGCTGGACCACAGCCCCCCGGTAGTGGTTCAGCTCAGTAGCAACACCGGTGGCGTGATTTCTGACCCCGACCTGATACTACAGGAGTTTAGAATGTTCTACTCCACCCTATACACCTCCACAACGCGGCACTCGCACACTGACCTTACCCGATTTCTCCGCACCATTCGGTTCCCCTCTATCAGCCCCGAGCAGAGATCCTGGAGGCCCCCATCTCCCCCGACTGTATTGCTGAGGCACTTGCCTCCCTTCCATCCTCCAAGGCTCCTGGCTCGGACGGGCTGCCCCTGGAATTCTACACTCATTTCCAAGACACACTAGTCCCAGAACTACAAACGCTATACGCTCACATGTTTGACATAATGTCCCTCCATGCCTCCATGGGTGAAGCCCTTATTGTCCTTATACCCAAGCCTGGTAAGGATCCTTGCTATCCGGAGTCATACCGCCCCATTTCTCTCCTACAACTGGACGTAAAAATCCTAGCTAAAATTCTGGCCTTGCGACTCAATAAAGTTATTCTCAGCCTGATACACCCTGATCAGACGGGGTTCATGCCCAACAAGAACACCGCCTTTAACCTCCGCAGGCTCTTTATGAATCTGCAGGCCACTCATGATAACACTGGCTCCCGGGTAGTGGTGAGTCTCGACGCCGTGAAGGCGTTTGACTCAGTTGAATGGAGTTATTTATGGGAATAGAAAAAAGAAAGAACTGCGCTAACCACGAATACCCAAATGTGTAGGGTATGTATATGTGCCAGACCCACGATATGGGTCTTAGTATCTTAATGTCTCCAAGACCACCTCCAAAGTATAATGCAAACCATATACAAATAAGTGCAATTTAAATGCAAAAACAAACCATAAATACGTGTCAAGAGTGTGAGTTCCCCAAACACAATATGAGTAAATCAAACTCAGTGCATATACCTCTAAAAATAAAAAGTTAAAAAATAGAATAGAATATGAAAAAAATATTTGCAATTTTTTTACATAAATGAAATATCAGGAAAAAAGATTATATTTAGAAACACCCTATATAATGTCCATATAGTCATATGTCAAAAAATAATAAAATGTCCATATAGTAAACAAACACCAGTGAAGTAAAGCTTCAAGTGGAGTGCAGCAGTGAAGGACAAACTTCAAACAGCTGAGTTATAAGTACACAAAATAAAATCTTCTCCAAAGATGTACTGTGCTTTTCCCAACACCGAATGAGTGAATTGGCTTCTTACCAGATCCAAGCGACCCCCCGTTACAGAGGGTCACCACAGGCGACAATAGTCAAAGGGTATCCGGATAGCGATTCCTCCTCAAGCGATCCTGAATCTTTCACGCGGTAGGGTTATGGCTGTTATTCCACATATCACTCCCAACTCAACGTGGTATCACATAGGGAAAAACATAGGCTCCAGATAGTGTAAAACCAAAAGACTTTAATTTGCAAAAACGAACGTATACACTTACATAAAAGACTTTAAAAGCAGGTTCAAAACAGAAGCGTGCACCGGCCGGATGCACGCCAACGCAGAGACCGACCCGTCCTTCCTGGTCCAAAAAGCACGAACACGACTGGGGTGACGTCGACACGTTCGCACCGCCCTACGCGTTTCGTAATAATTTACGTCGTCCAGGGGCACGGGCGGCGTGCGACGTCACCCCTTTTATAACCATCAACTAAACCAAGCCTCGCTTTGGGTCAGCGGCCATCTTAGATATCACTTAAGCATTAGGAATCAATGACCATGGGCCAAGCCTCACTATCAATCACGAACGTCAGATGTGCGTGTCTGCAAAAAGGCCCCAAGTTGAACGGGCAATATCCTCACCGAGTACCTTTTTCTCCGAGAACAGGACGACCCAGCCATCCAGGGACCTATGGGCCCCCAGATTGGACTCAGGGTCCCTACCAAGAGAATCTCCCCTATCAGAATAGAGATGATAGGAATTATAATTACAATGTCCCCATTCAAAATCGTTTTTTTCCCCTCTCTGACTCTGAGACCCCTAGGGGATCGGGCCGAGTAGGAGGGAACTGGAGGGCGGACCCTAGACGGCACCCTAATTCCTATATCCAGGGGAGTCCTGGATATAGACAGGGACACCAACAGCCCGCCTATGAGGGAGGGCCCCACACCAGTGGGAACAATAACCAACATTTTTTTCCCAGGGACAACAGAGGCCTGAAAAGGTCCGTCGAACAAAGAGAGGGGTTAGAGGGGGGAGGCGAGCCCAATCAACAAAAAAGAAAGAGGCCATAGGAACTGGAATTTTTAATCTAAGCAAACAGGAACTCACGGCTTCTGAAACTAAATTACTCGACAAAGGTTTGAAATTTGCTCCACCCAGGTGTCTGAGCAAGTTTCAAACTTATATGGACGTACACAAATTTGTCCGCAAATTGAATATAAAACGATATATGTTGGGTAACCCCATTAGAGAGAATACCACGAGAATAACGGAGTTTCAACACTCCAACCTTTCAAATGCGTCCCTTTTTAATCCTCCAGGATCCCTTGCACCCAGTATCAAGGTGTTTAGGGATGTGGTACTACGTGACCTGGAGGATATCAGGGTGAAGAAAGTCAAAATGCGTAGAGACCTGGAGATGGGCCTAGACACTTTGTGTAACAACAAGTCCCTGGTCATTAGACCTGCCGACAAAGGAGGGGGGATCGTGGTACTAGATCGATGCGACTATTTGAAAGAGATGTACCGCATCTTGGAGGATAGGGAAACATACACTATCCTTAATCGGGATCCAGTGGACAAGTATAAGAAGGAACTGGGTAGGATCGTGGAGGGAGGTCACCGGAGGGGCATTCTAAATGATAAAGAAAAACTTTTTTTGATACCTTGTGCCCCCCGTACACCTGTTATCTACTACCTCCCGAAGCTCCATAAGAATCAAGCTTGCCCCCCGGGACGACCCATAGTCAGTGGTATTGACTCGGTCACATCCCGGGTGGGCAAGTATATAGATCACTATTTGCAACCTTTGGTCCAAAAGGTCCCGTCATATGTCAAAGACACTAAACATATAATCAATCTTTTGTCTGGCATCACCCCTGGAGATGGTCTTTGGTTGGTCACGGCAGATGTTAATTCATTATACACCATCATCCCCCACTCCTTAGGAGTGGAGGCAGTGAGACTATTCCTAGAGAGGGGGTCGGGTCTTCCTTCACCTCAGATTGATTTCCTAATAGAACTTCTGGAATATGCGGCCGGACACAACTATTTCTGGTTTGACCAGCAATTTTATCGCCAGGACAGGGGTGTGGCCATGGGGGCAAAATATGCCCCCAGCTTGGCCAACCTTTTCATGGCCAAATGGGAGGAGGACATCATTGATGCCCCTAGAAGGTCTGAGATAGTCCTGTGGGCGAGGTATATCGATGATGTCCTCCTCCTTTGGGAAGGAACAGAGCCAGATTTGCGGTCGTTCATGGATAGTTTAAATGAAAACAACAGAGGGATCAAATTTAGCTTTGAGGCCAGCCAGGATGAGGTCAATTTCCTTGATCTCAATATCAGGAGGGTTGGAAATGAGTTCATCACATCCACATATTTTAAATCCACCGATAGGAACTCGTATATCCCTACCGATAGTTGCCACTTTCAACCTTGGCTAAAAGCTGTTCCCCTGGGGCAATTTTTACGCCTCAGACGGAACTGTTCGGACATTGCAAAATATGATGAACAGGCAGCGATTTTGGCAGGTAGATTTCTGGAAAAGGGATATGATCCCGTTTCCCTTGATGCAACCATGAAGACTGCCCGGACTAGAGATAGATCTTCACTACTGACAGATAGACAAAGTGCTAGGGCTTACATACAGGGTGGTGTACCGTTTGTTACGACTTTCTCAGTCCAACATCGCGGTGTAAGAAATTTGATTCAAAAACATTGGCACTTACTCACTAGTGACCATGTTTTGAACCCAATTCTACCTGTTAAACCCCAAATAATTTTTAAAGGGGCCTCTTCACTGGGAAACAAGATTGCCCCCAGTGTACAAGACCCACCTAGGGCCAATAGGTGCTTCTTTCAAAATCTAATTGGTTACTATAAATGTAAGAACTGTCAGGTCTGTACCCTGAATTTACATAGGGGGCACTAAGATTTCTAGCATTGCATCTTCAAGCACCTCTAGAACATACGAAATAGAGTCTTTCATTACTTGCTCTTCGGAGGCTGTGGTTTACCTTTTACAGTGCCCTTGTGGCCTCCAGTATATAGGGCGGACCAAGAGGGCACTCCGCGTCAGGTTGAACGAACACATAGGCAACATCAGACGTGGGTTTGATAAACACCCTGTGTCCAGACACTATGACCAGACACATAAGAGAGACCCATCAGGCACCCTATTTGTCGGTTTAGACAAATATAGGCCCCACTGGAGGGGAGGGTCCCTGGTTAGGGAAATATCCAAGCTCGAAATTGCCTGGATTCATAAATTAAAAACATATGTTCCGTTTGGCCTTAATGTGGACACCGATGTAAATGCCTTTATTAATAACTCTTGAGGTGACCTGTTTGATATAATGCTTCTCTACCATGGCTCTTGTATCAGTTTCTGTGAAATACCATTTTACTGTACTTTTTTCTTGCTGTTTTATTTTGGTATGTATTATTGTAGAACATATCCCTGTTTTTCTCCTTTTTTGGCCCCTTTTGGATGGCAGGCCTGGCTTTGGGTTTGGCGGCCCTCCAGATGTGGGGACTCACGGTTAATTGCACTCCTTGATATCTGTCTGTGATGCCCTAGGCTATCTCTGGGGAAAACGCGAGTCAGTAAGGTTTTTGAAATATATGTTTACAGTAGCCCCAGTTTTTAACTGAATTTGATGGACATACAAATACATCAAGAAACGCATAATTTTTTTGGTGTATCTCTATACCAATTTGCGATATTTTACTTTATTTTATTTTTTGGTTTTATTCTATTATTATCTATCATTATTTCTCATTTTATTGATTTTTTGCTCTAGTTTACCCTCCTTTTTGATCTACACTATGCCCTATTTCTGGACATAGGAAGGGTATTTTAAAATGAGGGCATTTGCCACGTCTCTCGTCCAACAGGGTCATTACCTGGAAGTGAGGCTTGGTTTATGACCATATGACGTTCGTATGGAAACGAGTATGGTCTACAATCATAGGACGTTCGTTGCAGACACGCACATCTGACGTTCGTGATTGATAGTGAGGCTTGGCCCATGGTCATTGATTCCTAATGCTTAAGTGATATCTAAGATGGCCGCTGACCCAAAGCGAGGCTTGGTTTAGTTGATGGTTATAAAAGGGGTGACGTCGCACGCCGCCCGTGCCCCTGGACGATGTAAATTATTACGAAACGCGTAGGGCGGTGCGAACGTGTCGACGTCACCCCAGTCGTGTTCGTGCTTTTTGGACCAGGAAGGACGGGCCGGTCTCTGCGTTGGCGTGCATCCGGCCGGTGCACGCTTCTGTTTTGAACCTGCTTTTAAAGTCTTTTATGTAAGTGTATACGTTCGTTTTTGCAAATTAAAGTCTTTTGGTTTTACACTATCTGGAGCCTATGTTTTTCCCTATGTGATACCACGTTGAGTTGGGAGTGATATGTGGAATAACAGCCATAACCCTACCGCGTGAAAGATTCAGGATCGCTTGAGGAGGAATCGCTATCCGGATACCCTTTGACTATTGTCGCCTGTGGTGACCCTCTGTAACGGGGGGTCGCTTGGATCTGGTAAGAAGCCAATTCACTCATTCGGTGTTGGGAAAAGCACAGTACATCTTTGGAGAAGATTTTATTTTGTGTACTTATAACTCAGCTGTTTGAAGTTTGTCCTTCACTGCTGCACTCCACTTGAAGCTTTACTTCACTGGTGTTTGTTTACTATATGGACATTTTATTATTTTTTGACATATGACTATATGGACATTATATAGGGTGTTTCTAAATATAATCTTTTTTCCTGATATTTCATTTATGTAAAAAAATTGCAAATATTTTTTTCATATTCTATTCTATTTTTTAACTTTTTATTTTTAGAGGTATATGCACTGAGTTTGATTTACTCATATTGTGTTTGGGGAACTCACACTCTTGACACGTATTTATGGTTTGTTTTTGCATTTAAATTGCACTTATTTGTATATGGTTTGCATTATACTTTGGAGGTGGTCTTGGAGACATTAAGATACTAAGACCCATATCGTGGGTCTGGCACATATACATACCCTACTCACATTTGGGTATTCGTGGTTAGCGCAGTTCTTTCTTTTTTCTATTTCTGTTTGGTGTATTCTTGGTGTACATTTTGAATTGCAGCTTCCGTTCAATACCATTTGTATTCCGTAGCGCAGTTTTTTCCCTTTTTTCGCTTATTTATGGGAATGCCTGACCAATTTTGGCTTTGGTCCTAACTTCATCAAATGGCTTCAGCTTTTGTATAGCGCTCCCACTGCCCGGATCCAGGTTAATGGCAGGATCTCGGACTCCTTCCCTCTGTCTCGGGGTACTCGCCAGGGATGCCCACTGTCCCCCCTTTTATGTGCCGTTGGCCATTGCCATCCGTGCTCACCCGCACATTAAAGGCCTGCGCTCGGGCCCTCTGACGGAAACCCTCAGCTTATACGCAGACGATATGTTGTTGTATCTGGAGGACTCGGGCTCCTCTCTGCAGGCGGCCCTATGGCTGATAGAGTAGTTTGGGGAATACTCTGGACTACGGATCAATTGGTCCAAGTCCCAAATCCTTTCCCTGGATCTGGGAGCCCCGTCCGCTAATCAGGCGGCACTGCCCCTGGTCAGGGCAAGTCTAATAAAATATCTGGGAGTGCAATGTTTGCGATATTTAACTGACTACCCCACCTTAAACATAGAACCCTTGTTCGCCCTACTTAAACATAAAACCCAGACTTGGTCCCGTCTCCCCCTTGGGGTGATGGGCCGTGTAAATTTGGTCAAAATGATCCTACTCCCCAAGCTACTCTATACATTCTGGCACGCTCCCCTGCGAATCCCACTCAGAACCTTCAAATCCTTGGAGGCCCTCCTAAACACGTTCGTCTGGGGCTCGTCTTGGCACAAGCTCTCATGGAGTCTTCTGAAATGTCCTTCCCACCTAGGCGGCACTGCCCTACCAGACCTGTACTATTATTACCTGGCCTCCCAACTGTCCCACTTCTATTATTTTAATCAGATTGACAGGGATCGATACGCCACTTTGGTGTGTTCCCCTCACTCGGCTTCGGTCATGTATCCGCTCCGTCTCATTATGCGCAGCCCCCGGGGATTACCCGCCCCGGGTAATGGCATGCTGTCCCATCATTGCTTGGTTTGGCAGCAGGCTACGTCCATTACTGGGGCCCCCAGGTTCCACTCCCACACCCCCCTTTGGGATAACCCCCTGCTCCCCGAACTATCTAGAATCCCTGGCCGCTCTCTGTGGCTGGCCAAGGGCGTTATTTTTCTGTCCCATGTCATTACCAATAGAAATATCAGACCCTTCCAAGCCCTTAAAGATGAATTCGGCCTCCCTAACCGAATGTTCTTTAGCTACCTTCAGCTCCGTCATGCCCTTAATTCTCAATTCGGATCCCCTACCCCCAGACTTGAGACACTCCCGATAGTGACGGCGGTACTAGGAGACGACCCTAAGAAAATTATTTCTTTCTTCTACAACAACTTACTCACGCCGGGGACAACCACCCGTGCATACCGACTTAAGACTAGATGGGAGGCGGACGTGGGGGGTCATCGAGGACGCGGAAACTGCGTTAGATGCTCCTAAGCTGGTCTCCCCTAAACTCTCAGACAGACTTACACACCTTTACATGCTACACAGGTCATATTTAACCCCTAGGCGGCTGTCCAAATTTAGGCCTGGCTACGATCCGTCCTGCCCTAAGTGTGGCGATCCCCAAGCCACGTTCTACCATCACCTTTGGTCCTGCCCCGAGCTGCAGGCTTACTGGAAACAGATTGTTGACTTCCTCCATGACCAAATGGGCTCCCCGTTGATGCTATGTCCCCGCCAGTGTTTGCTGGGGATTCTCCTTGTACCCGAAGAGACAAGAATTCTGACTACCTTCCTGCAAGAGGCTCTATATCTTGCCAGGCTGCAGATAGCCCGCACCTGGTTGAGCTCAACATCCCCCACTACCTGGCAATGGAAGGCGGCTGTTAACGCCACTCTCCCCTATAGAAAGTTGCTGTATACACATAGGGGCTGCCCGGGCAAGTTTGCTAAGGTATGGGATAAGTGGGTGGGGGATCCGGATACGTGTACAGCCCAGTGCAACCAGTAGCTATTATGCCCCTAACCTACTAAGGACTGGCCGGATGAGACCTGTTGACCCCTGTAGCTGAAGGAGGGGCTCCCGCCCCAAGATGATGGTTCCATGTCCCCCCCCCCCCCCTCAGAACAACCTTACGCAACCCGGTCTGTGAATTTGCCTGCGACTCCCAATCTCTGAGGTCCTCTCTTCTCCCCCTCCCTTAACACATCGCACTCCTCTTGTTAATGTACTATTAAACTTGTAAACAACGTACTGTTTTCTCAGCTCATGCTATTGTTAACAGCTGTTTTATCCGTATTTTTGGTGCATGTTGCACCCCACATGTGTTTCTGCAATCCTCTGTATTTTTTCTCATGCTCAATAAACGTTCCTTTATTTAAAAAAAAATAAAAAAAAAGCATTTATAAATAATCCAGTAAGTTCATCAGAAAAAAAGAAGAGAAGTGCTCTTTTCCAAAAACGTATTTTAATTTACCTTGGTGTATCAGCAAAACCTTCACACCCAAAAAGTGCACACCCAATACATTTTTTTTTTCTATTAAGTAACCATGAGGTATTGCACACAAATATTTAGTATTTACTACTTGACAGAAAGTATCTGAATGTAAATGTTGCAACAAGATGCGATAAGACCTGCTTACAATGACATCAATGCATACAGGTACTGTAGCTCTGGGTTTTGCTTAATAGAAAGCAAAACATTTGAAACTTGAAAAAGGAGGCCACACCCTTTGAAACACATCATTATTGAAACAACATCGGCATCTTATTAGCTGCTTGCTTCCTGCCCCACGTGACCTGGGGGACTTTGTTTCCTTGTTTGGCTGCTAGAAGAGTTACCTGCACCAAGATCTCTCAGTGTGGTTGAAAGAGGGAGAAGCAGCTGCTCCTCCTGACTGTATGTACTACCTGCACTTTCATCTAGAGCTTTACCTAGGAGATGGTGAGAGGACTTTAGAGTACCCTAGTAGGGATTTGGAGGATGATATGTCTTGTACAGAGCTAATGTTTATGAATGCAAGGAGTTTGAGCTTTTATTACGTTACTTATTAACCCATTGGCACCAGCCATATAGAAATATGTGGCCACTCGGTGGGTCGGCCTTGGCGCTAAGCAGCCAAATACTTGCATGAATTGGTGGTATAGTGCTGTGCTGAGAGCATTCCCCCCTGCACTCTTCTGCCACAGTTACTAGCAGCTAATGGAAAGCTCATTAACAGCCAATCATGGTGGTCACATGATCATAAACCCTGCCCCGCCTCCCGGCATCCTAAACCTCTTAAAGGGGTTAAATGGTATTGCACCGGAGACTGTGCACTCTTTGTGTTGTTTATTTGTCCATAGAAAACAAAACATGCTTTCTAAACGAAATGTCTTGAGTGCATCTTACAATAAATGTTAATTTGTAAAAAAAAGAATGTATACAATAAGTAATTCAGCTCATATAATAATACATTTCTAAGCATAGTTGAAATGTAATTAAAGTAGCTTTTATAGGCTGAAGATTACCTTCATGCAAAAACCTTCAATACACAGCTCCCCCAGCCCCCCTAATACTTACCAGAGCCTGACCTTGATCTAACAATCTTCACAACAGCAGCTGCTGTCCCAGCTCTCCACCTCTTTATTGTGGGAGTGGGACAACAGTGAGAGCCATTGACTCCTGTTACTATCAGTCACAGCCAGTGAGGAGGAAGTAAGTAGCAGGCTACGCCTTGCTCTGTTTGTCTCATGGACACACAGAGTGGGGCTTGGGAGCGAGCATGCGTAAGTACCTCCATATCAAGTGGCTTGCTATGGGGGCACTCAATGGGGGAGTGGGAGAGCCAGAAGCTCTAGCAGGGTACCTGAGAAGAGGAGGGTCAGGGCTACTCTATGCAAAATCATTGCACAGAGCAGGTAAGTATAACATGTTTTTTAGTTTAAAAAAAAATGAACCTTTAGTATTACTTTAACCAAAAAGAGGTTTCATTTTATGATTTTAGAACAATCTATGTTAATGAAAACATCCAATCAGTTTATAATAAATCCTTTACACTTAAATCAATATTTGCAATAAACCAATGCTTTCTGTCTTATAGGCCAGCAAAAAAGAGATTATTGTAATTATTTTTAATTTCTTCCAAAGGTGTTTTAGAATCATTAGCTTTATGGCAAAGTATACTTTACAATAAACAATCAGGCTTGATCATTAAATAATGAAAGGAGCAAACACTAAGGGGCTCATTTAGAGAGGAGTGTTGATATTGCAACCCACTATTGGTTATGCTTTGCAGTGTTACACACACTGTGACCTGCATTTTACAGCCTGTTTATAAAATCTGTGTTGTGCCTCTGAGAGTTCTGTGATTAGAGGAGGAGAGCAGGTCAACCTTAGTATGGGCACACCACTGCCATACTGATGTTTTTTTATATGGATCCCCTAAATGCATGGTCAGTCAGAATGCATCTTGTACTGAATGGTCTTCAGTTGCTTTTCACTTAGACTTTCACTTCACATTTTTGGCACCTTTTACTAAATAATCTGAATTGTGTAATAACCGACAAATGTAGGAGATACAGATTTGCACTAGTTAACTGTTGAAGCAATTTTTACCTTAGTCATGATCAGATGCCAAGGTCGAAATGTACTCCTTTACTAAGTCAGCCTTTTAAGTATACATTTGTGTAAACTCAGTATTGAGGTGGATAATACTAAAGTACCTTTATTCTCTTTTGATGCATAATTATACAAAAGCAATATAAACTGTGTCTATTGAAAATAAACATTTTTTTTTTAAATTTGAATTTGGCATTCCAAACTTTTAGGCTTGAAAAAAGATGTTCTTTTTAATACACTGCAAGAGAATGAGAAACGGAATCCCAACTTGCAGTATCCTAATTTGCCATTAAAATTACAAATATTTGTGCGTTATTATCTAGAAGCAACATTTAGACAGAAGAAAAACATATAGCTTGGTATATGAATTGATAACAATGATTGAATTTGGTGAATCAGCAATACCCAATTATTAGATCTACCTAAATCTTTAAATGTAGGTCTGACTGATTTGTACAGAACCATTTGGTTTAAGAATTAAGGAAAATATGATTTATGGATATTTAACTATCTGCAGATTGCAGAAACCAAAACATTTGCAATTAAAGTGTTACTAAACCCAAGATTCTGCATTCACTATATAGAGCACGAAATGTAATTATTTTAGTAAATATAAACTGCTAAATACCTTTTCTCATCAACAGTATATAGCAGTCTTGTGACTTCTATCAGTGTCTGGTTAAAGCTTGTAGGAGGAGTTTTCATTCTCCTCTGACTGTCCTATGAGGCTGCAAGACTCTTGACTCCCTGTCTGGACAGTGCTGATTGGTCCTGTATCAATCACATGCACCACAAAAAGAATCACTCTCTAGCAATACACGCAAAACTGAGAATGTACAGAGTGATCCTCCATCAGTATACAGTGGTGTGAAAAAGTGTTTGCCCCCTTCCTCATTTCCTGTTCCTTTGCATGTTTGTCACACTTAAGTGTTTCGGAACATCAAACCAATTTAAACAATAGTCAAGGACAACACAAGTAAACACAAAATACATTTTGTAAATGAAGGTGTTTATTATTAAAGGTGAAAAAAAATCCAAACCATCATGGCCCTGTGTGAAAAAGTGATTGCCCCCTAAACCTAATAACTGGTTGGGCCACCCTTAGCAGCAACAACTGCAACCAAGCGTTTGCGATAATGTGCAATGAGGCTTTTACAGCGTCCTGGAGGAATTTTGGCCCACTCATCTTTGCAGAATTGTCCTAATTCAGTTACATTAGAGGGTTTTCGAGCATGAACGGCCTTTTTAAGGTCATACCACAACATCTCAATAGGATTCAGGTCAGGACTTTGGCTAGGCCACTCCAAAGTCTTCATTTTGTTTTTCTTCAGCCATTCGGTGGTGGACTTGCTGGTGTCTTTAGGATCATTGTCCTGCTGCAGAACCCAAGTTCGTTTCAGCTTGAGTACACGAACAGATGGTCGGACATTCTCCTTCAGGATCTCTTGGTAGACAGCAGAATTCATAGTTCCTTTTATCACGGCAAGTCTTCCAGGTCCTGAAGCAGCAAAACAGCCCCAGACCATCACACTACCACCACCATATTTTACTGTTGGTATAATGTTCTTTTTATGAAATGCAGTGTTCCTTCTACGCCAGATATACTTGGACACACACCTTCCAAAGAGTTCCACTTTTGTCTCATCGGTCCACAGAATGTTGTCCCAAAAGTCTTGGGGATCATCAAGATGTGTTGTGGAGAAATTGAGACGAGCTTTGATGTTCTTTTTGCTCAGCAGTGGTTTTCTCCTTGGAACTCTGCCATGCAGGCCATTTTTGCCCAGTCTTTTCCTGATGGTGGAGGCATGAACGCTGACCTTAACTGAGGCAAGTGAGGCCTGCAGTTCCTTGGACGTTGTTGTGGGGTCTTTTGTGACCTCTTGGATGAGTCGTCGCTGCGCTCTTGGGGTAATTTTGGGCGGCCGGCCACTCCTGGGAAGGTTCACCACTGTTCCATGTCTTCGCCATTTGTGGATAATAGCTCTCACTGTGGTTCGCTGGATTCCCAAATCTTTGGAAATGGCTTTATAACCCTTTCCAGACTGATAGATCTCAATTACTTTCTTTCTCAATTGTTCCTGAATTTCTTTGGGTCTCGGCATGATGTGTAGCTTTTAAGGATCTTCTGGTGGACCTTACTGTGTCAAGCAGCTCCTATTTAAGTGATGCCTTGATTGTGAACAGGTGTGGCAATAATCAGGCCTGGGTGTGGCTAGAGAAATTGAACTCAGGTGTGGACAACCACAGTTATAGTATGTTTTAACAAGGGGGGCAATCACCTTTTCACACAGGGCCATGATGGTTTGGATTTTTTTTCACCTTTAATAATAAACACCTTCATTTACAAATTGCATTTTGTGTTTACTTGTGTTGTCCTTGACTATTGTTTAAATTGGTTTGATGTTCCAAAACACTTAAGTGTGACAAACATGCAAAGGAACAGGAAATGAGGAAGGGGGCAAACACTTTTTCACACCACTGTACACTTTGGTACACTCCATGTGAATCAGGCCGTAGTAGGAATTTAGCAGGAGTTTGGTAGAGTATGTTGTGTTTGTGTTAAATAATGATTTTACTGTATTTTTGGTGAAAATAGTGGTTTGTTAAATGTTTGTGCAACTATAGCACGGCCTAAAATATCAGAAGATTTTTTTTTTTTTATCCTACAGGTCATGTGCATTTAGAAAATGTATGGTTTGGGTGGTCTTTTACAAACTCTGAAAGCTATAAGAGAAATAAAAAAAAATGGAAAAACTGCAAAAATGGTCTGGCCACCTGAGTTTAAAAGTGGAGCACAGGGACTGGCAGCAAAAAGGTTAAAGGACACCCTAGTCACCCAAAGATGATTTTTGCAGTGCCGCTCAATAGAATACACTGTTCAGTGCATTTTAGATAACCATGTAAAATAATTCAGCATTATGTACTGTTTGTGATCTTATCATTGATTGGTATTGTTTAAAAACCTTGTTCCTGTGTATAGTTTGCACATTTTTATATGTGCATGATGACAGCCATATTTATTCTGCTTCACAATGGTTCCCTTTTTACTGCTCTTTCTCACAATACAGATCTATGAGTTGTCAAACCTACTAAAAGCAATGCATTTTTGTGTGGCTAATATCTTATCTCATCTTTTGTTATGTAGTTCGACCGGGTAATGCTTTTCTCCATCCAATAAATGCAATGCAAATCACTGTACTGAAAAATTAAAATGTCTGCCAATTAAAACTGTGATGTACTTTCTCTTTAAAACAAAACAAAACAGGGCAGTATATCATATGCTGCCTGCAGTGTGTACATAGAATCTCAACATTCAGAGAGTGTTGCATGGACTTTTATTTATAATCTGCTAAAGGTGGTAACTTAACACAACAAGAAATGAATTGCAAAGCCAAGCAGGATGTGCCAAAGCTTTGTCCTATCATAAGGGCATGGCATTCATGCAGACAGGCATGTACTGGCCATTGGGACTACAGGGAGTTTTCCGGTGGGCCGATGGCTCAGTGGGCCGGTTTCAGTGGCAAAGTAATGGCTGCGCAGCTCGCCCTCAACTTCACGCAGTGATGTGAGAAAGATGAGAAAAATACAGAGGAGAATAAGTGAAATAATAAAAGAGGTTAGTGAGGACTCCTTATGTTATGCTACTTATGTTTTTTTGCACAATTGCGTATAGTTTTATAAACAGTTTTTGTGCTTCTTTGCAAAATTAATGTGGGCTGGTCTGGATGAAGTCCAGGGCCAAATTTTTGTCCCAGTCCAGCTCTGCATGCAGAGCATGGGCACATGCTGTAGGTGTCCACTCTTTATAGCCTGTCAGTGAGTCAGTGAAGGGTAACTCCAATTTCATAGGGAAAAAAATTGTGAATAAATAAAATAATGTAGCATATACAATTATGACCCAAGTATTGTAATTGAATGTTATTAAAAAAAAAATACCTGTCCTTTTCAATCTGCAGCTCTGTAATTTTCTATAAAATGCAATGCAATATGGCTACCTGGAGGTGTTCTGTGTACAGAACTCCCACCAAAAACATAATTTCCTGCTTGTGTATTTGGCTCACTGATTTTCCCAGAAGTCTACACTAAGATACAAGTCAGATTTTTTGGCATCCCCTGCAACAGTAAGATACTCATAGTAGGAAAAAAATGTCTAAAGGGATGCAGACCCTGCAACTTTCCTCATTAGTGCCCTGATTCAGCAGCAGCTGGTTGATAATTATGAAACCATTCTCATTAGATTCACTAAGCACAGGGGCACAGAGGAACAACAGGGATTTCTTCAGCATAACAAAAGGTAGAAATCTGCAACACAGTTTGTTAAAATACTTGCAATGCACATAGATCCCCCAGAGGGGAATGTTTTGTTGTCAACAAAAGTGGAGTTACGCTTTAAGTATCAGTGCTTTTACTGCTTACCCACTAAGGTGCTAGTGATTAATGCATAGCCTGACTTTCTACATACTACTACCAACTTTGCTAAAAGAAATATGTGGAGCTGCATTTCTGCCTGCTTTTGGGTACCCTGTGCCCCAACCTTCTCTTTGGATTTTATTGGGTTAAATAAACTCTTTAACGATTGCTGCTACAGAGTGATTGTCTGTTCCTTGTGATTAGGAACAGTAATCTCTCTCTACTCCCAGTCAGTCCCCTCCTCCCACAGCTAGAAACACCTCCCAGGGAACACATTTAACCCCTTTATCACCACCTAGTGTTAACCCCTTCCCTGACTGTGTCATTTAATCAGTGCATTTTTCCAGCACTGATCGCTGTATAAATGTCACTGTTCCCAAAAAAGTGTCCAATCTGTCTGCCACAGTGTGGAAGTCCCACTAAAAATCGATCACTGCCATTACTAGTAAAAAAATATTGTGTTTTTTTTTTGGCTTAGTCATTAAGGTAGTAAATCTTTCTGGTTCTTAAGTGGTTACATGGCTAAGCCCACCTTTAAAAAAATAAGGTGTTAGAAGGGACTTGTAGTTCATTCATTCAAAAGTGACAGAGGTTGTGAGGAACCCCTGAAAACTGTCACAGGGGCCATTCTGGGGGTGGGCGGTCCATTTGGCACCATGTTACATGTTAAATTCTGAATACAATTTAACATGGAGCAAAAGATGCAGTCAGAATTACATGTACTAAAATGACAATTTTTTTTATACATTAAGCCTAAGATTCTGCCCTGAGAGCTGAAAGGCTAACCCACCAAGCCACTGGGGAATCTTCCCCACCTACCCAAGGGTAAGAGTGATCTACTACCCTTTCATTTCTGTATTTAAAGTGAATGTCTATGACTATTTTCAATACGTATGCTGCTAGCATTAATACTTAGATAGGAAAGTAAATAATATTTACTTTTTAAAATTTTTGTTTTACATTTCTTAAGTTACTTCCTGTTTTCCAGGCCTAGGCAAATGATTTCATATACTTCAGGAGTCTTCATGAGGGGAGGAGGGGTTTTCTTAGCTAAGAATATCCTCCTGCCTGCATGCCTAAGCTAAGGGCAGATGGATTCCAGGAGGTACATTAATTATCTGCATTTACTCGAGATGGTCACAGCTAGAAAGACTTGGGGCTTTCAAAGTGATTTCTCATAAATAAAAGTATAGGGACATGGATGGATGGGTGAGTTTACTTTGAAGTTAAAAAATAAATTAAACTGCATTTTTGGTTTGTGGTGCTCAGATGCAGTGTAGTTCAGTTTTAATAGCATTGGCAATATTTTCAAACTGTTGAGGTGAAGGGAAAATGTGCCTGTTATAGCATATAGAATTTTATCAAGTCTGAATTCAATAGTAAAAAACTCCTCCTGTAATATCGCTTCTCACATATAATGAATTGCATGTAATGAATTGCATACTCACATTGTAAACGTATTGGTAGAATCTACTTCAAATTATAAACATATCTAAGGGGCCTATTTATAAAGCAGTATGGCCTTACAATGGTCATACTTTTCAAAAAATCTTCCAATACATTTAGTTCGAACATTATTATGCTAACCTATACAATCTCTCAGCCACGGATACGCACACACCCGAGCCCACTCCCAGATCCACACTTATATGGAACTTCCTGGAAAAACACCACCCCAAGCTAATTACCTCAGACAACCCACAGATTTAGAACACTCAATCACCCCACAAGAATGGAACGAGGTCCTTAAAAACCATGAAACCAGGCAAGAGCCCAGGTCCAGACGGGCTATCGGCAGTTTATTATAGAACTTTCTCAGAAGTTCTATCGACCCACTTCCTCAAAGTGTTCAACTCCCTATCAGCTTCCACCCCACTCTCTCCAGGCTTACTGGAAGCACACATTTCAGTTATACCCAACGATGGAAAGGACTCCACCTAAATGGCAAATTACAGACCAATCTCCCTACTAAATGTGGACATCAAATTATTTGCCAAAAATACTAGACAACCACTTACTCCCCCTCCTCCCCCTACACTATCTCCCGTGACCAAGTTGGCTTTATCCCTGGAAGGGAAGCCAAGGACAAAACAATTAAAGCGATCAACCTGCACCACCTTCTAACCTCCTCCAGGCAAACCATTTTTTTCTTATGCCTCGATGCGCAGAAGGCTTTCGACAGGGTGGCCATGGGCTACATAGAGGCAGATCTTAGATTCATGGGTTTGGATAATTGCCTATTAAGCTTTATAATGGCCCTATACACCAATCCCATAGCAGGGGTCCTGGTCAACGGCTTCCTGTCAAATGCCTTCCCTATACATAACGATACAAGAAAGGGTTGCCCCCTCTCCCCATTATTGTTTACACTCACCCTAGAACCTCTTCTACACTGCCTTAAAGCCAACCCAAACATTAGAGGAATACATACAGCTGAGAAAGAATACAAACTAGTGGCCTTCGCCAATGACATACTTCTCTTTCTTACTGAACCGCACATCTCTTTTCCCAACCTATTGACAGAGTTCTTCCATTTTAGACTAATTTCCAATCTCAAGATCAATTTTTCCAAATCATGCACCTTAAACATATCTTTACCCAAACACACAGTCACCCAATGTCAAGGAAACTTCCCCTACCACTGGAAGGATGACACAAACAATAACCTATTTAGGAATCCAACTTCCCTGACACCTTTTCAATCTTTACAGCAAAATCTATCTACCCATCTTTCAAAATCTCACCATTGATTTAAAATGCTGGAACAAGCCCGTCTTCTCATGGTTTGGCAGAGCGGCCATGCTAAAAAAGAATGCCCTTGACCTGTTGGTTCCTTTCCCCATCAACTGCAAATGCATTTACTCAATTGCTTCCACTTACAATTTTTGGATTGGGGAAAGGTAGCTGTGTCTGAGACAAATGTCTTTATATGCTTAAGGTCCCCTTGACTTGCGTCACTCTTCTCTCACCTCCTCTTCGTTTTTTTCCTCCCCCATCTCTTTTCCCTCCTGTCTTCTCTCCCTTTGTGCCTCTCTTGGCCTCATTTCTTGTACCAAAAACTGCTGACCAGTGAGACGCCAGATGTGCCTACCCACCCACCTGAACTCCTTATGGCGATTGACTGCCCGATTACTTTAGCCTCTTTTAACTGCAGGGGGTTTAACATGCCGGAGAAGCGGAGCCAGATCCTTTATCACTTTCACAAAATGCACTCTAATATTCTAATATTCTATACCCGCCCTACGCAACAGATATTACCCACAATGGTACCATAGTACTAAACCCCATGCCAAATCCAAAGGGGTCTCCATTGCTTTCCATAAATCATTCAATCCTGAGGTCCTAGACTCCCTTATTGATGGGGCAGGTCGCTTCATATTTCTCAAACTGAAACTAAACAATTTTCTCTTTACAGTGGCTAAAATATATACGTTCCCAACGTGGACCAGGCTCAGTTCCTCTCATCCGTTCTCAGCAGACTAGCCTCCTTTGAGGGCCCCTGCTTTAACATTGGCCTGTTCTCGTCTGCAGACACATCCTCGGGTAAGTCCTTTGTCCCTTTATATACACTGACATGCATCAAATGCCTGCTACACTCCTGCCATCTGGTGGATGTTTGGCATGTCCAGCATCCTACAAAGAGGGACTATAGCCATTATTCTTCAACATACAACTCCTACAGCAGACTCAACCACTTTCTGATCTCACAATCCCTGCTGGAAACCCCCCTCCAAGCATCCATTGGCCTCTTACTCTGGTCTGATCACGCCTCCGTCTATTTGACTCTGGCGCGACTCCCAACAACCCATAGGGGCGCACACTGGAGGCTCAATGATAATTTGTTATGAGACTCTGTGTAGCCGACATCTCCGAAACTATTCAGAACTTTATGTCCGATCATTCCTCAGACACCCACTCCCCCTTAACCAATGGGAAGCCTTAAAATGCGTGGTACGAGGAGTACTCATACAGCATGGCTCCCGCCTCAAAAAGATAAGAGCTGATGATATATGCCGCCCCTTTCCACTATAGCAGACCTTGAACCCCTCCACAAGCGAGATCTGGACCCCACCATTTTCATCCAATTATCCAATGCCCATTGATATCTACTCCAACTCTTAGATTCGCGCTCCCTGATTGCTCGAGACAGGGTATGCAACCATCACTACTCTTTAGCCAACAAATGCGGTAAACACTTGGCACGGACCCTCCACCCTAGACCTCCCTGATAACCCTTTCCCTTTATCACCCAACCCAACCAAGACAAGATGTTTAATACATCAGGCATCTCTGCTTCATTTAGACAAGTCCACCTCCTCTATGACAACATGCGATACTACATTATGCAGACAGTGTTACCCACAATTGACAAACTAGATTCCCTGGAGCTCAACAAACCCCTGGCCATGTCCAAATTTTTACAAGCCATCAAGGACTTGAAAATAGGCAAATGTTCTGGGCCAGATGGGTACACCCCTCATTTCTACAAAACATTTGCCCCTCAAATAGCACCACTTCTAATTAAAGCTTTCAATTCCATAGACGACTCCCACTTATCCGCCAAAGAATTACTATCTGCCAACATTTCCATAATGCCAAAACCAGGCAAAGATCCATCCGAATGTAGTAGCTATTGGCCGATATCTTTGCTCAACATAGACCTTAAATTGTTTGCGAAGGTATTGGCCACTCGCTTATCCCCCCTTTTCCTGGGAGTGATACATAACGACCAGGTGGGAATTGTTCCTGGCCGTGAGGCAAGGGACAATACCACTAAAATTATACATGTCATCTCTTTTATACATCGCAAAAGATCTAAAAGCCTGCCTTTTATCCTTCGATGCCGAAAATTTGTTTGATAGGGTTAACTGGAGATTACTATGACTTTCACTTGAACAACTAGGCTTAAGAACAACTTTTATCTCTAAAGTGATGTCCCTGTACTCCCAGCCCTCTGCCTCAGTACTAGTAAATGGCACTGCCTCAGAACCATTTAACATTGCGGCAGGGCTGCCCCCTCCCCCCCCCCCATTGTTTGTCATTGTCATAGAACACTTAGCCTGTGCTATACATCAGAACGCCTCTATCCACGGTATCCAAACACCCTCCTCCCACTACAAACTATCTCTATATGCTAATGACCTCCTGGTCTTTCTACAAACCCCCATACCACACTACCATCTCTCTTTCTGGAATTCTGCTGGCTTGGCTCCTTTAGTAACTTTAAACTTAACATAACCAAAATGGAATCTCTTAACATCTCCCTCCCTGCCTCTACGATGTCCTCATTAAGATTGAACTTCTCTTTCCAATGGAAAATGAAAGGAATATCCTACCTAGGGGTTACTATCCCCTCCAATCTCTCAAACCGTTTCTGACAGAAAACATAACAATAGTAAATACAGTATATGGTTTATCCAAGTAAAATTGTTTACAAGCATAGACATCATCAACAGTTGCCAATTTTAAAAAAGATACATAAGCCAGGAATATTGGTACATAAATATAACAGTTGTCATAGTACACAGGCATCATACTACCCGACTAGTTTCACAAGATCCAACTCGCTTATCAGGGGTGGATGTGTGTAACAGTGTACCTAGGATGAAAAAGTATATATTTGGCAATATGGCACAGTATTGATTATAAAGACACAGGGTAGGAGGGGTTAGGGGTCCCCAAACTCACCACTGAGTTTGACCATAGCTGCAGGTGTGTGGCTCCAAGATGGCGGCAGCAGGTGCCTCACCAGGGAGCTGACAGAATCAGATGGGATCCCACCAGGGGCAAAACGCAGAGCAGGCATGGCATGGGTGTAGTGATGTGTCCCTAGAGACCTTGTTAGTCCATAAAGAGTATGGGCTATGAACATAGGTATGTTTGTCAGCCATCTAAAATAGTAAAGTAGAATCAATAAGTATTAGCATAAAGATATGTATACATGAATGAATGAATGAAATACTTGTATAGCGCACAATGCGAACTGAATCGCCTCTAGGCGCTGTGGCGAGCTTTGATCATCTGCTAAAAGAGGAAGGTCTTGAGTTTTTTCCTAAAAGCCAGGTGATTTTCTTCCAGGCGGATGTTGATTGGTAGAGCATTCCATAGCCGAGGCCCTTGGACAGCGAATCTCCGATCACCCTTGGATTTATACCGGGCTTTGGGCACGAGGAGTAGGTTTTTGTTGGCTGATCGAAGACTGCGGTTTGGTGTGTAATGATTTATTTTCTCCATTAGGTATTGCGGAGCTTCTCTATGCACGCATTTGTGGGTGAGGCAAAGGGTCTTGAACGTGATCCGATTTTTTACGGTTAGCCAATGTAAGCTCCTCGGTGAAGGAGAAATGGATTCCCAGGGTTTTTTCCTGTTATCAGCCTTGCCGCCGTGTTTTGGATCAGTTGTAATCGCGCAAGTTGATATTGTGGTAATCCTATGTAAAGCGAGTTTGCGTAGTCCAGTCGTGAATTAATGATTGTTCCAACTACCACTGCTTTGTCATTCTTTGGGATAAAAGGGATGAGTCTGCGAAGCATGCGCAGCAGATGGTGAGATCCACTGACTACAGATCCTATTTGCGCATCCATTGACATTTGTGCGTCTAAAATAACCCCCGAGACTCTTCGCTTTGGTCTTTGGGGAGATAGTCTGCCCAAAGACGGTTGGTGGAGACCAGGAGGTTTTGGTTGCGGGCTTATGATTTGGGTGTAAGATAAGAAGCTCTGTCTTTGATTGGTTCAGCTGGAGGGAGTTAGTGGTCATCCAGTCCTCTATTGATTTGAGGCAGTTTTCAAGATGTTGTTGGTGATCTTTTTTTCCATTGATCCAGAAATAAAGTTGCGTGTCGTCAGCGTAAGAGTGGAAGCAGAGATCTGAGCATCTGATGATTTGAAGGAGTGGGCGAATGTAAATGTTGAAGATGCATGATTAAATGCATGAACGAAAGGCCTGGGCCAAAGATGGCCAAAGAAGGTAGGGACTTGGAGATGGTTAGAAGCATGGGCTAGCAGAGGGATACTAGCAAGTGGCAGAATGAGAAAGAGAGAAAGGAGAGAAAGGTGGACTAAAAAACAATAATAGATAAAAATAAGTGCTCAAAAATATGAAAAAAGTAAAGTAAGTATCAAAAGGTGAATATAGCAAGTACCTGAGTATGGTGAATATCTAAAGTATAAGAGTAATGGAACACAGCAGGCAACCTCCACAGCTGTGTGTGTCCTCAGTGAAGAGATAGATTGAAATCCAAGCCATGCCTGACCTCCAATTTAACCCAGGAAGAGCCCAGGAGGCTCCGCCCCAACATCATGTGTGGATGGCTGATATGTGAGTGCAGGAGGCACCCACCATCATAGGGAGGCATGCAAATGCAGACACATCCCCAAGCAATCAGATGATGTACTGCGCCAACATCTGTTAAATCGCAGACGGCACGCCTCTGGCGCCTGAACACGGCGCCAATGTGTAGGTGTCCCCATCCACCCAAAAGCAGAAAATAAATCAGTCCAGTTCCTGTAAATTTAAATACTAAAACAGCGCTTAAATAAATATGATCTTGTAAACAAAACCATAGAAGAGTATAAAAAAGTCCTTTGTGCAGTATTGGTGATGATAACAGTTCAATCAGCGTTAAAAGGTGATATTGGTGATTATTCTAAGTGTTATTACAGCACCATCCACCAGAATTCCACCAGAATTCCAAGGATTTCACCACGTGTAGCATACCCCCTGAGGGCGTTAAACTCACCAGCCAAAGCTGATAAACAAGACTTTAAAGAAGTATTCCCTAAATAGGTTACCATTGTGCCATCATCATCCACTGGGGTCCAACTGACATATGTGCTCCAAAAAACATCATAGAATACAGAGAAGAATTGCACATAACGTTATCCTATTTTATTTGAACGTTTCTCACATAAGCAAAACAACCCCCCCTATAATATTCTACGCACACAAAGAAAGTAATAATCCAGCATTAAAAGTATTATAGTAATGCTCTGTCACCGTTTCCGCCATCCAGAGTGTCAGCGCGTGTCTCCCTGCAGACACTAACAAACACTTCCTGGACCTGGTTGCCGGTGGAGAGCAATCGTCCCTTTCCAGGAACGTCGTGTGGGTCACGCCTGTACGCGTTTTGTCATTTCCGACTTCAACAGAGGGCACCCTCCACCTCCAAATACACCGCCCCATACTAAGTTTGAAGAGCTGTACTCCCCTATGAAACACCCAGACACCTTATTTAATCCCTATACGGTCTACTACAGGCTCTTACACACAATCAATTGCCACCTTACACCTGGATATAGTCTGCGGACTTGGGAGAGGACATCTACGGAGAGGACATCTCCAGACCGGTGGTACAGGAACCCCTCCACATTACACAAAATATTTCCATCCACCCCAGCCTCCTGTTGGCGATGTAACTCCTCTACTGGATCTACACATCTGGTGGGAATGTGAGAGGATCCGCCCCTTCTGGACTCAGGTATTTGAATGTTCTAACAAAATTTATGAAGAAACGCTATCGACTTCCCCAAAGATTTCCCTCCTCTACATACTCCCCAGGTCTGCTACATTTCTTTATGTCTTTAGCGAGACAGCTCATTCCATCATATTGAAAGACAACCACCACTCCTCCCTTGTCATGGTGGGTCTGGATTATGGATGACACCATGAGAATGGAGGAGATGTTGGCTCTTAATAACGACACTTATGATAAGTACAAGGTGCTGTGGTCTATTTGACTCCATTCCTCCGCCTCAGATACCTTCACGAACATACTGTCAAACCCATCAGGTTTATTCTAACATGCATCCTAACCACAGGGTGCACTGGTGCACATATCCACTAGTCCCCCACCCTCTACTCTAACATCTACTTCTCTATGCGAATGTCTCCTAAGCAAACGAGATGAAGGAGCCCTCCTGCACATTTGGTGGAGCTGTCCCCTCATTCAGAAAGAAAAAACCCTAAGTAAGGGAATAAGTACCCCCTCAACCAAGTGGGCATGCTGGATCCACTTCCAGACAAAAACAGACTATAAAGACCTCACCATCAACAACACACATCACACAATCCGTCTGAAACTCTTTCCCCCACACCCACGCAAACCCAGACGCAAACCCAGACTTGACTTGGACAAACCATCACAACCAATTATAATAACAAAAATAATGATCTACCCCCACTAGTCACAACCACCTGACCATTATCAGTCACCCTACTTCCCCCCACCAGAGGAATGAGAGATGGACAACACTCACCTTTCCCCCCTCCACCCCTTCTGCACCACCCTGTTCCCCCCCCCCTGCCCCTCTCCCTACTCTCTTCATCCCCCTATCCCAATCAACGAAATGATACCCCCACCATATACACACTTCTTTCTACACCCCCAAAACACCATCTTAGACAGGAACCCATACGCTGATCCCATCCTGAAATTTTTCACACAATCTGAATCTTTCTTAAGACACCTTGGCTTAACCTGAACATACCTAATATTTCTATAACAGCTATCATATTGGCTTGGATTTACATACCCACAAATCCTACCAAAATCCAAGAAACCCAATCAGTTTCTATCCCCATTGATTGAAGGTTCACTCCCTTCAACGCAACTATAATTGACATCTTGAAGTTCAAAGTCTATAAGTTTAGCCATTAATATACCCTGTCAAATACCATCTGATTTGCATTATGTGCTTCTGTTACACTCTCTATTTGCTTGTACTCTTTTACTTCCAATAAAAACCTTATAAGGAAAAAAAAGAAATCAGCAGAGCTTTACCGTATTTACTAAGCTCTGAGGAAAATAAGTCCAACTAAATTTTCAATGTGCATAGTTTATTTGCGTTTGGTAAATCCACCCCAATAGGCTCACTGCACATTCTGCATTTATGTGCAGTTTGGAGTAAACACTACAATGTCTCTCAGATAGCGATTAAGCAGGTTACACACTACAGTTTTTTTTGTTTTGTTTTTTGTGCAACTGACAGCTTCGGTAGGGAGCCACTCTACTAACCATGCAAGGTTAGTCCAACGATCTCCTGCTGAGCTGTTGTGTTCTGACAGGGGGATGCCAGAACACTCCGAGCAGGGCTCTCTACAATTGGCCAGCTTCTGTTGGGCAGACTGACATACGGAAGGGCAGAATATCGGCCGGTATTTTTTCTACCGTCATTCTGCCCATGTGTATAGGGCTTTAGGCACCATTGTTACTAAACATAGAAACAAAAAGCTCTGGTGAGTTTAATAAACTACTTTTTTTTTACACCCTGAATTGTACTGGTCTAGGAAAATGCAAATTTTTGAGAAATTGTACACCCTACCTAAACTCCTTTTAGCTTGGTAGTGTATTGATATATTAGGTTGTAGTGCCATTTAATGACAAGTGCAGTTTATGTATTAATTGGCATTTTTTTTATTTAGATATCCATATGTATGTGCAAATTAAACAAAAGCAAAGGTTTACTCAAATAAGGGAGAAGTGAAGTGAATTTGTTTTAAGCATCCAAATATGTTTAGCAGAACTATCTATTACATAAATGTGCCCTTCACATTTCTGGATGCTTGAAGTGAACACAAGTTAATTTCTTTAATTTTCTTTCACATTACTTTAGTAAAGGACCCCCAAAGACTTAAAAGCAAACAACTGGTTTCTATTGTAATGACAGTGCAATGTAATATAATTTCTGCTTACTAAGGCAAACAACCTCTTACCACTAAAGGAATTAGCTAGTATATATTAGATTTGTAAAAACATTCATTGCTTTTTTGAATTTAATCACTTAACAGCTCTAGTGCTGATAGATAACACACATTCCAGTGGAAAAATGTAATACCGATTTTATCCAAATGCTTTTATTGAAAACAATAAATTATTCCATTGTAAGATCAAGGAGGGTTGAGATGCCTATATTCTCATAAGCTAAAGCAGACAATCAGTATGATAATTAGAGCATGTTAATTAGTCTCCACAAGCAATGAGAAAATGCAAATGATATACAGCGGGAAATTAACAGCAGTTACTGCTCAATATTGCATGACTTTTCCATTAAGAATAATATGAGAAGTTGTTAAATTATAGAAAATGAGAATAATAAGGATAGAATATTAAGAAGGTTTGGTTTCTGGTTGAGCTGCAGAGGGAATCATTAGGATATATTCAATGATGCACAATCTTCATTGGTAGGGAAAGAAATACATTTAGAAGAATTTAGTTAATCTTAAATAATGCTTTTGTTTTGACAAGGTAAAACAAAGTCATATTTTAAGATTATCCAAAAGGAAATTATTCAATAATAATTCAATGATGGTCTTTGAAGGAGCATAACTTATTTTTCCATTGATTGAGAAATGAATAGGGGAGAAATGCCATTAAACTAACGGTGATAGTTTTATGATTTTACTAAAATTAGACCTGCAGCAGAGCACAGACGCAAAAGTCGTTATATCTTAATTGGCATAAAATTTGTTGAAATCTTATATTGCAGACATGACAAGAGTTTCATTTAACACTTTCTAAGATGGCAGTTATGAGAAAAACAAACAAAACTTATAATACAATAACATTAAGGTCAAACTCCAAATAAAGTATGTTCTTTTGTTTGGATATATATTAGGAATCATTTTTAGCAAAACTTTATAATTCAGTAAGGTTGCTTCACTAAAAAAAATAGGTAGTGAGGGAATAGTATAAGTTCAAGTGATAATAGAGAATACATTCAAGTGAAAATTCATGCTGGAAAAGTAAATGTGTACATAGCTTAGTATATAAGATGTCATTTTGTGTTCCTTTCATCTCATCATGCGCAATAAACATTTTCCTTACACATTATTGAATATTCGGATTTACCTTATTTATGCTCATGAACATTCCCTTTATGAAATTACTTTTTTTTATTAGCAAATCAACCACAAGCAATGTAAATTGTTTCTTACTTAAGATTACTTTAACATACCAAGTGTGTATTATCTGTGTGCTATATTTGAGACTATACAGTGCCTTGCAAAAGTATTCACCCCCCTTGGCATTTTTCATGTTTTTTTGGCTCACAACCTGGAATTAACATGGATTGTTTGAGGATTTGCATAATTTAATTTACAGAACATGCCCACAACTTTGAAGAATTTTTTTTTTTATTGTGAAGTAAACAACAAATAGGACAAAATAACAGAAAAAGTCACTTTGGATAATTCTCTATGAGCTTGCCACATCTTACAACTGTGATTTTTGCCCATTCCTCCTTGCAAAACTGCTCCAGCTCCTTCAAGTTTGAGGGTTTGTGCTTATGAACAGCAAACTTTAAGTCTGACCTCAAGAATATCCCTGTATTTAGCACCAACAATCTTTCTCTCAACTCTGACCAGTTTCCCAGTCCCGACTGCTGAAAAACATCCCTGCAGCATGATGCTGCCACCACCATGTTTCACTGTGGGGATGGTGTTCTTTGGGTGATGTGATGTGTTGGGTTTTCTCCAGACATAGCGTTTTCTTTGATGGTCAAAAAGTTACATTTTAGTCTCATCAGACCAAAGCACCTTCCTCCATACATTTTAGGAGTCTCCCACATGCCTTTTCACAAACTCAAAATGTGCCATTTTATTTTTTGCTGAATGTAATGGCTTTCTTCTGGCTACTCTGCAATAAAACCCAACTCTATGGAGTGTACGGCTTATTGTTGTTCTATTTACAGATACACCAGTCTCTGCTGTGGAACTCTGCAGCTCCTCCAGGGTTATCTTAGGTCTCTGTGCTGCCTCTCTGATTAATGCCCTCCTTGCCAGTCTGTGAGTCTTGGTGTGCTCTTGGCAGGTTTGCTGTTGTGCCATGTTCTTTCCATTTGGTTATGATAGATTTGATGGTGCTCCTAGGTATCATCAAAGATTTGGATATTTTTAATAACCTAACTCTGACTTGTACTTCTCAACAACATTATCCCTTACTTGTTTGGTGAGTTTCTTGGTCTTCATGGCAGTGTTTGGTTAGTGGCGCCTCTTGCTTAGGTGTTAGAGCCTCTGGGGCCTTTCAAAAAGTTGTGTATATGTAATGACAATTCATGTGACACTTAGATTGCACAAAGGTGGACATCATTTCACTAATTATGTGACTTCTGAAGGTAATTGGTTGCACCAGAGCTTTTTATGGGCTTCAAAACAGGGGGTGAATACATATGCACATGCCAATTCTGAAAAATAGTTGTATCCATATATTTTTCTAATTTTATTTCACCAACTTAGACTATTGTTCCAATAGTGTTCCAATCCATCACATATAATTCAGATAAAAACAAAACAAAAAACGAATGCCTGTAATGTAACAAAATAGGTAAAAAGCCAAGGGGGGTGAATACTTTTGCTAAGCACTGTGTATACCACAGATTTACAAGGATTTAACACCATATGCCAGAAAGTATTAAGATGCTTATTTTACAGAGTGCTGCTATGGAATCATTGAAAACTGTATTTCAGAAAACCCAGACTCTACTTGAATTTCATATGTTTTATGTATTAGAGTTCACAGGCCATGTTATAGTAATGAGAAATGCTAATTCCCCCCATCAATATCATTTTTGATATATAGCACATTGGCCAGAATATGTGTCATTTGTTTTTTGACATGGTATGCAAGTGTTTATGTATAACATTTGAAAATGATCTGCATAATAATGCTACTGTCAAAATGGGCACAGATGTAAGCTAATCCTATTTTGGGAACAAGGAAGATAATTGCCAAAGTATGATTGCTTTAAAATTCTTAGAAATTAAATACATAGATAATATGAATATCAACAACAAATTCGTTTTGGGTAGAAAACTGGATTTACAACCATAAGGTTGAAACACCAGAATGGCATATCCTCTGATTTTTCTAACATAAATTTTCATTGAAGTCTCCAAACAGTAAATGGCATTACAAATGTCCCTAAATCACCCAACACCTTACAAGTGATTTATGATTGCTGTGCTGAAAAGTAGCATGTTCATAAACAATATTTATTTACACATTTTAATGCCTCATATGCAGCATGTAAGTAAGCTACCACTGTACAAGGTGTTTTTTTTTTGTTAAAATAAACATTCATCCTGCATATAAGTCAGAATATTATTTTCCTCTAAATAATAATAAGACCCTGAATAGTTGATCATGTTGAGCGAACAGTGATTCATTTGCTGGTCTAATTCCTGAATCCGGCCATACATGGAGCAAACTTTCTTTGGTTCAGCGAGGACCAGCACAATTTTGATCTATGTATGGGCAGGCTGGTTGTGGAGAAGTCGATCTACCAATCGACTTCTGTACAATGAGCCTGTACGATTTATAGGCAGCAGTGCTGATCAGTGTATTCTGATGGCGGCAAGTACAATATCTCTGGGGGGAGCATTACCCCATCCACATCAAGTGTGTAGATGGGGCAATTGAGTCATATTTTTGTCATTTAATCCACTGGTTTAACAAAAAAAAAAAAAAGACTCATCTATGGCCTCTTTAACTTAACTAAAAAAAAATGATGCAGCAATAAAATATAACCCAATGGTGACATTACAGACCCCACTTTCATTCAGAGTGTATTCAGTACACACCCCACATAACAATGTATCATCTAATTTCAATGCAAATAACATCAAACAATTGTGCACATTAATATATATTTTATTAAGTGTCCTTGAAGTGTCCAAACAATCAAAATCTTCAGTGATAAATTCTGCTGTGCACCTCCACATGGAATAGTGCAGATATTCACATACTTTGCAAATTACAGTGTATATCACATATTCTCCCTCATACAAGTCAAAATAGGTAGTTTCACAGGTCCCCATGGATCACAATTCTACCTGTGGTCCCCGTAATTCAGCATTCCCTATGAGCAAGTTGAGAAAAAGACTCCCAGCTCTCTGAATGGTAAATTCAAAGTTTCTTACAAGCAAGGAGAGAAAAAAAGCCACAAAGTGTGAAACCATACAACCAGCTTTACGGGAGAAAAAAAATCAGCTGAGTGGGAGAGGCTGTAGGTGTTGTACATGCTGACCAGGGCTGGACTTGCCATTGGGCTTAACTGGGCTCAAGCCCATGGGCCCCGGCCAGTAGGGGATCCCCACAGGCCCCTGCCAGGATACATAGCCGAGTGTACTCGGCTCGGCTCCGCTCACAGTCACGCCCAGTCCTGCCCTATGATAGACATAACACAGGGACCGGGCGTGACTGTGAGCCGAGCCAAGTACACTCGGCTACTCTTGGCTCTGCTCGGGACTGCGAGAGGACCCGAGAGCCGCCGAGAGGAACCGAGAGCCACCAAGAGGACCCAAGAGCCGTCAAGATTAACAGGACTCTGGGGCAAGGCTGCAAATGACAAGGCTACACTGACACTGGACAAGGCTGCAATGACACTGGACAAGGCTGCAGATGGATGGGCAAGGCTGCAGATGGACACTGATGAGGCTGCATTGATGGACATTTAAATGTAAGTTTTTTTTCCTTAAACTTCCCTCCTAAACTTGGGGTGTGTGTTATACGCCTGCGTGTGTTATATGCCGACAAATACGGTAATGTATAGAAGGTAGGACCCGAAAGTGACTCAAGATCAGGGGCCTCCACCACCCTAAGTCCTGCCCTGATGCTGACACACTGAGTGGGATAGGCTGCCTAAAGGGCACAAACAGCAGGCTATGTGTGATTGTGAGGTGAGGAAGCTGTTAGTAAAAGAGAGATTATTTCTGAGCTGCAGGAGTGTGTGTGTCTAAGGACACCAGATTGAATGAAGTTACACTGGAGCACCGGTCTGCCACCGCCCTTATCCTCCACCACCCTCACACGCATCCTTCCCCTCACCCCCCTCTACAACCCTTCCTCTATCCCCTACTGCCCCACCACCCCTCTTGCCACACATCACCTTCACCCCCATTCAACTAATACACATAAATTTGGCTGTCAGCTGGCCCGTCAACCATGGAAACCCCCAAATGCTTATAATAGCCACCCCAGGTAACCTATCACGCCACACACTATGCTCATCCATATTTATACAGAGACTCCCCCACCCAATCGCTATTACCTAAAGAAACCTAAAGAAAGTCGTATTCATGGATTTGACCTCTTGAAAAATTAGGTCCCTCTGGGCCTTCAAATTACATAGTTTGCTAGTATTCACCATACAACCTATACCACTCTGCTGGTTTTCCTTAAGTGATTGGCGGTGTTTATTTCAGGAACACGAGGAGAACTGAGGTTCAGTGAGAGGATATCTGTGTCCCCTGAGGGGCTGAAAGTAATTGGGAGCAGTGTGTGTGGTGTGTGTACTGAGAACAATTACTCAGAGTAAACTGGGAGTATTTTGAAGACTGTGAATACTTCAGAGAATTGTGAGCACTGAAGACTGTGAGTATTTGGAAATATTGCATATACTGAGAGTAACTTGAAGTATTATGAGTATTGAGTAGTTGCAAGTACTGACAGTAAATGGGTGTATTGTGAGTACTGACAGTAACTGGGACTATTGTGAGTAAATGCGAGTACTGTGAGTACTGACAGTAACTGGGACTATTGCGAGTAACTGTGAGTACTGTGAGTACTGAGAGTAACTGGGAGTACTGTGAGTATGGAGGTCTGTGAGTACTTGGGAGTAGACATGTGCAGAGTGAAATATTTTGTTTCAGAATTTAATTTTCGTCCGAAAAATACATTTATTTAGTTACTCCCGAAATTAGTTTTTATTTATTTAGTTTTTCGTTCAAAAATTGCATTCTTTCGAAAATCCACATGAATTACGGTCAAATCTATCTTTGAAGGCTTATGGTTTCTGTCAAATGTATAAAGAAGATTCAACGGAGCTGCTAAACTCTATACAGCCTATAGGCAGAGCATTTGACTTCGGAAATGTACGATTGCATCGTCGTAAAGTTTCAATGTTCCATCTAAATATTATTATAAACGTGTGTGTTTTTCGTTGCTTTGTCGAATCTCTGTCGTCCATGTTAAATGAATGGTCTAAGTCTCACAGTGTCAGGTGTCAGATAGTGAGTGACTGATAATAACGAATATGGTGGCAACCCATTGTGAGAGCGACATGGAGGCATTGCAGGACGTTTCTGAGCCATCTACAAGTGTTTCTCTATATATATTATATACTCGTTCAAACAGAAACTGGTGGACTGGTGATAACGATCACTGATGAGACAGGTAACAAGATTCTATAATAATAAATCCCCCCCACAACACAGGCAGCCTCTGAGGCTATTACAACAACACTAGCAGCAACACTAGTATCACTATAAGGTTCTCACATTAACACAATAGCAGCAGATTATTAGGAAAAAGCTAAGTTGAACTGTAGCTTGCTTCACTATTGCTCTGCTGCTGTACTTATGCTTAATAATAATTTGGTTTCTCTGACAAGTGACAATTCAAATGGACCAGCTAAGATTGACTGTCTTCTGAAATAATTCAGTATGTGTGTCTCTCTTTGCTAGCAATCGTAAGTGAAAGTAAGTTGGCTGTACGTGTGTACTTAGTTCTAGTTATTTTACTGCTCCTCCTCTTTGGTTACAATCAGCCAATAACATTCATCATCATCATCATTATTTTTATTTTACTTCCCCCACCCAATTCCAGAATCGTTTCTCTCTGTCAAATCTTTTCTCTCTATGTCGAATATTTTCTCTCTGTCAAATCTTTTCTCTATATAATCTTGGACTAATAGAGGTAAGGTTAGGCACATTCGACCACAGGTTCAATAGACACAGATTGTTATTGTCAGAGTCCCGTCGAATCTCCTATTCTGTACCGAACTGCTGTAACAACGAAAATGAAAATAAAGCATTTATTTATGTCGGATGTTTCGTTTTTCGGATTCTGCGCTTTCGTTATCGTTTGTCAAAATGAAAATGAAAATACCTGAAATTTGGACGAAAATGCATTTGGACAAAAACGAATACACATGTCTACTTGGGAGCATTGAGTATTGTACTGAGAGTAATTGTGAGTTTTATAAATACTGAAGTCTGTGAGTAATCATATAGAGAGCTGTGAACAGGAGGGGAGGACGTGATCAAGGAGCTGGATGCTGTGTGATTAGGGAGCAGGGGTAGAGGATGACGGGGATTTTGTGATCAGGGAGCAGGAGGAGAGGATGCTGGGGACCATATTATCAGTGAACAGGGAGAGAAGACACAATGGTTTGTGTGATCAGGGAGCAGGAGGAGAGGATTGCAGGCCATGTGATCATGAATAGAATAAATTAGAGTCAAGAAGTGAGATTAACACTAAATTGTGTAGAGTATAATTCCTAATCTTCTAGGATTATCACCATTAAATTAGTGGGTATGATGTCCAACAGGTATGATATTAGGACATTGTGGAGGAGAGTAAAAAATCTTCCTGTTTTTTTTTTATATTTTAACAGTAAGATAGCAAGATGAGAGCATATAGGCCCCATAAAAGATGATCAAGGGAAGTTGATTACAAATGGAAAAGGCAACTGTTCTAAATGCATTCTTCTCACCATTGTCCGAAATAGACTTTGAAAAAGTTAACATAAATAAATCTCCAGGACTAGATGGCGTACTTTTGAGAGTCCTCAAAGAACTAATAGGCTAATAGCCAGACCCTTATTCCTAATTTTATGGACAACTTAAGGACTGGAATGGAGAAATGCAAATGTGGTGCCATTTTTTTTTTTTTTTGGCACAGTGTTCCCATTAAAATCCATACCAGACCTTTAGGGTCCGGTATAAATTTTGGAGGGACCCCATCCCAGTTTTTTTAAAGAAATTGGCACGGGGTTCCCCTTAATATCAATACCAGACCTGAAGGTCCTAGTATGGATTTTGGGGGGACCCCACACATTTTTGTTTTTATTTTGGTGCGGAGTTCCCCTTAAAATTCATACCAGATCCAAAGGGCCTGGTAATGGACTTGGGGAACCTATGTCATTTTTTCAATGACTTTTTTCTCTATTGCTGGTATCTGACAATACTCTACAGCCGCGGTCAGTTTTAAATGACTTTTTTCCTTTAGAAATGTAATTTTGCTGTGGCACTGTTATAAACATGGAAAATATGTGCTACTTTACAGACATACTAAGGACACCCCCAGGTACAATATTTAAAGGAATATTTCATTTTTATTGGTTAACTTTAAGCATTATTAAAATCACTGCTCCTGAAAAAAAATTCAGTTTTTAAAAAAAAAATTGCATTAACACATGTCCCCTGGGGCAGGACCCAGGTTCCCATGCCATTTTTTTATTTCAATGATTTTTATCTATATTTCCTGGATCTGACAATACATTACAGCCAAGATCAGTTTTAAATTACTTTTTTTTCCTTTAGAAATGTCATTTTGCTGTGGTACTGTTCTAAACACAGGAAAAATGTGCTACTTTACAGGCATACCAAGGACACCAGTCAGACATGATATTTTAAGGAATATTCAATTTTTTTGTTTCACTTTAAGCATTAATAAAATCACTGCTCCTGAAAAAACTTGTTTTTGCATTGATACATGTCCCCTGGGGCAGGACCTAGGTCCCCAAACATTTTTTATGGCAATAAATTGGATATAAGCCTTTAAAATTAGCACTTGTGATTTTTTATGTTCATATCCCATAGACTTTAACAGTGTTCCCTTGTTCGTACACATTTTTTGCCTATTCACATGTTCTGGTGCAAACCAAACCGGGAGGTGTTCGGCTCATCCCTAGTAATCAGCACAGATCTATGAAAGGTTTTTATTTGCAGACCAATGTGCTCACAATCTATCAGCAAGTGAGCTGCCATATAGATAAGGGAAGGCCCGTGGACGTTGTGGATGTGGTATATCTGGATTTTGCTAAAATATTTGATACAGTTTCTCATAAAAGCTAAATTTACAAATTTAGTTCTGTTGGCATGAACCATAGGGTATGAAAACTGGTTACAGTGGAGGATCCTATTAGTGGTGATAAATAGCATGCATTCAGAATGGTCTGGAGTGATAAGTGGAGTACCAAGTGGAGTGATAAGTGGAGGACCAATTCTGTTCAATTTATTCTTAACCACTTGCTTACTGGGCACTTAAACCCCCCTCCTGCCCAGACCAATTTTCAGCTTTCAGCGCTGATGCACTTTGAAGGACAATTGCGCAAGCATACAACACTGTACCCAAATGAAATTTTTATCATTTTTTTCCCACAAATAGAGCTTTCTTTTGGTGGTATTTAATTACAGCTGGGAGTTTTATTTTTTGCTAAACAAACAAAAAAAGATGCAAAAAAATAAATAAATAAAAAATCATGTTTAATAGTTTGTTATAAAATTTTGCAAACAGGTCATTTTTCTCCTTCATTGAAGTGCGCTTATGAGGCGGCACTGATAGGCTGCACTGGTGGGCACTGATAGGCTGCATTGGTGGCCACTGATAGGCTGCATTGGTGGGCACTGATAGGCTGCACTGGTGGGCACTAATAGGCATAGTTAAGGCGGCACTAATAGGCACAGATAAGGCGGCATAGATGGGCACAGCTAAAGCGGCATTGATGGGCAAAGATGGGCACAGATAAGATGGCATGGATGGGTGGCACGGATGGGTGGCACTAAGGGGCACTGATATGTACCACTGATATATGGGACTGATGGGCACTGATAAGTGGCACTGATAGGTGGCTCTGATAGGTGGCACTGCTGGGCACTGATGGGCAGCACTGCTGGGCACTGGTAGATGACACTGATGGGCACGGATATGTGGCACTAGGGTGCAGCACCTTTGTTTAGGCAGATTGTGGGCACTGCTGGGTGGCACTGTGGGCACTGCTGGGTGACACTGCTGGGTGGCACTGTGGGCACTGCTGGGTGGCACTGTGGGCACTGCTGGGTGGCACTATGGGCACTGCTGGGTGGCACTGACGGGGGACACTTATTTTTTAATGAGGTGGTACTGGCAGGGGGCAGGTGGGCACTGGCAGGGCTGGCCGTGATCGGGACTATGTCCCGATCATGGCCGCCTGTGATCGGCTCTTTTTTTTTCTCCTCGTGCTGTCAGCGCGAGGAGGAATAATAGCCGATTACCGGCTCCGTTGTATCACATGATCAGCTGTCATTGGCTGACAGCTGATCACGTGATAAGGGGTCGGGATCGACCCCTTGCTCGGATCAGTGATCAGGCGAGTCTCATAGACTCGCCGATCATAGAGCGCGCCGCGTGCGCCCCTCAGGGGGCGCGCAGGCCGCTCGTGCACGGGACGACGTCAAAAGACGTAGTCCCGGCAAAGGAGGTCCGCGCTGTAGCCGTCATTCGGCTATAGCGCGGGTCTCAAGTGGTTAAATGATATAGAGGTTGGCATAAAAAGCTCAATCTCAGTGTTTGCTGATAATCCAAACCTGAGCAAGGTAATAACTTCAGAGCAGGATATAGAAACCTTACAGGAAGCCTTAATAAAATAAAGGGGTGGGCAACTAAATGAAAATGAGATTTAATGTTGTAAATGTAAATGCAAGTTACTTACTGGGAGGAGAACCACTGGAAGATTCCAGGATGGAAAACGATCTGATGTCCTAGTAGATCACAGGCTCAGCAATGGCATTCACTGCTGTCCAGTTCTGGTCACCAATCCTCAGAGAGTGACGTCAACTTCCTCCGTCTCGACACTTCGGTGCACCTCAAGCCTCGTGTTGAGGATAGACTCCACCGCAGCCGGCCAAACACCATCCAGCAGTGAGGAACACCATAGGATGCATACAGACAGAAGTGAACAAAAGGGATTGACTACACTGAGGACAGCCCCATGTTTTTGGGATACTACTAATTGCCTTATTTTGACTCCAGAAATGTGAGTGCATTTTGGAAAAATTTACTGCATATTAAAATGTATTAAAAATCTGCACCCAGAAGCGCTTCTTCTCACTCATTTTGTCTTTTCAGTTTTGGGAACATGGTCTATGTTCCTCTGTGATGGCAGCCCTGAGAGTGGATCATCTCCATTCCTCCCTCCCCTTTCTCTTTTTAAATAACTATTCAAAATGATTCTAAATATCATTGTGGACTTCCTCCATAACATTCATAGAGATTGTGGACTTGGTGCCCCATTGTGCATATAATACTATGCATACCCAGCACATTAACTAAATGCATATAGGATATATACTGTTTTAGATTTTTGCACCTTTTACTTGTATAACCTTAACCAGTAACCACTGCTCAAGCTTGAACTCACGTAGGACTGTGTAATACAACAGACATCTGATGTGCATGGCTAGTCCATTTCATTGGGGTTTGTTATGTCACTACTGACTGAGATTTATTATTTTGCATTTGTTTATGTTAGCGGTCGGAAGTATTCTATTGTTAGTGCTGCCCCATTCCTTATTAAATTTTCACTGTTTATTTTTTGCTACTTTAGGTGTATGTAGCCGGTTAGACTTCTGAGTGGGAAAGGTTCCTTTTGTGAGTTTGTGACAATAGGTAATTGATAATAATTAGTTGGCATTAGAAGTGCATATTCATTTACTTCTAAACATTTACTGTACATATATTAAACAATACTTACAATTCAAATGTGTTTTCCTGCTTTATTGTTGACGGTGTATATTGTTTTTTAACAGGAAGCTTCTAACTACATCAGTGAGTAAGGTCATTTTTATGTCAACACTTTACATTTTATTTGAAATACCAAGAATGACTACTCAGGTATTTATCATTTAATGCCTTGTTGGAAAATGTTCAATAGAAAAGGAAGTAAAAAAGTCACTCTATCAAAAATAAATTATTTAGGAAATATGCAACAGATGGTAAGACTTACACTCATTCTATCAGATTAATAGTGTTCTGTCCACATTTCACATCTTTGCTTTCCCAAAAGATGTTGTTGGGTGGAGGCCATATTGACAGCTGGCATGTTCCTAATGTAGTTAGTTTGATATACCTCATCTATTAAATGTTGCACATTCTCCAAAATAACACATGACAAGTGCAATTGATCACCTGGGAAAGGGCATATTCAGCTGAAAGCTTTCATTTATCTTACTTTCTTCAAGTTTGTTTCAAAGAACGGGCGAATCTTAATTCCTTATGCTTTTGGTAACAATTGCTAATAATATTGTAATATCCGCCAGACTTTTGCAAATCACTGCCGGAGTAAATGGTACTTTGAAAATTTGGTTCTGACATGCAGTGTGATGAAACTAAAGAAGAGTGATGAGGAAAACTTTGCAGCATATTGCTATACCTGATTTTACTACAGCCATTATCATCACCTTAAAAAAAAAAAAAAGATAAATAGAAGTATGTGTTTCATTTAAAAATGTGATCTCAGACACTGTTTTAATAATTAGGTCATCATTGGTACGTGCAGGAAAAAAAAGTAAGCATTCAGTAATCTGTCCTATCAAATGCCGTGATCTGTGCTGCCAAGGAGGATAGCTGTTAAATCTTTTTTTTTTTATGACAATGTTCCTGCTAGGTGGCTTATTAGAAGCCCTTACCATTTACAATATCCCTTAATGGTTTATGATTAATTTCAGCTAACAAGTAAAGCCAATGTGTGAACTGCTAATTTTACCCGGCAAACACTGCAATTCTGTTAAAGTCAAAAAGTCAACACATGTTAACGTAACAACATCTCTCTGTGATCAATTGTAGCTAACGTTTATAAATGTCATCACATGTTTATGTTGGTTATGTTATGGGGTACTGCTTGAAGCACTGGTGATGAATTTACTTTTCTGCTTCTTTTTTCACTGATTACGGCCCCTATCACACTGGGACACCCGGCTGTTAGCGTTGAAGTGCTGCTCATTTTAGCGGCGCTTTTCGGCCACTAGCGCACTTTTTACACAAGAGAATGATAACAAGTCCTGTTTTGCGGAGCTTTCAAATCGATTTTAAGGTGCTTTGGAAGTGCTGGCCATTCATTGCAATGGGCAGGGCGTCTTGGGAGAGCTAAATATAGTGCTCTCAACCCACCCCAAACATGCGGCTTGCAGGACTTTTCATAATGACCCACAAGCGCACCGCCACAGTGTGAAAAGACACACTGCAATGAATGGGAGGCGCTTTTCAGGTGCTTTTCAGAGGCTATTTCTGGAACTAAAGCACCTGAAAACCATCTCAATGTGAAAGTAGCCTTATGCCGCGTACACACGATCGCAGTTCCGGCCAGAAAAAGACAGATGGGAGCTTTTCATCGGAAAATGCAACTGTGTGTATGCTCCATTGGAATTTAGCTTTCCGAATTTCCGCCAGCCAAAAATTGATAGCATGTTCTCAATTTTCCAGACGGAAAAACTTTCTATCGGTGTGTATGCAATTCCGACATGCCAAAACTCCTGCATACTCAGATTCAACTGCGAGATGGAAGCTATTGGCTACTGGCTATTGAACTTCCTTTTTCTAGTCCCTTCGTACATGTTGTACATCACCACGTTCTAAACGATCAGAATTTGGTGTGAGCATGTGTAGGCAAGACAACTTGAGTGGAATTCCGTCGGGAACACCATCAGAGCTTTTTCCGATGTGAATTTTGATCATGTGTACGCGGCATCAGATTTCCAAGATAGGCTGGAAAAATTGACGATGCATTTTAATATTTGTGAGTGGCAGCAAGGAGTTAGTAGTGGGTGTGTTTGAAAATACCTCTCCAGCATTATAGGAAGAGGTGCTCCAAAAGATTATCAACAAAGGGAGTTAAGCTGGCTATAGATGGCTAGATCCTCAGCCAGTTCAGTAGGGAATGGCTGAGCTTTCACCTGATTTGTAACAAAGGCAATCCATTGATCAATTTGGGTACAAATAGCATGTTTGATTTTTACATGCGATTATAGCCAGTGGTTATAGCTGCTAGTAATAATCACCACCATGTTCTTCTGGCAACAATGACTCCCCACGCCTCCACATCACAATAGCTTCGCAGGAAGGATTCCCCCATCAACACTGACTGTGACCCGTGGTTGCAGGTAAGAAAATCTCCTCATCTATGGTTTTAGATGGCCTACTCAGCCACAACAATGCATGAATGAAAAACTAAAGTACAGAGTAGTTAGGCTTGATTAAATGTACATTTTGTGGCAATAAATAGTCGTGACAGTATTAAGGTTAACGCAAGTAATCATATCAATGTGTGTTAATATGTGTTTGTAACAATACATTTGCATGGATAAAAGCCACAGTTGCCCATTAAATAATAGGATCTGCTTTCTATTTTTCAATACTACACAATGACTGAACTAGACTTTTCCAATAATGCAAGTCTATAGGTCTCAAAGACACTAAAATCAATGCATTTCAATTGTGTCTTCTAAATGTTCACAGTTCATAAGTATGGAGTGTTGAATCTGATATATGAGGGCCGATTTACTAAAGTATAGCCACTTGGGGACCACCTACTGCAAATATACTGCACCAGATCACGTACACATACTGTACATGATCTGCCATTCACTTCAGCACAAGCCAATCAATGGGGCCCAGCCAATGATTAATGGCTGGCACCCGCTGATCGGCTAAGCAAATGACAGAAGAGAGCTCTGTGTACATAAAAAACACAGTTTTACACATCAAAACTGTGATAGGTTGTGATAGGTAGTGAGGAGTGAAATCAAAAATGTATGCCCTAATGCCGTGTACACATGACCGGACTTTCCAGCAGACTAGGGTCCCACAGATCTGTGTCCCGCGGAGTTCCGGCGGACTTTCCGAACGAACGGACTTGCCCACACATGACCGGACTTTCTGGCAGACTAGGTCTGCCGGACTTCCAAATGAACGGAATAGCCCACACACGGAATAAAGTCCGTTCATTTTGAACATGATGATTTACGACGGGACTAGAAAAGGAAGTCAATCTCACCACTTTTGTCTGCGAGATTGACACCTTGTTAGCCCTGTCGCCTGGTATTGATTTTAAGGGGAGCCCCTTACGCTGAATAAACATCGTGGAGGTCCCCCCAAAATAGGTCCCCCCAAAATCCATACCATACCCTTATCTGAGCACGCAACCCGGTCGGTCAGGAAAGGAGGTGGGGACGAGTGAGCACCTCCCCCTTCTGAGCCATACCAGGCCGCATGCCCTCAACATGGGGGGGTGGGTGCTTGCCATGTTGATGAGGACAAGGGCCTCTTCCCGACAACCCTGGCCATTGGTTGTCGGGGTCTGCGGGTGGGGGGCTTATCAGAATCTGGGAGCCCCCCAGATCCCGGCCCCCCACCCTATGTGAATATGTATGGGGTACATCGTACCCCTACCCATTCACCTGGGGAAAAAGTGTCAATAAAAAAACACACTACACAGGTTTTTAAAATAGTTTATTAGGCAGCTCTGGGGGTCTTCTTCTGACTTCTCCATGCTTTCCGGTTCTTATCCCACTCTCCGAACTCTTCTTCAGCTCTCCAGTTCTTCTGCCGGGCTCCTCCGCTATCTTCTTCCAGCTCTTTTGCTAGCATTGGCCCGGTCTTCTCCTTCGTCGTCGTCGCCTTTGCCGTCACTGTCTTCTTATTTATTTTAATTCTTTATGTAAATATCCCCTATGATAGCAATATGTAGTGACAGATAATCTTTTTTGAAAAAAATGGGGGCTATTATACCCTAGATCTTTCCTCTGCCCCCAAAGCATCTGACCACACCAAGATCGGAGTGATAAAATGCTTTCCCAATTTCCCAATGTCACTGTTTATATCTGGCAAAATCTAAGTCATAAAAATGCTCGTAGCGTCCGGTTTCTTAGGCCATAGAGATGATTGGAGCTGTTCTGGTCGCTGATCAGCTCCTTGGTTAGCCAACGGAATAACTGACTGCATTCTTAGGTTCCCTGTTGGTACAGGAGAGTCAGAAAAAACCATGGAAGACAATAGGGGGGGCATTCCCTCCCACTGCTTGTAAAAGCAGTCTAGAGGCTACTTAGCCACTAAGATTGCTTTTACATGAAAGCTGAGCCGCTGGCTGAAAAGAACAATACCAAGATAATACCTAAACCCGCAGGCATCCTTCTGGTATAACCACTCAAAGTCCAACAACATACCAGTACGTTACTGGTCCTTGTTTGGCATATAATGTATTTTTTTTCATGCAGCCTATGGGCTGAACGAAAAAAAGAGATTGATCTGTGTGTATGCCCACCATTAGAATACCTCCCTTCATCCACCCACTTCTAATTATGGGCATACATGCAACATTTTGTTTTTAACTGTGGTGGTGAAATCACCTCTTACAGTGCTGGAGTCACGGCTTTAGGTATCGTGGGAGCAAACGCTGTTGCTGTCAAGATAAATAAATCTGTGCTCCAATTGAATGGCGTACCTGCTAAGCAAATGATGGTTAACAATAAAACAATAAAACAAAGTAACATTACAGTACAACAGTAAGACATACAATACCTGCAAAGCAAATACAAAACATTTTTAAAAATAAAACATTTTTTAACGCAATCTGTCCCTAAAATATATATATGCCAAAGCATGGGGGCATCCGCCCCAAAAGTTAGGAGCAAATCGCTCCTCCACCCCTGCTGCCCCCATACTTTGACATATATGCTCTTTTTTTAACTGTGGTGGTGAAATCACCTTCTACAGCGCTGGAGTCACAGCTTTATGTATCGTGGGAGCAAACGCTGTTGCTGTCAAGATAAATAAATCCATGTTGCAACTGAATGGCATACCTGCTAAGCAAATGTTGGTTAACAATAAAACAAAATAACATAACAGTAATACAAAAAATACCTGCAAAGCAAGTACAAAAAAAATTGTAAAAAATAAAACATTTTTTACCACAGTCTGTGCCTAAAATATATATATGCCGAAGCATGGGGTCATCCACCCCAAAAGTTAGGAGCAAATAGCTTCTCCACTCCTGCTGTCCTCATGCTTCAGCATATATGCAATTTTGTTTTTAACTGTGGTGGTGAAATCACCTCCTGCAGTGCTGGAGTCACAGCTTTATGTATCATAGGAGCAAGCGCTGTTGTTTTCAAGATAAATAAATCTGCACTGCAGCTGGCATACCTGCAAACAAAAAAATGGTTAACAATACAAAACACAGTAAACAGTAAAGTATAAAAAAATACATACCTGAAAAGCAACAATAATAAAACATAATAACAACAAAACATTGCAGAATAGAATACAGTAAAAAAGAGCAGAACAATAGAGAAAATAGAGAGAGAGAGAGCAATAAAACAACAAATATTTTATTTTATTTTTGTGTTTTTTTTTTACTTTTTTTTACACTTTTATTTGTAACTGTAATGATTCGGTTCCAGGTTCGGGTCTCTCAAAAGTGAAAGTGTGTCCTAGTCTGTGCAGTGCTGTGCCCTATGCTAATGTATGGTAGCGTTCAAAACATTCTCCAATGCAAAGACCAGGATTGCCAAGACAGAAGGGACAATAATAGTGGGTGTCACGCCTATATCTGCACTTGCTACAGACACAACATATTCTTTGCGGGGGCTCGTTGGGTAGGGGTACTAGGAAGGACATATGGAAAATGTCTCTCATGCAGCCAGCTTACTGCATTTGGATTGGAAAAGTGAGGTGAAGCACCATCTGGAAACAGAAGGGCTCTGGCGATCTCTTCCTGGAATTTAAGGAAGGATCATATTGGTCAGTCCATCCTGAAGCTCTGTACAGCACATGAGTGTTCAGCAAAGCCATTTGAAATAAATAAACAGACACTTTTTTGTTCCAGTATCTGGCCTTACGGCACCAATAACTGGTTGCTGAGGTCCACCGCTTCCATATTTTGGTTATATTCATGGACACAGAGAGTTTTCTCCACAACACCAGTTGTCGCAGGAATTTGGACCATCATGTCTGCGTGCAGGGAGCACAGCATGAAAACATTCTTATTATCCCTACACTTCACAGTGAGCAAATTATTACACTTCAAACAGGCTCTTTCCCCCAGCCTAAGATGGGAATCTACAAGCCTCTGGGGTAAGAGGTGCCACATGCGCCAATCTGATGATCAAACGAGTGAGTAAAAAGTAGCACACTCATGTAATAATTGTCCACCTACACACGATACCCCTTTCCAAATAAGGGTGACAAATCCCACACAATATTTCCAGCGCTCCCTATGTAATCTGGGCAGTTTGGCGGCTCTACGTGACTAGCTTTTCTCACGTAAACCTTAAAACTATATGTATAGCCCGTGGCCCTGTCACAGAGCTTATACATCTTGACCCCATATCTGGCACGCTTGCTAGGAAGATACTGTTTGAAACACAAGTGGCCAGAAAATTTAATCATCAACGCAGACAACTTGATCAGGAGTAAATAAGGCTGCATAACCTTGATTGAAGTGGTTTACGACGGGCCAAATTTTGTACAGCCGATCGTATCCAGGGTTTTTCCACGAGGACGACAGAGTTCATTGTCATTGAAGTGCATGAACCACAAGATCTGCTCATAACATGCCCTGACCATGGAAGCAGAGAACGTGGGCATATCACTCTTTTTAGTTACGCCCATGAAGAGGGATAGGCCCAGAAAGGTCCTCAATTCGGAAACCGTAATTGTTTTCCAATCTATAGAGATCTTCCAGGAAAAACAGCGAATAAAAATCAAGTGACGTAAAACCAGCTGTTTCCACCTGAATTCCAGGTTGGCCAGTGAATGGGGAAGTATGGATGCTGCAGAAGTGGTGGGCTCCCAATTAGGATTGTCAAATTCTGCAAAAGGACACTATGGGCACGACGGGCCTGTCTTTGCCTTCTTGGTGGTAGCGGGATACTACTTGTTCCTGCCACCTCTCCAGCTTGAACTGCACTTATGGGACTTGCCACATCACCATGTGATACTGCAGTGCTGGATGTGCCACCAGGGTGTACTAGGACGCTGGTGCTTTCCAGTTCACCAGAAGGATGACCGGCACTAGTACTACTCTGCTCCATATGAGAGCCATGCGGTTCTTGCACCTCATCAACAGCAGAAGAAGATCGGGGTCTGGTATGCCTGACCTTGGCATGGACCACAACTCTGTCATCAGAGCTATCTGTCATGGAGCTGCTGTGGTCTACAGGATCATATTCTGAGCCTGAATTTGACAGATGAGTGACTTCCTCTTCACTATCTGTCTTGCTCAGAAACGTGTAGGCCTCTTTACTAGTGTACCTTCGATTTGCCATTTTGGGCTCTAAATTTATTGGTACTCTAGTGAGACTCACAGGAAAAAAGCTCCTAGGCTTTAACTAATAACTGTATCAAACGCTACCAAAAAAACTGTTAGCGATCGCAGGGATCAGGCCTGACTCTGCGAACTCTGCAGTTATGTGTTTAGTGTTTTGTAAGTGACAGTGATCGATCAATACTGCACTTGGGTGGGGTGGGGTGGGGTGGGCTGGGCTGGGCGGGGGGGGGGGCAAAACACAGGTGCTAGCATGTATCTGGGCTGATCCCACTAACACTGCATTTTTGGGAACCCTAAATTGGTGCGGACTCTAGTATAGATCTGATCAGATCAGATATTGATCCGTTCAGACACTATACCACTAAGGGAGGTGTATGCTGTGTGTGAGGGTGTTAGCCCTTGTACACACGGTCGGACATTCCGATGGGCAATGTCCGATAGGACTGTGTTGTCGGATAATCCGACAGTGTGTGGGCTCCATCGGACTGTTTCCGTCGGAGTATCCGATGGACTAAGTTTTCCAACTTGGCCATAAAATTTTCCGACAACATGCTCCGATCGGACATAGTCCGATCATGTGTAGCCTAGTCCGATGGACAAGGTGCCACGCATGCTCAAAATCAAATTCGGACACGGAAGCGCTCGCTCAGGTAAAACTACCGCTCGTAATCGATATAGCACATTCGTCACGCTGCAATGTTAAAAATTGTTTCTTGTTCTTGCAGCATTGTTCTTTACAATGCTGCAAGAATTAACTTGTTTTGATGCTGATATTCACACACACTTCTCCCGAACGTATTTCTTTATTCTTTTTACTCATTTCAGCAATACAATATTTTAAATCGTCACATCTACCCAATCTATTTATTTTGTTTTGTTTTTTAAATTTTTTGGTTGGTTTTTTTAATCAACATCTCCTTTTTTGACAGTTTGCTCCTCTTTGCATTTTTTTGGGTGTGTTTTGTGTGTCAACTTACCACAACACCATTATTATCTCTTTAATTTTGTTTTTATTTTTTAATCTACAGGTTGTTTGGTGTTGGTGCCCCTTGTTATTCATTTCACTTTGTTTTTTTGAAATGTATCTGCCTACTCACAAATAAACTGTCCTTTTTGAAGTAAAACACATACGCAAGTATTTCTTCAAGCAAAAAAAAGCCCTTTATTTAGGTGTCAAAAAAATAAAGAGGGAGGCAGCGCTGGAGAAACTGGTCAATTGGGCGAAGCCCTTGGCCCCCAGGGCAGACATGAACTAATTAGAAAATGCTACCTGAGTACATATCTCAGGGAGAAAAGTCTGGTCCAGAAGTCCTAGAGATCAGGAAGAGCAGATGCCATCTATGTCCCCAGGCTGTGGTTCTACAAGAGGCTGCATCTTCTGTCAGACCAGACTGAACCCAGGCCATCACTCTCTGGTCTTCCTTGGGCACTTCCCTCCAGGCTTCCTTCCAGTCTGTGGCTCGGCTCCTGTAGTTGTGGCAGGAGGAGGAGGGGGAGGAGGGCGATGGTTGACCTCCCGGCTGCCACTTGTCACAGCCTCCCCCAGACTCAAATCTTCCTGTGTGTGAAAATGGGACATAGTTTTAGTTTTGTGCTCATCAATCACACAATTTTGTGCTCATGACTGTTGAAAATTGAATGTTACCAAATAGAACAGACTATCATTCTGAGCCCAGCATTTTTCATTTTTGTCCCAATCATTTCTGGTCACTACTGTCTATTGATATGTAAACCACTTTGTTAAATCACAACTTACTGATCGATAATAACATCTAGTTAACATCATTAAATGTACGACAAGAAATATGTTCAACAATGCTATACCTGTCTCAAGCTGGGCCCCTCCACATGTTGTTGCCTGGAAGGCCCATGTTGGACATCGGAAGCCTCAGCTGGGGGTGAAGGAAGCCTTGAAGGAAGACTAGAGAGTGGTGGCGTGGGTTCCCCCGGTCTGCCAAAAAATGCAGTCTCTCGCAGTACAACATCCTGGGGTAATAAATGGCATCTGGATCTCCTGATCTCAGGGAATTCTGGTGCATCTTTCGCTCCCTGAGATATATACACCTCAGGGCACCAACTTTGCCCTTGACATAGGTCATGTCTGCCATGGGGACCATGATCTTCACCAAAGCCAGAAGTTTCTCCAGGGCTGCCTTCCTCTTTCTTAGGTCATTATAAAAGGGGTTGTTCTTCTGCCACAGTCAGGGCAGCTCCCTGAGCAGATCAATGAATAGCCCCATAAAATGTGAGTTTTTGAAGGGATCCATCTTGTCTGCAAGACACAACACAAGACAAACCCTAATAATAATAATGCCATGCTAAACCATCCTAATCTTGTCCCAACATAGGCCTATATAGAAGCAGTATAGGCTAGTGATGTACCAAGTTAAAAATGGTACCTTCGTTTGCATGATCGACGCGTCAGCTCCTCACTCTGTTCACAGATCGTAGGTACGACACACGCGTGTTGCGTTTTATATACAGTGCGCATGCGTGAAACTCCACCCGCCCCTGACGTTCTTTCTAGACAATTCCCCGCCCCTTCTCTTTTGGTGCAGTGGGGAGAGCACATAGCGGAGACAATGCAGGTGCGCAATCAGAGTTCCACTAACGAGGAAGAGGGCGAGGAAAGCCCGGAGCCGGAAACGTCCGATCCTCGAGGAGAAGATTTAAGGTCTCAAATATGTCTTTTGGAGAGATGTTGGAGATGGTGGACATATTGAACAGGACCAACTATGATGGGAAGTATGGACCTTACCCATACCCAAATAACAGAAAGGGCAAGATCATGACTAAAGTTGTGAAGAGTCTTCAGAAGAAGACGATCTAAGGATCAACTGAGAAAATGCTGGTCAGACCTGAAACTGAGGGAGCACGATCAGTACAGAAGGATCAAGCGTGTTCTTCAAAAAAGTAAGTAGTTGTCGTGTGTTTATATAATTAGTATTGCTTGCATACTGCTCCATGTGCTTTGATATAATGTTGTACAGTTTTAAAATGGCCACTTTCAAGTTCATGGGTTCAATCGTTCGTAAAAAAACATTGTTTGTTAAGCCCACTCCCAACACAATGTTTTCCTAAATTATACTTCACTACATTTCTTCCCACTGCAGGTAAGTATTCCATCTTTAGAAAGTGTCCAAAATAATGTTCTCACCTTTGAACTCGGCCAAAAAACACAATTGTACGACGCTTCCAAGCAGTGTTTCATATTCCTAGTTCTGCCCTCTGTCTGCTAAGTATTACTTTTTTACATTCTCATAGGGGAGAGAAGACTCGGGAACTATGAGGACACCAGGGACCCCACACCTCCCAAAGAAGGAGAAATTTCAGCACCAGAAGCAGAGGAGCAGGATGGGGAAGGAGAGATTGTTGAAGTTGGACAAATTGTCACCACAACGGGTGAGTGTCGGAGACCACAGCTTCCGGTAAACTAATCAATGTATGTCGGCATATTTATAACACATGGTGTGTTTATTTTATTTTTTTAGGTGATGTGGAAGAAGAATCACATTTTACCAGTGAAAGTGCCCAGATCCTGATTGGGGAGATAATGCGGTGCAATTGCGATTTAGAAATTATACAGAAAAACATCAATGATGTTCGACATAAAATGAAGAACATCACTGATGTTTTGGGGAGAGTTTGAAACACCCCAAACTAGCTCTGGTTTTTTGTTTTTCAAACAAACAACTTTTGTATTTTACTAAAAGCCAAATTTGGAAGATACACACAGTGTGTCAACATGTGCTATCTCCCATCATGGGGATCAATGTACGTGTTTTGTGGAAAGTGGCTGAGATGAAGGGGTTGCACCCCCAAAACATGTACATTGATCCCCCATGATAGGAGATAGCACATGCTGACACACTGTGTGCATCTTCCAAATTTGGCTTTTCCAGGGGTGACACCCCATGTGATGAAGGCAATATCAGCCTAGTTTGTACATACTCATGTCTGATATTGTCTTTACTTTTCAAAGTTGAACTTTGTAAGTTCCTGTTTGTTGTAAAACCCTTTTCTAAACGCACATGTGAATGTGCTTTGATTAAAAAGTGAAATTATAAACAATGTGTGGCTTCCTTTTTCAATGTGCAAAAGCAGTATTTGTAGTAAAGTTGTTGTTTTCTGTAGCAATGGGTGTTATTTACTAAAGGCAAATCCACTTTGCACTCCAAGTGCAGTTTCAGGTGCACTTTTGCAGTGCACTTGTAATGTATAGTGGGTGCGCCTTTAGTAAATAACACACACAGTGATGTGGACATTTCCCCAATCACGCCATTTTCAGGACCCCACATATTTCTGCCATGGTCCTGAAAATGAGCAATATTTTTGTCAGTAATGCACTACATACATTAGCAACAAAAACAAGGTGTGTGTGTAGCAGACCCACAACATAATAAGATTATCTGAAGAAAAGACTGTGACCTCATCTCGCTCTGAACTTGGGTTTGCACTGTTGTAGAAAAAGGCCACCAAAAAAAAGCCTAGGAGACACCTAAAATCAAGCCAAGCAGTAAATGAAAACAAAGATTATTGTAGTTTCAAAGAAAAATGTATTTAAAAAATGCCTCTCAGACATTGTCTGGCATATCAATGGGACCCCTACCCACAAAGTACTCCATGTATTGGGTTCTGACCTCGTGGGCGCTTTGGGGGGGCAAGCCAGGATGAGCAGCTTCAAGGGCTGTGAGATTGTCATTTTCAGGCAAGTCTGCATCTGGGCCAACTGAGACCACATAGTTAGCTGAATGTCTTTTTAAGAAATTGTGCAGAACACAGCAGGCAAGCACTATGTGATTGAATTTATATTCCGCCATGTGGATTGGCATCAAAAAAAGGCAGGACTGGCTGGCCAGTATTCCAAAAGTGTTCTCCACGACTCTTCTGGCTCTGGCCAGCCGGAAATTAAAGATCCTCTGATCTGGGGTGAGAGTTCTCATCGGGAAAGGCCGCATCAGGTGGTTTGCCAGGGCAAACGCCTCATCCGTGACGAATACAAACTGGAGTCCTTCCAGATTCTCCTCTGGGGGTGGCAAGCCCAGACTGCCACTCTGGAGATGCCAGCAGAATTCCGTCCTTGAGAACACTCCACCACCTGACATCCGGCCATTTTGCCCCACGTCTACATAAAGGAAGTCATAGGTCGCTGACACCACCGCCAACATCACGATACTATTAAACCCCTTGTAATTATAATAGTATGACCCGAGTTGTGGGGGTGGGACGATGCGGACGTGTTTCCCATCAATTGCACCTCCACAATTGGGAAAGTCCCAACGGCTGGCAAAATGGGAGGCCACAGTCTGCCGATCCTGTGGCATTGAAGGAAACTGTGGAGTGAAACAAGACAAAAAATTTGTAATTTGGCACATCAACATTGCAAGCAGATTAGACACAAACATTTTTAGCCAAGATCAGTATAACTTTTTGGGAAATTAGTATTTAAAGCCTAAAGTATAAGGTCCCCTTATCAGAGTCATCACCCCCCATCCCTCCCTCACCCCCAATCCCCACCATCTGATGGGCCCTTGCAAAAAATGTGGGGGGGGATGTTTTGGACAGGTAACCCTCTCCACTTGATTGAGAGCTGAATGCATAAATAATGTGTGATACTTTGGCCAGCCCCTCCTTACTTACACTATTGACAGTCCACTGGACAGGTAAGAAGTATCATAATACCAAAAAAAATGGAAGCACATTTTGACATTCTGCTATTACCTATCAAGATAATAATAGTAGAAAAAAAAACTGTAGCATTTAAAAGTATTGAGGCAGGCCCTTGCACTACATGCTTTGGTGAATTCGTCCATAAATCTGACCAAAAAAAAGGTAGGTAGAGTGTGTATTGGGTTTGGCAAAGTCAGCAGATAGAGGATTGCTATCAGCTGACCTAGCAGTTGGGGGGAGGGGGTTCCTTATGAGTTTGGTCAAACCAAAAAAAACAAAAAATGGTGCTCTGCATGAATTGAAGCACACACATATTATTTGTAGACATTTTAGGGGGTGTTTAGGGGAAAGCAATACTATGGAGCTGACAAAAGACATTGCTAAGTAACTAGACTATAGGTTTATGGGCCCAGAAGAGCATGGTGGGGAAGTTAGTGAAGGCAAATATGCATGAAGGACAAAAAAGGAACTTGAAAAGCTTCCAGCATGCATGAGGACAAAGGGGCACAGCATATCAATTAGAGCATATTGCAATCATGGTAATTAGGGAATGAGGAAAGAAATCCAGTACATTAGCAATCATTAAATACAAAGAATGTGATGTTAAAGGAGAAAAATTACCTTCATATAGTCCTTCTGCAGGACCTGAATGATGGCAGAACAGGTCTCTGGAATAATGATCCCCAGAGCCTGGGGGGAGATGCCTGTGGAGAACTTAAGGTCCTGAAGGCTTCTCCCTGTCGCCAAGTAGCGCAACGTGGCAATGAGCCTCTGCTCCAGAGTGATGGCTTGCCACATGCAGGTATCCTGCCTGGTGATTTAAGGGGACAGCAAAGCCAGCAGATGGTGAAAAACGGGGTCTGTCATCCGGAGATAATTCCTGAAATCATCAGGATTATTCTCCCGGATCTCACAAAGCAAAGGCATGTGCAAGAACTGGTCACGCTGGCGCAACCAATTATTGGTCCACAAATGCCTCCTCGCCCTGTTCATGGACCGGGCTTGTGTCAAAGCTAAAAGCCCAACACCAAGCCCCTGCACAGCACAAACTCTACGACGAGTACGTACATGAAACGTGGTTTAAAACGGTCGGCTAGTCAGAACGGACAACAGAAAGAACCGATAAACAGCAATGCCTGAAAGAACGACCTGAAAAGCAGAAACAAGCAGACAATAAGCAATGCAAATCAAAGAGTATTATACCAAGATATAGTCCACAATCAGAAACAAATGCTTACTGACTACACGCATTGATAATCAGATACGCACCCACAAGCACAAACTGAAGAGCAGTAACGAACTGAAGTACAAATCTGAAAAGCGTGAATTGTCTCTCACCAAACTTCTACTAACACGCGATAAACACGAGATCAGTAGAAGGAGCCCAAAGGGTGCCAGACGTGGTGCTAAACTTCCCTTTTCTAGTGCCGCCGTATGCGGCTTACGTCACCGCGTTCTTGGCAACTGGAAATTCCGACAACTTAGTCCGACCGTATGTATGCAACACCACTTCCTGACCTCTTCCAGACTAAATCCATCGAAATTATCAGACGGATTTGGTTGCCGGAATGTCCGACCGTGTGTACAAGGGCTTAGTGCTACTGGCACTAATCTAATGCTGCCAGGGGAGACGCAGACCCTAACTGACCCTAAAACATAACTGATATCACCCACTGAGCAATCAGGGGTTAAACCTTTATTTGGAAATAAATGGTGTGTGCCCTGATGCTATAAAAAACAAACTAACTAACCAGCATCACCCATAACACTTATACAGAGATCACTGGTGACAGGGGTTGAAATGGTTAACTAGGGGGCAGTCAGGGGGTTAAAACCTTTATTAGGTAATATGTCGGGGTACCTGATGCTATAAAAACTGGACGGTGCACCTAAATAATTAACTGGCTAACTAGCGTCACCTGTGACACTTATACAGCAATCACTGGTGACAGGTGGTGAAAGGGTTAACTAGGGGGCAACCAGGGGTTTAAAACATTTATTAGGTAGTATATGGGGGTACCTGACACTATAAAAACCTGACAGCGAACCTAAATAACTAACAGGCTAAATAGCATCACCTGCGACACTAATACATTGATCAGAAAAAAGATTGCTTAGTGACTCTGGCGACAGGGGGTAAAAGGGGTAACACTTATAACAGTCACAAAATGACACCAATGCAGTGATCAGTAAAAAAAATTAAAAACTGCTAATTGGTGTCACTGTGACAGATGGTGATGGGGGGTGCAGGGGGGGTGATTGAGGGGTGATTTGTGTGCCTATGTGTACTGGTGTTAGTGTGCTGTTGGTGTAACTCACTCTGATGTCTTCTCTCCTCGTGCCAAAACAAAAAGGCTTCACAAGGAGAGATGACATCACTTCTCATTTGTCAGGAGTGATCGCGAGGGAAAGGCCATGAATCAGTGGCCTTACCCTCAGAACGGATCACTCCTGGAACGATGCCGACCACTTCGGGCACCGGGGGGCGCGATTGTACCCCCCGCCTGTGGGAGGGGAGTAGCGTATGGGTACATTACTTTATGACCAGGGATAGAGAGAGGGGATTATAGTGGTGCCAAGAGATACCAAATTTCAAAAAATTTATAAAAACTATCAATATACTTTATTACATATACAAAATACAAAAGATATTGGAAAAAGGCATAAAAAATTCAACATACAATAATATAGATGGGTACATTACAAATACATTTAAATTTATAGACATAGAAGAAAAGTAAGTGCAAGATCTTATAAAGGCCAGTAGTACAGGTAATCAAGCCCTACATGTTTTCCCAAAGCATTGGCTTCCTGAAGGAAATGATATATGCCTGTGCCAAAAGTAAAATTTCTAAAAAAACATAAGATTTATAATTCAGGAAGCGCATGCGCGGGACTTCCAAGATGGCCATGTAACCAGGAGCTCCGCACTGCCCCAGTCAGCAAGCAGACCTAGCCCCGGATCAAGGCCAGCAGGACCCCCACAGATAGCGCAAACTGACCGGGGAGCATCCACACACCCCTTCTATGCCAGGCAGCTCTGTCCACCGGGACCTGGGACCGCAGTTCACTGCCGAGTGAACCCAGGCTGAATCCAAGATGGCGGCCATGTCTCAGCCATGAGACACACACACAGCGGGACAAGCTGAATGCAGGCAAGTCATCGCCTCAGCCACTACACACCCTAGGCAAACCCCAGCATCTCCCACAGTGTAACTCTATCTCCACCATCTACTGAATCACTCTTAGAGCGGTCAATGGACAATGACATGCTTTCCCCCCTGTTCTGCAGGACGCCATGGCCTTCCCAGGGAGCCCAGGCCCTGATATACCAGAGAATACAGGAGATTTGTTCCTCAAACTGTCTGATTTACTAGAATGGGGATTATCTCACACTGCCAACAAAATCACAAGTGACATACGCTCTGATTTCCAAAATATAGGCTCCAGGATGGAAGCCATCGAACATAAACTCAACATTACAGTGTCCAGGGTGAACCAAAACACTGATCACATCCATGTTGTCCAAGAGCAATTAGATGTAGCTCTAAACAGGATTGACGACCTCGAGAAGGGATAACTTCAGGGTCAGAGGTATCCCAGAATCTAACACAGATATTCCCAAGGTGATCCAGGAGCTCATAAAAACTCTAGTTCCCACCATAACACATAAATTGGAATTATACAGGGCACACAGATCTTTGGGGCCCCCCAGAAAAGATGGGTCCCTGAGCGATGTAATAGTGAAACCGCACTACTACAGTGTGAAGGAAGAAATCATGAAAATCTCACGACAACAACCCCGCATATCCTTCATGGGTCAGGACATACAAATTTTTGTGGACATCTCTCCCATGACTATGCGGAGGCGCAGAGCCCTCAAACCACTACTACAGAGGGAAATAAAGTACTGGTGGGCCTTTCCCTTCGCCCTGAATTTCGCCCGCAAAGGCAAAACCTTCTCATTTGCTACGTTCCCTGCGGGTGAACAAATACTTCTCTCCCTTAAGCTGATTTCACAAGACTCCACAAGACACTTCAAGACACTTCAAGACACTTCAAATATGCAAGCAGGATCCTCCAAACGACCGTCACCCACGAGCCCAATTTCCCCCCGCTTGGAAAACAATTAAAAGCAAACGGGTGAAGGAACCCACACTTGCCTGAAGATGCTCAATACTCTGTTCATATTGGTAATCTACCCAGGGAGTCTCTCTTGGTGACACGTTTCAAGGTGTTCCCCCCTGCGTGGGGAATCCTTCTGAGCTTTACCACTGCTCTGTTCCCAGGGATTTCTCTTGCCTGGGAGCTGCAGCGGATTTCTAACAAGATCCTGGTTCAAGAGGATTCTTCCCTATTTGCAAACTTCCAGAGAGGGAAAACACTACAAAGGTCAAAGAAACCGGACTGCCCATTATTCAGCTGCCCTCAAGGAACAGTACCCAGACTCGCTTGTTCAAATGGGAAATTAACCCAGATGGTCTCCTTCCAGAATACAAGAAGACTTTAGACCCTATTTTTTATCGTGTTTGATAAATACAAAGCTATCAATAACAATTTCCCAACTCCCCTTCCTACTCCTTCTCCCCTACCCTCTCCCCCATCCCCTCCACTAAAACCCACCCCCCTCCCTTTCCCCAATAAGATTTCAAGGACTAAGTTCTCAAGGTCCTGCTGGCTACGATGCAATATTTTTACTATATTACAGTTCTCTTAATATACAGTTTTATGTCGTCAACAGTTATTATTTACTCCAGGGTTAGCTCTGGGTGGGGCAGCAGTCATGTGCCTCCTTCCATTTCTCGATCATGAGATTATCATTTTCGGGGGATGGACCAGTAGTCCCTTTTGTGGACTACCATTTTTTGTGGAATTGCATTGAGGGGGAAAAGTTTCCTCCCCCCTCACCACAGGCCCAAATCGGGCCCCTTTGTTCTCTTCTTCTTCCTCCTTTCTTTCCTCCCCCCTAACCGCTTCTCTCGGGTTGCCTTTTTGCAGTTGCAGCGTCTAAATGCCGTCTCCCAAGGTCCTGGGCCCAGCTTCATCACTAACTCCAGAACATCTTATCAGACTCGAGGAGGGGTGAGTGAAGTTGATATTGATATGTTTCCTCCCTCCAATTTCCATGCCTAGTAAAAACATGCTACTACCGATCCTCAAAATAGGGTCCCATAACGTACAAGGCCTTAACTCAGCAATTAAGAGAAGAAAGTTCATTCAGTCATATCAATCTCAAAAATTGCAGTTGTTTTATTACAGGAAACACATTTTCCAGTACGATACACCCCTACTTTTATCCACGCCCACTATCCCCAATTTTTCTTAGAAAAACACAGAGGACAAGACCAAAGTGGTAGAAATTCTCATAGCAAAAACTTGTAAGTTTAAAGCCTCACTGGTCCACAGGGATAATGCGGGACGATTCATATTGGTAAAAGGTGCAATAGCTGACCACCTATACTCATTTATATCATATTACACTCCAAACAAAGGCCAGGGGACATTTTTTGTTTCCATGTTCCAAACCTTAGGGCCCCTTCTAGAAGCAACAGTGATATTTGGAGGATACTCCAATATTGCTTTTGATCAAAGCCTCAATAAATCGAAAAACCACATACAGCACAACTCACCCGTCCCATGAGAATTAGCTCCAAAATAGCAAAACTAATTTACCAACAGGGTCTTACGGATATCTGGCGAGAATTGAATCCAATGACAAGGGACTACACGCATTTCTCATTTCCCCACCAGTCTTACTCTAGAATTGACCATATTTTTATATCCTCATGCCATAAACCAGCTGTAACTAAAGCCTACATTAAAGAAACAGCTCTTTCGGACCATTGTATGGTCATAATCACAATTCTAGATCATCTAGCCAGTCCCCCCCAACCCACCGGAGATTGAAATAAACCCTACTCAATGACCCCGTCCAAGTCAAAATTCTCAGGAAAGTACTGAAAGACTATTTCCTCCTAAACGATGTAGATGGTATCGCTGCCCACAAAGCTACGATCTGAGGGAAGCTAATTCAAATTACTGCTCAATTAAAGAAAGAGAAAGCCTTGGACTTATTGAAACTAGAGAGAGAATTCTCTGCTCTATCCAAACGACACAAAAAATACCCGACAGAGGTCCAAAATGCTCAACTAGATGCTGCCCGTTTAGCTCTAAACCTGGCACTCACTGTCAAAGCCGAGAGTTCCTTGCGTTGGACTGGAACAAGATTGTACCAACATTCTGATAAAATTAGTACTATGTTAGGAGCTAGACTCTCTCCCAAAATACACACCTTTACTCTCCCCAAAATAAGACAATCGGATGGCTCCTCGACCCAAAATACCCAACGTATACTCCAAAATTTCCAGGAATTTTACTCCAATCTTTACCTAAAGGGTAAGACAGCAGACGAACCAACCATAAGCGCCTTCCTAGAAAATCTCCCCATTCCCACCCTACAGAAAAAGCACGTAGATCTCACGGAAGACCCCTTCTCAACAGAAGAAGTCTAGGAGGTGATCAAAAATCTGAAAGGAGGCTCAGCCCCTGGTCCTGATGGATTCCCCAATCTCTATTACAAAACCTTCACCGACACACTAACCCCTCACCTTACTAAATTTTTCAATTCCAAAAGACACGGAGAGCCCATAGACGCCCACCTCAACACAGCTTTTATCTTGGTAATCCCCAAACCAGAAAAAGATCCCGAAAGAGTAGAAAATTATAGACCCATATCCCTCATCAATAATGACTTGAAAATACTCACAAAATTACTGGCAAACAGAATGAATTAATTCATTAACCAATATGTACACAAAGATCAAGTAGGATTTATACCAGGTAGGCAGGTGCCCAGATCAGGTGAGAAGAGCCATAGACCTCATCTCTATCCTTCAAGCAGACCAAGAAGGTCTCCTGTTGTCATTGGACCTGCAGATGACCTTTGACTTCCTGTCCTGGCCCTACCTGTTCTCAGCCCTTAAACGCTGGGGATTTGGGGAACATCTTTTGGGGACACTGAGATCCCTTTACTCTGGCCCGGAAGCTAGGGTCAGAGTGCAGGGATATTATTCCTCACCCATAAAAATATCTAAGGGAACCAGGCAAGGCTGTTCTCTGTCCCTTATAATCTTCACCTTGGCGATCGAAACTCTGGCTGTAGCGATCACATCAGACCATAACATTAAAGGTATTCAGTGCAGAAATACTACCCACAAGTGTGCACTTTTCTCAGACGACATTCTCCTGTTTGTCACCTCTCCAATCACCTCCTTCCCAAATATAAACAAGCTTCTGGAAACATTTGGGACTATTTCAGGTTTACAGGTTAATATGAAAAAATCCCAGGCGTTAAATGTTTCATTAAACCTGGCTCGAGTGGAACAGTTGAAACCGTCATTTAAATTCAAGTGGAGCGATCCTTCAATTCGCTATCTAGGGATAAATCTCACCCCCAAAATAGAACAGCTTTATCAGGCAAACTTTCCCCCAATGTACCGTAAGCTAGAAAATGACCTCCAACAATGGTCAATACACAATATATCCTGGCTAGGCAAAATTCATGCCATAAAGATGACGCTTCTCCCTAGACTCCTCTACTTATTTAGATCCCTCCCAATACTAATTAGAAGAGATCACATTAAATCTTTCCAGGGAAAAATAATCAAATTTATTTGGGGAAAAAAAGGATACAGACTATCCAGACGCATTCTCTACGACCCAAAAACAAGAGGTGGACTTGGTCTTCCTGACCTCTTTAAATATTACCAAGCTGCCAGATTAGCCCAACTCTCAACAGTATAATTCAGACATGAGAGACTGGACTGGATTAATCTAGAGAGACAAGCGGTCCCTACATACACTTCAGACTACTTACTCTGGTGCCCTCGAATATGCAGACCCCCAATTTTATCACCTACGCTCTCTATCTTTATTAAACCTTGGGATGACTTATCACATTTCCCATCGCTGACATCCACGACACACCCTCTGGCTCACATATTTCATAACCCCCATTTAGACCTGGTATGGACAGCAAATAATTTCAATGGTGGTTGGATAAGGGGATGTATCGTATTGGACATTTCTTCTCTGCTTCGGGCCCAGTCTTGTTGAAACACTACATTCAGAAACTGGAGCTGCTCGACTCCGAAAAATTTAGATTCCACCAAATTTCTCACTTCCTGCGCTCTATATGGAAAAACAAACCTACTCTGCCGGAGTTTACACATAATGAGCGCTGCTGTGGACAGGCAATGGAGCACAAAGGAGGCATTTCTATAATATACACTTCACTTTCAGAACCTACCTCCAAGTTCCCCTACATGAAAGCATGAGAAAGAGATCTACAGGAAACCTGGGACCTGGAGGAATGGCATAAGATGGGAACGAGAGCATATAAAGGTATACTGAATATCTCCTTGATAGAAGCAAACCTGAAAGTATTAACTAGATGGTACTTAGTACCCGCTAGATAATGAAAAAATGTTTCCCTCTACCTCACCGTTATATTTTAGAGATTGCCAAGCCCAGGGCTCCATGCTCCATATTTGGTGGGAATGTCCGAGAATCAGAGGATTTTGGAATAAAATGTTTATTCTCATCAGGAGAGTCACAGGTTTCACTATAACGAAATCCCCCCAAATAGCGTTACTGAATGTACATATTCCCAAGATCCCCAAAAACTCTCACAAACTGATATTGTTTATACTTTTGGGAGCTAAAATTGTAATAGCAAAGGCCTGGAAATGTCCAACGATATCCCTCTTGGCTGCCAAGAAGAAGGAAAAATCTAAGGATAAGAGGCCTAGAAGAAAAATTTAAAAATGAAGAGCCCACCAAGGTGATGCAGGATTTGTTCAACCCCATTCTAGGAAGAGCTGAGGATGAAATATTAAAAATAGACAGAGTGCATTGAGTTACGGGATATCGGGCCCAAGCCACAGAAAAACCAAGAGATGTAATAATCAGATTTCACTATTACGAAGAAAAGGCGCTAGTACTGGAGAATATCCGAAGGATGGACAAAATTCTGTTCCAGGAGTCGGAGCTGCAGATATTCTCAGATTTGGCAGGGGAAACATTTATGAGAAGAAGGCTCCTTAAACCCCTGTGGGAGGGGGGTGGAGAAGGGGAGGGGGGAGGATGTAGGGGGGGAGGGAAAGGGGATAATCTCTCTCTCAATCAGGGCGCATGTACTCTCTCTCTCTCTCTCTCACGCCCCCTCCTCTCTCTCTCCGTGTTTACCTTCTGACTGGGAGGGATCATATTGGTCCCCCCGGTGGGAGGGGGAGGGAGAGAGGAGGGGGAGGAGATGAATGAGATATGACAATGTTGAAACTGATAACGTACAATGTGAGGGGTATTAATACTCCCCAAAAAAATTCTGAGTAAATAAGGAGTTAGAGTATTACGGGGCGAATGTGATCTGTCTGCAGGAAACACATATGTCACATGATGTCGGAGGGAGATTGACATCTTGGAGATTCCCTACATGGTTTTACGGAGACTCTACTACAAGCTACGCAAGGGGGTGGCAATAGGCTTTGAGAGAAATGTAAGGTTTGAAGTTGAGAAACAAGTGGCAGACCCAGAAGGGAGATTTTTGTTTATAAGGGGAAGAATATTTGACGGCGTATATACCTTTGCGAATATCTATTCCCCAAATAGGGACCCGGACAAATTTTTGAGGAAGGTCCTGGACTTACTGGCAGAGTTCAGAAAAGGTAAACTGATAGTAGCGGGGGATCTGAATATGTGCGTTGACCCTCGACTGGACTCCTCATCGGGGTCTAGATATAAAAAGATAAAAGCGTTACTATTGGAATTTCAGTTAGTCGACGCTTGGAGGATAAAACATCCAAATAGCAGAGACTATACCTTCTATTCATCGGTACATGGGACATTCACTAGAATCGACTATGTACTGATTGAACATCAAATGCTCCCTGCACTTAAAGACACAGTAATAAAATCTATTTCCCTGTCTGACCATGCCCCAGTCATGGTACAGCTAGAGTTAGTAACAGACCAGGCTAAGAGAGAGACATGGAGACTAAATGAAGCGCTGATACAGGACCCAGAGATTATAAGTAAGATTGAAATAGAGCTGGAAGAGTTCTTTATTAGAAATGATTTCCCAGAGGTCAAGAGGAGTACGATATGGGAAACCCATAAAGCATTTATACGAGGAATTTTAATAAGTATCGGAACAGGGAAAAAAAAGGAAAAAGGGAAAAGGTTGCAAGATTTAAATAAGGAGATCTGGGAATTAGAGCAGCAAACGAGACCAAAGGGGATCCCAGAGAGAGAAGAGTTGAAAAGTAAGAAGGCAGAACTAGAAGGACTCTTGGAGAAAGAAAGGGAGCGAGTTGACCATATGGTAGAGAGGGTAAGATACCAGGAGGGGAATAAATCTGTGAAATGGTTAGCGAAAGTAGTACGGGAGAGATGAAATGCGTCCTTTATATCGAAAATAAAAAATGAAAAAGGGGAAATGAAGCACTCCACCCCCGAAATAGCGACGGTTTTCCATGGCTATTATAGCCAGCTATATAGGGTAGGACAGGGAGAGGGGAAAAGTAGAAATAAGGAATATATTATGGAGTATCTAAAGGGAATAGATCTCCCTATAGTCCTAGAAGATGAGTTGGGGAGGTTGGAAGCTCCTGTAACTGTAGAAGAGGTTGTGAGGGCAATAAGGGGGATGGCAACTGGGAAGAGTCCAGGCCCGGATGGGTATTCAATTTTGTATTATAAGAAGTTTGAAAAAATACTGGCGCCCAAATTATGCGAGTATATGAATGCAGTCGCAGAAGGGGAAAAACTGAGGGAAGAAGCACTGATGGCTTATATAACTTTGATATTAAAGGAGGGTAAGGACCCAAACGACACCCGGGAGTTATAGACCAATCTCTCTTCTGAATACAGACGTGAAGATATTTTCAAAAGTGATAGCAGAAAGGCTGAAGCCACTGTTACCCCAGTTGGTCCATAATGACCAAACAGGGTTTGTTATGGGCAGGGAGGGGAGGAATAATTGCCTTAAAACCCTAATGCTGATTCATGGGGCAGAAAGCAGTGGATCCCCGGTCGCCTTGTTATCTGTGGATGCTGAAAAAGCATTTGACAGGGTGGACTGGGGCTTCATGTTTGAGACCTTAAGACACTTGGGGTTAAAAGAGAAAATATTGCGATGGATAAAAGCATTCTACTCCCATCCGACAGCAAAAATTAAAATTAACGGGAATCTCTCCCCAGTAGTGGAGCTATATAATGGAACCAGACAGGGGTGCCCTTTGTCCCCAATGCTGTTCATATTGGCCTTGGAACCCTTGTTGGTCTCTATCAGGAAAAATTGAGATATAAGGGGGGTGAAAATAGGCGGGGAGGAGTATAAGGTGTCCGCGTATGCAGACGACATATTATTTTATGTATCAGAACTCAGGGTAACTCTGCCAAATATAATTAAGGAGATCTACAGATACGGGAAGTTGACAAATTTTAAGATCAATATGTCAAAAACTGAAATTCTGAACATAACAGTACCTAAAAAAGAGCAAGAGGAACTCCAGACGTCCTTCCCCTTTATCTGGTGTAGGGAGGAGCTGGGGTACCTGGGGGTAAGAATTACACCCACATTGTCATCTGCATACGCGGCCAACTACTCGTCTATATTGAATAGGGTTATATAATGTATAAAACGTATGAGGCATAAACCCCTATCCTTAATAGGGAGAGTAAATGCGTTGAAAATGTTTATTCTACCAAAACTGACATATGTGTTCCAAATGATTCCAATAAAAGTACCGCAGGAGTTTTTCACGAAACTCAGAACTCTAATTTTAAAATATATATGGGGGCGTAAGAACCCTAGGATCTCTTACGCAACTCTAGAAAGGGGGAAAACAGGAGGGGGGTTAGCGGCCCGAACTTTAGGAGATATTACCAGGCAGCAGTAATTTCACGAGTGGTGGATTGGGTGTATGATAAGGGGGACAAAGGGTGGGTAAATATTGAGAAAGCACAAAGTGGAGTTAATTTAGGAAAAAGGGTCTGGATACCACGGGATTACCATGAATTAGGGAGCAGCACTAATCCACTAACTATTAATCTGTTTAAAATATGGGATAAAGTGGGAGAACTAAATCATTGGCAGTATAATTCATCTCTAATTTCTTTATTAGACACAAGTTTTTTTAAACCAGGGAAGGAGGAATTTGTTTATTTTACGAGATGGGCAAAAAAGGACGATATTTTGTTGAAAGAAGTGATGAATGAGGATAGACTTTGCACTTTAGGAGAAATAAGACAAAGATGGGGATGTAGGAATTTAGATAGTTGGAGATATGCACAAATTAAACATTTTGTTCAGACTCTGCCTCGACCACTCCGTGGGGAAGGGGATTTAAGACCTATTGAGAGAATGCTTTCCTCCCCGGGATGTAAGAAAAAAAGTATGTCCAAAATTTATAAAATTCTAGAGGAGGAAAAGTAATCAAGGGAACCACCATTCTTGAAAAAATGGGAGGAAGAGCTGGGCACTTTGGGGGATAAGGAACATAGAAAGAAGATTTTAAGAATGGTAGGTACAACATCTAAGGACAATATTTCAGTGGAGATGTCATTTAACCACTTGCCGCCCGCCCTATAGACAATTGACGGTGGCAAAGTGGTTTCATAATCCTGATCGGACTTCATATGACGTGATCAGGATTATGAGCCGCTGCGCGCCCCCCGGGGGTGCGCATCGCGCCGATCGTTGTTGCGGTGTGTCAGTCTGACACCCGGCAACTACGATCTCGGTAAAGAGTCTCCCACGGAGACTCTTTACCATGTGATCAGCCGTGTCCAATCACGGCTGATCACAGTGTAAATAGGAAGAGGCGGTGATCGGCTTTTCCTCACTCGCGTCTGTCAGACGCGAGTAGAGGAGAGCCGATCGGCTGCTCCTCTGACAGGACGGGGTCTGTGCTGATCGATTATCAGCCCAACCCCCCACCCCCCGAGGATACCCACACTGGACCACCAGGGACGCCACCAGACCACCAGGGATGCCCAGAAAAAGGTAATCCTCCCTAGACCACCAGGGATGCCAGTCAGCACAATGGATGCCAATCAGTGCCCATAATGGATGCCAATCAGTGCCCACAATGGGCATCACTTATTGGCATGCATTATTGTTTGGCACTAATTGGCATCCATTAGTACAGTATAACACCAATGCCGCCTATGAGTGCCCACCTGTGCCGCCTATGAGTGCCCACCTGTGCCGCCTATGAGTGCCCACCTGTGCCGCCCATCAGTGCCCACATGTGCCACCTATCAGTGCCCACCCATGCCCATTTGTGCCGCCTATCCATGCCCATCTGTGCCGCCTATCCATGCCCATCTGTGCCACCTATCCATGCCCATCTGTGCCGCCCATCCATGCCAATCCGTGGCAGCTATCAGTGCCAATTTGTGCCACCTATCAGTGTCCATCCATGTCGCCCATCCGTGTCGCCCATCCATGTCGCCCATCCGTGCCACCTATCAGTGCCACATATCAGTGTCCATCAATGCCACCTCATCAGTGCCACTTCATTGGTGTCACATCATTGGTGCCCATCAGTGCCGCCTTATCAGTGCCCATCAGTGTAGCCCCATCAGTGCCCATCAGTGAAGGAGAAAACGTACTTATTTACAGTTTTGAAACTGAAACAAAGAAAAACATTTTTTTTTTCAAAATTTTCGGTATTTTTTTATTTGTAGCGCAAAAAATAAAAACCGTAGAGGTGATCAAATACCACCAAAAGAAAGCTCTATTTGTGGGAAAAAATGATAAAAAATTTCATTTGGGTACAGTGTAGCATGACCGCGCAATTGTCATTCAAAGTGCGACAGCACTGAAAGCTCAAAATTGGTCTGGGCAGGAAGGTGTTTAAGTGCCCTGTATTGAAGTGGTTAAATTAATGGCAAGATGGTATATTGTCCCACAAAGAGCGCACAAGAGAAGAGCAGATATATCAGCATTATGTTGGAGGGGCTGTGGCGAGGTGGGAACCTTTACACATATTTGGTGGGAATGTGGAAAGATCTGTCCATACTGGGAGAAAATAATAGAAAATATCTTTCAGATAACAGGGGAACATGTAAAGAAGGAACCGTGGACATGTCTGTTTCATGATACTGATAAAACACTGGGGGAATATAAAAATACATTAATTCCTCATTTATTGAATGCAGCAAAAAGCCTGATCCCAAAGAGATGGCGCGCATCTGAGCCGCCATCTATGAGGGAATGGTTAGGCAAAATGGAGTGGTTAAGATCAATGGAGGAATCAATATTTAGAAGGGAGGATCAATTGGAAATTTATTATAGTATATGGGGAAAATGGTTGGAGTTCAAAAAGACAAGGGAATATTTCAGAATGAGTGGAACCGGGGGGAGTGAGAGAGAGGGGGAGAGAGAGGTGGAGAGAGAGAGGGGAGGGAGGGGGTGAGGGAATGGGGGAGGGGGTAGGGGATATATAAGGAAATAGAATGGAAAAACATATTTTGTAACATGTGGAAACCTTTGAAATATTAACTAAATAAATTAAGAATATGGTAGAAGAAAATGTTAAAAAGGTATGCATGTGATGTGAAAGCAGCACAGCCAACAGGCAAATGGTGGCGATAAGCAGAAGGGAACTAAATCAACAAGGGCGCAAGGCTTGCCACAATTTTGTTGACGAGAGATAACGGCGTGCTACATACTGATGCAAAAAAAAAAAAAAAAAAAGAATGCACAGCACAGATATAGAACTCATTGATAAGGAAGGCATCTGCTGTTTAATATACAGTATATACTGCTGTTAAATATACAATATACCCCCAGGCCACAAATGAGCATCACAACGGCTCTCCTCTTCCCATTGTGGTGCTCTTTTGTGGCCTGGTGGTATGTATCTGTGGCAAATTTTTTTGGACCTACCAGTCATGGGAGGCCTCTGATCATGCCATGCATTTTGATTCTATAACAAATGTATTTAGACAGGCGTATGTCATATCCCTGAGGAAGCCAATACTTTGGCGAAACATGTAGGACTTGATTACCTGTACTACTGGCCTTTACAAGATCTTGGCCTGCCTTTTCTTCTTTTTTTTTCCAATTTCTTTATTTTTTTCCCTCCTTTTTTTTTCTTTCATATAAACAAAAATGGAAATTTACATAAACAGTCTAAATGTCATACATCGCATTTCCATATTCATACATAATAATAAAAAAGAAAAAACATAACAATTTATTCTATTTCCTTTACTTCTTGCTTCCCTTATAGTATAATATGTAAATCCAAGGAAAAAAGCTAAGTTGGTGGTAATGTATGGGGACGACATCGAGGAAGCTCCTCCCTCTGAGTTCGGTCCCACATTTCCTAGGACTGACCCTGGGTTGGTGCTATTCCCAGCTAGGCCTAAGTTTTGTTGTTATCTTCTTATTTCTCATCTCCCCCCTTTATTTCCATCATTGTTATTCCCCAAAAAAAAGAAACCCCAAACCACCCCCTTCAACACCCCCGCAGACCAAGAAGGGGAGGGGGAGAGGGGAAGTTCTCATCTCCTTCCCCTATATCTCCCCCTCCTCCCCCTTAAATCGCATCAATCTGTCTCTTTCCCTCCTCCGAAGAGATATAAAGATTCCATGGTGTCCATATTTCTAAGTAGGTTTTTCTTCTTTTCCTAGCTGTCCATATTAGGTCTTCCATCCTGTTCACCTCCTCAACTTTCTTCAGCCACATGCTCACACTAGGGGGTTGTGTCTGTTTCCACCTAAGTGTTATACATGCCTTGGCTGTGTTTACCAAGTGACACCAAGTGACACAGAATGGAATTCCTATATACTTTCCCCGGGGTCTCTGGCAAATGCAAGAGGAATACTGCTGGGTCCTCCCGTATTTCTACTTCACTAAATTTTTGAATAATCTCTCGTACGTCCTTCCAATATTTCTCAATTTTTGGGCATGACCAAAATATATGTAGGAAATTTCCAACTTCTTTCTGACACCTCCAGCACTTACTTGATGTATGGGGGAAATATTTTTGAAGTTTTTCTGGTGTTCTGTACCATTGTGAAATGATTTTATAATTAGTTTCTTGTAGTTTTGTACATGTCGCTGTTTTAAAGATAGATTGTATCATATTTTTCTTCTGCTCCTCAGAAAAAGTCCTTCCCAGATCTATTTCCCAGCTGAAAATGTTCTAATGGTTTAGTCAGTAGCGCGTACATTTTAGAAATTACATGCGTAATTGGCTCCTTTTCCATACAGAGTTTCTCAAATGGCGTATAACCACGATCTAATAACTCTGGCGCTATCTCTGTACTTAAAAAATGTCCTAGTTGTGCCACCTGCCAGAAATCTAATTGGAAGGGACCTTTTCTTCTATGTCTATAAATTTAAATGTATTTGTAATGTACCCATCTATATTATTGTATGTTGAATTTTTGATGCCTTTTGTCCGTTTCTTTTGCATTTTGTATATGTAATAAAGTATATTGATCATTTTTATACATTTTTTTACATTTGGTATCCCTTGGCACCACTATAATCCCCTCTTTCTATCCCTGGTCATACATTTTTGTTTAAATAATTGGGATGAGGTGCTGCATATTGTGAAGTTTTTCCAGCCACACCTCCTTTTCTTCTTTATGGGTACATTACTCTGCCTGCCCATGCCATTCTGCCGATGTATATCGTCGTGAGGAGGTCAGCAAGTGATTAATATCAACAGTTATTTATAGTATTATATTTTTTTTTAACTTGGTATACTGTATATTTAACAGCAGATGCCTTCCTTATCAATGAGTTCTATATTTGTTTATAGACTATGTTTCAATATTTATTTAATTTATGATAGGGTTTCCTTATGATCTATCTAACTTTACACCAACAATAAACTATTAATTTATAAGCTAATACATTCTTATATAATATTATTTAATATTATTTATTACCATAGTTGTCATACAGGGTATCATTTCATGGGTAGAGCAAAATGTTACCATTATTATGACTATAGTTGCTATTGTTATTACCCTGTTTCCCTGAAAATAAGACCTAGCGTGATTGTCTGTGTTGGCTGCAATTCAAGCCCTACCCCTCAAATAAGCCCTACCCTGTTTCCCCCGAAAATAAGCTCCACCCTGCAAATAAGACCTACAAGGACTTTAACTAGGGCTTATTTGGGGGGTAGGGCTTATATTGAAGCCATCACCGACAATCCCGCTAGGTCTTATTTTCGGGGGAAATAGGGTATTATTATTATATTTACCTTTTATGACCATTTTCTACATTCGTTAGTGCTATTACAAGTAATATAGCTATTATTGCTAATATATCAGGATATGGCTCTCTTTCTCATATATATGTTATTTTTCCTTTTAGGTCATTTATCCTTTTGCATTTACATGCTTAATCTATATACTTACATATTTGTGCATTTTATTTTTCATTCTGTTGCATTTCATTTTGTTGCATTTTCATTTTGATGTTTTGGTATTTAGGTATCTGTAAGGTTTCTATGCCTTTTTCCATTTTCCCTTTCATGTCGCCTGGGTCTATTGACTAGTGGTAGGTTTGCTACTAATTAATGGGTACTTTTAGTACTTTGAGTTTACTTATTGGACCTTGTAATTTTCCCACTTGCAATTTTCCCATTGGCGATTCATGAATAGACATCTATGCACACAGGCATTGTTTTTACATGTTTTGGTATATTTTAGATATTTTCATTATTAAAGGTTACTCTGTAACCATATCTATATGTTTTTTGTTTAGAACTAAATATAAATGGTTTTGCTGTTTCATGTATGCATACATTCTTCATGGAATACACACCTTGATGTTTATAAGAGCTACTTTGTTTTGGTATAATGTTTATTGACCGTTTTGAGGTTTATTCATTCATTTCTTTATAAAATATAACATATTTTCAAATTATGAAAACTTTGATTACCATGTTTATGTGGTCCATCCTTGTGTCTTTCATGGGCTATGTGTGCCTTTCTCTGACCGCATATGTTTGCAATCAAAGACAATTAAGTTTATCATGGTATATATTTTACATCAGTATATATTTGCTAACAATATGCATGGTCATTTAGCTATGAATAAGCACCGATGATGCTTTGAAACACAGCTGCCTTGCCCCTGCTTCTGCTGTTACCTATGATAATTTTTTACAATAAAAGGAATTTTATTGGAGTGTGGCTGTCCAGATTTTCTTTTTTCACTATTGAGCCAGCACCTGCTGCTTCCACACTAAGGAGGGTGTCATATTCAGTCCACCACCTGTAGCTGTTCAGTTTCCCTTCTGAGATGCCATTAAAGTTCTTGTGTGTGTAAAGGCATGTGTCCCAATACTTTTGACACTATAGTAGATATATATAACTTTAACTTCACCATATGATAGCAGTTAGTTATTTACAGGTAAAAATGTAAATAACTAAAAGTGTTGGTTGCCCATCAACACCAGACTCAAAATGTATCGTTTACTAACTTGTTTCTAACACTGCACTGTTTATGTGAGCTGAGACATACATTTAAGGTCCCAGGCTATATAGGGCTAAAATGTTGTTAAAACATTTGTAGTCATAGCAGATCCTTTTTACAATCCCTTCATAAATCAGTATATAACTTCATCATTTGAAACATCCACATGCATTAAAAGCTGTCAATGCAGTATCACCTTAATAAATCACCCTTTGACATATTAACATTTACAACCATCAATATATACTCTTACAGAATATGAACAAAGTTTAGAACATCAAAAATACACAATGGTCTTCAAAGGGAATGTTCGTCCTGATACATCTCTTAAATATGTGTTCATTTCTTCATACAAATATTTATGGAGATGTAAGAGTATCTATATAAGAAATATTACACTATAGGTAAACAAATCTATAAACACTTCCACCTTTTTTAACATTAATCTTTTACTTGAAAACACTTTTACTTTGCCAAATAATTGGTACAACATTTATATTTATTTATTACTGTTTATATTAATGAAAACCAGTAAAAAGGAATTCAAGAGGCTTTACCATGTCATTTCTACAGTATATATCCAATAGGAATTATACTTTCTATGCAATAAATATTCTAAAGTAAACATAGTTACTGGGGAAATAAATTGGGTCTATTGCATTGTCATTATCCTTATAGGAAGTATACTTTTTTTTTTTAATAAAACAATCACCACAAATACAGATTTTAGCAAATTGTTACTCCAATTATTATTATAATAATGAAAAATATAAAGCTTTATGGTTTCTTATTCCCTCAAAAGTCTGAAGTCTACCACTTACCCAATATTATTTAACTCCTCCTGGTGAACCTTCAAGTGGGCTCTAATGCTACCATGGCTTCTCTATTATGTAAATTATGTGATTGGCATTTATAGCGGTTAAATGGTTGGAAGCTTATGCTACTGTCACAATCAGAAGCCATGGGAGAGCTGATTTGTCAGTGTGCGGTGAGCAATCAATGAGAACACTCTAGGCACATAACCTCAGGCCACCATGGACGCATATGTGGAGTGGCTAGGCATTAAAGCCCACCTATCCTGTTGTCGTATATAAGCGCTACACGGTCAGCAAGAGGTTAGGAAGAAAATACTAAAAAGGACTACATGAGCACAATCATATTAAATACATATTTAATGCAAAAATAATACTGGCAGAGCTGTGTTTTTATTCAGATATTTATTACACAAGACATTGCTAAAAACACCATGGTACAACGAATCCCATTTGGACTTTAGTTTGCTCTACTTATGCTATATCACATAGATCTATAGTTCATAATCATTTTCTAATATTCCGAAATAAAATGACCACTATGAAGAATTGGCATGGCCACACCCACTGTTTAGAGAACAGATTGATAAGCTCACAAACATTTTTTTTGGGGATAAGTCCTGAGATTTTTACAAAGATGTCCAAGAATCAAAATTCATACAGAATATGTGAAACAAACACTGAACCAACAATAGTCAGGGACATTTCTCCATTAACATATGGGAAGACAAGGTAGCTTGTAATCTTGATAAGACAGCCTCTATATCACATACAGGGCTTTTTTTTCAAAGGGAACTTGGTGGAACTCAGTTCCACCATCTCTGGCTCAGACATTTTGGTGCTCACCACAATCACTTGTAAACACAGAAGTCTGGTTTCTATGTTTACAAGTGACAGCTCTGCACACTGTATATAATGCAATCCTGGTATTTAATGCCCCTTTAAGACCCTCCCACTATTTTCATGAAATTTGACTGAACACACCCACTATTTGAAGTGATTTGGAAGGTGTGTGTAGGGGGAGGGGGCCGTGGTTAAATTCCAGCACCTATTGTTTGAGAAAAAAAGCCCTGATCACATATATATATCGGGGATTGATGCAAGTATGAACAGTGCTGTCAAAGTAAGTAATACCCAATTATCAGTCCTTTGGGAAATAATACTGCCACAGAAGATTCCCTGTCTCAAAAATATCATCAAAAAACGTATTTGGAATTTCTCCACATTCGTGCAGCATCACAATCAGGGGCATTTACTATAGCACCAATATATGATCCTGCAGTCCTGGAAAATAGCACTCAATTAAGGTCAATTAGGACTTCAACTCTCAGAAACTGGGCGTACATGCTAATGGAAAGTTGCACTATTGCCGGCAAACATGCCAGTCAGATTGGCATATAGTGTAAGTCAATGGGGCTCGAACCTGCAAAATACAAAGTTCTCACTGAAGGCTTGTATGCAAGTTCTTTGCCATAAAAAGTGTATGAGGATCCGGGTCCTGCCCCAGGGGACATGTATCAATGGATTTTTTTTAAACGGTCCCCCCAAAGCAACTTGTCCCCATGTTGGGAGCAAGTGGCCTGGCATGGTTCAGGAGGGGGGTGCTTGATCTCCCCCCCTTTCCTGGCCTGCCATGGCTGCTTGTTCAGATAAGGGTCTGGTATGGATTTTGAAAAAAAAGGGGTATCTCTCCGTGTGACATCAATGGGTGGTCACACCCCATGGCTGTGTAAGAGACGCCAGACAGTGGTTGACAACACAATGGAGGAAGATGGCAGTGAGGAAGAACACAGCGGCGAGGAAGAACACAGCAGTGGGAGAAGTAGGCAGTGGCGGGAGAGATGGCGGCAGGAGACGATGGTGACAGAAGATGGCAGTAAGAGAGACAGCATCAGGAGAAGATGACGGTGGGAGAAATGGCTCAGGGGAGAAGACGGCTTAGAGGTATTTTACAATAAAGGAATTTTCATATTTCACAGTTTTTTTGGTGAATGGGTAGGGGTACTAAATACCCGATACCCATTCACACGGGGGGTGGGATCTGGGGGGTCCCCTGTTAAAGGGGACATCCATTTTCCGATAAGCCCCCAACCGCAGACCCCCACAACCATGGGGCAAGGGTTGTTGGGCTAGGGCCCTTGTCTCCATCAACATGCAGAGCCCCCCTGCCCCAAAGCACCCAACCTCCCCACGTTGAGGGCATGTGGCCTGGTATGGTTCAGGAGGGGGGTGCTTGTTCATCCCCTCCCTTTCCTCACCTGCCGGGCTGCTTGCTCGGATAGGGGTATGGTATGGATTTTGAGGGGACCCCACGCCATTTTTTTTACTTTTGCCATGGGGGTCCCCTCTGGGAAGGGTCTGATATAAACCTTGGGGAACCCACACCATTTTGTTTTATTTTGTATTATGCTGCTACTGCCAGGGTTTTTTTTCGCCTTCCACTGGAACAATCAGGAACAACCGTAGGTTAGCATACCCCTACCTCCGGCCTCCATTCCATTTTTCACACTATCCAAGGACGACTACTCCAGATCACAGCCAGACTTCTTTTCTGAGTGGAGACCTTCACCTCAAGTAAAGGTAGCAGGAACAGCCAGCAACCGAATACAACAACTCCTTCCGCATCCATATAGGCATCCCCTGATCAACTTGCGCGCTAATAGCCTCAAGCACGGCGGCAAGTCTGATACCTAGCCCCTCCTCAGGATCAATACCCTGATCAGGATCATCATCTTAGGCCCATAGTACCATCAACAGCATCCACAAACCATGTTCTACTTCAAATACTCAGCTGAAGTTCTGCACAGACTAAGGAACATCAACACCACATTGCCATCTTCCATACAAAAAATACTTCAAAGAGAACAACTATTAAAAACCGGACGACAAGCAGCTCCCAACCACAGGAAGACAACTACTTGACCACTACAATTAGATTGCGCCTTGATTAATGCCAGGTCTGCAATCAAACATAGACTGGAAGTACACAACTTCATCATCGAGAACAATGTAGACTGCCTCTTCATCACCGAAAGCTGGTTAACCTCTGACTGCAACACCATCCTCACCGAATTGGTGCCAGAAAACTACAGGATCCTAACCGAACACCGGATAGGGAAAAAAGGAGGAGGCCTAGCAGTGATCTTTAAAGGTCACCTGGATCTCACTAAACCATCATCTCAGAACCCAGTACCTTTTATGGAAACCCTGACGCTACATCTTCAACCAACACCCCATGACACCACTCATATTCTACTGTGCTACAGACCACCGGGACCAAAGTCCAATCTTCTTTCACCCCTCACAGAATCCTTTGCAATGCACACCCTAAAATTAAAAAATTTCCTGGCACTCGGAGATTTCAACCTTTGGGCAAACGAGCCCAAAGTCCCCATTGCGGCTGCCTGCATCAATCAACTAGAAGAACTGGGTTTCCAGTAACCGATAAAGACTCCCACGCATGGGTCAGGACACACCCTGGACCTCATTTTCAAACAGAACATTGACGTCAACACACTCGACAACATAACATTGCCATGGACGGATCACCACGCCATCAAATTCAAAATAGCTACCAACATCACCGACGAAAAACAGAATCCTGTAACAACAACGCACTGGACCAGATCGCATAAAAAACTGTACTCCGAATCCTTCAAATCCACTCTGTCCAACAAGATAACTACAATAACCTTAAACCACTCTACGGAGGAAACACTCAACTCCCTGAACAGGGCATTGCTGCAATCAGCAGACTCGGTAGCACCAAAACGCAGGGCTCTCATCAGGAAGAAAAACTCTGGATGGTTTAATAGCTCCCTCGCCGTACTAAAGCAAGAACGCAGAAAAGCGGAAAGAACATGGAGAAGAAATACCACAGAGGGAAACCACTTTAACTACAAAGTTCTCACAGAGAATTATCGGAAAGCAATCTTCAAAGCCAAAAAGGACCACTTCTCATATACAATCTCAACGGCCGTAAACCAACCACGGGAACTGTTTAAACTGGTTAATCAATCAATGAATCCGGTGTGCCTAGAACCCCCAGAAAGTGAATCCCAGGATTACTGTGACAAACTGTCAGATTTTTTCATCGATAAAGTCAAAACCATCAGGGAAACAATTTGTCAGAAGGAAACATCCAACCTCAGCCAGCAAATACATAAAGAGGATGTCTGCACCAACATACCGCAACCGCCAAAATTTTCACTATCCCCAATTACCGTAGACACCGCAAAAAACATCATTAATAAACTGCGTGACAGTACCTCACCTATTGACATCATCCCCACAAAACTACTGAAAGAATGCTCCGACATCGTGGCTCCAACCATAACCTACCTCATAAACAGATCATTCCACAAAGGGATTGTTCCCAGCATCCTCAAACAAGGCATCGTCAAACTTCTACTCAAGAAACCAAACCTGGACCCTCAGGATCCAAACAACCATAGGCCAATTACAAGCCTCAACACCATTTCTAAGATCATGGAGAAAGCTGTAGTACATCAGCTACAACTTCACCTGGATACTCACAAACTCCTGGACCCGCTGCAATCAGGCTTCCGCCCGGGTCATGGAACAGAAACAGCTCTCCTTAAGATTTGGGATGACGCCCTCGAAGCAGCAGATGATGGAGAGCCGTGTCTCCTCGTACTGCTAGACCTAAGTGCAGCGTTTGATACAGTAGATCACAATACTCTACTCGTCCGCCTCACAGAAGTAGCCGGAGTTCAAGACATAGATCTCCAATGGTTCACGTCCTTCCTAGGAAATCGGTCACAGACCGTGAAACTAGGAAAATTCCTCACCTGCGGGGTCCCTCAAGGCTCTCCTTTGTCACCCGTTCTCTTCAACATTTACATTCGACCTCACTCCTTCAAATCATCAGATGCTCAGATCTCTGCTTCCACTCTTATGCTGACGACACGCAACTTTATTTCTGGATCAATGGAAAAAAAGATCACCAACAATAACTTGAAAACTGCCACAAATCAATAGAGGACGGGATGACCACTAACTCCCTCCAGCTGAATGAATCAAAGACAGAGCTTCTTATCTTACACCCAAATCATAAGCCCGCAACCAAAACCTCCTGGTCTCCACCAACCGTCTTTGGGCAGACTATCTCCCCAAAGACCAAACCGAAGAGTCTCGGGGTTATTTTAAATGCACAAATGTCAATGGATGCGCAAATAGGATCTGTAGTCAGTGGATCTCACCATCTGCTGCGCATGCTTCGCAGACTCATCCCTTTTATCCCAAAGAATGACAAAGCAGTGGTAGTTGGAACAATCATTAATTCACGACTGGACTACGCAAATTCGCTTTACATAGGATTACCAGAATATCAACTTGCGCGATTACAACTGATCCAAAACACGGCGGCAAGGCTGATAACAGGAAAAAAACCCTGGGAATCCATCTCTCCTTCGCTGAGGAGCTTACATTGGCTAACCGTAAAAAATCAGGTCACGTTCAAGACCCTTTGCCTCACCCACAAATGCGTGCATAGAGAAGCTCCGCAATACCTAATGGAGAAAATAAATCATTACACACCAAAGCGCAGTCTTCGATTAGCCAACAAAAACCTACTCTTCGTGCCCAAAGCCCGGTATAAATCCAAGGGGGATCAGAGATTCGCTGTCCAAGGGCCTCGGCTATGGAATGCTCTACCAATCAACATCCGCCTGGAAGAAAATCACCTGGCTTTTAGGAAAAAACTCAAAACCTTCCTCTTTTAGCAGATGATCAAAGCTCGCCACAGCGCCTAGAGGCGATTCAGTTCTCATTGTGCGCTATACAAGTATTTCATTCATTCATTCATTCATAGGGCCTGGTATAGACCTGGAGGAACCCCACACAGTTTTTTTTTTGATTTTTTTTTGCTGCCATTTTTTTTTTACTTGCAATGTGGAAGCTGCTGACAGCTGATGACTCATTGGTTGTTAAAGGATGGGGCGACTGGCTTCCCTGGTTAGCAACCAAGTATATACAGTGTTAAAATAAGAACCGCCAAACACATAAAAAAACACATCACATTTCTGGTGTGGTTCCATTGAAATCTATTACCCGCAAATCTCGGGAAAAGTCCCTGACTGTTTCCAAAAACGCACTGGCTACAAAACGCATAGATGTGAACTAGTACCATAGGAAGCCATGTTAAATGGACTGTAGAGTGTTTCTGCAAACTGAAAAATGCATAAGGAAATGCATAGGTGTGAACCTAGGGTCAGGGCCAGCTCACACTGGAGCGACGCGGGAACCCCACATCGCATACAACTCGCAGGAAGTTCACACTGCCCTATACAAAGTTCTGTGAGTGTCAGTTGAAAGCTAATGACACCCCCAAATCAGTTTGCATATCACAGAGCAAACTGCAAATTCAGAAAGGAATTGGATCGCATGGGTGTGAACACTCATGTGATCTGATTCTGCTGCAGACCAAAAAAAGGGTCCTGTGCGAGTTTGGTCTGAAAGCGATGCAAATTCAGCCATGCAATCTGTACGGCAGAGTTTGCATCACACAGACATCGTATGTGATTTGCAGTGCGGGGGAAATCACATCCGATGTCTGACAGCACAGCATTGTGACCCAGCCCTAAGGTCCCTTTCACTTGTGCGACTTGTCCTGTGACTCCTGCATCCATAGACCTCAAGATAACACAGGCATTTTCGTAAAATCGCATTCAATTTTCAGCAAAAAGAGCTGCAAAATCGCAGGACTTTCAGGTTGCACAAGTGTGAAAGGGGCCTTATGGACCTCAAGTTGTATGAAAAGTCAGCCAAGTATGAAAAGAACCTAATGAGATTCATTGATAACACCTTTGAATGACTCATTTCCAGTTCAGTAGGTGAAACTACGCTCTTATTATCGCAGCTGTGAATATTTGAGTGCAACCATGATTTTTTATTTTCATTTATTTGCAGATATGCAAATCTGTATTTCTACATATAATGATATTTGAAGGCAAACTTAAGGGAGTTTGATAAGAAATTGTGTCCCTGGGATTGCAGCATGTGAATTACAAAGATAAAGGCACAGTTTGAGACCTGGTTCACACTTACAGTGGGAATGAAATTGTGCAAGTTCAGCTGAACTCGCACAATTTTATTCCCGCATGTCAGTCCCGACTGCAGGGCAGGCATGTACTGGCCATCGGGACTACTGGGAGTTTCCCGGTGGGCTGATGGCTCAGTGGGCCACTCTGATGTAAGGGGGCTGCTGATGGGACACTCTGATGTAAGGGGGTGCTGATGGGACACTCTGATGTAAGGTGGTGCTGATGGGACACTCTGTTGTAAGGTGGTGCTGATGGGACACTTTGATGTAAGGGGGCTGCTGATAGGACACTCTGATGTAAGGTGGTGCTTATGGGACTCTCTGTTGTAAGGTGTTGCTGATGGGACACTCTGATGTAAGGGGGCTGGTAATGGGACACTCTGATGTAAGGTGGTGCTGATGGGACACTCTGATGTAAGGGGGTGCTGATGGGACACTCAAAATGTAAGTGGGCTGGTCTGGATGAAGTCCAGGGCCAAATTTCTGTCCCAGTCCAGCCCTGCTGCAGGGGGTGATTTCAGAGACATCTGTGCAGGTTCATCCCTATTCTCTGCATCTCTGTGGTGTGAACTAGGGATGAGCCGAACACCCCCCGGTTCGGTTCGCACCAGAACTTTCGAACGGACCCCAAATTCGAACGAACGTTAGAACCCCATTGAAGTCTATGGGACTCGAACGTTCGAAATGAAAAGTGCTAATTTTAACGGCTAATATACAAGATACTGTCCTAAAAAGGGTTTGGGGACCTGACTCCTGACCCAGGGGACATGGGTCAATGCAAAAAAAAGTTTTAAAAACGGCCGTTTTGGCGGGAGCACTGATTTTAATGACGATTAAAGTGAAAAAAAAAAGTGAAATATTCCTTTAAATATGGTGCCTGTGGGGTGTCTGTAGTATGCCTGTGAAGTGCCACGTGTTTCCCGTGTTTAGAACAGTCCCTGCACAAAATGACATTTAACGGAAATAACACCATTTAAAACTGCTTGCGGTTTTAATGTTATATCTGGTTCCTGCAATATGGTTTAAAATCATTGAGAAAAATGGCATGGGTAGCCCTCCCTGCCCATTACCAGCCTATTTGGGTCTTGTACGCATATTAAGGGGAACCCCGTACCCATATTAAAAAAAGGAAATGCGTGTGGCCCCCAGGCCCTATATACTCAGAACAGCAGTATACAGGCGTTGCAAACAAGACAGGGACTGTGTAGGTTTGTTGTGTTAAGTTGAATCTGTTTGTAATTTTCAATTGGTACAATTTTAAAGTGTAGCTCCAGTCCTGTATAATTTGTTTTGTCGTCAATCTTTTTTCATCTCACTTGCTGTTGTCTCCTTCCGTTTGCAAGTAGGAGATGTTTGTAAATTGGATGTTTGAAAGTAGGGGCCTGCCCTATATGCTCTGCAGAAATGGCGGAACAAGGTGTTGGTTTTGCCACAACATTGTAAGCCCTCAAAGTTACTCTTGGTGGGCGCTGGAGCGCCCTGCTGTGAACGATTATATCAAGAATTGTAATTACATGCCATTGTTGAACAGTGGTAGAAAAACACACTATAAGTCCTCACCGTTACTCTGGGTGGGCACAGGAAGGGGCCTCCTGTGAAATATTATATCAAGAATTGTAATTACATGTCCCTGTTAAACAGGGGCAGAAAAATTGGGCCTTAGGCACTGGTGCCATCACACTGCAACCTCTGCCATATACTCTAGTTTTATTGCAGGAATTAGCCCTGCTGCAAAGCATTGCATCAAAAATTGTACTTAAACGCCCCTGTTAAACAGGGGCAGAAAAATTGGGCCTTAGGCACTGGTGCTGGTGCCACCACACTGCAACCTCTGCCATATACTCTAGTTTTATTGCAGGAATTAGCCCTGCTGCAAAGCATTGCATCAAAAATTGTACTTAAACGCCCCTGTTAAACAGGGGCAGAAAAATTGGGCCTTAGGCACTGGTGCTGGTGCCACCACACTGCAACCTCTGCCATATACTCTAGTTTTATTGCAGGAATTAGCCCTGCTGCAAAGCATTGCATCAAAAATTGTACTTAAACGCCCCTGTTAAACAGGGGCAGAAAAATTGGGCCTTAGGCACTGGTGCTGGTGCCACCACACTGCAACCTCTGCCATATACTCTAGTTTTATTGCAGGAATTAGCCCTGCTGCAAAGCATTGCATCAAAAATTGTACTTAAACGCCCCTGTTAAACAGGGGCAGAAAAATTGGGCCTTAGGCACTGGTGCTGGTGCCACCACACTGCAACCTCTGCCATATACTCTAGTTTTATTGCAGGAATTAGCCCTGCTGCAAAGCATTGCATCAAAAATTGTACTTAAACGCCCCTGTTAAACAGGGGCAGAAAAATTGGGCCTTAGGCACTGGTGCTGGTGCCACCACACTGCAACCTCTGCCATATACTCTAGTTTTATTGCAGGAATTAGCCCTGCTGCAAAGCATTGCATCAAAAATTGTACTTAAACGCCCCTGTTAAACAGGGGCAGAAAAATTGGGCCTTAGGCACTGGTGCTGGTGCCACCACACTGCAACCTCTGCCATATACTCTAGTTTTATTGCAGGAATTAGCCCTGCTGCAAAGCATTGCATCAAAAATTGTACTTAAACGCCCCTGTTAAACAGGGGCAGAAAAATTGGGCCTTAGGCACTGGTGCTGGTGCCACCACACTGCAACCTCTGCCATATACTCTAGTTTTATTGCAGGAATTAGCCCTGCTGCAAAGCATTGCATCAAAAATTGTACTTAAACGCCCCTGTTAAACAGGGGCAGAAAAATTGGGCCTTAGGCACTGGTGCTGGTGCCACCACACTGCAACCTCTGCCATATACTCTAGTTTTATTGCAGGAATTAGCCCTGCTGCAAAGCATTGCATCAAAAATTGTACTTAAACGCCCCTGTTAAACAGGGGCAGAAAAATTGGGCCTTAGGCACTGGTGCTGGTGCCACCACACTGCAACCTCTGCCATATACTCTAGTTTTATTGCAGGAATTAGCCCTGCTGCAAAGCATTGCATCAAAAATTGTACTTAAACGCCCCTGTTAAACAGGGGCAGAAAAATTGGGCCTTAGGCACTGGTGCTGGTGCCACCACACTGCAACCTCTGCCATATACTCTAGTTTTATTGCAGGAATTAGCCCTGCTGCAAAGCATTGCATCAAAAATTGTACTTAAACGCCCCTGTTAAACAGGGGCAGAAAAATTGGGCCTTAGGCACTGGTGCTGGTGCCACCACACTGCAACCTCTGCCATATACTCTAGTTTTATTGCAGGAATTAGCCCTGCTGCAAAGCATTGCATCAAAAATTGTACTTAAACGCCCCTGTTAAACAGGGGCAGAAAAATTGGGCCTTAGGCACTGGTGCTGGTGCCACCACACTGCAACCTCTGCCATATACTCTAGTTTTATTGCAGGAATTAGCCCTGCTGCAAAGCATTGCATCAAAAATTGTACTTAAACGCCCCTGTTAAACAGGGGCAGAAAAATTGGGCCTTAGGCACTGGTGCTGGTGCCACCACACTGCAACCTCTGCCATATACTCTAGTTTTATTGCAGGAATTAGCCCTGCTGCAAAGCATTGCATCAAAAATTGTACTTAAACGCCCCTGTTAAACAGGGGCAGAAAAATTGGGCCTTAGGCACTGGTGCTGGTGCCACCACACTGCAACCTCTGCCATATACTCTAGTTTTATTGCAGGAATTAGCCCTGCTGCAAAGCATTGCATCAAAAATTGTACTTAAACGCCCCTGTTAAACAGGGGCAGAAAAATTGGGCCTTTTGCACTGGTGCTGGTGCCACCACACTGCAACCTCTGCCACATACTCTAGTTTTATTGCAGGAATTAGCCCTGCTGCAAAGCATTGCATTAAAAATTATACTTAAACGCCCCTGTTAAACAGGGGCAGAAAAATTGGGCCTTAGGCACTGGTGCTGGTGCCACCACACTGCAACCTCTGCCATATACTCTAGTTTTATTGCAGGAATTAGCCCTGCTGCAAAGCATTGCATCAAAAATTGTAATTAAATGCCCCTGTTAAACAGGGGCAGAAAAATTGGGCTGCTGGCATCACCCAGAACCAAAAATGTTCTTCCAACATATCAGCGGAGGAGGAAGAGGATAGACAATCAACATAACAGGACAGACACTCAGCATCAGCATAGGCAGTCTTGAAGGGATGTGGTATTTCAAAAAAAATATTCGGTTACATCAGCTTCAGGTGCTTGGTAGCTGTGGGTGATCCAAGACTGATTCATCTTGATGAAGGTCAGTCGATCAACTGATTCGGTGGACAGGCGCACCCTGTGATCGGTAACAAAGCCACCAGCAGCACTGAAGGTGCGTTCCGAAAGAACGCTGGATGCAGGACAGGCCAGTAGCTCAATTGCATACTGTGAAAGCTCTGGCCAGTGATCCATCCTCAAGACCCAGTAAGCCAGAGGATTTTCGGTGGGAAAGGTGTCCAAGTCTGACCTTGCCCCTAGGTATTCCTCCACCATGTAAATCAGACGCTGGCGATGGGTGCTGGAACCGATCATACCTTGGGGCTGCGGACTAAAAAATTGTCTGAAAGCATCAGTCAGACGGCCACCTTCTCCACCGCTCCTTCTGACCGATGCCTCAGCAACACGTTGTCCAGGACCAGGAGTTTGTAACCTCCCAGTCTCTGGGAACGCGTTGCACAGAGCTTTCTGCAAGGCCTCCCGGAGATGTCTCATCCTCTGCTCCCTCTGCGATGGCAAGATAAGGTCGGCAACCTTACCCTTGTACCGTGGATCAAGGAGAGTGGCCAGCCAGTAATGGTCCCTCTCCTTGATCCGAAGAATACGAGGATCCTTCCGCAGGCTTTGCAGGATCAGGGAGGCCATGCAGCGTAGGTTAGCTGAGGCATTCGGTCCGGAGTCCTCTGGGTCACTAAGGACAACATGATCCGCAGCTACCTCCTCCCAGCCACGTTCAAGTCCACATGTTTCTTGGGACTGTAAATCATCCCTATAAGACTGCTGCTGCTGCTGCTGATGCTGAGTGCCAGCCTCCACCTCCATGCTGACACAATCATCCTCCTCCTCCTCTTCCTCCTCCTCATCCTCTTCCTGTGTGATGGGTGGCACAGCAGGAACACTGTCTGGATAAAGGGGGCCTTGAGAGGCAAGGAAGTCCTCCTCTTCCTGCCTCTGTTCTGCCTCAAGTGCCCTGTCCATTATTCCACGCAGCGTATGCTCCAAGAGGTGGACAAGAGGTACAGTGTCACTGATGCATGCACTGTCACTGCTCACCATCCTTGTGGCCTCCTCAAACGGTGACAGGACAGTGCATGCATCCCTGATCATGCCCCACTGGCGTGGTGAGAAAAAACCAAGCTCCCCTGACCCTGTCCTGGTGCCGTAGTTGCACAGGTACTCATTGATGGCCCTCTGCTGCGTGTGCAGCCGCTGCAGCATGGCCAATGTTGAGTTCCATCTGGTGGGCATGTCACATATAAGGCGGTTCTTGGGCAGGTTCAATTCCTTTTGGAGCTCAGCCAGCCGAGCACAGGCATTAAATGATCGGCGGAAATGCACACAGACTTTCCTGGCCTGCTTCAGGACATCCTGTAAGCCGGGGTACCTGCCCAAGAACCGCTGCACCACCAGGTTAAGGACGTGAGCTACACAGGGCACATGGGTCAGTTGTCCCTGTCGGAGGGCGGAGAGGAGGTTGGTGCCATTGTCGCAAACCACCATTCCTGGCTTAAGCTGGCGTGGCGTCAACCACCTCTCGGCCTGCCCCTGCAGAGCTGACAAAACATCCGCCCCAGTGTGGCTCCTGTCCCCCAAACAAACCAGCACAAGCACGGCATGGCATTGTTTTGCCTGCGTACTTGCGTAGCCCCTGGAACGCCTACGGAGCACCGCTGGTTCTGAGGACAGAGCACTGGAAGAGGCCATGGAGGAAGAAGAAGAGGAGGGGGTGGAGGAGAGAGGTGTGTCACAACCAATAGTAGCATTTTGGAGGCGTGGTGGCGGAACAACCTCCAACACTACTGCACCTTGTCCTGCATCCTTCCCAGCAGCCAGAAGAGTGACCCAATGGGCCGTGAAAGACAGGTAACGTCCCTGTCTATGCCTGCTGGACCATGAGTCAGCGGTAATATGCACCTTACCGCTGACCGCCCTGTCCAGCGAGGCAAGGACATTGCCTTCCACATGCCGGTAGAGAGCCCGAATCGCCTTCCGTGAGAAAAAGTGGCGTTTGGGGACCTGCCACTGAGGAACCGCACATTGTACAAACTCACGGAAGGGGGCCGAGTCTACCAACTGAAAAGGCAGCAGTTGAAGTGCTAGCAATTTAGCCAAGCTAGCATTCAACCGCTGGGCATGTGGATGGCTGGGAGTAAACTTCTTCCGCCGGTCCAGCAGCTGGGGCAGGGACATTTGCCTGCTATAATCGGACGTGGGTGTACCGCTAGCAGAGTTCCCGGAAGCACTTGGCTGTGACACACCTAATTCTACACCTTCATTCCTCTCAGAGCAGGTTTCAGAGAGGACTGAAGGTCTAGTGGGGTTGGAGATGCCAGCTGATGAGGAGCAAGGAGAGGTCCGCTTTGTTCTTTGGTGTGGGTCTTTGAGGTACGCTTGCCAACGAGCTGCATGGCAGGTCAACATATGTCTGGTCAAGCATGTGGTGCCCAAGCGGCTGATGTTTTGGCCACGTGAGATACGCTTGAGACATATGTTGCAAATAGCAGCGGTGCGATCTGATGCACTCGTCTCAAAAAAGGCCCACACCAAAGAACTTTTAGAATAACGCGCAGAGGCAGCGCTCTGCACAGGCGGAGCTCTGCGGTGTGATTCAGTCGGTGTGCTGCCCCTAAGCTGGCCCCCGGAGGGCATCCTGCCTCGTTGGACATGTGCCTCCTCCTCCTCCTCCTCCTCCTCCTCCCTCCTTACAGGCACCCACGTGGAGTCAGTGCCCTCATCATCCCCTCCCTCTTCATCGCTGTAGCAAACCTGGCAGTATGCTGCAGCTTGTGGAACATGACTGCCAGATTGCTGTCCTTCTTGAGCATCCCCTCTCTCTGCGCTCACGCTACTGCCTTCCTCTAGCTGAGTGTCATCATCAGAGCCCACAAAACACTGGGCATCCTCCTGGAGCATGTACCCAACACTGTGCTCAAAGAGTTCAGGAGACTCCTCAGGAGGACATGGTGGGTCTAGGGAAGGAGTCACTGATGATGACATTGAGAGGAGGGAAGACGATGCGTTGGCAGCTGCTTTGCTACTACCCTGAGACTGGGTGAGAGAGGATGAGGAGGATGAAGAGGGCTTGGTCATCCACTCTACCAAATCGTTGGCATGTTGCGGTTCAACATGTCCAGCTGCCGAAAAGAAGGACAAGCATGTCCCATGGCCACGTGCTGATGACAATGCACCGCGCCCACGACCAGCACTGTTGTCTCTAGACACAGAGCCTGCTTGCCCTCTTTTATCGGCTCGCGCCTGTCTGCCTCTCCTTGCTGGCCTTCCAGACATGGCAATGGCCTGAAGGGAGTTGGGTAAAACAGCAGTTGGGTAGTTTATATTGTGCTGGAGGCACACAACACCCACTAACTCCTGCAGATGCCTTTTTTATAGAACACCAGAGATAAAGGGGTATATACAGATGTATACTGTGCTGTGCTGGAGGCACACACAACTTCCAATAACTCCTGCAGATGGCAAGTGGGCTCAAAAAGAGAACAGCTATGTAGGTGGATATAGCGGTATGTACTGGGTACAGAGCACGCAGACAGCACGCACTATCTCCTAACACTACTGTCTGCAAGCTCTATTATTAAAGATAGATCACTAGCTATATAGGTGAGGTGAATATTGCGGTGTATACTGCGGTCAGGGCACGCAAACAACAACCAGAAAACAGCAGAGATAAAGGGGTATATACAGATGTATACTGTGCTGTGCTGGAGGCACACACAACTTCCAATAACTCCTGCAGATGGCAATTGGGCTCAAATAGAGAACAGCTATGTAGGTGGATATAGCAGTATGTACTGGGTACAGAGCACGCAGACAGCACGCACTATCTCCTAACACTACTGACTGCAAGCTCTATTATTAAAGATAGATCACTAGCTATATAGGCGAGGTGAATATCGCGGTGTATACTGCGGTCAGGGCACGCAGACAACAACCAGAAAACAGCAGAGATAAAGGGGTATATACAGATGTATACTGTGCTGTGCTGGAGGCACACACTACTTCCAATAACTCCTGCAGATGGCAAGTGGGCTCAAATAGAGAACAGCTATGTAGGTGGATATAGCGGTATGTACTGGGTACAGAGCACGCAGACAGCACGCACTATCTCCTAACACTACTGACTGCAAGCTCTATTATTAAAGATAGATCACTAGCTATATAGGTGAGGTAAATATAGTGGTGTATACTGCGGTCAGGGCACGCAGACAATAGCCACTACACAACAGCAAGATAGGAAATCAGCCGAAAACGATCGGTGTGTACTGTGTTAAAGGTACACAGAACACCCACTGCTTCAAACTCCAACACACTACACGAGGCCGCCGCAATGGCGGCCTTATATAGTGTGGGGCGTGCACTACACAGCCTGAGCTATGATTGGCCACAGGCACCCTGCCTGTGGCCAATCATGGCTCTCCTCGCTGCTGGCGCTGCAATTGGCCAAGCATGCGGGGTCACAGTGCATGCTTGGCCAATCATGAGCCAGCAATGCACTGCGCCATCGCAGTGCATTGTGGGCCGTGAGCGCCACGCGAATTTGACACGAACGGACCAAAATGTTCGGATTTCGCCGAACGGACGAACAGCCAATGTTCGAGTCGAACGTACCTTCGACTCGAACACGAAGCTCATCCCTAGTGTGAACCAGCCCTAAGTCCATAGCCATGCTCAGTGTGACAAGCAATATACAATATATTGTCCTAAATATTGGTACACCGTTCTTTATACGCACATGAACTATAATGCCATCCCAGTCTTAGTCGTTAGGGTTCAACATTGATTTGGCCCACCCTTTGCAGCTATAACAGCTTCAACTCTTCTGGGAAGGCTGTCCACAAGGTTTAGGAGTGTCTCAGTGGGAATGTTTGACCATTCTTCCAGAATTGCATTTGTGAGGTCAGGCACTGATGTTGGACAAGAAGGTCTGGCTTACAACCTCTGCTCTAATTCATCCCCAAGGTGTTCTGTTGTGATGAGGTCAAGACTCTGTGCAAGCCAGTCAAGTTCCTCCACCCCAAGCTCACTCATCCATATCTTTATGGACCTTGCTTTGTGCACAGTGAGTACACCCCTCCCATTTTTGTAAATATTTGATTATATCTTTTCATGTGACAACACTGAAGAAATGACACTTCGCTACAAGGTAAAGTAGTGAGTGTACAGCTTGTATAACGGTGTAAGTTTGCTTTCCCCTCAAAATAATTTAGCACACAGACATTAATGTTTAAACCGCTGGCGACAAAAGTCAGTACACCCCTAAGTGAAAATGTCCAAATTGGGCCCAATTAGCCATTGTCCATCCCCGATGTTATGTGACTCATTAGTCTTACAGGGTATCAGGTGTGATTGGGGAGCAAGTATGTTAAATTTGGTGTTATCGCTCTCACTCTCTCATATTGGTCACTGGAAGTTCAACATGGCACCTTATGGCAAAGAACTCTCTGAGGATCTGAAAAAATTAATTGTTGCTCTACATAAAGATGGCATAGGCTATAAGAAAGATTTTCAAGACCCTGAAACTGAGCTGCAGCATGGTGGCAAGACCATACAGTGGTTTAACAGGCAGGTTCCACTCAGAACAGGTCTCGCCATGGTCGACCAAAGAAGTTGAGTGCATGTGCTCAGCATCATATCCAGAGGTTGTCTTTGGGAAATAGATGTAGGAATGCTGCCAGCATTGCTGCAGAGGTTGAAGGGGTGGGGGGGGGGGGGGGGTCAGCCTGTCAGTGCTCAGACCATATGCTGCACACTGCATCAGATTGGTCTGCATAGCTGCCATCACAGAAAGAAGCCTCTTCTAAAGATGATGCACAAGAAAGCCTGCAAACAGTTTGCTGAAGACAAGCAGACTAAGGTCATGGATTACTAGAACCATGTACAGTGGTCTGATGAGACCAAGATAAACGTATTTGGTTCAGATGGTTCAAGCGTGTGTGGCGCAAGATCTCTAACATCCACCAGCTCCATGATGTTGTCATAGAGGAGTGGAAAAGGACAACAGTGGCAACCTATGAAGCTCTGGTGATCTCCATGCCCAAGAGGGTTAGGGTAGTTCTGGAAAATAATTATGGCCATACAAAATATTGACACTTTGGGCCCAATTTGAAAATTTTCCCTTAGGGGTGTACTCACTTTTGTTGTCTGTTGTCTGTTTAGACATTAATGGCTGTGTGTTTAGTTATTTTGAGGGGGAAGCAAATTTACACTGTTATACAAGCTGTACGCCCACTACTGTACATTGTAGCAAAGTGTAATTTCTTCAGTGTTGTCACATGAAAAGATATATAAAATATTTACAAAAATGTGAGAGGTGTACTCACTTTTGTGAGATACTGTATATCTACAGTTCATTCCGTGGTGTACTATTTCTAATATACTTCAGGCGAATATATATATATATATTGTTTCTGGTGGTGTACACAATACAGTGCAGCTGTAGTGCAAATGCTACTACACTCTGATGGTGCACACAGTACGCAATACAGATTATAGATATAAGCTACACTGGATTTATATACTTTGCATCTAGTGTAGCCTATATCTACAGTGCATTCTGTGGTATACTGTTTCTAATACACTTCTGGTGGTGTAAACAGTACACAATACGGTGCAGCCGTTGTGCAGTCACTACTACTTTTCTGGTGGTGTACACAGTACACAATACAGTGCAGCCATAGTGCAGTTGCTACTAAGTTTCTGGTGGTATACACAGTACACAATACAGTACAACCGTAGTGCAGTCACTATTACTTTTCTGGTGGTGTACACAGTACACAATACAGTGCACCCATAGTGCAGTTGCTACTATTTTTCTGGTGGTGTACACAGTACACAATACAGTGCACCCATAGTGCAGTTGCTACTATTTTTCTGGTGGTGTACACAGTACACAATACAGTGCAGCCGTAGTGCAGTTGCTACTACTTTTCTGGTGGTGTACACAGTATACAATACAGTGTAGTCATGGTGAAGTTGCTACTACACTTCTGGTGGTGCACACAGCAAGCAATACAGGTGTAGTGTGGTGTTGCAAAACAAAATATACATTATGTCTGGAAGCCCACCAAGGAGAAGCAGACGCTCACAGGTCACTAAAAGAGGCCAAGCAGCTTCTGTGTCTACACTCAAAAGTGCTGGTCATGGACATGGTGCATCTTCTGCAGGTGACCGTGGGGCACGCTTGTCCTTTTTTTCTGCTGCTGGCTGTAGCATACTCCCAAGTTTGCCCAGTGATGAGGAGGGAGGGGATGATGTGGTCAATGGCTCTACTTGGGTGCCTGATAGAAGAGAGGAGGAGGATGAGGCGGTACAACTCCAGTGAAGCAGGATGTCCTCTAGGGGGCAGCTTAAGGGCAGCCACCCTACTGCATCACACCGCTGAGCTCCAAAGGTGCAGGGCACTGCTGACTTCCTGCTGATTTTGAAAAGTTTCTTGGTGTGAGCCTTTTTTGACAGGTGTGCAGCAAATCGCACCATTGCTGTTTGCAACCTATGTCTGAAGCTGATCAAGCGTGGCCAGAGCAGCAGCCGCTTAGGCACCACATGCTTGACCAGACATATGATTACCTCCCATGCAGTCCATTGGCAACAGCACTTGAAAGACCCACATCAAAGAAACAGACAGACTTCTCCTTGCTCCTCATCTGGGATCTCCAACCACCCTATACCTCCAGTCCTCTCAAAAACCTGCACTGAGAGGAATGAAGGTATAGCAATAGGTGTCCCAAGTACTTGCAGCCAATCTGCTAACAGTACACCACTATCTGATTTTAGCATGCAAATTTCCCTACCCTAGTTGCTGAACCATAAAAAAAAAATTCTTCCCAGCCATCCACATGCTCAGTGTCTGAATGCTAGCTCGGCCAAATTGCTAGCACTGAAACTGCTGCCTTTTCAGCTGGTAGACTCTGCAACCCTTTCATGAATTTTTGAACTGTGCTTTACCTCAGTGGCAGGTTCCAAAATGCTATTTTTTTATATTATTATTATTATTATTATTTTTTTTTTTTTATTTCATTTTTCTTCATCCATACAAATCAATATAAAAACCATATGAAATAACAATAAGAACAAAAAGAAAACCAGAGGTAAACATAATAATAATTCACCCTCAATCTATTTCAGTACTTTCTCTCCTCCTTGTCCCATGTCACCTTACATATCTCCTTATTTTAGAATATTATTTTACTTACTTGCACTAGGGGTTCTATACATTATCTTAATCCAGCCAATAAAAGAAGGCCCAAACCCAAATTTCTCCAAAACACACCATAAATATTCAAATTCTAGGCTGCCAAAGGCCTTAGTTACATCTAGGGACAGAATAGCTCTTGACCCTATATTATCAGATGGCATCTGGCTATTCAGAAATGCCCTTCTGATATTCATGCTGGTAGATCTTCCACCAATAAAACCTGTTTGATCTGGGTGTACAAGTTTTATAATAATTTTATTCAACCTATTTGACAAGACCTTAGCTAAGATCTTAACGTGTGAGCCCAACAAAGGTATCGACCTATATGAAGCTACATCCAGTGGGTCTTTTCCTTCTTTAGGTATCACGATGACGGTTGCTTCCGTCATTGAGATGGGCAATTTCCCCTCCTCCACTGCACCCCTTAATGTTCTGAGCAACTCTAGGAGTATTTTTTATATGTCTCTACCGGTAGGCCGTCTGGCCCTGGGGATTTTTGATTGGCCATCCCAGAAACTGCCTGTTGTAATTCTCCTAGCGTTATGGGGGCCTCTAAGTCCTCCTTCTCCTCCTGGGTAAGAGTTCCCATAACCACGTTTTCCAAAAAGATTCCCATTTTTCCTTCCTCACCTTGCCCTTGTGATCGATATAGTTTCCTATAGAAATCTGCAAAAGCTTGCACAATTTCCGACCCGCAGATAGATATTACCCTGTTCTTAGTCCTAATCATGGGGATAACAGATGGGGAGGAGTTGGTTTTCACCAACTGGGCCAATAATCTGCCTACCCCTTCCCCTTCCCCAAAATAACGCTGTTTCTGGAATAGTCGTCTATCCTCTTCCTTTTTTATAATTGCTATCCTATACTCCTGCTGTTTATTTAACCAAATGTTTTGTCTTTCCAGGGTTGGATCCTTTACATAGTTATTTTCTGCTTCTATCAATTCCCTCCTAGAGTCCTCCTCCCATCGCCTAGATTTTTGTTTAATTCTTACCACCTACTGGATCAGAATCTAGATCTAAGAAAGGCCTTAAGAGCATCCCATGTTACACTAATAGACGCAGTACCTGTATTAACCTCTATAAACTCTTTTAGCTTCAATGGAACTTCTTCTGTATCCTTAATTAAATCAAACCAGAATGGACTCATTTTCCATCCCCCTTGTACGCGCTTCCCAATCAACCTTAACGTCGTCAACAGCAGCGAATGATCCGAGGCCCCTCTGGGCATATACACTATATCCTTTACACTACACCTTCTAGTGCCTCCACATTACCCAAGACCACATCTATTCTGGAAAGTGTAGAGAAAGACCCCGAGTAGCAAGAGTATTGTTTATCAGTAGGGTTCCTTTCTCTCCACAGATCTATTAACCTGATTTCCTTCAGGAAAGAGCTCAGCCTAGTTTCCCCCAATTTCCCCAATCGGCTCCTAGGGGGAAACCTATCAACCCCTTCATCAAGAACTTAATTAAAGTCCCCCATTATTATAACAGGTACATCCCCCTAAATTCCATAAATCTATACACCACTTCCAAAACACAGTACAAAAATACATAACGGGCCAGTTCATCAGTACTGACCTGCCTGCAGGTGAAACTCACCCCTTTTCCTATTATCACACTCACCCCCCTAGAATAGGAGGTATGGGTTGAGTGATACTGATTTTGATATTTCCTGTTCTTAAATTGGGGTACAGTTAATTTTGTCAAATGTGTCTCCTGCAAGGAGGCCAGCCCAAGCCCATGTCTCTCCAACACGGACAGAACTGTTGCCCTTTTTATCGGGCACCCCAAGCCCCTTACATTCCAGGAGACAATAACAAGTGTTTTATCCTGCATTATCTATCCAAACGGAGAAAGGGAGAAAAATATAATAAAAAAACCCACTAAAAGCTTTACAAAGTGATCACATACAGATACACCCAAGTGTAGCTCCCTTTCTTTTAGTATATCAATACTCCTACCAACTTGTGTTAAGTGCTTAAACCAATATGTACATTTCGTAGTGTTAACTAGTATTTGGACTCCTATCTTTTCATTAACCATGCAGTGTTCATCCTTAAAGCGGGAGTCCACCGGGACTCCGCGTTTTTTTTTTTTTTTTTTAAAAGCCAGCAGCTACAAATACTGCAGCTGCTGACTTTTAAATAGTGACACTTACCTGTCCAGCGCGCCCGCGATGTCGGCACCCGAAGCCGATCGCTCGCTCGTCTATCGGGTCCTGTCGCCGCCATCTTGGGTATGGGAATCAGGAAATGGAGCCTTTCGGCTTCATTTCCCGGTTCCCTACTGCGCATGCGCGAGCCACGCGGCGCAATCCGGACGGTCCCCGCTGCCTCTGGGAGCTGTGTGTTTCCCAGCAGGCAGCGGGGCACTTGCTGAAGGGGGCGGGCGCTTGCGGAAAGGGGCGTAACGTACGCCACTTTCCGCAGAGAGCTAGCCCGGAAGTGGGTGCAGTTACCTGGATTATCCAGGTAACTGCACCCCCCTCCCCCCTGAAAGGTGCCGATTGTGGCGCCGGAGGGGGGGGGATTCCGATGAGCGGAGGTCCATTTTAGGGTGGACCTCCGCTTTAATCATCCTGTGCAATATTCCGTGCAATATTTCCTTACCCCTTTTTCCCCCACCATACCCCCTTGTATTCCCCTCCCACTTATGCCACCCCACTCTCCACCTATCAAGGTGCTCCCTACGGAGGTTTAACGTGACCATTTCACACTAATCCCTTTCACCCCTTTTATACCTCTCCATCTTTCCCCCTGTGTTACTCACAAAATTAACCCTATTTCCATTTCCATCCCTTTCCTCCAATTCCCTTCTCTCCCTTTATCAAACCCACTCATCTGCGGAATCCCTTTATTAGCCTCCAACCATGATGTCACACCGGCCGGGGAATCAAAAATCTGAGACCCGCCCAGTGCCATCACGTCTAACCGTGCTGGATATAAAAGTGCATAGGTAACTTTATAGGACTTTAAAGTACGTTTAATTTCCAAAAATTCGGCTCTGCGCCCCTGTAAGTCAGGCCAATAGTCTGGGTAAAGTGAAATCTTCATACCATCATAAAATATATTCCCTATCTCTCTTGCCTTACGCATCAAAGTCACTTTATCATTATAATTAAAGAATTTCAACAGTAAAGGCATAGGATGTCCCCCAGGGGGTGGGGCTCTAAAAGGGACTCGGTGAGCACGTTCTATTGAAAAAAATGGTGAAAAATTTTCCAAAAAGTTCTATAAATCATGTTTCCAGGAATTTTATAGGGTTAGAGCCTTCACTTTTCTCAGGCAGGCCCATCATCCTAATATTATCCCTGCAAAGCCTATTTTCAATTTCATCTATTTTGGAGGCCTGGTCAATTAGTTGTTTTCTCATACTTTTAACCTCATGATGTAGTGCATGCACATCATCTTCCAGCTGGCTTATCTTTGCTTCAAGCTCTGTTATTCTCTCTGCTGCTTTCTGCATCTCCTGCCTAACCAGCAGTAATTCCTCCTTCATCCCCTTTAGTTGCACACAGTTCTTCCAGAGAGGATTTACATGCATTTACAGCTTGAAAGACATCTTTAAGTGTTGGACCCTCCTCACGGGGGGGTTGGGGGGCTGCTACTAGAGGACAATTCAAGCTCAGACTGATTTTCCCCTGGGTTTTTATCGCTTACATCCTCCTGTCCTAGCGCTGATGTAGAGTTTATAGATTGGTGACTTAGGCTTTTCCTATCTGCTGCACCCCCTTGCTATACTTTTACTTGACCCTGCTGTACTTGTTGCCCTCCCCTTGTTGGGGTCTGGCCTGGGGTGTGAATATTGCGCTCTAATTTTGCTGCCGCTGCTGCTGCCATCTGAGTATTCTTTTCTTATGGGGGGCGGGGATGCTGTAACCCTAAATTATCTTGTTGTACCACTTCCTCTCCTCTCCGGCCTTGACCTATCAGCAGAGATTTCCATGCAAAGTCTTCAACACCGCAGGCCTTTTTCAATCAAACAGGAGAAGGATATAGTTCACTCTGCATACATTTATAATTTTTCTTTATCCCCAATTGGGGAAAGAGGGGGAAAAAGAAAGGCAACACAGGATACTGTGTACTGGGGAGAGAGGGAAAAAAACACCCCTGAGGAGAGAGGGTTTTCCCCTTTTTCTTTCTTTTAAAGTATTGAAGTTATTTGGGATTAATACAACAATGCCTGTGGCTTCCGTAAACTTAAGGTAAGAGTGCTGAATGCTGAGAGATATATACCATCATATATATTTCTGCAGAGGTTATAGCAGAAAAAACAATAACATTTTGCCTCTGTAAATCACTTACTATAAACGTAAGGGAGGACAAAAAAAAGAGAAAAAAAAAAAAGGAAATGCTAAGCATCTCAGGCATTGGCCTTTCCACTTTGATTCCAGCCAAGCTCAATATCTCCTCAAAGTCTTTGCATTAAATACTTAACAAAGCTCTAATTTCCTTGTATCCAACCTACAGCAATCAGCACCAAGGGGAAAGAGAAGTGGACCTGTTTGATTCCCTCACTCCAAAGGAGCAATTTTCCATGTTAAGCTGTCTCCATATAGAAATTGTAGCAAAAGAAACAATGCAGCTTTATTTCTATAAGTCACTTGCTGTAAACATAACCAAAAAAAAAAAAAATACTGAGTGCCTCAGATATCAGCGTTTCCACCTTAATTCCGACTGGATGCAAGATCTCCTCACAGTCTTTACTATATATGTTTTTATGCAATTTACAGAGTCCTGATATCCTTATAACTGGTCTACAGCAAACAACGGCAAATACTAAAGGAGAAAAAGGCTGACCTGTTTGATTCCCTCACTCCACAGGGGTACTTTCCATGCTCAGCTGTCTCTCCTATACTCACAAGCTGGTCCACCTCTCCCTTGTTGGCGACTATGCAGACTATGCAGAGCGTTTATCCAGTACTGTTTTCCACTTTCCGGCCCAGTCCTCCCCCTCACACTCCAGGGGGTCACTCTCCCAGCTACTCACGGGCTCCCAGGACCTGGCTCTGTGCACTCTGCATGTTCATCCTCCCACAGTGCTCTGCTGGGAACAATCGATCCTGCTCTGCAACCTTCGGCAACACTCGGTGGTTCCCAGTGAGCTCCGGCAATCCTTGGCAATCCTCGGCGGTCCTCTCTTCCTCTGCACGGCTCAGCTCACTCTGCCTTCTCCGCACTCTCAGTCAGCGTCCACCAGCCTACTCATCACAGGGGGAGAGCATGGAGACAGCCACCTCACATCCTCTCACATTCTCACATGCCGCTCCAACTTACGTCCGGCCACTCCCCCCTCTCGATGTGGGGCCATTCTTTCCAAAATGCCATTTCTCCACCCCCTCCTCCTCTTCTTCCTCTATGGCCTCTTCTGCAGATTTGTGCTCGGAACCAGTGGAGGGGCTACGCAAGCACTCAGGCAAAAAGATGCCTTGTGGTGCTTGAGTTTGTCTGTGTCATAAACTGGACCAAAACTGTGACCAAAACTGTGTGACTGTGACAGAGTAAACCAAACATAAGTAGGTGAAAGTAAGTGATTTTATTAAGATAAATGCATATAATGTGAATACACCACCAATACCAAACAGAGTGAGAAAACTGAATAACAGTGACAACCAACCAGTATATATATAACAAAGGGGATTCCAAAATCGTAGTAGAGCCAGGCCAGGGTAATAAACAGGAGGTCAGCAGATGGGGGGACAAGGAGAAAGTGATCAGGTAGCAGGACAAGGTTCCAGGGATGCAGGAATGGATAGGATCAGGTACAACAGGATCAGGATGCAGGAATCAAGGTTCAGGATCAGGGTAACAGGTAACAGGATGCAGGAAGCAGGTCAGGGCTCAAGGACAAAACCAAGGCAAACATGTGAGTGCTTGCCGGCTATTTATAGGCCTGTGATTGGCCTTAAGTGACACCTGATTGCAGGAGGTTCTGTCTATTCCACACTGCCAGGATCCATTCACTGGTGGACGCCAGTACTGCAGTCCAAAGATGACATAACATCAGCAGGGAAACGCTCTCCTGACAGTTCCAAACTGCCAGGAGAAATCTGCTGGTGGACCTCAGTACTGCACGCCAAAAGACAGATATTATCAGCAGATGGAATGTTTCCTGACAGTCTGCTTAGGGGACAGTAGCCACACTGGGGCAGAGATTCTGTCAGATGTGCAGGGTGGTTGATGCCATGCTAGCTTAGAGGTGGTTGATGCCACGTCAGTTTCAGCCAGGAATGGTTGTATGCGACAATGGCACCAACCTTCTCTCCACTCTCTGACAGGGACAATTGTTCCATGTTTGGCACATGTCCTGAATTTGATGTTGCAGTGGTTCTTGAGCTGGTACCCAGGCTTACAGGCCAGAAAAGTCTGTGGTAATTTTGACCAGTCATACAAGGCCAGTGCTCGGTTGGCTGACATTCAAAGGGAATTCAACCTGCCCACCAACCGCCTCATTTGTGGCTTTTGTGTCATTTTTGGCTACTGATCAAAGATGCATGCACTGTCCCGTCACCATTTTAGGAGACCACGAGGATGGTGAGCAGCAACAATGCATGCATCTGTGATACTGTCCCTCTTGTCTTCCTGTTGGAGCACACGCTTCATGGAATAATGGACAGGGCACTTGAGGCAGAACAGCGGGAGGAAGAAGAGGACTTCTGTAACTCTCAAGGCCCCCTTTATCCAGATAGTATTCCTGCGGGCCCACCAAACACATAGGAAGAAGAGGAGGAGGAAGAGGATTGTGTCAGCATGGATGTGGAGGATAACACTCTGCAGCAGTCTTCAAGGTATGGTTTTCAGTCCCCAGAAAGCTGAGGAGTTGTAAGTGGCTGGGAGGAGGTTGTTACGGATCATGTGATCCTTAGTAACCTAGAGGACTCAGAATCGAATGCCTCTGCAAACTTACGCTGCATGGCCTCCCTGATTTTACAAAGACTGCGAAAAGACCCTAGGATTTGTGGCATTAACAAGTGGGATCATTACTGGCTGGCAACCCTTCTTGATCCATGTAACAAGGATAAGGTTGCAGAACTCATCCTGCCTTTGCAGAGGGAGCAGAAGATGAAACATATTCAGGTGGCCTTGAAGAAAGGTTTATGCAATGCTTTTCGAGACCCTGGGAGCTTACAATTTCCTGGTGCTGGACAACATGTTGCTGAGGCTTCGTTCAGTCAGAGGAAGAGCAATGGAGAAGGTGGCCGGCTGACTGATGCCTTTAGACAATTTTTCAGTCCTCAGCGCCAAGGTCTGATTGGTTCAAGCAACCATCGCCAGCATCTGTGTTACATAGTGCAGGAATATCTAGGGGCAAGAGCAGACTTGGAGACCTTTCCAACAGAGCATCCACTGGGTTACTGGGTCTTGAGGATGGACCACTAGCAAAACTTGCTCAATATGTAGTTGAGCTACTGGCCTGTCCTGCATCCAGTGTTCTTTCTGAATGCACATTCAGTGCTGCTGGAGTGTTTGTAAGGGATCATAGAGTGCCTCTGTCCACAGACTCCGTTAATAGGCTCACATTCATAAAAATGAATCAGTCTTGGATCAGCAGCTATCAAGCCCCTGATAACTGATTGATTTTTGTATGGATGTGGGATCCCTTCAAAACTGCCTATGCTGAGTGACTATCCAATTCCTCCTCAATCTTGATGATGCTAGCTTCCAACAATATTTTTGGTTTAGGGCACTACCACCACTACTGCCCAGTTTAACAGGGGCATGTAATTACAATTTGTGAGCTAATGTTTCACAGCAAGGCCCATTCCTGCACCTGTCAAGAGTAACTGTGAGGGCTTACAGTGTTCTGGCACTACCACCACCACCCAAGGCCCAATTTTTCTGCCATGTTTAACAGGGGCATGCAATTACAATTTTTGATATAGTATTTCAGAGCAGGGCCCATTCCTGCATTCACCAAGAGTAACTGTAAGGGCTTACAGTGTTCTGGCACCACCAACACCTAAGCCCAATTTTCTGCAAAGTATATAGGGCAGGCCGTATAGTATATATACTTCTGTTTCCAGTATATAGTGACTGGGGTTCCCACACCATTTTTTTATTTGGGTGTGGGGTTCCCCTTTATATCCATACCAGATGACCCATGCCATTTTTCACAATGATTTTCATCTATATTGCCGGGACCCGACAATACATTACAGCCACAAGCAGTTTTAAATTACTTTTTTTCCTTTAGAAATGTAATTTTGCTGTGGTATTGTTCTAAACTGTCAGGAACCATGAAACAGACAGAGACAGAAGTACAATCAAATCACACTTGCGTGTTAATAAAAATAAAAAGGTAAATAGGAAAAAGCGAAGTCAAGCATAGCCAGAGTCCAGTAGCCAGATCGGGTAGTCAGCCAGTCCAAAGTTCATAAACCAGATCGGGTAATCACCCAGTCCAGATGTCATGGATCCAAGGAGAGCAACTGCAAGCAGGATGGAAGCCAGGAGGGATGTTAGCAAGCCAGTCTTGAAACAACAGCAGGAGATGGTTCATAGTGATGTGACCAAACATGAAGGCAATTGAGAAATGAGCTGGAAGACTTTAAATAGGCAGGCCAGACGAGCATCATCGGAAACAGCTGGTAACTGTGGAGAGAGAAGAGAGCTGGAAATTAGCTGACAGCTGAGCGGCCAGCCCAGAGGAGGAAGGGCTAAGCCAGCCCAGTCATAAACAAGGGAAAACTGTTTCATTTTACAGGCATACTATAGACATCCTCCAGACACGATATTTAAAGGAATATTTAATTTTTATTGTTTCACTTTAAGCATTATTAAAATCACTGCTCCTGAAAGAAAAACCTTTTTTTAAAACTTTTTTTGCATTGATACATGTTCCCTGGGGCAGAACCCAGGTCTCAAAACAATTTTATGTCAATAACTTAAATATTAGCACTTTTGATTTTTCACGTTTGTGTCCCATAGACTTTAATGGTGTTTGCATGTTCGAATGAACTTTTTGCATGTTCTGCTACCAAGCGAACTGGGAGGATGTTCGGCTCATGCCTAATACAGTATATGATCTGTTGCGCAGTCATTGAAAACATGATATACTGTATTATGCAGGAACCCTGCAGCCACATCTAAACTTGGATGTCTGCCACTTACTGTTCTATATATCCAATTGTAATGCAACATTCATCAAACAGCCAAAACTTTATAATCACCCACCTTAACTCATGGAGGCGTTAACTCCATTAGACTTTTGAAGATATGCTGCTGTATTTGGCACTGAGCCATCAGTAGCAGATCTTTTAAGTCCTGTAAGATGCTAGGAGGATTGGAGATTGAGATTTGTGAATTTGGAGGCCAAGTCAACACCTCAAACTCATTGTTGTGTTCCTTAAACTATTCTTGAATTCATCAGACCAGACCACCTCTTTTTATTGCTTTGCGGTCTAGTTCTGATGCTCGTGTGCCCATTGTAGGTGCTTTTGGCTGTGGACAAGGATCAGCATGGGCACCCTGAGCAGTGCCGCTACACAACAAACTGCCAAGCACTGTGTTCTGACACGTTTCTATGGGAACCAGCATTGACTTTTTCAGCAAAAGCATTACAGGAGCCCTTTTATTGGTTTAGACTACAATATTATTCCCATAATTGAGCCTTGGCCGCCAATAACTTTGTCACAGTTTAGACATAAGACATGTAGCAGAATACATTTTGACTTGAATTTATGAAGAAATTACTTTTTTTTTTATTTTTTTTTATTGTATATGTTTTAAGGCAGAAAGCAAAGATAAAGCCATGTTTTGTTGTTTATAATAAACATTTAAAAACCCAGTGGTAATCAAATACCACCAAAGGAAAACTCTATTTGTGTGGAAAAAAAACATCAATTTCATTTGAGTACAGCATTGCATGACTGCATAATTACCAGTTAAATAATTGAATTGCTAAATAGCAAAAAATGGCCTGGTCATGAGTGGTTAAGAAGTTATTTTCTGAGCTTGAATCAGCAAACCATTTTTCCATGACATTCACACAAGGGGTACAAACAGCTACATTTATAGTAGAAGAAATAATTAAACTGACAGACTCCATGTACCTGATTTACAAAATTTACATAACTGGACCTCACATGCTAAAGAATATGACAATTAAATTCTGCTGCTGCCCGAATCTAATGTGCAATATGATATTTAAGAGCTATAAGAAACATAAATGGCAATTATAAAAATCACTTATTTCCTTTTTATTAAAGGAATATGGTGGTGATCTGATATAAAATAGAAGGCTGCATGCTGATATACTTGCTTATAGTACCATTTATCATCCTTATCTGTAAACAACAATCACAAATGTCATGATGTCTAAGATATTTATTTCTGTACAGTTATAGCTCTTTGGCAGACTTTCCAGCACTTGTTGTGTTGGCAGTTTTGCAGTTATCACTTGAACTGTCATGGAGATAGACTGCTGATGGGTTCTTTGAGCTGCCTTATCCTCCTAGATGCCATTTTCATTTGACTTTTGGATGTCACAGTCTGTGACTTATCGTTAAATATGTTCAACCTGTATATTCCTGTTCACTTGTGAATTTGTTGTTTTGCAACCACCTGTGGGATTTAAATGTGCAATGAATCATATGTTAGATTTCATATAGCCAATTCTATACATGGAAATGTCATTTGCTTCCTGACTTTCCTTTTCTAAAGAAAGATGAAACTTTTAAAATGATTACTAAAACAAAATAATAGTTTTCTCTATCAAAACTCTGGTTCATTTATTCATTACGAACACCTGGATAATGAAGCATTCATGGACCACAATAAAAGTAGCTATACTAGATTTGAAAATGCAAAATGAATGCCTATTGTTAATGTTTTTCTGCTTTGAAATGAATATTTTCTCTTAAATGCAACCTGTCTTTTGTTCATCCAATTTAAATATATACCAAGTAAAGTAAAAAATTTAGCTAGCTGGGAGAATGGTGACCATGATCCAAGATGGCCACATCTTAACTGGGCTCTGCCCCACCGCTGGAACATTCTGTCTTATTTGGCCGTTCCCATCGACACAAGATTGCTGCTAAGTTGCAGCACCTGACCCTTACCATGTACAGATTTCAAGCAAAAGGAAGGATTGCGTCCAGCCGAAGAAACTTTTGGCATATTTTACTCATGCTGAATGTAGGCCTCGACAAAATGGCACTGTCGTGTCTGGGCTACACAGAGATGATGCCTGACCCTTCTGCAGATCTGCCTTTCTGACACTCATGCCCTGTATAGTGCCAGCTTTAGCTCTTCAACCCCATCTACTAGGGGCCCTGTGAAGAAAAGCCCAGGATAATGGCAACAATGACCTCTGCACAGAAAGTAGCACATGAGGCTGAGCTCTGAGGAAGAAGGGGTGGTCCCTTCAAAATGTGTCAGCTGGCAGCGATTAGTGTGAGCTCCTCTATGACCTCTGGAGAGTCCTGCTCATATGTGACTAGATGCTGCTACTTGACGACTATTCATATTGCAAGATTTCATACAATTGGTTGTGAGTAGGTTTCTTTTTATGGTTTTAATAAATATGTATCCAAAGTATAATGCACAAGGCTGGTGCACCCTCTTTTTCTTCCTTTTTGTTGTTTGTTCTTGGATGGTTGAGAGAAGTTGCTCTCGGAGGATGTTTTTGTACTATTCTTTATTCATGGCTGTGTTCTTAGGCAAAATTGTGAGTGAGCCCACTCCCTTGGCTGAGAAGCAACCCCACACATGAATGTTGGCATGGCACAGGACTGATGGTAGCACTCAACTTTTCTTCTCCAGACAAGGTTTTTTCCTGATGCCCCAAACAAGCGGAAAGGGGATTCATCAGTGAACATTACTTTACTCATTTCCATTCCCTGTACCTTTTGCAGAATATCAGTGTGTCCCTGATGTTTTTCTTGGAGAGAAGTGGCTTCTTTCCTGACCTTCTTAACACCAGGCCATCCTCCAAAAGTCTTCACCTCACTGTGCATGCAGATGCACTAACACCCACCTGCTGCCATTCCTGAGCAAGCTTTGCACTGGTGGTGGTCCGATCCCACAACTGAATCAAATGTAGGAGATGGTCCTGGCACTTGCTGTACTTTCTTGGGTGCCTTTAAGCCTTCTTCACAAATGCAGTGGAAATGTTTTTATGGGATTAAGTTCATTTTCATGGCAAAGAGGGACTTTGCAATTATTTATAATTAATATGATCACTCTTCATAACATTCTGAAGTATAGGCAAATTGCCACCATAAAAACTGAGGCACAAATGTATATTTGTGTCATTATCAAAACTTTTGGCCATAGCCATATCTCCTACTGAATTGCTAGTGGAAATAATCCACCGCCTCCAGAGACCCTCTCATTTGGCTGATAATATCTCAAGGTACGTTATACTCTAGGTTCAAATTTTCAATATCAAAGAACAGGTCTTAATACTCTTTCTGGTGCCTTGAGTCTGTATCTCTAACTTATTCTATTTTGAAAGTGTTTCCAGATTTTTTCGTTACACCATGCAGTTACAAAAGAACTTGCTTACAGCTACTAAAGCCCTACAAAAAAACTTTCAAATTGAAATACCCAAACAGTCTTCTGATTACATGCAATGGCGCAACCGTTAAAATTTCCACATTAGATGAAGGCCTCCAATTCCTCAGACAAAGTGGTATATATTAAATTTTTTTTGAAGACCCCTGTGCTAGTCCATTATTATGCCTTCAGAACTTCTCTCTGCTGGTGGACACAGCAACCTACATCTACAGTGGATGCCGCCGATATTGTGTCCATCTGGCCGCTGTTAGTGGCGAGATTGACACCCGCGACCCCCATCGCAGGAGCCAGTGCCAAGCTATGTTGCTCCTCCCGTTCGCCGCCCCCAATACATTCCTATGGATGCACAGCATCTCATGCGGGTGGTGAACGCGAGAATCACAGCTCGCAGCAGTAATTTCCAGATGATCCCACTGTGCTGGAAACACAATATCGGCGGCACCTACTGTATAGGTATATATTTGGGCAGCATAGTGGTGAAGTGGTTAGCACTTTCACCTAGCAGAAAAAAGGGTTGCATCATCTGTCTGTAGTTTGCATGTTCTCCCTGTGTCTGCATGGGTTTACTCCGGTTTCCTCCCACACAAACACCACCCCATGTAAAAATAAATAAAAAGTATCTTAATTTGCAAATAAGGATCATCTCTTCCTCAGAGAACAGTGAGCGGGGCATGGTGGTGGGAAGAAATTAGCAGCAGTACAAGCAACTTCCTAGAGGGGTGTGATGTTATTCCTGTGTGCTGACCACCGCTTCCTGGAATCAGATATGTGCCACGGTTACATACCGCTGCGCACACAGCAGTTGCACATCTCACATACACGGTCGCGCATCTAGATGCATTTGGCGCTTCTAGCTGCAGGAACCCAATTTTTATGGAAATGAATAGTAAAGCAGATGCGGATTCCAGAACTGGGCTAACAAATGTTTATAGTGAAGGCAACTGGTGTTTTCATTTAAACAAGGTCTAAATGGGCCATTGACATGCAACACAGTTGAACTTAGGAATGTGTCTTTGCAAAGTTAATCTAAATTAAATCCTTTCTTATTTTTGCTTGGGGATAGAATGCAGAGAGATTAGAAGTCTTGTCAGTTTTTGGGCATGTCTGCACCTCTGATAGGATGCAGACAGCTCCCAAATTGTACCAGTTTCTCCTTCAAATGTATTCACTTCCTGTCATATAGCCAAACAGGAAGTTAGGGTAAAACCCTAACAATGTCTTTCCTTGGGAAAACACAGGTCAACCTAAATAGTTTCCCCATTAGGTAAATTGCACTCTAGCATGTTGCTGTGTAGGATTGTCTTGAGCTAGATTTTAGCTCAGTGCTCTAAATCAGTGCTTTTCAACCCTGTCCTCAAGTACCCCCAACAGGCCATATTTGCATGTTTTCTTTCATCTTGCCCAGGTGCTTTAAATTAAAGTCAATGGCTTGGTATTTTGGACTGCTATTTTAGCTAAGATAAGTTCCCAAAACATGTCCTGTCGGGGGTACTTGAGGACTGAGGCTGAAAACCACTGCGCTAAAATGGAACATTGAATACTTACCTCTCTGTAATTTTCATTTCCTGGTGCCTATCCATGACAGCATATGCACAATACATGCGTATGCTGCCATGAAGGCCCCAGGAAAGTAGCTATTAGACAAATCACACAGTTTTTTGTTTTGCCATGCCAATCAGCCTACTTAAGCTTCAGCTGGGAAATCTGTTGCATGAAAATAGTGGGGGGGGGGGGGGGGTAAAATGCATTACTTGGATTGATCATGGATCTGCAAAACAAATTATTATTATTTTTTTTAAATCTTTTATTTATTTCAAAAGGCACAAAAACACAAAACACGCAGATATATAAAAATAAGAAATTACAACAATTCCAATATATCAAGCAAACATCGCTCATCAAAATCATAACATTTCAAAATATAGGTATCTATAACCTGGTGGACAGATCCTCCATTTTCTTAATTTCAAAATCTTAGTAAATGTCAAGCAACGTAAATGCAATTGCTTGGGTTAAACGGGCACAACTCTAAATTTGACATTTTTTTTGTGTTCTGCAGGTTCACCTTTATGTATTTTTTTAAGGAGATTTGCATACAGGTCATGTTAGGATGTTACGTTGCCAACATGTGACATGCACCTTGTTAAAATTATGTAAAAAGACTCTTGCTCCTCTAGCTCCTCCCAAAAGGGCATTTAACCTTCCCCCTCTAAAGCGTATGATTTATTTGGGCTAGCTTTTTCTTTTTTTTTTTTTTTTAATCAATATTTTTTTTATTGAATATTTCACAGAACATAAGTGAAAAAACATGTAGAAACATAGTCATTCAGACATGCACTTCTTCAGCTTATTACAATTTTGAGGATTATTTTATAACAAAGTCTGTATACAATAGACATGTAAACCAAGGTAAAAAATGTGATATATAAAGTATATCTTTAGCTTTTGTTTTTAAAGGGGGATGCCACATTCGATTCCCCAATGCTCTTGTCTCCCCCCCTCTAACCCCTTGGATTTCCATGGGCTAACGTTTGCTTTTAAAAGGGAACTCCACACTCAATTCTCCAATGCTCTTGTCTACCCCCCTCTAGCCCCTTGGATTTCCATGGGCTAACTTTTGCTTTAAAGGGGACCTCCACACTCCATTCTCCAATGCTCTTGTCTCCCCCTCTAACCCCTTGGGTTTCCATGAGCTAACATTTGATTTTAAAGGGAAACTCTGCACTCCAATCCCTTTTCAAAAGGCTGTGAGCTGCCTTCACAAATCCAACCCATATCTTTTTTCAGAGCATACAACAGGGCGAGAAAGGAAAGGGGCAAGAGCGATCACCCAACCCCCTCCTGAACCATACAAGGCCACATGCACTAAACTTAGCTGGCTGCCTTTGGGGCATGTTGGGCTCAGCCATATACCAACCACAAAGCACCTTGTACCCATTAGTTTAAAGGGGCTTTGCATATTCCGTAAAAGTCCCCTGTCTGCAGCCCCGCACAACCCCAGCCTAGGGTTGTGTGGAAGAGGCCCTTGTCCGCCTGAATATGGGAACAAGGTGGTTGACTTTTGGGGTGCCCGAGACCCTCCTGCCCTCAAGCATCCACCCCCCTTTCATGGGCTGGCTTGCTGTGTGTTTGGCTAGGGGTTTGTTAGTGTGTGGAAGGGGAACAATAGTTTGGGTGAGTTTTTTCACATGGGGGTTCTCATTTTATCTTTTCAAATGTTTTTATTGTGATTTTTAGCTTAGTTTGTTACAACAAGGGTTACAAAAGAAAAAAAATAATATATAGTAATAAAAGTAACATAACACAGTATAATGTAGTGACAGGGGTTTCTCAGCACAATATAGCATAAAAAACAAATAGTCCACAATAAAGAATAAAGTAGTATTCCCAAGTATCTAATATTCATAGTCATAAAGGGACTCGAACAAGAGTAAGTCTCTTAGAACTTGTATAATAAAGTCCGTAATATAATTATTGTAAGATTTATAAATAGCGATATGGATAATGGCCACTTCTGGACCCCAAGACACCCCTCAAAGGGATCTATCTGTGTCTTGGAGTACCTAGGCCAACATCCTAAAGGAAATTCAAACACAGTAGTTATCTTTTATGAAGGAAAATAAAGATCTATTCTTACTCCGCAGCTCAATTCAGATAAACAGACATGTGATATATTTGTCACTTTGTTATGAAATTATTTTTAAAGCCATCCAAAAAATATTAAAACGCACAGGAGTTCTTTCTTCTATATGATTAAAGAATCAGCATTATCTAAATTGTGGAAGTATAATTTTTGTACCATGTACTCCAAGGTTCCCATAGTTGTTGTTCCTTTATATATAGGGATTTGTCATTAGGAAATAACAATTTGTAGGAGTGGTGAAGTTGGGTTAATTCTATAACTTCTGTCATAGTAGAAAGAGAGTCAGTTTTCCATTTTCTAGTTATGGATAGTCTCGCAGCTAAAAGTATATGTGTTACTACTTTACGATATTGTTTGGGAATCGTACGTAAATTCATATTCAGAATGGCTAGTTCTAGTGAAAGTTGAAGGGCAATACCTGTTACGGAAGTGAGTAAATGGGAGATTGCCTGCCAGTAGTTATGTAAGCTTGGGCAATCCCACATAATATGAAATAGGGTCCCCAATTGGGTACAATTTCTCCAGCAATTAGGTGACGAGTTCCCCTTGAATTTTGCTAGGATATGTGGAGTCAGGTATTGTCTTTGAACAATTTTTTGTGCCAATTCCCATAGTGTAACACATGCAGTGGCCCTATATATGCTTCGTAGGGAAGCCATCCATTGTTTAATTGAAAAGTCTTGCCCCAAATATTGTTCCCATTTAAGGAAGGAAGGTAGTTTGCTGGGTATGTTTTTTTCCCCTAGAATTGGGTATATTGTAGCTACTCCTTTCTGTGAGGTGGCATGGTTATTGAGGAAAGACCATATTTTAACCGGGATTGAAGCTCTGAGTTGTGGATTGTGTAGCAGACACTTTTCTATTTGAATATATGTAGATCGCTCAGAATTCGGAAGCTGTAATTCATTACTTAACTGAGAAGAAGACTTTAATGAGCCCTGTTGCAAGAAGGAACCAAGTTTGATATCCCGACCCAAATTCCAGTCGTGTATTTGTACGCCAGGAATTAATGTTGGTATGATTGTTAGAGGAGGGTTTAACACTGTGATTGGAGTTTTATCCCATTTGTATGTGATGATTCTCTGCCAAGAGTGTAGCGTCGCTTTCACCGTTGGTGGGTATTGAGCTGTAATTGTGGACTTAATTTTCCTACTAAGTAAACAGAATTGCATATTAGGCTGTCGTGTGATGTCTTTCTCAATTTGTCCCCATAAAGTTTTAGGAGTAGGCAAGAACGATTCTTGCAATTGGGTCAAAAGAGTTGCGTCATAATAATCTTGTAGATCAGGTACGGTCGCACCACCTATATTTCTATGTTTAATTAGTATATGGTATGCGCAACGGGATTTTTTTGCCATTCCATAGATATTTTCCCAAACTGCTTTGTAAGGATTTAAAGTAGTATTTAGGGATACATATTGGAAGGAACCTGAGTTGATATAATAATTTTGGTAAGGTCATCATTTTGAAAGCTGCCAGGCGACCAGCCCATTTAAATTCGAATTTACTAAGTGTTGTCAGATCTGTTTCAAAATGTTTCTTAAATGGTAAAAAGTTTGTTTTAAATAACTGTTTTGTTTTGTTAGTGAGAGTGATTCCTAAGTAAGAAATCCCCTCGTCTTTCCAGTGGTAGGGGTATTTATTAGACAATAACTGCCTGGTTGTGCTATCTAATCCTAGGTCTAAAATATGGGACTTGGTTTCATTGATTTTATAATATGATGCTGCTCCAAATGTCGTTAGTATATTTTGGAGATTCGGGAGAGATGAAATAGGATCAGACACTATAAGCACTATGTCATCTGCGAACAGACTTATTTTATTATCTATTTGCCCAATTTTTATACCAGATAGTTTTGTGTCAGATCGTATACGTTCTGCTAGAGGCTAAATTAAATATTAAAGGAGATAAGGGGCAACCTTGTCATGTTCCATTCGAGATGCCAAAGGGCCTAGACATCATATCATTTGTGTATACTCTCACTGAGGGGCCCTTATACAGTGCAAAAATTGCCGATAAAATATTTCCATGAAAGCCGAATTTTAAAAGCACTGACTGTAAATATCCCCAATGGACCCTATCAAACGCCTTCTCTGCATCCAAAGAAAGGAGCAGAGAAGGCGTTTGATGTCTCTCAGTGAAGTGTATAATATCAATCAGACGTCTTGTTGCATCTGAAGATTGTCAACCTTTAGTAAAGCCAGATTGATCTTTGTGAATGAGGTCTGGTATGTAGTTCATCAGTCGATTCGCTATTGCTTTGGCGTATATTTTGATGTCAATGTTCAATAATGAAATCGGTCTTAAATTTTGGGGAGCGTTGGGACCTTTGCCTGGTTTCGGCAGTGTTATGATCAAGGCCTGAAGCATCTCAGCCGGAAATTCTGATTTGGATGCTGCTTCGTTAAAAAGTGAGCATAAGTGGGGAGCCAGTATATCTCGAAGTAATTTATAGTATTCTCCTATCATTCCGTCTGGGCCCGGAGATTTATTGTTGGGCAGGGAGTCTATAGTTTTAGCAATTTCTTCCACTGAAAATGGGACGTTAAGATCAGAGATTTGATCAGTAGTTAATGATGGGAGACTAATAGTATCTAAGAAATCACTTATTATCTTTGGGGAAGGTGGGGGAGTTTGAGAATCATCTTTAAGATTGTAAAGGGAGCTATAATAACAGCTAAATGCATTCGCTATGTCTTGGGGTCTTGCAATTTTTCTCTAGTAATAGGGTGGTATAGATATGGAATCTTTGATTTGGAATATCTGCCTTTGATCCGAATTGCCATGTTTTTTCCTGCTTTGTTGCTAGTATGGTAATATTTAGCTTTAAGTTTTCTAGTATGTTTTTCAAATGTATCCAATAAAGTTGTTCTGAGTTCCTGTCGTAATATTTGTAGTTTAGTTTTCATTTGTTGTGATGGGTGAGATTGGTTTTGGGAATCTAATGTTTTAATGTCAGCAGTAAGTTTCTCAATGAGTTTTGTTTTATTTTTCCTGAATTGAGCATTCAGTTGCATTAGGATTCCCCTACTAAATGCTTTATGAGCACCCATTAGGGTGGCGGAGTCTGACAGCATAGCCTATCGCCCATAGCATAGCATAGTCTGTAGCATAGGTAGGTATTTTGATAAGATATGCATTTGTTCTCCATAGAAAATGTGTCGTTTGACAGTGTTTAGGTAGAATAGTCATACTAATTGGGGCATGATCAGTCCAAGTGATGGGTGCAATGTCAGACTCCCTCACCCGTGGAAAAAAAACCACTTATCCGTAAAAATATAATCGATACGAGTATAGGTATTATGTACCAGGGAATGATATGTGTATTCACGATCTCCAGGATGATGGCATCTCCATACATCATAGAGATCGCTTTTATTCAAAAAAAATTTAAGTGCACAGTTGGTTCTGGTTTTGGGATTAGAAGTGTCTAGTTCTTGTTCATGTATTGTGTTGAAGTCTCCACAAATTATTAAGGCACCTTTTCGGCATTTACCTATTTTTCTCATCAGGCCATTCAGAAAATGGGATTGCCTTTTATTAGGCGCATACACATTTACCAATGTAGTAAGTGTATTATCAATGGTACATATTAATATGAGGTATCGTCCATTGGTATCTACAATAGATTCATGTAATTGAAAATTAACTGAATGATGTATGGCAATAAGTACTCCTCTTTTTTTCTGTTGGCCTGATGCTGTAAATATGTGAGGAAAGTTCTTATGGGTGCAAGTGTCTCCCATAGAGTTCTCAATAGTGTGTACTCTTTCACCTAAGGAGTTCACTGCTTTGGAGAATTGATTTGTGAGTTGTAAAATATCCGTATGAAGCAAAGTATGTAAAGTTAATAGCATTTCTTTTAATTGGGTGTCCAGAATAGGCTGGTTATTAGTGGGGAATGCGGCTATAGGCGAAGCTATAGGAGTTATGACTGTGTTATCTTGACTAATATGAGGTATTTTATGGCTTACCTCCTGGCCTGTGAAATCCAGTTTGATACGAGTTTTAGGCGGGCTGCGACATGTAGGGCTGAGGTAATCTTCCTCATGAGGAGATTCCAGATGTGTTTTGTGAGGTGATTCTTCTAGAGCAGCATCAGGCATGTCAGTGTAGTGCGCTCTCCCTGAGGAGGCCATTGCTGGTACAGCAGCTGTGAGAGGATCTGTGCCATCTTTTTTTCTCCCTCCCGCTGACTGAGAGGAGAATGTCATTAGTTTTTTAATTTTCCGTTCGTCTTTCCGCTTTTTCTACATCACCTTCGGATTCAGGAACTCTTACATCATCTGTTCGTATCTTTTTTACCGATATTCGCTGTGAATTGTCGCTAATATGCCCGTTCGTGTCACGGAGCTCTCTCACAGAGCTTCCATTCAGCTTGTGCGCTAGCCACGCCCCCGGGGGTTCTCATTTTAAGCCTTCACAGTGGGGGGGGGGGGGGGGTCAAGCTGATTTTTGTTAAAATCTTGCAGCTGCAATGTAGATTTATAACTTTTCTCTAAAGCCATACATCTTTGAAGCAGAATTTTGGATACATGCTACAGATGCACCATTTTACGGGCAGAGTAAGCCTCCTCCCCCCCCAAGTTATTCGCTTTTAAGCAATTTTGCATTTTTAAATGCACTTCTACTTGTTTCATTTTTTGTGTTGTCCAAATTGGTGACATTGACATATGTTCCTCAGGGTTGGACCTGGGCCCCATACCCATTTTAAGGCCAATAACTCGAAAATAAGCCAGCCAAGTGGGAACTAGCAAAGTTAACAGTCAATTCCCGTAGACTGCAATGGTATTTGTTGTATAACTTTTGCCCATGTTAGGCTCTTTGTTTTGGGTGAGGGGTGTTTGTCCCATCTGTAATCTTGTAGCATGCTGGATGATGTGCTTAATTTTGGATAGGGGGTGGCTTATTTTGTGCTAGCTGCATTTGGGTTGGTCTGGGCATGCTCATGGACTTTGTTCTTTGTTTCTTCCTTTTGTGTGTGAGCAGCACTTGGATGTTTCTGGGCATGCTCAGAGAGTGTGTTTTTTGGGTTAGTAATTTAAGGACATCCTTAGCAGGTGTACCCACTTTGAATTTCTGTCTCTACACTGGGTGAACTTGTATTTTTGTGTGTTTCATGGACTTTGCACGTGTTTTCAATTGCCTCATTAGCACACAAACCTATGTTATATAAAGCTTGCAGATAGCATTCTTTACCTTGCCCTGAAAAGCGGCAAGATTGTGTGTGAGGCTGGCAAGAGAGTACATTTAGCTGTTCTTATAGAGTTTTTAACACATGTATTTTCTTTTTACTTTGGTTTATTGTATTTTTTGGGTGGGGGGAGATATTTTCACCTGAAATATTTTTTATGTTGTCAATGTGTGTCGTTTGTAGGTTGTTTCACTTTTTTTAATTGTCTGTGCTACATTATTTTGCAAAATCTTCCTCAAGATGTTGTGACTAATGTTTAAATCAATGTTCGCTTGTGGGCGCAGTCCTTTTAACTGTTAATTTCCTATGCAAAATTGTCAGACCTCAAAACCATATTCTGTTAGTGTCTCAGATTAACATACATGTGTTTTTTTGTTTCCCTTGCTCTTTTCCAAGTCCTGTTGTGTCGACCAATAAAATTTGATGCAAATTTTTGTTGTGTGTGTTTTTGTTTTCATGCAACAGATTTCCCAGCTGCAGCTTAACTAGGCTAATTGACATGCCAAAACAAAAAAAGGTGTGATTTGTCTAAAAGTTACTTTCCTGGTGCCTTCATGGTAGCATATGCATGGATTGTGCATATGCTGCCACGGATAGTCACCAGGAAAGGAAAATTACAGAGTGGAAAGTATGCAATTTTCAATTTTAGCGCAGTGGTTCTTAGCCTCAGTCCTCAAGTAACCCCGACAGGACATATTTGGGAAATTTATCTTAGCTACAATAGCTGTGCAAAATACAAAGCCATTGACTGTGATTTAGCACACCTGGGCAAGATGAAGGAAAAGCTGCAAACATGGCCTGTTGAAGGGTACTTGAGGACAGGGTGAGAAGCACTGATTTAGAGCACTGAGCTAAAATCGAGCTCAAGACAATCCTATTCTAATTGTGGGCATTTGAGGGAAACCAAGTGAGTGTTAGACCCCCTGCTTGTCTTTTTTAGGTTGGGCATTGTGCCCCTTTTTCTTAAAACTGGCTTCACTTCCTGTCACATAGCCAAACAGGAAGTTAGGGTAAAACCCTACCAATGTCTTAACTTGAGGACACACAGGTCAGTCTAACTAGTGTCCCCATTAGACAAATTGCACTCTAGCACTTTGTTGTGTACACCCCATATTATTAGGTATTTTGGTGTTTATTAAGGCAAAACAACTCTTCAATACAAGTGTACTTGCTGTAAATCTGAGAGGAAGCACTGGTGATTTTATCATCCAGTCGTGTAGAAGCAGAGATTCTGTTTTGTTATTTTCCTTGCATGTCCCCCTCCAATCTCCAGCAACTGCCCTTCCAAGTGCACTTGTGAAAAGGGGATTTGCCTTTAGTAAATAAACCCCAAAGTCCAAGATACCTAATAATTCGGGGTGTACACAGAAAAATGCTTGAGTGCAATTTAGCTAATGGGGAAACCATTTCGATTGACCGGTGTTTCCCCAAGGAAAGACATTGGTAGGGTTTTACCCTCAATTCCTGTTTGGCTACGTGAAGTGAATAAATTTGAAGGAGAAAGTGGCAAAATTGGGAAGGTGTCTTCACCCTATCAGGGGTACAGACATCCCCAAAAACTGACAAGACTTCTAATACCTCTGCACTCTATCCCCCCCAAAAAAAAAAAAAAAAATGTAATATAGTTTAACTTTGCAAAGGCACATTCCTAAGTTGTACTATGATGCATGTCAATGGCCCATTTAGACCTTGTTTAATAGAAAACACCAGTTGACTTTCACTAGAAACATTTTTTAGTCCAGTCCTGGAAATCTGCATCTGCTTTACTATTAATTTCCCTACTAATTGGGTTCCTGCAGCTAAATGCGCCACCACTGTGTTTGTGAGATGTTCAACTGCTGTGTGCACAGAGGTATGTTCCTGTGGCGCATATCTGGTTCCCTGAAGCGGTGGCCAGCACACAGGAATGGCATCATGCCCCTCCAGGAAATTTATTCCCACCACCATGTCCCTGCTCACTGTTCTCTGAGGAAGAGATGGTCCTTAATTGCAAATTAAGATCATTTTTAATTTATTTTTACATGGGGTGGTGTTTGTGTGGGAGGAAACCGGAGTAAACCCATGCAGGCACAGGGAGAACATGCAAACTCCAGGACTTTTTTGCTGCTAGGTGAAAGTGCTAACCTCTTCACCACTGTGCTGCCCAAATATATATCTATAGATGTAGGTTCTTGTGTCCACCAGCAGAGAGAAGTTGGGTAGATACCACACTCCCAATTCTGAAGGTATAATAATGGTGTAGCACAGGGGTCTTCAAACTATGGCACTCCAGTTGTTCAGTAGCTACGATTAACATCATGCCTAGTCATGTCTGTGAATGTCAGAGTTTTACAATGCCTCATGAGATGTGTAGTTCCGCAAAAGCCATAGGAAAGTCATAGGTTGAAGATTCCTGATCTCTCTAGCATGTCTTGAAAAAAGGTGGTTTCTCATGTGCCTTGTATAATGCCCAAGAAATATAGTTTGGAAAATACAAGTGGGTCTACATCTACATCTACATTCCAAATTTGGCACTTAAGATGGTCATGCACTATGCAATCTGATTGGCCAATCTCTGTACAACTCAATATTTAGGCAAAATAGGTAATAGGAAGACGCATGTGAATAATTAATTCAAATTATAGAAAAATCAGTCAGGCTCTTGCACTAAATCTAATTTATTTAACCACTTGACCACTGGGCACTTAAACACCCTTAATAACCAGACCAATTTTCAGCTTTCAGTGCTCTCACATTTTGAATGACAAATACTCAGTCATGCAACACTGGACCTATATGAAATTGTTGTCCCGCGAGAAACGAACAGTCAGCAGGGGCTAAAAAATTCATGTCCTCCTTGCAAACACTTGACTTAGTTGACCTGTGGAGGGAATGTCATCCTCAGGGCAAGGACTACACCCATTACTCTCACCCCCATCAGGTTCACTCAAGGATTGACCATATGTTTATGCTCAGACGTCACCTTCCGTTAGTGGTATCGGCCTCAATCTTGGCTGTTCCTTGGTTGGATCACGACCCGGTGCTAGTTGTCTGTCACTCTATTCTGGATAGACCTAGATTTTCTCCCTGGGTGATGAATGATTCCCTTCTTTCGCATGCAGGGGTGACAGTGGATATTGTTAAGGCTTTGGAGGACTACTTTCGTGAAAATTTGGGCTCGGTGCAGTCTCCGGTGGTCCTTTGGGAGGCTTATAAAGCGGTGTTACGGGGTCGGATAATTGGTCTGGCTTCGGCCCGTAAGAGGGCAAGAGAGATAAAACAAAAAGAGCTTGAGTCCCGATTGGAGTCACTATCCGAGAAGTTTAAACAATTTCCCACTCCGAGCAACCGTAAGCTGTTGGACTTAGCCAGATCGGAGCTTGACCTATGCCTTACTGAGGGTGCTGAGCGTATACTACGCTGGTCCCGCCAGCGGTGGTATGTGAGAGCAAATAAGCCAAACCGTATGTTAGCTAACAGACTCCGAACCTTTGCCCCTAAATTGAACCTGATTACCTTAGGAGATCGAAACAATGTCCTATCAGGGAACCCGAAGCATGTTCTGGAGGAATTTGGGTTTCGCCTTGTGAAGCTATACGTGGCACCAGAGGGCAATGCGGCTCAGAGCATGGCAGACTTCCTGGAAAGCCTTTCGCTCCCATCCTTAACGGGGGCTCACGTTGCCCTCATGGATAGGGATATTCAGCTCACCGAAGTTCTACAAGCAATAAAAGAACTTAAGGTGGGAAAACGTCCAGGGCCTGATGGGTACACAGCGCTTTATTATAGGAAGCTGGCATCGGTAGTAGCCCCTCACCTGGTGGCAATGTACAATTCGGTGAAAAACGGCTACCCTCTCTACCCAGATCTTCTGACGGCAAATGTGGTGATGATTCCTAAACCGGACCGTGACCACTCATCTTGGGCCAATTTCAGGCCGATCTCGCTGATCAATGTAGATATGAAACTCTTGACAAAAATCTTGGCGACTCGACTAAACTCTTTCCTCCCCCGTTTAATAAAAAAAGACCAGGTTGGCTTCGTACCACAGAGACAGGCGGGAGATGCAATTCAACGTATAGTTCAACTCCAACATATAGCCCAGGCTCGCTCCCAGGAATCCATGCTTCTCTCCCTCGATATGAATAAGGCCTTTGACTCCTTATCTTGGCCCTATCTCATGTCTGTCCTACGGCACTATGGATTCGGGACTTCATTTATGACTTGGATGTCGGTCCTATATGATTCCCCCCGAGCAAAAATTAAATATTACGGATTTGAATCCCCCATTTTTAATATCCATAGGGGAACCCGCCAGGGATGTCCGCTGTCACCCCTTCTTTTTGTGTTGGCACTGGAACCTCTGGCGGAGGCAATAAGAGCTCATCCAGATATCCGGGGCATAGAAATAGCAGGTTGCCCCCATAAGATTTCCTTATTCGCTGATGACATTCTCATTTCTGTCACCTCTCCTAGAACTTCCCTGCCAAACTTACACACACTGTTGCACTCCTTTGCATCTCTCTCAGAACTCCAGATTAACTCATCTAAATCGAAGGCATTGTCGACTAATCTCTCTGTGGAGTTACTGGGGGACTTGCAGTCGGCCTTTCCTTACCAATGGGTTTCCTCTTTGCCTTATTTAGAAATCCGTCTCACATCGACATACCAGGCTTTATATCAGGCGAATTATCCACCATTATTCAAAAAATTAACGGATATGTTGTCGGCGTGGTCCTCCTTACCTCTTTCATGGTTCGGGAGAATAACAGCCATCAAGATGGCATATCTCCCAAAATTACTTTACTATTTTAGGGTTCTCCCCATCCCAATTCCCTCCCACGTCCTCAATACCCATCAGCGTAGGATCCTGCAATTTATCTGGGGATCGTCTCGCCCCCGTATTAATAAACAAATCCTGTTTGCCAACAAAAGTAATGGGGGCCTCTCGGTCCCGAATATAAGAGACTACTACGTGGCTGCTACCATTGCTCCGCTCTCTCACCTCCACGAGACGTATCAACTCCCGCTCTGGGCGACTATTGATCTGCATGAGACTGACCCCGTCCCAATCTCTTCATTACCATGGCTCCCACCTGTACATCGCCCTAAGATTACAGGGCCTTGTATGATTCATACGCCACGAGTTTGGGACTTGGTGAAGTACTCGGCAGGGCTGGCTTCTCCCCATCTCCCGCTGTTGCGGCTTTTACGTTGCCCACTTTTCCCTCCAGGCCTTAATGACTCCGTGCAATTTAAGTGGTGGACCATGAATGGCTTCGGCGATGTACACTCCTTGCTTACTCCCACTAAAATTTTACCATATGATGTTTTACGTTCATCACATGACATACCTCTACGAGAATATTTCAGGTATCTACAGATCCGTAATTTCCTCCAGAGTCTCATTAAATCTCAGGATGCCCCTTACAGGTTGACACCGTTTGAGAGCATCTGCAGATCCAGGCCCCACTCTCCTGGTCTGATATCTATGATATACTCAGCTCTGGTTTCTAAGCGGAGACCTCCTGTGCGGTCTTACCATTTGCAGTGGGAGAGAGAGTTGGGGAAGAAGCTGGACCCGGAGGATTGGCAGGCAATGACCCTAGCCATATCCAACTGCTCGCGCAATGTGGTAATTCTGGAAAATGCATATAAGGTGTTATACCGGTGGTATTATACCCCGACGCGCCTGGCTCGCTTTGTCCCAACCTGTTCCCCACTTTGTTTTAGGGAATGTGCCCAAGAGGGCACTATGGCCCATATTTGGTGGACGTGCCCGCGGGTGTGCAGACTATGGGTCAGGGTGTACGCATTGCTCTGTAGCCTACTTCGAGTAAATCTTAAAAAGGATCCGTTTGAGGCACTCCTTGGCAAACCAATCACTGAGCTGTTATGCCCAGAGCGCCAATTGGCACAACATCTCTTTACTGCAACTAAGTTGACAATAGCCAGAGCATGGAGAACCCCAGCTCTGAGTTTCGAGGTAGTCAAGAACCGACTGAATGATGTTATGGTCAATGAAAAATTGTCTTCTGTTCTTTCTGACACTCATGCCAAGTTCCTGCGTGTCTGGCAGCCCTGGATAGCATATCATTATTCTCCTAGATTTGATGTTGCTATATTATCAATGTAGGGACCGGTGGTGCGCACCCTGTGAACCCATTCTCTTCCCTCCCTCCCCTCTCTCTTCCTTGACCCCCCCTTACTTCTCTCTTTTGATCCTCACTACTCCTCCCCTGCTTCTCATTAAACAACCTCTTTTAATCTTCTCTTGACTCTTTCAACATCTTGTTCTCTCCTTATTTCTTTTGTCTCACCAATTACCAGTAGTTGATTACTATGGGCTGTTAATGTACTGTATGGCATGCTTCTGTTGCAGTCATGTGAAAACCCGGGTTCACCCGGACACAGGACATGTTAGAAACAGCCTGCTTCAATTACTACTATACTGTGAAACACCTGAACTGTTATTTGTACGACAGCTTATTGTATTGGAATGTAAACTTGTTCATTAATACTAATAAAAACCTTTGTAAAAGAAATTGTTGTCCCTTTTTTCACACAAATAGAGCTTTCTTTTGGTGGTATTTAATCACTGCTCGTTTTTAAATTTTTTGTGCTATAAAAGAAAAAATACAAAAAATTCTGTAAAAAAATGAATTTTTCTTTGTTTCTGTTATGTGATGCATAATGGACATTAATTGAGACTTTTAACGAAGCTGTGGCCTGGTAAGGTGTTTACCCCATCCTTTTTCATGCGTTTTTATTATTATTTTTATTTTTCATTTACCTTACTTCTGAATATCATATTACTTTTTATTATAGATTGAACACGTGCTCTGCTCCTGATGAGTGGTATAAAGGCCATGAAACGTGCGTAGAGCTATCATATGCCGTGCTTCTTTTGAATACATTCAGATTCTGACGTTACTATACATTACCCTAATTGATGCAAAAAGACCTTGGTCCTGCAGGCATTATGCTACATATGCTTTTATTCAATCCTGCTGCGGTGAACTTTGGAGTTTTATTATGATACTTTGTGATATTCATGTGATTATCATGCTGTACTATTATTATCACTATTACCATTATCATGTATTGTTTATTACTTTGTCTATCATTGTACTTATTTCTTGTAAATCCAATTGCAACGATTAATAAAATTCCTATTAGTTCACCTTGTACTCTCTTGCTACCACATACTTCATGTAAAATCCCAATGTCCCCCTTGTTCCCCTTGTTCCCCCCTTTTTTTGTTTCTGTTATAAAATTTAGCAGATTAGTAATTTTTTCTTCATACATTTTGGCCAAAAATTATACTACTACATATCTTTGGTAAAAATAAGTACAAATTGGTGGATATTATTTGGTCTTTGTGAAAGTTACAGAGTCCACAAGCTATGGTGCCAATATCTGAAAATTGATCCCACCTGAAGTACTGACGGCCTATTTCAATTCTTGAGACCCTAACATGCCAGAAAAGTACAAATACCCCACAAATGACCCCTTTTTGGAAAGAAGACATTCCAATGTATTTAGTAAGAGGCATGATGAGTTTTTTGAAGTTGTCATTTTTTCCCACAATTCTTTGCAAAATCAAGATTTTTTTTACTTATTTTTTTTCACAAAATTGTCATATTATCAGTTTATTTCTCACACACAGCATATGCATACCACAAATTACACCCCAAAACACATTCTGCTATTACCCCCGAGTACGGCGATACCACATGTGTGAGACTTTTACACAGTGTGGCCACACACAGAGGCCTAACATGCAGGGAGCGCCATCAGGCGTTCTGGAGCACCCAGGACAATTCTGACATTTCTCTCCTACATGTAAAAATCATCATTTATTTGCTAGAAAATTACATAGAATCCCGAAACATTATATATATGTTTTTTAGCAAACACCCTGGAGAATACAATGGTGGTCGTGGCAACTTTTTATCTCGCACGGTATTTGCGCAGCAATTTTTCGAATACTTTTTTTTGGAAAAAAAACAGTTTTGTGCTTAAAAAAAAAAAAAACACAGTAAAGTTAGCCCAATTTTTGCATAATGGGAAAGATGAAGTTACACTGAGTAAATAGATACCTAACATGTCACTCTTCAAAATTGCACACGCTCGTGGAATGGCGCCAAACATCGCTACTTAAAAATCCCCATAGGCGACGCGTTAAATTTTTTGTACTGGTTATATGTTTTGAGTTACAGAGGAGGTCTAGGGCTAGAATTATTGCTCTCGCTCTAACGTTCGCAGCGATACCTCACATGTGTGGTTTGAACACCGTTTTCATATGTGGCCGGGACTTACGTATGCGTTCGCTTCTGCATGCGAGCACATGAGGACAGGGGCACTTTAAAAAAAAATTTTTTTCATTGTTCATTTTACTTTATTTATTTTAGTTTGACATTTTTTTCCCCAAAAATAAATTTTTTGATCACTTTTATTCCTATTACTAGGAATGTAAACATCCCTTGTAATAGGAATATGGAATGACAGGTCCTCTTTACAGTGAGATATGGGGTCAATAAGACCCCACATCTCACCTCTAGGCTGGAAAGCCTGAAATAAAAAAATAAAAAAGATTCTGGCTTTGATCGTATTGGCGAGTCGGTAGAAGCACCGGAGGGCGGCGGGAGGGGGAGGGATGTCTATGGCTGGGTATTGCAGGGTATCACCGACTATGGCTGGGTATTGCAGGGTATCTCGGAGTATGGCTGGGTATCTCCGAGTATGGAAATTTATGGCAGGGTATTGCAGATTATTAGATTATAGGGTATTTGAGGGTGTTGCAGAGTATTTGCAGGTGTTGCAGAGTATTTGTGGGTATTGCAGAGTATTTGCGGGTATTGCAGAGTATTGCAGAGTATTTGCTGGTACTGCAGAGTATTGCAGGGTATTGCAGAGTAATGGCAAGGAATTGAGGGGTTAAATTTTGGTGAGCAACGATGTGGGCACTGCAGATGCAGCCCACAGCGCTGCTGACACCGATCTCTTCCCCCTCCGCTGTACTGATCGGTACAGAGAGAGGGAGGGAGGAACTGGCATCATAACATGACGCCGGTTTGTTTACAAGTGATCACTCCGTCATTTGACGGAGCGATCACGTGGTAAACGGGCGCGATGAGCTCTCGAGTGCGCGCCCCAGGGGGCGCGCGAGAGCGGAATTCTGGGAGGACGTCATATGACGGCCTCCCAGAGTTAAACAACCGCCCTGTAGCCGTCATTCGGCTATGGGCCGGTTGTTAAGTGGTTAAAATCTGATAGTAGTCTATGGTCACCTTTAAAGATCAATATCTGAAAATATAAATATATTGGGTTTAGAAGTACTTTTTTGTTTTTTGAAAGATTTGGGCAAAAAAAGAAAAATAAACATTTCAAATATATATTAGAAGTGATAGGAATGAGATTAGCATCAAAGGGTTAATTAACTGAGAACACCTACTAATTGCCTAGCAAGACACATCCAATGAGATTAAATTAACCAATTGGATTGGGCATGTGCTATTATCAATGGGAAAACCACAGTTACACTAGCGCCAGTTGCAGTTTACATATGCGAGTATTTATTATCACTATTTGCATTTCAAAGTGCACCGATTCGCATGTTCGGTTAATGACTTTTCCAGTGCACCAATTAATGTATGAACCAGCGCAGCACATTTGTCTTAGTAAATCACCCCAATATGTACATTCCAGACAAATATTTCAATGCTTTAAAATACTAAAACTGTAGAATTAGCACAGAATTTTTAAATTACACAAACATAATGCAATTTTTTCAGAGCAATGTCTGGTAAACAAGGGTGCCAAATGAGAAGTGCATTGTTCAATCATTGACATATAGTACTATATTGTAAAATAAGATTGTAAGTACCTAAATCACTAATGACAGTTGATTTTTATTTATTTTTTTGTATTTCAGAGCTTATTATTAAATTGCTTCTACCAGCTGTGTTTTATCTGTTTTACTGTGACTAATATTATTTTATGATCTATATGCTATTTCAATAAAGGGGATTAAAATATTAAAAGATGTTTAACATCTTCATATAATTTATGGTAGAACATGAAATTGATATAGCTTCCCATTCAGCCTTTTTTTTAAGTTCTTTGGTGTAGTTGTTTGACTGGTTAAATAGTTGATTTATCAAAAATTGAAAAGCACCCAGATGAAATCACTTAAAGGAAAAAGAAAATTAAATTGGACATTACAAGAGCTAGACATATTATTTACTACAAGAATAGTTCAGCTGGGAAATCAGAGTGAATAAAATAGACCAGGAATAGGAGCAAAAAGGAAATTAAATATGAAAATTATGCTGGTGACATGTATTTGTCGGAATTACTTAGAAGTTGTGTGGTTTTGAAAGGTGGTTGCATGAAGCACTCCATTTTACAAAATAGCATTCCCAGTAGACAGGAGTTAAAGAAAAGATCATTTTGATCATTTTGATAAGTGATGCATTGGTTCACAGGGAAACTGAAGGTGTAAACACATAGTTGGACTTATTCAGAAAGGCAGTGCACTGGATATTTGAGTGGAGTCACTCAAAGCAACTTTCATCTATAAAAACTTCTTACTCAAGACAATTCATTACTTTTTGATGGAGGAGTAATATTTTGGAAAGTAAAACTGTTGTTAAGTTATTTCATGATTGCTTCTCATTTGCTTTTTATGCTCACATAGATCTGCTTCTATTTCTTTACAAGATTTATTAAACAAACTGAACAGAACATTGGAATTATAAGGATGTGAAAGGATAATTGGATTATTAGCATGTGGGCTTTAAACTGCAACTACATGCAGAGAATTTTACATGTGTATGCTTATCTTCTCTATATTTAGAACTGAACTCTGGGCATAAATTCATGAATTTAAAGCAGTATTAAATCCATAAGCAAATTCCTCAATTTCTTAGTATATTTGAATCTATGTAACATTATCTCCCCACCAAGAGTAACAATGCTACTGGCATGTTACTGGCCAGATCACCAGGTAAAAAATGAGGGAAAAAAGCATTAAAAAAAAGAAAATTGATATAGCCACCACAGCTAATATTTTGTAGGTGCCAATATAGTACATCTTTGGTATTGAGTTTAATGCTGCTTTAAATGTATTCCTCAATTCAACATTTGTAGTTGTTGGATGATCTTCCCTCACCACTTGCTCTGGTGACAATTCTACGATTTTGGATTTCCATGATGACAATGGTCACCAAGAAAAATAAAGAGATGAATCTTCCAAGTGGGGTCATAGGCAGCCATAATATTTTTGCCTTTACATACACTTTAATAGCAGATATATTATATATTGTGTAGCCAAACTTAAATATTCAATGCATGTGCTAAGTGGTATATCTAAAGCAGATTGTGGCAAGATTTAGTTGGATTCTCCCAGTAAGATCTATTTGGGGAGTGGAAGGTAAAATGCAATATCCGGGACTTTTTGAGCTAAACATTTTTTCACACAAAGGCATATTAATAGATATGAGTACAATTCAGTTTTTTAAGTGTAAAACTTTAAAACTGGCAAAAATCGTTTTCATTTTTAAACGAGCATTAACACCTATCACATTACATAGTTAGTAAGGTTGAATAAAGACACCAGTCCATCCAGTTCAACCTGAGTGAGTGTCTACAATTGTCCCTATCCCTATACATTGCACACTCACATCAGTCCCTACCCACAATCCAAGGTCCCCATTCATATACTAGGGCAAATTTTTGGACAAAAAGACAATTAACCTACCTGCATGTCTTTTGAGTGTGGGAGGAAACCAGAGTACCCAGAAGAAGCCCACACAGGCACAGGGAGAACATACAAACTTCAAGCAGGTAGTGTTGTGGTTGGGATTCAAACCAGAGACACTTTTATTGCTAGGTGAGAGTGCTAACCACTACACCACTGTGCCACCCATAAAATTATACAAATAAACAGTGTCAAATTTGTTGGAGCATATGTATTTCACTGCTATATATTGAATACCAAAGGGAGTCCATTATTAAAAAAAACAAGAGTGAATCGCCTTAAAAAAATAAAATAATTTAAAATGTCACTAGTCCAAAAATATTTGTCAGTTGAAAAATAAGAATGTGCAGCTGTCTGACACCTGTTGTGTGCTCACTCCAAACTAAATTAAGAAGTCTTTATTAAATTGACTAATAACTTTTGTTTGGTTTCTCTTTATTTCACTATTCCATATATAGAAGTATGCATCCATATACACTGTCACCTATTGGTTTAACATTCAATTACCGCACGTTGTACAATTAAATTTTCTTATTAGCAGTCTCACACACTCTTCCTGGGTTCTCCCCATGTTTGCATTGACTTTGCCTTTCCTCTTCCTCCAGTCCAGTCCCTCCCTTTCTCATTCCCCAGGTTCTCTCACAACTAGGCACTATCATTATTCCCCTTATTCTCTCCCTGTTACTCAGCTAATGTCAGTTATGCCAAACTCCCCCTCCAATCCCCTGGGACTTTCCATAATCTCTCTCCACTCCCCCCCCCCACCCCCGATCACTCAATCAGTTGCAGTCATGCCAGGTTCCTCCTCCAATCCCCTGGAAATTTCCTTACATCCCTCCTCAGGTCCCACAATCAGTGCAAGTCTTTCCAGACTCCTCCTCCAATTCCCAAGGGCTTTACTTCCTCTGTCTCTTCTCTCTCAATCAATGCCAATCATGCCAGACTCCTCCAACTTGCTGGGAACTTATTTCTTCATCTTTCTCTCTTTCCTCCCCCTGTCACTCAGTCAATGCCAATCATGCCAGACTCCTCCTCCAACTTGCTGGGAACTCCTTGCTTCTTCTTCCTCTCATCCCCCCCCCCCCATCACTCAGTTAGTGCCAGTCATGCCAGACTTCTCCTCCAATTCCCCAGGACTTATCTCCTCCTCTCCCCCCCCAGCACTTTTTTTCCCCATTGAAACCCTAATGTGCAGCGTTGCCATCCTCCATTGCTGCTCTACAACTGCTGTTGTTACTCCATGAGGAAAGTTTAATTCTGGTTCTAACATAGGTGATCTTCTCAATTTGGTTACTTTCTACTTACTTTACTTCATGACTCTCGTTTTCATCATAAAGATGGCACAAAATGTGGTTGTCATTTATTATCTAATTATCTAAATCATATCTATGTCATTGCCTCTCTTAATCCATCCACATTTTATGCTGTGTTGAGGTATGTTTCTCTGTGTACCCCATCCCACACCCTTTTAATGTTAAGATGTTAAAACAGCTGCTTCTGCAGCTCTGATACAAATGTGACCACTATAAAAATCAATGAGTTTTACTGGTGTCACAACTTTTGTCATAAATATAATCTTTGCAACTGCCATTCTCCTTTGTATGACAATATGCAGATATGAATAAAGCTTCTTAATAAGTCTCATGTAACCACTGATTTATAAGTTCAACCACTGGGACCACTTTTATAAGGCTTTTAGTATCTGCAGCTGCTGTTCTCCTGTAAATGCAGATCTGCTCATTGTATTTGAGCTGCCAACTAGTCTTATTTCTACAGCTTGGTTTCCTAATATTTTTAGTACTTAAGCAGTCTATAAATTACTCGTTTAGCTTTTCTTCCACCATGAGGGAATGGAAAGAAAATCGCTCAGTTAGTCAGTGTTGATGGGGGAATGCCTCCCACAATGCTATTGTATTCTTCCAGCAGTGGGGGGGAGAGTTCACAGGCAGCCTTCCTGGTCAGTGGACTACAATGACTACTGCTAGAAGCTATAGCCATTGGCAATATACTCATGCAGAGAAATCTGACAGGCAGGTTGTTCCCAAGTCAATGATTGGTTCAATTTGGGTACACTCAGCCTTCCCTACATGGATCAAAATTCACCTGCTGAAATGGATACATTTCAATCCATGTACAGTATATTTTAACATTTATTTTAGTAGCTAATTAGTCTTATGCCCTGTATACACGGTCGGACATTCCGACCACAAAATCTGTCTGATTTTTTCAGACGGATTTTGGCCGAAACTTGTGTTGCATACACACGGTTGGACAAAGTTGACGGAAAATCAGATCGTTCTGAACGCAGTGACGTTCCTTGCGTACGGCAGGACTGTGTAGAGGCCAGTAGCCAATAGCTTTTGTCTCCTAATTTATTCTGAGCATGCGTGGAACTTTGTCCATCAGAATTCTCTACAAAGAGTCGGAAAAAGTCTGATTAGATTTTGTTGTCGGAAAATTTTAGATCCAGATCTCAAACTATTTCTGTCTGAATTTACGACGGAAAAGGTCTGATAGAGCCCACACACAATCGGATTTTCCGACAACATAATCCAATCGGACCGTTTCCGACGGAATTTCCGACCGCGTGTACAGGGCATTAGTTCAGCAGCTGAGTTTCTTAGTGTTTTATAGTATTTTTGCCAGTAGCTATAGCTAATTTGTTTCCTTTCAACAGCTTAGTTTTGAGTGATTTGCAATTACTTTCAGCTTGATATTTCAGTACTTGTTTGCAATTTTCCTTTTTTGTAATGCACATCTTCTTTTCTTCTTCATTATTCATTTGTATCCCTTTTTAATTCAATTGAGACAATTGTAGTTCATGTGAAATGTTGTTGCTATTGTGTGATATTCTAGAATTTGTGGTATATACTCATATGCATGCATATTTAGACATAATTTGTCATCATTATGACCATGTTTTTTTGTTTATTCTTTCTTGCAGCCCTGATGAAGGGAGGTGGTGCCTCCTCTGAATCACTTTAGCTGTTTTATATGACTTTTTTACCAAAAGTGCAAACTATCTTAAACATAAAATTAATCTGGTTTTGGTCTGGAGCTCTTTTCTGCATGTTTATCTTTAATATGTAAGGCTATTTGTCTTCGATGTTGTATCATAATGCGATGGCAGTGTACCTGCTCCTAATTAAAATAACTGGTGAAATAATAACTGGCAATTTAGGAAACAATGGAATTACCAGTATTTAATAATATAGGTGAAGAAATAGTTAAATCACACATTACACAGGTTAAATACAGAATAAACAATTATCAATGTTGACAGTGAACTACATCAACTAGGATAATGTTCTTTTTTTCCTTGACTTTAGAAGATATAAAACAGTGAAATGACAGTTTTTTTTCTTTTATCATACTACAAAAAGAGCAGATTACTATCCAAAGAACGAGGCATCAAAGTAAAGACAGCTTTAGATGTGTTATATGACTACTGTCACCTGTTTTCTTCAGATTATGCAAAGCCCAAAAAAATGAATATCAAAAACAAACTAAGCATCATAAAATGTTTAATTTTATTATCATTTGAACTATATAGAAATGGCTAAAATGTAAATAAATACTAACTGTCAGAATTTAATAAATTACATTGTAATGAAATGTAATCATTAGGGCATTGTTTTTTTTTCGAAAAATTGAATGCAAAAAAAATTAAAACAATGACAACGTTTCAGATATGTTGCTTATATCTTGGATTTAACTAAAAGTGAAAAAAGTGTTACCCCAGCTCCACTGCTAATATAAAAGTCCACAAACTGTGATCTGGTTCTCTAGCCAGAACATTCAGGCCCCACAGATATGATACTTAAATCAGGAAGGCTGGCAACGGATGCTCTTGAATAAAAGTACTTTATTAGTTACATTGGTACATGGGTACAGGCTATATGCTGACGCGTTTTGGCTAAGAAGCCTTCATCAAAGCATTTCTGCAGCGTCAGCATATAACCTGTAACTGTGTACCCATGTAACTAGTAAAGTACTTTTATTCAAGAGCATCCAAGTTGCCAGCCTTCCTGATTTAAGTTAACTAAAAGTTACCCTTTCTACTGTATATAAAGAATATTTGAATTCTATAAATGAGTAAATGAGGTTCACTGAGTAAATGTGTTCTTCCCTTTTCAGCATGTTCCCTGATGTCCTTAATTAGGCCACTGAATCCTTGTAATACTTATCAATATACTACTCTAATCCTAATATCCAGGCCTGGACTGGGACAAAAAATAGGTCTTGATATACAGGCATTTGCAAGGGCAGTTGATGACGGGCACTGCGATATAAAGGGGACTGCACTTTATAGGAAACTGTAATGATTACAGTGCCCCTTTTACAATGCTGTACCCTTTTGATCACAGTGTCCCTATAAATCACAGCCCCCCATTACAGTGCCCTTGCAGTCATGCCCCCTCATTCTTCTCACTAATCACAGTGGCCTCTTTTACTCTCTTCCTCCCCTGCACAGTCCTACCTTTGGCAGAGCAGAGGCAGGATTCAGACTGTGTGTCCTCTACCAACTTTCCCACTCCTCCAACAAAGTCATCCTATCAGCAGAGCAGGGGATGGAAGGAGCTGTAGATCTGGATCATATTAGGAACAAGGTGATTACCTGCTTGCTGATATGAAAAGAATGTCACTCTCTGTGCAGATCTCCAGCTCATCCTACCCCCTACTCTGCTAATAGGATGACATTATTGGAGGGGTGGGAGAGCCAGTAGAGGACACATAGGCATGTTCGTATAGCATCCCCCTCTCTCAAGCACTCTGCATATCAGATCTATGTAAGTAGATCACTCTCTCTATATATCAAATCTCTCCATGTATTGCACTCTCTTTTTCTGTATATATGGGACCTCTGTATAGTATTTTTCTATCTCCCACTATAGCATCTATATCCATGTAACTGACTCCCCTTTTCTCTGCATAGTAGATTTCTCTGTATAGAGGATATCTACATGTATCGGATCACTGTATTTCTGAATAGTGGATATCTCCCTGTGTATATGGGATCTCTCTGTAATTTGAATTTCTGTCTCTCTATATAGTAAATCTCCCCCAATCTCTCTGTATCAGATCTCTGTGCATAGTAGATCTCTCTGTATATGGATCTCTCTTCTACTTCTTCCTCTCTCTCTCTCTCTCTCTGAACAGGGGATATATTTCTGTACAGTACATCTCTCTCTGTGTATAATAGTGCTCTCTGTGTTAGCTCTCAGCACTCTCCCTGCTCTTTCTATAGTGTCTCCCCTTTTCTCTCTCTATACAGCATCTTCCTCTCTCTACATACAGTATCTTACTCTCTCTGTATAGTAGATCTCTTACTCTCAGGGCCCCTGGGGCTCTCTGAAACCTTTAGGTTCTGGCTCTCCACTGGTCATGTGTAGTCACTCCGCAGCAACTGACGGGGTATGGCGTGGCCTCTGAACGCTCCTCCCTGAGTGTCAGTCTTGGTACAGACACAGGCATAGCCTCATAGCAGGTGGTGAGCTGCAACTGCGGCCTGTGTTACCCTGTCAAGACCACAGTGGCTGCTTACCTCCTGCCATGAAGACCAGTCATCAAAAGGCATTGGACCTCAGCCCTGAGGTTGAGCCCAGAAGCCCTGGCCCACCAGTAAAATGCCCAGTGTGCCCTATGGCCAGTTCGTGCCTACTATATACTACTTTATTTCAGTGTCCTTTATTTAATTTCAGTGTCCTTTATATGCTTTGGTTTACTTTTTTTGCTACCCAATCTTCTCAGTTTAGCTGGGTCATCTGCATATTCAAGGTGGATGAGCAAATCCTCCAAGCTGCACTATTATATTCTGACCGTAGGACTCTTTTTCTGTCAGAATATGCTGATCTGTGCTGCATCCGATCAGTCACAATGTTTCCAACAGTCCTATGATTGAGAGGAGTCAATCATTCGATTTCTGAACTAGCCAAATTTTAAATCATCATCATGGCCAGCCTTAGTTGTCCTGACAAACCTCTAACTAGCTATCATTTAGACCACATCACACATTCCTTATCCCATAACACTTTTCAGTGCATAATTAGTCATTTGCATTGAAGTAGAATAAAAAGCTGCTGCATACTGGATAGAGCACACAGTAATTCACACTTCTCACACGTAAGTTAGCACCACATGCTTTGCACATTGCTCTCATCTGAATCCTTTATTGTTAACTTTTTATTACTAGCATTAATTTCACAATATATTTTTGAACATATACATTTTTTTCTGTCTTTTTGTATTTTTATTCTCTCATGTATGCGATTGCATACGTGTGTATATGTGTAATAACTGGTTGTGCCACCCTTGATGGCAACAACTACAATCAAGCATTTGCAATAACTGGCAATGAGTCTTTCACATTGCTGTGGAGCAGTTTTGGCCCACTCTTCTTTGCAGAACTGCCTTTGTAAGGTCATGATACAGCATCCCAATTGGATTTGAGTCCGGGCTTTGACTAGGCCACTCCAAAACCTAAATTTTGCTTTGTTTGAACCATTTGGAGGTTGAACTTGCTGTTGTGTTTTAGATCATTGTCCTGCTACATAACCCAAATGCATTTGAGGTTGAGGTCATGAACTGATGGCCAGATATTCTCCTTTAGGATTTTCTGGTAGAGCTCAGAATTCATGGTTCCATCAATTATGGTAAGTCCTCCAGGCTCCGAATCTGCAAAGTAGCCCCAGACCATCACGCTACCACCACCATGTCTGATTGTTGTATGATAATCTTGTTATGAAATGCTATATTAGTTTTATGCCAGATGTAACGGAACGCACACCTTCCAAAAAGTTACATTTTTGTCTCATTAATCCACAGAATATTTGCCTAAAAGTCTTGGGGATAATCAAGATGTTTTTTGGTAAATGTGAGATGAGCCTATGTGTTCTTTTTGGTCAGCAGTGGTTTTGGCCTTGGAACTCTCCTATTGATGCCATTTTTGCCCAGTCTTTTCTTATGCCGTGTACACACGACCATTTTTTCCGTCAGAATAAACTCTGACAGTTTTTCCAATGGAGTTCCGCTGGAACGGACTTGCCTATACACGATCACAACAAAGTTTGATCTTTTAGAACGTGGTGACATACAACACGTACAATGGGACTAGAAAAGGGAAGTTCAATAGCCAGTAGCCAATAGCTGCCCTTGCATTGCTTTTGGTCTGTCGGAACAGCACACAGACGAACGGTTTTCCCGATAGGAATTGATTCCATCGGAAAGATTTAAAACATGTTCTATTTCCAGGTCCGTCAGAATTTTTGAAAAAAAAGTCCACTGAAGCCCACACACAATTGGAATATCTGATGAAATGATTCCGTCTGACTTTTTCTGCCGGAAAGTCTGGAATTATTGTTGAATCATGAACACGATCTTACCTGAGGCAAGTGAGGCATGCAGTTCTTTAGAGTTAGAGTTCTTCTGAGTTCTTTTATGACCTCCTGGATGGGTCATCGTCATGCTCTTGGAGTCATTTTTGTAGGCCAGCCACTTCTGGGAAGGTTCATCACTGTTCTAAGTTATATTCATTTGTGGATAATGGCTCTCTCCTTGGTTCATTGGAGTTCCAAAACCTTAGAAATGGCTTTGAAACCCTTCCTAGACCGATACATGTTTGTTTCTTATCTGTTCTTGAATTTTTTTAGATTGTGGCATGATGTATGTCTTTTTGTGATCTGTTCACGTGCTTCACTTTGTCAGACAGCTTCTATTTATATGATTTCTTGATTCAACAGGTCTGGCAGTAATCAGACCTGGGTGTGGCAAGTGAAATTTAACTCAGCTTTCCAAAAAATTGTGGTTAATCACAGTTCATTCATGATTCAGCATGGGAGGGGGCAATTCGTTTTTCACATAGGGCCAGGCAGATTTGGACAGCTTTTTTTCCCGTAATAAATTATATAATAATTTAAAAACTGCATCTTGGATTTACTCGAGTTATCTTTGTGTAATATTAACATTTGTTTGATGATCTGAATCATTTAAGTTTGAGAAAATGCAAAAAAAATAAAAATCAGGAAGGGGCAAATACTTTTTTACAGCACTGTATATGTGTATGAGTGTGTGTGGAGGTACAGATGTGTACATGTACGTGGCAGAGCTGCAAGATTAATTGTTCAGAATCAAGATCACAATTTTCTCCCCCTCACGATCTTACAAAGCATTTTCCTGATTCTTTCTATGCAGAGAAGCCAACAGTGGTCAAAAAAACAGGCAGTCTGCCAAGTATCACAACGTTCCTCAGCCGTTGAGCTATTATGTGCATTTGTTTTTGTCCGAATGCATTTTTGTCTGAATTTCAGGTATTTTCGTTATCGTTTGTTAAAAGTGCAGAATCCGAAATACAAAAGATCCGACATAAATAAATGCTTTATTTTCATTTTCGTTGTGACAACAGTTCGATATAGATAGGAGATTCGACATGATGCTGACAATAACAATCTGTGTCTATCTAACCTGTGGTCAAATGTGCCTAACCTTAACTCTATTATTCCAGGATTATTCTACACAGAGAGAAAAGATTCGACAGAGAGAAAAGATTCGGCAGAGAGAGAAAAGATTTGACAGGGAGAGAAAAGATTTGACAGGGAGAGAAAAGATCGCTGCTGGAATTGGGTGGGGGAAGTAAAATAAATATGATGATGATGATGAATGTTATTGGCTGATTGTAACCAAAGAGGAGGAGCTGTAAAATAGCTAGAACTAAGTACACACGTACAGCCAACTTACTTTCACTTATGATTGCTAGCAGAGAGAGACACACACACACAGAATCATTTCAGAAGACAGTCAATCTTAGCTGGTCCGTTTGTCAGAGAACCTAAATTATTTAGCAATTAAGCATAGCAGCAGAACAATAGTGAAGCAAGCTACAGTTCAACTTAACTTTTTCATAATAATCTGCTGCTATTGTGTTAGTGTTGTGAACCTGATAGTGATACTAGTGTTGCTAGTGTTGTGATAGCCTCAGAGGCTGCCCGTGTTGTGGGGGGGGGGATTCATTATTATAGATTTTATATTATAGATTGAGATTCTATATAGATTCTATATACCCTATCTTGTTACCTGTCTGATCAGTGATCACTATCACCAGTCCATTTTCTGTTTGAACTATATACATTCAACATGAACGACAAAGATTCGACAAAGCAGCGAAAAACATACAAACGTTGAATGTTTGGCTTATGGTGTCTGTCGAAAGTTCTAAGAAGATTCGATAGAGCAGCTAAACTATACGGAGTCATACAGTTTATCTGCTCCATTGAATATTCTTTGAACATTTGACAGACACCATAAGCCTTCAATGACAGATTCGACCTTAACCACTTCCCGACCGGCGCACGCCGATGTACGTTGGCAGAATGGCACGGGCAGGCAAATGGGCGTACCTGTACGTCCCTTTAAATTTGCCGCCCTGCGATCATGAGCACGCCACCGTTGGCACGCTCGCGTGCCACTCGGGACCCCCGTGAGTCCGGTCGCGGGTCCCGCGGACTCGATCGCCGCGGGCATACCCGCGATCGTCTCACGGGGCGGCTGAATGGAGAGATGCCATTGTAAACAGCCTCTCCCAGTTCTGCCTAGCAACAAGTGATGCTGATCTCTGCTCCATGTGATTGGAGCAGAGATCAGTGTTCACTAAAAGAAAGCCCAGCCCCCAACAGTTAGTAACACGCCCCTAGGAACACTTAACCCCTACACTGCCACCCACTGGTTAACCCCTTCACTGCCAGTGTCATTTACACAGGAATCACTGCATTTGTATAGCAGTGATTGCTGTATAAATGACAATGGTCCCAAAAATGTGTCAAAAATGTCCCATGTGTCTGCCATAATGTCGCAGTCACAATACAAATCGCTGATTATTAATAAAAATGCCATAAAACTATCCCCTATTTTGTAAACGCTATAACGTTTGCGCAAACCAATCAATAATCGCTTATTGTGATTTTTTTTACCAACAATATGTAGAAGAATACGTATCGGCCTAAACTGAGGAAAAAAAATGTTTTTTTATATATTTTTGGGGGATATTTATTATAATAAAAAGTAAAAAATAATGTGTTTTTTTCAAAATTGTCGCTCTATTTTTGTTTATAGCGCAAAAAATAAAAATCACAGGGGTGATCAAATACCACCAAAAGAAAGTTTTATTTGTGGGAAAAAAAAGACATCAATTTTGTTTGGGAGCCACGTCACACGACCGCACAATTGCAAAAAGTGGTCTGGTCTTAAGCCTGCAAAATGGTCCGGGGCTTAAGTGGTTAATTAATTGGATTTTCAGACGAATGCAATTTTTAACGAAAAAACTAAATAAATAAGAACGAATTTCGGGAGTAACTAAATCAATGTATTTTTCAGACGAAAATGAAATTCCGAAATGAAATATTTCAGTGTGTCTACTAACTATAAACATTGTAACATTTTGCTCTTTAGATCAAATGAATGAACTTCGGTCTGTAAAGGAGGGAAGTTTAACCACTTAAAGACTAAACTTTTTTCTGACACTTGTTGTTCTCAAGTTAAAATCATTATTTTGAGCTAGAAAATTTCTTAGAACCCCTAAACATTATATATATTTTTTTTAGCAGAGACCCTAGAGAATAAAATGGTGGTTGTTTCAATATTTTATGTCACACTGTAGTCACAGAGCAGTCTTTCAAATGCAATTTTTTGGGAAAAAAATACACTTTAATGAATCTAAAAAAACGAAATAGTAAAGTTTGCCCAATTTTTTTGTACAATGTGAAAGATTATGTAATGCCGTGAGAATCAAGAGAGACGCGATCTTTATTCGCAGCAAAAAAATGTGATTATCTTTTTGGCCAGAATCATGCAACTCTAGTACATTTTATGAATATATGTATGTTTATATGCTTTATTCTTTCTATTTGTACATCATACTTTCTGTTTTTCACTTTACTCCATGCATACAAATTTCAGAGTCATCTACTATTCTAGTTAGTCTTATTTTGTCATTTCATGCTGTCTTTGTTTTTCTTGTAAATTCTTCACCTGTAGTCCTTGCTTCATATCCCCTATCTGATCCCAGTTCCTTCCAGTCACAAATTTTTGTGTCACACTGACATATTGATATGCATATATTTCTGCTTTGCTTCATGATTTATAGACATTGTTGCCCCATCTGTATTAGTGTTTTTTCATCAATCATCCTGTATATCCCCCCATTTCATTATATTTATACTTCATTTTATTGTCCCTTTCTGGCCAATCAGTACATACCTTCTGAGTCTATTAGCCATGTCTATTAACGGCTTGCGGACCAGGCGCTGCAGTTTTACTGCGGCAGGTTGGCTCCGCTGCATGAAAACACATTATTGTACATGATTTTGCGAGGTCCAGATAGCAGGAACAAAATATTACAGTGCACACATGCAAAAAATACATTTACCTCTAGGAAGGCTTATTTAAAACACCTAGACATTTTCAAAAAACATTATCAAAAAATATGGGGATTTGGTTACACCATATTGCTATATTGTGCTTAAGCCCACTTACTGTGACAAAGTACCCCATGATTAGTGGGCCCTGCACTATCTTTAATAGCAACACAACATGGCCGCGATCGCCACGCTACGTGCCCCTGTCATTTGACAGTGCGCGGGCAGCAAGAAGTTAAAGAAAGTATGTCCAAAGCCATGTTTAGAAGCAAGTGTAAACGAGCCCTAACGGTATTTACTAAGTGATAGTGAATTCCAACCATGACAATGTTTATTGTGTTTATTATATGTGTGTCTAGTTTTTCTTTTGCATTTATCTCACAAAATAGATGTCCTTTCACAAAACTTACAAGTTGATAAAACTATGATGAGAAAATGCACAGTGAAAACACATTTCAAATCCAGCAGTAGATTGAGAGATATTAGCAATTGTATTTATATGCAAATCTAGCCTTTTCTTGTGAAGTGCCTGCTGTCCCTATCTTCTGAACCACCTTATTGTTAAGTAAAGTTGCCCTGACCTTGTTTTAAGCAATTCCTTGCCTTAAAATTGACTATACATTATTGACTATCTAGAATAGGTGCAGCAATGATGTAGCATGCACATCATTGGAAGTCAAAGATTTATGGTCACCATTAGGTATGAGCTAGGTGTTCGAGTCGAACGCATGTTCGACTCAAACACCGGGTGTTTGCCCATTTGGTGAAGCCAGAACTTTTTAGGCTGTTCGCGCCATATTCATGTGGCGCTAATGGCCCACAATGCACTGCGCCATCGCAGTGCATTGCTGGCTGATGATTGGCCGAGCATGCACTGTGACCTGCATGCTTGGCCAATCACAGCACCGGCAGCGAGGAGAGCCATAATTGGCCACAGACAGGATGCCACACTATATAAAGCCGCCTACGCGGCGGCCTTGTGTAGTGTGTTGTAGCGTTCATAGAGAGAAAGATAGTCAGGGACAGTGTCTATATTTCTTCTGATTGAAGCTAGCGCATTTACAGTGGGTCTATTGTGACCCCTGCACAGTATACACCTGAAGCTACCCCCAATTGCTGGTATTGTTCTGTTCCTATACCACAGGCAGCTGCAGCAGTTACAGTTGGTGTATTGTGCCACCTGCACAGTATACACCTAAAGCTACCCCCAATTGCTGGTGTTGTTCTGTTCCTATATCACAGGCATCTGCAGCAGTTACAGTCGGTGTATTGTGCCTCCTGCACAGTATACACCTGAAGCTACCCCCAATTGCTGGTGTTGTTCTGTTCCTATACCACAGGCATCTGCAGCAGTTACAGTCGATGTATTGTGCCACCTGCACAGTATACACCTAAAGCTACCCCCAATTGCTGGTGTTGTTCTGTTCCTATACCACAGACATCTGCAGAAGTTACAGTCGATGCATTGTGCCACCTGCAAAGTATACACCTGAAGCTACCCCCAATTGCTGGTGTTGTTCTGTTCCTATACCACAGGCAGCTGCAGCAGTTACAGTCTGTGTATTGTGCCACCTGCACAGTATACACCTGAAGCTACCCCCAATTGCTCGTGTTGTTCTGTTCCTATACCACAGGTAGCTGCAGAAGTTAGAGTCAGTGTATTGTGCCATCTGCACAGTATACACCTTAATCCACCCCAATTGCTGGTGTTGTTCTGTTCCTATACCACAGGCAGCTGCAGCAGTTATACTTGGTTTATTGTGCCCCCTGCACAGTATACACCTGAAGCTACCCCCAATTGCTGGTGTTGTTCTGTTCCTATACCACAGGCAGCTGCAGCAGTTACAGTCTGTGTATTGTGCCACCTGCACAGTATACACCTGAAGCTACCCCCAATTGCTCGTGTTGTTCTGTTCCTATACCACAGGTAGCTGCAGAAGTTAGAGTCAGTGTATTGTGCCATCTGCACAGTATACACCTTAATCCACCCCAATTGCTGGTGTTGTTCTGTTCCTATACCACAGGCAGCTGCAGCAGTTATAGTTGGTTTATTGTGCCCCCTGCACAGTATACACCTGAAGCTACCCCCAATTGCTGGTGTTGTTCTGTTCCTATACCACAGGCAGCTGCAGCAGTTATAGTGGGTGTATTGTGCACCCTGCACAGTATACAACTGAGGCTACCCCCAATTGCTGGTGTTGTTCTGTTCCTATACCACAGGCAGCTGCAGCAGTTACAGTCAGTGTATTGTGCCACCTGCACAGTATACACCTGAAGCTACCCCAATTGCTCATGTTTTTCAGATCCTATACCACAGGCAGGCAGCTGCAGTAATTACAGTCGGTGTACTGTGTCATCTAATCAGTGTGCACCTAAAGCTACCCCAATTGCTGGTGTTGTCATCTCCCTGTAGCCATTAGTATGTCTGGAAGGCCAACAAGGAGAGGCAGACAGTCATGAGCCAATAAAAGAGGGCAAGCAGGCTCTGTGTCTAGAGGCAACAGTGCTGGTCGTGGACACGTTGCATCGTCATCAGCACGTAGCCATGGGACACGCTTGTCCTTATTTTCGGCAGATGGACATGTTGAGCCGCAACATACCAAAGACTTGGTAGAGTGGATGACCAAGCCCTCCTCATCCTCCTCATCCTCTCTCACCCAGGCACAGGGTACTGGCAAAGCAGCTGCCAATGCGTCCTCTTCCCTCGCCTCAATGGCATCAGTCACTCCTTCCCTAGACCCACCATGTCCTCCTGAGTTGTCCCCCAAACTGTTTGAGCACAGTGTTGGGTACATGCTCCAGGAGGATGCCCAGCGTTTTGAAGGCTCTGATGATGATACTCAGCTAGAGGAAGGCGGTAGCGTGAGCCCAGAGAGAGAGGATGCTCAAGAAGGACAGCGAGCTGGCAGTTCTGTTGCCCCAGCTGCAGCATACTGCCAGATTTGCTCCAGTGATGAAGAGGGAGGGGATGATGAGGTCACTGACTCCACATGGGTGCCTGATAGGAGAGAGGAGAAGAGAGAGGAGGAGGAGGCACATCTCCAATGAGGCAGGATGCCCTTCGGGGGCCAGCTTAAGGGGAGCACACCGACTGAATCACACCGCAGAGCTCCACCTGTGCAGGTTGCTGCCTCTGCACGTTATTCCAAAAGTTCTTTGGTGTGGGCCTTTTTTGAGACGAGTGCATTAGATCGCACCGCTGCTATTTGCAACAAATGTCTCAAGCGTATCTCGCGTGGCCAAAACATCAGCCGCTTGGGCACCACATGCTTGACCAGACATATGTTGACCTGCCATGCAGTTCGTTGGCAAGCATACCTTAACTACTTAAGGATCGCCTCCTGTACATATACGTCGGTACTTTGAAGAGGGATTGCTCGGTAATGGCAGCAGCTGCTGCCACAACCCAGATATCCAACTTTACAGAAGGCGGTCCTGTTTACGTTAATGGTGGTCTCCGCAGTGGGTTCACTGCAAGATCACCATTATCGGCGGCGGGAGAGGTGCCACCCCCCCCTCCTGCACCCTCCGCCGCTTACCGGAGCCATCGGGAGCGGCTGAGGCGATCGGGTCCTTTCCTGTGCTGGGTATGGAGACGAGCGAGGCTAAGATGGCCCTCACTCATCTCTATACCATAGGAGGGGGTGGAAGCGATGTCAAAACGTCACTTCTGCTCAACATTTTTTCAATGTCCTTTTTTCAAATAATTTTTTTTTTTATTGCATTTAAGTCCAAATATGAGATCTGAGGCATTTTTGACCTCAGATCTCATATGTAGGAGGACCTGTCATGCTTTTTTCTATTACAAGGGATGTTTACATTCCTTGTAATAGGAATAAAAGTGATCCATTAAAAAAAAAAAAACAGTGTAAAAATAAATGAAATTAAGTAAAATAAATAAGAAATATTTTTTTTTTTTAAACACGCCGTCCCGACGAGCTCACGTGCAGAAGCGAACGCAAACCTGAGTAGCGGCCGCATATGAAAACAGTAGTCAAACCAAACATGCAACCTATAGAATTTTTTAAATGTCGCTTATGGAGATTTTTGAGTGTAAAAGTTTGACGCCATTCCACGAGCAGGCGCAATTTTAAAGCATGACATGTTGGGTATCAATTTACTCGGCATAACATTATCTTTCACAATATAAAAAAATTGGGCTAATTTTACTGTTGTCTTATTTTTTTGTTCAAAAAAGTGAATTTTTTCCAAAAAAAGTGCACTTGTAAGACCACTGCGCAAATACGGTGTGAAAAAAAGTATTGCAATGACCGCCATTTTATTCTCTAGGGTGTTAGAAAAAAAAACAATATATAATGTTTGGGGGTTCTAAGTAATTTTCTAGCAAAAAAAACTGTTTTAAACATGTAAAAACAGAGTCTGAAAAAGAGGCCTGGTCCTTAAGTGGTTAAAGACCCCACACCAAAGAACAAAGCAGACGTCTCCTTGCTCCTCATAAGCTGGGATCTCCAACCCCACTAGACCTTCAGTCCTCCCTGAAACCTGCACTGAGAGGAATGAAGGTGTAGAATTAGGTGTGTCACAGCCAAGTACTTGCGGACAATCTGCTAGCAGTACACCGACGTCCGATTTTACCAGGCAAATTTAACTGCCCCAGCTGCTGGACCGTCAAAAGAAGTTCACTCCCAGCCATCCACATGCCCAGTGGTTTAATGCTAGCTTGGCTAAATTGCTTGCACTTCAACTGCTGCTTTTTCTCTGCTCTCTACTGGCATGTGGAAGGCAATGTCCATGCCTTGCTGGATAGGGCGGGTAGTGGTAAGGTGCATATTACCGCTGACTCATGGTCCAGCAGGCATGGACAGGGACGTTACCTATCTTTCACTGCGCATTGGGTCACTCTTCTGGCAGCTGGTAAGGATGCAGGGCAAGGTGCAGTAGTGTTGGAGGTTGTTCTGCCACCACGCCTCCAAAATGCTACTACTGGTTGTGACACACCTCTCTCCTTCACCCCTCGTCTTCTTCTTCCTCCATGGCCTCTTCCTGTGCTTTGTCCTCAGAAACAGCGGTGCTCCATAGGCATTCAAGGGGTGCCATTCCGTGCTTGCGCTGGTGTGCTTGGGGGACAGGAGCCACACTGGGGCAGATATTCTGGCAGGCTGACAGGTGGTTGACACCATGCCAGCTTAAGCCAGGAATGGTGGTTTTGACAATGGCAACAACCTCCTCTCCGCCCTCCGACAGGGACAACTGACCCATGTGCCCTGTGTGGCTCACGTGCTTAACTTGGTGGTGCAGCGCTTCTTGGACATTTACCTGGGCTTACAGGATGTCCAGAGGCAGGCCAGGAAAGTCTGTGTTAATTTCTGTCTGTCATATAATGTCAGTATTTGGCTGGCTGAGCTCCAAAAGGAGTTGGACCTGCCCAAGACCTTTCATTAGTGACCACCTGTGTCATGGTGGAGACCTCATGTTCTCCCATAGCCCTTGTACACACGGTCAGACATTCTGACCACAAAATCCATTGGATAATTTCCAACGGATTTAGTCCGGAAGTGGTGTTGCATCCATAGGGTTGGACAAAGTTGTTGAATTTCCGGTCAACAAGAACGTGGTGACGTAAACCGCGTACGACGGGACTAGAAAAGGGAAGTTCAGCACCACGTGCGGCACCCTTTGGACTCCTTCTGCTGATCTTGTGTTTATCGCGTGTTAGTAGAAGTTTGGTTAGAGACGATTCGTGCTTTTCAGATTTGTGCTTCAGATCGTTACTGCTCTTCAGTTTGTGCTTGTTGGTGCATATCTGCTTATCAGTGCATGTAGTCAATTTGCATTTGTTGGTCATTAGGGATGGCCGAACGGTTTGCCCGGCGGTTGTTTCGGCTGTTCGCCGTCCGCCCGATCGGCAGACTATTGCCGCCGTTCGCCCGGTGGACTTCCGTGTTTACTGTGTAAAAGAACTTTGACCTATGATGACACATCCATCATGGGGTACAGGACAGCCAATTGAGACATTACAGCACATGGACACTTGGACATTCCCCCTAACTTATAAATAGACCCGATCCGGCGGGCATTTTACATTCTTTTGTATGTCACTATAAGGAGAGGTTGCTGTGTCGAGCAGGGAGAGACTTCAGTGACCCAAATCGCTAGCTATTAGGTCCACAAAAGTTCTTTTCAGGACTGGTATGGTATAGGTGTTAGGTGTAGTTCAGGATATAGGTTTGAGGCACTGCTGTGCTAGTGATTGTTGCAGAAGCCTGTCTTTTGTCAGTGTAGAGAGAGGGACAGGATGCTGTGTGCAGCAGGGACAGTCAGTTTAATCATTAGCTGTTACTATTAGGTCCACAAAAGTCCTATTCAGGACTGGTATGGTAAAGTAGTACATGATATAGTTTTGACTGCTATTCAAGTTATTGTTCCAGCAGCCTGTGTTTTGTCAGTTTAAATAGGGACAGGCAGGAAGCTGTGTGTGGTAGTGAGGGACAGTCAGTTAAATCAGTAGCTGTTACTATTAGGTCCACAAAGGTTCTTTTCAGGACTGGTATGGTAATAGGCTTGTACACGTATAATATTCTTTCTTCCAAATATAGAAAGAATATTATACTTGACTGCTGCCCTTCTGCTGCAGTAGTCCTTTATGAGTATAGGGACTGAGGTACAGTCTGCTAATCATTCACAACCTACTAGTTCCACAAAGGTCCTTATAAGGACTGGTAAGGTATAGGGTACTACAGTACATAGGGTTTAGTGAGGTACAGTCTGCTATTCCTTAAGGACTGGTATAGGTCCACAATATATAGGGTTGAGGTGCACTACTGCTGACTGCTGCCCTTCTGCTGCAGTAGTCCTTTATCAGTATAGGGACTGAGGTACAGTCTGCTAATCATTCACAACCTACTAGTTCCACAAAGGTCCTTATAAGGACTGGTAAGGTATAGGGTACTACAGTACATAGGGTTGAGTGAGGTACAGTCTGCTATTCCTTAAGGACTGGTATAGGTCCACAATATATAGGGTTGAGGTGCACTACTGCTGACTGCTGCCCTTCTGCTGCAGTAGTCCTTTATCAGTATAGGGACTGAGGTACAGTCTGCTAATCATTCACAACCTACTAGTTCCACAAAGGTCCTTATAAGGACTGGTAAGGTATAGGGTAATACAGTACATAGGGTTGAGTGAGGTACAGTCTGCTATTCCTTAAGGACTGGTATAGGTCCACAATATATAGGGTTGAGGTGCACTACTGCTGACTGCTGCCCTTCCGCTGCAGTAGTCCTTTATGAGTATAGGGGCTGAGGTACAGTCTGCTAATCATTCACAACCTACTAGTTCCAAAAAGGTCCTTATAAGGACTGGTAAGGTATAGGGTACTACAGTACATAGGGTTGAGTGAGGTACAGTCTGCTATTCCTTAAGGACTGGTATAGGTCCACAATATATAGGGTTGAGGTGCACTACTGCTGACTGCTGCCCTTCTGCTGCAGTAGTCCTTTATCAGTATAGGGACTGAGGTACATTCTGCTAATCATTCACAACCTACTAGTTCCACAAAGGTCCTTATAAAGACTGGTAAGGTATAGGGTACTACAGTACATAGGGTTGAGTGAGGTACAGTCTGCTATTCCTTAAGGACTGGTATAGGTCCACAATATATAGGGTTGAGGTGCACTACTGCTGACTGCTGCCCTTCTGCTGCAATAGTCCTTTATGAGTATAGGGACTGAGTTACAGTCTGTTAATCATTCACAACCTACTTGTTCCACAAAGGTCCTTATAAGGACTGGTAAGGTATAGGGTACTACAGTACATAGGTGAGTGAGGTACAATCTGCTATTCCTTAAGGACTGGTATAGGTCCACAATATATAGGGTTGAGGTGCACTACTGCTGACTGCTGCCCTATACTGCAGCAGTCCTTTATCAGTATAGGGACTGAGAGTTTTGTCATAGGGTCATTTAAAAAATGGCAGACAGAGGAAGAGGCAGGCCCTTCCACAGGGGTGGTAGGGTAGGGCAGGAGCAACAGGCTTGAGCCAAAGTGGGAAGTTGCAGAAGGTGCATTCAATTACTTTAAAGAACGCACCAGACTTGGTTGAGTGGCTCACTCAGCCTTACTCTTCTGCACCCTCCTCATCCTCTTGATCTGCACCCTCTTCTTCACTCTCTGCTATGTGCACCCCCAAAGACACTACCACCAACACCACCACCACCCCCACCACATACCTTTCGCTTAAGTCACAGGAATTATTTTCCGATCCATATCAAGACATTTCTGATGCGCAGACACTCTCGGCATTGGATCAGGAAGAGGAGGTAGCAACATCCGCCACTCAGCAGTCTGACGACAGTACCCAGATCAGCCCAAGGAGGAGGTTGGTCCCCGGTGTTGCTGCCTACTCCGAGATCTCTACTTATAGCGGTGGGGAAGGTGACGTTGATGATGACGTGTCTAGTGATGTCACGTGGGTGTCCACAAGAGAGGAAGAGGAGGGGAGTTCAGTGGGAGATATGGACCAGCAGATAGGGAGGAGAAGCAGGAATAACTTACATTGCACAGGAGGGACAAAGCAGACTGCTAATGTATCAGGAGTGAGTCATCGACCATGTATGGTCACATCTGGCGATCCCAGGACGCCGCCACATGGTTTCGCAGTGTGGGCTTTTTTTAACGTGTCCGCTGCTGACAATAGCGTGGGAGCAACGGAACACACAAAGCCACACTCCAGGCTCTCACCGTCCAGCCTTGTCTTCTACTTCTCCTTCTCCTCACAATTGTCCTCCACTCCACCTTCCATCACGCCAAGCTCACGTTTTTCTGCAAAAAGGCAGGCTTCTGTGGGCCTAATGTTCGATTGTAAAAACATGATGACGCCGGATAACCCTCTTGCCCAACAGAACTGATAGCCCGCCAACTACTGCCATATAAACTGGTGGACTCGGAGGCCTTTCGCAAATTTATGGCCATTGGAACACCACAATGGAAGGTCCCAGGAAGGAAGTATTTCTCAGCAGCAAGTGAATGTATCTCTGGCACACAGTGTCGGTGCCAAGATACATCTGACCACAGACACGTGGTCTAGCAAACACAGGGCAGGGAAGGTATATCACTTTTACTGCCCACTGGGTGAACCTTCTGACGGCCTTCAAGCATGTAACCCACGGCACCCATGTAGATTTGGTTTTACCACCATGGATTGCATGCAGGCCTGGCTCTTCTTCTCCTCCTCCTCCTCCTACTCCATCCTCCTCCCTCTCCTCCTCGGCTGACTCCTCCTTTTCCGCTGCTAGCGTCTCTTCCGCTGCGCCACCCAAGCTCCCTAGAACCTATTCGACATGCCAGGTGAGACGTTGCCATGCCGTGCTGCATCTGTTGTGCCTGGAAGCCAAGAGCCACACTGGCCCGGCACTCCTTTCAGCTTTGCGTTCACAGGCAGATCAGTGGCTAACACTGCTCAATTTGACAGTTGGTAAAGTGGTGTGTGACAACGGTGCCAATCTGCTTAGTGCATTGAAACAGGGCAAAATCACGCACGTGCCATGCATGGCACACGTCTTAAACTTGGTCGTGCAGCGATTCGTTGTCAAATACCCTGGGGTCCAGGACATCTTGCGGCAGGCAAGGAAAATCTCGACCCATTTCAGAAGATCTTACACGGCCATGGCTTGCCTTGCTGACATTCAGCGGCGAAACAATCTGCCGGCAGACGTCTTATTTGCGATTGCCCAACGCGATGGAACTCAACCTTCTATATGCTTGATAGGCTGCTCCAGCAGAAACATGCAGTTAACGTCTACCTGTATGAACTCTGCGGCAGAACAGGTTCTGGGGAGCTTGGTTTTTTTTCACTGCGCCAGTGGCTGCTCATGCGCGACGCATGCAGACTTCTGCAGCCATTTGAGGAGATCACCAAACTGGTCAGTTGCAGCCATGGCGCCATCAGTGACATGGTACATTATGCCTTCTTTATGGAGCGTGCATTGCGTTGTGTCATTGATCAAGCTGTGGAGGAGCAGGAGTGGGAAGATGAGGAAGTCGCAATGCTGGATGAATTCCCAGGGGGGCTACTCTATCTGAGACAAGTGAACAACAGGAGTCTGAAGAGGAGTCAGAGGAGGATGGTGCCGGGGCGGATGAGGAGGAGCAAGAAGAGCATGCTTTAAACCTTTCTGGGATCCCTGTTGTTGTGCGTGGACGGGGAGAGGAGAATGAAGAGGACGACATTGTCCTGGATGATGAGCAGGAGCCAGGCCACCACACCGCTTCCAGTTTAGTGCAAATGGGGGCCTTCATGCTCCAGTGTTTTAATAGGGACCCCCGTATAAAAAGCATAAGGGTCAAGGACCAGTACTGGGAGGCAACGTACTTAGACCCCCGGTACAAACACAAAATGGCAGAAATGTTACCGCCGTCACAGAGGGCTGTCAGAATGGAGCATTTCTAGGCCTTGCTTTGGGAAATGCTGCATTCTGCTTTTGCGTGCGCTGGCAGAGGAGCAATTCCCACTCCCAGAGAAGGAGCTGCGGGTACCAATCCAACAGTGCCTGCAAGAAGAGGCCAGTTTGAAGATGTGTTGGTGACTTCGGATATGAGGTCATTCTTTCAGCCGACCCATCGACAGGTGTCATCCGGATCCAGCATTAGGGAACACCTAGACCGTCAGGTATCTGACTACATTGGGTTAAGGGCCGATGTGGACGCTCTGAGGAGGGATGAACCCCTGGACTACTGGGTGGGCAGGCTTGACCTCTGGCCAGAGCTTGCCCAATTTTCAATTGAACTGTTGGCTTGCCCCTCGTCCAGTGTCCTGTCCGAAAGGATGTTCAGCGCAGCAGGGGGGGATCGTGACCGATAAGCGTACTCGCCTAGCTCACGACACATTTCTAAAAATGAATGAGGCATGGATCTCGGAGGAATTCAACACATGTGACCAGTAGACCATGTATATGTCTATAAACGATTATTTTAATCGAGCACACAGACCTTCTTTCTTCATTTGGCTCACTTCCTTGTCCAAAAAAAGCACACCGTACTATATGCCCGTGCCCTCCTGTTTGAAGAGGTTGAGCGGTGTCATATTTCTACTGGGGCTGCTTATTATGAGGGGTTTCCACCATCCCTGTGCTGTGCTCATTATGAGGGGCTCCCACCATCCCTGTGCTGTGCTGACTTCCTCCTGGGGCTGCTTATTATGAGGGGCTCCCACCATCCCTGTGCTAGGCTGACATCCTCCTGGGGCTGCTTATTATGAGGGGCTCCCACCATCCCTGTGCTGTGCTGACTTCCTCCTGGGGCTGTACCTCTGCTGTGCATATTATGAGGGGCTCCCACCATCCCTGTGCTATGCTCATTATGAGGGGCTCCCACCATCCCTGTGCTGTGCTGACTTCCTCCTGGGGCTGCTTATTATGAGGGGCTCCCACCATCCCTGTTCTGTGCTGACTTCCTCCTGGGGCTGCTTATTATGAGGGGCTCCCACCATCCCTGTGCTGTGCTGACTTCCTCCTGGGGCTGTACCTCTGCTGTGCATATTATGAGGGGCTCCCACCATCCCGGTGCTATGCTCGTTATGAGGGGCTCCCACCATCCCTGTGCTATGCTCATTATGAGGGGCTCCCACCATCCCTGTGCTGTGCTGACTTCCTCCTGGGGCTGCTTATTATGAGGGGCTCCCACCATCCCTGTGCTGTGCTGACTTCCTCCTGGGGCTGCTTATTATGAGGGGCTCCCACCATCCCTGTGCTAGGCTGACATCCTCCTGGGGCTGCTTATTATGAGGGGCTCCCACCATCCCTGTGCTGTGCTGACTTCCTCCTGGGGCTGTATCTCTGCTGTGCATATTATGAGGGGCTCCCACCATCCCTGTGCTATGCTCATTATGAGGGGCCCCCACCATCCCTGTGCTATGCTGACTTCCTCCTGGGGCTGCTTACGGTGCAGGTGTCAGTGCTGTATATCACGGTGCTGGTGTCAGTGCTGTATATCACGGTGCTGGTGTCAGTGCTTTATGTCACGCTGCTGATGTCAGTGCTCTCTATCACAGTGCTGGTGTCAGATCACTCTATCACGGTGCAGGTGTCATTGCTGTATGTCACGCTGCTGGTGATCATCTCCTGCACCCTCTTCTTTGCCTACCCTGACCTTCCCTCGCCTCCATTGCCTTCATGCGCTCCACAGTCCTGAATTGTCACAACAATTTCACATATTAAAAAAGAATGCTTGTAGTTGTCGATCCCAGATTCACCTCATACATGTGTTATGTCATTGGCCATGTGGTGGGACTATGTTTGCACAGCTAATAATTATTTTATGGTTGCAAATTTGACCTGTAGGTTTGCAAAGTTCGCCTCCCATTGAAGTCAATGGGGCCTGCCGCGAACGTTACGGTTTGCAAACTATCGGCCGCCGGAAGTTCGTCCATCACTATTGGTCATTGCCGACTATATCTTCATATAGTACGTTTTAATTTTCAGTGCTTATTGTCCGCTCGTTTCTGGTTTTCAGTTCGTTCTTTCAGGCCTTGCTGTTTATCATTGCTTTCTGTCAGTCCGTTCTGACCAGCCAACCATTTTGAAGCCATGTTTCGTGTACGTACTTGTCGTAGAGTTCGTGCTGTGCAGGGGCTTGATGTTGGGCTTTTAGCTTTGACACAAGCCCAGTCCATGAACAGGGCGAGGAGGAGTTTGTGGAGCAAGAATTGGTTGCTCCAGCGTGACCAATTCTCGCACATGCCTTTGCTTCGTGAGGTCCGGGAGAATAATCTTGATGATTTCAGGAATTATCTCCGGATGACGGACCCCGTTTTTCACGCTGGATTTGATGTCCCCTTATATCAGCAGGCAGGATACCTGTATGCAGCAAGCCATCACTCCGGAACAGAGGCTCATCACAACGTTGCGGTACATGGCAACAGGGAAAAGTCTTCAGGACCTCAAGTTCTTGACAGGCATCTCCCCCCAGGCTCTGGGAATCTTTATTCCAGAGATCTGTTCTGCCATCATACAGGTCCTGCAGAAGGACTATATTAAGGTAAGTTTTCTCATTTAACATCACATTCTATGTATGTTTGCTAATGTATTGTATTTCTTTCCTCATTCCCTAATTACCATGATTGCAATATGCTGTAATTGATATACTGTGCTCCTTTGTCCTCATGCATGCTGGAAGCTTTTAAATTTCCTTTTTTGTCCTTCATGCATATTTTTTTTGTCCTTCATGCATATTTGCCTTCACTAACTTCCCCAGCATGCTCTTCTGGGCCCATAAACCTATAGCCGAGTCACTTAGCAATGTATTTTGTCAGCTCCATAGTATTGCTTTCCCTTAAACACCCCCTAAAATGTGTACAAATGTTATGTGTATGTTTAAATTTATGCAGAGTGGCAGAGGTTTTTTTTGGTGGGCCAAACTCATTAGGAACCCCCCTCCCCCCAACTGCTAGGTCAGTTGATAGCAATCTGCTTACTTTGCCAAGCCCAATACACACAATACCTACCTCTTTTTTGGTCATATTTATGGATGAATTCACCAAAGCATGTAGTGCAAGGGCCTGCCTCAATACTTTCAAATGCTACTGTTTACAGCTTTTTTCTCCTATTATTATCTTGTTAGGTAATAGCAGAATGTCAAAATGTGCTTCCATTTGTTCCTTTTTTTGTATTATGACACTTCTTACCTGTCCGGTGGGCTGCCAATAGTGTAAGTAAGGAGGGGCTGGACAAAGTATCACATATTATTTTATTATTTATACATTCAGCTCTCAATGAAGTGGAGAGGGTTACCTGGTTACCTGTCCAAAACATCCCCCCCTATTTTTTTTGCAATGCGGGATCAGATGGGGGGTTAGGAATCTGATACTTTTGGCTTTAAATACTAATTTCCAAAAATGTTATACTGATCTTGGCCAAAAACGTTTGTGTCTAATCTGCTTGCAATGTTGATGTGCAAAATTACAATTTTTTTTATTGTTTGACTCCACAGTTTCCTTCAACACCACAGGAATGGCAGACTGTGGCCTCCCACTTTGCCAGCCATTGGGACTTTCCCAATTGTGGAGGTGCAATTGATGGGAAACACGTCCGCATCATACCACCCCCCAACTCAGGGTCCTACTATTATAATTACAAGGGGTATAATAGTATTGCGATGTTGGTCGGTGGTGTCAGCGACATATGACTTCCTGTATGTGGACGTGGGGAAAAATGGGCGAATGTCAGATGGTGGAGTGTTCGCACGGATGGAGTTCTACTGGCATCTCCAGAGTGGCAGTCTGGGCTTGCCACCTCCAGAGGAGAATGGGGAAGGACTCCCCTTTGTTTTTGTCGCGGATGAGGCGTTTGCTCTGTCAAACCATCTGATGCGGCCATTCCTGATGAGCACCCTCACCCCGGACCAGAGGATCTTTAATTTCCGGCTGGCCAGAGCCAGAAGAGTGGTGGAGAACACTTTCAGGATAATGGCCAGCCGGTTCCGCCTATTTTTGACTCCAATCCACATGGCGGAATATAAACTCAATCATATTGTGCTTTCGTGCTGCATTCTGCACAATTTTTTGAAAAACACTCACCAAACTATGTGGCCTCAGTTGGGCCTGCTGCAGACTTACCTGAAAATGCCAACCTGACGACCCTTGAAGCTGATCGTCCTGACTTGCCCCCCCAAAGCACTTGCGAGGTCAGAACAAGATATGTGGAGTACTTTGTGGGTAGGGGGGGCCATTGATATGCCAGACATGTCTGAGAGGCCTTTTTTTAATAAATTTTTCTTTCAAACTCCAATAATCTTTGTTTTCATTTACTGCTTGGCTTTGTTTTGGGTGTCTTCTAGGTTTTTTTGTGTTTTTTTGGGCCTTTTTCTACAACAGTGCAAACCCAATTTCAGAGCGAGATGAGGCAGTCTCGTCTTCATATAATCTTATTATGTTGTGGGTCTGCTACACACACACACCTTGTTTTTGTTGTTAATGTATGTAGTGCATTACTAACAAAAATATTGATCATTTTCAGCACCATGGCAGAAATATGTGGGGTCATGAAAATGGCCTGATTGGGGAAATTTAAAAAGCACTGTGGGAGATTGCCCTTTATCCCTTCTGGGTAGGATCAACGTACTCAAAATGGCCATACTTCCTAAATTCCTATACCTCTTCGAAACTTTGCCAATCGCTATCCCTATGCCACAACTCAGAAATATCCAACGGGCCTTTACTAAATTCATCTGGGGGAATAAATCTCATAGAATTGCCTGCACGGTGGTTTTTGTCCCACGTTCCCACGGAGGACTGGGAGCACCTGATATTGTGATGTATTATTATGCAGCCCACCTCTCAGCAACCATCTCCTGGTTGTCGTATTTTGCTACCAGTAGATGGTCGGAGCTGGAGATGAGTGTTACCAGTCCTGTCCATCCTTGCTCTATGTTTTGGTCTGATCTGCCCTCTTCCATAGCTCAACTCAGACGCATAAATCTTGGGCCAATGCTATTTACCTTGTCCATATGGAAAAAATGTCATAGGAAGTTCTCTCTCTCTTCTCCATGCCCACCCCTTTTGAATGTTATCTTCAACCCCGACCTGCCAGATAGTCTCGCTGCAAAGAATATGTCTCCATGGTTTAGAGCGGGCATATTCCAACTTCACCACTTAGTGCACCCGGTGACCCGTAAACTATTGCCCTTCCCAGAGCTTCAAAACAAACATGACATACCAAAACAGCTCTTCTTTTCCTACCTCCAATTCAAGCACTATTTCCACTCCAAATCATCTACCATGACCTTAGATAAACCTAGCGCCTTTGAGATTCTGTGCACCCAGGACCCTTATCAGAAAGGCCTCATATCCTCCATATATAAGATACTCCACAACTCACTGTCACCAACGATGGATTCCCACCTCTATATGAGGAGGTGGGCCATGATTCTACCAACCCCTTTATCTCTTTCTCAATGGCAAGAGATCTGGATTTCTACCTCTAAAGTCTCCAGGTGCGTGGAGCAGAGAGAGACAGCCTATAAAGTCTTGATGTTTTGGTACAGAACCCTGGAAGTGTTACATAAATATGATCCCTCATTATCTCAATTATGCTGGAGGTGTTTGCGAAATGACGGTACCCATTATCATATTTTTTGCAGCTGCCCAATAATTGTACCTTTCTGGACCTCGGTCCAATCCCTACTCCAATCAGTGCTGGGGATAGATATTCCATTGAACCCCACGCACTATTTTTTAGGCCTGCCAATCCCGGCTCTATCTAAACACACCAAAGAGCTGATGGCATTTATTCTTTTAGCTGCCAAAAGAATAATACCTGCCCTCTTGCTGTCTCCTAACCCCCCCCCCCCTGCACTCACAGCTAATCTCCGCCATTGCGCAAATATGCAGGATGGAACACATGACGGCACTGGTCCAGGATTCCTTACCCAAATTCTCTAAGATATGGGATAGATGGGACAACTCCCCGTTTAACAGCCTCAGCCTCCTCCCGGCTGAGGTCTTCCTGTGTATGAAAATGGGACATAGTTTTAGTTTTTTGGTCATAAATCACACAATTTTGTGCTCATGACTGTTGAAAATTGAATGTTACCAAATAGAACAGACTATCATTCTCAGCCCAGCATTTTTCATTCTTGTCCCAATCATTTTTGGTCACTGCTGTCTATTTAGATGTAAACCACTTTGTTAAATCACAACTTACTGATCAATAATAATATCTAGTTAACATCATTAAATGTACCACAAGAAATATGTTCAACAATGCTATACCTGTCTCAAGCTGGGCTCCTCCACATGTTGCTGCCTGGAAGGAAGCCTCAGCTGGGGGTGAAGGAAGCCTTGAAGAAAGACTGGAGAGTGGTGGCCTGGGTCCCCCTGGTCTGCCAGAAAATGCAGCCTCTCGCAGTACACCATCCTGGGGAAATAAATGTCATCTGGATCTCCTGATCTCAGGTAATTCTGGTGCATCTTTTGCTCCCTGATATATACTCCTCAGGGCACCAATTTTGCCCTTCACATAGGTCATGTCTGCCGTGGGGACCATGATCTTCACCAAAGCAAGCAGTTTCTCCAGGGCTGCCTTCCTCTTTCTTAGGTCATTATAAAAGGGGTTGTTCTTCTGCCACAGGCAGGGCACCTCCCTAAGCAGATCAATGAATAGCCCCATAAAATTTGATTCCTTGAAGGGATCCATCTTGTCTGCAAGACACAACACAAGACAAACCCTAATAATAATGCCATGCTAAACTCTCCTAATCTTGTCCCAACATAGGCCTATATAGAAGCATTATAGGCTAGTGATGTACCAAGTTAAAAATGGTACCCTTGTTTGCAATATCGGCACGTCAGCTCCTCACTCTGCTCACAGATGGTATGTACGACACACGCGTGTTGCGTTTTATATACAGTGCACATGCATGAAACTCCGCACACCCCTGACGTTCTTTCTAGACTATTCCCCGCCCCTTCTCTTTCGGCGCAGTGGGGAGAGCACACGGCGGAGACACAGCAGGTGTGCACTAATAGTTCCAATAATGAGGAGGAGGGTAAGGAAAGCCCGAAGCCTGAAACGTCCCGATCCTGGAGGAGAAGATTTAAGGCCTCAAATATGTCTTTTGGAGAGATGTTGGAGATGGTGGACATATTGAAGAGGAATGACTATGAAGGGAAGTATGGACCGTACCCAAACCCAAATATCAGAAAGGCCAAGATCATGATTAAGTTGTGAAGAGTCTTCAGAAGAATTTTGGGGTACGACAATCCAAGGATCAACTGAGAAAACGCTGGTCAGACCTGAAACTGAGGGAGCACGATCAGTACAGAAGGATCAAGCGAGTTCTTCAAAAAAGTAAGCAGTTGTCGTGTGTTCATATTATTATTATTGCTTGCATACTGCTCCATGTGCTTTGATTTAATGTTGTACAGTTTAAAATGGCCACTTTCATGTTCATGGGTTCAATCGTTCGTACTAAACATCGTTCGTTAACACACTCCAAAAACGATGTTTTGCCAACTTGCACTTCACTACATTTGTTCACACTACAGGTAAGTATTCCAGCTTTAGAAAATGTCAAAAATAATGTTCTCACCTTTGAACTCGGCCAAAAAACACAATTGTACGACACTTCCAAGCAATGTTTAATATTCCTATTTCTGCCCTCTGTATGCTAAGTATTCCTTTTTTACATTCTCATAGGGGAGAGAAGACTCAAGACGTCTGAGGACACCAGGGACCCCACACCTCCCAAAGAAGGGGAAATACCAACACCAGAAACAGAGGAGGCGGAGGAAGGAGATATTGTTGAAGTTGGCCAAATTGTCACCACAACAGCTAAGTGTCGGAGACCACAGCTTCTGGTAAGCTAATCAATGTATGTCTGCATATTTATAATACATGGTGTGTGGGTTTTTTTTGTGTTTTTTTAGGTGATGTGGAAGAAGAATCACATTTTACCGGTGAAAGTGCCCAGATCCTCATTGGGGAGATAATGGGGTGCAATCGCGATTTAGATAATATACAGAAAAACGTCAATGATGTTCAACAAAAAATGAAGAACATCATTGATATTTTGGGGAGAGTCTGAAACACCCCAAACTAGCTAGCATAGTTTTTTATTTTTCAAAAACACTTTTATATTTTTAAAAAAGCCAAATTTGGAAGATGCACACAGTGTGTCAACATGTACTATCTCCCACCATGGGGGATCAATGTACGTGTTTTGTGGCTGCAACCCCTTCCTTGCTAGCAAAGTGGCTGAGATGAAGGGGTTGCACCCCAAAAACATGTACATTGATACCCCATGATGTGAGATAGCACATGTTGACATTAGGCATGGGGTCAGGAGGAAACTGGGCACTTTTTGATTCTCAATTTGTGTGCATCTTCCAAATTTGGCTTTTACAGTGGTGATACCCCATCTGATGAAGGCAATATCAGCACAGTTTGTACATACTCATGTCTGATATTGTCTTCACTTTTCAAAGTTGAACTTTGTAAGTTCCTGTGTTCTGTATGTTATGCTTTGATACATGCCTGTTTACACAAAAACGCCAAGTTATAAAAATGTTACCCAAAATAATGTTTTCTATACACTAAATATGTTGGTTTGTTGTAAAACCCTTTTCTAAACGCACATGTGAATGTGCTTTGAGTAAAAAGTGATGGGTGTTATTTACTAAAGGCAAATTTACTTTGCACTCCAAGTGCAGTTTCAGGTGCACTTTTGCAGTGCACTTGTAGTGCATAGTGGATGTGCCTTTAGTAAATAACACCCACAGTGATGTTTAAATTTCCCCAATCCCGCCATTTTCATGATCCCACATATTTCTGCCATGGTGCTGAAAATGAGCAATATTTTTGTCAGTAATGCACTACATACATTATCAACAAAAACAAGGTGTGTGTGTAGCAGACCCACAACATAATAAGATTATCTGAAGAAGACACTGTCACCTCATCTTGCTCAGAACTTGGGTTTGCACTGTTGTTAAAAAAGGCACAAAAAAACAGCAAAAATACCTATGAGACACCTAAAACAAAGCCAAGCAGTAAATGAAAACAAAGATTATTGGAGTTTCAAAGAAAAATGTATTAAAAAAATGCCTCTCAGACATTGTCTGGCATATCAATGGCCCCCCTACCCACAAAGTACTCCATGTATTGGTTTCTGACCTCGCGGGCGCTTTGGGGGGGGAAAGCCAGGACGAGCAGCTTCAAGGGCCGTGAGGTTGTCATTTTCTGGCAAGTCTACATCTGGGCCAACTGAGACCACATAGTATGAAGAAGGTTTTTTCAAAAAATTGTGCAGAACGCAGTAGGCAAGCACTATATGATTTAGTTTATATTCCGCCATGTGGATTGGCGGCAAAAATAGGCAGAACCGGCTGGCCAGTATTCCAAAAGTGTTCTCCACGACTCTTCTGGCTCTGGCCAGCTGGAAATTAAACATCCTCTGATCCGGGATGAGGGTCCTCATCGGGAAAGGCCGCATCAGATGGTTTGACAGAGCAAATGCCTCATCCTTGACGAAAATGAACAGGAATCCTTCCAGATTCTCCTCTGGAGGTGCAAGCCCAGACTGCCACTCTGGAGACGCCAGTAGAATTCCGTCTGTGTGAACACTTCACCATCCTACATCCAGCCATTTTGCCCCACGTCCACATACAGGAAGTGATAGGTCGCTGACACCACCGCCAACATCACAATACTATTAAACCCCTTGTAATTATAATAGTAGGACCCCGAGTTGGGGGGTGGGACGATGCGGACGTGTTTCCCATCAATTGCACCTCCACAATTGGGAAAGTCCCAAGAGCTGGCAAAGTGGGAGGCCACAGTCTGCCATTCCTGTGGCGTTGAAGGAAACTGTGGAGTGAAAGAAGACAAAAAAATGTGTAATTTTGGACATTAACATTGCAAGCAGATTAGACACATTTTTGGAAATGAGTATTTAAAGCCTAAAGTATAAGGTCCCCTCATCAGAGTCATCACCCCCGTATCCCTACCCCACCCCTCATCCCCCCTATCTGATGGGACCTTGCAAAAAAATGAGGGGGGGGTGTTTTGCACAGGTAACCCTCTCCACTTCATTGAGAGCTGAATGCAGAAATAATGTGTGATACTTTGGCCAGCCCCTCTTTACTTACACTATTGGCAGCCCACTGGACAGGTAAGAAGTGTCATAATACCAAAAAAAAGGAACAAATGGAAGCACATTTTGACATTGTGCTATTACCTATCAAGATAATAATAGGAGAAAAAATACTTGAAACTGTAGCATTTGAAAGTATTGAGGCAGGCCCTTGCACTACATGCTTTGGTGAATTCGTCCATAAATCTGACCAGAAAAAAGGTAGGTATAGTGTGTATTGGGTTTGGCAAAGTCAGCAGATAGAGGATTGCTATCAGCTGACCTAGCAGTTGGGGGGGGGGGTGTTCCTAATGAGTTTGGCCCAACCAAAAATAAAAATCTGGCAATCTGCATGAATTTAAGCACACACGTAACATTTGTACACATTTTAGGGGGTGTTTAGGGGAAAGCAATACTATGGAGCTGACAAAATACATTGCTAAGTGACTAGGCTATAGGTTTATGGCCCCAGAAGAGCATGCTGGGGAAGTTAGTGAAGGCAAATATGCATGAAGGACAAAAAAGGAACTTGAAAAGCTTCCAGCATGCATAAGGACAAAGGGGCACAGCATATCAATTAGAGAATATTCCAATCATGTTAATTAGGGAATGAGGAAAGAAATCAAATACATTAGCAATCATTAAATACATAGAATGTGATGTTAAAGGAGAAAACTTACCTTCATATATTCTTTCTGCAGGACCTGAATGATGGCCGAACGGGTCTCTGGAATAATGATTCCCAGAGCCTGGGGAGAGATGCCTGTCGAGAACTTGAGGTCCTGAAGACTTCTCCCTGTCACCAAGTAGCGCAACGTGGCGATGAGCCTTTGCTCCGGATTGATGGCTTGCCGCATACAGGTATCCTGCCTGCTGATATAAGGGGACAGCAAAGCCAGCAGACGGTGAAAAACAGGGTCCATCATCCGGAGATAATTCCTGAAATCATCAGGATTATTCTCCCGGATCTCATGAAGCAAAGGCATGTGCGAGAACTGGTCACGCTGGCGCAACCAATTCTTGGTCCACAAACTCCTCCTCTCCCTGTTCATGGACTGGGCTTGTGCCAAAGCTAAAAGCCCAACACAAAGCCCCTGCAGAGCACGAACTCTACGACAAGTACGTACACGAAACATGGCTTCAAAATGGTTGGCTGGTCAGAATGGACTAACAGAAAGCACCGATAAACAGCAAGGCCTGAGAGAACGACCTGAAAACCAGAAACGAGCAGACAATAAGCAATGAAAATCAAAGCATACTATACCAAGATATAGTCCACAATGAGCAAGAAATGCTAACTGACTACACGCACTGATAAGCAGATACGCACCGACAAGCACAAACTGAAGAGCAGTAACGAACTGAAGCACAAATCTGAAAAGCGCGAATCATCTCTAACTAAACTTCTACTAACACACGATAAACATGAGATCAGCAGAAGGAGCCCAAAGGGTGCCGGAGGTGGTGCTGAACTTCCCTTTTCTAGTGCCGTCGTACGCGGCTTACGTCACCACATTCTTGGCAACTCGAAATTCCGACAACTTAGTCCAACCGTGTGTATGCAACACCACTTCCAGACCACTTCTGGACTAAATCCGTCGGAATTTATCCAACGGATTTGGTTGTCGGAATGTCTGACCGTGTGTATGGGGGCTAAGGCCCAATTTTTCATGCCCCTGTTTAACAGGTGCATGTAATTACAATTCTTGATATAATATTTTACAGCAGGGCCCATTCCAGCGCCCACTGAAAGTAACTGTGAGGACTTACAGTGTTGAGGCACCAGCACCACCACTACAACCACCAAAGGCCCAATTTTTCTACCACATGGTCAACAATGGCATGTAATTACAATTCTTGATATAATAGATCACAGCAGTGTGTTCCAGCGCCCACCAAGAGTCACTTTAAGGGCTTACAGTGTTGCAACTTACAAACGTCTCCTACTTGCAAACGGAAGGAGACAACAGGAAGGGAGATGAAAAAAGACAGACAGCTAATAAAATGTTACAGGGGTTATAACCCTTCCCTATGTTTTCCAAAAAGCTTAAAAATAGATTTTTTGACTGGAGCTACACTTTAAAAATGTTCCGATTCACAATTACAAACAGATTCTATTTAACACAACAAACCTACACAGACCCTGTCTTGTTTGCTGTTCTGAGTATATAGGGCCTGGGGGCCCCACGCCTTTCCTTTTTTTAATTTGGGTATGGGCTCCCCTTAGTATCCGTACAAGACCCAAAGGGGCTGGTAATGGGCAGGGTGGGCTACCCATGCCATTTTTCTCAATGATTTTCATCCATATTGCAGGAACCAGACATTACATTAAAACCGCAAGCAGTTTTAAATGACTTTTTTTCAGTTAAATGTAATTTTGTGCAGGGACTGTTCTAAACACAGGAAACACATGCCACTTCACAGGCATACTATAGACACCCCCAGGCACGTTATTTAAAGGAATATTTCACTTTTTTTTCACTTTAAGCATCATTAAAATCAGTGCTCCCAAAAAAATGGAAGTTTTTAAAACATTTTTTTGCATTGATACATGTCCCCTGGGGCAGGAGCGGGTCCCCAAACCCTTTTTAGGACAATAACTTGCATATTATCCTTTAAAATTAGCACTTTTGATTTCAAACGTTCGAGTCCCAAAGACTTTAATGGGGTTCTAATGTTCATACAAATTTTCCATTCAAATGTATTCTCCAAAGGTGAAAGTAGTATTTGAATGTAAGAGCTACAAAACTGTGGAATCCTCTTTCATTAGAACTGATTTAAACAGACATGAAACATACTATAGAAATAAATTGATATCCATTTTAAACAATACTTTTTTTCTATATGTTTAGAAGCTTGAAAAAACTAATATTTTGCACACACACACACTATAGATAGATAGATAGATAGATAGATAGATAGATAGATAGATAGATAGATAGATAGATAGATAGATAGATAGATAGATAGATAGATACAGTAGATATAGATTATAGATAGATATATGTACCGTATATACTCGAGTATAGGCCGACCCGAATATAAGCCGAGGCCCCCAATTTACCCCCAAAAAAACTGGCAAACTTATTGACTCGTGTATAAGCCGAGGGTAAGACATGCCTGTCCATCCCTGTGTGTGTGTCCGTCCATCCCTGTGTGTCCGTCCATCCCTGTGTGTCCGTCCATCCCTGTGTGTCCGTCCATCCATCCCTGTGTGTGTGTGTGTCCATCCATCCATCCATCCCTGTGTGTGTGTGTCTCCATCCATCCATCCCTGTGTGTGTGTGTCTCCATCCATCCATCCATCCCTGTGTGTGTGTGTATCCATCCGTGTGTGTGTGTGTGTGTGTGTGTGTGTGTGTGTGTGTGTGTGTGTGTGTGTGTGTGTGTGTCCAGCCTACCTGTGTCCCGAGCCTTTGTCCCGAGCCTCCGTCCCGTGCCTTGCCTCCTTGCCTCCGTGCCTCGCCGCCGTGCCTTGCCTCCGTCCCGTCCCGTCCCGTGCCGTGCCGTGCCTTGCCTTGCCTCCGTCCCGTGCCCTCTTCGTCGGCGCCTCGGCGGCCATTGTAAAATTCAAAAGCTGCGCCGCCGCCTTCGCCTGTGATAGGCGGAACACTGAATTTCCCAGCAGCCTGTGTTCCGCCTATCACGTACATCGTATCATCCTCGTCCGTAGTACGAGGATGATACGATGTCCGTGATAGGCGGAACACAGGCTGCTGGGAAATTCAGTGTTCCGCCTATCACAGGCGAAGGCGGAGCCGGAGGCGCGGCTTTTGAATTATAGAATGGCCGCTGTCTGTCTGCTCGACACGCTGATCGAGCGGGCAGACAGCGATGACTCGAGTATAAGCCGAGGGGGGCACTTTCAGCCTCAAAAAAGAGGCTGAAAATCTCGGCTTATACTCGAGTATATACGGTATATATCATTTTAAATATACTCACAAAAGACCATTTTAAAATCAGCATTAAACACAGGCTTTTTTATGACACTAAGCTTGCAAAGTATAACCAGATTTCAATTTTTTTTTTAAAAGCCTTTCTCTGTCTATGCAAGTGATGAATGCTTTGCAAGTTTAAAATCCAGGCAGATTCCTTCTCTGCTAGCAGGACAGAGAGGAAGGACCCTAATCTGGATCATTCAGCTGCTTCCTGTTTATATGGCATATCTGTGTTTATCAAGACTAGTAGCCCTACAAAGCAGGAAATTCATGATGCTTTGATGTTGCAACACTATATGAAATGTACTTCTGTTTTTTTTTTTCTGTCTTATCTGAAAGCTTAGTAATTTTCCAAGACTGGTAATTTTCTGTTCTATAGCTCCACTTTGTATTATTTATTTTCAATAAAATTATTGTCGTATACTTCTATTGTTGGCCTCTTTGTCTAGTGCAGAGCTATTAGCTCTCTGTCATTAAACTATGCATTGTCTCACAGTATACAATATTTATTTTATATTTAACCACTTGCCTACTGGGCACTTTTACCACCTTATTACAAAGGCTAATTTTCAGCTTTCAGTGCTGTCACACTTTGAATGACAATTGTGCAGTCATGCAACACTGTACCCATATGACATTTTTATGATTTTATTCTGACAAATAGAGCTTTCTTTTGGTTTTTATTCATCACAGTTTATTTTTTATTTTTTTCTAAATAAACAAAATGACTAATGAGGCTGCACTGATAGGTGTCACTGATGGGCACTAATAGGTGTCACTGATGGGCACTGATAGGTGGCACTGTGGGCACTGATTGGCAGCACTGGTGGGCACTGATTGGCAACACTGGTGGACACTGTTGGGATTGCATTGACAATCAATTAAATTAATCTGTTTCTTTTTATTGCTAATTTTCTCCCTTGTGTATACTCTAGGTTTGAAAGTTATGATGCATCATGGAAAACCATTATGCTTTTGAACTCTATAAGAACATTGTTTTCATTCTAGATGTGTGCTGAGGCCAAGAAAGGAGCATTTTTTCTCTGTTTTTTTATGACAAATAACCACATGTGACTGGGTCTTAAAGAGGAAGTAAACCCTGATGGGTTTACTTCCTCTTTGTTTCCCTGCAAAGGTAAAGCATAATGGACTACTATGCATCGCATAGTAGTCCATTATGTGTCACTTACCTGACACAGGAGCCAGTGAAGTCACCGCTGTCCCCTGTAGTTCCAAGCGTCCATCTTCTTGGTGGGTCTCCGTGGGTCTCGCTGCTCCGGTGCTGTGATTCGCCGGAGCAGCGATGACATCACTCCCGTGCATGCGCACGGGAGCCGACACACACGGCATATCGCCGCGATCTGTGGCTTACCCAGTGCGTCTGCGCGCTGCTGTCTACGGCGCATGCGCCGTAGACAGTGGTGGCTGTCTTCAGGTAAATATCTCCTAAACCGTATAGGTTTAGGAGATATTTCTTGGACCTACAGGTAAGCCTTAATCTAGGCTTACCTGTAAGTCAAAGTGGTTTGTAAGTGTTTACAACCACTTTAAGACTGAATTAGAGAAATTTTTGGTGGAGAAGGTTGTAGTTGCTCAGAGATGTCCATTGATCCCTAGCAAGATGCTAGATTATTATTATTAATATTATACACAATTTATATAGGGCCAACAGTTTACGCAGCGCTTTACAATGTATAGGGGGACAACACAATTACAGTACCGTTCAATACAAAAAAGTACAGGAGGGTCCTGCTCGTAGAACTTACATTTTAAAAGGGAGGTGGTGGTACAAAAGGTAATAGCTGCAGATAATGATTTGATGGGGTGGCTCAGGAACAGTTAGTTGGGTGTGGGATAGGTTTCCCTGAATAAATTAGTTTTCAGGGATCTCCTAAAGGTGGACAGGGCAGGGGATGATCGGATATACTGGGGCAGGGAGTTCCAGAGGATGGGAGAGGCTCTGGAGAAGTCTTAAAGGCGAGCATGGGAGGAGGTAACAAGGGAGCTATAGAGCAGGAGGTCCTGGGAGGAGCGGAGGGGGCGATTTGGGCGATATCTGCAGATGAGGTTGGTGATATAGATGGGGTCGATGTTTTGAATGGCCTTGTATGTTATGTTAGCATTTTGAATTTTACATGGTGGGGTAGGGGGAGCCAGTGAAGGGATTGGCAGAGAGGAGCAGCAGTCACGGATCGTTTAGAGAGGTGTATTAGTCTTGCAGCAGAATTCATAATAGACTGAAGGGGGGATAGCCTGCTTAAGGGTAGGCCTTAAAGGAGAGAGTTGCAGTAGTCAAGGCGGGAAATAATCAAGGAGTGAATAAGTTGCTTTGTGGTGTCATTAGTGAGGAAGGATAGAATTCTGGAGATGTTGTGGAGGTTAAGGCGGCAGGATTTAGCCAGTGATTAGATATGGGGGATGAAGGAGAAGTCAGAGTCAAGGATTACACCAAGGACCCTGGCATGGGTGGAGGGACCAATGGTTGTGTTGTTAATAGGGATGAGCTTCGAGTTTAAATCAAACTCATGTTCGACTCGAACATTGCCTGTTCGCCAGTTTGGCGAACAGTGAACAATTTGGGGTGTTCGCGGCAAATTCGAAAAGCCGGGAATACCCTGTACAAGTCTATGGGAGAAATCTAAAGTGCTAATTTTAAAGGCTAATATGCAAGTTATTGTCCTAAATAGTGTTTGGGGACCTGGGTCCTGCTCCAAGGGACATGGATCAATGCAAAAAAAAGTTTTAAAAACTGCAGTTTTTTTGGGAGCAGTGATTTTAATAATGATTAAAGTGAAACAATAAAAGTGTAATATTCCTTTAAATGTTGTACCTAGGGGGTGTCTATAGTATGCCTGTGAAGGGGCTCATGTTTCCCGTGCTTAGAACTGTCCCTGCACAAAGTGTCGTTTCTGCAGGAAAAAAAGTATTTTAAAATCACTCGCGGCTATAATGAATTGTCGGCTCCCGTAATACAGAGAACACTCATTGAAAGTCATTGATAAAAAAAAAAGCGTGGGTTCCCCCAAATTCAATTACCAGGCCCTTCAGGTCTGATATGGATATTAAGGGGAACCCCATGTCAAATTTTAAAAAAAATTGACGTGGGGTTCCCCCCAAATATCCATACCAGACCCTTCAGATCTGGTATGGATATTAAGGGTAACCCCGTGTCAAATTTAAAAAAAAATTGATGTGGGGGTCCCCCTAAAAATCCATACCAGACCCTTTACCGGGCTTCCCCAATGACGTATGAGTGACCTCACCTTCCCTCTGATGTAACTCAGGTTTCCGATACATCAGAGGGGGACGGGGTCACCCAATACATCATTGGGGAAGCCCGGCTTCCCTCACTAGCGTCAGAGAGGGGCGGGGTCAGGTGACGGGTGGCCCCACCCTCCTCATATAAGAAATGTCAGCCGCCGGGATCCCCGCAGTGTCTCCTCTGTGGAGACAGAAGATGGATGGATTCGCTGCGCTGGACTAAGAAATCACCCGTCACTGGATCAGATCAGCCATCGCTGGACCCCGGAGAGATGATCTTCCATCGCTGGATAGCAAGAGTGGATTACCACCGCTGGAATCTTTTTTAAATTTTTTTTATTTTTAATAAAGGAATTTTTCAAAAGTGTGTTTGTCTTATTTAACTATTTTTTACACTTTCTTTGTGAAATGGTAGGGGTACTTTTGTACCCCCTTACCATTTCAAACAGGGGGGGCCAGGATCCGGGGGTCCCCTTGTTAAAGGGGGCTTCCAGATTCTGATAAGCCCCCCACCCGCAGACCCCCACAACCACCGGCCAGGGTTGTGGGGATGAGGCCCTTGTCCCCATCAACATGGGGACATGGTGCTTTGAGGGGTCACAGACCCCCAAAGCATCCTCCCAATGTTGATGGCATGTGGCCTGGTATGGTTCAGGAGGGGGGGCGCTCTCTCGTCCCCCCTTTTTTCCTGCGGCCTGCCAGGTTGCGTGCTCAGATAAAGGGTCTGGTATGGATTTTTTTGTCAATTTTTTTTTTTTGACGCGGGGTTCCCCTTAATATCCATACCAGACCCTTTATCCGAGCGCGGATAATGGGCCTGGTATGACCTGAAGGGCCTGGTAATTGAATTTGGGGGAACCTCACACTTTTTTTTTATCAATGACTCAAAGCACCATGTCCCCATGATGATGGGGACAAGGGCCTCATCTCCACAACCCTGTCCGGTGGTTGTGGGGGTCTGCGGGTGGGGGGCTTATCAGAATCTGGAAGCCCCCTTTAACAAGGGGACCCCCGGAACCCGGCCCCCCTGTTTGAAATGGTAAGGGGGTACAAAAGTACCCCTACCATTTCACAAAGAAAGTGTAAAAAATAGTTAAATAAGACAAACACACACAAAATTACTTTATTAAAAATAAAAAAAATTTAAAAAAGATTCTAGCGGTGGTAATCCACTCTTGCTATCCAGCGATGGATGATCATCTCTCCGGGTCCAGCGATGGCTGATCTGATCCAGCGACGGGTGATTTCAATAAGTAATAAGCGGACTACTGTTCTCAGCCATCCTTAACTGCAAACACTGTTCTTCCTAGCCACAGCATTCTGCACTACTCTCAACACATCTCCTGTTGCTTCTTGTACACTGACCTTTTCCAAAGGGCAAGTTCTGTGTTCCCCGGTCACATAAGTCTGCTCTTCTCAATCCTGCTGTTACTTCTCTTTCACGAATCTTCCCCCGTGTACAAGTTCTGTGTTCCCCAGTCACAGCAGCTTGACACCGACACCATGGTGAAGATCTTTATCCAGGAATAAACCTTAAAAGCAGCTCCTTCATCCCTCCTCTGTGCCCAGTGCACCCCCATGTGGGGACACCCTGCGGCAGCTATCTAAAACTCTATTCTTTCTTCCTGCACCATCAGAACGCTCTCCCTGGCAGCATGTAACCTCAGCTTATATGGGAGGCCTGCCCTCTGTCAATACCGAATGGGAAATTGGTCAGAGCTCCTCACATGAGCTGCCTGCCACTCAAACCTCAGGTCCAACCTCTCTTCCAGAACAATCTTCCTGAAAACAGGGGAGGTGCTTCTGGGTCAGAGCACAGGTATTCATGCCCACCACTACCCTAGACACTCCCATTCTCAAATAAAAACACACAGGCCTACCTTACAACACAGGCCTGTCTAAATTTGCCTACACTGATCTTTCAAACACAGAAAAATCCTGTTCTAGTACCTACCTTCCAGTAGCGGGTGCTACAAAAGGTATATGAAAATATACACACACACACACACACACATATACATATACATATACATATATAGATTCTGTCTGAATGAGCCAACGGTTAGAGATTAATTAATTATTTATGCCCTATATTTTAAATATTTTTGAAAAGTGGATTTATAGATATTTAACTAACTTGGGATGGTAATACTTAATCGAAATAAGGAATATATTAAAAGTATAACTGAAAATGTCTCAAGTGAAGAAACCCTTAAATCAATTTAATTTATTATAGTATGTCCACCGGCTGATGCCGCATCTAATTTATAAGCTTTCCAAACCAAATGATTAGTCCATTTAAAAATAAATTGATAATGTCAAGTTTATTTAACTGGCAATTAAATGAATGAATCTTATTTAAACCTAGGTACCATTTTAATATATTGAATTGGGTAAGCGTTTGTACACAAGTAAATGAAAAAAGTCAGGAAAAAAGTAGAATTCAAATCTAATCTGAAAAAGATTGTTACATTTAGCACTAAAATTCTATTTTAACCTGAGGCATCCACAATGAACAGTGTAAAAAAGTAATTGTCCTCAGTTTTTTACCTAATTGATGCCTACAGTAAGTAGTGATAACCTGAATGTACATCTTTCAGTCCCAGGCTGGTTCGGCGAGCTCTACTGAAGTTTGAATGATGAATTAGAACCCAAATAAAGTCATGGGGGGCTGACATGCCCTTACAATGATGGCCTTAACTTGCCTGTATCTAGCACATCTGTGTGAGATATACAACCTACTCCAGCTCCAATCAGCTCTCAGAGCTCCTGTAGAGTGTGTAACTGTAGATACTTTTCATCTCTGAGTTTTACAAGGATTTACAGTAGAGAAAAAATAAACAAATACAATGTGTGTAGGAGGATTTTTTTCACCTCTGTTTTTGATAATGCTTAAAATGAAACAATAAAAATTAAATATTACTTTAAATATCATGCCTGGGGGGTGTCTATAGTATGCCTGTTAAGTGGCACAGTTTCCTGTGTTTAGAACAGTACCACAGAAAATTAAATTTCTAAAGGAAAAAAAGTAATTTAAAACTGATTGTGTCTATAATGAATTGTCGGGTCTTGGCAATATAGATAAAACTCACTGAAAAAATGGCATGGGTTCCCCTCAGTCCATTACCAGGGCCTTTGGGTCTGGTATGGATATTAAGGGGAACCCTATGCTAAATAAAAAAAAATGGCGTAGGGGTCCCCCCAAAATCCATACCAGACCCTTATATGAGCACGCAACCTGTCAGGGCACAGAAAAGAGGGGGCGAGAGAGCGCCCCCTCTCTGAACCATACCAGGCCACATGCCTTCAAAATGGGGGGTACATTGGAGTAGCCTCCCAAAGAACCTTGTCCCCATGTTGATGGGGACAAGGGCCTTATCCCCACAACCCTTGCCAGGTGGTTATGGGGGTCTGTGAGCAGAGGGCTTATCAGAATCTGGAATCCCCTTTAATAAGGGGACCCCAGATCCCTCCATATGAAATTGTAACAGGTACATTGTACCTGAAGGGTCTGGTATGGATTTTGGGGGGACCCCTATGCCATTTTTTTCAAATTTGAGGCAGGATTCCCCTTAATTTCCATACCAGACCTGAAGGGCCTGATATGGATTTTGGGGGACCCACATGCAATTGTTTTTTAATTTTTGGTTTGGGGTTCCCCTTAATATTCATACCAGACCCAAAGGACATGGTAATGGAGGGGGTGGAACCAATGCCGTTTTTTTCAATGTTTTTTTATCTATATTGGCAAGACCTGACAATTCATTACAGCCACGATCAGTTTTGAAAGACTTTTTTTCCTTTAGAAATTTAATTTTGCTGTGGTACTTAATGTGTATTCTGTTCCACTGGTACTGAGAAAGTCCATTCTTTTTTTTAGAGACTAGTTTGGGAACTATCTATCATATATTAAACAATCTGATTGTACAATCTCCTTTAGATCTACCATCAACTATGACAAATGTGACAAATATGGCAAAATGCACAGTAAAAATTTTGAAAACTGCAACATGCCAAAATTTCCCATGAGCTACTTTGCCACATGTAGGGGAGCACATTGAAATCAATGGACTGCGCTATGTGTGTCATGGGAAAAATTAGCCAAAAAATATGCACTCCCAGTATAATAGGTGGGATGGGGCCTGAAAATGAAATCTGTGTATTTTCACAAGAGCAATGAGGCTTTATTCACATCTGTTCATTTCCGAAATGCATTTCCGAAATGCATTTCCAAAATGCTGCAAATGTGCATCATCACAAGTTAAAGGTACCCCAAGTGTGGTAAATGCACCAAAACATGCATTAAAAAACACACTGCGTTCTACTGCAAAAAATATTTGGAGCTTCTCTGGGGTGATTGTCGCATAGCCCATTCAAGTGAATGGGCTGCTCTATGCATGACGAATGAATACACGCCAAAATGCCCCCAAAAAAAACGCTTGCATGAATGTGAGTTTCAGTTATGTGGAGATTGCCTGACAACTGAGTGTCTCTCGGTCCACTACCTTCTATGTACTTGTATAAATATGGCTATACACTATACAATATAATTGTACATTCTCTGCACAATTTCCTTTTGAATTACCAGAACTATGGATTAGGGGGACCCATCTGAACAATCCATAAAATTTGTATCAAATCAGATGCACTACATAGCTGATGGAAAATCTAAAATAAATTGTACAATCAGACTGTACAGAAAGTAGTTGGAAGATGATATTGTAATGATAAAAGGTGTGGCATGGAGTTGTGAACATGCCCTATTACACCCTCTTCTATAGTGATGGACGAACGTTTCGCCCGGCGGTCGTTTCGCGGCGAATTTCCGACATTCGCGGTCCGCACGTTCGAACGCCTTTTTCCGTCGTTCGCCGCGGCGGACTTACGTGTTTAATGTATACAAGAACTTTAACCTTTGGTGACACGTTTATCATGTGATACAGGACAGCCAATTGAGACATGACAGCACATGGACACTTGTACATTCCCCCTAACCTATAAATACACCCGATCCGGTGGCCATTTTACATTCTTTCTTCTGTTACGATAGGGACAGGTTCCTGTGTGGAGTAGGGAGAGATAAACCACTAGCTATTTGGTACACAAAAGTTCTTTTCAGGACTGGTATAGGTGTTAGGTGTTGATAGGTTTGCTGTGCTGCTGATTCTTGCAGCAGCCTGAGTGTCTTTTGTTAGTTTAGAGAAAGGGAAAGGACGGTGTATGCTACAGGGACAGCCAGATTAGTCTTTCATCATCATCATCATCATCATCATCATTAGCTGTTACTATCAAGGTCCACAAAAGAGCTGTTCCAGTAACCACTAATCGTTCTCTTTTTTTGCCAATTTGTATAGGGACAGGAAGGAAGCAGTGTTGTCAGGCAGTGAGGGTAATTTTAAAGACTTGCTGTTATTATTAGTTCCACAAAGGTTCTTTTCAGGACTGGTATCAGTGGTACAGTAATAGGCTTGTACATGTATAATATTCTTTCTTCCAAATATAGAAAGGATATTATACTTGACTGCTGCCCTTCTGCTGCAGTCTGCTAAACATTCACAACTCACTTGTTCCACAAAAGTTCTTATAAGGACTGGTAACTTGGTATAGGGTGCTACGGTACATAGGCTTGAGTGCGGTACAGTCTGCTGTTCTGTAAGGACCGCTATCGGTCCACAATAGATAGGGTTGACGTGCACCACTGCTGACCGCTGCCCTATACTGCAGCAGTCCTTCAGCGGTATAGGGACTGACGTACAGTCTGCTAAACACTAATACACAACCTGCTTGGTCCACAAAAGTTCTTATAAGGACTGGTAACTTGGTATAGGGTGCTACGGTACATAGGCTTGAGTGCGGTACAGTCTGCTGTTCTGTAAGGACCGCTATCGGTCCACAATAGATAGGGTTGACGTGCACCACTGCTGACCGCTCACCTATACTGCAGCAGTCCTTCAGCGGTATAGGGACTGACGTACAGTCTGCTAATCACTAACACACAACCTGCTTGTTCCACAAAAGTTCTTATAAGGACTGGTAACTTGGTATAGGGTGCTACGGTACATAGGCTTGAGTGCGGTACAGTCTGCTGTTCTGTAAGGACCGCTATCGGTCCACAATAGATAGGGTTGACGTGCACCACTGCTGACCGCTGCCCTATACTGCAGCAGTCCTTCAGCGGTATAGGGACTGACGTACAGTCTGCTAATCACTAACACACAACCTGCTTGTTCCACAAAAGTTCTTATAAGGACTGGTAACTTGGTATAGGGTGCTACGGTACATAGGCTTGAGTGCGGTACAGTCTGCTGTTCTGTAAGGACCGCTATCGGTCCACAATAGATAGGGTTGACGTGCACCACTGCTGACCGCTGCCCTATACTGCAGCAGTCCTTCAGCGGTATAGGGACTGACGTACAGTCTGCTAAACACTAATACACAACCTGCTTGGTCCACAAAAGTTCTTATAAGGACTGGTAACTTGGTATAGGGTGCTACGGTACATAGGCTTGAGTGCGGTACAGTCTGCTGTTCTGTAAGGACCGCTATCGGTCCACAATAGATAGGGTTGACGTGCACCACTGCTGACCGCTGCCCTATACTGCAGCAGTCCTTCAGCGGTATAGGGACTGACGTACAGTCTGCTAAACACTAATACACAACCTGCTTGGTCCACAAAAGTTCTTATAAGGACTGGTAACTTGGTATAGGGTGCTACGGTACATAGGCTTGAGTGCGGTACAGTCTGCTGTTCTGTAAGGACCGCTATCGGTCCACAATAGATAGGGTTGACGTGCACCACTGCTGACCGCTCACCTATACTGCAGCAGTCCTTCAGCGGTATAGGGACTGACGTACAGTCTGCTAATCACTAACACACAACCTGCTTGTTCCACAAAAGTTCTTATAAGGACTGGTAACTTGGTATAGGGTGCTACGGTACATAGGCTTGAGTGCGGTACAGTCTGCTGTTCTGTAAGGACCGCTATCGGTCCACAATAGATAGGGTTGACGTGCACCACTGCTGACCGCTGCCCTATACTGCAGCAGTCCTTCAGCGGTATAGGGACTGACGTACAGTCTGCTAAACACTAATACACAACCTGCTTGGTCCACAAAAGTTCTTATAAGGACTGGTAACTTGGTATAGGGTGCTACGGTACATAGGCTTGAGTGCGGTACAGTCTGCTGTTCTGTAAGGACCGCTATCGGTCCACAATAGATAGGGTTAACGTGCACCACTGCTGACCGCTGCCCTATACTGCAGCAGTCCTTCAGCGGTATAGGGACTGACGTACAGTCTGCTAAACACTAATACACAACCTGCTTGGTCCACAAAAGTTCTTATAAGGACTGGTAACTTGGTATAGGGTGCTACGGTACATAGGCTTGAGTGCGGTACAGTCTGCTGTTCTGTAAGGACCGCTATCGGTCCACAATAGATAGGGTTGACGTGCACCACTGCTGACCGCTGCCCTATACTGCAGCAGTCCTTCAGCGGTATAGGGACTGACGTACAGTCTGCTAAACACTAATACACAACCTGCTTGGTCCACAAAAGTTCTTATAAGGACTGGTAACTTGGTATAGGGTGCTACGGTACATAGGCTTGAGTGCGGTACAGTCTGCTGTTCTGTAAGGACCGCTATCGGTCCACAATAGATAGGGTTGACGTGCACCACTGCTGACCGCTCACCTATACTGCAGCAGTCCTTCAGCGGTATAGGGACTGACGTACAGTCTGCTAATCACTAACACACAACCTGCTTGTTCCACAAAAGTTCTTATAAGGACTGGTAACTTGGTATAGGGTGCTACGGTACATAGGCTTGAGTGCGGTACAGTCTGCTGTTCTGTAAGGACCGCTATCGGTCCACAATAGATAGGGTTGACGTGCACCACTGCTGACCGCTGCCCTATACTGCAGCAGTCCTTCAGCGGTATAGGGACTGACGTACAGTCTGCTAAACACTAATACACAACCTGCTTGGTCCACAAAAGTTCTTATAAGGACTGGTAACTTGGTATAGGGTGCTACGGTACATAGGCTTGAGTGCGGTACAGTCTGCTGTTCTGTAAGGACCGCTATCGGTCCACAATAGATAGGGTTGACGTGCACCACTGCTGACCGCTGCCCTATACTGCAGCAGTCCTTCAGCGGTATAGGGACTGACGTACAGTCTGCTAAACACTAATACACAACCTGCTTGGTCCACAAAAGTTCTTATAAGGACTGGTAACTTGGTATAGGGTGCTACGGTACATAGGCTTGAGTGCGGTACAGTCTGCTGTTCTGTAAGGACCGCTATCGGTCCACAATAGATAGGGTTGACGTGCACCACTGCTGACCGCTGCCCTATACTGCAGCAGTCCTTCAGCGGTATAGGGACTGACGTACAGTCTGCTAAACACTAATACACAACCTGCTTGGTCCACAAAAGTTCTTATAAGGACTGGTAACTTGGTATAGGGTGCTACGGTACATAGGCTTGAGTGCGGTACAGTCTGCTGTTCTGTAAGGACCGCTATCGGTCCACAATAGATAGGGTTGACGTGCACCACTGCTGACCGCTGCCCTATACTGCAGCAGTCCTTCAGCGGTATAGGGACTGACGTACAGTCTGCTAAACACTAATACACAACCTGCTTGGTCCACAAAAGTTCTTATAAGGACTGGTAACTTGGTATAGGGTGCTACGGTACATAGGCTTGAGTGCGGTACAGTCTGCTGTTCTGTAAGGACCGCTATCGGTCCACAATAGATAGGGTTGACGTGCACCACTGCTGACCGCTGCCCTATACTGCAGCAGTCCTTCAGCGGTATAGGGACTGACGTACAGTCTGCTAAACACTAATACACAACCTGCTTGGTCCACAAAAGTTCTTATAAGGACTGGTAACTTGGTATAGGGTGCTACGGTACATAGGCTTGAGTGCGGTACAGTCTGCTGTTCTGTAAGGACCGCTATAGGTCCACAATAGATAGGGTTGACGTGCACCACTGCTGACCGCTCACCTATACTGCAGCAGTCCTTCAGCGGTATAGGGACTAAGAGTTTTGTCACAGGGTCATTTAAAAAATGACAGGCAGAGGAAGAGGCAGGCCCTTCCGCAGGGGTGGTAGGGGTAGGGCAGGAGCAACAGGCTTGAGCCAAAGTGGGAAGTTGCAGAAGGTGCGTTCAATTACTTTAAAGGATGCACCAGACTTGGTTGAGTGGCTCGCTCAGCCTTACTCTTCTGCACCCTCCTCATCCTCTCGATCTGCACCCTCTTCTTCACTCTCTGCTATGTGCACCCCCAAAGACACTACCACCAACAACACGACCACCACCACCACCACCACATACCTTCCGCTTGAGTCACTGGAATTATTTTCCGATCCATATCAAGAGGACATTTCTGATGCGCAGCCACTCTTGGTATTGGATCAGGAAGAGGAGGTAGCAACAAGCGCTACTCAGCAGTCTGACGCCAGTACCCAGATCAGCCCAAGGAGGAGGTTGGTCCCCGGTGTTGCTGCCTACTCCGAGATCTCTACTTATAGCGGTGGGGAAGGTGACGTTGATGATGACGTGTCTAGTGATGTCACGTGGGTGCCCACAAGAGAGGAAGAGGAGGGGAGTTCAGAGGGAGATATGGACCAGCAGATAGGGAGGAGAAGCAGCAATGACTTACATTGCACAGCAGGGACAAAGCAGACTGCAAATGTATCAGGAGCGAGTCATCGACCATGTACGGTCACATCTGGCGCTCCCAGGACACCGGCACATGGCTCCGCAGTGTGGGCTTTTTTTAACGTGTCCGCTGCTGACAATAGCGTTGCCATCTGCAATCTTTGCAGTCAACGCGTTAGTCGCGGTAAGCCCAATACTCACCTAGGGACGACCGCCTTAAGAAGGCACATGAGCAGCCATCACCGAGCCCAGTGGGAGCAACGGAACACACAAAGCCACACTGCAGGCTCTCACCGTCCAGCCTCGTCTTCTACTTCTCCTTCTCCTCTCTCCTCACAATTGTCCTCCACTCCACCTTCCATCACGCCAAGCTCACATTTTTCTGCAAAAAGGCAGGCTTCCGTGGGCCTAATGTTTGAGCGTAAAAAAATGATGATGCCGGATAACCCTCTTGCCCAACGGTTGGCGGCTGGCTTGTCAGAACTCATAGCCCGCCAACTACTGCCATATAAACTGGTGGACTCGGAGGCCTTTCGCAAATTTGTGGCCATTGGAACACCACAATGGAAGGTCCCAGGAAGGAAGTATTTCTCAGAGAAGGGCATCCCAGAGCTATATGGCCATGTTCAGCGGCAAGTGAATGTATCTCTGGCACACAGTGTCGGTGCCAAGATACATCTGACCACAGACACGTGGTCTAGCAAACACGGGCAGGGAAGGTATATCAGTTTTACTGCCCACTGGGTGAACCTTCTGACGGCCGTCAAGCATGTAACCCGTGGCACCCGTGTAGATTTGGTTTTACCGCCACGGATTGCATGCAGGCCTGACTCTTCTTCTCCTCCTCCTACTCCATCCTCCTCCCTCTCCTCCTCAGCTGCCTCCTCCTTTTCCGCTGCTAGCGTCTCTTCCACTGCACCGCCCAAGCTCCCCAGAACCTATTCCACATGCCAGGTGAGACGTTGCCATGCCGTGCTGCGTCTGTTGTGCCTGGAAGCAAAGAGCCACACTGGCCCGGCACTCCTTTCAGCTTTGCGTTCACAGGCAGATGAGTGGCTAACACCGCTCAATTTGACAGTTGGTAAAGTGGTGTGTGACAACGGTGCCAATCTGCTTAGCGCATTGAAACAGGGCAAAATCACGCACGTGCCGTGCATGGCACACATCTTAAACTTGGTCGTGCAGCGATTCCTTGTCAAATACCCTGGGGTCCAGGACATCTTGCGGCAGGCAAGGAAAATCTCGGCCCATTTCAGAAGATCTTACACGGCCATGGCTCGCCTTGCTGACATTCAGCGGCGACACCATCTGCCAGTCAGACGTCTTATTTGCGATTGCCCGACGCGATGGAACTCAACCTTCTATATGCTTGATAGGCTGCTCCAGCAGAAACGTGCAGTTAACGTCTACCTGTATGAACTCTGCGAAAGAAACGGTTCTGGGGAGCTGGGTTTTTTTTCACCGCGCCAGTGGCTGCTCATGCGCGACACATGCAGACTTCTGCGGCCATTTGAGGAGATCACCAAACTGGTCAGTCGCAGCCATGGCGCCATCAGTGACATGGTACCTTATGCCTTCTTTCTGGAGCGTGCATTGCGTCGTGTCATTGATCAGGCTGTGGAGGAGCAGGAGCGGGAAGATGAGGAAGTCGCAATGCTGGATGAATTCCCAGGGGGGGCTACTCTATCTGAGACAAGTCAACAACAGGAGTCTGATGAGGAGTCAGAGGAGGATGGTGCCGGGGCGGATGAGCAGGAGCAAGAAGAGCATGCTTTAAACCTTTCTGGGATCCCTGTTGTGCGAGGATGGGGAGAGGAGAATGAAGAGGACGACATTATCCTGGATGATGAGCAGGAGCCAGGCCACCACACCGCTTCCACTTTAGTGCAAATGGGGGCCTTCATGCTCCAGTGTTTTAATAGGGACCCCCGTATAAAAAGCATGAGGGTCAAGGACCAGTACTGGGTGGCAACGTACTTAGACCCCCGGTACAAACACAAAATGGCGGAAATGTTACCGCCGTCGCAGAGGGCTGTCAGAATGCAGCACTTCCAGGCCTTGCTTCGAGAAATGCTGCATTCTGCTTTTGCGTGCGCTGGCAGAGGAGCAATTCCCACTCCCAGAGAAGGATTTGCGGGTACCAATCCAACAGCGCCTGCAAGAAGAGGCCGGTTTGAAGATGTGTTGGTGACTTCGGATATGAGGTCATTCTTTCAGCCGACCCATCGACAGGTGTCATCCGGATCCAGCATCAGGGAACGCCTAGACCGTCAGGTGTCCGACTACATTGGGTTAACGGCCGATGTGGACGCTCTGAGGAGTGATGAACCCCTAGACTACTGGGTGGGCAGGCTTGACCTCTGGCCAGAGCTTGCCCAATTTGCAATCGAACTGTTGGCTTGCCCCTCATCCAGTGTCCTGTCCGAAAGGACGTTCAGCGCAGCAGGGGGGATTGTGACCGATAAGCGTACTCGCCTAGCTCACCACAGTGTTAACTACCTCACATTTCTAAAAATGAATGAGGCATGGATCTCGGAGGAATTCAACACATGTGACCAGTAGACCATGTATATGTCTATAAACTATTTTTTTAATCAAGCACACAGACCTTCTTAATTCATTTGGCTCACTTCCTTGACCCAAAAAAGCACACCGTACTATATGCCCCTACCCTCCTCTTTGAAGAGGTTGAGCGGTGTCATATTTCTACTGGGGCTGCTTATGATATCCCTGTGCTGTGCTGACTTCCTCCTGGGGGTTCTTATTATGAAGGGATCACACTATCCCTGTGCTGTGCTGACTTCCTCCTGGGGGTTCTTATTATGAGGGGATCACACCATCCCTGTGCTGTGCTGACTTCCTCCTGGGGCTGCTTACGGTGCTGCTGTCAGTGCTGTATGTCACGGTGCTGCTGTCAGCGCTGTATGTCACGGTGCTGCTGTCAGCGCTGTATGTCACGGTGCTGCTGTCAGCGCTGTATGTCACGGTGCTGCTGTCAGCGCTGTATGTCACGGTGCTGCTGTCAGCGCTGTATGTCACGGTGCTGCTGTCAGCGCTGTATGTCACGGTGCTGCTGTCAGCGCTGTATGTCACGGTGCTGCTGTCAGCGCTGTATGTCACGGTGCTGCTGTCAGCGCTGTATGTCACGGTGCTGCTGTCAGTGCTCTGTATTACGGTGCTGCTGTCAGATGCCTCTATCACGGTGCATGTGTCATTCCGGTATGTCACGCTGCTGGTGATCATCTCCTGCACCCTCTTCTTTGCCTACCCTGGTCCCTGACCTTCCCTCTCCTCCATTGCCTTCATTAGCTCCATAGTCCTGAATTGTTAGAACAATTTCCCAAATAAAATAAAAATGCTTGTAGTTATCGATCCCAAATTCACCTCATACATGTATTATGTCATTGTCCAGATGGTGGGACTACGTTTTACCCCCTAATAATTACCACGTGGCCGCAAATTCGACATGAAGGTTTGCAAAGTTCGCCTCCCATTGAAGTCAATGGGGCCCGCGGCGAACGTTTGGTTTCGCGAACGTTTGGGTCCGTTCGCATTTCGCGTTCGCGAAACGTCCCGTCGGAAGTTCGTCCATCACTACTCTTCTATGATGCAACAAGAAAGAGAATGCTACTGGGAGAATACATACAGGAAGGGAATGCTGAAAGATGATCTACAAGAAGTGATGTAATCTGAAAACCATTTTAAAAATCCAAATAGCCAGATGAGATTTAAATACCTTCTATAGGTAAGTGAGAGAAAAGCACATTGGGATAGCTGGGCTATTAGAAAACACTTCTATTTATTATGAGAAGTGAAATTCTGCCTGAAAAGTTGAACATAGCCTTCACATCTATTATTCTAGTTTCCTATTTTTCTTGTAATTTAAATTAATGCATGTGTGTTTGTAAGTGCCAAGAGGCTACAGTATGTCTTCCTAAAAAATTAGAGCTAGGTTACTACATGGACCCTCCCGACATGCTAGGAAACGCAGAAAGTCTCCTGCTTGGAAGCCAAATCTCTGCTCCGCTCACTGGCCTGCCCCCCGACTCCGCACCCGTTGAGCCCTGCGGGCTCCCCCAGGACTCTTCGCTGTTCAGGATTCTAGGCCCCCGGAAGGTAACATCATATAGAGACTTGACTGGGGTGTTGCACTGCTGGACTCGTGGGGTTGGAGTTTCGGATCATTTGGTCCGGATTACTTTTTTTCTTTGGGTAGAGGGGAGCTTTTCTCCACCCACCCAAGACTGTGGTATGCCACTTTTTGGCACATTTTTAAGGTTACTAAAAACTCTTCACTATTTGTTCTCTGTTTGTTTAGGTTCCTATTTTTTTTCTTTTTCTGATGCCTTGATGCCTTTTTTCAGTGCTGCTCATGATGTAGAATTTAAGTTGTCATCGAATGCTAGCTTTGATATTACTGTACCTTCCCATGCCAGGGATACACTCTATTCCTGGTTTGTCTTGCTGATATTGTGCATGGACCCCCCTCTTGGCCTGGATTCCTCCAATCCCTGTGGCTTTCCTCAGATGTGGACTCATGGGCCTTAAAATTATAACTCACAATGTTAAGGGGTTTAACTCCCCGCAAAAGAGCAGGAAGGCCTTCAGAATGTATAAGTAATTAGGGGCGGAGATCCTCCTTTTACAGGAGACTCACTTCTCTGATAATAATCATCCTTCCTACTTTGACAAGTCCTACAAACAATGCTTTTACTCGACCTATCCTGTCCAGAGGGGCGGCCATATTTATAAAAAAACTCTGTATTATTCCAGGTACAACAGACTTATATTGACCCGCTTAGCAGGCTTGTTATAGTGCAGGGCTCTGTACAGGATAGGACCCTGACCCTGGCCTCAGTATATGCCCCTAACTCCGCTCAGGCTACTTTTTTCAAGAGTTTTTTTCCAAATTCTGGAAAAATGTCACTCCTTCCACATGTTAATAGATGTTGCTGGATAGATCGAGTGATAGCCAGGCCAGCAATGTGTTTCCCAAGTCTCTCCAATACTCCCTGAGGGCTCAGCAGCTGTCAGACATATGGAGGGCGCACAATATAGGCTCCAGGGAATATACCTTTTCTCCCACCCCCATGATACCTACTCTCACTTAGATTATCTATTCTGCACCCCCATTTTGCTTGCAAACTCTACCTCTTCCAACGCAGTTGACCGAACGCCTCGCAGAATACTTTAGACTCAATGACATTGAGAATATTGCCCCAACTACCCTTTGGACAGCCCATGAGGCCATCACCTGATAGAGATCTCCACAACAAGGAAGCGGCGGAAAGCACATGAAGCCCGACAGCTCACCTTAGCTCTTCATAAACTTTACCTTCAACATAGTCACTCCCCGTCCCAAGACCTGTTAAACCAGATTAATGATAAACGAAGAGCCCTAGACACCATCCTGACAGAACATACTGAAAAATCCCTCAGATGGGCCAAAGCATGGTACCTCCTACACAGCAACTCTGCTTCTACGTTCTTTGCCAGGAAACTTAAACAACATTCCCAACCCACACACGTATATAAATTGAGGAACGGGGATGGTAACTTTACCTCTCACCCTAAGGAGGTGTTGCAGATTTTCACCTCCTTCTATCAACAGGTGTATGCTGCTCCACATTCCCCTCCCCCGGTTCCTCCCCAGTCCTGGTTAGACCCCGAACGGCTTCCTTGACTGTCCGATGAACAATTACAGGCCCTTAATGCCCCTTGTGCGACAGATGAGATGGCCTCTGTCATCTCCTCCCTTAAGCCTGCTAAAACCCCGGGCCCCGACGGTTTTTCCGCAACCTAATACAAAAAATTTGCGGACTCCTTACTCCCTAAATTGACCAAGCTCTATAATTTTATCTTACGAGGGCAACATTTCCCGGAGGAGATGCTCTTGGCTAGCCTGTCATTCATCCCGAAACCCGGGAACCTCACCCAACCTCAAAATTTCAGACCCATCTCCGTTATCAATAACGACTTGAAAATTTTTGGACGAATCTTAGCAGACCGCCTAGCCTCGATAATCACCTCCCTTATCTCACCAGAACAAACGGGTTTTATACCCTCTAGGCAAATCACAGATAATATCCGTTTGGCCTCTAATATTATCCAGGATGCGGACGCTAATTCCCGGAGGGTCCTGATGCTGAGCTTGGATATTAATAAGGCCTTTGACAGCGTCCTCTGGCCATACGTGGAGGCTGTCCTAGCTAAATTTGGCTTCCGGGGGGAATTTGTTCATGGATTCCAGGCCCTTTACCATCACCCCCGCACGAGTATTAAGATCCCGGGTGGTAGTTCTGCGTACTTCCCCCTGGGTCGGGGCACTAGGCAGGGGTGTCCCCTCTCCCCCCTTCTTTTTGCCCTGGCTATGGAATCCCTGACGAGATCCATTCTAGACAATCCGAACATAAGGGGCTATGAGAAAGGTGGCCAGGAATTTAAGATTAGTTTGTATGCACTCAATCTATTTGCTTCCCTGTCTTCTTTTCACCGTTTCTCTGGATTGGGTGTGAACCCGACCAAATGTTCAGCCATGCCTATACACCCTTCCACTCCACTTTTAACTTCCCTTAAAGACTCCTATAAATTTTCGTGGAATCATAACTCCCTTCAATATTTAGGTATTAAGCTCACTCCTACCCTTGGGCAGCTGTATTCCCTTAACTACCCTCAGGCCTTCTCCTCCATCAAAACCCTTCTCAATCAATGGTCCACTTATCGCATATCTTTTTTGGGGCGTATCCAAGTGGTCAAGATGTCCATTCTCCCAAAGCTTCTTTTTTTGTTTTGTTCCCTACCAATATATGTCCCTCGCTCCACTCTGCACGAAGTCCAAGCACTATTACTCTCATTTATCTGGCAAAAGAAAAAGCCCCGTCTGAATCGTTCACTGCTATACCGAGCCAGGCAGATGGGCGGTCTGGGGTGTCCAGACCTATGGAAGTATTTCTTGGCCTCTCGTCTGACACAGACGGTGCAATGGCATGTAGACCCATCCTCTATACTGTGGTTATGGTTTGAGCGTGCCTCAATAGCCCCATATTACCTCCCGGGTTTACTCTGGTCCATCTCTGTTTCCCCTAAGGAGATCTCCCCGCTGAATGGCATAGTGGGCCAGGCTCTTTATCTTTGGTCTCTCTATGGGCAGAAATTTCAATTGAAATCTAGGGTCCCCCTCCTGTCTTCATTCATAGGGGAGCCCCGTTTCCCCCCGGCCTTCCACTCGGGTACATCCTTCAGTAGATGGACAGAACGGGGCCTCACACAGCTAGATTCCTTGCTACAGAACCCACTATAAGTTTCTCCAGATAAGACACTTATACTCCACCACATTCCAGGAACTGAGGGGAGCTGGGAAGATGCTGTTTGAGGGGTTGTGTGGGGAGGCAGCTCGGGGTAGAGGCACTCACACAGCTAGATTCCTTGCTACAGAACCCACTATAAGTTTCTCCAGATAAGACACTTATACTCCACCACATTCCAGGAACTGAGGGGAGCTGGGAAGATGCTGTTTGAGGGGTTGTGTGGGGAGGCAGCTCGGGGTAGAGGCACTATCTCCGCTCTATATAGATACCTTAATGATCACAACACTGCCCCTAAGTCAGTGGCACTGCTGGGTTGGGAGGCTGAGGTGGCCCAGGTATTTCCTGTGGAGGACTGGAAGAGTATGGTTGACAATATGCACAAATGTACACGCTCTATCGCCACTAAAGAAACAGTCCCTAAGCTTCACACTAGGTGGTATTACTCCCCTGACCCTCTGCACAGGATGTTCCCTCTGGTGCCCGACTCTTGTTATAGGGGGTGTCGGGATAAGGGTACGCTCCTTCACACCTTCTGGGAGTGCAAAGCCTTAGCACATATCTGGGCTAAAACCTCCACATTGATCGATAGGCTCACTGGTACCTCTATCGCTCTTATGTATAAGATATGTGTTCTCTATGCTGATCTCCCAGGGGTCCCCCGCCCACAACAAAGACTGATCCATACTCTCTTCAGTGCCATTCAGTGGGCGGTGGCTCTGAACTGGAAGAGCCCCTTGGTGCCCTGGTCGCAAGTTATTCTCCGCATGGAGTCCATTAGACTGATGGAGCGCATTCACCATACTCTCCTGGACTCCATGCACATATTCGATGGAAAGTGGAGTGGGTGGACGGCCCTCCTCCTTACCTCGAGGCTCGAGGACCCCTGACCCACACGGGTGGAATGCATTAAGGTTATAACTCATGAAGGGAGGGTCTCCTCTCACGTTAGAGGGGAGGGTTGGAAAAAAGGTTTGTGACCCTACAATACAGCTGCCATCATGGCTAAAATAGATTGTTGTGTGGTTATTAGTGCATCAAAGGCTTTTATTTCTTCTTGTTACTGTTGGTTACTCTTTTCTACCTGATCTTTCTCAGGAATACCTCATGGTGGCCTCTTTAGGGACATCTCTGTACCGTATCTGGCCTTTATTTAGATACGTTACTTACCTGACTGTCGGATATGCAAGGTTGAATGTTATGTGTGTATCTATATTCGTCGCTGACTGTATTATTGCTAATGGTCTTGTAACCATTGATGCTCCTTAATACTGGTATTCTCTGTAATCTTTTCTGTATTTTTCTAATAAAAACGTTTGTAAACATAAAATTAGAGCTAAACCCTCAAATATAGGTAGGTAAAAATTGGCCAGGTTCAATACAGTTGCATATCATCAATAGCAGGCTTAAATGTGGAGACGAAGGGCTTGTGCACATGTATGGCAGTCTCTGAAAATTGATGCAAAGTGGACTGATTTACAGAGAGCAGTACAGGGGTAGCTGACAGGCATTCAGAAAGAGATACTGCCACATTCTGAATGACTGTGCTTTGTTTACGTCAGAACAGGGTTTTTGAATGGGAAAACCACTTGAGATGGTAAAGTTCAAGAGATGTACTGCCTGCCAACCAGGAAGTATATTTTTGAAGCTTCATGCCTGCAGCATCTCCCCCCCCCCCCCCCATGGGGTTATCCATGGTAATGTAAAAAAAATAAAGCCTACAAATGCTGTAGATGCTTACTTTTAATAAACAGTTACTTACCAATCCAGGAGTCCAGTGCTGTCTTCGCCGAGGCCAGTTCTTCACTGGTCTTTAGGTCTTTGGCACCATCGTCTTGGCTGTGGGAATGTGGCTTTGACTTCCTGTGAAGCAACCAGCTCCCTACTGTGCATGCGTGATATGCGCTGTGCTTGATGACTGGTCCCACAGTATCCTTGGACTGTGACATGTCCCTTGAGAATGAGGGGGTGGGGGGGGGGGCAAATTATACTCCTCTCACCTAGGTGTGAAAAGTGGAAGTGAGAGTGGGTACCTGTCAAAAAGCGGTACCCACTTCCAGAAAAAGATAAATTATTGCAGAGGGGGAAGGAGAAGTATGAGTGGAACTTCCAGTTTTAGGTGAAGTTCCCCTTTAATTATCTGCAATATCATGTATCTATCAAAAGGGAAGTCCAATGCTGGAACACACGCAAATTCCCAAATTTTGCTATCGCGCATAACTGGTGACATGACTACTTGTTGTCCAACTCAGAAGCCCACAAGAAAGATTGAAGACACTACAAATGAATGGCCCTGAGCATTGTCATTCTAGGAAAAATGGGCCTTTGGAAACTTGTTGATATGACTAAGAATGTTTTAATTACTGGAACATGTGCAGGGACTCATTTGGGTCAGGTTTTTAGATTTCAATCATTTTTAATCAAGAACTAGGCTATATACAGTAACTCATATTATACAAATGGAAAGTGATCTCGTTTTATGTTAGTCTATTAAATGTAATTCATATATTTTACTGTATTGCTTACATTTTGCAAAAAAGTTTTGGAACTTTAAAGTGCCCTCTTCTCTATTAACTCTCCAATACAGAAGACACATAAATATGAAGCTAGTATATATATATATATATATATATATATATATATATACACAGTATCTCACGAAAGTGTGTACACTCCTCACATTCTTGTAAATATTTTATTATATCTTTTCATGTGACAACACTGAAGAAATGGCACTTTTCTACAATTTAAAGTAGTGCGTGCACAGCTTGTATAACAGTGTAAATTTGTCCTCACTTTTGTTGCCAGCGGTTTAGACATTAATGGCTGTGTGTTGAGTTATTTTAAGGGGACAGCAAATTTAAACTGTTATACAAGTTGTACACTCACTACTTTACATTGTAGCAAAGTATAATTTCTTCAGTGTTGTCACATGAAAAGACATAATAAAATATTTACAAAAATGTGAGGGATGTACTTATATATACACACGTTTAAAACTTTAAAGTACTCTTTAAAATATTTTCAATTACCACTCCAATCTATAAGACATGAAGAATGAGCAGTGGGCACAATAAGGAGCCCACAACATGGGATTGTGGGCGCCAACGGAGTAGATAAATTAACATTTTTTTTTATATGTATATGATTTAATAAAGAGAAAAAAAAAAGCGGGCTTGTCACGAGGCAACAAGCGGGAAAAACATTTTTCCCCAGGTACAGAAGGTCATATAAGTACCTGTGAGACAGACCACTCACAGATGCCCTGAGGTGGCTTAGGCGTGAGCTCACCCTCCCCTCCCACCCTTGTCGCTGGCACTGTTATGTGGTTACGTCACCCTTGGATCAAGGGGGGACTTTGTTTTTATAAATTGATTCATTTGTAGCTCAAGTTCTATGACTGAGTAAATTTAGAATTTGTTTTAAAAGTTAAAATGTTGGAAATATAATTTATTTATTCTTTCACTGTTTTATTTTGAATAAAGTTATTTGATTCATTTTAATACCAATAAAGGTGCCATGGCCATTTAAAATAACAATTGCTGTTTGTTGTGTGTTTTTATTCTAGACGTAAGAAAAGTGCGACCTACAATTCCATGAATTGAAAATTTTTATACAATAAACGAAATGAATGATCATTTCAATTATCCAATCATGTGGAAAGGTAATTCCTGTTTACTTATTTTGGTTGCACATGACTGGATATTCAAAGTGAACGTTCAGGCAAAATTTTCCTTAATCTATCAGCCCAAGGATTTATCGGTGTTTGAAAATGTAATGTGTATTTTCCCTTTTTCAGCCAAATTGGGATACAATCTATTTTATATTTGTTCATATTCATAAAGCATAACTTTAAAAAAATAGAAAATGCTGCTTACCTTTTTGATTGCTTACAAACTCTACCTAGCTTCTCCCTTTTACTGTATGTAATGTTAAACAAGGGCTGGGGTGATGTATTTACTATAAATGGCTCTGTCTGTACTGTGATGGCATATTTAAATATGGTCATAAGGAGTGCACACTAGTCTGTCTTAAAAAATTGGTTAGAAATCCCAAGACTTGTGATACATTGTATGTTATTGCAGATGTTCATATATGTTTTCCCTTCTTGCTCATTGAAAGCCATTTTGAATAATATCTGGCTTTCTATATGGTCTTTTGTAGAAAGCTGCTCCAAAAAATTAACTTGAAAGGTAATAAAATGTATTTTAAATTATTTTTAGGTATTCAGTGTGAATAGGAACACATAACAGTGTTTGTCAAAATTCTTTGCAAAAGTGGAAATGCACTTTAAAATACACTTTACTATTAACACTCTAATCTCAAAGAAAAATGACTACAGTATCTTAAATATTTTATGTAAAAAGATTTTAAGGGAGACGGATAAATACATATTTTCTAAATTAGGATTTATTTTCTTACTGTAGAAGTAAATATAATAGATATATTTTATATTTTACATCAGCAGTTTTAAAACTATTGAAGTTAGCCCACCTGAGAGGTGCCCTCTGTACAAACTAGTGAAGTATGACAGACTTTTCATGTCAGCATTTTCTTTTTCTTTTATCTAAATTGTTGCTTTGTGATATAGTTTGCAATTGCCTTGACATACAATAAACTAGAGAACTATTTATCTTGTAAATTTGTGCACAAGTGAAGTGCCAGATCTCCATTGCTCATTTATTTCAAGTTAGCAATGTTACTACATTTCCTATTAGTGCTATTAGAGCACAGGTGGTAGAGAATCCTGCCCCAGATCCCCTGACAATAAATACAAACAAGATCCCAATTGGATCCCACTCAATCTGCTCGAGCAAAGAAATCATGTACTTTGAAGGCATCACATTTGGTAAGTGGTCTGAAGAACCTGCCAGTTAAACGAACAGAAATGTAAATACACAGAGATTATATGGTAACCTTTGTGTTTGACTAACTTATAGTTTAAAAAAAATGGGGCGTGGCCTGGAGCCATTCCAAGATGGACGCATAAGAGCTGAGCTCCCGCTCCACGAGGTCCGGCCTTACTAGTATACAGTGGCTTACAAGGTCAGTTATGGTGAGAACCGCCCGCAGTACCTCCGCCACCCGTTCCCGATCCCCGCTGGGTCCCGACTCCGCTCAAGGCCGCCGTATCCCTGCGCTCTTCGGACCGCGGCCCAGAGACAGCACGCAAGCCTCCCTGTCACAGGCCTCACAGACAGCTCCACCTCAGAGCGCGCGCGCTTCCAGCTGCAGCCCGCTCCGCTCTGGTGCTCGTAGATCCCTTAGAGCAGAGATGGAAGCTCCTCACCCCCCAGCTGTCAACATAGAGGACCTCCGCAGCGTGGCGGCGGACATTAAATCCACCCTAATGGCAGCCATCACGGACATGAGAGCTGACATGCAAGCCATAGACATCAGGGTGGAAGAGGTGGAGGCCGCACAATACCGCCACGATACCGCGCTGTGTCAGGTATAGGGATGAGCTTCGTGTTCGAGTCGAACATACGTTCGACTCAAACATTGGCTGTTCATCCGTTCGGCGAAGTCCGAACATTTTGGTCCGTTCGCGCCAAATTCGTGTGGCGCTCACGGCCCACAGTGCACTGCGATGGCGCAGTGCATTGCTGGCTCATGATTGGCCAAGCATGCACTGTGACACCGCATGCTTGGCCAATCGCAGCGCCAGCAGCGAGGAGAGCCATGATTGGCCACAGGCAGGATGTCTGTGGCCAAGCATAGCTCAGGCTGTGTAGTGCAAGCCCCACACTATATAAGGCCGCCAGCGCAGCGGCCTTGTGTAGTGTGTTGGTGTCTGAAGCAGTGGGTGTTCTGTGTACCTTCAACACAGTACACACCGATCGTTTTCGGCCGATTTTCGATCTTGCTGTTGTGTAGTGGTTATTGTCTGTGTGCCCTGACCGCAGTATACACCGCTATATTCACCTCACCTATATAGCTAGTGATCTATCTTTTATAATAGAGCTTGCAGTCAGTAGTGTTAGGAGATAGTGCGTGCTGTCTGCGTGCTCTGTACCCAGTACATACCGCTATATCCACCTACATAGCTGTTCTCTATTTGAGCCCACTTGCCATCTGCAGGAGTTATTGGAAGTTGTGTGTGCCTCCAGCACAGCACAGTATACATATGTATATACCCCTTTATCTCTGGTGTTCTATAATAAAGGCATCTGCAGGAGTTAGTGGGTGTTGTGTGCCTCTAGCACAATATACACTACCCAACTGCTTTTTTACCCAACTCCCTTCAGGCCATTACCATGTCTGGAAGGCCAGCAAGGAGAGGAAGACAGGCGCGAGCCGATAAAAGAGGGCAAGCAGGCTCTGTGTCTAGAGACAACAGTGCTGGTCGTGGACGCGGTGCATTGTCATCAGCACGTGGCCATGGGACACGCTTGTCCTTTTCGGCAGCTGGACATGTTGAGCCGCAACATGCCAACGACTTGGTAGAGTGGATGACCAAGCCCTCTTCATCCTCCTCATCCTCTCTCACCCAGTCTCAGGGTAATAGCAAAGCCGCTGCCAACGCATCGTCTTCCCTCCTCTCAATGTCATCATCAGTGACTCCTTCCCTAGACCCACCACGTTCTCCTGAGGAGTCTCCTGAACTCTTTGAGCACAGTGTTGGGTACATGCTCCAGGAGGATGTCCAGTGTTTTGTGGGCTCTGATGATGACACTCAGCTAGAGGAAGGCAGTAGCGTGAGCACAGAGAGAGGGGATGCTCAAGAAGGACAGCAATCTGGCAGTCATGTTCCACAAGCTGCAGCATACTGTCAGGTTTGCTACAGCGATGAAGAGGGAGGGGATGATGAGGGCACTGACTCCACGTGGGTGCCTGGAAGGAGAGAGGAGGAGGAGGAGGAGGAGGCACATGTCCAAAGAGGCAGGATGCCCTCCGGGGGCCAGCTTAGGGGCAGCACACCGACTGAATCACACCGCAGAGCTCCGCCTGTGCAGAGCGCTGCCTCTGCGCATTATTCTAAAAGTTCTTTGGTGTGGGCCTTTTTTGAGACGAGTGCATCAGATCGCACCGCTGCTATTTGCAACATATGTCTCAAGCGTATCTCACGTGGCCAAAACATCAGCCGCTTGGGCACCACATGCTTGACCAGACATATGTTGACCTGCCATGCAGCTCGTTGGCAAGCGTACCTCAAAGACCCACACCAAAGAACAAAGCGGACCTCTCCTTGCTCCTCATCAGCTGGCATCTCCAACCCCACTAGACCTTCAGTCCTCTCTGAAACCTGCTCTGAGAGGAATGAAGGTGTAGAATTAGGTGTGTCACAGCCAAGTGCTTCCGGAAACTCTGCTAGCGGTACACCCACGTCCGATTATAGCAGGCAAATGTCCCTGCCCCAGCTGCTGGACCGGCGAAAGAAGTTCACTCCCAGCCATCCACATGCCCAGCGGTTGAATGCTAGCTTGGCTAAATTGCTAGCACTTCAACTGCTGCCTTTTCAGTTGGTAGACTCGGCCCCCTTCCGTGAGTTTGTACAATGTGCGGTTCCTCAGTGGCAGGTCCCCAAACGCCACTTTTTCTCATGGAAGGCGATTCCGGCTCTCTACCGGCATGTGGAAGGCAATGTCCTTGCCTCGCTGGACAGGGCGGTCAGCGGTAAGGTGCATATTACCGCTGACTCATGGTCCAGCAGGCATGGACAGGGACGTTACCTGTCTTTCACGGCCCATTGGGCCACTCTTCTGGCAGCTGGGAAGGATGCAGGACAAGGTGCAGTAGTGTTGGAGGTTGTTCCGCCACCACGCCTCCAAAATGCTACTATTGGTTGTGACACACCTCTCTCCTCCACCCCCTCCTCTTCTTCTTCCTTCATGGCCTCTTCCAGTGCTCTGTCCTCAGGACCAGCGGTGCTTCATAGGCGTTCCAGGGGCTACGCAAGTACGCAGGCAAAACGATGCCATGCCGTGCTTGCGCTGGTTTGTTTGGGGGACAGGAGCCACACTGGGGCAGATGTTTTGTCAGCTCTGCAGGGACAGGCCGAGAGGTGGTTGACGCCACGCCAGCTCAAGCCAGGAATGGTGGTTTGTGACAATGGCACCAACCTCCTCTCCGCCCTCTGACAGGGACAACTGACCCATGTGCCCTGTGTAGCTCACGTCCTTAACCTGGTGGTGCAGCGGTTCTTGGGCAGGTACCCCGGCTTACAGGATGTCCTGAAGCAGGCCAGGAAAGTCTGTTTGCATTTCCGCCGATCATTTAATGCCTGTGCTCGGCTGGCTGAGCTCCAAAAGGAGTTGAACCTGCCCAAGAACCGCCTTATATGTGACATGCCCACCAGATGGAACTCAACATTGGCCATGCTGCAGCGGCTGCACACGCAGCAGAGGGCCATCAATGAGTACCTGTGCGACTACGGCACCAGGACAGGGTCAGGGGAGCTTGGTTTTTTCTCACCACGCCAGTGGGGCATGATCAGGGATGCATGCACTGTCCTGTCACCGTTTGAGGAGGCCACAAGGATGGTGAGCAGTGACAGTGCATGCATCAGTGACACTGTACCTCTTGTCCACCTCTTGGAGCATACGCTGCATGGAATAATGGACAGGGCACTTGAGGCAGAACAGAGGCAGGAAGAGGAGGACTTCCTTGCCTCTCAAGGCCCCCTTTATCCAGACAGTGTTCCTGCTGTGCCACCCATCACACAGGAAGAGGATGAGGAGGAGGAAGAGGAGGAGGAGGATGATTGTGTCAGCATGGAGGTGGAGCCTGGCACTCAGCACCAGCAGCAGCAGCAGCAGCAGCAGTCTTGTAGGGATGATTTACAGTCCCAAGAAACACGTGGACTTGTACGTGACTGGGAGGAGGTAGCTGCGGATCATGTTGTCCTTAGTGACCCAGAGGACTCTGGACCGAATGCCTCAGCTAACCTACGCTGCATGGCCTCCCTGATCCTGCAAAGCCTGCGGAAGGATCCTCGTATTCTTCGGATCAAGGAGAGGGACCATTACTGGCTGGCCACTCTCCTTGATCCACGGTACAAGGGTAAGGTTGCCGACCTTATCTTGCCATCGCTGAGGGAGCAGATGATGAGACATCTCCGGGAGGCCTTGCAGAAAGGTCTGTGCAACGCGTTCCCAGAGACTGGGAGGTTACAAACTCCTGGTCCTGGACAACGTGTTGCTGAGGCATCGGTCAGAAGGAGCGGTGGTGAAGGTGGCCGTCTGACTGATGCTTTCAGACAATTTTTTAGTACGCAGCCCCAAGGTAAGATCGGTTCCAGCACCCATCGCCAGCGTCTGATTTACATGGTGCAGGAATACCTAGGGGCAAGGTCAGACTTGGACACCTTTCCCACCAAAAATCCTCTGGCTTACTGGGTCTTGAGGATGGATCACTGGCCAGAGCTTGCACAGTATGCAATTGAGCTACTGGCCTGTCCTGCATCCAGCGTTCTTTCGGAACGCACCTTCAGTGCTGCTGGTGGCTTTGTTACCGATCACAGGGTGCGCCTGTCCACCGAATCAGTTGATCGACTGACCTTCATCAAGATGAATCAGTCTTGGATCACCCACAGCTACCAAGCACCTGAAGCTGATGTAACAGAATTATTTTTTTTGAAATATCACATCCCTTCAAGACTGCCCATGCTGATGCTGAGTGACTGTCCTGTTATGTTGATTATCTATCCTCTTCCTCCTCCGCTGATATGTTGGAAGAACATTTCTGGTTCTGGTTGATGCCATCAGCCCAATTTTTCTGCCCCTGTTCAACAGGGGCGTTTAAGTACAATTTTTGATGCAATGCTTTGCAGCAGGGCTAATTCCTGCAATCAAACAACAGTATATGGGAGAGGTTGCAGTGTGGTGGCACCAGCACCAGTGCCTAAGGCCCAATTTTTCTGCCCCTGTTTAACAGGGGCGTTTAATTAGAATTTTTGATGCAATGCTTTGCAGCAGGGCTAATTCCTGCAATAAAACTAGAGTATATGGCAGAGGTTGCAGTGTGGTGGCACCAGCACCAGTGAATAAGGCCCAATTTTTCTGCCCCTGTTTAACAGGGGCGTTTACTTACAATTTTTGATGCAATGCTTTGCAGCAGGGCTAATTCCTGCAATAAAACTAGAGTATATGTCAGAGGTTGCAGTGTGGTGGCACCAGCACCAGTGCCTAAGGCCCAATTTTTCTGCCCCTGTTTAAAAGGGGCGTTTAATTACAATTTTTGATGCAATGCTTTGCAGCAGGGCTAATTCCTGCAATAAAACTAGAGTATATGGCAGAGGTTGCAGTGTGGTGGCACCAGCACCAGTGCCTAAGGCCCATTTTTCTACCCCTGTTTAACAGGGGCGTTTAAGTACAATTTTTGATGCAATACTTTGCAGCAGGGCTAATTCCTGCAATAAAACTAGAGTATATGGCAGAGGTTGCAGTGTGGTGGCACCAGCACCAGTGCCTAAGGCCCAATTTTTCTGCCCCTGTTTAACAGGGGCGTTTAAGTACAATTTTTGATGCAATGCTTTGCAGCAGGGCTAATTCCTGCAATAAAACTAGAGTATATGGCAGAGGTTGCAGTGTGGTGGCACCAGCACCAGTGCCTAAGGCCCATTTTTCTACCCCTGTTTAACAGGGGCGTTTAATTACAATTTTTGATGCAATACTTTGCAGCAGGGCTAATTCCTGCAATAAAACTAGAGTATATGGCAGAGGTTGCAGCGTGGTGGCACCAGCACCAGTGCCTAAGGCCCAATTTTTCTGCCCCTGTTTAACAGGGGCGTTTAAGTACAATTTTTGATGCAATGCTTTGCAGCAGGGCTAATTCCTGCAATAAAACTAGAGTATATGGGAGAGGTTGCAGTGTGGTGGCACCAGCAGCAGTGCCTAAGGCCAAATTTTTCTGCCCCTGTTTAACAGGGACATGTAATTACAATTCTTGATATCATATTTCACAGGAGGGCCCCTTCCTGTGCCCACCCAGAGTAACGGTGAGGACTTATAGTGTTGTGGCACCAGCACCACAAAGGTAAATTTTTCTACTACTGTTCAACAATGGCATGTAATTACAATTCTTGATATAATCGTTCACAGCAGGGCGCTCCAGCGCCCACCAAGAGTCACTTTGAGGGCTTACAATGTTGTGGCAAAACCAACACCTTGTTCCGCCATTTATGCAGAGCATATAGGGCAGGCCCCTACTTTCAAACATCCAATTTACAAACATCTCCTACTTGCAAACGCAAAGAGACAACAGCAAGTGAGATGAAAAAAGATGGACGACAAAACAAATTATACAGGGGTGATAACCCTTCCCTATGTTTTCCAAAAAGCTTAAAAAAAGTTTTTTTGACTGGAGCTACACTTTAAAAATGTACCAGTTTAAAATTACAAACAGATTCAACTTAACACAACAAACCTACACAGTCCCTGTCTTGTTTGCACCGCCTGTATACTGCTGTTCTGAGTATATAGGGCCTGGGGGCCACACGCATTTCCTTTTTTTAATATGGGTACGGGGTTCCCCTTAATATGCGTACAAGACCTAAAGGGGCTGGTAATGGGCAGGGAGGGCTACCCATGCCATTTTTCTCAATGATTTTCAACCATATTGCAGGAACCAGATATAACATTAAAACCGCAAGCAGTTTTAAATGGTGTTATTTCCGTTTAATGTCATTTTGTGCAGGGACTGTTCTAAACACGGGAAACACGTGGCACTTCACAGGCATACTACAGACACCCCCCAGGCACCATATTTAAAGGAATATTTCACTTTTTTTTTCACTTTAATCGTCATTAAAATCAGTGCCCCCGCCAAAACGGCCATTTTGAAAAACATTTTAGGCATTGACCCATGTCCCCTGGGGCAGGAGCCAGGTCCCCAAACCCTTTTTAGGACAGTATCTTGCATATTAGCCGTTAAAATTAGCACTTTTCATTTCGAACGTTCGAGTCCCATGGACTTCAATGGGGTTCTAAAGTTCGTTCGAATTTGGGGTCCGTTCGAAAGTTCTGGTGCGAACCGAACCGGGGGGTGTTTGGCTCATCCCTAGTCAGGTACAAAAACTGACTGAATCTCACTCCATCCATCTGAGAGAGATTAACCGCCACATGGAAGATCTCGACAACCGCGGGAGACGACAAAATCTTAGGGTAAGAGGCATCCCAGAAACCATTGATCCTACCCAGCTGTCACAGTCAGTCACTGCCATATTTAATGAGCTTCTAGAAAGACCCCTTGAAACACCAGTCTCATTTGAACGAATCCACAGAGCCTTGCGCCCGCGTGGTAGAGACTCTGATCCACCTAGAGATGCTGTTTGCTGCCTTATAGATTACCATCTCAAGGAGGAAATACTCCGTAAAGCAAGAAGTCGCAATCAGATATCCTTTCAAGGGGCCTCCATTAAAATCTACCAGGATCTCTCCAGCATTACCCTGCAGTGCAGAAGAGAACTGAAGCCTCTCCTAGAAGTTCTACGGGCCAAATCCATTGTTTATTGCTGGAAATTACTGCCCTGACAGGATAGAACTGCTTCCCCTGAGCCCCATGATGTGCTTCCTTCAGACACTTGCTAACATTGCTTTGCTTTAAGCAAACTCTTTTTTCTCCAGTTCTAGATCCGCACATCCGTAGCGGAGATCTTATGTCTTTTTTTTTTGCAGTGTTAGTTCACGATATTAAGACTCAAAGTCCATTAAGGCATTGGTAATTCATAAGCCCCTCAGATGCAAACCGTACAATCCGCATCACTTAGTGATCACAGGTTCTCTTCTGAGCAGGTTCCCATACCCGTAACTCCTCCTTTGCTAATTGGGTACTTCCCCCATCTCTGGTCTGTCTCTTCTTCTCTCTTAAACTACTTTTGCTCATGCTCTCCTGATACCCACTTACTCTCTACACTCAAATTCTTCTGCTCTTCCTACTTGTAAGTTTGGTAGCATACCTTTAAACAAGATATTTCTAAGCACACCATATCTTTTAGCATCATATGTATATGACTCCACATTAGCGGATGTAACAAAACCTATGGTGTACTATTACAGCTTTTTTTTTATTCTTTTTTTTCGGCCTAGACTCGGTTGCTGGGAGGTGATTTCCTAGGGCAGTTATGTTTGCCCTCCTGCTTGGACAGGTCCCTTTCCACATGGAGTGGGCCTCTCTACTTTATCCCGATAGGACCTCCCACCATCTGATCCTACCATCATTGAGGCTGACTATTTATTGTTATTATAACTGATGCACCTCTCTACAGGTTCGCACACCCTTCAGTAGAAACTTAAAATGTTATAACTGTTTTCACCTTTTATGTGTTTGGCCTGTTCCGTTATATACCCTAGCTTACAGGTATTTAAATGGTTTCATGAATGTTTGCAACATACTATTGCCTTCACTGGTTTGTGAAATAATTATATTTTACATTACATAACTTCAAAAGTTCCTAGCTGTCACAAATGTCCTTTTTTGAGATCCCATACACGCTGACTGACCCCCTCATACGTTATGCTGGTAGATCCACATGGTTTAATAGAGATCTACACTACCACACCAGAACCATCCACATTCTCCCAAACTATTGCCTCCACCCTGAAACATATCCCCTCACCGCTCACCTCACACCTCTACCATGACCCTCCAGTTTCACACCATGACTGTACCTTCTCGACATAGGGGTTTAGGGGGGTTTAGCTCTCGGTTGGCTCCTAACCAGACTAGTATACCATTCCATTCCATAAACACCTAGACCTCACAGGAACATGGAATTCACCCATCTTGTAGGGCGTATCCTACCACTCTCCCACAAAGCGGTCTCTACAGAAACCGCTGCCCTCATCGGCACCCCGTTAATATATAGTGGGGTTGCAGGTCAACTCCCACTTCCGATTTCTCCTGTGCTTCCCCAACCCGGGAAGGACTCCCTACCACTCTCCCCTTACACCACTTACCTTTCCTTCTCCACATACCCACCTCATCTCCTGACCTCATCCACTCCCCCCCCCTTTTTTTTTTCTTGTTTGTCTCTGGCTCCCTCCAACTCCACTCCTTACTAATAATCAAATACATTCCCCGCAAGCATGCCACCTCAGACGACTAAGACTCTAAACCAATCTCTGAAAATACTATCACTTAACGCCAATGGACTGAATACACCTGAAAAACGCTCGCAATTGTTCTCGCTTCTACGCTGTAAAAAAGCTGATGTGGTTTTCCTACAATAGACCCACTTCAGCTCCAAGAAAATCCCTAACATCACTAACAACCTTTACCCTCATGGGTTTCATGCAACCTCTCCCATCTCTAAATCTAAAGGAGTTTCAATCCTCATTTCCAAACGAATACCGGTGCAGATATCAGACACACTGATTGATGATCAAGGCAGGTTTATCTTCCTTAAAGGCCATATTGGCAACAAACCAATTACGTTAGCGAATATATACAGCCCAAATTCTGGCCAAGTTCCTTTCTTTCGTGACGTCACACGTAAATTACTATCCTTTCAAGAAGGAATCCTGATTTTTGGTGGAGACCTGAACGTCCCTCTTGACCCTTTGCTGGACACGTCTTCTGGCAGCTCACATCTACCTTACAGGGCACTCAAACAAATTAAGAAATGCCTCTGGGAGTTACTGCTACATGACTCCTGGCGAACCATTCACCCTACTGTAAAAGACTATACCTACTTTTCTACACCCCACAGCAAATATGTGTGTCTAGACTACCTTTTCGTCACACAACAAGACTTACCATCTTTGTCCACGGCTACTATCGAACCGATTACTTTTTCTGATCATCATCCCATCACTATGACACTCACCTTCCCTGAAAAACTGGAGCATTCATACGTCTGGAGACTTGACCCGACAATTCTCACAGATCCCTTGTTAGAACAACAGATTTGTGATTGCCTCACAAACTACTTTAAAGAAAATGACACTCCTGACACATCTAAACTTACCCAATGGGAGGCCCACAAATGTGTGATTAGAGGCAAAATGATCTCCCTAACTGCCTCCCTCAAAAAAGAAAGAAAAGCCAAACTTGCAGCCTTGTTCACAAAATTAGCTAAACTTGAATCTTCACATAAGCGTTCCCTAGCTCAAAAAATCCTTCTAGACCTGACTGAAACCCGCCAACTCATACGAGATGAATTGAATAGTTCCATTAAGAAAAATTATGCTCTCTCCCAAAAATTATTTTATGAGTTCGGCAATAAAAGCAGCCATCTTCTCGCGCAAGCGCTACGCAAAAAAAGAGCCAACAACACAATCCATCATCTTCAATCCCCTACAGGTAGCCAATTGACCCATAAATAATAAAGACATAGCTACAGAATTTGAAAGGTACTACTCCTCTCTATATAACCTAAATCGTTCTGAACCTAAAATGCATTTAAATTCTCAACGAACTTCGGCTATAAACTCGTTCCTAGAACGCTTCGCCCCAGGTAAAATCTCAGCTGATGGGGCCACCAGCCTTGACTCGCCGATCACAGAACAGGAATGGAAAGATGCCCTAAAACAATCGAAAGCAGGCAAGAGCCCGGGCCCAGATGGCCTTCCTACCACTTCTTACAAAACCTTTTCAGAAATTTTACAAACACCATTTCTGCAAGCTTTCAACTCCATCTCCCCCTCCAACCCCTTCACGCAAGGTATGCTAGAGGCCCATGTTGTTGTTATCCCTAAAGAAGATAAAGACCCCACCCTCCCATGTAACTACCGCCCAATTTCAGTTTTGAATGTGGACTTAAAAATATTCTCAAAAATATTAGCCAACAGACTACTTCCCTACCTTCCCTCTCTCATATCACAAGACCAAGTAGGCTTTGTCCCTGGTCGAGAGGCCAGGGATAATACTGTTAAAGCCATCAACTTGCACCATCTTATCTCCCGAACCAAACAGAAGAGCCTTTCTCTTTCGCTGGACGCAGAGAAGGCATTTGACAGGGTAGCATGGGACTATATGGCAGCAGTGCTTGAAGGGATAGGTCTTGGACCTCACATGACAGAAATGATTCTCTCTCTATACACGAACCCAACGGCTAAGGTAAGAGTCAATCGCACCCTGTCGAATGCCTTCCATATTCTTTTTATCCTCACACTTGAGCCTCTTCTCAGACAGCTTACACTCAATACGGACATCCACGGCATCCAGACACCCACCAAAGAATATAAATATGCCGCATTCGCAGACGACATATTACTATTCTAAACAAACCCAATCATCTCCCTTCCTATCCTATTACAAATGTTCCAAAAATTCCACGATCTGTCCAATCTCAAAATCAACTTTTCAAAGTCCTTTTCCCTCAACATATCCCTCCCCCAACACATTGTAGAACAATGCAAGGCTAATTTCCCCTTCCTATGGAAACAGGAAGCGATCACCTATTTAGGGATTCAACTTTCAGACCTATATACCAAAAACCACCTTCCCATCCTTTCCAAATTAGAATCTGACTTTCAATTATGGAATAAGTCAACAATCTCTTGGTTCGGTAGGGCCGCTGTCCTAAAAATGAATGCGTTACCTAGATTATTGTATATCTTGCAAACTATCCCCATAAGGATTCCCCCCTCCTATTTCCGAACATATAACAGAATCTGCTCCAAATTCCTCTGGGGTGGCCGCTCACCTAGAATAAAATTTCTCACGCTTACTCGTCCGAAACATCTCGGAGGAATAGGACTTCCTAATCTCTCTAACTATAACATAGCGGTACATCTCACAAGAATTCTTGATTGGAATCTCCATTCAGCTCGAAAAGACTGGGTCAATCTGGAAGCATCCTTCACTGACCTACACTTGAATGCCCTCCCTTGGATACACCTGAACCGCATCCCACGGGAAGTGCACGAACACCCCTTGATTGGTCCGACCTTAACGTATTTTCACCAAACATGTCGAAAAACACTCCTATCCTCGACTCCAGGTCCTATGACACCAATAAAACTAAACCCTGACTTTCCCCCGGGCGTGCACAAATGATACCTGACTAACTACTGGCCAGCAATGTGCCCTAGAGCACATCAACTGTACCGTCGAGGCAAACTCCTTTCAGCTCATCAATTCTCTCTGACAGTGGAACGCCCGCCCATCCCCCCGTGGGACTACCTTCTCCTCACACAATACCTTCAATCCACAGAAAAAGATGCACAATACCCAAGACAACTATCTCCTTTCGAAAGACTATGTATGCAAAGAACACCCCAATCTCACCTTATCTCTCTCACCCACAATCTCTTGTATGAGAACTTAAAAGCTAACGACAGTAAAGCCTGCAAGCAATGGGAAAAGGATCTAGCGATCCCGATCTCAGAAGAGAACTGGGAGAAGATTTTCCTGAACATCCACAAAGGCTCGAGAAATGCGTATGCACAGGAAAATGGATATAAAATCCAATCCAGATGGTATCGCACACCGTCTCTCCTTAACAAATTTAAACCAACGGTTTCTGATGCTTTCTGGTGTTGCCAACAGTCAAAAGGCACCCTACTTCACATATGGTGGGAGTGCCCAGCCCTCCAGACATTTTGGAAAGCTGTCCATCAAACTATCTCCACTATTGCCTGTCATGACATCCAGTTCACACCGGCACAATTTCTCCTTCACCACTCGACACTTCCTCATAAGAAGTATCATAAGTCCCTAACAATGCATCTAATAAATGCGGCAAAACAATGTATACCCCTACACTGGAAATCCTCGCGCACCCCATCACTCAAAGAATGGATCAACAGAGTCCAGAAAATTGCTGACCTAGAAAAGCTTATACATACTGCCCAAGATACCCCTACCAAATTTAGCAAAAAATGGGCTGGTTGGATATCCTTCCAAACAACGACATCATTTGACGCTCTAAATAACCCTACCACCTAGTTCAATTGGACCACTTAGGATATAATGGATAGACCATCGAAAACTTGTATGATCCATCTCATTAACAACACCCATAATATACAGATCTCCTTCTCTCCATACCCATCCCATTCTAACGGACCTCCAGGCATCTGGTCCCGAAACGTATTCCTTTAAGTTAACCGAATAAAAGAATCTATCATCTGAGAGTAGTTACAAGGGAGTCAGAGACAAACGCCCCCATTTCCCCCCTTGTCCATTTTTTTCCCTTTCCCCCCTTTCCCATCCCTCCCCCTCCCAATCCGACTGAACTGAATACTCACCATTCTCGCTTCTATACATTCCACCAGATTACCTACACACAACTTCACATGTTGAGTTTGAAACACGAGTCATCAACATAGCCATCTCCACATACACCTAAACGCTTCACTTCGCCAACTATTACTGCACAACGCATACTCGAGACTCTATACCATACGTGACCACCATATGAGAGACCACTTGATTCTCGAGTCCACACACTTAAGTAACAGGAGATGGGCTTACTGATCAGTATGGGCTTAGTTTTATTACTTATACTTTTACAATGCTGACCAGGATTTTTGGTTTATGTACTCGTGTCAGTTTTCTGTGTTTGTTATCCCATGTATTAACTGTTTCTATAAATAAAATTAATTTTATGAAAAAATAAATAAATAATTAATTAATGTAACCATTGCTATAATAATGGAAACAAACGTCTGTCTTCTGTCAGCCACAGTTGTTTAATTTTTAAAAGAACAAAATCTGGGGCTGCCTTTTTATGCATGCTCCTCTACTCAGTAGTAACCCATGCACTAGTTTTGAATTGTTAATGGGGCATAACATAATAATAAAGATAAAAAGGATAGCTCTGGATCTTACACTTTTAAAGTAAATCAACAGTTAAAACCGGTATTAAAACCAAAACCAGAAATGTAATATATTCCAGCTTATCTATCGTTAGATGTGATGGCTGCAGCAGTTCTCTTTTCTATGGCTTTTTTCCCTGTTTTCACCAGGCGTTCTGGCCAGTAACACACCCCCTGTATTAGTGAGATACAACTCTGGAGGAATGAGCAAAAGAGGCACAGCAGAAAGCAGCATTGTCAGTTGGAGGGGGGTAGAATTAAATGTATAATGCCGCGTACACATGAACTGACTTTCCAGCGGACTTAGTCCAGCGGACCGGAATCCGTCGGACAATTCGATTGTGTGTGGGCTCCAATGGACTTTTTTTCCCAAAAGTCAGACGGACCTAGAAATAAAACATGTGTCAAATCTATGCGACAGACTAAAAATTGGGAAAACTGTTCATCTGTGTGCTAGTCCAACGGACCAAATACGATGCAAGGGCAGCTATTGGCTATTGGCTATTGAACTTCCTTGTTAAGTCCCGTTTACGTGATCATGTTTAAAATGAACGGACTTTCGAACTGACTAAGTCCAGTCCTGTGTGGCCAAGTCCGTTTCATTCAGAAAGTCCATTGGACCTCCGCTGAAAGTCTGTCGGGAAGACCGTCCGACCTAGTCCATCGGAAAGTCTGGTCCTGTGTACGTGGCATTAGAAGATTTAAATGCACTTACAAATTGAAGCAAATAGGTTTTAACTTTTGGGATGAAAGTTTTGCATGAATAAATAAAAGCTGATAATTTTAATCACCCCTGCCAGTGTTAAGTGGTTTTTCTCATTGATGTAAAATGATACATTCTGCTTGAAAGCTTGAGCTGTGAAAAATAACAGACTTGCTGGTTGAATCAGCAGATGAAAATAGAAGAAAGAAAGCATAAAAAAGAAAACATATGCAGCCATCACATCTAAGAATTGGTAAACTGCAATATAATGAATGTTTGCTTTTGGGTTTAATACTGCTTTAATGCCACATTCTTATATATTTCCATTATATTCTTATATATTTCCATTTTAGGTCTACTTGTATAACACATACGAAGTAGGATATTTTGATATTTTTATTGTTATTGATTTCCAGAGAGATATTAATCCATATTTTTGATGGCAAAACACGTTTACAACCCAGCCCTAGGAACTAATTTACTTTTGAAACACTGTACCAAAGAAATTTTAAAATGATAGGCTTCTTATTCCAAATCATATTCAATTATAAGGATGCAAAGTGTAGCAGAGATACTGACAATTATTTATCTTATTGAGTTGAAATATAAGCTTCTTATAAAGAAAGGTTGATAACAAGCCAAGGTTCATGAAGTGCATCACTGAGTTATCAAGATCAAATACATAGTTACTGATTTAAAGTGGGGAAGATTCCCATTGGAGTTACACTACGGTTTACATGTGATGTGTACCATCATTATTTCTCCACCTGAGTATTGCGGAAATCCACATTGAATTTCTGCTTTCAAACTCACAGCTGTTTAATTTGCTTTCTTAGGGCTCATTGAGCTGTAAGAGATTATTGGAGTTCTTGATGTTCTTTAACAGGCACAACAAAGCAATGCACTGTCCATTGCTGCTTTTTTTTTCTTTTATCTAAATGTGTTATTTTTTGCTGTGCAGTTCTCTAGATTCTCTAACAACATGAAAAAATCTGCTACATTAATGACCATAAAAGTAATTTTGTTTTTAGGCTGTTTTGTGTAATTATATACAGCCAGCTATGTTGTGCTGTTTTAAAGGATACGTTTTCTTTTGGAATATGTTACATGTTCCAGCATCTGCAGCTTATCCCTCCCCCCATGACAGTGGACAGGGGATCTTCTCCCCATACTTCTCCCAGTCACTATTTGAAAAAAAAAGCATGGCCATTTGGGGCTCCGTCCACCTCTTGTCATTCATTCACACTTTCCTGTGAATGACTGCCTAGAAGTACCATCATCCATTGTGGCTGATGGAATGTAGTTTTCAATGAACTGGTGATTGTCCTCATAGTTCATTGATATCTCAGGTAGCTGCCTAGCCCTACAAGGAACAAGCAGACAGCTATCCTGAGAGTATGCAGGATCTGGACATTGCACCTGTGATCTGCCGATTGTGGGTGCAATGCTCTGCAGGCTCCTTAGAAAAAATAATTGTTTTACCTCAAGAATAAACTTATCATTTAAAATGAGTTGTTAGCTGTTGCATAATAAAGAGCACAAATATGCATATACATATACTGTAGCAACTGAATAAAAAAGCACCGCGCGGCTCCCACAGCAAACCAATCAATGACAGCTGCAATTACTGGGACACTTCCCTGAGAATGAAAGCTAGAAAAACAATATCTATGAGGAAATTAATCTCTTCATTGCTGCCATAGCCAAATCCATGGTATTTCCGGAAGCCCAAAACATTGAACAGTTTTTCCATTCTATCGGCATTTATCAAGCAAAAAATGATCTGATTCCCCCCTCCACATATTCATTATGGATGAGGGAATCATTCCCACTGTGATATTGTATTCTGACAGTGGGTAGCCTTCCCCATTATCAGAATACAATGATCAGTGTTGCCGACTGTATCCGGCAACACTGATTATTCTGTAAAAAACAGATAGGCTAGGGGTATGGAAGCTAGACTTGTGCACAACGGAAAATTTCGTTTAGTTTCGGTTTATTTTCATTTGTAAAATACATCATTTCGTTCTGTTATATTCGTTATGTTACGTTAATACGTTTTCGGATAATTCGTTATTATTCGTAGAGTGTCGAATTCATTCGTTCGTATTCGTTGAAATTCGCTATTTATGTATGTATATACATTCGTGATAATGATTCGTAGTTTGGAAAGTCATTTGTTTATTGAATCTTTTAACACACACACAATGACAACATCTCTTCACCTCGGCTCAAATACAATACAACACCCTTCTAACTCAGTTCTCAGGAATGCACTTTGCCAGTAATCCATCCTCCAGCACAAAATTAATTAGCCGATTGGACTATAAGATTTACTTTGAGCTGACCTTTTGTTTCATTAGATCTTTAAAGAATTACCGAATTCATTCAAATCCATTTAAATTCATTCGTTATATTTCTTTTGTATTCGTTGTTATTCGTTATTTTTTTATTCGGACGGATGCATCCGAATGTCCAAAAGATGCAAAATTCTGCCGAATTTCAATTCGTTACGAAACTAATTGCACAAGCCTAATGGAAGCTAAAAAGATTACTTGAAAGCTTGAAAGATTAGCTTCTGTATGACTGTCTCCATACATGGTTCAAAATGTGGTTGCCCTCTGCTGAACCAGCTAAATTTCGATCCATGTTTAGCTGGCTTAATGCTACGGTGAACTGATCAATGCAAGGACATGTGTGTTAACATAGTATTGCAAACCACAATTTGTTTTTTAACCTATGAAAGACTTACATTTCGTACTAGTCCTGTCCCTTATCACTTTTCAACTCTGTGACCCTGTCCTTGTTTGTTCATTAACAACTGCTGAGTGTGCTTGCTTTAGTCTTTATATCACCACTGCCAGCTTTAACCTCTGTGGTATACAAGATATCCAGGTAAAATTACAAAGTTTGTTACTAACTTCTATAGTTATCAAAATTGATACCCCTAGAAAAATGATCCCTGCAATCTTGTCACAATTAACCACTTAACAACCGCCCATTGCCGGTTAACGGCTTCAGGGCGGTTGTTTAACTCTGAGAGGCCGTTAATTAACGGCCTCCCAGAATTCTGCTCTCGCGCGCCCCCTGGGGCGCACACGAGAGCATCCATGACCGCCGGGTCCAGTGGACACGGCGCATCACGGATCACGGTAAACGGCCGCTCATCGCAGCCGATTACCACGTGATCGCTCCGTCAAATGACAGAGTGATCACTTGTAAACAAACCGGCGTCATGTTATGACGCCGGTTCCTCCCTCCCCCTCTCTGTACCGATCGGTACAGCGGAGGGGGAAGGGATCGGTGTCAGCAGCGCTGTGGGCTGCATCTGCAGTGCCCACATCGCTGCTCACAGAAATTTAACCCCTCAATTCCCTGCCATTACTCTGCAATATTCTGCAATACCCTGCAACACTCTGCAATACCCTGCAATACCCTGCAACACTCTGCAATACCCTGCAACACTCTGCAATGCTCTGCAACACCCGCCAATACCCTGGAATGCTCTGCAACGCCCGCCAATACCCTGCAACACTCTGCAACACCCGCCAATACCCTGCAACACTCTGCAATGCTCTGCAACACCCGCCAATACCCTGCAACACTCTGCAATGCTTTGCAACACCCGCCAATACCCTGCAACACTCTGCAACACCTGCCAATACCCTGCAACACTCTGCAACACTCTGCAACACCCGCCAATACCCTGCAACACTCTGCAATGCTCTGCAACACCCACCAATACCCTGTAATGCTCTGCAATGCAATACTCTGCAACGCCATACTCTGAGATACCCAGCCATACTCTGAGATACCCAGCCATACCCAGCCATAGTCGGTGATACCCTGCAATACCCAGCCATAGACATCCCCCCCCTCCCACCGCCCTCCGGTGCTTCTACCGACTCGCCAATACGATCAAAGCCAGAATCTTTTTTTTTTTTTCAGACTTCCCAGCTTAGAGGAGAGATGTGGGGTCTTATTAACCCCATATCTCCCTGTAAAGAGGACCTGTCATGCCCTATTCCTATTACAAGGGATGTTTACATTCCTTGTAATAAGAATAAAAGTGATCAAAAAACTTATTTTTGGGGAAAAAAATGTCAAACTAAAATAAATAAAGCAACATGTGCTCGCATGCAGAAGCGAACGTATACGTAAGTCCCGCCCACATATGAAAACGGTGTTCAAACGACACATGTGAGGTATCGCTGCGAACGTTAGAGCGAGAGCAATAATTCTAGCCCTAGACCTCCTCTGTTACTCAAAACATATAACCAGTAAAAAAAAATTAAATCGTCGCCTATGGGGATTTTTAAGTAGCGACGTTTGGCGCCAATCCACGAGCGTGTGCAATTTTGAAGAGTGACATGTTAGGTATCTATTTACTCAGCGTAACTTCATCTTTCACATTATGCAAAAATTGCCCTAACTTTACTGTGTTTTTTTTTTTTAAGCACAAAACTGTTTTTTTTTTCAAAAAAAAGCATTCGAAAAATTGCTGCGCAAATACCGTGCGAGATAAAAAGTTGCAACGACCACCATTGTATTCTCCAGGGTGTTTGCTAAAAAAAATATATAATGTTTTGGGATTCTATGTAATTTTCTAGCAAATAAATGATGATTTTTACATGTAGGAGAGAAATGTCAGAATTGTCCTGGGTGCTCCAGAACGCCTGATGGCGCTCCCTGCATGTTGGGCCTCTGTATGTGGCCACACTGTGTAAAAGTCTCACACATGTGGTGTCGCCGTACTCGGGAGTAATAGCAGAATGTGTTTTGGGGTAAATAAACTGATAATATGACAATTTTGTGAAAAAAAAAAGTAAAAAAAAATCTTGATTTTGCAAAGAATTGTGGGAAAAAATGACAACTTCAAAAAACTCATCATGCCTCTTACTAAATACATTGGAATGTCTTCTTTCCAAAAAGGGGTCATTTGGGGGGTATTTGTACTTTTTTGGCATGTTAGGGTCATAAGAATTGAAATAGGCCTCCAGTACTTCAGGTGTGATCAATTTTCAGATATTGGCACCATAGCTTGTGGACTCTATAACTTTCACAAAGACCAAATAATATCCACCAATTTGTACTTATTTTTACCAAAGATATGTAGTAGTATAAATTTTGGCCAAAATTTATGAAGAAAAAATTACTAATCTGCTAAATTTTATAACAGAAACAAAGAAAAATTCATTTTTATTTTTTTCTGCTATATGACACCAAACCAATGCTTGCGTTCGCCTTTGCACATGAGCACGGGGGTGGGGGGGGGGGCAGGAGTGCTTTTTTTATTATGCATTTTTATTTTATTTTCAAACTGTTCCTTTCATTTTTTTTATCTTTTTTATTGTTATCTCAGGGAATGTAAATATCCCCTATTATAGCAATAGGTAGGTTTTTTTTTTAAAAATGGGGTCTATTAGACCCTAGATCTCTCCTCTGCCCTCAAATCATCTGACCACACCAAGATCGGTGTGATAAAATGCTTTGCCAATTTCTCAATGGCGCTGTTTATATCCGGCGAAACCTAAGTCACAAAATGCTCATAGCTTCCGGTTTCTTAGAGCATAGAGATGATTGGAGCCATTCTGCTCTCTGATCATGTCTATAGTCAGCTGGCGGAACCAGCAGCTGCACTCTTGGGTTCCCTGTTGGGACAGGAGAGCCAGAGAAAACCGTGGAAGATGGAGGAGGGGGGGGGGCATTTCCTCCCACTGCTTATAAAAGCAGTCTAGAGGCTAATTATTCAATAGGATTGCTTTTACATGAAAGCTGACCACTGGTTGAAAAGAATGATACCAAGATGATACCTAAACCTGCAGGTATCATTCTGGTATAACCACTCAAAGTCCAGCAACGACATCTTCTTTGGGGGTTTCTTTGGATAGGGGTACCAGAGAGGACATGCAGAAAATACCTGTCGTGCAGCCGGCTTACTGCATTTGCATTGGGAAGTTGGGTCAGAGTACCAGCTTGTGTAATAATTGTCCACATATAAGTGGTACCCCCTTCCGAATAAGGGTGACACCAAGTCCCACACAATCTTATCAGCGCTCCCTATGTAGTCAGGGCAGTTCGGCGGCTCTACGTAACTATCTCTTCCCTAGTAAACCATAAAACTATATGTATAGGCTTTGGCCCTGTCACAGAGCTTATACATCTTGACCCCGTATCTGGTACGCTTGCTGGGAAGATACTGTTTTAATGACAAGTGCCAAGAAAACGTAATCAGGGACACATCAAGGCAGACAACTTGATGGGGAGTAAACAAGGCTGCAAAACATTGCTTCAAGTAGTTTACGAGGGGCCCAATTTTGTAGAGCTGATCAAATTCAGGGTCACCCCGAGGACGACAGAGTTCATTATCGTTGAAATGCATGAACCGCAAGATCTGCTCATATCTTGTCCTGGTCATGGAGGCAGAGAACACAGGTGTATGGTGAATTGGGTCAGTGGACAAATATGACTGCAACTCACCTGAATTTTGGGTTGGCCAGTGAATGGGGGAAGTACAGGTGCTGCAGAAGTGGTGGGTTCCCAATTAGGATTGGCGAATGCAGCAGGAAGCGCACTATAGGTTCGACGGGCCTGTCTTTGATTTCTTCTTGGTGGCAGCAGAACACTACTCATGCTTGCCACCTCACCAGCTTGAACTATACTTATGGCATTCACCACGTCACCAAGTGTTACTGCAGTGCTGGATGTATGACCAGGATGTACTAGGCCGCTGGTGCTTGCCAGTTCACCAGAAGGAATAGCAGCGCTAGTACTGGCTCTTTTCTCTATACAAGGGACCTGCGGTTCTTGCACCTCAACAGAAGATCGGGGTCTGGTACGCCTGACCTTGGCAGGGACCACAACTCGTAAAAACAAAGATACACACACTCACTCTTTCCCCATCTACTGTGTATCACCACTGCGCTGAGCAAAAACTTTAAACGATGCCGCCATTTTATAAAAACAAAATGTGTACAATAATCCTTATCTAAACAATAGAATAAGCAGCGCTGAATATAATATAAATCCACACCAGTGAATTAAAAAATATTGAATACTATAGATCCACTCCAGTGAACATGAATTACTCAATGTTACTACACTGTGCAAACCCTGCCCTGTGCATACAAGAATAGAAAAATTAAATAAAAAAAAATAATAAATAAAAAAAATAATAAGTATCAAAGTCAATTAACACAAATTATTATATAGTGCATGTCACCAGATGAATAGTGATGGCAAACACATACAATCTTTTGAAACAAATCACTCTGTAACTAAATATTGTTCAACACTGAAAATAAATAAACAAAGAACGAGAATCAAGTGAATTGTTTCAAGTTCTAGCAGACAATGTCCACTTCCTAAAAAAAATCTGTTACAGTCACCACTGTGAAACTTCCTGAGATCATAATATAATGTAACCCAGTGAAATCGTAGTCCATACATCGAATCTTCAGATCATAATCCAAATAGTGAAAAAAACATTAACCAGTGTCTCTTGAATAAAAAGCAGAATACATCTACACTCCTCCACCACACCGCTCTAGATGTGACTCCTCTCCCCTTATGTGGTTACACTCAACCGCTGTATATGCCTCACACTTTCGTGTTTGGCTGGATACGCTTTTCCCCTTTACAGGGTTTAAATGGGATATCCAAATTTCCTATTCGGAATACAGGGCTGGTGCCACAGCTGTTCTCATAGATGCCACGGCTGTTCCCATAGATGCCACGGCTGTTCCCATAGATGCTCTCATGCAACAAAGAAAAGATTTGCTTTCATAGCGTGATAGAGTATAAAAAATTGTAATCACACATAAAAAACCTCTCACATTGCACTCACATCAAAGGATGAGTAAACACGCTAAATATAAAAAGTTACAGCACTCTTGAATAGCTCATACTGAAGCATAGGTGGTCACGGCGGACCGAGGATATGCGGAAATGATGGATAGTCTCTCACCGCTCCTTAACTGTACCGCCGCTTTGCAAGGATCAATGTAAGATGTTCAGCATCCTATATGTACCTCTCTCTTTTGCATAGTAGACAAAATGCGACATGTTTCGTCTGGTACGCCTGACCTTGGTAGGGATCACAACTCCATCATCAGAGCTATCTGTCAGGGTGGCTCGTAGGTTCGTATTCTGAGCCTGAATCTGACAGATGAGTGACTTCCTCTTCACTATCTTTCATGCTCAGAAATGTGTAGGCCAATTCACTAGTGTACCTTCGATTTTACATTTTGGTCTCTAATTTACTGGTACACTAGTGAGACTCACAGGTAAAAAAAAAGCTCCTGACTGTTAGCGACTGATTCAAGCGCTACCAAAAAAACTGTTAGTGTTCGCAGGGATCGGGCCTGACTCTGCAGTTATGTGTGTTGTGTTTTGTAAGTGACAGTGGTTGATCACTACTGCACTTGGGTGGGCTGGGGTGGGCTGGGCGGAGGGGCAAAACGCAGGTGCTAGCAGGTATTTGGGCTGATCCCACTAACACTGCGTTTTTGGGAACCCTAAACTGTTGGGGACCCTAATATAGATCTGATCAGATATCAGTCCGTTCAGACACTATACTACTAAGGGAGGTGTATGGTGTATTCGTGGGTGTTAGCGATACTGGCACCGATATGATGCTGCCTGGGGACCTTATCCCTATCTGATGCTAAAACCTAACTTTGATCACCGAGTGATCAGGGGATTAAACCTTTATTGGGTAAAATATGGCAGGTGCCCTGATGCCTTTGAAAAATAAACTACCGTATATACTCGAGTATAAGCCGAGATTTTCAGCCTCTTTTTTGAGGCTGAAAGTGCCCCCTCGGCTTATACTCGAGTCACCGCTGTCTGACTGCTCGATCAGCGTATCGAGCAGACAGACGGCGGACATTAAAATTCAAAAGCCGCGCCTCCTTCTCTGCCTCCGCCTGTGATAGGCGGAACACTGAATTTCCCAGCAGTCAGTGTTCCGCCTATCACGGACATCCGCTCATTCTCATACTACGGACGAGTATGAGAGGATGTCCGTGATAGGCGGAACACAGGCTGCTGGGAAATTGAGTGTTCCGCCTATCACAGGCGGAGGCGGAGGCGCGGCTTTTGAATTGTAGAATGGCCGCCGAGAAGAGCGGCGATCCTGGAGCGGCGATCCATCGGCACGACACGGGACGGAGGAGGCACGGCACGGGACGGAGGAGGCACGGGACGGAGGAGGCTCGGGACGACGGCGGCTCGGGACGGAGGCTTGGGACACAGGTAGGCTGGACACACACACAAGGCTGCACGGACACACACACACACACACACACACACACACACACACACACACACACACACACACACAGGGATGGATGGATGGATGGATGGATATACACACACACACACACACACACACACACACACAGGGATGGATGGATGGATGGATGGATACACACACACACACACACACACACACACAGGGATGGATGGATGGATGAATACACACACACACACACACACACACACACAGGGATGGATGGATGGATGGATACACACACAGGGATGGATGGACGGACACACACACAGGGATGGATGGATGAATGGATGGACACACACACAGGGATGGATGGACGGACACACACACAGGGATGGACGGACACACAGGGATGGACAGCCATGTCTCACCCTCGGCTTATACACGAGTCAATAAGTTTTCCAGTTTTTTGGGGGTAAATTGGGGGCCTCGGCTTATATTCGGGTCGGCCTATACTCGAGTATATACGGTAGCTAAACTGTGTCATCTGTGAAACTTATACAGTGATCACAGGTGACAGGGGGTAATCAAGGGGTTAAACCTTTATTGGGGGAGGGGGTCCCAAAACCTATCTGAGCCTAATATTAATTACCCTAACATTGATTTTTGTCCCCCAGGGTTAACTGGGGGGTGATTGGGGGTGAATTATGTGCCTATGTGACCTGGTGTCAGTGTAGTGTTGGTGCAACTCACTGATGCTCTTTCCACTCGGTCTGGAACGAAAAGACAGACACAAGGAGAGATAACATCACTTCCCCGTCAGTGTTTACACTTACACAACAGGAGAAGGATTTCATTTGCCAGGAGCGACCACCAGGTCCAGGCCAGATTTAATTGGCCTGGGCTTGGGGATTGATCATTTTCTGATCAAATCCGATTGTTGCGGCAGGCGGGGGGCATGCACCTGACATAACATGATAGCGATTCGTCTGCCTGTGCCATTCTGTTGCAAGTACAACTTTGATGATGATAAAAAGTATGAATTTATTGAAAATTTCTAAAAATATACATATAGAAAAAATACATTGGACATAAGAACAATATCTGATACCCAAAATGATACAGTTGTATGAACTGGTCTCTGTCCTGGTGTAGAGGACCAGTGGCGGTCAATACAGTATATAACACCTTACATGTTACGGACTACAAGTCCTCCTTTAGAGGTTTTGTTATAGAGTCAGATGGGTATAGATTCGCTACAATAAAGAGAGTATGCAAATGATATAGAATTAATATAAGGTAATGAAAATCAATATTGTTTCAGCTTGATCACGCTATACAGTAAGTTAACACAGCAGGTATTGTCAGTCATGGAGATGGATTATTTACATTGTAAACAGTTCAGACAAAGCACATCTGAAGAGAATAAGATGATCAAATCACTCATGAGTAGCAGGGACATTTATTTCCAAGGCATGGCAGGATTCAAGGCCAAAGAAAGGGCAGATAACATGCATACAAGGACTCTAGCTAGTGGAACCACATCTTACCAACTAGTACTGGGCCAGTGTAACTATATGGGAGGTATGGAATAGTATAATAATTAAACACCATCATCATATCTGTAAGCACTAGGATATTAGACATGCCAAAAAGGTTGTGAATGTGTAATTGTAGTCGGCTGTAGATAGGGTAGTAAAAGTGAACTTAACTAAAGAACGTGTGCTGCACATGGGCCTTGTGCTCCTTCAGTGTCTTCCAGAGAGGTCCAAGGAGCCGGCACATGAGCGGTTGTGGAGAGGCTAATGGCCAATCACAATGATAATCATGATGGCCGCCAGCTGGCACAGTGGAGGGGAAGAGTGGACCAGCATGTTACACCAAACCAAGTCCTCCCAGATTCCCCCCACTGGGGGCAGGGCACGCAAGTGGCACTGCCTGCGCTTCAGGTTGGAGCACACAGCTGCACTTGTATGGATTGATTTTTTTTTTTATCTACCTGCCTTGCCTCTTTGGATTTTTGTTAAACATCAACTTATGCTATTTAGATGGTATTGCTCAATTACTATGTATAAGTAACAATTTTATTGGCCCTATATCTTATTAGGTATGTGTACTGATCTGTATCAAAAAATTGTGCATTGTTCTCCACAAGGTCCAGTAGGGCCATATGATCAAATTCCTTTCTTTTTTGCCCCCCCATTTCAATCATGTCATGTATGTTGCTTTTGTCATATGTTTAATACTATTTTGTGTCCCCTGTTCTATGACATTCCAGTCATGACACAGTGATGTCTCTCTCCTTTTCATCCATGCAGGAGTCCTCTAAGTGCAGTAATTTGTACACTTTAATAAATGTTGTATGGCTTTTATGCCGTGGTTAGCCTTTTATATTTTTGGATTCTTACCGCTTCCTGAATGGGTGGTCCGTAAGTCTGCAAGAGAGATCTCCAGATGGTGTAAAGGCTCTGGCTGGGTTTGAAGCCACACACGCCACTGACCTTCTGTGATAACGAGCACTTTATCTATGATAGAGGCGTCACCTGAAGTATCACATACTATATGGTGGGGGATAGTTTGGATATCGTTAAGGAATACATGCCTCACATTTGGATTTATTTGATCACTTGTGTTTGGATCATTTATTTTATTTTTTAACTACAGCGCAACTTCTTATTTGGACATAGTGATAGAAGGATCTTGTATCGCCCTGGGTTCTTACCCGTGCTGGTTGAGGGGCTCTGGGTTGTGTGTCTGATTAGGAGAGAAATGGAGAAATAGAGCCTAATTGCACAGGTGTGCACAGCAGTATGAGGACAGAATAAGATTCAGGGTTCCACCCTCCCAAAAAGACCATTATGCTGCCAGGGAACGGCAAGTACATGAACTCATGGGTGATGTGTGTCTGTTTGCACTGACCAGGCCAACACCTGGAGCTAATGTTGCTACAGGAGCAACATGTGAATGCTGTCATGTTCTGGATTGAAAGATTGTGCTCTATGGGGCTGAGAGAAAGTGCAGCCTGAGGTGGGATACTTTTTAGCCAGGAGGTTATGTTTTGCTTTAGAATTCTGAATGAAGCTGAACTCCTGTCCTTCTGGCAGGAATGTTTACTTGTAAATTAAAGTGGACAAAGAATGCCCTGAAGTGTACTAGAGTTACTGGACTGAAGTCATTGAAAAGTGCTATTGTTGAACTGGACTTCCACAAAATATATAGTAAAAATTTAAAATGTTATTTACTGAACAAATAAAAATTACCAAGAAATTAGTATAGAGGTACATACAAAATGATGAAGCAACATTTAATTATGAACACATTAGCGTCTGGCTTGACCCTGTGTTGCTCTTGTCATTCTCAATATCCCTAGGCTCTGAATACTTTTTTTTTCTTTTTTTTTTAAAACATATGCTAAGTAGAAGTCTTTATAGCCTCTTTACCTGTGATTTTTGTTTCACTCCTTATTTTCTCTCTTTTACTTTCTGCATCAGCACCTTCGTATTATAATTCTCTTCATACTGTATAAAAGGCTGTTGTTTTCACACCTTTTTTTTAAATATTATTCATCCTTTTTGTGTGCTTATACTTTCTACACAATGAAGTATGAATCCATGCTTTTTTTTCTTTATTTTCATCTATATATATGCAGAATAAGGTTTTTGTTTTTATACATCCTTTAAAAGTAATCTTTTATGGGAAAAATATTGAGGTAGCAGTTGCTGGCTTATCCTTTTGAAAATTCTAGCTGCTTGGCTATCATTAAAGTCTGATGATTAAAATGATAATACCCCTTTAAATACTACATTGTGATGCATGCCAAGTCAACTGGAGAGCAATAACTGAGATTAATAGCAATATAGCTCAATCTTATATTCAGGCTGCTTTCAGGGCATTCCAAACCCTAAGAATAACCCCAAGAAGAGAGGCACACTTAAATGGCAAAGAAATCACAATATAACAGTTTATATCGGATGGGTTACCTTTATTCTGGTTGGCTCTATGAGTCCAGGCAGGAGGAGAGCAGAGGGATGACCCTCTTTATTTTTAGGCCCCTCTTTTCTGTCCCCTGACACCACAGTACCAACTTTAAACACCTAATTCAGATCAACATGTAATGGTTTAACTTACTAGATAAACTGTCCCACACACCCACTGCATATACAGAGCCCTAAATACGTGTGTGCGGGTCCGTATGGCACTAGTAGCTTCAGTCCTTTGAGGACACAAAGTCTTATCTTTTCTTCAAGTTAGCCACTTTCATTGGTGCACTTAAACTCCTGAATAGCAGGGCCAAACAACACAATTTGCCCGGATTATCAAGAGAATAAAGCAGAATCTTTCTCAGCAAGGTGAAAGAACAATGGTGCATGTATACAGTGTCCCTGAAAATGGATGGCCTTATCCTTTAGCCCTGTGGCACTACAAGTGTCAGCAAGATGACTAACAGCAATTATGTCTATATACAGTGTCCATTTACCTTATTCTGTGGTGCAGTGTCCTTGTGTCCTGTAAATGGGCAAAAGCCTTGCAGCAGAGGCTTAAATCGTGCTGTGAAATCACCTGGGAGACAGCATCTCTCCCTCAGATATGATCTATTCCTCCACCTAGTGCTGTCTCAATTCTCCTCAGGAAATCAAATTGGAGTCCCTCCTTTCCTGCCCTCAGAGCGTGCTGGTCTTTTGTAGTTCCATACAGTTAAAACCGAATGTGAAACTTGTCCTGAAACGACAATTCTCTTTATGCTTTGCTCCCTGATGGTAATCATTCCACTGACAGGATGTGATGACACAGAGGCTTAGCTGGCACTAGAGGGAAACAGTCTCATTGCAACAATGTTGCAGTGTGTCTTTTGATACTGTTCCTGTTGTAGCAGTTCCCTGCTACACTGGGATACAGCAACAAATTATTTTACTTGTCCTGGTATTGCACTATAGTGTGCTTTATTCTTTTTATTTACAGGGTTCCCTGTGGTACTGGACCAAGATACTATACCTGCAGTGTTGCTTTTTGAGTAGTTGTAAATATCCAGCAGATGACAAGCGCATGTGACCTCATAAGTTTAAGGTGTCAAATATTTTGGTAAGCAGATGATATGTGCTGTGTCTTGGTGATGGTACACGGAAGTTGGTGCAAACAGCAATGCCAAAATGCACCTTTGCCTAAGTAGACAAAAATCCTTGCAGAGGCCCTGCCCAAGCCTCCATACTTGGAGGAAGTGTCATGATGTCACTTCACTTCAAATGTAAACACAATACAGAAACATTGTTTTCACAATGATCTTCTACAAGATCCAGGGATGATGGATGCCAGTTCACACTGACAGGTTCCAGGCTATATTCTGGTTGGGACCCATAGTAGCTGCGAAGTCCCTGTGTTATCTTAAAATGACAATGGGAAAAATAGCAGCTATCCCTATGCCATTTCAAAATGTCAATATCAGGACACAAAATGTCAATATCAGGACTCAAAATGGGTAACACAAGCCTTTACTGACCTGTTGAAGGCACTGTGGATCAATTTATTCTCAAAATTCACAGAGGAAGCACTAAAGGCCTCCTCTAAGTGAAGTGAGATCACCCTGTTCCACCTATCAGCCTCCTAATCACTGATGTATGCACAGAGTAGGTGTTTTTTTGGGCTGGGGAATAGGGGGAGCTGAGCTGCTAAAAGAACCAACTAGAACGACTTCAATGCACTTTGAAGAATAATTGCTCCACATTCCTGAGGCTACAGAGGTCAGCAAGGACTTTAAAGCTCATGTACTACTTTTTATAATAAATAAATACTTAAAGTGGAAGTAAACCCATCCATAAAACAGTTTCATTTCTGGCACATGCTGGAAATGTAACACTACCATTGGTTGTGCTCTCCACCAAACTGTCAAACCATCCAATTGCTGGTGTCATAACTGATCACATGTGCAGAATCATGGCAGTTGTAGATTAAACAGAGGTAAAGATGGCAGCTTCCTTGGCTGAAAACGATAGGGGGGTTTACTTATACTTTAAATGTCCATAACATGTTCACTTTAAGCTGAGTACACACAGTTCAGCAGAAACCAGTCGACATTTGTCCATTGTATACAGCAGCCTGTCTGACAAACGCTAGCCTAACATCCGGCTTCTGTCAAAAATACATGCTGGAATAACAGCAACCAACTGCCATCTGATCAGTGTTAGCACTGATCAGTGTGTCCTGGCGGGGGGGGGGGTCCCCCTGTCAGAACACAATTGCAGAGCAGGGCAGATCGCTGTACTAACATCGCTTGTGTTAGTACAGTGAACTGTCTTTTTTTGTTTAGTCGGGTGGGTTTAATAAAAAAAATTGTGTACCAGGCTTTAGGCACGGGAGAAGAATAGGGAGCAGAACATTTGATTTATCTGTTTATAAGACTATTACAGTTTGGGGTCTTTTAAATCAAATGCAGTAGCATTTTCCAGAAATGTGATGTTCTTTATATTGCTAACATACATTGATTATAATACAAAGGCACAATATGACCTATGCCTAATAAACCACTATGCCTATTGATTATAGTACAAACACAGACCAAACTCACTGGCAGAGCAAAGTATAATTAACAAATATATAATTATAAAAATTTTAATTAGCAAAATAGGTTTATTAAAATACTAAAAATAAACAAAAATGTACCATATGTATTTTAGAGCCCTTAACACATATTCACATAGGTGGCAAGCTAAAAGGTAAAACAGCCACGCATAGGCAGTGAGCAAATCCCTCACTGTTGAATATGATCACAAAATTTAATAGCAATGCACCTTCAGGAGATTCCATGACACATTTCATGTGTTTTCCTTTATTCTCAGAGGCTACACTAAGTCAAAAGCACTCAATCTCGTCATATCATGGAACCTAAAAGGCTATAGGCCTGACAAGTAGCTGCATTAGAGATCATCTCCTTTGATAAAAACAGAACCAGTGGGATCAGGCCATTTGGGCACTATAGCATATACATTTGTAAATGTTTTAAATAACTTTATTTCATTATTCCTCTTAGATTTTAATAGTGTGCTTAAGCTGCATTGTTCAAAGTCCTTTTGAGTGTGGGAGGTTTTTGATTCCTTTAAAAACGAATTTATAGAGAACTAACTTTTTTGAGCCAAGTACTATATGCAGCAAATCCATGCCTGGGAAGCACCCACTCTGATGTGTTTCACCTTGCACACTTAGCTGTAGGGGTCTCCACAATGAAGTCTACAAAGAGAAAACATGTCATAGAAGGATGGTCTCCAGGTGGGGATTTACAACATGTACTACTTAGCTCAATAATGTGGGTTTTACATGTGACATCATCACCATGCAACCCACTGTTTTGCACTTAAATTTCCATATTGTGGGTGCGTGGGCTCCTTTGGTTGGTTCCTGGTGTAATGATGTGTATGCTTTATGTTATAATTCAAGTTCAATTGTTATGCCTAGTTCCTTATGCATGTTAGGAAACAGTTAACCGTTTTGTCATGTGATCTGGGGCGGGGAGTTCTGGAGAGTTCTGTAAGATGGATGCTGCTGAATAAACACGAGTCTCCCTGTTCAAGCTCATGTTGTCTGCCTATTCTTGGTGTTAAATCATCACACCTGGTGTACTTTGCAGTTGAGTGAGAGTGGAGCCTTTAGAGTGGGATCTCTTTTGGATCTCATGAACTTTTAGAATTTGAATTTGTTTGTGTGTAGTGATCAGTATAAATCAATGAGTATCTTAGCATAGTATTTTACATTTTTAGTCATGGTACTGTTCTGTTTGTTAAAGTGGTAAGGGAGTCGGTTTACAAATCAGGCAAATCAGCAAACTGCTAAATATTTTTATATGCCTCAGTATATACATTTGTAGCGCTACCCCTGGTTGAGGTGCTTAAGTTTGTTCAGTTTGTTACTCTGCCTCTCAACCAATAACAGTCTCAGCCCTGCCTGGTACACCTGCCAATAGTGTACGTTCAGGGATCAATGAGAAACACACACATTATGCTAAAACACAGAAATTGTCTTTACTATCGGTGGGAAAGTAACAAACAGTAACAGTATATATATTCAAGTAATCAACTGGAGAGCGATAACTGAAATTTAGAGCAATATAGCTCAATAATATATTCAGGCTGCTTTCAGGGGATTCCAAACCTGAGAATGCCCCAAGAGCAGAGGCACACTTAAATGCCAAATAAATCATAATATGACACTTTATATCGTATTGGTTAGCTCTACTCAAATTTGGCTCTATGAATCCAGGCAGGGGGAGAGCAGAAGACTAACCCTCTTTATCTCATACCTCTCCTCTGTCTCCTGACACCACAGACCCAACTACAAATACTGTATTCAAATCAATACTTAATGGCTTAGCTTCCCAGATAAACTGTCCCACATACCCACTGCATATACAGAGCCCTGAGTATGTGTGTGTGGGCCTATATGGCACAAGTAGCTTCAGTCCCTTTGAAGAAAGATGAGGCCTTGTATTTTCAGCTAGGCACTCTTGCTGGTGCACTGAAACTCATGAATAGCAGGGCCAAAACAACACAACTGGCCCGGATCATCAAGTAAAGAATGCAGAATCTTCTTTAGCAAGATGAAAGGAAAATTGCATCTGTATACAGTGGACTTTAACTTGGGCTTATTTGGGGGATAAGGCTTATTTGCAGCCATCACCGTCAATCGCGCTAGGTCTTATTTTCAGGGAAACAGGGTATATACGTACATACTGGGATAACCAGACAGTTGTGAGCAGCAAAACAAGGTAGCTTTTCTCAAGCATAAAGCAAACAAAACAGTTCATACACTTTTGGTACAAAACAAATATTCAGCTCACCACCAGTATAAACTGGTGCAGCAACAGGGTTTACAAATCCCACCTGCTCATGTGGTCCCGAAGAGGTCACACAGCCAAGCATAGTCTCAGCAAAGTCAAAATATCAAAGTTGTAATGTAAATTTAAAAATACCTTTTTAAAGTCCCATGGGTATAAATGACCACTGTGCACTTTCTCCCCCTTCCTGCCCAAGCCAATTTTCAGCTTTCAGAGCTGTCACACTTTGAATGACAATTGAGCAGTCATGCAACACTGTACCCAAGCACTGGTGGGCACTGATAGGCACAGATGAGATGGAATTGCTGGGCACTGATAGGCTGCATTAATGGGCACTGATGACGCACTACTGGTGGGTAATGATGAAGAGGCATTAATGAGGCTGCACTGATAGGCAACACTGATAGACACTGATATGTGCCACTGATAGGTGACATTGATGAGGAGGCACTGGTGGGCACAGATTGGCAGCAGTGGGCACTGATTGGCAGCAGTGGTGGGCACTAATTGTCAGCAGTGGTGGACACAGAATGGCAGAAGCCGATTATCGTCTCTTTTCTCCTCCCCTCCACACACTGACAGCGCAATAAGGAGAGGTGAAGAGAGCCAGGAACTGGCTTCTGTTGACATGGTGATCAGCTAGGAGCTGCTGATGGACTCTTTACCTCAATATGTGTTTGACAGTGTCCGTGGCAGTGTAATCATGGGAGGCCATCAAATGAAAGCCTTCCCGAACTGGATGCCCGCACTGTAGCCACAATATATAGCGTGGTCGACAAATAGTTAAAAGGACCACAGCCCAAACAATGGTGACATATATTTCCCATTGAGGACCCATACCTGCCATCCTGTGCAATATATATATATATATATATATATATATATACATACAGTATATACATACAGTATATACATACAGTATATATATATATATATATATATATATATATATCTATCTATCTATCTATCTATATATGTATCTATATATATATATATATATATATATATATATATATATATATATATATATATAGATAGAGAGAGAGAGAGAGCGAGAGAGAGAGAGAGAGAGAGAGAGAATATATATATAATTACACTCTTTGCACAAAAACATTGCGTATGATTTAGCAACTAAAATATATCATTAATCAAGTAATTTTTTCATTAATTAGTTATTGGTTTGGCATTCTGTTTGACGAAGATAAAACACCCTAGCAACACTAAGTGCAAAAATCCTTTGTCCAGAGACCAAGCCTAAGTGATGTACAAAGTACAGTATGGCTCATTTAATGTCCCTTGTGAATGTGTTCAGCATTCCTGTAAGCAATTTAAATTGTAATGTTCCATTAAGCCACCTGAACTGAGTTTGCAGAACAGCTCCAAATAGCCGTACTTACTATTAGTATACCATTGTTCTGAAAGTTCATGCAACTCTTGAAAATATAACAATGTCCAGCATGTTTATATGCAAGCATTAGTGTACAACATACTATATGTACTGTAAACAATCTGAAGTAGAACAATCATGCTTTTTGGCAACATATACTGGTATAGCAAAGGAATTTAAAAAAAGCTACAAAAGTAGCACTTATAAATTATGCCTGTATTAAGTGCAAAATATAATATTTACTGTATGAAAGACTGGAAAACCACAGATAAATAAAAGTATTTTTTAGTTTATTAAAATCAAGCTTGATTAACTCCATGTCTATTGATTTTTTTCCTGTTTCTATAAAACTTATTTAGACTGGTAAGAAATGTTAAGTATTTTTCTGGTAAATAAATCTAAAGCTTAGAATAACAGTCATTGTAATTTGAGAGGTGTTCCTGGAAATGAGACACCATATAGTTTTTATTCAATTTGCAGATGTATTTAACAGAACATTGTCACCGTGTACTACAATTTCAGTAATTCTGCATGACAAGAACTGCAGCTTAATAATACTTTAAAATATACAACCTATAACATTCAATAGTAGACTTTATCATCTATCATGCATTTCTATGTAAATTGATATTTTCACGAGCAAAGGTGTAAAGATAAATCAACACAGTAAAGCATATAAATAATATAGAAACACTTAAAATATTAACTGGTAAAGCTTTAATAAAATATTATCCTACTGAAGACCATCTGCAGGCAAATTCTAACGCTCTCTCTTCATTCCCTCTGACCTTCCTCCAATTTATCACTGGCAAAAAAAATATAAATTTACTCACCTAAAGCTACAGTCACATGACAGTCCAGTCCTGGATCTTCTCTCCTCTTCTTTTAACTTACTACACTTTATGCGACAGAGTCCTTTTCAGTTGTCCACATCACTGTGTATGTGATCTGAAAATTTCCGCGAAAAGGGGAGCAATGTCAACACAAGGAGCTGTAAGGGGCAGCCAGCATGGACACATCTTCAGAGCTAGTTTAAAGGTCCCCAGAACTCTAAAAAGGTACCAATGAGAGACTGAGACAACAGGTAAGAAAAACAAATAAGATAGGTTAGATGAAATGGGAGGGGATCATGTTTTGCCTGGAGATAGGTTTAAAAAATAATGATTTTCAAAACATTTAAATAGAGGGCATTACAGGAAGTATACTTTATACAATATGCTTTGGAAAAGTTGTGCTTGCACATGAGTTCTCATAAATTAGCAGAGTAACCTATCCAGGCAATAACTCTTAATACAGCGTGCACACGACCGGACTTTCCAGCTGAAAAGGTCTGGTGGTCTTCCGACAGACTTTCGGTGGAGTTCCGACTGACTTCCGAATGAACGCACTTGGCCACATGCGAACGGACTAAGTCCGTCGAAAGTCCATTCGTTTTGAACGTGATGCCGTAAGACAGGACTAAAAAAGGAAGTTCAATAGCCAATAGCTTCCCTTGCGTCATATTTGGTCCATCGGACCAGCATACAGACGAACGGTTTTCCCAATAGGAATTTAGTCCATCGAATAGATTTGAAATATGTTCTATTTCTAGGTCTGTCAGATTTTTTTAATGAAAAATCTGATTATCCCACACACAATTGGATTGTCCAACGGAATCAGTCTAGTCTGCCGGAAAGTCCGGTCGTGTGTACGCAGCATTACTGTCTTTGACATGACCAGGGTTTTTTTTGGCTTAAATTAAATTTGGGATTCAATTTTCTTCTTCCTTTTATTTATTTTTTGCCTAATGCCTTCTTTTAAGTGTAAAAAAGGACTATGATCAGCAGGCATAGTTCCAGCCAGATGATTACTCCAGTAGTAGAACAATATTAAAATTAAAATATGTTGAATTTGACTCTGGTTAAATTCATCCTATTTCAGTTCTAATATTGGTATGATACTGTTAAAGAAATGGCAATGTCCTCTTTCTTAACTGCCTTGCGCCCACTTTACTTCCCCATAGTAGTACAATAATAAAACCTACAATTAGGCAAAATGTTTTGATTCAAGCGGTGCTGGCAGAAAATCCTCTACAACAGAACTGCACAGTCTGGTCCTGTTACATCACATACTACATGATGAAATGCTAAATAAGCTAACTGAAAAAAAGCTAAAATCTTAAAAAAAAAAAGTAAAAATGCTTACCTTTTTATGATTAGCTTTACTGTCCAAAGGTGATGTCACTGACCCTTCTCTTGGGATCTTGAAGTCACTTTTGCACAGTGCTAGAATGACTTTGGAGATTTGGGCTCTTCAGCTTAACACCCCATTCACACTTGTGTGACTTGTCCTGTGACTTAAAGTTACAGCAACTACAAAGATCATGCACTACTTTGGTTAAACTTTCATGCAGTGAAACTCATACCTGAATGTGTTACATGCAGCAGTGGTACAACAGTGGGTCCAGCTTTGCAAAGGGACAATAAGTCACACCTATCCAAAATCGTATCAAAGTTGCTCTCCAAAGTCACTCAACTTTAAAGTCATACAAGTAAGAATGGAGCCTTTCTAAGATTCAAGAAGATAGCCTACACCTAAAAGAAATCTAAATTTGGGGTGTAAGGTTAGCTATAGTGAGTAAGATAGGACCTGTGTGGCAAATTTGACCAGTTTGGACCATCAGTCCTAACTGCAGACCTAAAAATGCATGCAATCATTGATTATGACTTGAGCATTTAAAAGATATGATGTGATGGCCATGGACAGCTACTATAAAGCACTAACAGCTTTACAGAGAATGTGGACAAAGAAAAGATCCGACAAGAATAAGTTCACTTAAAAAAAAAAAGTAATAAATGCAAATTTTTTTGAAGGTAAAAGAATGTGCATTTACTATTTCTCAGGTACCATGCAGTACTCCTCCAGACTGTCAGCGTAAGCACCCATAATCCTACAGGCAGGTGGTTTCACAAAGACAGGAAGAAACAATGAACTACCTAGAGTGCTCAACAGTGTCTTGGTAGTACATTGAGAACTACAAGCTGACAGCTGCAAAAGCTGTCATTACTAGTAGTACATTGATTCATTCACAGAATTCTGTAACCCTCAAATTGGGTGAAACATGTAACATGTTCCCAAAGGTGAATTTATGCTTTTAGTGCTGTTTCCAATGTATGGGTAATTATGAGAATTAGGGGGTCATACCAAGTGGGTCATACCAAGACAGCAGACAACAAAGATTCCAATGCACAATGAAAAGACCTGAAAGCTTACCAAGGGAGGACAGCACATCATGAGTTGCACAAAAATGTAAGTAAGCATTCATTCCACAAACAAATACCTGTACTAATCATTTTTAAGTCACATTCCTATGAAGGCATATACAGTAACTGCAATCATAGTACACTATTGCAAAATTTTAATTGGAATCTGTCAGTTCAATTCTCCAGTAACCGGCATGGCAATTGCTGATCAGTTTATCCTGCACTGCTCATAATTATAGCCACTTTTACATTGATAGGCCATTGTATTTTTCTGCACTCTGATTAACCACTTAAAGACTGTAATGTTAAATTCCGTTCCTGCCCAGGCCGCTTTTCAGTTTTCGGCACTGTCACATCTTGAATGACAACTCAACCCAACTCTACCGTCATGAATTTTGTAAATTCATGAGGGTAGAGGTTAAAAAATGTTTTTGTGAGACAGATAAAGAGATCTTCTGGTAATATTTAATCACTACTGTTTTTTGTTTTTTTCTATATAACTAAAAAAAAATTGAACATTTTTTTTTTCTTAGATTCTGTTATTTATTTATTTTTTGCAAATAAATAATCTTTCTTCAAAAATGTAGGCCAAATGTATTCTACTACATAATATATATATATATATATATATATATATATATATATATATATATATATATATATATATATATATATATATATATATATATATATATATATGTGTATGTTATTTAGTCTGTGTAAAAAGGATGGCATATATTTAAAAAAAAAATATCAAACATGATGTACTGACGCCTATCTCATTTCTTGAATGCAAATACTCTCAAAATGACCCTTTTATTAAAAGTACACTTAGCCCTTGTACACACGGTTGGAGATTCCGACGGAATGTGTCCTATCGGACCGGTTTGTCGGATAATCTGACTGTGTGTGCTATGCATCGGAATGTCTCAGTCGGAATATCTGTCGGACCCAATTTTCCAACTTGTTGGAAATATTTTCCGACCAACTGGTTCGATAGGACATACTCCGATCATGTGTAGAGAATTTTGATCGGACAAAGTGCCACGCATGCTCAGATCAAATTCCTACATCAAAGCTATTGGCTACTAGCCTGAATGTAGTCCCATCATAACGAAATTATGTGATCACGCTCTGAAAGATCTGATTTTTCGACAACTTAGTCCGACCGTGTGTATGCAACAGTTTCGGACAAGATCCGACGGACAAAATCCGATGGATTTGGTTGTCGAAATCTCCGACCGTGTGTACAGGGGCTAAGACTGGTGTGGCAGCAACTGGAAATACTATTTCTGGGTTACACTTTTCTGGTGACACTAGGACTGTGGTAGCAATCAGGACTAATTTTGCTGGTGTGATGGTGATCTCAGATATAAAGACTGGCTGCACTACTAGGGCTCATTTACGCCTAAGGTTGGAGGACAGTAAAATCTCATGATTGACTCAGTTTTACTGCTTCCTCAACCGTTACCCCATTTAGATGCAGAGGCAGTGGCATATACCCTAGATGCAATGCTTTTCAATGCCAGTCATGGCAGAAATTGTACCCTCTGTCAGTTTCTGGAGTTATATGGCCCACCTATCATTTAAGTGAATAGAGTGTTTGTGCGGGGCCCAAGGTGTTATAGCAGGCAATGAGGATATGATACAATGTATCCTCATTGCCTGGCAAAGACTTTCTGATGAGTGACCCAAACATAGGTCACTCTTCAGAGAGCACCGCACATTACCACCCCACTAGTTCCGGTATCACTGTAAGAGGCCTTATAGTGATACTGGAACTAGTGGGGTGGTAATCATGGACAATGGGTGGCTGCACTGACATACAGTGATATCAGTGCAGCATACCATTGTACATGATCAGTATCACAGCAGTACAATGCCACCATGTCTCTATAGTGACAACATACACTTGCTCTGGTGACAGTATGTTCATGTATGTAGATAGATAGATAGATAGACACAGTGTATGTATGTATATATATATATATATATATATATATATATATATATATATATATATACATATATATATATATACATATATATATATATATACATATATATATACATATATATATATTTATGGCCCAGAGCCCTCTGACCGATACGGATAAGGATGACAAACAAGGTTAACACAAACTCGCTTACTTGAACCGGACCTGAAAGTGTGCCCTGGCCTAACGTAGGGTATACCAAAATAAGGGGGCATACCCTTGATAGAGAAATGAGTAATAAATGAAATGAAAATGAAATGAAGTGAAATGAGTACTCGCTCGAGGAGTAAAATGCTTGAGAAATGCCCTTGACAGGGGATGGGTGGGTGGGTATCGCGCACCGGAACCGACGAGGGAGCCAGGCGAACGGGCTGGTTATATACACCACCGGGCTCCACCCATAATTCCAGGCCACCATACTGGCCTTTCCATTTATGGCCCAGAGCCCTCTGACCGATACGGATAAGGATGACAAACAAGGTTAACACAAACTCGCTTACTTGAACCGGACCTGAAAGTGTGCCCTGGCCTAACGTAGGGTATACCAAAATAAGGGGGCAAAAACATACAGGTAGGGAAATGCCTTTATTGATTCAAGTTTGTTACTGGGTGAGCTTGACAAAGGCCTGGGCCATCTCTACTTGCGGATTGGGTATGTAACGGGCGAAACAGGTGGACTTCCACCTACCCAACTTTTTGATAACGTGGACCGGGACCCCTTGGCGGGAGGCAGTTGAAGCCGCTCCGATCCGAAATGAATGTCCGGAGTAGTGAGCCGGATTGAGGTGAAGGATGCCCAGGAGTATCCTGACATGCTCCATGAACTGGGCTGCGTTCAGTGGCTTACCGTGGAATGGCAGAAGCGGGCCAGTTCCTGGTTGATCGGCCAGAAGGGTCAACAAGCGGGTGAGCATGGCGACCGGGCACCAGCGGTTGTTAGTTTTATAAAAATGTATGTCCGTCCCTGGGCCGAGCTGCTGCGTCTTGGATACTGCTATATGTAGGATGAAATGGTCTCCGTGCCTGACCAGGTGGTGCTTGCATAGCGTGCGAGCTGAGGGGCTGCTGGAGGTAAACTCGCCTGGCCGCAAGAAGCCGTAGAAGGCCAGGTGTATGGCTGCTTGTATAATGGTACTAGTGTGGAGTCCGAAAGGTGCAGTGGCCAGAATATCGGACATGTTTCTGAAAACGTCTCCTGTGATAGGCAGGCGTTTGAGGGAAGCCGCAGGCTGGCGTTTCTGGATGCCACGCATGACGGCCCGAATGGCGTGAAAAGTGAACAAGGAGGGTTCAGCAGGGTCCTGGAGGGACGTAAAATGTTGTACCCCGGCCAGATATAGTCGGATCGTGTTGAAGGATAACGCCAAGTCCGAGTGGCAATGGGCAATGAAGGCCAGAACCTGCTTGACCCGGGAGGTCTCTGTGGAGCGAGACGTTAAGAAACGGTTAAAGGCCCTCCAGGCTGTTTGGTAGGCCTTGCGGGTATTGTCTGCGAGGGAGTGATTGATGAGTTGCGTCGCGGCTACTAGGTGAGGGGTTAATCCAGGGTCAGTTGAGACCAGTCCGGGATAACTGCTGACGTTGGTCCGGCTCCGGGCACCTGATCGAAAAAGGAAACTAAGTTAAAGCGGGAGAGGGCGTCCGCTGCCCGATTACATTTACCGGGGATAAAGGCACAATGAACATTAAATTGAAACAATAACGAGAGCTGGACCAGCCGCCGCAGGAAGGACATAATCTCCAGAGACTTGGACCTGCCTTTGTTAATGATTTCCGCAGTGGCGAGATTGTCCGTTGAAAAGGTCACTGTTTGACCGGACCAACTGCGGCCCCACGTATGGGCAGCGGCTACGATGGGGTACAACTCGAATAGGGAGGACGTCTCGGTGAAGCCCGGAATAGCCAGTATCTGAGGAGGCCAAGGGGCTGCGAGCCAGAGGTGGCCAAAAATTGCCGCAAAACCTGTAGAGGCCGCTGCGTCGGTCACGACCTGCGGTGACGAGGAGGACACGGAGGGAATGAATAGGGACACACCATTCCAGGACGTCAGGAATTCCTCCCACATGGCAAGATCAGCTATAGCTGCGGGGTCCAGGCTGAGGATATGCTCCGGGTCTTGTGAATGAGACAGTAGGACTAACAGGCGTGATATAAAAGCGCGACCTTGAGGGATGATGCGCATGGCAAAATTAAGCATACCGAGAAGGGACTGTAACTGCCTCTTGGTACAAGTTCTGGTGCGGGTGAAGTCCCTCATGACCGACCTGATGCGGCTTAGTTTATCCGGGGGGAGGCTGGCCTGCATAGTGCTGGTATTTAAGCTGACCCCGAGGAAGGTGATTGCCTGCGCAGGGCCCTCCACCTTGTGCTCAGCAATCGGGACGTCAAGGTTATTGAAGACCACCCTTAGTTTATCCAAATCCCCTGGAAGGGAGCCAGGTGACTCGACCAGCAGGAAGTCATCCAAATAGTGTATGACTCCCTGGCACTGGGCTACGTGCAGCAAGATCCATTCGAGAGCCTGCGCAAACGAGTCGAAGAGCCAGGGGCTACTCTTGGACCCGAAGGTTAGCTTAGTGGCAAAATAGTAGAGCTCCCTCCATTTGATGCCATGCCAGCACCAGAGAGATGGGTGGATAGGAAGGAGCTTGAAGGCGTCCGAGATGTCGGCCTTGGAGAGCCATGTTCCTGTGCCTGACTTGAGAATGGCCTGGATGGCCATGTCTACGGACGCGTACTTAAGGGAGAACTCCTCAGAGGGGATAAGAGAGTTGAGACTGGGGACAGAGGAAGAATAAGGCGCTGACAAATCGTAGACCAACCTAAGTTTATTGGAGAACTTGCCCTTGACAAGCCCAATAGGGCTGACTCGCCAGGTGTTAAATGGGGGCTTCGTGAAAGGGCCTATGATGAAATCCCGGTCTAGCTCTGCCTGTAATAGCTGGTCGATGGCTTGCACGTCCGTGGCTGCTGACCGCAGGTTCTGGCACTCGTGTGTAAGGTGAGGGAGGGAAATAAGTCCTGTATGAAAGCCCTGAGTAAAGCCCTGGACTAGGTAGGTGGCAAGTGAGGGGGTGGGATGATTGGCGAGGTAGACGCTGAGCCACGACACGTTGACCCGGCTTAGTCAAGATTTTCTAGCCTGCTTGACCTCGCACATGAGCCTGGGATGAGCTCTATTACATCGTGAGCATACATGGAGCAGCCTGCACTGGCTGAAATTGCACGACCCACTGTTGTAGTTGTTGCAGATGGCTGCGCCCCCCAAGGTCTTGACCGGGCGCCCCAGTTTATCCGTCTGCGGCAGGCGTACCAGCGCCGGTAGGGCCTGGGCCATGCCTGAGGTCGATGGACCGTCTACGGTTGGGGTTGCCACTGAGCTGGCACACCAAGTCGCGGTGTGAGTAGCCGACTGGCAAATGGCACAAAGAGGAGACCGCAGCCCTGCGAAGTGTCGACAGAACAACTCGGTGTCCAAGACACTCCAATCCGTAGGTGTCTGAAATTGGGAGAGCCTGGCGGCCGCCTTAGCGGAGAAGGAGCGGTGATAGTCATAAAATGCAAAACCGCCGTATTTGTACCCCAGGTCAACTACTACGTGGAGGTAACGATCCAGTTCCTCCCTCCTGCCGGGGGAGGCCGAGCAGATGACATCCCTCAGCATGCCGAAGGCCAAGGTGAACTCGGTGACTGAAAGCTTCCTGTCCAGCCTGGGGTCTTTGGCTTTGAGGACCACCGACACGTCCCCCCAAGTGTAAGCTTTATTTTCTGCCAGCTCATGAATGGATATCAGGAGTGAAGCCAGATTGACGTCCTTTCCCTCTAGGATGTCCTTCCTGATGTTGGCTGATATTAAATGAGAAGGGTACACTACTGGTGTACACCCGGGGGTACCTGCGCTGGTGTTCTCCACTGCTTGTAAAGCTGGTGTAGGAGGAGAAACAACTGGGCGGGTCTCGAGGAGGGCCACCCGACTCTGAACCTCTGACATTGAGGTCGTCAGGGATGACACCAGCGTGTGAAGCTGCGTGATGGAAGCAGCGATAGAGCCCAGGGAGGCCTGCTGGACGCTATCCTCAACCGCGGCTGGGGGAGGAAAAAGGAGCCTGAAGAGCTCGGCCTTTCTGGCTGTAGCTGGGAAGGGTACACCCCTACGCCTCAACTCGGCTGTCAGCCTTGGAATGGTCCACGATCTGAAGGACCTTTGGCTGCCGCTCTCTGAGACGAGAGACGGGGACAACGGAGCCGTGAAGTCCTCGCTGCCAGCCTGGGACATGGTGGCAAAATCCAGACTTGGTGAGCCTATTAATCCTAGGGTCCGGGTTTTTCTCCTATACGGAACCTAAGAGGGTGACATGGATTACAAGACT